>NC_050580.1:225367753-226715253 GCF_011100635.1 Trichosurus vulpecula
CCTCTTCAATTCATCCTCCACACAGGTGTTAAACTTATATTTCTAAAGCAAAGATCTGACCGTGTCATTTCTCTACTCAAAAAGGTTTTGTAGTTTCCTATGGTCTCTACTCAGGGCGGCTAGGCAGTACAAAATTAACTCCCTGAATTCAAATCTGGCCTCAGACTGCTGCGTGACTCTGGGCAAATCACTTAACCCTGTTTGCCTCAGCTTCTCCATCTGTAAAATAAGCTGGAGAAGGAAATGGCAAACCATACCAGTATCTTTGTCAAGAAAACCCCAAATGGGATAAGAGAGTCAGACATAACTGAAATGACTGAACAACAAAAATTTCCACTAAGTCCAAGCTAAAATACAACTCCTTGGTTGGCTTCAACCGATCTTTCCCAGCTCACCTCATATTACTGCCCTTTGTGTACTCTGGTCCAATCAAACTGGCCTATTTGCTGTTCCCTGTGTACAGCATTCCATCACCCCCCTCCATGCCTTTGCAAACCACCCAGGCTCTCCTCTATGCTTGGGAAGGCTCTCCCTCACCTCTCCTTTTGAAATCCCTCACTCCCTTCAAGGCTTGTCTCAAATGCCATGTCCTACAAGAGGCCCTTTCCTGCTGTTTCCTGGTGGTGCCTCTCCTCCTGAAATTATCTGGCCTTTATTTTATGTAGATGTTGTTTATTTGTGTGTACATGTTATATCCTCTCATTTGAATGCAAGCTTAAAGATAAAGATTTTTTTTTTTCTTTGCATCCTTAGAGCCCAGCACAGGTCCAGACACATAGTCAATGCTTATTGACTAAACTGAATTGAATTGAATAAAACCTTTTGCCACAGGATCTCAAAGTGGTCTTTAAACATCACTTTGTAGAAAACTCAGGAGAATCAAGACTGCAGAACAGCAGTTCTTAACCTAAGATTCATGAATTATCTTTAAAAATATTTTATAAATCTATTTCAGTATAATTAGAAATATTTCAAGTATTATTAATATTTCAGTATAATATCAGTATATTGTAATTCAGTATAATCCCTTTGTAATTTAATAGTTTTATGTTATGCATAATTATTATGCAACATTATTCTGCAAGAAGGTCCCATAGGTTTCACCAGATGGCCATAAGAGGCCCATGATAGAGGGAGGGAAAAGGTTAAGAAGCCCTGCTCTAGAGTTCATTCTCCCTTTTCCAAAGTCCAATTTTCCAATTTCTTTCCAGTAGACTACTAGATCAGTAGATTCACCACTCTCTCCTCCATAACCTCAGAGAACAAAAGGGGGTAGAGAAGACAAACGGCCTTTACAAGTAACTGCATGTACCAAGTACGCTCAGTGGTTTATTTACTCAGCTCAGATCTACTTGATGTCACTGCTCTGACATCAGCAATTAGGTCAGTGCATTATGATATATCGGTGATAGAATAATACTCTTTACAGCCTGATCTGCCCTTTGTCTCCTAACATGGTTTATTACCTGTCCTATGGACATGAACAGATCACCCTAAGGAAATGAGAAAAGAGTTAAAACTTACTTGAAAATTAACTGACCTGCCAATAGGGGAAGTCCAGAAGGATCCAATCTCATTCCCTATGTGAGTTATACATCTGGATAGACTAACCTTGCCGTGAATATTTTTGGGGGAGAAAGATCATAGTTGCAGGACTGGAAGGAGATGGTTTTTTGCTTAACTTAGCTCTGATAATTCATGGGCTATTTATTTTCTTGACTTTTCTTTTCATTCCAGCTACACAAGAACAAATAGATGTAGGGAGAGGAGGAGGAATGAATTCAGTTTGCCAGTTGTTAGCAGATTTTGTAAAAGATTTAATACATGGGAGCTTGAGACTAAGAAAAAAAAGCAAACCAAGTTTTGAAGGCCATTTGTGGATTTCAATTTTCTAAGCTCTTTCCATAGTATATGCTATAGGATATGTGTAATTAAGAACTAGTTTATAAGAAGAACATAATATTTTCTAAATGATTCAAGAAGGCGCCTGAAAAGTAAAGCATTCTGTCTTTTCTGAAGTTTTATTGATGCCTTTTTCTATCATATGGTAGTCATTTCTTGATATATCACCACTTTCCTGGGACCAATTAAAAAAAAAAGAGAAGGAGAGAAGGAAATAAGCACTTAAATGGAAGGCAGAAAATACTACCTATATTAAAACAATGTGAAAAGAAATTATATTTGATATTAAAGCAAATACCATGAAATTCCTTTGTTCTGCAAATGCAATGGAAACAATGTTATCTCAGCATATGATAAATACAGGCAGCAAGGTCTAATTCATGAGAAAATATAAACTGTGATAAAAATGAAGATAAAGGACTGATACCACCTCCAATCATTTAACTTCTCTTGAGCTTCAATGATAATACCTTACAGGGTTGTCCTTGGGATTAAATGGAACAATATAAGTAAATGGACACTACATAAATGTCGGTTGTTATTATTGAGAGCTGTAGCATCATGTAATGGATGGAGCCAGTCAGTAAGATCTGGGTTTAAGAGTCTGACACATATTGATTGTGTGACCCAGGGCAAGTCACTTAACCTTCTGACTTTCCAGAACTATAGACTGCAGAGAAGGTGCTAATTTACACTGGTAGAGGACATTTCTTTACTTGGGAGTATCCTAATTATAGGCCTAGTCCCTATCTTCATTACTAGAAAAAGTCGCCAAATACAAACCAAAACAAGCCACACACAGAGTAAAGGGGCATGTGCATGATAACATTCCTCCTTGTCCTATTCATTCTTGAGCATTTCTTTATTATTTGATACTTGATACAGTTACTTATTATTACCTGTTTTATCTCCAACTCCTTTAGGTTGAAAATGGGATTTATAGCAATATACGACCAAATTTCACTCAAACAAAAAAAATTGTGTCATCCTCTGTCTTGTTTCCTATATGTATACCCTTCTACTATTTGCCCAATTTGTTCCCAGGGGAAAAAAAAAGTACAGAAAAGTTTTGTTGTAGAGCCAAAGTCATATAGTAGTAATAAAATAAATAAATATATAAATATAGATTATATAATATATAAATATATTTCTAATAAATAATAAATAAAATAAAAGTAATACAGCAATATAAAAGCAAGGGGAAGCTAGGTGGTGCAGTGGAAGGAGCACCAGGCCTGGAATCAAGAAGACCTGAATTCAAGTTTGGCCTTAGATACTAGCTGGGCAAATCACTTAACCCTGTTTTCCTCAGTTTCCTCATCTGTAAAATGAGCTGGCAGAGGAAATGGCAAACCCTAAATGGGGTAATAAAGATTCAGAAATGACTGAACAACAAACTTCAGTTAGCTTTTGGGATGCTACCTTTGAAACAGCGATAATACTGTTTAGTTGTGATTATGGTTTTTGAATAGTTGAAATGTTACTGAAATGAATATGAAACTTAGATCAGTTCAACATACTCCCAACACAGTTGGGTCTTATGAAGAAGTTAGCAGTGACCAACAGGGAACAATACCCAGGAGACTCTGTAGAGTTTAGCTTCTTTGCAGCTGTCAGTTATATGTGGGATTCCTGTATACTAGAATGATTATCAGACTCAAAGTCAGAATTGGCTCCACCAACCAACCACCAGGTCAAGACATATGCATCCTATAGCAAGTTCAGTTTAAGTGCCACCTCTTTTGTGAAACCTTAACCAGAGCCCTCCCAATGAAGTTGTCTGATACTCAAATGTTCCTCACTTTCTCTTCTTCTCTGCCCTAGACATATTGTAACTTATATCCCCCTCTAGGCTCCTGGAGGTCAGGAACTGTGTCATTCTTTATCCCCATTGTATATATCTCCAGTGCCTCAAGCATGCTAGGTATTTCCTCTGAATAGCATCTATGGATAAATATACAGAGAAGCATGGATAGGTTGCAACCTGTACCAGTGGAAATAACCACATTGATGAGATCATAAATCAACTGAAGTATACAAAGAATACTGGATTTGGAGTCTGGATTCAAATCCCAGGTCTACCCCTGTGTGATCTCGGACAAGTCTCTTCATCTCTATGGCCTCCATTTTTATGATCCAATGAGCTGCCTAGCCTATGCAGGGCTCACAAAGCAGATAATGTCTATTGAACTGAAATGTTACACCATTTTGTTAAAAGCTAGAATTGCTAGCTATGTTTAGCTAGAAGAGCTGCTACTTCAACAAAACAGTATGTCAGTAAAATACTGTTTAATATTGTTGTTCATTACTCGTCACTGTCATCTTCATCTCGCTCCTTTTTTATCTTTGTATTTTTTCGACTCAAGATTTTATCATGAAGTAATGAAGTCCAAAACAAACCTTACAGCCCTGTGATAGGCCTGAGGCTACAGGAGGGGTAGCTCCAAACAACTTACAACAGTATGTAGGTATTAATGAAACTATTATTATTAAGTATATTATTGTCGTTCTGGGCCAGGCCTGACTGAAGCCAGACTAATGGTTCAGGATGAAAGAAAAGATCGCTAAATTGGGCATACAATTTAAAAAAAAAAACTTGAAAAAAACCCACATTTTAAACCCCCTATTAAATACCAAAATAGAAATACTGAAAACCAAAGGAGAGATTGACAAACTTGGAAGTTTAAAAAAATGACAAAACTAGGAGTGTTTAAAAAAAAACAATAAAATAGAAATACCATTAGCTAACTTAATTGAGAAAAAGAAAGATGAAAACCAAATTAACACTATTTTAAAAAAAAAGAAAAAAGTGAATACACAATCAATGAAAAAGAAATAAAAGCAATTAGGAGTTAATTATGTGTCAGTAAAACTGACAATCTAAATGAAAAGGATGAATATTTAAAACAATATAAATTGTCCAGGTTAACAACTATACATGAACTCCCAAAGGAAAAAACCCAGGATCAGATGGATTTGCAAGGGAATCCTACAGAACATTTAACAATTAATTCTAACACTACATAAACTGTCAGAAAAATAGGTAAAGAAGGGATCCTGCCAAATCCCTTCCTTGACACAAATATGGTCTTGATACCTAAACCATGGACATTCAAAACAGAGGAAGAAAACTATAGACCAATTTTCCTAATAAATTAATATTGATACAAAATTTTTAAATATTAGCAAGGAGCCTACAGTAATATATCACAACATCATACATTATGACTAGGCTGGTTTGTACTGGGAATCCAAGGCTGGTTCAGTATTAGGAAAACTATAAGCATAATTGACCATATCAATAGAAAACAAACAACAAAAATGATATGATTATTTCAACAGATGCAAAAAAACAACTTTTGACAAAATACAACACCTATTCCTGTTTGCAAGGATACTAATCAATACTAGAAATGCTAGCGATAGCAATAATACAAGAAAAAAGTCATCGAAGGAATGAACATAGGCAAAGAGGAAACACAAATATCCTTTTTTGCAGATGATATGATGGTTTAGATAACAGTAAAGAATAAAATAAAAATTAATTGATATAATTAAGAACTTTAGCAAAGTTGCAAGATATAAATTTTTGTTCAGTCATTTTTCAATCATGTCTGACTCTTCATGACCCCATTTGGCGCTTTCTTGGCAAAGACACTAGAGTAGTTAGCAATTTTCTTCTCCAGCTCATTTTTTACAGATGAGAAACTAAAAAAAAAAACAGGGTTAGATGACTTGCCCAGGGTCACACAACTAGTTAAGTGTCTGAGTATGGATTTGAACTCGGGAAGATGAGTCTTCCTGACTTCAAGCCTGGCATTCTATCTACTGCCCCACCTAGCTGCCGAAATATAAAATAAACCCACGCAAACCATCTGCATTTCTGTATATTGCCAACAAAATTCATCAGGAAGATATGAAAAGAAATATTCCATTTAAAATAACTATGGACAGTATAAAATACTTGGGAATCTATCTGCTAAGATACTCACAGGAACTATATGAACCCTCATCATACAAAGAAAGGCACATATAAATAACTGGAGAAATATTAATTGCTCATGGGTAGGCCAAGCCAATATAATAAAAATGGCAATATTACTTTGGTGTATCCTCTTGGCATACTCCAATTGAAGACAACCTTCCTTGACTAAAATTTCTCACAGTATTTTGTTTGGACCTCTCCTTTTCACTATGCATCATATTTGTTTGGTTATGTGTTTCATGTTCCTTTCCTTTTCTCATTAAATTGTGAGGTCCTTAAAGGGATAGTGTTATTTTTGTAGTACTCTGCTCACTGCCTTGCATTTACTAAGTGTTTGTTAAATTGAAGTGAGGCAAACCAAGCTGAATTAAACAAACTCTGAGTTCTTTGTTTTCTAGTGGGGAAGAGGAAAGAGCTTGGTAGGGGGACAGTAACTGCTAGTAGACAGAGTAGCAACTTGCAGAGAGAAGCTATCTAAAGAGAGTTCTCTCTCAACTCACTCCTCTGCTATTTGTCAAGAATGAATTATCAGGGATCTTCTAGTGGTTATGTTAATGCTTGCTTTACTATCAGTTAATTACATTGCCATTTTGCCCATAAGTAGATGCTTAATTTTGAATAAGCATATATTTTTCTGCTGTCATGATAATTTTTTTGTGTTTTCTATAGGCATCATGAAGAAAACCAGTTCTTCTTTATGGAGCAATGATAGTGGTTCAGTTTCCATAGAAAGAAGCTCTAGCAAAGGAAATCTTCAAATTATGTTGGACGAAGGGGAATATGCTCCTTTTACATCTACTCCTATGTTAGAGAGCAATTTTATTCAGGTAAATCATATTTTAGCTTACAATTTAACTTCAATAGCTTTTATAATCAATTTATTTTAACCTATCATCCATTTTCTAATATATAATCATCCATACTAGCTCCTGTTTTTCAAAAAAAAGTTGAAGCAAAACCATCAGAGAGAATAATTACATCTGGCTATATCCATCCCTTTCTTTTTTTATGATATATATTAACTAATAATTTAAAGTCAATACTATTCATTGTTTGACCATAGTTTTGCCTTTATTGTGGTCTTCACATAGTCATCATCTGTGTTGTTCCAATGGTTCTGTTTTCTTGAATCTATATTAATTCATAAAGGTTTTTACCATGCTTCTCTGAATTCTTTATATTTATAATTCCTTACGCTATAATTGTATCCCATTACATTCATATGCAACAATTTGCTCTCCCATTTTCTAATCTTTGGGCATAGTTTTTTTTTTCCCCATTTTTTTTTGCAATGGTAAATAGTACTGTTATGAAATATTTTGGCATATGTGGTGCCTGTCCTTGATCTCCTTACTTATCTGAGATATTCTACTGATCTAATTTTCTATCTTTTAACCAGTTTCTGATAATTTTAATAATTATTATTTGTAATATTATTTGAGATGTGGTAATGGTCATCAGGAAAGATTCATTACAATTTAAAAAAAATTTATCTCCCTTGATATCCTTGACTTTTTGTTGGTCTGTATAAATTTAATTATTATCTTGTCTAATTCCATAAAGAATGTCTTTGGTAGTGTGACTGCTAGAATACTAAGTGCATAGATGAATATGAATAATACTATTATTTTTCTTATGTCAGATACCTCTTAGGTTATTTATTTCCCAATTTTTTTTTTACATTTTGTAGTTATTATAAATATTATCAAATATTTTAAACTCTTCTATCTTTTCCTCCCAGATTTTGTTGATAATACATGGAAATGCTGATGATTTTTAAAGTAATGGGGTAGAAAAGCACTTAAACTCTTACAATGTGCCAAGTACTGTGCCCATAGATTTATTTCTATCTTGTTATTTTTGCTGAATTGTCTCAATTGGCTTTTTCATTAATTCTCTAAGGTTTTGTAAGTAAACCATCTCACGTGTATACATATCAACAAATGGAAATGTTTGCCTCCTCTCTGTAATCCAATATATCTAGTTTATAGTGCTACCTCATCTTCATCACACAGAATCCCTCTCTTCCTTCAAGACTCAGTACAAGTACCATTTTCTACATGAATGCTTTTTCCTGACCCTCCCCCCCACCTGTTAGATCCTTCCTTCCCTAATTACCTTTAATTTAACTAATTTGCACTTTGTAATATATGCAACAGGCTTATTAATTCTTCATAGGTAGGCAGGGCCAATATAATAAAAATGACAATTTTACCTAAACTAATTTATATATTCAATGCCATCCCAATTAAATTAACAAAAAATTATTTTGCTGAGTTAGAAAAAATAATAACAAAATTCATTTGGAAGAAGAAAAGGTCAAGAATATCAAAGGAACTAATGGGAAAAAATGTAAAGGAAGGAGGTTTAGCAGTACCAGATCTTAAACTATATTATAAGGCAGTAGTTATCAAATTATCTGGTATGGCTAAGAAAACAGAAAGGTAGATAAGTAGAACAGAGTAGACATACAATTTACAGCAGTAAAAGATAAATAGTATCCTTGTGTTTGACAAGTGTAAACACTTAAGTTGGGAATAAGAATTCACTATTTGCTAAAAAAAAAAAAAAATATTGGGAAAGCTGGAAAGCAGTCTGGCAGCAATTGGTCATAGATTTAACTTACACCATTTACCAAGAATGGATACATGACTTAGATATAAAGAGATATTACAAGAAACATATTACCTATAAGAATTACAGATAGGCAAATAATTTATGAGTAAATAAGAGATAAAGAACACTGTGAGGTGCAAAATGGATGATTTTAATTACATTAACTTTAAAAGGTTTTGTGTAAATAAATGTAGTCAAAATTTCCACTGATTTTATTTCTTAGCCAATACCAGATGATTTTGATAACTACTGCTTTATCATATAAGATCTGGTATTGCTAAACCTTTACATTTTTTCCTAATTAATTCCTTAGACATTCTTGACCTTATGTTCCCCCAAATGAATTTTTTTTTTCTAGCTCAATAAAATAATTTTTGGTAGTTTAATTGGGACGGCATTGAATAAGCAGATTAGTTTAGGTAGAATTGTCATTTTTATTATATTGGCTCTGCCCACCCATGAACAATTAATATTTCTCCAGTTATTTAAATATGACTTTATTTGTATAAAAAAGTTTTATAATTATGTTCATGTATAGTTCCTGGGTTTGTCTTGGCAGGTGGCTACTCCCAGATATTTTATACAGGCTACAGTTATTTTAAATGGGGTATCTCTCACTATCTCTTCTTGTAGGGTTTTTTTTTTTTGGCAATATATAGAAATGCTGGTGATTTATGTGGGTTTATTTTATATCCTACTATTTTGTTCAAATTATTGTTTCAACTAACTTTAAGTTGGATCTCTAGGATATTCCAGGTATATCATCATATTATCAACAAAAAGAAACTTGTTTTATAACCTCATTGAGCATTCTGATTTCTTCCATTTCTTTTTCTTCTCTTATTGCTATAGCTAACATTTCTAGTACAATATTGAATAATATTGGTAATAATGGGCATCCTTGTTTCATTCCTGATCTTATTGGGAAGGCTTCTACCTTATCCCCATTACAAATAATGCTTGCTGATGGATTTAGGTAGATGCTTCTTTTCATTTTAAGGAAAAATGCATTTATACCTTTGCTTTTGAGTATTTTTAATAGGGATGAGTGTTGTATTTTGTCAAAGCTTTTCTGCATCTATTGATCATAATTTTTGATACTTTTGCTATTAATATAATCAATTATGTTTATAGTTTACCTTATGCTAAACCATTCCTGCATTCCAGGTATAAATCCCACTTGGTCACTATGTAAAATCTTTGTGATATATGCAATCTGTTTTCAAATAATCTTCCTCTCTCTAAATCTCCTCCGACGTGGTGCTTTTTTCTTCAGTCTGGATACAAGACACTAGAAACCTGTAGACTGTCAGATACTTTAGGGAAGGGAAAGGGAAGGAAATAAGCACTTATGTGGCCCCTCCTAAATGTGAGGCACTTTGCAAATATTTCATTTGATCCTCACAACAGCTTTACAAGGTAAGGTGTAGGTAACACCTACAAGGGAGGTGCTGTTATTATCCCCATTTTACAGTTGAGGAAATTGAGGCAAAAAGAAGTTAAGTGAATTGCCCAGACACCTAGTGGGTATCTGAAGCAGGATTTGAATTCAGATCTTCCTGACTCCCAACCCAGTGTTATATCCACTGCTGCCTATATCTAGCTGCCTATAAATACAGTAGATAGACTACCACATCATGATTTTTTTTGCAGCAGTGGAAACTCAATAAGTACATGTCTTTATAGAATTCAGCCCCCTTCCCATACAATTAAGCCAGTTAAGCCTGATCTAAATACTTTCCAATCTCTTGCTGTAACAGAGATTTTCATCTTTCCCATCCCATATTCATAACTAATTCCCCCCTCCTTTCTTCTCATCTACCTGCACACACGTTTTCAGGCCAATGATACTGTAGCTAATTTTGGAATGACAACAAATCAAATTTCCACCCATATTTTCTGCGTACAGGTCAACAAGAGAGGAGAGTCCGTCTACCTTCATAACCGAGCCAACTGGGTGACTGTAGGCATCTGTGCTTCTAGCCCCAATCTCAATTTTCCCAATGTGATGTTGCTGGCACACCTGGAATCTAACTCCAAGAAGGATGATGAGCCGACATTTGATGATGTCTTGAACCCCACCTCTGAAGTTCAACTGGTGCTCAGCAGGTAAGTTGCAAAGGACAAAACAATTATAATGTCTTTTCTACACGGAATTAGAAAGAGAAATAGCTTGTTTCAGGTTTAACATACTCCACATACATTATCCCCTACATGATGAAGTACAAGAAAGGTTAACATGCCTAAAATTATTATTCTTAAGATATTATTAGTTAAAGCCAACTATCTATCAGTAATTCTCATGAAAAATCAAAAGACCATAAAAACACTTCAACGAAACAAATTAGTGATTTTTCATTAATTTCTTTTACAAATGGGCGAAAATAACGTCTGATCCTTTACCTAAATGTTTTTGCCCTCAAAGTAATTTCTGGCCCTCTGAGAGGCTACCCCTTTTCTTTTTTAAGTCTGGATACTCCCTTTTACTTTTATCCAGGTAAGCTAAAGGATCCTTCTTCCAGAAAAACTCCCATTGGCTATGGTTCTAAATATAATTTTACTACTGTCCCCCACCCCAAAATCTTTGAAAAGCAAAGCCTCTCCTAATAATTCCATGCTTTGATCTTCCAAATATTTCATGGGAAAGATCTGTTTGAATCATCTCATGTGAAATGATAGCTACCAATTGTGGAGGAGGACCTAAGCCATTTCTTTAAGTTGTACAGAACCCTCTAAGGGGGCAGAAACCTCAGGACCCAGAGAACTCTGCACAGAAGATGGAAGAAGAAAGGGCTAGAAATGGTCAAGAAAAGCTAGACCCAAGAAACAGCTGGAAAGAAAGGCTCCAGTCTTTTCTTAGGATAGCACTGATTTATCAGAAACATGACCTCTGGGATAAGAGGGATGATGGTGGTGATGATGATGATGATGACGTTGCTTTAAAAGTTCCAGCATTTGCGTGATACCAGATGTCTGGGGATGGTATGGAAGATGAAAACCCAGCGCATATGATGGCAATGGGCCCAATTCAGTGCCTTCTTCCAAATAAAATGGGCACCCCTGATAAGAGGCAATGGTTTAATAGCAAAGAAAGGTGTGTTTTGACAAGACTGTGATACTGGTTGCCAAAGCAGCAGACTTGTAATCCTCAATCTTGAATAGCTATCAACTGCAGTGAGGACAAACTCACTCTGCTGTGGAGGAAGATAAAAAATACAATCAACTTGCCAAACAGAGGCAGGTCAAAAACCACATAGGATCAAACCATGCTGACCTTTCAAAGGCAGATGTTCTAATTGGCATGAAAAGCATTATCAGACAAAGCAGTTAAATCATTCTTGGCTAAAGAAATTATATGGCACCACATATACCGCAATATAACAGCTGCCTCACATCACATCCCTCTGATGGTGGACCTAATCTCTACTGTTCTTATGAGAGCATCACCTGGTTATTCGTTTGAAGTATATAATGCTTCCAATGTGCACTTGCATGCCCCACAACCTTTAACTGTGCAATTTTATTCTGTCCAGGTCCCTGATTTAGCCAAACCCATTCCACTACCCAAGAATTAGTATGAATAAAAATGTTATCACCTCCATCCCTCAAAGCTCCTTCACAGACCAGCCATATAGCTCAGAGCTCAGCCTATTGGGAGTTTTTGCCAAGACATTTATCCTTAGGGCATTCCTCATTACTGGTTAATAGCTGCCAAAGTCCAATTGTGCAAGTTTTTCTTATAACAGCAGAACTATTAGTTAAGAGCTAAGTCCTCATAGGGTCCACTGGACTAGAGGAAAAAGAAAGCACTGCCTGAGCTTCTAACAATGCCACAACTTGTTCACGAAGGGTACTAACACACAAGGGACCTGGGCTAGTAAGATTTTAGACATAACATTTTCATTTAACAATAAAAGCGTCCTGTGCCCTACATAACTTGTTAGAGGATCCATGTTGTTCCTTCAACACAAGTGATAATTCTGGACAAAGGTTAATACAGGATGTGACCCTGTTGCTACTTCCAGTAGCAACCCAGGTCCAATGACATGTGAGTATCAGTTTCCCAAGTGTGATATAATAAAAAGGCCTCTTCACATAACCTGTAGCTCAAGAAGTCCAACAATCATTTGAGCCAACTTGTTGTAATTGTTCAGTTGTTCAGTCATGTTTGACCCTTTGTAACCCCACAGACCACAGCACACTAGTGCTCTCCATGGGGTTTTCTTGGCAGAGATTCTGGAGTGGTTTGCCATTTTCTTCTCCAGTGAATTAAGGCAAACAGAAGTTAGGTGACTTGCCCCAGGGTCACACAGCTAGTAAGTGTGTGAGGCTGGACTGGAACTCAGGTCTTCCTGACTCCAGGCACCATGTTTTATCTACTGAGCCATCTAACTACTTCCAAGGCAAACAGAAGTTAAGTGACTTGCCCAGGGTCACATAGGTAGTAAATGTCTGAGGCCAAATTTGAACTCAGATCTTCCTGACTCCAGGTCCTAAGTTCTATTTACTGAGCCACCTAGGTGCCCCACACAACTCTTACTACCTGCAAAAGGCTCTATTTAGTCTGTTCTTTAAGAATAGAAACTCTTTAACATCATAGGCCCACAACAGGATCATAAAAGCCTGAGGAGAGAGACTGCTGGACAGCCTGCTTTAGATTTTCCCAGTGTATAGTCTATGCCAGTCCCCATTCAAAAGTGGCAGACTTGAGAGTAACTTGAAACTTGACTGAATGGGCTGGATCCTAAATTTTCTTTTGAGTTCATATCCAAACCTTTGTTTTTCACTTTGAGACACCATAACCTCTAAGGCCTCTGCCACTGTGGCCTTTCATCCAGCTCATCAACTCTGCATCATCAATAGTGGACAACAATATCCTCAGAAAGTGGAGCTTCTTTCACGTCTATGCCCATTCAACCATGGCAATATGAAGGAGAATTCAAAAGATCTTGAGGAAGAATGTTGAGAAGTAAACTGAACTGCTAACAAAATAAAAGCAAACTTCTCTCGGTTGGTCTCAGCCACAGGTTTGAAAAAGAAAGTATGAGTGGGATTAATAACCACTGAGCTGAGGACTGGTCTATCTGCTCCACTATGCTCTCAAGATCAGGAATGGCCACAGGAGTTAGCATAATGACCTTATCTAGCTCCTTATAATCTATTGCTAATCACCACGTACTGTCTATCTTCACTGGACACATATGGTCATTATAAGGGAAGTTTGTGTAATTTAAATATTCCAGCATTTCCCTTACCAAGGAGGAAATATCTTTCATTCCCCTGGGACCCAATATTATTTAATATCAACTACAAAGCATAGTTCACTGGAACTCTACAGGCTTTTATTTAGCCCTGTAAACAAAAATCAGCACAGACGCTCCTGATTCCTAATAACTCATAACCTCTGTGATCACATTACTTCCTTTTGGTTAACCACTACAACTGAGAGCCACCTCCACCTGAAAAAGGGTACACCTCCCCTCAGGAGTTTGTGCCCCTAAATTCCTAAAAGAAATTGGCGGTACCCTTACAAAACCATTGAGGGTAACCTGGTTGCCAGAATCTGTCAGCACCTTATGTGTTTAGTAGTCTCCCCTTTCCAAGGGGCAGTTAACTTTGGCATATGCCCTCAGTCCCCTGTAGTCCCGCAGTTAAAACATCCTGAGACTTGAGGCATCCTCAGCCCCAAGAGAGATTTAATCCAACAGCTTCTCAAATCTGGTAAATACTTGGGTGGCTGAACAACCAGGTGGGATGGAAGAGTGACCGTATGTATACAGTAGAGGATGTTTTGGGGATGTTCTAAGTTTTAGTGGGGCACAGGGACATTTTACTATATAGTCCCAGATGTCTCAATACAACTATACTAACACACCATGTACTGACCATCTGATAGTTTTCCACCACCATGTTTTAAAAATCTATACAATGTTATTACCTATGTAAGAAATGGGAGGAGGAGTTTTGTTTCCACAGAACTAAAGGTGTGCTTCCCTGCCCTCCCCCACCCCAGCTTTAGCAGAGATCAGGCCTCAAGGTCAGTCAGGTGAGAGGTCAGAGGCACACACATATATATATACACATATATACATATATATACATATATACATATATACATATATACATATATATACATATATACACATATATACATATATATACATATATATATATATATATATATATATACATATATATATATATATTTATACATATCTTCCCTGTGAAGTCTTCACATTTTCTTTACCTCACACAAATTGGTTCAATTGATTTGGCGAGAACAAATCATCTGTAAATTCTTCCGCAAAAGGTATGTTGCAAATAGCTCCCATTAGACCACATCCACAGTAGCAGTTGTTCTAAAGATTCATTGGCTTATTGTTTACATTTCTCTTGAAACCACCCAAGTTACTAAATGTTAAAAACTCAAACACCCTCTGACTCATCCTTATTGGAAGTCACTGTTCCAATGAAGTATGAGTGTAAAACCTACTCTAATCCCCACTCAAGATTACTCCCTTTTCTAAGGGACTCAAGGTATTAAAAGGAGAAACTTCTGGGTCAGAGAATATGCTTTCCACCTCCAAGCTACAAGTCACTGACTCCATTAACACAGACTTCTTTACCTGGGTAATCAACATATGTATTAAATGGTCCTCAGACTTTCAAAGCACAGTACTTAAAAATCAAAAGCTCATTTACATCTTCTTCTAATTGCCTAATATGCAAGGATAATCTATTCTTACTTTCTCTATGTTATCAATATAACTTCCATAGAGCTAGATCATATTTGCATATTCCCCAAATAAACACATTGAGCTAACCTCTCAGGATCAGGAAACTCTTCTTTCCAAAAAGCTTCCCCTTTATTTTTAAATAAGGCCTTTTTCCTCTGGGGAAAAAATTCTGTTGCTAGCCAGTCTGTCATCCAGGGCTCCCTTTCTTCTACAATGTTCTTTGCCTACTTAAAAAAGGAATTTAACCATGAGGTCCATTGGGGGAAAAAATATAAACTAGATCTCAAGAAAATTCAAGGTTTAAAATGTAATAAGCATTGGTGGAGCAGAAAGTACTCAACAATTAAGCTTCATTAAAGCAATAATTAAAATATCAATTAAAAGAATATCAGGTACTTATCTTCTCCTGGATAATCAACATTTCCCAACTGGAGCTAGGTGAAACTTCTGACCTCCACCTCCTGGGGTGAACCTTTTATACACGCTGATTGGGGGTTGGGGTGGGGGTGGGGGCAAGGAAGTAAAATGGCCTTCCTGCTGCCTTAATGGACCAGCCCATGCTACATAAAGCATAATACTGACCATAATCAGGAAAGGCTTCCAATAGAAGGTGGTGCTGGAGCTGAGATTTGAAGGAAACTAGTAATTCTAAGAGGTAGAGATGAAAAGAGATTTCATTCCAGGTACAGAAATTAGCCTATGCAAAAGTATAGAGAGGAGATAAAATGTTTGGTTCAAGAAACAGCAAGAAAGTCCGTTTGATCCAATCACTCAGTCTTAAGCACTTGGGAATGCAAAGCAAGACAAAAGATAGCTCCTACAAAGTTCACAAACAAAGATAGCATGCCAAACAATCCATATACATGATAAATAAGAAATAATCAACACTGGGAAGGTACTAGAAAGTGCTAGAATTAAAAGGGACAGGGAAAAGCTTCTGACAGACAGAAGGTGGAATTTTTGCTGGGACTTACAGGAAGCCAGGAAAGCCCAAAGACAGAGATGAGAAGGGAGAGCATTCCAAGCTTGGGGGTGGGGGGGGGCGCTGCGAGGAGGGTGCGGGGGAGGGGGTGTTTGATATATCACCAGTCAAAATGCCCAAAGCTGAGTGTCCTGTCCAAGAAACAGCAAAAAGGCCAGTGTCACTGAATCTAAGAGTGAGTGGCGTGTTTAAGATGTAAGAAGACCAGAAAGATGGGGAACTAGGTTATAAAGAGCTTTAAATGCCAAACAGAGGATTTTATGTTTGATCCTAAAGGTGATAGGAAGCCACTGGAATTTCTTAAGCAGGGGGTGACGTGGTTGAACCTGCACTTTAGGAAAATCACTTGTTGGCTGAACGGAAGATGTACTGGGATGGGCAGAGACTTATGGCAGGCAGATCAACCATGAAGCTATTGCAATAGTTGAGGCATGAGGAAATGAGGGCCTGAACCAGGGTTGTAGCATTATCAGAGGAACATATTAAAAAGATGTTACAAAGGTAAAAATTGACAAGCCTTGGCAACAGATTGGATTGGGAGGGAGGGGATGAGAGATAGTGAGGAGTTGAAGATGACATCTAGGTGGCAAGCCTCAATGACTGGGAGGATGGTGGTACCTTCTACAGTAATCGGAAAGTTTGGAAGTGGGGAGGGTCTTAAAGGGGGGGAAGATCATGATTTCAGTTTTGGACACATTGAGTTTAAAATGTCTGCTGGACATCCAATCTGAGATATTTAATATAAGCAGTTGGACATACGAGAGTGAAGGTCAGCAGAGAGGTAAGTACTGGAGAAGTAGATCTGAGAGTCATTAGCATAGAGATGATCATTAAATCCATAAGAACTGTTGAGGTCACCAAGTGAAATATTATAAAGGGAGAGGAAGACAAAGCCCTATGGGACATAACCTGGGCATGACCTGGATGAGGATCTAGCAAAGGAGACTGAGAAAGAGTGGTCAGATAGTTAGGAGGGATGACTAGGACAGAATGGTGTCCTGAAAACCTAGAGAGAAGACAGTATTAAGGAGAAGAGGGTTTTGGCACTTTGACAGTGATGAGGGTTTGAGGTGAGAGGTGCTCGACACCCCAAAGTACCGACACGCCGGGTCCTGCTGAAAGAATTCGACTCAAGCCTTCTCAGCCAAGGGAAGGGATAAAGTTTATTAAGAGTTAGCCAAATAAGCCTGCCCCGAGAGATCCCACCCCTTGCGACGCCTGTAAGGAAAAAGGGCCAGACCCATCTGAGCTAGATTGGTTCTGACCAACCTCATGGAGGCAAGATGGAGATTATATACACAAAGATTGTGGGAGGGATTGAGGGGTGGTCTGGGGTGACCAGAGGAGGGGTCTAGGGAGGGACTTAAGGACGAGGTCAGACTCCAGGGCGGGGGAAATAGCTGAAGGCCATATGGAAACGACAACCCATCAAGGGCTGGGGTAGCGAGCCAGGGCATAGACATTTTGATCAGGATTAAGGATGGGGAAACAGGATTAAAGGTGGGAAACAGCTGGACAATAGAGGACTGGGCAAGGTAGGCACCTGGGCTCAATGGCTACAGCCTCAGGCCAAGGCCAGGTCGAGTGGCAAGACTCAAGGAGAGTTCAAGGGTTCAAGGGGTTCCCAGAGACTGTGCCCTCATCAACAGTGTCAAAGGCTTGCAGAAAGGTCAAGAAGGATGAGAATTGAGAAAAGGCCACTGGATTTGGCAAGTGACAGATCATTATTAACTTTGGGGAGAGTAGTTTTGATGGGGTTTAGACTGTGGGAACCCCCTTGGACCCCAGAAGAATTTGGGTCCCATTTGTTTGAGGGGGGAATGATGAGGCTACAGTCTCTGGGAACCCCCTTGAACCTGGAGTACAGTCTCTGGGAACCCCCTTGAGCTCTCCTTGAATCTTCCCACTTGATCCAGCCTTGGCCTGAGGCTATAACCTTACATTATCATTAGGCTCAAATCTTTACCTAGCCTTGCCCCTTTATGGTCCAGCTACTTTCCACCCTTGATACTATCAATATCCATGCCTTCAGCTATTTCCCACCCTGGAGTCTGACCTCATCCCAGTCCCATCAAGCTCCTCCTTAGACTCCTCCTCAAGTCCCTCCCTAAACCCCTCCTCTAGTCACCCCAGACCACCCCTCAATCCCTCCCACAATCTTTCTGTATATAATCTCCATGGAGGCAAGATGGGGTAAAACAATGGAATTTCAGAGTTCATGAACATGAAGGGCAGTGCATTTCTGGGTGATGGCAATTTCAAAGGTATCTTTGAATAGGTAGGTCACAGGAAATGAGTAGGTTAAGGAACTGGAAGGTTAGGGTATTTGAGAGAGTATCAATATATATGTTGAGGTTAACTAGCATAAAGGCAAGGAATTGGAGAAGAAAGATTGGGAGTCAGGTACTGAACTCATTAAAGAAGGAAGGGATGTGTACTGGAGACCTGTAGATGTGCATTATGTGGACCTCAAAGTAGAAGTAGTAATGGTGATGGGGGAGAACCTGGAAGTGGCTATGGGGAGCAAGGAGTATTCCAATTACCTCACTTTAACCAGTGAGTCAAGGGGAATGAGTGAAAGTACAGCCAGTGCTGGAAAGGGTGGGCAGGAAGGCTGTGTCACTAGGAGGGAGCCAGTTCTCAGTTAGAGCCAGAAAATGGAAGTAGAAAAGGAAAAGATTTAGGATGAAGGCAAGTTTGTTGCCCATGGAACAAGCATTCCACAGGGTACAATAAAAGGGATGGGCAACATTTGGTTGGGATTTGGTGGTGAGAAAATTGAGGGGGATGAGAATAAGAAATTTGGTAGTCAGGGGAATGGGATTTAGATGATGACCTACTGGGCTCAGAATCACTGGGATGTGGAAGATATGATCAGGTGGAAGTTTATAAATCATTAAATGAAAAATTTAGCTTTTCAAAGCCAATAGTTTTGTAATGGAAGCATGAAGTTATTTCAGAGCCTTGGGCAAATCAGATGAGAGGGCAAGAACTAGAAGCAGAAGGAGTGGTGACACTCTCCTTCTCTAAGGCAGGAGACCAGCCTGGAAATATGACATGGCAACCTCTCTCCACATCTCAGCAACAGGAAACCAGTAAGATGGAATGGTGTTTCTCCTCTTCTCACAGGAGGCTGCAGATCAGGCAGGACTGTGCAGAGTACAAAAGTAAAGGACCCACCTCTCCATTTCACAATCTCATAGGAGCCTGGAAATCAGGCAGGAGACCCATGCAGCATGATGGAAGGCCCTCCCTTCTCCTGTTAAACTCCTAATGGAGGCTGGAGATCAAAAAGGAGACATGTGATGCAAGACAGAAGAAACAGAAGCCATCTCCCTTCTCCTCTTCCATCCTGCAGATTAGCTGCTCCCTGCTCCTTTTCTTCCCTCAGAAGGATGGATTGATGGATGGTAGGAGATGTGCAGCAAATGGAAGGCATGCCTCCAGATGGAAGACTCTCCCACCTCTCCTCCTCATACTTCTACCAGATCTACCAGAGATCAGACAGGAGAGAGGCTCGGCAAGATGGAAGGCTCATGGCAAGCAGAGAGGACATGAAAGGGAGTAATGTATAATAAAGCTAGGTAGAGCCAAGTTGTGAAGGGCTTTAAATACCATAAAGGAGTGTCACTATTGATCCTAGAAGTATAGGTAACCACTGGAATTTACTGAGCAGAGGAGTGACATAAAAATCACTTTGGCAGTTCCATGAAGAAGGATTCAAGAGGAGAGTAGAAGACCAAACTAGGAGACTACAGCAATAGTCTAGGTGTGAGGCCCAAAGGTCCTGGATTATGATGATGACCCTGAGAGGGAAGAGAAGGGAACCAATGTAAAAGATGTGGAAGGAGACCTGGCAAGATCTGGAGACTCATTTCATGTGTGGAGTGTTGAAGATGCCACCAAAGTTGTGAAACTTTTCCCTCCCCCAGTCTACTTTCACATTTCTTCATTTCTCACTGTAAATCTGTCAGGAGGAGTTGGGGTGGGGGAGATAAGGCAGGATATGTAGAGCAAAGGAGCATGCCTTCAGAGAGCCACCTACATGAGTCACACATGTGAGTGTGCGATAGTTGTTTCTCTATCTCTCTCTGATCTCCACCTTTGTGTCTGACCAGTTGAGTGCTCTGCTGTACAAGTCCAACCTCTGCCATTTTCTTGACAGTAAGGTACCCCAAGAGATGGGAAGTTGAATCCTTTAATATCAGTATATTGCTTCTTGACTTGTATCATCTCTCTGATAGTCATCAGATACCTGAATCATCTATGGACAACTGAAGCAAAGAAGGTTGGCTCAATAAAAGAATATTTATGTTTATGCTATTGTAATATTATTTGGTGGAAGTGTCAGACTCTTAGTTGTACTTTATTTACTTGTGACTCAGACCCCTAGTTTGCGACAGTGTTAAATATAATTTCCACTCCTTCTCGAACCCTAGTTCAGGCTCATATCACTTCTCACCTGTACTATTTCAATAGCCTATAACTAGTCTCCCTACAGGAAGCAGCTAGGTGGCTAACTGGATAATGCCAAACCTGGAATCAGGATTCAAGTCCAGCCTCAAACACTTACTAGCTGTGTGACCCTGGGCAAGTCACTTAACCTCTATTTGCCTCAGTTTCCTCATCTCTAAAATGAGCTGGAGAAGGAAATGGCAAACTACTCCAGTATCTGCTAAGAAAACCCCATGAACAGTATAGTCCATGGGGTGACAAAGAGACACGATGGAACAACAGCAGCAGCAACTACCACCAAGTCGTCCTACACCAAGTCTCTCTGAAGTCTGGTCCATTATCTACTCAACTATCAAAGCGATTTTTCTAAAGTATAGATCTGACCATGTCGCCCTTCCTGCCCACTCAATGAGCTCTCTATTACCTTCAGGACCAAATATAAACTGCTCTGTTGAGAATTAAAAGTTCTTCATCCTTTGGCAATCTTCCTGTATTTGCTACCCTCCACACACTCTACCTTCCAGCTGTGCTGGCCTACTTGCCATCCATTAAACACAACACATCATCTCCCATCTTCATGCCTTTGCACAGGCTATCCTCAATGCCTGGAGTGTTCTACCCCCTCACCTCCACCTCTTAGTTTCTGTTCTCCTTCAAGACTCAGCTCAAAGCCCATCTTCTTCAGGAGATCTTTATTGGTCTCTCACCTGCTGATGCCTTTCCCTTTCAGATGACTTGCCTACTCTGTTCCTAGCTTGTAAGTACTTAGTTACTTCTGTGCTGTCTTCCCAATTAGAATGCATACTCCTTGAAGGCAAGGACTGTTTTTGGCTTTCTTTATATTCTTAGGGCTTAGCACTGGGCCTGGTACATAGTATGCATTTAACAAACGTTGTTGACTTATGATTTTCATAGCTTTGGTGTCATGTGGCCTTTGGGACAGGGCATCTGCACCCACATTAGTGTTCCCTGGCTGATAATATAAGGTAAAGTCGTAGTGGGCTGGTACTGCTACCCATCTCTTTCAAGTAGCATCCAATTAAGCAATGGGCAGAATGTTAGTGAATTGTTATCAATCTACTTTTGAGACTTTGTACATAAGAAATACTGCACAATGCATAATAGGAATTTGAATATAATAGAAATTTGAAAACTGCCTAGCATGCTGGGATTTGTAGTTCAGAGGAACTTTCAGTCCCAAGAACCATTTGGCATATACCAATCTTGGAAGCAGAAGGTGGACTTGAGTCATGCCTGAGAAATCTTAAAGCGACACATATAATCTGCAAGACATAGATTAAGAGAAAGGAATGAGGATTTCAAGAGCAAAGGAATGAGAGCATTCCTTAATGATTTGAGCCAGAATCTGTGACAAAAAGGATGACAGACAAATAGGAAAAAAAAAAAAACAAAGGAAGAAGGTGAAAGGAGGATTGAGCTAAGGTTGAGAAGGGAGAGATTAAGGAGAGCTTTCAAGTCATCTAAGCAAAAGACTGGGGCTGAAGCTACGGCTTGTATTCACCTCTTCAAAGATTGAGGAAAGGTCTGCTTTTTCTCCAAGTGTCTGTCCAATAACAGATACTGTAATATACTCTGCTTACATCTTTTTACCTAAACATTTCTTGTATTATCCTGATTTTTGCCTCAAACATAAAGAGGCCTGGAGTTAGCTAGAGATAAACATAAATTTAAATTAGGGCAGATTGCCAAATCTCTGCATGAATGTTAGGAATTTTCTTATCTGGGGAGCAGGATTCTTGTGATTGTTTTCTTATGTAGTTTTTCATGTGATATAAACTACATATAACAGCAGAGAGGGAGATTACATGGATCTGAAGGCCATCATTTTGCCTCTAAGGTATAAAAAAATAATCTAATTGTTGTAAGAGGGTGTGGTTAAATAAATCTTCAGAGAAAAATGGGGTGAGGAGAAGGTGATAGCTGAAAACACTGATAACCTATCACACCCTAAGAGCTTAAACTTGACATGTCCAAAACAAAATTCATTATCTTTTCCCCTAAACCCTTCTCCTCTCCTACCTTCCTCCCATCTCTCAGGCTTGCAACCTAGGAGTCATGTTCAACTCCTCACTATCTTTCCCCCTACCCCTCCACTACCACATTCAAGCTGTTGCCAAAGCCTTTTAATTTCACCTCTGCAACATCTCTTAAATATGCCACCTTCTCTCCTTTGATACTGCCACCAATCTAGTGCAGACCCTCATCACCTCATGCCTGGACTATTGTAATACCCCATTGGTAGGTTTGCCTGCCTTGGGTCTCTCCCTACTCCAATCCATTATCCATTCAGTCACAAAAACATCATTCTTAAAGCACATGTCAGTTCATGTTACTCAAGAAAGTATGAAGGAAAACTGCTCAGATATCATAGAATCAGAGGACAAAGTAGAAATGGAAAGGATCCACTGATCACATCCTGAAAGAGCTCCCAAAATGAAAACTCCTGGTAATATTATAGCCAAATTCCAGAGCTCCCAGGTCAAGGAGAAAATACTGAAAGTAGTCAGAAAGAAATAGCTTAAGTACTGTAGAGCCACAGTCAGGATTATATAAGATTTAGAAGCTACCAATATAAAGAAATGGAGAGCTTAGAATATGTTATTACAGAGAACAAAGGATATAGGATTACAACTCAAATTAACCTACCCAACAAAGCTGTGTATAATCCTAGAGGGGGAAAAATGGATCTTTAATGAAATAGAAAACATTGAAGCATTTCAGATGAAAAGACCAGAGCTGAGTAGAAAATTCAACATACAAACATAGGAGTCAAGAGAAACATAAAAGCATACACATAAGAAAGAAATCATAAGAGACTAAGCAAGGTTAAATTGTTCATATTCTTAAATGATGTGATACATATAACTCTTCAGAACTTTTATCATTATGGATCTTTTTGGAAGTCTAATTAGACAGAAGGCTTGGGTAATATTCTGTTGTTTGGATGATCTCAACAGAAGAATGGAATGGGTGGTGAAGAGGAATGCATTGAGGAGGGGAAAGGAAAGGAACAAGGGGAAAAATTATCTCACA
Organism: Trichosurus vulpecula; assembly: GCF_011100635.1. Classification (NCBI taxonomy): domain Eukaryota; kingdom Metazoa; phylum Chordata; class Mammalia; order Diprotodontia; family Phalangeridae; genus Trichosurus; species Trichosurus vulpecula. The sequence goes on from NC_050580.1 coordinate 225,391,485, forward strand.
CAAATGGAGTGAACAAGGAGTAGTTTATACAGCAGAGGGGACAGTGAAAAGGGAGTGGATATCATTTGAACATCATTCTAATCTGAACAGGTTAAAGGAGGGAAAAAATATGCATATACACAGTTGGTTGCAGAAATATGTTTTAATCAGCAGCCAGATAGAGAGAAAAGACATTAAGGGAAAAATGAGGACTAAGGAGGAAAAGAGATTAAGGGAGGCATTAGTCAGAAGCATAACAGACTCTTAAAGAAGAAGGAGCGGGAGGGGGGGGGAAAGAGAAGAATAAATATAAGAAAATGAGATGGAGGAAAATACACAGAAATCATAACTCTGAATGTGAATGCAAACAAACAAAAAAATACATAAAAAACAAACATAAAACAAAAAAAGATTGCAGAATGGACAGGAAACCAGAATCCAACAATATGTTGTCTACAAGAAATATACTGCAATCAGAAAAATACTGGATCAGAATTTATTAAAGCTGAAGTAAAAAAGGCAGGGGTAGCAATCATGATCTCAAACAAAGGCAAAGTTAAAAACACACCTAATTAAAAGAGATAAAAAAAACTACATTATGCTAAAAAGTTACCATACTGAATTAATAACAATACCAAACATATGCATCAAATGATGTAGTATCTACATTCTTAAAGGAAAATTTAAATTAATTACAGGAGGAAAGAGTATAACTATAATACTGGGGAGAGGAGGCCTCACAAATATGACCATAAAATATGAAGAAGTTAAGAAGATGAATAGAATTTTAGAAAAGATAGATATGATTGACCTCTAGAGAATACTGAATGGGAATATAAGTAAGTATACTTATTCTTCAACTGTGCATGGAAAACTGATCATGTATTAGGGCATAAAAACCTTACAAATAATGCAGAAAAGTAGAAATGTTAAACACATCTTTTACTGATCATAATGCGAAAAAACTCCAAAAAGGCCTTGAATTCAAGCAAAGATTAAAAATTAATTGGAAACTGAATAACTTAATCTTAAAGAATGGGTGGGGTTAATAATTTCATTGAAGATAATTACAACAATGAAACAACATATCAAAATTTGTGGGATATAGCCAAAGCAGTACCTAGGAAGAAATTTCTATCTCTAAATACATCAATGAAGGAGAAAAAGAGTAGATCAACAAATTGGACAAACAACTAAAAAAGTTAGGAAATCAACAAATTAGAAATCTCCAATTAAACACTAAAATAGAAATTCTAGAAGTCAAAGGAGATATTAACAAAATTGAAAGTAAAAGAAAATTGAATTATAAGTAAATAATTATAAATTATAAATAAAATTAGGAGCTTATTTGGAAAAAAAATAAGTTAAGCTAGGAACTAATTTAATTTAGAAAAAGAAAGAAGAAAACCAAATTACTAGTATCAAAAATGAAAATTCACAACCAAGAAAGAAGAAATAAAAGCAGTTATTACCTAACTATATTAGAATAAAACTGACAAGCTAAATGAAATGGATGAATATTTGCAAAAATATAAATTTAGCAATCCATAAATGAATCTTCCAAAGGAAAAAATCTCAGGACCAGATGGTTTTACAAGGGAGTTCTACCAAACATTTAAAGAACAATTAATTCCAATACTACATAAATTGTTTGGAAGAAAAAAAGTAAAAAAGGTATCCTACCAAATCAAAGTTATAAGATAAATATAGTATTGATACCTAAACTAATTAAAATGGAGGAATAAACTACAGACTAATTTCCCTAATGAGTACTGATGCAAAGTTTTTAAATACAATATTTTTTTAAATTTATTTATTTAACATATTTAGTTTTCAGCATTGATTTTCACAACAGTTTGAATTACAAATTTTCTCCCCATTTCTACCCTCCCCCCCACTCCAAGATGACGTATATTCTGGTTGCCCTGTTCCCCATTCAGCCCTCCCTTCTGTCACCCCACTCCCCTCCCATCCCCTTTTCCCTTCCTTTCTTCTAGGGCAAGATAAATTTCTATGCCCCATTGCCTGTGTATCTTATTTTCTAGTTGCATGCAAAAACTTTTTTTTTTGTTTTTGAACATCCGTTTTTAAAACTGTGAGTTCCAAATTCTTTCCCCTCTTCCCTTCCCACCCACCCTCCCTATGACGTCAAGCAATTCAACATAGGCCACATGTGTATCATTATGTATGACCCTTCCACAATACTCATGTTGTGAAAGACTAACTATATTTTGCTCCTTCCCAACCCATCCCCCTTTATTGAATTTTCTCCCTTGACCCTGTCCCCTTTCCAAAGTGTTTGTTTTTGATTACCTCCACCTCCATCTGCCCTCCCCTCCATCATCCCCCCCCTTTTTTTTAATCTTCTTCCCTCTTCTTTCCTGTGGGGTAAGATACCCAATGAAGTATGTATGGTATTCCCTCCTCAGGCCAAATTTGATGAGAGCAAGATTCACTCATTCCCCCCTCACCTGCCCTCTCCCCTCCTCCCCCAGAACTGCTTCCTCTTGCCACCTTTATGTGAGATAATCCACCCCATTCTATCTCTCCCTATCTCTCTCTCAATATATTCCTCTCTCATCCCTTAATTTGATTTTATTTCTTTTAGATATCTTCCCTTCATCTTCAACTCACCCTGTGTCTGCTCTCTTTCTCTCTCTCTCTCTCTCTCTCTCTCTCTCTCTCACATACATATATACATACATGCACATTCACTTATATATGCATATTCCTTTCAGCTACTATGATATTAAGGTCTCAGGAATCATATACATCATCTTTCTATGTAGGAATGTAAAAAAAACAGTTCAACTTTAGTAAGTCCCTTATGATTTCTCTTTCTTGTTTACCTTTTCATGCTTCTCTTGATTCTTGTGTTTGAAAGTCAAATTTTCTATTCAGCTCTGGTCTTTTCAATGAGAAAGCTTGAAAGTCCTCTATTTTATTGAAAATCCATATTTTGCCTTGGAGCATGATACTCAGTTTTGCTGGGTAGGTGATTCTAGGTTTTAATCCTAGCTCCATTGACCTCTGGAATATCATATTCCAAGCCCTTCGATCTCTTAATGTAGAAGCTGCTAGATCTTAGGTTATTCTGATTTTGTTTCCACAATACTCAAATTGTTTCTTTCTGGCTGCTTGTAGTATTTTCTCCTTGATCTGGGAGCTCTGGAATTTGGTGACAATATTCCTAGGAGATTTCTTTTTGGGATCTATTTGAGGAGGCGATCGGTGGATTCTTTCAATTTCTATTTTGCCCTGTGGCTCTAGAATATCAGGGCAGTTCTTGATAATTTCTTGAAAGATGATATCTAGGCTCTTTTTTTGATCATGGCTTTCAGGTAGTCCAATAATTTTTAAATTCTCTCTCCTGGATCTATTTTCCAGGTCACTGGTTTTTCCAATGAGATATTTCACATTGTCTTCCATTTTTTCATTTCTTTGGTTCTGTTTTATAATATCTTGATTTCTCATAAAGTCACTAGCTTCCACTTGCTCCAATCTAATTTTTGAGGCAGTATTTTCTTCAGTGGTCTGTTGGACCTCCTTTTCCATTTGGCTAATTCTGCCTTTTAAGACATTCTTCTCCTCATTGGCTTTTTGGAGCTCTTTTGCCATTTGAGTTAGTCTATTTTTTAAGGTGTTGTTTTCTTCAGTGTATTTTTCAGTATTTTTTGGGGTCTCCTTTAGCAAGTCATTGACTTGTTTTTCATGGTTTTCTCGCATCCTTCTCATTTCTCTTCCCAATTTTTCCTCTACTTCTCTAACTTGCTTTTCCAAATCCTTTTTGAGCTCTTCCATGGTCTGGGACCAGTTCATGTTTTTCTTGGAGGCTTTTGGTGTAGGCTCTTGCACTTTGTTGACTTCTTTAGGCTGTATGTTTTGATCTTCTTTGTCACCAAAGAAAGAATCCAAAGTCTGAGACTGAATCTGGGTGCGTTTTCGCTGCCTGGCCATATTCCCAACCAGCTAACTTGACCCTTGAGTTTTTCCGAGGGTATGACTGCTGTAGACTAAAGAGTTCTATGTTCCATGTTCGGGGGGGGGGATGCATCAGCTCTGCCACAGCAGCACTCCTCCTTCCCCAAGAACCCCCAACCCGGACTGGGCTTAGATCTTCAGCGGGCTGTGCACTCCTGCTCTGATCTGCCACTTAATTCCTCCCACCAGGTGGGCCTGGGGCCAGAAGCAACAGCAACTGTAGCTGCCCCACCTCCACTGCCCCGGGGGCGGTGGCCAAACTGTGAACTCCTTCCACTCCGGCAGCTTTTCCCACTAACCTTCTCCACTGTCTTTGGTGTTTGTGGGTTGAAAAGTCTGGTAACTGCTGCAGCTCACTGATTCAGGGCGCTAGGGTCCGCTCCACCCAGCTCCTGGTCTGGTTGGTCCAAGCAGCTCACGCTGGGTTTGGCTCTGCTCTGCTCCCAGCTCCCAGCTCCCAGCTCCGTGTGGGATAGACCTCACCCAGAGACCATCCAGGCTGTCCTGGGCTGGAGCCCTGCTTCCCTCTGCTGTTTTGTGGGTTCTGCCATTCTAGAATTGGTTCAGAGTCATTTTTTCTAGGTTTTTGGAGGGACTCAGCAGGGAGCTCACTGCTTTCCAGTTGCCATCTTGGCTCCGCCCCCCCCAAATACAATATTAATAAAGAGATCATAGCAATATATCACAAGGATCATACATGACCAGGATGGATTATTTGTTGTTTCACTTTTTAAAAAACTGGGACAATTAACTCTTTTGTCTCATGTAGCTTTCATGTATGATTTCTTGAAATATAGCTTTGATAAAGCCCACTGGGATACAAATTAAGGTACTTGATTATGCCTTTAAACCCAAATCATTCTGGCTTTCATTGATTGGCCAACAACAGGCCCCTGCCCAAGCCTCATTTGCTCATTGTTTGGGTTTTGATGGCTCAGAGTGAATGTAAATAGCAATTATTTCTGTTTTGATCTGAAACTCTGGGGGTCTTCCCCTACCAGATTAATTCTTTTATGAAGGCAAACTAGGCCATTTTTTTTTGCCTCAATTCTTGCCTAGCCTTTAATTATTGAATGTTGCCTCAGATACACTGAGACCTGGGGAAGACCTTAGCTTAAAAATGCCCAGGTCTCCCACTGCATCTGGGGCCATCAACAATCTCCCTGACCTACGTCTTCCTATTGGACTCCGATGACTCTGGAGGAGACAGTGAAGCTGATGACTCTGCACAGCTCTGCCTCGCTTAAATTCAGTTCACTTGCAAGTCAAAACATTAGGCTCCTGATGTCATTGGTCATCTTCCAGAATGAAGGATGAACAACAACAAACACCAAATTCCCTCTATGAAACCAATAGTCTTTTAAATTGTTTTGAATCTGAACTAAAACACCAGAAAAGCATTTCTACAAAGTAGAAAGCAAAGAGAAATTATATAAAACTATGAATCTCCATTTTATAGGGCTAGTTTAAAAAAAATTTAGACACTACTTTAAAAACTGTCCTGCTTATCTTTTTCCTTCTGAACTTCCTTCTGTTCTCTTTTATGCATTTAAAAAAAATTTCAATGGTCCTCTTTTTTTGAAGGGCCATCATTACTGCTAACCATCGATTTGCCTCTTTCTATACTAATATATTCCTCCTTTTCCCTCTTCAAACACTCAGAAGAAAACCAACCCATGTTCAGGACATCACTTTTTGTTATTAATTCCCTCAATACCCATTAAAGATAGTAAGGTTCTGGGGCAACTAGGTGTTGCAGTGAGTAGAGCACCAGCCCTGAAGTCAAGAGGACCTGAATCACATTTGACACACTTACTAGCTGTGTGACCTTGGGCAAGTCATTTAACCCCAATTGCCCTGCCTTCCCCCTTCAAAGAAAAAGATAGTAAGGTTCTGAAATGTTATATTATTCTATGTATATTCTGTTAGAATGTTTTATATATATTATATGTATATATAATTTATATACATATATATGTTATACCATGTAGCTCATATATATATGTGTGTGTGTGTGTGTGTGTATATGTATGTATGTATGTATGTATGTATATATGTTATACTATGTAGCTCTTTCCAATTGCTCAACCTGAAATTGGGTACAGGTTCTACTGAACCGGTGAGAACTGGCTGAATCCCACCACTGCCCCTGGCTCTTTGATATTCAGGCACCTTTCTAGCACCTCAGGACAATGTGAGGTAACTCAGAACCCTTGAACCTGGGCTCTTTTGGTCTGAGCACTGTGGCACTACATTGGTAAACACAGTGCTGGTTGTTGTCTGCTGCCACTCCCTGAGATTTTCAAGGTCCTCCAACCTGGGGCTCTCTGAATTGACTTTGGTCTCTCCCAGTGGTCTTTTCCACTCTTGCCACCTCTGGACAGAGGGCCTTGCAGGCTACATGTATTCTATCTCTACTCGTTCCAGCTTTCACTTTGCTGGGATATCATTGGGATAAAAATGTCACTGTACTGGTTTTCTTGTTCATTATTTGGTCTGGTGTGAACTTCAAAGTTTTGTTCCAATGGTGTTTTTTTTTTAATATACCTTAGTTTTGCCTCAAACACTTACTAGCTATAAGGCCTTGATCGAATCACTTAACCTATATTTACCTCAGGTCTGTCAACTGTAAATTGGGAGTAACTATAGCACCTCCCTGGAAAGGTGGTTGTGAGGATCAAGTTAGGTATTTGTAAAGCACTTGACACAGTATCTGGCACATAGTAGGAGCTATAGAAATGTTGTTATTGTTGTTATTGTTGCTATCTTCAAATGTTTATGGTTTCTCCTGTTTTTTTTTTAGTTTTACCTTCCTTAATCAAAATGTACAACTTCCTTCTGTTTTCAAGTGTTTAACATGGTCCATCAGCTCATGAATTGTTTCTTTGTGTTCATATTTTCTAGTTATGAATAAATAGCATTTTTTTCTCTTTCCCTCTCAACCACCAAATTGTACATACTCAAGCAAGGCATTGTTATACATTTAAGTGACAATTTGTTTTCTGTCCAAAATTGCTCAAATGTCATCTAAAAGCTATGGTTTCTTCATATACATTAACATCTTTCATTAAGCCAGAGTTCTTTTCCTGTTCTTTTTAGGTACCAAAGTATTCATCTATAACAGCAGCAGTATCTTACATTCTTTAACAGTTGGTAAAATTCTTGATGTAAAAATACTCTTCTGTCCCTTTTTGTGCTAAATTGGTCTTATGACTGTATCGGTGTCTTATAGGGATAGTATACTATACTGTGTCTTGATTTTTAAAAGCTCTTGGGTCCCAGGTAGATTCTTTTACTAAGGCAAACTAGGCCATCCTTTTGCCTCACTTCTCATCCAGCCTTTCACTACTGAATGGGCATTTCCTCAGACAAACCGAGATGTGGGAAAGACCTTAGCTTAAAAAGGCCAAGGTCTCCCACTGCATCTGGGGCCATCATCAGTCTCCCTGACCTATGTCTTGCCATTGGCCTCCAATGAATCTGGAGAAGAGAGTGAGACTGATGACTCTGAACAGCTCTGCCTCACTTAAATCTAATTCACTTGCAAGTCAAGACCTCACCCTCCTGATGTCATTCACCCTCTTCCAGAACAAAGGATGAACAACGACAACAAAAGTTCTGCATGAATGTTTCTTAGAATCTCAGACTGTAAGATTTCTGAGGAAAAGATCAATAAAATCCATACCCTTTCTTCCTTTTTTCCTCCCTCCCTTCCTTCCTTGTTTCCTTCCTTCCTTCCTTCTTTTCCTCATAAGTTAATCACTTAATCATTTATTAAGCATCTACTATGTATCAGTTACTGTGCTAATGTTAGAGATACAAAGACAATAGTAAAATAGTCCCTGCCCTCATGGAACTTATATTCTAATGGTAGAGAGATTGTGTGTATGTGGATATATACACACATATGTAGTTTTGTATGTATAAAGAAGACATACAAAGTAGAGCCAAGATGATCTTGGATGGGAAGGCAGAAGTAGCCTGGAAAATTTTTGGCAGAAGTGACAGTTAAGCTGACCTTGAAGGAAACTAAGAATTCTGAGATACAGAGAGAAGCGGGGTGGGCAGCCAAGGCAAAGGCAAAGAGACAAGAGAATTTAGCAATCAGACATTCAGTTAAATGTTGAGGATCCAAAATGAAAATATTTCCTTCAGTAAGCCTGTAAACAAAGCCTATGCATAAAATCTGAGTGAAAAAAGAGCAAAACTAGGAATAAGGAGACCTCAATGATAGTCTGACTTGATCCCTAACTTGTGTGACCTCAGTCAATTTCAGTATGCTTTCGTTTTCTCATCTATTACATTGGGATAATAATATCAGCCCTACTTTCCTCAAAGGATTGTAATAGAGATAAAATGAGACCATAGAATATGAAAGCACTTAAAAAAGTATCAAACACCAAGCTTGGCCTCAGAGAAGAGTTGAAAAAACGTACCTCTTTCCCCTCTCTGCAGAGGTGGGGTACTGCGGCGGTGAAATGTTATATGTACTATCAGCTATGATTGATGTGTTGGTTGGTTTGGCTGAACTTTGCTTTTTTCTTTTTTAATCTTTGTTACTAGGCATTGAATGTGGGACAAGGAAGGATATATACTGAAATTAAAGTGATGTAGAAAAAAAATCAACTAAAATTTTTTTGAGAACAAAAAGTATAAAGAATTATACAAATGTAAAGTATTATTAGGTTTCCAGATCATATCACTTTTAAATTTGTTTGCAGGGTTCTCCCCTTGCAGTTTGTGACTATTTCTGTTCATGATGCTCCGAAAATGTGCCTCAAAATAAAGCTGGTGAGTGGACATGCCTACTATCTTCAGCTCTGCGCCCCCTCACATAAACAGGATGTTCTATTCCAACAATGGATTGAGCTCATCTCTCTCTTGGAGTCTGCTATAAAATCACAGAAGGCCACTGCCTTTACAGTAGACCAAAAACTTTCGAAAGTCCATGAGAACACGGACAAAATGACCAATGCTGAGGATGATATTCAAGTAAGTCACATGGAGAACATTAAATATTTAGTATCAAATATTAACATGCAATCAAAGTTTATGCATTCTACTTGGATTTAAGGTGGTTTGAGGAGATCAATTATCAATGTTCTAAGAATACACTCTTGGTAATTCAATTTTAATATTGTTTATGCCTGTGGAACAAAGTGGTTGGCAAGAAAATCACAACAATTCTAGATGTCTGGTCATTTGAGATAAAGAGTAACCCTCACTATCGTGTATTGATACCCATAAAGGCATAAAGCATTATACTAATTTCTAAGTAACAGATTTAAGATGAAAGAAAATTGGTTAATAATGGAGCAGGCATTCCAGAGGGTAAACTTTTAGGTGATGTCAAGACCCTAGATGTGACTATATCTGTGCGCAGGTGGGGTGGGGTAGAGGAGTAGGTCATGGGAAATTAGTAAGTTGAGGAACTGGGAGGATAAAGTATCAATACTTGAAGTCCCTTGATATGAGAGCAGGAGTTGAGGAGGACAGCCAGGTACTGAACACACTGAGGAAGGAAAGAGAGTATCATGGAAGTCTTTAGACAACAGCAGTTAGTATCAATAGAAATAGAAAAGTTAGAGGAAGGGGCAAGTTTTCAAGGAAAAACCAAGAGTTCAGTTTTGTACATTTTGAGATTGAGGTTATCAGCGGTACGCTGAGGTGGAGGTGTCTAATAGGAAATCAGAGATCTAGACTTGGGGGTTATTTACAGCGTTATTAAAGAGTTAACAGCAAGAGAAGAGAGATAGAGAACTGAATGAGCCATGAACAGACACATACACAGGCTATTCCTTTGCTTAACATTTACATTCCAAGGGTTGAAGTCCCAGAATGTGGCCATTATCTTGGATTCAAGGGATAACTCTATGGGGTTATATTTTCAACACTTTAACTCCTAAACTCCCAAATGTGTTCTTCCCATAAACAATCACCTAGTAGACTAAATTAATTCTTAGCAAAGGCATTTGCTTGAATACATAGCAAGAACAACAGTTGCAAAAATATTTCCACCTCATATAGAGTGTACTTTCCCCACAAATATATACTACATCTGTGGAAAGAGTGGGCATAAACCTAAAGTACAATTGTAGTGAGGTGTACATATATGGAACATATGTGGTAAAAGGGTAACTAACAAATCTTGTAACTAGAAGCTCTTTGTTGAGTCCAAAGCCTGAAGGGTCAGGTTCCTTGAAACTGCCTTCTCCCTTGACTAGCTGGCTCTATTTACCCTCACTACGTCTCTCTGCTCCTACTAGGCCAGTCTCTTGGATGATATGGTCAAGTCAATGATAGGAGGGAGAGAAAATCCCCTTGTTTCAAGCAAAAGTAGCTCCCTTTGAAAAAAATTAAATGTATTTCTTTAAATATTTCCCAGTTGCACTTTTGAACATTTTCAACATTCATTTTTAAAAATTTTGAGTTCCAAATTCTCTCCCTTTCCTATTCCTCCCACCCATCTTGAGAGGGCAATATATTAATACATCAATTATACATAGGAAGTCATGTAAAACATATTTCCATATTAGTCATGTTGCAAAAGAAAACACACACACACATGAGAAAAATAAGGAAAGTGAAAAAGAGTATGCTTCGATATATACTCAGAGTCCATCGGTTCTCTCTCTAGATACGGATATCTTTTTTTTTTTTGTCATAAGTCCTTTGGAATTGAAGTGACTTTCTTTCGAGAGCCTGGTTCTTCTCCCACTTCTGGGTTTAATTCTTGAACTGGTGAACTCCTGAAAAGACAAATTGCTCAAAATTACTCTAGCTGTTTTATGTCCACAGAGGTGTGATTAGCTTGTTTTGTAGTCAGTCAGGACTGTTCCCTTGTTGGCCCAATCACCAATGAAGTTCATACCTCATAAAGCAATCACACATATTATATGACACACATTGTTTATACGTGAAAACCTCTTCTACATGAAAACCTGTAAATGAATACACTAAACTCCTCAGGATTACATTCTGGCCTTCATAGTTAAATCAGTTGTGGAGGGAAGTAAAAACCCTTCTCTTACATTCTACTCCCAGTTAAACATTTGTTACCAGCATATCAACCAGAGTGCTTTCAACAAAGTCTATGAATCCCACACTCAGGATAGCTCTTGGGGAGATTCAAGCACTGTCCTTTCTAGTGCTTTCACCATTCCATTATACTAAGAGAAAACTCTGAGAAAAGTCCCTATGATTCAGTTTAGTATCAGGAAATTAACATTACTTCCAAATGCATGGTGATTCAACTTAACAAAATTTGTCATCTGACAAATTCTCATAGGTCACCTCCTACAAAAGCCTTTCCTACCCAAAGACAATAAACAAAGGGAAAAGAAAATCAAGCTTCCCATCTCAGAGGGAAAGCTTGGTTTGCTAGAACATATTAGGTTTTCTTCATAGAGATGAAGGACCTGGGATCAACTGGGAAACAACCCCTCATGCTTCAGGTGAGAAAGCAAACTACCCTGGCTTGGTGCTGACTCACTGGCACCAAGGAGGTACAAGGCTCCTCTCAGAGGTCCTTTCCCTTTCCATCTCCAACAAAGGGCCCCTCTGCTTTGAGTTCAGTCAGGTACCAAGTACTATGATAAACTAGTGCTGGATTCAGGAGGGCTGAGGAACTCACCCTCTTCTAAGGCGCTTCTTTGCTCTGGACTCCATATACAGGTCATCTTTAATCCTGAAAATTCCTGCTGGGTGCCTGCAACAACATACAGGTCCTTGAAACAGACAGGGAAATCCACCTACCAGTCCAAACAAAATATCTCTATCATGCTCAAGGTACCCTAAAATGTGTCCAGGAATCCTTTCATATGTAAGGAGAATTTGGAGAATAATTGGAGTTTTAGACAAAAAAAAAATGTCCTCTGAGTCCTCATACTACCCAACCAAATTTTCTCCAAGGATGCCTGAAACATATAAAGAATACAATTGGAAGTCTAAACTCACCCCTCAGGACAAGCAGATTAACTTAAAATGAAAAGAAACTGAGAAACACCGCAAAAGATGTGTGAGGATCCCTCAAATGGACTGAGCGCTCAAGGTTCATTACTAGGAATTTCTAGGCCAGCAAGCAAACATTATCCTATGGACCTATAGTACATGAAGATCTCAGAAATGCTGTCTTGACTCATCATAATAAAGTGAGTAGTCTAGGTCAGAGGTCTCAAACATTCAGCCCACAGTACTTGGAGTGTGACCTGAACCTAGTTTAAAATGTAATTGGAAAATATTTAACAAAATAAATAAAAATATAATAAAACATATATAATGTTAATATATGGTTTTCTAAGTCATACTAAGTATGCAGCCCAGAGGGATCATTTTGTATAGTCTAGTGGGCCCCATTCTAGTCTAGGTTTCCTTAAAAAAGAAAAAAAATGACATGGATAAGCTCCCACAGTGTTTTCTAGGTAAATTTCTAGGCACCTGTATTTTAGGGATCCATACAGTTGATACTAGCTACAAAACTCACAACATATACAGCAATAAAATAGAGAATAGTACATAAGCATTCAAACAAACAAAAGTTCTCTCAAAGGAAACATTTTAATTTGTAAAAGAAACACGTTAGAAAATAGGATGTCCAATTATAGTCTAAAACTAAAAAAAGGGGGAAAAATGATAATTTTTCTCCAGTAGAGCTCCACAAACTAGGGTATATAAGAAGGAAAATCTCAGATGAAGAATGTCTCTAGAGGGTCTCTGAGTATAATACTCCCTTCCGGAACACTCCCCCAACTCGCACTCGCAATCAAAGAGCTGGATCCCCAGAGTATAGTAGCTACAGCAACAGCAGCAGCAGCCGTAACAATGATAACCATTAATTACTACGACGACTACTACTACCACCATTATCATCACCACCACCACCACCATCACCACCAACACCACCATCACCACCACCACCATCACCACCACCACCACCATCACCACCACCACCACCACCATCACCACCACCACCACCATCACCACCACCACCATCACCACCACCACCACCATCACCACCACCACCACCATCACCACCACCACCATCACCACCACCACCACCATCACCACTACCACCACCACCAGTATTCTAGGGGTTATCGATGGGGTTATATTTCTAATTCCGTAGCTGCTGAGCCCTCAACATTAACAGTCAGAAAGGAGACTCAACTGTAGACTCAAGGGGGTAGCTAGGTGGCACAGTAGATAGAGTACCAAAACTGGATTCAGGAAGACTTATTTTCCTGAGTTCAAATCCAGCCTCGGACACTCTTTGCTGTGTGACCCTGGGCAACTCACTTAATCCTGTTTACCTCAAGTTTCCTCATTTGTAAAATGAGCTGAAGAAGACGATGACAAATCACTCTAGTGTTTTTGCCAAGAAAACCCCAAATGGGGTCACAAAGAGTCAGGCATAACTGAAATGACTAAACAACAAAACGAGTAGGCTCGCTTAGGTCTTAGCAGAAGCATTTGCTCAAATGGCACAGCAAAAATAGTAGATACAAAAACACCCCCCCATAAACTAGGATGCACTTTCCACAAGCATAATTCTTGGGGGTCCTCATTCGTTTTCCATTTCCGACTCCAACTCTTCAACTGGTGAATTAGGAAACAGGAAAACTGATAAAATTCTTCTTGCTATTCAGTCTCCGGAGACATGCTAGCTTGTTTGGTTAATGTTTGTTTCTGAATCAAAGGAGTTCACACCTTTATAAAGGGATCGTAAGACACTGACTCCCATTCTTCCACACATTTAAATCTCATCATTTATGACTATCCTTCTACATAATGCTTTATGATGACATTCTGGACTTTTCACAGTTATATTAACTGAGAGTGGGGTGTGGGAGGGTGAAACTCTTTCCCTTTCTCAAGTCGTATCATAGATGTTTAATCATTTCAATTGCTTTACTTTTCTTGTTTATACTGGGTTCATTGACAACACAAATACTAACTGAGAGGCTGCTACGTCCAATGTGATATATTTGGTGATATGAGGGACACGGAGATAAATAAGGCATAGTCCTTGTTCTAAAGGAACTTACAATCTTGTTCCACATCTTGAGTCCATTACCCCTCGATCAAGAGATGGGCAGCATTGCGTAATTATCTAATTGCTTATTGCATTGATCAGAGTTCCCACATCTTTCAAAGTTGTCTTTCTTTATACTGATGCTATTATTGAATCAATTGTTCTCAAGGTTTGTAAGAATAAGGCAATAATAACAATGTAGATGATGACTGTTGAAATGCCTATGTGGTTCTGTATCGCAAAGTATACGAGACTCTCCACATAGAAGGTAGAAGAGGTAAACCATCTATACCGGAGATACCAGACAACCATATCCCACAAGCCATTTATCCAATCTACCACAGCAGTAAAACATTCCACACACAATATCACAATCTGGAGCCTCGCCATCCCAAAACTGTCCCGCACCTGCTGGGGTCTTCCCCAAAACAAACTCACAGTACAGCTAAGTCAGCCTGTTCAGTTCTAACAATCACGAGGGCAGCCATCAGCAGCCACAACTGCTCTCTCTCTCTCAGCATTTCCTGTGACATAACTTCCTTTTCCTGTCAGGAAGCTGCTCCTACCACATGTGTCTTAGGATTCCTGTGATGTAAGCAGGTCACATAGCCTATTAATGGGTGGGAAAGATCTTCAAATCTAAATTGCTACTACAAGGTTTCACAAACTTTTCTCTGAATTAGTTCCTACAAGTCTTCCCATATTTCTCTGAAATCATCTATTTCTTAATCCATAATGGCACAGTAATATTACATTATATTCATTTGCCATAATTTGTTTAGCCATTGCCCAGTAGATATATACCCACTTAGTTTCCAGTTTTTTGTACTACAAAAAAGAGTTGCTATAAATATTTTTTGTAAATATAAGTCCTTTTATAAGACAAGTAAAAAGGGATAGAGATGTATGTGGTAGGAAGAATATCCTAAGGCCCTGTCCCATGTAGGTTAGGCTAGTTTTTCCTTAAAAGATTGACATTATCCTAGAGTATTAATTGACTGAAGACTGTGGTTTAGGCCACTGATTTAGCTTCCTCATTGCCTGAGTTTAAAAAAACAACAAAAAAGGACATTCAACTCCTCTCCAGTGCTTCACCAGCAGGTTCCTAGGAGCGAAGCTCAAAACTTCACTAAGACTTTTAAGATGCTCACTGTGTATGTATATGTGTATATGCATGTATATGTGTATATATATATATATATATATATATACACACACGTATATTATGTGTGTGTAAAAGCAAATAACATATATGCATCTATATACATGCATATGTATGTGTGAGAGGTATACATAAGGAGAAAAAATGACATACATACATGTGTATATGCAGATGTGTTTCTGTGTACGCGTGTGTGTGTGTGTGTGTGTGTGTGTGTGTGTGTGTGTGTACGCACACAGGAGAAACAAGGACACAAGTGCATACGTGTCTTTGTTAGAATGTGAGGTCCTTGATCCTTGAGAGTAGGGGTTATTTCATTCTTTGTATTTGTATCACCAGTGCCTAGCACAATGCTTGACCCATAATAGACACTTCATAAATACTTACTGGTCGTTCTATTGGTTGATTGTCGAATGACAAGCAAATATTCAGATAATGCAATATACTCTAAATTTGTATTGGATGAAATAAGTCTGAGTTCCTGCCACTCTTTATGACATTGAACCGTCCTGAAGCAGAAATGCAAAAACCTGATGCCAGGATTGTCCAAAGATGAAAATGAGCAGGTCAGGAATACTGGAAAGTCACAAGGACAAGGGATTCTATAATCATGGCTAATGAAATACTAAAGTTACAGATCCCAGGGTCAAGCTGGGTATGGAGGTAGGTGAAAGCAGTGTGGGGAAGATAAATAGGATGATAAGGATAGGTTGACCAGAAGTTAAAATGAGGGTGAAGAATAGTGTAACTATAAATGAAAACACAGATTTATTATCAGTGCAAGAGTTCGAAAAATAAGAGGATGAGAAGTTGCAATTGAAGAGTGAAATTTCAATGTTCACTACCTTAGAACTGGAAAATATGGAGAGACAGTGAGGACTAACATATAGCTATCCTAGTAGGTGGCTTGAAGTGAAATGGAGTTGAACATGTTAAGGAACCGTATGGCTACGAAGTTAGAGGGATGTAAATACTGACTATGAATACTGAAGTTCCCAATACTGTTAGCAGGAGATAATAGGGACAAAAAAATTGAGCTGGATACTAAAGTCACTGAAGTGACTTGAAATCAGTGAATGACTACAAGTAGGAATGGATAATGTGGTATAAATGGTTTCTTTTGGTCAGTCACTATAAAGGCACGGCGTAGACTCTACTTTCCCAATCCTTTTGTCTATTCTGCATGGGAATTCATTTTCGTACCTAAGAGAACCCCTAAACCATGTGGGTACTCAATAAATACAAGACTATCCTTGCAGTCAGGAAGACTTGAGTTTAAATTCTATCTCAGATACATACTAGCTATGTGACCATGGGCAAGTCATTTAACCTCTTAGTGCCCAGACAATTGTTTTAGGATTATAAAATATAGAGAAAGTTGGCAACCTCCATCAATGAAGGTAGTTTTCAATTCTTCAGATAAAATCACAGGTCTGAACTCCACTCCTCTCAATTATTATTAAATGATGTTCTTACTGTGTCTTATTTTCTGTTTGTTATTATTTCCAAAGATAAACAAGATAAGTGAGCAGCTTGTGCATTTACAAGATCCAAAAAGTGATAGTATCCTTGAGAATGAGCCGTCTAATAATATCATAATCTCTGAAGTAACTTTTGAAGAATGTGAGAGTAAATCAGAAGTGAATAATCAAACCAACTTGAAACAAAGTGTAACTGTTATACAAAAGGAGATAAATGATCCTAACTTTGATGAAAAGAAGATTGTTGTTACAGAGCCAGCCACCGAGGCAGAAGAGTTAAGGTGTGTAAGATTCCCAGATTCTAAGTAATGGGGAAAGATATCTATTTATCCCCACACACACATGCACTTTTAAAGTTCCAGCATTGGTTCAAATATTGGTCACCAGAGGCTTCTTAGAGCTCCATAACTCTATAAATGAATAATGATAGTTGACTCTCAAATAGCCACACTTACTTTATAATAATACCTTACAATTCTATAGCACTTTATGATTTACAAAGTGTTTTCACATGTACTATCTCATTTGAGTCTCATAACAACCCTGAAAGATTGGCAGAGCAGGCATTATGATATCCATTTTAGAGAAGAATAGAGTGAGACTTGGATAAATTAAGCGACTCATCCAAAATCACATAGCTAGTGAATGTTGGAGCTGGAATTAAAACTAGAACTATGGTGATAAAAGTCAACCTGATACTCTGACACATCAATAGAGTCTAACACACAGGGACTGTGGGGTAATTCTTTTATTGTGCTTTGCCTTAGCCGCATCTTTATTAGAGTGTTATATCCCATTTCCATCATGTTTTAATTTGGAATCTGACTCTAAAGAGGATCCAGTTATGGATGACAACAGTTACTTAAGGGTTAGAATGGGTCCAGTAAGGGCGAGCTTTAGAAGTTGAATTATTTAGGTTAGATAAGAGAAGGTTAAGTAGTGACAATTATTGCCTTCATTTATTTCAATGTTTTGATGAGGAAGACGCTAATAGTTGTTCTTAAAACACGAAACAGAAGAGATTTTAGTTAAGCATATAAAGTTCTTGACTACACAGTGCTAGTACCATAGCAGATACTCAATAAATAATGCTGATTGATTGATCAGGGTAATAGAACACTCGAATGGGTTACTGGAGGTTGTGGAATCCTTGTCCCTAAAATTCTTTTAAAAAGAAACTAGATAACCTTCTGACTTGGACTGTTAGGCATTCCTCTGCCTAAAAACTCTCAGGATCCCTACCTTGTCTATAATTCTACAATTACAAATTACTTTACTTTACATTATATTACATTCTTTTACATCACATTTCTTGAAGAATTAGATAATGAATATCAAACCCAAATATAAATTTTTTTGCAATTTAAAATATTATCTACTTTTTGGATTAGCTATACCTCGCTTTTCTAATTTTTATTAATGTATACAATAGTGTTGATTACACCAGCATGACAAGTCAGTACTGTAGAGAGTCTCAGTAATCTGAGGAGTGAAAATCTAAGATGCTACTCAATATTTTAAAACCTTGGTTAACCAACATATGATACAAATCTGGCTTTCCTCTTTAGCTCCTTCTGTAGCTAAGTAGAGTTAACATTAAGCTGTATGAATGTGAGCGATTCTAGAGGAGAGTCTAGCTTTGCATTGATACCCTGAAATTGGTGAGAATCCAAGTAAATTTCCTATCCTATAGGTTCTTACTGTTATGATTGGCTCCAAGAAAGGCTATATGCTAAAACCTAGGGACAGCCCAGCTTCCAAAGGATTTTTCTATAGAACTCAAATTCCTTGAATATGAATTACAAATGGAAACTGAAGCTACTTCCCATAGAAATTTCCTTGTTCCTGATAGGGATAAGAAGGTATAGAAGTATCAAAAATAGGAAAGTTTCCCCATTAATTTTGATCTAGTTCTCTTCAGCAGAAGATTCAGCAACATTTTAGCAATGGGTAATGCTAAATAATACCCATGGTCGCAATTGGTAGAGGTAGTTCGGCATAGTGGAATAAAGTAGTAGGCAACCTAGTTCAAATTATTAACCATTTGACCCTGGACAGTCTGCCTCAGTTTCCTCATCTATAAAAGGGGGTAATAACTTAGTAACTACAAATACTATTTTCACAAGTTTATTGTGATACTCAAATGGATAATGTAAGTAAAGTATCATGTAAACTCTAAAGCGATATGTCAATAATCAACTATTATTACTAGTCAAAGGCACAAGAGGAAGAGATGGCATGATGTAGTGAAGACAGTGGCCAGGTCAGGATGTTCATGGCTCAAGTCCTATCTCAGACATACTGGATGCATGACCTTGGGCTATCACGTAACCTCTCAGTGCCCTCAAACAACTAAGATAATAAATTGCTAAATGGGTGCTGATCTGCATTGGTAGAGGGAGTCTTCTCACTGGGAGTTCCATAAGCCATTTATGGGCCAACACAAGAACTGAGGCTAAGAGGGATTAATTGATTAATCTAGTTACAAATGCTAGTGGATGTCTAAGACGGGATCAGATTCAGGTCTTCCTGACTCCAGGTACAATCTCAAGCTGCCTTTTGGAAAGAAAGCCAAACATAAAGTGGGAAAGGATAGTATGTTACCGCAAGGTGCCACTCAGTGGAAAAAACCCTTTCAGTAACCATGCAAGAGAATGCTATTAATATTTCCACTGCGAAATAAACAGTTGAATATGTTGTTCATGAGAACAAACCCCAAAACTGGAAATAGTTTTAGAAAGAATTTTATTGTTTGGTAGAGATGGATAGAAAGAAGGGGTAGCTCCCTCTCCTCAGGTTCTGGAAAGTTTATATTATATAGGATTTTGACAAAAGTTTCTGCACAGATAAGTTACAAACAAATCATAAGAAGAAAACCCAAAACACAAACGTGGGTGGACCCAAAACAAGGTTTGGGTGAGGAGACCAAAACAAGAATACTTTGGGTGGCTCCAGGACCTGGGGGAACCCAAAATACTTTGCAGCCATCTCCAGCATTCCTAGAGAGTTACCAAGGTCAGACAACATTCCGGGTGCAAGCAACCTCTAATCACATAAAGTTGGATTCAAACATTTTTAATAAATGATAAATGATTCACAAATATTTCTAAAAACAGAAGAGGAGTTTTAAACATTCATTAATTCATCCTAACATCCTCCCCTAAATCACAACTGATTTGACCTCTAGCAACTCTGGTAGTTATTCCTATTACTCACTTTGATTCACATACCTCAAACCTAATAGCTTGCTTATATCTAATTCTTCAGAGATAATCCCAATAATTTGAGATCATCAAATTATTTGTATCTCCTTCTTGACTGCCATTCATATAGATAGTATATGACCTAAAGTATTAAATCTGATTTCTAAGTAGCTTACTAATATTTTAAAGTTATAAAGATTTTTTGAGTTTTTAACATAAAAATACTCTGAAAGGGCCAAATATTATTACCTTATTATCATTATTAGAAATAATAAGATAATTAAGAATAGCAAGAATCATAAAATCAGAATGTTACTGTTGGAAGGGACCTTAGAGGTCACTTAACTCAACAAGACACTTTTAGTATTTCTCCTCTGGTCTATGAGTTTGTCATATCAAGCCTATGTTATAAAGAGGATTCCATTCTCTCATGGAGTGAGAGATCAGACAGGGTGATGTCTAAGGTCCCTTCCAACCTTGAGATTCATGACTCTAAGGACCTGGTGACTTTTACCAGGTAGGGGAAGAAAGCAAATAAAAGCCAATTTGGGCTATAATTAATCCTACAGTGCTCAGTAAAGTCAAGAATGTATTTTCTTCTGCCTTTATGTATCAGAAACACAATTATAAACTCTATTATAATTTCATAGTGTTACTTATGGTCAATAAGGTTCTCACTGGGACTATTCCCTTTATTAATAGCTTTACAGAGAATTTTTAAATGAATTATTAACTATTGCAAGTATTTTCATTTAAAGTAAATACACATTGATGAGTCTTACTATAGTATCTCCAGGGTTTTGAGGAGGTTTTTGATGGAAGTCCATAGACTTGATAGGTCTCAGTTTCTTAAAATTATTTGTCATCATTTTGGACATCACCAGATGCATTTATTTGGTTATAACTATTTGGATACACTGGTTTGTAAGTTATTGAGATTCATATTATAACTATGCATATTATATATATAACATTATAACATAAAACTTTCAGACCACTTTTTTTTTTCTGATAAATTAGTGAATCTTCACCATCTAGCAGGGTCCCATTGCTCTCCTTTGAGTCACATGTTAGCTGCTTATCTTTGTTTCTCAAATTTCAAAACAGCCCCATGCAATTCGAATAATTTGGCCTAGCTGCCTCTGAGAAAGGTGGGAGGCAGGAAAAGCCAATGGAAAAAGTGTCCGTGTCTTTCTGAACTTCCCCAAAGAACCTTAGTGACATACTGATAGAGTTCAGGAAGCCTACCAGCTAAGAGTTAGGTGAGAAAGGCATTAAATGAGATGGATGCATCCTATGACAACCAGGAGTAGAAAACAGACTTGGTTGAACAGTGCAAGTAGAGAGTATTCCCATATCCACCTGAGAAAACCCTATTTGAAACTTTTTGCTTCTTTACAACTATGTCCCAAAACTCCACCCTACTGATTAAAGAGTTTTCTTAGGTGGCTATGGAAAAACTTCTGACTCAACTTGTTCAATCAAGTCTCTTTCTCCCCAACTCAGCATATATTTTCTCTTTTCCCCAATTCCAAAGTGGTGTGCCTCACACTGAACAATTTCCTGATTCTTTGTGGATCTTGCCTTGTTGTAGTTAATGGTCTTTTTAGAGTTCTTTCCATTTGCCTTTCTATTTCTCATTTTCTTCTGGGATAGCTAGGCAAACTACTCCTGGGCTTCTTTCAGGTTCCTCTCAGCCCTGACATCTGTAACTCAAAAGGGGAAGGTACAACTCATATATCTAATTTATATATAAAAATAAGTATATTATTATATACAATTTATAATTTGCAAGTATAAGAAAATATATAGAGATATATACATATATGTATATTTACAGACATGTAAGTATTTTCCCTCCTCATTCTATTTATATTCACATTTCAGAAGTAAGATCACAAGCCGGGTAAATATGTTTCAGTTACTATCACAAAGCATTTAGAGAATGACAGATTACATACTATCTAATAATTCTTTTGTAAATGTTTGTGGTTGAATTGGCAAAGTTTTGATCTGAGCTATTTGTTTTACAGGGATTCCAGAAATGATTTAGTCACTACAGGTATGAAGTAAATTCTTTTACATACTTCATTGTGATCCAGGTATCTAGGATCATCCACTCACTGGAATAGAATAGAAATAACCAACATATTTAAATATTGGCTTCCTTTGCATGCCATCCTCTTTAATCATTACTTCTTTTTTCTCTCCCTGAAGTGGCAGGTCTCCCTTGTTCCTTAGGCAGACCAATTAGGTACAAACTACAGAGTAACAAGACCAGTTTTCTAGGCAGAACCCATAGCAACTGATCCAACAGATGAATCTCCCTTCCTGGTTAGTATGGAAGAGGAGGTGGTGCTCATAGTTCAAGTTCTCAGTAAATTTTCCGTGGTCAGTTTGCCAGTCCTTTTGCCTTGCCCCTGTTTTGGCCTCTTCGCTATTGTCAAGAGGCACCACTTGGTGTCAGCTGCTATTAATTTGTTATAGTTGAACACTGACCTCCTTATTTATAGCCAATTTTTGCTACTAAATTTTTGTGGTGGTGGTTTGTGTTGGTATGTTTGTCTTTATCAGCACCAGGGCTGAACCCCTTGTCAATTTCTTTCTTCTCCTCTTTAAGCTGTGGGTGGATCTGATATCTCTTAGTTCACAGTCATGCAAGTAAATGAGAATTATGGAAGGGACTTATGTAAGATTGCTTCTGTGACACTCTATAACTTATATCACTTCCTTACATTTTTCTTAATAAAAGGGAGAATGTAATCTGGGGGTCAGGGAAAACAAAAAATAACTTTTCATAGAACAAGAAGATAAGAGAATTTCCCAAAGCTTAAATTTTCAAGCATTTTAAATATATTCACTGCTGCCCTACTATATAAGAACAAAGAATTTAGTATCGTTTGGGTCTGTCTGTTATCCATTTCAAGGAAGGATTGGTTACAAGAATTACCAGAAAGATTTGATTATAATACATTTATATTATTAGACATACATACATCCATATATATGAAACATTTACTGCAGTATAGGCTTCAGCATCAAACCTGAGGGGCACCATCAGGAGGGACTATGGGAATTCATATAACAATTTAAAATCTTCTTAGTGTCTGCAAGGAATTTTCATCTTGCCCAAGAAACCATCATCAAGAAACCAAATTAAGCATGAAATACTTAGAAATGCCAGAAGCCCCCAGTGCACTGATTTTTCCCACCTAATAGTTGCAAATCTAGCATCAATATTAATAGTAATAATACTATGTATTTAGTATTTAAATAGTGCCCCTCTTCCAAGGAATTCAAAGCTTTCTGCCAAAGAAACCTAAAACTAAAAGTTACTGAGTACTTTGTACAGCCAGCCTATATAATAATCTTTGGCCTCCCAAATGAACACCTAGAGTCTCATTCCTAGCACTCAAAGACAACAATAATGTAATGTAATTATATAAAATGTAATAATATAACCCAACAATTTGCCTTTTGATTTTCCATAAAGTAATAATTGCTTCCCTTGTTTTCTTTTATTTATTTCCTAACTCTTCTTCCTGCATTTCTTTTCTATGTATTTATTTTTCTTCAGGCTTGTATAGTTTTTCAGTTTTCCCTCTGGTTAGCCTTTCTTTTCCTTTCTCTACTTTCCTCTAAGTCATTTCATGTTCTCCTACCTTTTCTCATACTCACACTGTATTGCTTCTGCACTCCAACAAAAGATAACAGTGAGTAAAATGAATTTTATTATATCAAATCCAGATTTATTTGAGCTTAAGATATGAATGTCTGATGCTCACAAAGAAGAATCCAAAGTATTATCTGCTTCCCATTATTAGCAAAAACCACAACTCTCACTACTAATCCATATCTGATGCATACTGGCTATGTCCACCAGGAAAGTCTTTAGCTGGCTCATCTCACATCTTTTAGTTATTTGAGCTACAACTTCACTCTCATGAGAGAACTGAAACGCTACTTATCATACAAGTGGCACTTCACACACTCCATTCTGATAAGCAAGAAATGAGGCATAGTCTAGTATGATTATCTTTCTAAATCTCTCATTCTTACTCTTTTGATTTCCTAGCTTTCTGTTCTTTATTCTCCCTTATTTATTCACAGTGAATGTGAAGGGCAGAATTATCACTTGCAATCAATATTCCTCAACAAGATGGACTGAAATGGAGCAGTCAACCAGAGATATTTAGAAGAGGGGGGAAATGCCTTCCCACTCTTTTTTCCTTCTTCACCTTTTTAAATATTAAAAAAATTTAAAAATCTTGAAATTCTGAGAACCAATATCTATTTTCTGAAAATAAAATGAGCTTTAAAGGAGAAATGAAGGGGGGTGTTTTTAAAAATTAAATATATTTTAAAGTTTTTTTTCTTTTACCCCCTTTTTCTCCATCTCTCTCCCTCTCTTCACCTTTGCCTTCACTTTCTCATGTTTTCCCTGGCTTTTTTTTTCATTTTTAATCCCTTTCCAGTTTACCTAACTCTTAAACTTCCCTCTGTTCTACCTCTCTCAGGGGGATGAAACTAGAAAAAAGTAATACACAAGAGTGGTGAATATGGACTCAGAGTAATGGCTCTCCTTACTACCTGTGTGATGTTGGATAAATCACTTGAGCTCTGAACCTGTTTCCATACCTACAAAGTAAGGAGATTGGATTGGTGAGCTCTAAGCTCTCTTCCAACTCTAAATTATATGCTATTAGGAAATGAATGCCTCACTCTATCCATCATCTGATCTGATCAGTCTTTCAAATGCTTGAAGACAATTATGTTCCTTCTAAATTTTCTCTCCTTCAGGTTAAGCACTCCTAGTGATTCTAATTCCCCCATTATGGAAGTGGCAAGAGGAGAGTTCCCCCACAATAGTCACAGAAGAGACAGTGGCAATAAGAAAGGATTCTTATCACAGCTGTTTGTTTGTAAAGGGTTGTTTCTGTGTCAGAGGTTTGTAACTCAGAGACTACCTATACTAATATTTTCATTATAGAAAATATTTGTACTAAAGGAACTGTGTGGAAAAAAATTCATCTGGGGGAAAATGCAACTAAGTATTAATATCAAGCAACAATATCTTTTCAAATACAGTGAAGAGACTTTTGGGAGAAATACAACAAACGAACAAATTCTGCATAAAATTGAACAATTTGTATTGAGTTTGAAAAAGCACAAAATAATTCTGAATGTGTTTTTAAGCTTGCTGAGATATTTAATTTTGATTTCTCCAAAATAGTTATGGCTAAAGCAAATTCTTAAATATCAGTAATATTCCCAACATTCAATATTCCAGCAACTAGAAACTAGCTGTTGCATTTTCCATTCAGTTTTCTCTAGTTAAGCTTTTCCAATCTAATGCGACAAGCATTTATTAAGCAAGGAACTCAGATCATTAACCAATTCATATTTAGGTTTTTCATTTATATATCATTATATGTTGAACAAGATTCACAGACCAGTCTATCAGTCCCTTAGAAAACGGTACTTTAGATGCCACCTAGAACTGGGGAAATATTTTGTTACAATTCATTTTGCTGAATTAAAAAAATTTTTAGATAAAATTATTCCACATGTGGGTGGACAGATGAGTAGTATATATAGAGACTGAACACCAACTAATGT
This sequence comes from Trichosurus vulpecula, assembly GCF_011100635.1. Taxonomy (NCBI): domain Eukaryota; kingdom Metazoa; phylum Chordata; class Mammalia; order Diprotodontia; family Phalangeridae; genus Trichosurus; species Trichosurus vulpecula. Next base: position 225,416,940 of record NC_050580.1, read on the forward strand.
TGAGATTAACTGTCAAAATTAGATGGAAGTTTGGCAAATATCAATTAGCTCAGCGAAATTCAAGTGAAGACCCAAACGATAATTACCTTGCTATTGCAAGTGAGTACAAATATTGCCTTTCAAGTCAAAGCCCTACTTTATGCTCCCACAGAGCTTAATATAGTCTCCCAGGGTCTTTTTTTCTCTTTAAAGTCTAGGGCAATTAGTTTCACAGATTCACTTTTGTTCCCCACCTCTTCCTTTCCCCTTTTTACCCACTCCAGGATAGCAAACACAGGTATAGTACACAATAAAGGTGTGTTCATCTTTATCTGGAGACAAAATCCAGTAGAAAAGCAAATAAGTTTTTAAAAAACTATCAACAGCAACAAAAAATAAAATAGGAAACTCCAAAAGGGGAAAGGATGCTGGCTCATTAAATAGGAGGCAGGAGGATGTGTGAGGTAAATAAAATGTGAAGACTTCACAAGGAAGATATGTATAAACATATATCTATATCTATACTAAGAAATGTTTAAAAATCAAGAAACAGGGAAATAGGGAAGTGGAAAAATTCTGAGACCGTGAGAGTCTGATGGCTCAGCCTCCGGGAAAGTTTACCCTGGAACTTTTTGTTCTTTCTTCTGGTTCTGGTTTAAAGATTTACTCAGTAAGAATAGGGTCACTGTGACCTGCTTTCCTTTACTGTAAAAGTACTGTAGAAGAATGGAGAGGGTCTCCCCTCCCTTTATCCTATTCTCCTTCTTCAGATTTATAGATGTCACCTCAGTTGTAATCATTAACTAAGGGAATGGGAGTTGGAGTTTCTGTGCCTTGATTTCCCAGTTCTTTGTCTAGTTTTTTGTGCTCAGATCATAAGCCTGCCTCCCAGCTAATGGTGAGAAGGGTCAGAGGTGGGCGGGAATTCTCTTGCCTTAGGTATAATTATTGGTGCTTTGCCCCTTGTACTTTGCTTCCTTTGCTGGTTCTGTTCTGTGCTGGCAGAGGACACCCTATTCTCGAGAACTGAATAAAATTTATTTCTGTTCCTACCCTGAGATGGCTCCTTATTATAAATTAACATTTTAATTGGTGAGGGTCTTTCATCCCACACAAAGAGAAGGCCAGAGGGGAAGAAAGGAGACACAGTCAACCACCTGACTTCATGGATGAGGGGAAAGTATTGGAAAATGATGAAATTCACTAGGTCCTAGGTACAGGAAGGACAGGTACATTAAAGCAAATTGCAAGTTCCGTCCAAGCACATGGCTCCTTAAAAGTGGATCAATAAGCCAAACAGAAGCTCCACTGCTCAAGATTACATGTGATTTTGTCATCCATTAGGATAGCAGTTCTCTTCCTTGTGATCAGTTCCAACATCAAAGGGCCCCATTCCTCTCTGTGGAGCTCTAAAGTTCTCTGGTTTCCCTGTGCTCCCTATGGTTCCCACCTCTCACCATCCTTCAGTCTCTCTATGCAGTTGGAAAAGACTACACCTCCTAGCAGCCCCTGTTGCTGACATTGGCTATGCAGTAAAGATCTATACATTTTTAAAAGAATTAGTAGCTGACTTCATGTAATCAATGAGGTGATTTGCCCCAACATCTGGGTATAGGAAGTTTCCCAAATATCAATACCCAAATTACAAATGCCTATTTTGACTACTTAAGAGCAGAGCAATCCCAACTCCCACTGCAGCTACTGCCATTGCTACTGCCATAAAGTTACCACTGTATGATGCCCCACCTCCACTCTCATCCTGTTCCCAAACCAAAGTACTTACCAAGCCTACTAAGAGACTTGCTGCCACCATCATGGGACAGGAATCCAGCGAGACCCTTATTATAGCATTAGAGGGGGTGAAGATGGATGATCAGGAAAGTAAGCACTTTGTGCTTTGAAGAAAACTAGTTAGAGTCAGGGGTGAGGAAGGGATGTATTCCAGGCAGGAGAGCATGTGAGGAACAGTAATGCAAGAGGGGGGCCCTAGTGAAACTTCAGGGAAAGCTGAAGGTCAGCCCAAGGTAAAAGATACTAGCATGTAATAGGGAAAGCCTCCAAATTCAAAATAGAAATTCCCTACCCTAAAAAGGGTGGGAACTTTGAATACCTAGAGTACTTAAGGACTAGCAAGACTGGTCTCCAGGACACAGTTTTTAGTACCTTTAGTACCTTTGTCCCAAGCCACCATTTATTCTCATAGGAGTATGCAGTAAAATAATTAAATTGGAAATGATTACCTTAAGATAATCGTGTAGTGGCTTACTGAGGGAAGGGGCAAATAGACAGAGGAGGCAAGCTTTTTTCCCTTCTCTGGGAGTAAAGGTTTGGAGGGAGTTTAAAGGAAGAAGCTTCTGTAGAGTTCTGTGGCAGTCTGGCTGAAAGAACACGCATGGTTAATAAACATTTATTAAATACCTACTACATGCCAGACACTGTATTAAACATTGGGGATACAAAAAAAGGAAAAATCTTTACCCTCAAGAAGTTCACAATTTGCTGGGAGAAGACAAGGGGTGGGGAGAACTGGATGGAGCATGATAAAGCTCATTGGAGCATAACTAGGTGGGAAATGAGAAGATGGTTGGCCTGGATGTCGTCCTTAAATGGAGGATCTGAGAGGAGCTCTCCACTGTCCACTCTCAATGCTCTCCAATCTATGGGAGAGAGGAACCCCAGGGGCACAGGATACTCAGTTCCAGGGTTGATGTGATCTTGCAGGATAATGATGAAGTTCAGAAGAGTGTAATCCATTGGGAAATGAAAAAATGACTGGTCTGGGCATCATGGAAAATCTAAGCAGAGTTCTCCCATGCATGGTAATACTCCACTTGCAGAGACCCCAGTATCACCCAATCATTCAATCAACAAGTCCCAGTCCTAAAGGGGTTTGCAACGTAAATGGGGAAATAACATACAAACATACATATATATATGAACACACAATATGCTTTATGTAACATGTATATATAAAACATGCAATATACAAAATAAAGTTAATAATTGAAAGAGGGGAGGCACTACAATTAGCAGGGGTTGTGCAAGGCTTCCAGTAAAATTTTAGTTGGGACTTAAAAGGAAGCCAGAGAGGTCAACAGGCACAGGGGAGGAGGGAAGAAAGTTCTAGGCATGAAAGACAGCCAGAGAAAATGTCCAGAGCCAAGAGATGAGGTGTGTCTTGTTCATGGAACATCTAGGAAGTCAATGTTACTGGACCAAAGAGCACATATTGGAGATTAAGGTGTAAGAAGACTGGAGAGGCAGGAAGGGGCTAGGTTATGAAGGGGGTAGCTAGGTAGCACAGTGGACAGAGTTCAGACCTGGAGACAGGAAGACCTGAGTTCAAATCTGTCCTTAAGATACTTACTAGCTGCCTGACCCTGAGCAAGTCACTTAACTCTGTTTGCCTCAGTTTTTTCATCTGTAAAATGAGTTGAAGAAGGAAATGGCAAAGCCAAAACACTCTGATATCTTTGCCAAGAAAACCCCAAATGGAGTCACTAGTCAGAAATGACTGAACAACAACAAAAAGTTTTGAAGAGCTTTGAATGTCAAACAGAGCATTTTGTTTTTGATCCTGGAGGCAACAGGAAGCCATAGAAGTTTTTTGAGTGAGGAGGAGGTATGCTTTAGGAAAATCAATTTAGTGGCTTAATGGAGAATGGATTGAAGTGGGAGAGATGAGAGGAGGCAGGAAGATCCACAAACAGGTTACTGAAATAATCCAAGTGTAAAATGATGGGGGCTTGCACTGCAGTGGTGGTAGTATCAGGGGACAGAAAGGAACATATATATTCAAGAGATGTTGCAAAGGTGAAATTGACAGGCCTTGGCAACAGATTAGATATGGATTGGGGATTGGGGAGAGGCAGTGAGAAACTGAGGATGGCTCCTAGGTTGTGAGCCTAAGGGACTGAGAAGATAGTGTTGCCTTCTATAGTAATAAGAAAGGTAGGAGGAGAGATTGGGTTCAGGGGGAAAGATAATGAGTTCTATTTTCACATATTGAGTTTAAGATGTCTACTGGACATCTAGTTCAAGATGTCTGAAAGGCAACTGGAGGTTTGAGATTGGAGGTCAGCAGAGAGTTTGAGACAGAAAAGATAGATTTCAGAATCATCGGCACAGAGTATTGTTATTAAATCCAAGGAAGCTAAAGGGACCACCAAATGAAGTAGCTTAGAGGAAGAAGAGAACAGTGGTCAGGAAAGAAAGCAATAGGACACCTATAGTTAGAGAGTGTGTTCTGGAAGAGGATCTAGCAAAGGAGACAGACAGAGAACAGTCAGATGGGAAGAGAACCAGGGGAGCAGTGTTTTGAAAACCTAGAGAGAAGAGAGTATCAAGGAGAAGAAAGAGGATCAACAGTGTCAAGTGTTGTGGAGAAGTCAAAGAGAAGGAGAATTAAGAAAAGACCATGGGATTTGGCCACTACGAGATCATTAGCAATTTTGGAGAGAGCAGTTTTAGTGGAATGATAAGGTAAGAAGTTGGATTGTAAAGGATTAAGAGAGAGGAGAGAAAGTAGAGGCACTTACTGTAGACAGCCTTTTTGAAGAGTTTAACCACAAAAAGCAGACATATAGAATGACAGTAGGGACGGAAGGATCAAGTGAGGGCTTTTTAAGGATGGAAGAGACATGGGAATGTTTGTAGGCAGTAGGGAAGGAGCCAATAGAGACGGAGAGGTTGAAAATAAGTGATAGAATGGAGATGACAGAAGGGGCAATCTGTTGGAGAAAATGGGGTGAATTTGGATCACTTGAACAAGTAGAGGAGTTAGCCTCAGTAAAGAGTGAGATGGGTGAAAGGAGAAGATAGTGGCAGAAATGGTCTGAGTGACAAGAGATTAGGAAGAGGGGAGATGAGGAAGTTCATGGCACATGCCTCAATTTTTTTCTGTAATATATGAGGAAAAGGTTCTCAATTGCAATAGAAAGTTTGGGGAGGGTTAGAAAAAACTGGAAGAGCTTCTATGGAGACTGGGATAGAATTGATGATGGAGGTATAGCAGGATTGCTTAGCAGCAGCTTAGGTTATGTAACATAAATTTGTAGCGGACCCAGTCATAGAAGTTTCATGAATTTCTCTATCTTCTTCTAACAGCACATGCATGGGAGCAAAGGTAGCAAATGCTTGGGAGTGATTCAAAAGCTGAGGTTTGGCAGGGCATAACCAATGATATCAAAGGATAAGGATCAAGAGAGGATGACAGTCTATAGTTGAATTAGTTCACCAAGAGGTTAAGATGGAGAGAAGACTACAGAGAGGCTACTGCAGGGGAAGAGAAGAGGAAATTACCTGGGAGAGAATCGAGGTGTCAAAGCATTGGGGGTCCCCAGCATGGACAAAGAGTATGATTTTGTTAGGGATAGGTGGTCAGATAAGGGGATTTTGATATTCTTGAACATAGAGGTGGTACATTGGTGGGTGATAGAGGGTATGACCATGTTTGTGTGTGGCTGAGATGGGGTGGAGGAATAACTCACAGGAAATGAGTAGGTTGATTAGGGGATTTAAGGCAGAGTTGGTTGTTGTCCTTAGTTCTCAAAGAGGACCAAAATGACATCATTATGTTTGAGCCAAGATTCAATGTGTCTGACTGTGGCTGATCAGGCTACTATGAGCTTGGAATATTCTACCACAGGTCAGGCACAAATAGTTCATGTGAACATTTGGGGTGGATACTCCAAACTTGCGCACCCTGCATTTCCTTTGAGCTGTTTCAATTCTGCTTTGCTCATAGAGCATAGCACCTTCTCTGATGTGGGCATGCCATATGGAGCAGTCCTGTGCCAATGTCTCCCATGTCACACAATCAATTCCAAAGTTCTTGAGAGAGACCTCGAGAGTGTCCTTGCATCGCTTCTTCTGACCACCATGTGAACGCTTGCCCTGTGTGAGTTCTCCATAAAATAGTCTTTTTGGCAAGCATACGTTTTGCATTTCCACAACGTGGCCAGCCCATCGGAGTTAAGCTCTCTGAAGCAGAATTTGAATGCCTGGCAGTTTAGTTTGAGTAAGGATCTCAGTGTCTGGTACCTTATCCTGCCAGGTGATCTTCAGAATCTTTCTAAGACAATTCAAATGGAAGCAATTCAGTTTCCTGCTATGGTGCTGGGAGACTGTCCAGGTTTCACAGGCATACAATAATGAGGTCAGCACCACAGTCTGTAGACCTTCAGTTTGGTAATCAGTCTAATACCTCTTCTCTCCCATACTTTCCTTCAGAGCCTCCCAAACACTGAGCTAGCTCTGGCAATGTGTGCATCAACCTCATTATCAATATGTACATCCCTGGAAAGTACACTACCAAGGTAAGTGAATTTATCCACAGCATTCAAAACTTCTCCATTTGCTGTAACTGATAGTTCCACATATGGATGGTGTGGTGGTGGTGGCTAAAGGAGCACCTGTTTTTTCTTGGTATTGTTAGGCCAAAATTTGCACAAACAGCAGAGAATTGATCCATACTTTGTTGCATCTCAGCTTCAGAGGCTGCAATGAGTGCATAATCATTTGCAAACAGAAAATCAAGCACCAACACTCCCTCCACTTTGGTCTTGACTTGTAGCCTTTTCAAATTGAAGAATTTACCATCAGTGTGGTACCTGACCTTGATGCTGTGTTTATCCTCATTGAAAGCATTTGACAACATGGCTGAAAATGTCATGCTAAAAAGCATGGGAGCAAGCACTAGGCCTTGTTTTACTCCATTGGTGAATGGGAAGGCACAAGAGCATTGTCCATTATCTAGAACCCAGGCAAGCATGCCATCAAGGGCTGCTTTCCACCTTTGGTGTCCACATGTTCCACCCAACTCTCACTGGTGGCTCTAGGAAGCTGTGGCACTCACAGGGGCCACACCCTGGTAAACTGTTTTGGCAGACAGGTTGAACCAGGTTGAGGGTAACCAAGGGGTCTCAAACCCATTGGTGAGTTAGGGGGCAGATGAGAACAATTTGTTCCAATGGCCATGAAGGTAGCTGAAGCAGGCACTGTGGAGTGCTTGGAGCTTGGTTAGACATCGAAGACCCCAAGGTCATCCAATGCATCTTGAGCCATCCCCAGTCATCTTGATTCTGTCCTGCCACTGGACTGTGATGACTCTGGAGGAGACAGTGAGGCCGACAGCTTCGTGCAACTCTGCCTCACTTAAATCCAATTTACACATGAATCAAAATACCAATTTACCATTATACCTACCTCAAAGTCCTGTAGTGACAGGCAAGTGATGAAGCAGCAGGTGCAGATACACTGGGAGCTGTAGTCACAATCCTGCACACAGGCGGCCCAGGCCATAGGGTTGTTTTTCACTGGAGGCAGCAGTGGGATTTGCCAGCCACCTGGGTGTCTGAGCAGTCTTTTAAGGATCGTACTGCTCATCTCCTGGTGTGAGGAAGGGGCTAGAAAAGGTGCCCTAAAAATTGTCTGCTTACCCAACCCTGGCCTGAGGGGTAGGCAGGCAGGGAATCCCACTCTGTGGTCGAAACACAAAGAAATGTACAAAAACGACTGCAAAGATGATTCCACTCACCATTGGCACATGGAATGTGCACACACCTATAGACAACAGAAAATTCAGTAGACCTGAAAAATGAAAAGCTCTTGTTGTAAGAGAACTCAGTAGGTATCGCATCCAAATAGCAGCCTTGAGTGAAACAAGGTTGGCAAACGAAGGCCAGCTTACCGAGGTCAGAGCTGGATGCACGTTTTTCTGGAGTGACCACGGTGAAGGTGAGTGCTGTGAAGCTGGCGTAGGTTTTGAAATCAAAACTAATCTAGTCAACAAGCTTGTATGCCTGCCAAAAGGAGTGAATGACAGGCTCATGACAATGCAATTGTCACTTGCAGGAAAATGTCACTCCACCATCATCAGTGCCTATGCTCCCACCATGACGAATCCTGATTAGGTCAAAGAAAAATTTAATGAAGGCCCAGAAACCCTTATCATCAATGTGCCAAAAGAGGACAAGCTTATAATTCTGGATAACTTTAATGCTAGAGTAGGCTCAGACTATCAGAGTTGGCAGGGAGTCTTAGGGAGGAATGGAATTGGAAATAGTAATGGTCACTTAATACTGAAGACTTGTGCATCTCATGACCTTCTCATCTTCTGTTTACCTAAATGCAATAAAACTTTACGGATGCACCCTTGCAGCAAACATTGGCATTTAATAGACTATGTAATTGTAAGGAAAAGAGACAGGCAGGATGTGAGAGTGATGAAGGTAATATGTGGTATAGAGTGCTGGACTGATCATAGACTTATCCTTTCCAAGCTAAATATTCACATTCAGCAAAAGTGGCACCCTTAAAGCAAAATGACTGCCAGAAGAATTAATGTCAACAAATTAGAGCTCTTCTTTGAGTGGAAACAGTTTATTGCTAACTTGGAGGGAAAACTGAGCCAACACATAGTTGGTAACAGTGGAGCAGAAAAGGAGTGGGCGGCTTTCAGAGATTTGGTGTATAGCACTGCATTTGCTCATCTAGGTCAGAACACTCACAAACACCAAGACTGGTTTGACGGAAATGATGGGGAAATTCAGAAGCTGCTAAATGAAAAATGGGAACTCCACAGGGTTGATGAGCAGGATAGCTCATTCATCTCTAAGAAGGCAGCATTTAATTCCATCAAAAGTAAAGTACAAGCAAAGCTCAGAGAGATGTAGGATTCTTGGCTCAGTAAGAAGGCAGATGAAATTCAGTTTTATGCTGATATTAATAATCCAAAGTGCTTTTATGATGCCCTGAAGGCTATTTATGGGCCAAAGACCTATGGTGTATCTCAACTAAGTCAATATGTAAACAGAAGTTCCCTAATTTGAAGGCAGAATTCTGAATCTGTATTTTTAGCCCTCATGTCTTTCTTGAGCTTCAGGTCCACATCACTAATTGCTTGTTGCATATGTCCACATGTAAGTCCTAAAGGCATCACAAGTTCAACATATCCAAAAGTGAAATCATTGTTTTTCTGGAAAAAAATAATCCTCTTCCTAACACAGGCACCACCATCCTTCTAGTTACTTAGGTTCACAACTCCATAATCATATTCAACTCTTTACTTCCCTTGCCCACCCCTCAAATACAAAATTAACAATCATGACACTGCATGGAATGAACTGAGCCATAAAAGGAAGGAGGGTAGAGGAATGGATCAGAAAGCAGAATCCAACATTATATATTTTTTTTTGCAAGAAACACACTTGAAACATAAGGATTCACAGAAGTAAAATGAGGTATTAGAAAACGTATCTCTTAATCTAGTTCAAAAAGGCAGGAAAAGAAGCATGACCTCAGAACAACAATCAAGTTTTAGACAGGATCAAAAAGATATGAGCAGAGACATTATATTGAAATAGTATGAATACATAATGACTGAATGACATAGCGTCTAAATACCACACGGAATAGCTAACTGAATTACAAGGAAAAATAGACAACTAAATTATAATAGTTAAGAACCTCAATGTGCCCTTTTTAACCTAAACATATTTAAGAAAGAAGACAAGAAAGAAGTGAAGGACTTGAATGGAATTTTACAAAGTAAGAGATGAAAGATCACTGGCAATTATTGAATGGCACTGAAAGGCATTTGTGTGTAAAAATAAACATACATGTATATGTAGGTATTCAATCAATCAGTCAGCGTTTGTTTACTAAGTGCCCACTTGTTCTATTCACTGTGCTAAGGCCTGGGAATACAAAAAGAGAGGCAAAAGGCATTCTCTGCCCTCAAGAAACTCATAATCTTATAAAGGAAACACACACACACAGACATACAGACACATGGACACACATACACACATACATATTTCTATTATATATACATTTATATTTTTTTTTCAGCTTTAATAGTACCTTCACAAAAACTGACTATATATTAAGGCATTAAAACCTCATAAACAAATGTATGAACGGAAAGATTCAACACATTCTTTACTGACCACAATGCAATGCACATTACAATCAATAAAGGCAATTTGAAGAAAGAATTCAAACTTAAGTGAAAGGATAAAATTAAACAGTATAATTCTAGAGAATATATGGGTTGACATAAAGTCAATGAGATGATAGATTATATATTATCATAGAAAATTATGAGATGATTGCTTTTGGGACACAGCTAAAGCAGTCAGTAGGGGAAAATTTTTATCTCTAAACACTTTTATCAACAAAAGAGAGAAAGAACAGATCAATGAACTGACAATTCAACTAAAAAACAAAATAAAAAACTCCAACTAGATATAAACAAAAATTCTTAAAATCAAACAGAAGGTAAAATAAAACAAAAAACCCAATTCTTCTGAATTGGTAAATAAAACTAGGAGCTAGTTTTAAAAATCAATAGAATAAGAAGAGAGGGGTGCATTTTTTTCACCTCTGGGGTCAAGCTTGGTCATTATATACAGCAAATAGTTTCATTTTATTTAGTTATTTCCTAATCAAAGGACATCTGATTTCAAACCACCCCATTTTACAGATGGAACCATAGTCATCAAATTATTTACTTAAGATTACCAAGCTCCAAATCCAGCACCCTTTCTATTCTCCTATACTACCTTAAGGAAACGAACAGTCACAAAAGGATATGTGTGGAAGGCAAGTATTAAGAATGAGGTGGTACAGCCCAGGCACTGTTGTACCTATGCCATTTGGTATGTTGGGGAGAGCCTCTAGGGACAATTTATGGGACCAATGAACAAGTGTGTTACAACACAGGATAAGAAGATATAGATGGACTGCAATCTGTACTGGGAAAAGAAGTAACACATTGATGGGACTGCAGATTTATCAAAGTATTACAGAATCAAAGATTCACTACTTCAAGTTCAAATTACTATATTCTCCTATTCCCTTTTTAGTGTTCAGAGAAACTGAGAGCAGCACAGTAAAATAGGAAAAGAGCTCTGCATTTGAAGTCAGGAGAGATCTGAATTTGAATCCTTACTCTGATGCAAGCTCTGTAATGACAGGCAAATCATATAATATTTCTGAGCTTCAGTTTCCTCATTTGAAAAATAAAGATAATAATATATATAAGGTACTCAGTCACAGGGTTGTTGTAAGGATCAAATGATTCGCAAAATGATCTTCAAACTTTAAAGCACTAATATGAATGGAGGCAGCTAGGTGGCACAGTGAAGTCCTGCCCTGGAGTCAGGAGGACCTGAGTTCAAATTCAGCCTCAGACACTTGACATACTTACTAGCTGTGTGACCTTGGGCAAGTCACTTAATCCCAATTGCCCTGCCTCCGCTGCTCCAAAAAAAAATATGAATGTAAGAGGCTATTAACAGTTATGGAATCTTGGTTAAGGAGTGTGTTTTAGTCAATATCTTCCTCTATCCCCATTAGGAACTAAAAAATTTAGCAGAGGAGACATCACATATCATATGCAAATAAACATAATATAAAGAAGACTATGATAAATGCACAAGAATGGCATAAAGTATTATACAAGTTTGGGGTACCTAAGTGGCTCGGTGAATATAGAGAGCTAGGCCTGGAGTCAGGAAGACCTGAGCTCAAATCTGGACTCAGACACTTACTAGCTGTGTGACTCTGGGCAAACCACTTCGCCCTGCTTGCCTTAGTTTCCTCATCTCTAAATATGAGCTGGAGAAGGAAATGACAAACCACTACAGTATCTTTGCCAAGAAAACCCCAAATGGGGTCACAAAGAGTTGGACGTGACTGAATGACAAAATTTTAGAAGTTTAGAAGGAAAGATTTTATGGTAGTAGAGGTAGTTTTGAATTAATATTTAGGGGCGGAGCCAAGATGGCGGCTGGAAAGCAGTGAGCTCCCCGCCGAGTCCCTCCAAAAACCTATAAAAAATGGCTCTGAACCAATTCTAGAACTGCAGAACCCACAAAACAGCAGAGGGGAGCAGGGCTCCAGCCCAGGACAGCCTGGATGGTCTCTGGGTGAGGTCTATCCCACACAGAGCTGGGAGCTGGGAGCGGAGCAGAGCAGAGCCCAGCATGAGCTGCTCGGACCAACCAGACCAGGAGTCAGGTGGAGCGGACCCTAGCACCCTGGATCAGTGAGCTGCAGCAGTTACCAGTCTTCTCAACCCACAAACACCAAAGACAGTGGAGAAGGTTAGTGGGAAAAGCTGCGGGAGTGGAAGGAGTTCACAGTTCGGCCACCACCGGGGCAGCCGGAGGTGGGGTAGCTACAGCTGCTGTTGCTTCTGGCCCCAGGCCCACCTGGTGGGAGGAATTAAGTGGTGGATCAGAGCAGGAGTGCACAGCCTGCTGAAGATCTAAGCCCAGTCCGGGTTGGGGGTTCTTGGGGAAGGAGCAGTGCTGGTGTGGCAGAGCTGGCACCTCCCCCCCAGACGTGGAACATAGAACTCCGTAGTCTACAAGCAGTCATACCCCACTGAAAAACTCAAGGGTCAAGTTAGCTGGTTGGGAATATGGCCAGGCAGTGAAAAGACACCCAGATTCAGTCTCAGACTTTGGATTCTTTCTTTGGTGACAAAGAAGATCAAAACATACAGCCTAAAGAAGTCAACAAAGTGCAAGAGCCTACACCAAAAGCCTCCAAGAAAAACATGAACTGGTCCCAGACCATGGAAGAGCTCAAAAAGGATTTGGAAAAGCAAGTTAGAGAAGTAGAGGAAAAATTGGGAAGAGAAATGAGAAGGATGTGAGAAAACCATGAAAAACAAGTCAATGACTTGCTAAAAGAGACCCAAAAAAATACTGAAAAATACACTGAAGAAAACAACACCTTAAAAATAGACTAACTCAAATGGCAAAAGAGCTCCAAAAAGCCAATGAGGAGAAGAATGTCTTGAAAGGCAGAATTAGCCAAATGGAAAAGGAGGTCCAATGGACTACTGAAGAAAATACTACCTTAAAAATTAGATTGGAGCAAGTGGAAGCTAGTGACTTTATGAGAAATCAAGATATTATAAAACAGAACCAAAGGAATGAAAAACTGGAAGACAATGTGAAATATCTCATTGGAAAAACCACTGACCTGGAAAATAGATCCAGGAGAGAGAATTTAAAAATTATTGGACTACCTGAAAGCCATGATCAAAAAAAAAGAGCCTAGATATCATCTTTCAAGAAATTATCAAGGAGAACTGCCCTGATATTCTAGAGCCACAGGGCAAAATAGAAATTGAAAGAATCCACCGAGCGCCTCCTCAAATAGATCCCAAAAAGAAATCTCCTAGGAATATTGTCACCAAATTCCAGAGCTCCCAGATCAAGGAGAAAATACTGTAAGCAGCCAGAAAGAAACAATTTGAGTATTGTAGAAACCCAATCAGAATAACCCAAGATCTGGTAGCTTCTACATTAAGAGATTGAAGGGCTTGGAATATGATATTCCAGAGGTCAATGGAGCTAGGATTAAAACCTCGAATCACCTACCCAGCAAAACTGAGTATCATGCTCCAAGGCAAAATATGGATTTTCAATAAAATAGAGGACTTTCAAGCTTTCTCATTGAAAAGACCAGAGCTGAATAGAAAATTTGACTTTCAAACACAAGAATCAAGAGAAGCATGAAAAGGTAAACAAGAAAGAGAAATCATAAGGGACTTACTAAAGTTGAACTGTTTTGTTTACATTCCTACATAGAAGGATGATGTGTATGATTCATGAGACCTCAATATCATAGTAGCTGAAAGGAATATGCATATATATATATGTTTATGTATATATGTGTATATATATATATAAGTGAATGTGCATGTATGTATATATGTATGTGTATATATATATAAAGAGAGAAAGAGAGAGTGGACACAGGGTGAGTTGAAGATGAAGGGAAGATATCTAAAAGAAATAAAATCAAATTAAGGGATGAGAGAGGAATATATTGAAAGAGGGAGATAGGGAGAGATAGAATGGGATTATCTCGCATAAAGGTGGCAAGAGGAAGCAGTTCTGTGGGAGGAGGGGAGAGGGCAGATGAGGGGGGAATGGGTGAATCTTGCTCTCATCAAATTTGACCTGAGGAGGGAATACCATACATACTTCATTGGGTATCTTACCCCACAGGAAAGAAGAGGGAAGAAGATAAAAAAAGAGGGGGGGATGATGGAGGGGAGGGCAGATGGGAGTGGAGGTAATCAAAAACAAACACTTTCGAAAGGGGACAGGGTCAAGGGAGAAAATTCAATAAAGGGGGATGGGTTGGGAAGGAGCAAAATATAGTTAGTCTTTCACAACATGAGTATTGTGGAAGGGTTATACGTTATGATACACATGTGGCCTATGTTGAATTGCTTGACTTCTTAGGGAGGGTGGGTGGGAAGGGAAGAGGGGAGAGAATTTGGAACTCAAAGTTTTAAAAACAGATGTTCAAAAACAAAAAAAAAAGTTTTTGCATGCAACTAGAAAATAAGATACACAGGCAATGGGGCATAGAAATTTATCTTGCCCTAGAAGAAAGGAAGGGAAAAGGGGATGGGAGGGGAGTGGGGTGACAGAAGGGAGGGCTGAATGGGGAACAGGGCAACCAGAATATACGTCATCTTGGAGTGGGGGGGAGGGTAGAAATGGAGAGAAAATTTGTAATTCAAACTGTTGTGAAAATCAATGCTGAAAACTAAATATGTTAAATAAACAAATTTAAATTTTTCTTTTTAAAAACTCATTGCTAGGTTTTTAGTATTATATTTAACCAAGAGAATGTGACATTCTGGGGCAGTTCCTGGCCCTGGTCTTAGCTAACCAGCCACTCAGACTAAAAGCCTTCAGGCTCGTTTGTCTCTGGGAAACATTTCAAACAAAAGCAGGGAAGCAGAACAACAAAAAGCAAAAGACTCCCCTAAACTTTGGATGAGTGGAAGCTGGAGGACAATTTGGCAGGAGGACTTAAGATGCATGAATGCTATTTGGTTGCTGTTGTTAAAGTTGAGAATGAATGCCAGAAACCAATGCAACTGCAAAGTGTGTAAAAATGAACTAATTGAAAACTCAGAAAAAAATGGGGCTACTTTTCAGATCATTCTGAAAATAGTTAACATATTTTTTCCCTTATTTATTTATTTATTTAGCTATCTATCTATCTACTTATTTAATATTTTTAGTTTTCAACACTGATTTCCACAAGAGTTTGAATTGAAAATTTTCTCCCCATTTCTACCCTCCCCCTACTCCAAGATGGCATATATTCTGGTTGCCCCATTCCCCAGTCAGCTCTTCCTTCTGTCACCCCAGTCCCCCCCACCCCCTTTTTCCTTACTTTCTCATAGGGCAAGACAGATTTCTATGCTCCATTGCCTGTATATCTTATTTCCTATTTGCATGCAGAAACTTTTTTTTTGAACATGTTTTTTAAAATTTTGAGTTCCAAATTTTCTCCCCTCTTCCCTCCCCAACCACCCTCCTTAAGAAGGCAAGCAATTCCACATAGGCCACATGCATATTATTATGTAAAACCCTTCCACAATACTCACGTTGTGAAAGACTAACTATATTTTACTCCTTCCTATCCTATCCCCGTTTATTCAATTTTCTCCCTTGACCCTGTCCCTTTTCAAAAGTGTTTGCTTTTGATTACCTCCTCCCCCATCTGCCCTCCCTTCTATCTTCCCCCCTTTTTTATCTCCTTCCTCTTTCTTTCCAGTGGGGTAAGATACCCAATTGAGTGTGTATGTTATTAGCTCCTCAGGTCAAATCTGATGAGAGCAAGATTCACTCATTTCCCCCTCACCTGCCCCCTCTTCCCTTCCAATGAATTGCTTTTTCTTGCCACTTTTATGCGAGATAATTTACCCCATTCTATCTCTCCCTTTCTCCTTCTCTCAATATATTCCCCTCTCATCCCTTAATTTGATTTTTTTTTAGGTATCATCCCTTCATATTCAACTTACCCTGTGCCCTCTCTCTCTCTCTCTATGTATATTCCCTTCAGGTACCCTAATACTGAAGTCTCATGAATTATACACATCATCTTTTTATGTAGGAATGTAAACAAATCAGTTCAAGTTTAGTAAGTCCCTTATGACTTCTCTTTCTTGTTTACCTTTTCATGCTTCTCTTGATTCTTGAGTTGGAAAGTTAAATTTTCTATTCAGCTCTGTTTTATTGAAAGTCCATATTTTGCCTTGGAGCATGATACTCAGTTTAGCTGGGTAAGTAATTCTTCATTTTAACCCTTGCTCCACTGACCTCCAGAATATCATATTCCAAGCCCTTTGATCCCTTAATGTAGAAGCTGCTAGATCTTGGATTATATTGATTATGTTTCCACAATACTCAAATTGTTTCTTTCTGGCTACTTGCAGTATTTTCTCCTTGATCTGGGAGCTCTGCAATTTGGCAACAATATTCCCAGGAGTTTTCTTTTTGGGATCTTTCTCAGGAGGTGCTTGGTGCATTCTTTCAATTTCTATTTTACCCTCTGGCTCTAGAATATCAGGGCAGTTCTCCTTGATAATTTCTTGAAAGATGATATCTAGGCTCTTTTTTGATCATGGCTTTCAGGTAGTCCAATAATTTTTATATTCTCTCTCCTGGATCTATTTTCTAGGTCACTGGTTTTTCCAATGAGATATTTCACATTGTCTTCCATTTTTTCATTCCTTTGGTTCTGTTTTATAATATCTTGATTTCTCATAAAGTCACTAGCTTCTACTTGCTCCAATCCAATTTTTAAGGTAGTATTTTCTTCAGTGGTCTTTTGGACCTCCTTTTCAATTTGTCTAATTCTGCCTTTCAAGACATTCTTATCCTATTGGCTTTTTGGAGCTCTTTTGCCATTTGCGTTAGTCTATTTTTTAAGGTCTTATTTTCTTCAGTATTTTGGGGGGTCTCCTTTAGCCAGTCATTGACTTGTTGGTTTTCTTGCATCACTCTCATTTCTATTCTCAATTTTTCCTCTACTTCTCTAACTTGCTTTTCCAAATCCTTTTTGAGCTCTTCCATGGCCTGAGACAAGTTCATGTTTTTCTTGGAGTCTTTTGATGTAGGCTCTTTGACCTTGTTGACTTCTTCTGGCTGTATGTTTTGGTCTTCTTTGTCACCAAAGAAAGATTCCAAAGTCTGAGTCTGTTTTCTCTGCCTGGCCATGTTCCCAGCCAACTTACTTGACCCTTGAGTTTTTCGTTGGGATATGACTGCTTGTAGAGTATAGAGTACTTTGCTCCAAGCTTGAGGGGCTGCACTGTTGTTTTCAGAGCTATTTCTACACAGCACGTTCTGCCACGCCAGTGCTCCTCCTCCCCCAAGGACTGCCAACCTGGACTAGACTCAGATCTAAGCTGGCTCCGTACTCCTGCTCAGATCTGCCACTTAATTCCTCCCACCAGGTGGGCATGGAGCTGGAAGTAACTGCAGCTGTAGTTCTGTAGCTGCACCACCTCCGCTGCCCCCGGGGCAGTGGCCAAACCATGAACTCCTATCACTCTGTCCCAGCAGCTTTTCCCACTAACCTTCTCTGTTGTCTTTGGTGTTTGTGGGTTGAGAAGTCTGGTTAACTGCCACAGCTCACTGATTCAGGGCGCTAGGGCCTGTTCCTCCTGGCTCCTGGTCTCATTGGTCTGCGTGGCCCATGCTGGGCTCTGCTCCGCTCCCCAGCCACATGCAATAGACCTTACCCCAAGACCATCCAGGCTGTCCTGGGCTGGAGCCCTGCTTCCGTCTGCTATACCATGGGTTCTGCAGTTCTAGAATTTGTTCAGAGCCATTTTTATAGGTGTTTGGAGGACCTGGGGGGGGGGGAACTCACATGATTCCCTGCTTTCCAGCTGCCATCTTGGCTCCACCCCTAGTTAACATATTTTTAAGAAAATAGCCTTGATGGTGCCTAATAATACCTAACATTTCTGTAGTTCCAACTATGAGCCAGGCACTTTACAAACATTTTCTCATTTGATCTTCCCAACAATCCTGGGAAGTGGGTGCTACTGTCATCCCCTTTTACAGGTAAAGACACTGAGATTAAGTGACTTGTCCAGGGTCAAATAGCCATTAAATTTGTCTGAGGTAAGATTAGAAGCGAGTGATTCCTGCCTCCAGGCCCAAAGATCTATCCACTGTACCTTATAGGTCTTAATTTCCATTGAGTTTATTATTTCTATAATTCTCTCCTACCTGTTATACTTATATAAAATATGACCAAAAAACCAAAAGGTTCTACAGAAATATAAGGGTGTAAATGAGTCTTTGCTAATTCTCTCATACGCAACATTATACCTCTTGAGTGGGATGGTGAAGACCTCTCATAGAATCTAAATCTCAGTCTCTCTGTAAATTGAGTGGGATAAATAAAAGGACTCTTCAGCATGGCTCATGGCTTCTAATTGAGGGCTAGGCCTAAGTTTTGAATCACCTGTCCAGTAGGAATCCAAAACTTAGAGCAGCCTGACCCCCCCCCCCCCACCTCAGCACAAGACTCACCAAATAAGGATAAAAGTGTTTTTAAGAATTGGCATTGGCTAAATTAGCATTTCCTTGTTCCTTGTATCTGGGGTTCATTTCCACATTTAGATTGTGAGCCGGAACTCCACCAATGAGAGTAAAATGGTCAGCGGTGGGTGGGGGTTGTTTGCCTTAGGGTATATAGCTGAGTTCTGCCCTCTGGGTGCTGCCTCTCCCTACTGATTTTCAATGGGTTTGAAATAAAATGCATTTCTACTTGAGAAGCCTCTGAGTTTAATTTTGGGTGAAGTTGCTGTCCCACACACTCTCATTTCCAAGTCTGGAATACATTTCGTTCTCATTTCCAGGGTTTAGAATCTCCAGCTTTCTTCAAAGGTCAGCTCAAACACAAAGTTCAACATGAACTGTGTGGCACAGATTTACAAATTAAAGAAGTAAAGCAGAGGCATCTCAAGGTGAAAATAGAAACGAAATTTTCTTACAATCCTGCGGGAAAGGGCAACTCAGGCACCTCTCAGTGTCAGAGTGCACTGGACACAGAGAATTGGGGTATTTATGTAGGTCCCTAACCGCAATTCCCCCTCCCAACCTCCTTCCTCTCAGCTTGAAGATGCAAGCTTTGAGGGTATAATCTGGATGTGATAAATCTACCCGGTGACAATGGTAAAGAACAAATGGTATGGTTATTTTTGACAAGCAGGTGATGCATCATTCTTACATCTTAAGTGATAAATCTACTTCAGTGACAATGACAATGAATAAATGGTTTGGTTATCTGTGACAAGCAGAAGCCAGTTGCTGGTTACCTCATCTGCACATTTGTGGCAAACTAGCCTTTCCCACCACCCTTGCTTCTGCAACGGATGCCTCCCATCACCCTTACATCTGTGACGGATATCCCCCAGTACCCTTACATTTTGTCTCTCATCATTCTTATACCTAACTGGTCTTGCACGTCTACATTGCACCTGGCTTTCCGGCTTTTCATCCATTCTTCTTCTGAGCTGAGGGTCCTTTATCCTGAGGTCAATACACAGGAGGTGAGCATCCTGTGTCCTATCCTTACTCCCAGAGGATTTTATGGTTGCTGACTTATTCACCTCTACCCTTCTTTCTTTCAGGCCTCTCGCCCTGTCCTATTTTTATTCTCGGGAGATCCTATGGTCACTAACTTGTCTTCCCACGGTCACTAACTTGTCTTACAGAAAAACTTAAGTAGACAGGTGAAGTTTAGATTTCATGAGAGGCCTTACTATCTTACTTATTCCTATTTTTTCAATTTGTCCTTTTTATGAGAGGTCTTCACTCGTTCCACTCAAAGTCTTTCCTTATCCCTTCCAGCAGCTAGTGCTCCACATTTGAAATTTAATTTGCATGTATTTGGCCTCTAGTTACATAATTTATATATTTTATGCAAACACATTTTTGTCTTTGGACCCAGGCCTCTGAGTCAGAAGGTCGGGGTTCAAGCCTGACTTCTGATATACTGGTTATGTGACCCTAAGCAAGTCACTTAATCTCTCAGTGCCACAAGCAATTCTGTAAGATGGTTGTCAATCTGTCTGGTCTATAGAAGTTCCACAGTGGAGCTCCCCACACTGATGACATTGGAAGGTTAGTAAAAATAAAACAAAGAACTTCCTTAATCTATATATACTTACATATGTACATAATTTCCTGCAAAAAATATAAGCTACTTAAGGGTAGAGACTATTTCATTTTTGTCTTTATATATACCCAGGCCTACCCTAGCACTGGCTACGTAGTAGGCACTTAATAAATACTTATTGATGGATATAAATGGAATTTTGCGTTTTATCATCAATGAGAGACATAAGTAACAATGCTGGCACTTGGAGCAAACGCTCCCAAAATGTGCCCTAAAATCAACTTTTAACAAAAATTCAGTTAGAATCAGAAAGAGACATTTCAGAAAGGGAATAACCTTAGATACTCCGTGTGAATGGAACACACAGAACATTACCCTGATGTAGCTGAAAACTGCCCAAGACACCTCATGGGTATTGCTGGGGAAGCTGAAAGTTAGGTAGGGGTAGGATGGTAAAAATTTCACAAGAAGTACAGCTGTTTAGGAGAAGGAAGCAGGCTATATATTAGCTTCTTATTTAACATCTTATTCTTCCTAAGTGTACTAAGATCAATAGTTTCTGCCTTCTAAAGGATTACAAGTACTATCCCTGATCTCTAATTTTTGACACCCTATGGCAAAACTCAAGTTATCTCAACCTAGTTATTATGACTCTGCTACAGATATCAATAGGTAAAGTATGACTGTTAACTTGTTTGGGGGCTGAGAATCAATTTTCTCTGGGACATTTTATCAGAATTTTTGATTTATAGAGACCACTTGTACAGACCACTCAGACTAGCTGAATACATTTACCAATGCCAAAAACATTGTCTTCTGTCGTCTGTTTCTACATTTACACTTATAACTCCTTCAACCTCCCTTGCCTTTCTCCACTCACTTAAAATAAAATTTTTAAAAATCATGCTTCTTCACCACAATTTTCTATGAAAAAAGCAATCACACCTCCTAGGAACTGTATAAAATCAATGAGCTAGCTAGGATCCTACAGCAATCTGGGAAGTGTCTGGAAGTGAGTAGATAGAGAAACTGGAGAAGCAATCACTTTGTGGGGAGGAGAGTACCTTCCTTGGCCTTCACCTAGGTCTCTTTTTCTCCCCTCACCCCTCCTTTTGTCATAGGATGAACTTGGGAGTTTTGAAGGCTGAGAAGGATTGTGGATTTCCTTTTTCCTATGGAGTCATAGCATTCCACTAGACTACATAACAACAGCCACTGGTGGCATCCTCTGTATAAGGAGCCAAGGACAGAATGGATACAAAGAGGAAAGGCAGATTTGAAGAGCCCAACAAAAGCTATACACAAGAGGAACTACATAAGTACTCCACAAACGGACTTCTAGGAACTGTGAGCTATCCCCTTTGACACATGTGTTGGAAGCTTGTGTCCACTTTCCTGTGGACTCTACATGTACTGGCAGGCAAGTGTGTTACAGATGGATGGAGGCTGGGATTGGGAAGGATGTTTTGTATCAAATGCATCAACTACATCACCATAGTACTTACCTATTCCTAACAGCTAATTAAGTCTAGCTAGTTAACTGATATTAACTGATAATCATAGGAGTAAGAACATGGGTCCAGTCCTGAGAGCTAAAATAGCAGAGAAGACACACTCCAACACCTCAGGGCTACTCTGGGGTTGAGTAGGGAGGAAGGGTGTAGCAGCTGCCTCCAGGGATGTATCTGCAATAAAGGTGGAAGAGTACCTCTTGAACTGACAGAAGTGATAAAGGGAGCTGAGGGCTATTTGGCTTGTACTATGAATAGGAAGGCAAAATTATGAAAAATGCCTGGGAAAGAATGGCAATATTATACTACGTGGCAATGACTGCATACAAAATATTAATGTAATTGATTCAAATAAATAATAGCTAATAACTTTTGAGGGGTAATTCTATTATTTGCTCTACTAGGTTTTTCACAATTTTTAAAAATAGCTTAATTTTTGGTTTAAAATATTAATACGATGACCCTAATTTACATAACACAAATTTTGAAGAAGCCAGGCTGCCCAATCACAATTAATTCAAACCAGGCCCTTGCCCACACCAAGAAACAGTGAAAGCAAGGGAATGTCAATATTCTGTTAGATTTATAAAGGTTTAAGTAAGAATAACCAACTACAAAACACTCAAAAAACACTAAAAAGGAAAACCAAAGATGTTATCTGTGGCATGTAGATGGGTGGGGTATCTAAAAAAAAACTGAGCTGCAGAAAATTGTATTTTGGAAGATATATGTATACAGAAAGGCAAATGGTACCTGGCCAAATCAGTTACATCTTACCTGGTAAGTTACATGAAATCTGATTACACAAAGATATCTCAATTCTGATTGCAATGAGAACTTATTGAAGAAGGATTTTTAGGCTATGAACAGTTTGTAATGTTCTTACTGGGTCGTTTATTGGGACTATAAGGTAAAATCTAAGTACTACTTTGACAGAACTCATATGCCCTGGCTCTACCTTACTTGACATCAGCAAAATCTTTCACCTTTTTAAGCTTAATTTTCCTCTTCTGAAAAATGGAGATTATACCCAGACTGCCTCAAAAAATTTTTGTAAATGCTTTTTACGTAAGTATGACCTGTTGGTAACAATTGACTTTTTTGCAAGTAAGGTGATATAATGTAGGTGAAAAATGTTTTTAGAGAGGCCCTGGTAGACTGGATAGAGGGGAAGCCTAGGAGTAGGAAAGTCTGTGTCCAGTACTGTCTCTGGCATAAAGGACAAGTGTGAGCTTGGTCAAATCACTTAACCTTTTAGTTATCCCAGGCAATTCTCACAGCGCTTCATAAGACAATACATTTCAGAACAGTTGCCAATTTGTTTTTGGTGATTGTCTCACAGAAAATTTCCTATAGCAATGAAAGCAAGTCTGGACCAAAAACCGAAAGATATTTTAAGAAAGGATCGTGGCAAATGGCTTAGCATGTCTTAGTACAGTCTTAACCTCTTAAGACTGCACTAAGACTTTTGGGACACCGTGTGTCTGTGTGTGTGTAATATGGAAGAGAAATACATATATAGTATAGATGCTATACATGATGGATGATATATACTATATAACTTTATAACTATAGTTATTACTGGCCTCTCAGTCTATTAATGCACAGACTTTCTTGTTTAGTTGATTTGCACACGATTTTGCTATTGCACTTGTACCACTTATCTGCAACCTATATCAAAGAAGGATGGGTTCGGTTTCAGAGAACAAATAAGGAAGGAATCCCTCCTGTGGGCAAGTCACTTAACTTTTCTCAGCCTCAGACTCCTCATTTGTAAAATGTGGACAAGAGCACCTTACCTCCCAAAGTTGTGCAAGTCAAATCAAACAAATGTAAAGAGTTTTGCAAAACCTTAAAATGCCATATAAAATATTAGCTATTATTATCATCTCAGGGCTAGATAGATCCCCTCTCCCACAAAAATCTAGGAACTTTTGATTTGGTGTCGGGTCAGTTCGCTGGTTAGCAACCAATAAGCATTTGAAACACCAACCTACTAAATCTTGCCTCAGAAACTTAGTAGCTGTGAGTCACTTAACCTCCACTTTCTTGTTTCTTCACCTGTAAAATAGGAATGATAGCACCCGTGCTGCTGTGAGGATTACACAGTATTTGTAAGGCGCTATTATAAATAAGTTATTCTTACTTATTAAAAACAAAATAGTAAATTAATAACAATAAATAAAAACGCGAAAGCTAATACTAGGAGCTCGGCATCCACCTAAAGGGAAGGCGCCTTACACTTCTCCTAGGCTAGGGCCCTAAACCCGGTGCTCAGGGAGGGGGTGGGGTCGCTCGTTCCAAGAGTAATTCCGGTGAATGAGGTTGGGCTCCGCCAGCCACAGCCTTCTAAATCTTGTTACTCTCTACCATTCCCACCCAACTTCCCCAAAGAGGCGTGACAGGGAGGAAGGTGGGCTTCACACCTCCACGGAGGCATTCCCTTCCCCGACCTCCTCCCACCACACTCCGCTCTTTCCGGGTAAAAGCGGGAGAGTGCGCGCTACCTGCTTCGCACCCTGCCCCCCGCTCCTGACCAAAGAACGAACCAACAGAGGGCATTCTTTCCTGTGGTCCACGGGAGTCACAACAAGAGCCAAGATTCCTCCCCACCCCCCCACCCCCCATCCCCCCGACTCCTATCCCCGCCCCGAGCGGTATCACCGCTACGCAGCCGCAGCCACGGGAGCGGGCGCGAGCTCCCAGGGAAGGGCAGGGGGATTGAGGAATGTCCGTTCGCGCTCCGCCTGGCCTCCGGTGGCGCGCATGCGTACGCGCGCTTCGCAGAACGTCGGAGGCGGGCGTGGAAGGGGGGCTGGTCTCGCGCGGTCTTAGGGTGGAGTTCCTGGCGGCTGCGACGGTGAGCGACGGGAGGAGCAGCCTGGCGTTCTTCGGTCAGCGCCGGCGGAGGAGGCGGGGACGCCATGGAGGGGGTCGGTAATTTCTAGTTCTGGATCCGGTATCTTTAGGGCCGCCCGGGACCGCGGCGTTGTGGAGTCGGCGGCCCTCGGGAGGAGGCGGGGGGTCGGCGGCGGTGGAGGTTAGAAGGCGGAGTCGGGGGTGTGTGTTGTTAGGGGAGCTCCCTCAACAGGTTACCCGAGGGCGGGAGAGCGAGGCGCGACGGGAGGGGGGCGGGTGAGGAGCTGGGGAGGCCGGACCCCCTCCCCCTCCCCAGGTCCCTGCCCCCACCCAGGCCCTGCCGCTGTCCCGGCTGGACCTACCCGAGGCAGGTTGTGCCGGAGAGACCCAGCGCCCGGAGCTTCCAGCCTTTGTCCCTCTGGGTAAAAACTTGGAAGCTGCCCCTCCCCTCTGCTCTAGCTAGGTAGGGGACAGCCTCCCCCTGCCCCCAGCTGTGCCCAGCTCGGGTCTGTGTGGTTCTCCCTGGCTCCCAGCTGGGGACTCCTCTCTATCCTGCCATGGGAGAGGTGAGAACCCACTTCCGATGCCCTCCATCTCCAAGGAAATTAATTTGGGGGATACATTCTCTGAAAATCGGGGTGTAAGCCCCTCCTTCACCTGACTTAAACATGCTCTGCCGTGTAGGTGCCTTAAAAACAAACAGCTTCTGCTTTCGGACACTTGCTTTTATTTAGTTTTATTGCCGTAGATCAGTCAGGGATTGCAAGGTGGACTTTGAGATCTCCGAGTTTTCTTGTACCAAATCTCGATTTTAAGGAAACCTTAAAGTAATAGTTTTGGGGAAAGGAAGGAAGGAAAGGTCACTCCTTTCTTAATAGTTTTTATCTGCCTTACAATTTAAAGGAGCTAAGTTGGTGGCGCTCTGTTGACTGAGTGTACTAGTATGTGAAAGTGTGGGTTCAGTCCGGACTTTAGGCTTTGTATCCCTGGCACCTAGCAACAGTACCATGCACGTAGTAGGCGTCTGATGTTGTTTAGTGAATTGAATTTGCTTTTAGGACAGCCATGAAACTGATTGGTAACTCGTGTAAATCTTTTCATAGTGTTCTGGGGTGATATATTATGCCCTCTTAGTGTTTTGATTTTGAAAGCTTACTGTGGAAAAACAAGTTTTAAGGATTTAGTTAGGTGTAAATTGTACATGTAACTATTTTGGATTTTAATAAGTGGTATTCTGCTTTCGAATAATATGCTAATTGTACATATAATTATTCCAAAGTTTAATAACCTATTAAATTCTGCCTCGGAAGCAAATGACATGTTTGGGTATTGGTGTTTGAGCTCTTAAGTACCGATCTGAATGGAACTTTATCAAACAAGCTTTCTTAGGTTATGAACAATATGAAATGTTTTTTACCGGGTCTTAGGCTGTAAAGCGGAATGGACAGAGAACTAGATTTAGAAGATTTATGTCCTGAGCCCCATTTTCCTCCTCTGTAAAATGGAGATAATAATACACAGCTTCTAGGGTTGTTGTGAATGTTTTTTATGTAAAACTAAGCTGTTATTACTAATTTACTTTGTTTCAATAGAGACCAGCAGTGAGATGTTGGAAGCACAGGTATAGGTCTTATAGATCACTTTACCAAACTTTTGTTTCCTCCTTATGCTAGGTAAACTAGGTAGTCCAGTTAGATAGAGTACTGGACATGGAGTCAGCAAGGTCTGAGTTCAAATGTTGCCTCAGACACTGTGACCCTGGGCAAGTCATAGCTCTGTGCCTCAGTTTCCTCATCTGTAAAATGGGGCTAATAATAGCATCCTGGTGAGGGTAAAATGAAATAATATTGGTAAAACACTTTATAAACCTTAAAGTGCTGTATAAATGTTAGCTTTTATTATTAAAAAAAAGTACAAAGAGGAGAGAGGCATAGACTTAGAAGATTTTTAAACTTTTTCTAGTTCTAATGTTAAATTTTAAAGGGGTGCTTCAATTGCCAAAGGTGAAATCAGCTAATAAAATAAGTTAAAAGGACTTTAAAAAGGAAGAAAATAGGTAACGGACAGAATATTTAAAATTAATCTTTTAAATGAGTATTCTGTTTCCTCTGCTGTTGAGTTGACCTGTGTCGAATATTCTAGCAATTTACTGTGGTCTGTGTAGAATTTCAACTTGAAATTGAGTTCAAAAGGTTGGGGGAGGGGAGAATGAAACATTGATAGTTTGACGTTAGTCATAAAAATCCAAACCTATTGGAATAAAATAAATCAGTAAATATGTTTAAGTACCTACTATGTGCTAGGGCTTGTACTGGGATACAAAATCAAGACACTTCTCCACTCCTTCCTCCCCATTATATTCTGTTGGAGGATACAACTTGTTTACAGATAAGTAAACATGGGATACATACAAAATCCACTGGGGGTGGGCTAGCTGGGGTGGCCCAATGTGCAATCCTGAAAAGTCTCTTGAAGGTTGTGATAATTGAGCTGAACACTGAAGGGAGCTGGGGGTTCCAAGAGCTGGAAGTGAGGAGGGAGAGCCTTTTAGACAAAGGCACAGTCAGGAGATGGATTTTCTGATGGTGTCTGGAAAACAGCTAGTGTGGCTGGGGGATTGGGAGTGGGGGGGAAAGAGGGAGTGCTGTAAAATCAGCCTGGAAAGATAGGCTGGAGTCATTGTGAAAGGCCGTGGTATTTGTATTTTATCCTGTATTCTGTGGGGGAGCCACTGGAACTTCTTGAGCTGCAGAGTAACAATCAGATTTGCCATTTAGGAATACAAATTTGGAACATGTGTGGAGGATTGATTAAATGAATGAGGATAGAATGGGTGCCGGAAATCCATCAGGAGGCTCTTATGATAGTCTTGGCAGGTGACAGATAATGAAGGCCTAAACTAGGGTCTTTATGGTTGTAAGTAAAGAGAAGAGGTGAGATTCAGAGATAGACATTGATAAGCTGAAGGACATCTAAAGAGATGAGTCTTCAGAAATGTACGTAAATGAGGAATTGATGATCTAACCTATTTACTTCCAACCTTTTCCAATTTGAGGACTTCTTTTTGTCCTCGAAATAAATTTCATGACAGAGTACAGGTCTTGGAGTCAGGAAAATCTAAGTTCAAATCAGACCCTACCTCTTTGGAGTCCACTCATTTGTACTTAAAGGGTAATCGTGAGGGTCAAATGAAATAATATCTGCAAAGTGCTTAGCACAGTGCCTTGTACATAGAATATGCCATACATATGTATGTGTGCATACGTATATACATGTTATATACATGTTTGTTACTACTAGCTGTTATTAAAATGATGTGGGCTGGGCTGGATGGTCTCAGGTTTACAGATAGTATAACATATATCATCTCATTTGATCCTCACAGCAATTCTGTGAGATAGGTGCTGTTTTATCCCTGTTTTACAGATGAGGAAACAGAGGCCAAAATGGAATTTGAACTCAGGTCCTTTGATTCCATAGCCAGTGCTCTTGGCAGTACATCGCATGATTTGACTTTGGGTTGTGTTTGTATGGTAATGATATCAAATGGGATAATGCATATGAAAGACGTTACATCTTAAAACTATATGAGTACTTGTTCTGGAAACATTATATTACATGCTCCTGGATTTAGTTTTTCTGTTCCTCATCAGGAGTATATCACAGTCTTTCTAGAAACATTGACTGTTTTGTCTGTCACCATTTCCTATACAGTTTTGTATACCTGGCAAGAAAAATAGCATATGCTGTTGATCACATACTGCACTTTTAAAGAGATCAAGCAGTTAACCATTAAAAAACATAAGTATGCAATTATTCATTAACTGTAAAGTTGTTTGGTTTCTTTAATCAATCACTACACATCTATCTTTCTGCATTTATCTATCTATCTTTGAGGCAATTGGGGTTAGGTAATTTGCCCAGGATCACACAGCTAGTAAGTTTCTGAAGCCAGATATGAATAGTAAGTGCTCTACACTGTGTCACCTAGCTGCTCCTTACTACACATTTATTAAACATCTACTGTCAGGCACTGTGGTAAGCACAAGGGATACAAAAAGAAGCAAAAGACAATTTCTGCCTTCAATTAAGAGTTCATTTCAAATAAAAAGTGTTCTGAATTCAATTCCTTTACGCATTGTACACGGTTAAAATACCACCCTAATTAGCATAGAGCAGAATAATTTTTTGTGAATAAAGTGTTAAAAGCTACAATGGTAATAATATTTGTTAAAAGGTATGTAAATAGCACTTCAATGACTCTTGAGACTGAAAAGGTTTGTTTGTATCCCTCTATATAAACATTTTACAAAAGTTGGAACACAATGTTTACTATGTTTAGCCAAGACTTTGAGACGATGAAAAGGTTTGTATAGGATAAGAAAACTTTTTGATTTGGGCATCTTACCCAGAATAAAAACAATGGAAATAACTCTCCTACTTCCCACAGACAGCCTTCTAGATCCTTAACTAACTAAAGTGTTCATTTAATGCATTTATATATAATGTAAAGGCATTCAGTGATTGCAGTTAAAAAATCAAAGTGGCTTAAATACAGAAGTACACTTTCTAAAAAAGGTTACATAATCACAGTCTGTCCTTTAAGTCATAATTTCTTGAAAAAATGCTGGTATTCAATAAAAAGCACTTTAGTTCATGGTCTTGCTTCTGAATTGTGAGAGATAATTTTTCCAATATGTGCTACAAGAAATAAATAATAAAAATAAACAGCTATTTAGTACTAGTGAATAATAATCTTTTATTCCTATTCAAATAGTTCATTTTGTTATCATGTAGACTTCATTTTTACTATAAGTTGAATAATTTGACTCTGGTAAGACTAGGTAGTTCATAGATTTTTGTTCTCATGTGGCAGAAGAGGGGAGAGACTGGAGGCAAGGGAGGCCAATTGGGGGATTCTAATTATCATATTGTTCCTTTCCCTTACCTATTGTTACTTGATATATTGAAACCTGACAGGTTTTTGGCTTGTGGAGAGCCCATGGGGCCAAAAACAGCTAGAAGAATTAGAATTTCAGTACTTTTATTTTATTTTATTTCTTTTGCTGCTTGTTTCAAAATTTCATAGTACTAAAAATCATTAGGTAATTCAGTGAAGTGAGGTATACATATGGAATATAAAAAGTATATCTGGTGACATTTAGCACATTTCTTAATTTTAGATATTACAAGTTATTTTCAAAATAAAAAGATGCTTTGGTTCTATATTGTTTAAGGTAGAAGTTTATACTTTTCTAGGTACAAATTAAAATGGTAACTTTGAGGTCTTAAAATAATAGAAAGCTGACAGCTTATAGCAAAGAACATATATATTAGAATTTTACTGAATGTTTTGAGAATGCTGTTATGAAAAAAATCTGATAATAAGAATAATAGCTTGTTCTGTCTCATTTTAAAAAGGTTTACGTATTTAGGTGCACTTTCAGCTTTTACATTTTTTTTTTTTAACAAGCTTGAACAATAGGTTTATTTAGGTCAGGGGAGTCAACATCAAGTTTTTAATGGGGTTTGTGGTCCCACCTTGACTCTTGAGCATTTAATAAAGTGACAAATCTGGCTGAAGTTTTCACTCAATTCATCATAGTCCTAGGATTATTCTTTGGCATAACGTTGCTGATGCTGGATAACAGATGACTTGCGACTGAAAACTTTCCCACATACACTACATTCATAAGGTTTTTCTCCAGTATGAGTTATTTGATGTCGGTTAAGGTGCCTTCGCAAGTTGAACGCTCTCCCACATTCACTGCATTCATAGAGCTTCTCTTTACTATGGATTTTCTGATGTTGAGTAAGGGATGATCTGTCAAAGAAGGCTTTCCCACATTCATCACATTCATAGGGCTTTTCCCCAGTATGAATTCTCTCATGTATGATAAGAGTTGAACGATCAAAGAAGGCTTTCCCACACTCATTACATTCATAGGGTCTTTGTCCTGTGTGAGTCATTTGATGTCTTCTAAGGCTACTACTATGTCTGAAGGCTTTATCACATTCATTACATTTGTAGGGACTTTCTCCAGTATGAATTCTCTGATGTCTGGTAAGATTTGAGCAGTTAAAGAAGGCTTTCCCACATTCATCACATTCATAGGGCTTTTCTCCAGTATGAATTCTTTCATGTATAGTAAGAGATGAACAATCAAAGAAAGCTTTCCCACATTCATTACATTCATAGGGTCTTTCTCCTGTGTGAGTAATCTGATGTCTCCGAAGGCTACTTCTGTGTCTGAAGGTTTTCCCACATATATTACAATCAGGGCCTCTCTCCTTACTGGGATTTTTTTGGTCATTTATTGACACTTTCTTGAGATTTCTCTTATGGGAAACAGATTTTCTCCTTGTTTTCCCTTCAGAGTTTTCTCTTTTCTTCTCCAATCTAACCTCAGGTACATTGACTTCTCTTGCAAATCTTTCCATTAATATTCCTGATGATTCTTCTTCAGAAATGCTCTGCTCTGGAGTTGATCCCTGGGTCTCAGGTTTACTCTCCCTGTCCAAATAGGTATTTCTTGAGACCTCTCCCTCTTCAATTGTTTGTAAGTCAAACATCCATGGCTCTTCTCCTTGCTCCAACTGAAAGATCACATCAGGTTTAGAAATGGGAAGCCCCAGGGAGATGAGGTTTCTATAGTTCTCCAACATTACATCTCTATACAGGTCCCTCTGAGCAGGGTTCAGTTGCTGCCACTCCTCTTGGGTGAAGTTCACAGCCACATCCTTAAATGTCACTGATTCCTGAGGCCTGGCTATCAACAACACAGGAGCCATCTCTTCTTCTGTATTTCCCTCTGGAAAAAAACTCAAGGTCCAGAGATGCTAGGCTCTGCAAACGGGCGGGGGGACAGTGTCTTCTCATTTCTCTTCTTCCAAGTCATGCTTGTTGTTTAAAATTTTGCAGTATTCACTTCTGATTCTTCTGTGTGGTTGTTCTTCCCACTTCCATTGCTGTAGTCATTGTGTGTATGTTTCCTGGCTCTGCTTGCTTCACTCTCCAGAGCAAGGGTGGTCCGGGATCCTAGGAGCTTTTACATTTTTGATGCTTTTCTTTTTTCAGAAGTGCATATTAAGACTTCATTTAAGCAGTGACTATATTTAAAGTTATTAATTTTTATGTTGAAAAGATATAAATGCAACCTGATGGCCTTCCCTTTGCCCTAATCCTTCCTGATTTTTTACCAGGTTCAATTCAAATCATCATCCAGGCTAAAAATGATGAAGGATTGATATAGGTTAGGGACTCCTACAAGTAGAAAGGAAAGGTTGAATGGCAAGGATGTTTTAGATATAGGTTGGAAAAGCTTTGGGATATGGGACAAGATTCCTGTTTTGGACAAGGCATTATTCATACAGAACATGATTCTTTTTCAGTGGGCAGTGATGGTTTGGGTTATATTCCACCTTATATGTTCTTGTCCTTGGAATGTTTTCATAGTGCTGTAAGATTGTTTTATCTTCATAAAAAAACTCATGAGTTTTTTTTAACATTAGGGTATTTTTTCTTAACAAATAAAAATTCTGTAGATTACAAAATAGAAAGGTAATGTACTGTTACTCAAAATGCTTTTTTATGGAAAGGTACTATTTTGAGCAAGGATAATTGGGAAATGATGTCAAAATTAATCATATCAATAACAAGTATCTTGTTTTATAGAAGTGTAAATGGAGTGAAAAATCACAAAAAAACTTGTGATTTGTCTAAGGTCACAGAGTTAGTTAATGGTGAAGCTAGGGTTAGAGTCCAAGTACTTGACTCACTTTAGTACCCTGACTAGATTTAAACAGGCAGAGGATGAAAACAGAAAAAGACTGGCTTTCATGGATACTATTATCAGTTCATTAACATTTATTTATTGGAAGTCAGTATGCTGTGTATCTCCATATATATATAATATCCATGTATATATATTTTATATATGTATTTGTATGTATGTATGCATGTGTGTGTATATTCCCAGCACCTAACGCACAGTGCCCAGCAGATAGTGGGTACTTGATAAATGCTTGTCATTTGATTGCTAAAGACAAAAACCAAAAATAGTCCTTGCTCTTGAAGATCTGCATTCTCTTAGGAGTGATGGTATGTACAAAAAAAAGTATATGCAAAATAAATACAAGCTATTTAGAATGTGAAAACACTAACATGTGTGGCGAATCAAGAAAGGCTTCTTGTAAAAGGTGGTAATAGAATGTTTTGTAGAAAAAAGTTTTCTATGTCATGGGTAATTTCAGAATATCGTGGATGTAAGATGGTGACAGGGATTGGGTTCTAGTATAAGGCTCAGGTTCTGGCTCTCATATCACAGGTAGGAGGAAGCGCAAAGCATTGGGGTACTGGAAGAGGCAATGAGTTGTATCAACATTCTTTCCTCTTCAAGTCCATTTATAACAACCTCTTCCTATCCTCAATTGACTCCAGAGTAGTTCATAACTATTTTTACTCTATCCATCTTATAAAGCCCAACTAAAATGTTAAGTCCTTCCAGGAAGCCTATCAGTAAGGAAATTCCCCCTGAGGCTAACAGAGCTTCTTGTTTTGTGCTCCTTTAATGTACATGGTCTATTTTTGTGCTTTTTAGTTCTGTATATCGTACTAGGTAATGTACTTCATGAAGGTAGAGGCCCTGTACACTTGTATTTCCCCAAGTGCCTAGCATAGTTCTTTATACACAGTAAATGCTTAATAGAGAGCTGATTGAATTCTCATTTGCTATTACTTTACCTCTAGGTTGCTCTCTCAAATTTTGTTAGCGATTTTAGGGTCTGACTCAAGGTCCTTTTCACTCCAGTCTCTTGCAGTCATACTTGGGGATGTCAGATTAGTTAGAGCAAACCTTCTAAATCCTGACCAATACAGTTCCTCAACTTTTATTGTAAGCACCTCCTTTTCCATCTGCTTTTGCCTCACACCAACACCATAGATCTCACCGTCTCAACTCCACTGTCTTCATGATTTTAAACACCAAAATTCTATTCTAATCACAATATTCTATTCATAGACCTATCCTATTCCCTTATATATTAAACTTATCTTTTACTTTTAACCTGGCATCCCTTAAATCCTTTCCCAATCTCCCAATATATCTGCTTTATGTTGGTTTTCATTTGCTTCCATGCCTAGTCTTGACTCTTACGGTTTGCCATTTTCACTAGCTACCACACCAGAATTTCACAGGCTTTCTTCATTTCTGACTTAATCCTTAACTTTGGATAATTCTTGGATGAAAAAAAATCACAAAATCAAGTTAATTCCACGTTATAAACTTATAAAGGATAATCACAGTTGTCTCCTCACTGCTGCTCTGTAGCCATTCTCTATTCTTATTGACCTCATGTTTCATAAGCCTCACTTACTGTTGCAGACATCTCTAAGCTGCAGCCCCATGGTCATAGATGACTTAGTCTCCTACTTCTGTGAAAACATTTAGACCACCTCCTCTCTATTTTCAGAACTTCATTGCCCATTTTATCCTTTTTTTTTCTCCCTGTTACAAAAAAGAGGTACACTTACTTGAGCAACATAAATATTAAAGAGTTCTTGGACAGGATAAAACATTTTGAGGGGCAAGAAGGTATAAGGGAAAGGATGCTGAATTTGGAGTCAGAAGACCAGGTTCCTGTCTTAGCGCCAGTACTAGCTGTTTGCTCTCTTAACCTGTTTTCCTCTTCTGTAAAATGGAGACAATGCTTATACAATGTACTATAGGGTGGTTGTGAGAGAAGTGCTTTGTGAAGTATAAAATAAATGTGAGATTTGCTTTGTTAGCTATTATGTTGTTACCTGTCACTATCCAGAAATCTTTTTGTTTGTGTCAACTGCTTCTCATAACTTCTCCCTTAAGTATTTACCATATGAGGGCCAGGATCTAAGTCTAATCACTTGTATGATGACCAGACTCAGCTTCTACTGAAAAGCACTGTGTAAAAATAAAACCACATACATCATCAGTTACTCTTTGTGTCTATACCTAAGAGATTCTACAAACCAAGTAACCTATTAAAAAGATCCCCAAATAGACATTAAAAGCATTGCTTTTATACTGTTGTTTACAAATATATAATTTTCT
Organism: Trichosurus vulpecula; assembly: GCF_011100635.1. NCBI lineage: Eukaryota > Metazoa > Chordata > Mammalia > Diprotodontia > Phalangeridae > Trichosurus > Trichosurus vulpecula. The sequence continues at coordinate 225,451,348 of NC_050580.1, forward strand.
GTAAATGTACAATTTTAAAGTTAAGATTTACTTGTTCTAGTATTCAAGAACCTCCATCATAAGGCACTGTCCTTTTACTGTAGTTTTATATCATGCCACTTATTGTATTCCATTCTCTAGCCAAAATATGCTGTTTGTCTCCTGGAAATACTCTACACTTTAACACCTTTTGCTCATGCTATTCCTGTTCCTCTTTTCTATATCCCTCTTTACCTGTTGAATTCTTCCCAGTCCTTTAAAGTCCAGCTCAAATGCCAACTCTTTGAAGTCACAGAACCAGAGTTACAGGAAGTAACCTCAGGGCATCTAGTCTGTACCCGAACAAAATTCCACTCAATAACATGCAAATATTCATCCAGCCTTTGCTAACTGAGGCAGCGCATTCCACTTTTGGGTAACAAAGGCAGTCATGTTACCATGGATTGAATGTTAGCCTTAGAGCAAGGAAGATCTGGGTTCAACTGGCTCTTTTACCACTCAACCGCTTACCACTTTGGGTAACAAAGGCAGTCATGTTATCATGGACAGACTTTTTGCTTTAGAGCAAGGAAGATCTGGGTTCAATTGGCTCTTTTACCACTTACCACTACTTAATCACTCAATGTCCCAGGCAACTCTCTAAGACTAAGTTGCAGATCTATGTTTCAGCCTAACTGGTCTTGCTATTTCCTATGGTGACATCTCATTGCCTATCCCAGTGCTTTTGCTCAGGCTGTGTTCCACATGCCCATGATGCACTGCTTGGGATACCTGGCTGCCTCCTTCAAGGTTCATCTTGAGCACTGCTTTTTGTATGAGCCCTTTCCTGATCCTTAGAGCTTCTAGTGTCTCTCCCTACTCCCTCACTTTCTATCTGTTTTATATATATATTGTATGTGTTTGTTGCCTCCTTTGTTATAGTGAGCTCTTTTAAAAAAAGATTTAATTTTTAATTAACAATCTACTTTTTCTCTTTTTCACCTCTCCCCCTTCTGTTGAGGGGAATAAAAAAAAAAAGAAAAATATTCGCACATTGGCCATATCCAAAACAATGTGTGTCATTTTGCATCTTGAGTCCATCACCTCTTTTGTCAGGAGGTAGGTAGCATGCTCAGTTGTCCTGCAGAATCCTAGTTGGTCATTGCATTGATCACAGTTCTTAAGTCTTTTAAAGTTGTCTTTATGATGTTGTTATTGTATAAATTGTTCTCCTACTTTTATTCATTTTACTGTACCACATTATAGAAATTTTCACAGGTTTCTCTAAAACTACCCTTTTCATAATTTTTTTTGCAGCATAGTAATATTCTATTACATTTATACATTACAGTTTGCTCAGCCATTCCCCAATTAATGTAATACATGCTTTAGGACCAGCACTTTTACTTCTGTGTTTATATCCCTGGCATGAAGGACTTGATAAATCCATTTGTTTATTTGTTTAGTTTTTGGTGGGGGGAGGGATGTTAGGGCTTTCCTTACTAGAATCTCCCTTCACTGGTTAAGTTACAGATCTGAGCCAAAAAAAAAAAGTTAGGAAATTTGTTCTTAAATCAAAGCTACTGTCTGTCTGTAAAACTTCTGCACATTGTTTCTATATCTGCTCTAAGGACAACCAGAACAAGTCTATAGTCCCTCTTCTACATGACATCTCTAAAGATCCTTGAAGGAAGTTATGTTTCCTTAAAGTCTCTTCTGCTTCAGGTTAAACATGCCCAGTTCTTTCTGCTGATCCTGCTGTGGCCTAGTCTTGAGGCTTTTCACCATTCTGATTGCCTTCCTCTGGTTGTTTATTAATTGTCTTTCTTAAAATGTGGTTCCTAAATGTGGTCTGACAAGGGCAGAGTACAGCAGGATTATCATTCTCCTGTTACTTGAACCTATGCCTCTCAGCTAGGTGGTGCAGTGTATAGAATGCCTAGGCTGGCTTCAGGAAAACCTGGGTTCAAATATGGTCTTAGACATTTACTGGCTGTGTGACCCTGGGCAAGTCACTTACCTTTTTTGCCTCAGTTTCCTCATCTGTAAAATGAGCTGGAGAAGGAAATGGCAAACTACTCCAGTATCTGCCAAGAAATCCCCCCCAAAAAAGGGGGTCATAAAGAGTTGGACATTACTGAAAAATGACTGAAAAGCTTCTCAGAGTACCCTAAATTGAGCTGTTGACTCACTGAGCTTACTTTCCCCTCTCCCATCTTTCTTGCGTGAATTTTTTTCGAGACATCTTTCCTCTTTTTGTCCCTTTGAAGTCTTTTGAATCCAAATATAAAGTTTGACTTTGTGGCCCCATTTGGAGTTTTCATAGCAAACCACTCTGGTATCTTTGCCAAGAAAACCCTAAATGGAATCAGGAAGAGTTGGAGACAACTGAGATGACTGAACAACAACAGCAAAATGACATGTTTGAATGAATGAATGATAAAGAATTCATTATTGCTCGCTATGTGCCAGGTACCTTGCTAAGGACTACAGAGTTAAATACAAGTAAACAGGTCATCCCCCTGCCCTGAAGAATTTACCTTCTGATGGAAGAAGAAAACATATTAAAGGAAGTTGGGGTAAGGTGGGGTTTCATCATGGTTTGAGAATGGCCTAGAAGTAATGTGATTCCAGGCAAGACAGCCTAGCTATCACAGTTCAACTGTAAGTTTTGATAAGAGAGCAATGTGTGATATAGAAATGGATGAGAGGTTTATTACTATTAAATTTCATCTTTCAAGATTTAACCCAGTGTTCTAGGTTGGGAGTTGGCAAACCACAGCCTTCATTTTGGCCCACAGTCTGTTTTTGTCCATCTAGGAGGTTTACTTTTTTAAAATAAGGCCTTATATATTTAAAAATAGAAAAACCATTCTTGTCTGTGGGACCATACACAAAGAGGCAGAGGGCAAGGCGTAGTTTGCCAACTCCTGTTCTAGGTTATCAAGGGATTTTTGGAAACTAGTATTACTAGTATTATAATAATATTAATAAGCTATTTTTCTTGTTTTGATTGATATCAGACCACCATCAAACATTTATTCAGTGTCTACTATCTGCCAGGCACTGTGCTGGGGATACAAAGACAAAAATGAAGCTGTTCCTGATCTCAGGAGTTTCCATTCTAGGAGACTACATGTACATATATGGCTCTTTATCAAATACACAAAGAGGAGATACTAGGTAACTTTGAAGGAAAGTCATTAGCCCCTGGCAGGTGGGGGTGGAGAGGGGATGCTAGAAAAGGCCTCATGAAGAAGGTAGGTGGCACTTGAGAGTTTTTTGATGGAAACCAGGGATTCCAAGAGGTAGAAGTGAGGGGGGAGTGAATTACAGGTATGGAAGTCAGCCAGTGGAAAGGTGTGGAGATGATATATGAGAAATGGAATACTGTGTGTGTTATGTATAACAAGAAGGCCAGTTTGACTGGACCATAGTGTATATGAAAAGGGAAGGTGAAGGAAATAAGGTAGGAAAGGTGGAATGAGGCCAAATTGAAAGGGTCTTAAATGCCAAACAGAGGAGTTTATTTTCTCGTCTGTTAACAGAGTGAGCTTGTTGAATAGAGGAACAGCTTGGTCTTTGATGACTGTGGGGAGGATGAATTGAAGTGGGAAGAGAAGTGAGAAACTGGGAGACCAATTAGGATAAGAGTTGAGGAAGGCCTGAATAAAGGTGGTGTTCTATTCAAAATTTTGCTGTTGTTTAAACCTATTTAAGAAAGATCAAAATGGATAAACTTGCTGCTGTTCCGCAGGAAAATATTTCACCAACTTACCTTTGCACAGACAGTCCATGTATACATATGTTCCCCTTCATAGAACTATTAACTTCTTTAAGTCATCGCTCAGTCATACACCTATATGAGGCTTTATATAGAAGGTGAGGTTTGAAGTGGCTTTTTTGGGTATGATTGGCACTAGGGGCTGTGGAGAGTTTTGAAGGATATAAGGGATTCTTTAGAGGATAAGCTGAGGAAGGAATGCATTCCAGGCATGGAGGATAGTCTCTGTAGAAACAGATATGAGTCGAGGCCAGTCTGACCAGTGTCCATGTAGTTCGACAAATTCATATTCCTGAAGCACAACTCCAGCCATTTTATTATGCCCCTGCTCAAGAAAAGAAAATTTAGCGGCTTTAAGACAAGACTGGTGCTTAAAACTGGTCATGACCCGGCTGTAGCCTATTTTTTCAGTATAATTACATCTCACCTCCATTGTTCATTTTTGGTCCAGCCAAACTAGTCTGCTTTGTTCTTCCCTCAAACAGTATGACATTCTATTTTTTGTCTAGGTGCTTTTGCATAGGCTGTCACCTGTCATGGCTAGAATACACTCTGTCATCACCTCTGACTCAGAATCTTTTAATTTCCATCAGAGCTTTGGAAGCCTATGAAGCCCAAGGTATCACAGGAAGCCTATACTCATTTCCCCACTAGCAAGTGCCCTTCCCTTTCATGTGTTTTATATTTAATTTCATTTGTACTTGTCTGTCCCACCCCTCAGAATGTAAGTTCCTCAAGGGCAGACTGTTTGCTTCTGTCTTTGTATTGCTAGAATCTAACATATGATAGGTGTTTAATGAATGTTTGTTGAGTTGAAATAAATGGAATAGGTATCCAGGTATTTTCTCCCTTGAAATTGTCAATTTAATAATAGGAGTAAGGGGTGCTTTTGTTTGCTGTTTGCCGTGTGTACAACCTTCTGATAGTGTCATTTCTTATGGAGCATTAATATTTCATTTCATTTATATATCACAGGTTAGTTATTCTCCAGTTACTGGACATTTAGGTTGCTATTATGAACATTGTTGTTAGATTTTTGTACAGATTTTTTTGTTTATTTTGTTTCTGCCAATAGCATCTTCAGGCAAGAGTGCTAGTGGGATTACTGGATCAAGGGATATGAAGTTTAATAACTCTTATCTTATAATTCCATATTGCTTTCCAAAAAGACTGAACCAATTCATAGCTGTGCTGGCAATGTAATAATAGCATATCTGTTTTCCCAGAGCTGTACCAGCGCTGAATTTTATTGTGATTTACTATTTGTATTTAACAGTTTTATGTTTAATTTCCTTTTTTTTGGTAAATTTTTTATTTATTTTAAACTTAAATACAAAACAAGAAAGAAAAACCATTGCCACGTATACAGCAGTACATGAGAGGATTCAATATAAAACAAATTTCCATTTCAAGCAAACCTATGTAATAAATACAACACATTGTTTTCAAAACTGCCCAGTTTTTCTTTGCTTCCATATAGGTTTCTTTTGTTTTCTGCTGTGCACTTTATACTTTTTTTCCCCTTCTCGCACCCTAAAGAAGGCTGCAATTAAGTGCAGATATATATACACATACATAGATACCTATAAGCATACACATACATACATACATACACATATACATTAGACTGTACTATGTTTATTTCCACTTGTCCTCTGTTTCTCTGAAGGTAAATAGCATCTTCCTTCCTAAGTCCAAGTCTCTCTGTGTTTCTAAATCAACGAGCTCATCATTTCCTATATCACAGTAATATTTCAACCCAATCACAAAATCCTGAGAGATTGTCTATGAAAGTTTTCTTTCCCAATTTTCTGCATTTCTTCTTGAATACATAGGTTTTATTTATACAACAAAATTTTAATTAAAAATAATCAAAATTATCCATTTTACACTTCAGGAATGCTCTCACCCTATAATATAGTTTAAGGACATTCAGCTGAATTTGCTTTTTGACATCTTTTTCCCCTGGTTTCTTTGAAGTTTGTTCTTCCCAGTGAACTTTGTTATTTTTTAAAAACTCAGTGAGATAATTTTTTAGTAATTTAATTGGGATGGCATTGAATAAATAGATTAGCTAGATTGTAATTTTTTTAATGTTGGTTTTATCTACCCATGAACATAAATATTACTTCAGTTACTTAGATCTGACTTTATTTGTGTAAAAGGTGTTTTATGTTTATGTTCATGTGGTTCCTGTGTCTGTTTTGGCAGGAATACTCTCAGGTATTTTATACTATCTAGTTATTTTAAATGGTCTAAACCAATATAGAATAATATTACTGACACAGTTTAGTTTCCCTATTTTCTCTTTTGATTAAATCTATTTTAGCTTCAACTTTGAGTTCATGATTACCACCCCTGCCTTTTTTTTTTTTACATAACAAATTCTGCTCCTGCCCTTTATTTTGTCTGTCATATCTCATTTTTAGTGTTTCCTGAAAACAACATATTGTTGAATTCAAATTTTTAATGTGCTGTTTGCATTTTATGGGTAAATTCATCGCATTCACATTCTAAGCTATAATTACATGTGTATTTTACTCCTTCCTATTCTTCCTCACTATCCTTCTCACCCTATTTACCCTATCCCTCCTCACTCCTCTGCTTTACTTCTCAGCTACCCACCCCTTCAAAGAGTCCCTCCCTTATCTTCTGTCACACCCCTATTCTCTTACCCTCTTATTCCTTTCTGAATTTAGAAGACTTTTATGCCCTTCTAGATAGGTGTTGTTTCCTCTTTAACCCATTCTTGATTAGAATAAGGTTCAAATACTACCTTCCTTCCTGTCTACTAGCTTTTTCTGTATCAATTTTTCCTTTTATGCCTCATTTCTATAAGATAATCACAATCACTCCTTTTTGTCCCTCCCTACACAGTTTTATTTTTTAGAACCACCCCCATCATACTGAGCTCAGCCCAAGCCTTTCTTTCAAACTACTCAAATGATGATGACAGTAGTAAGAGTACTGCTAATATTTTCACATATAAGAAATAAACAGTTGGACCTTATTGTGTCCCTTCTAATTGGTCTTTAAAGTTTACCTTATATTTCTCCTGGATGTTATATGTCGAATTTTCCCTTAATTTCTGGGGATTTTGTCACAAAAACCAGAAAGTCTTTCAGTTTGTTAAATGTCTTTTTTTTTTCTCATTCAGATTTACTTAATTTTGCTGGGTAAGTTACCCTTGGTCATAACCCGAGCTCTTTTGCTCTACAAAATAAAGTATTCCAAGACCTATGGTCTTGCTAGGTCTTGTGTAATTCTTATTGTAGTTCCATGATATTTAAATCATTTTTTTCTTGTCTCTTCCAGTATTTTCTCCTTAATTTGGGAGCTTTGAAACTTTTCTATGATATTCCTGTGAATTTTCTTCCTGGGATTTCTTTCAGGTGGTAATTGGTAGATTTTTTTCTGTTTCTGCTTTGCCTTCTTCTAGAACTTCAGGGTAATTTTCTTTGATAATTTCTTGTAATATTGTATCAAGATTCTTTTTCATAGTAATTTTCAGGTTGTCTGACTTTTCTTATAAGTTTAATTTATAATAATAATGGTATCTGAACACTTCTTACTGTATTTATTTTGTGGGGTTTTTTTTTTTGAGAATTGCCTGTTAATATCTTTTAATCACTTATCTATTGGAGAATAACTAATATATTAAAAGATTTGTGTCATTTTGTACAGATTTGGATAATACTTATTTTTTAAATTACTTGTATTTTGTACCAGTTATGTTTCCCCTCACCACTATAAAATCCTTCTCTATAATCAATACAGTTAAACAAACTGGATCTATTAGCAAACATTTATTAAGTGCCTACCACGTGTCACTGTTCTGCTAGATACTGTGACACCCATACAAATCAAGACTTTCCCTGACTTCAAGGAATTTACTGGCCCAGATTGGGGTAGGGAGCAGGTTATAACATGTTCACAGAATTGTATATGTGGAATAAATGAAAAATAAATATGGTGATGGGAGGAGGGAAATATGGGATGTGGTAAGGGGGAGGGGATGGGGAGGTTGAAAAAAAAACAATTGAGAGCAGTCAGGAGAGGCCTCTTGAGGAAGGCACTTAAACTAAGCCTCGAAGGGGAGGATTTCAAGAGGCAGAAGAGGTGAGGAATGAGAACATTCCACGCATAGAGGCAGGAGATGGAATGTTATGTTTAGAGACAACAATTAAGCCAGTTAGAATGGACTGTGCATGAGGAGGAATAATATAGTCTGGAAAGACAGGCTGGCACCAGCCTGGCAGATTATAAAGGGGGTTACATTTTATTCAGTGGGGAGCCTCAGGAGATTCTTTAGCAGGGCATTATCATGGTCAGATTTGTCCTTTAGGAATATTTGTTTGGCATCTTTGTGGAAGATGGATTAGAGCAAGGGAGAGAGACCAGAGGCAGGAAAATCAGTCTGTTGGGTGAGAAGCGGTAAGAGCCTAGACTAAGTTGGTTATAGCATGAGTAGAGAGAAAGGTATAAGTAAGAGAGATGTTGAGAGACAAGATTTGGCAACTTACTGGATTGGTGGGAGATATGAAAAGTAGAGGGTGACTTCTAGGTTACATGTAAACTTGTGCCCTTGACAAAAATTGAAAGCAGGGGAAAGGTTTTTTTGGGGGAGATGAGTTCTATTGTGAACATATTGAGTTGTGATAATATCATTGTAGGCATATGGAGATAGATGAGAATTCTGGAGAGAGTTGATGGCTAGATGAATAGATTTGAGTTAAAAATATTGAAATAATAGTTGAATCCATAGGCGCTACTGAGATTACAGAGTATAAACTGTTAGAGTGAGAAGGCAAGGGAACCCAGCACAGAGTCATGGGCTATACATTTTTATAGGGGTAAAGTAAGACTTGAATGATGAACTCATGATGAGCCGTGCATATTAGTCAACAGTTCTTTACTATGTGCCCAGCTGGAGTGCTGGAAATACGAAGAAAAAGCAAAAATAGTCCTTGCCCTCAAGAAACTTTCGTTCTCATTCAAGAGACAATATGTATGTATATCTTGGCCATAAAAGTTATGTGAAGAGTAGATGGAAGGTAGCTTCAGAGGAGTTGCCTGAAAAGATTACCTGCAGAACGTGGCTCTTGATTTGAGTCTTTAAAGAAGCCATGGATTCCAAGAGGTAGAAGATAGGAGAGAGAGGATTGGAGAGGTTGAGGACAGTTAGTTCATGGAGAATGGGTGATGGAGTGAGGAATAGCAGGTAGGCCAGGTAGGCCATTGTGATTGGACAATAGAATTCATGGATGGGAGTAATGTTAAAGGATCTTGGAAAGATAAGAAGGGACAAGGTTCTGATGAGCTTTAAATCCGGAAGAGTTTGGATTTGATCCTAGAGGTAATGGGAAGCCATTGGACCATGAGTAACATGGTCACACATCTGCTTAATAAATTCTTGTTGATTGATTGTAAAATAAACATGGTATTAATTAGCGAGTTAATGTTATATAGTATATAAAGTCTTAGACATGGAGTCATGTAAACCAGATTCAAAATCTGGTCTTGAACATTTAGTATCTTTGAGCCTCAGTTTATGATCAGTAAAATGATATATGTTCATAATAATCTCACCTGTATTATTTATTGTCAGGGTCAAATAAAATAATGTATTTAAAGTACTTTGCAAACCTCAAGGCATTACATAAATATGCCAGTTTGTTGACATTTTTTTCTATTGATTTCCATAACTTTTGGGAAAACTTTCTGGGGGAAAATTGACTTTGAAACAAAAAAATCACATTAGAAAGAGACAGTATTTACAGAAGGGTTGTATTCATCCTTTGCCTTAGTGTATGACACTGACCTATTCAAGGTTTACAAAAAGTTAAATGGACAGCCCTGAGTTTTGCACATGTTAAAAGCATAGTAAGAACAATATATTACACAGTTAAGAGGAAAAATTGCAAAAATGGCTAAAGTGCTAGATTTGGAGTCAGTAAGACTCAGGTTCAAATTTACCTGTAACCCTGGGAAAGTCACTTTATCTCTATGTGCCTCAAAAACTCCCTAAGATTTATCTTAGTCATAAATCTGTTGTAATTTGTGTTGGTGGAGTGAATTTCCATACCTGGAGTTCTGAAGGAAAAAACCCCACCATATTAATTTCTATTTTGCTGTGAGTTTGAACTTAAATTAAGTCAAATGCACGTTTTAAAATTGCATACTACAGTGCACTGGACACTGGGATGCGAAAATTTCTAACTCACCAGCTAGAAATGCTACAAACTGAGGGTCATTAAGATTATTCTACTATCACCTTATCCCTTTAATTTGGTGACTAAAGGCAGAACATGTCTAAAGTTTCCTTTGTTTTTTATCTGATTTTTTTAAAAAATACATTTTTATTTATTTTGTTAAATATTTTGCAATTACATGGAAAATTTTAAATTTTTTTATAATTTTGAGTTTCAAAGGCAAGCAATATGATATCTATTATACCTGTGAAAGCACGGAAATCTATTTCCATATTAGCCATATTGCAAAAGAAAACAAACAGAATAAAACAAGAAAAATAAAGAAAGTACAAAAAAGTACACTTCAATCTGTATTCAGAATTCATCAGTTCTCTCTCCAGAGGGGGATAGCATTTTTCATCATGGGTCCTTTGGAATTGTCTTGGATTGTTGTCTTGATCAGAGTAGTCAAGTCTTTCTAAGTTGATCATCTTTACCATATTGTTCACTGTGTATAAGGTTCTCTTGGTTCTGCTCACTTTATTTTCCATGAGTTCATATAAATCTTCCCAGGTTTTTCTGAAACCATCCTGTTTATTATTTCTTATAGCACAGTAGTATTCCATCACAATCATATACCACAGCTTATTCAGCCATTCCCTAATTGATGGACATCTCCTCCATTTCCAATCCTTTGTCAGTGCATCCTGGGCCATCTCCAGTGGTCCTGCTGAATATGAGGCCACTGGACCCAGATGGCTCTGGAGGAGAAAGTGAGGCTGGTGACCTTGCACAGCCCTCCCTCACTCAAATCAAAATCAAGTGCAAGTCATGTCATCATTTCCCTGATGTCATGGTCCTCTTCGAGAACGAAGGACAAACACAACAATACTTTGCCAGCACTAAAAGAGCAGCTTTAAATAATTTTGTACAAATAAGTCCTTTTCCCTTTTCTTTGATCTCTGTAGGATACAGACCTAGTGATTTTGCTGGGTCTAAGGGTATGCACAATTTTTTAGCCTCCTGGGCATAGTTCCAAATTACTCTTCAGAATGGCCAGATTAGTTCACAACTCCACCAACAGCGCATTAATGTCTCATTTTCCCCATAACCCCTACAGTATTTCTCATTTTCCTTTTCTGTCATCTGTCATTTCCATTTCTGCCAATTTGTTAGGTGCGATGTGGTATCTCAGAGTTGTTTTAATTTGCATTTTTCAAATGAGTAGTGATTTAGAGCATTTTTTCATGTGACTATTGATAGCTTTTATTTCTTTATCTGAAAACTGCCTGTTCATATCCTTTGACTATCATATTTTTATCAACTTGGCTCAGTTCCCTGTATATTTGAGAAATGAGGCCTTTATCAGAAAAATTGCTATAAAATTTTTTTTCCACAGTTTTCTGCTTTCCTTCTGTATTAGTTTTGTTTGTGCAAAATCTTTTTAATTTCATGTAATCAGAATTGTCCATTTTACTTCCTGTGATCCTCTCTTGTTTTGTCATAAACTCTGCCCCATCCATAGATCTGTCAGCTACATTTTTCCAGGTTCCTCAGTTTATTTAGGATATCATCCATAATGTCAAAATCATTTACCCATTTTGACCTTATCTTGGTCTATGATGTGAGATGTTGGTCTGTGCCTAGTTTCTGCCAAACTCCTTTCCAGTTTCCCCAGCATTTTTTGTCAGATGGTGAGTTCTCACCCCCAAAGCTTGCATCTTTGGGTTTATCAGACACACTAAATTGCCATGGTCATTTACTGCTATATATTGTGTGCCTAATCTATTCCACTGATCCACCACTCTGTTTCTTATCCAAATACCAGATTGTTTTGAAGATTACCATTTTGTAATATAGTTTGAAATCTGGAACTGCTAGTCCAGTTTTGACTTTGTTTTATTGTTTCTTGATATCTCATGGACATTAGCTTCTGCTTGCCCATTTCTGATTTTTAAGGAATTATTTTCTTCAGTGAGCTTTTGTATCTTTTTCCATTTGGCCAGTTTTGCTTTTTAAGAGGTTATTTTCATAAGTGAATTTTTGTACCTCTTTTTCCATTTTGCCAATTCTGTTTTTTAAGTTGTTAATTTCTTTAGTATTTTTTGTGCCTCTTTTACCAAGCTGTTGTCTTTTCATAACTTTCTTCCTTTGATTTTTTTTTTACCTAATTTTCCCTCTACCACTTTTATTTAATTTTTAAAATCACTTTTTAGCTCTTCCAGAAATTTTTGTTGATTTATTGTTGATCATAGTTGTCCGAATTTTAATGACCCCATTTGGGATTTTCTTGGCAGAGATACTGGAGTGGTTTGCCACAGTTTCTTCTCCAGCTCATTTTACAGATGAGGAAGAACTGAGGTAAACAGGGTTAAGTGACTTGCCCAAGGTCACATAGCTGTGTGGTTGTGGTTTGTTTCATTCTCAGAGCAGACCGTGAAATCAGCAAGATGTTGCCGTGAATTGGATTCAGGTGAGGGAGGATTGTGCAGAGTCACCAGCCTCACTTTTTCCTCCAGAGCCATCTGGGTCCAGTAGCCAGATATAGATCAGGATAGCAGGAGATGGCCCAGGATGCTGTGGGAGACCTTGGCCTTTTTTTTCTTTTTTTAGGAGATGAATCTTCCTAACTCCAGGCTCTACACTCTATTCACTGTGCCACGGAGCTGCTTGTGTCAAATTCACTTTTTTTTCTTTGAGGTTTTGGTTGTAGCTGTTTTGCCTTCATTGTCTTCTGACTTGTTTCTTGATCTTCCCTGTCACCATAGTAACTTTCTGTAGCTAGGTTCTTTTTGTTTGTTTGGTCCTTTTTCCACCCTGTTTTGGAACTTTTTGTCAATGTTGTGCTCTGTTCCTGGTTAGGGACTGGGGCCGGGGTACTGTCTCATTTTTCAGGTGCTTTTGCACTGTTGTTTTCAGTGCTAATTCTGGTTTGGAAGTTTTTGGTGCTTCCAAGGTAGTGTGATCTGGGGAGAGGTTTGGTTATTGTTCTCCTGATCTCTGGTCCTTACCCAGGAAGAGTCCCTGATACCATGGCATTGCATTCACAACTATTTCTCTGGCCTCTTGCTTCCTTGACACCAGAAGTGATGCTATTCCTCAGGTTCCTTGGTCCCTTGGGACTGGAAGTGATACTGCCTCTTGGGGTTCCTGCTCCCACTTGACCGAAGGTGCTTCTCTCCTACCTTGAGCTCTCAGAAGTGTGTATAGGCAGTGGAGTTGCCAAACAGTGTTTGGTCCTGTGTCCAGTGCTGGCACAGAGGTCTCCTCTAATCTCTGACCGGATTTCCAAGTCCCGTTACTGTCTGTGGCTTGAAAACTCTTGAAGTTGCTGCCGCTGGTACCTGGTGTGCTGATGCTAGTACTGGTAGACTACTGCTAGTACAACAGTGTTTCATCCATGTGGAATCTGGGCTAGCTTCCACCCCCGTGTCACAGGTCTCTCTTTCTAACCTTAGTTATCTTGGGCAGGAAGATGTCTCACTCGAACATTTTGTTGGCTTTGCTACTCCAGAATTTGATTTGAGGTGTTATTTTAAAATTGTTTGGAAGGAAATGTTGGGAGATTTCAGCTGAATGCTTTCTCTGGTATATCTTGGCTCTGCCTCCCCCCCCCCAGAAGTCCTCAAATTATTTCTTTCCTTTTTTAAAAAAATTTTTTTTGAGGGGGGAAGGCAGGGCAATTGGGGTTAAGTGACTTGCTCAAGGTCACACAGCTAATAAGTGTGTCAGGTGCCTGAGGTCGGATTTGGACTCAGGTCCTCCTGACGCCAGGGCCAGTGCTGTACTCACTGCGCCACCTAGTTGCCTCCTCAACTTGTTTCTTGATTAAACTTTCTAATGTTCATGAAAAAAATTGGAAACATTTCCATTTTATACTCTTTACTTTTTACAGTAACAACCTAGGTTAGGATATTTTCTTGTTCTGCCTGACAGGTTGCAAAAGAGATAGAATTTGATAGCATGTTTGCTGTATGCTTGCCTCTTTTATGTAATTGTTATAAAAACTTATATAGTTATTTCTTCCACATCATGGGGCTTAGAGGCCCAGCACCCCCATGATCTGCATCACATTTTTTGGCTCTCCCTTTGTACCAGACAAGGAATCTGAAGTATTGTGGAATTAAATTAAAAGATAAAATATGTTGATATTATACAGTACTGTACGTATGCGTTTCTGAGTTTCCAGACTTTTTCTGTGTCATCTGCTGACCTTTGTGTGTCATCTGTGACTCCCACAAAACTCCCCAAAATTCCCATTTAATTTTTTGTGCCCACCCACGATATATCGAAACCGCAGTGGGGAAAGTCACAATGTGGAAGGGATCCACTCCCAGATTTGTAATGAATACTTCTTTAGGCTCTTGACCAGCTGAGTCAGCATAAGAAATCATATGAAAATGGCCAAGTTGGACATGATACAGGAGAGGGATACCTATCCCAAGTCATCATAAGTGAGTATCGGGGGTAACATTCTGAAAGACCTGGGATGTCAGAGCCTTCCTAGTTAAATTCATGGGTTAAAACAAAGCTAAGACTGAGGTAACATCAATGACAAAAACTGAAATATAATCATTTGGAATAATAAAAGGAAACCAATATTTAATTTAGCATTAAGAATATACGTCTGTATGTGTATATACATATATAGTATGTATACGATGTATCTATAGACCATGTATACCAGAGAATGGATAAAAAAACATCTTGATAGACTAAAACTCTGGGCCATAATGAAGAAAATTAATTTTAATATGGATAAATGAAAGTCAAGCAACTGAGTTAAAAAGAGTCAGTTTCACAAGATGAGGGAACAAAGGCTAGTTGCTGCTTTGTCTGGAAAAGATCTGGAGCTTCTAATGGATTGCACACTCAGTGAATCAACAGTGTAGTATGAGATAGCCATGAAAAGTAATGCAAGATTAGGCAGCATTGAGAGGCATAGAGTTCGGGAATACAGAAGCGATTGTCCTGTTATATTCTGCCCTGGTCAGACTACCACATTTTAGGAAGGGCATTGGGTAAGCTGGGTAGAATCTAAAAAGGGCAACTAGAGTGATGACAAGCCAAAGATCAGTTGAGGTAATTGAGAGTGTTTAGCCTACGAGTCAGAGAAGACTTGCGGACAATGAAAGTTTGAGTATCTGATATGCTTTCTTGTAAAAAAGTTCTGCTTGGCCTCAGAGAGTTAATTCCAAGCAAAAGGTCAAAGTTGTAGTGAGGCAAATTTAGGAAGACTTTCAAATGATTAGAATTATCAAAAAGAGATTGTCTTGTCAAAAAAAGGTTGTCTTGTGAAGTGGTGAGTTCCATGTCATTGGAGGTCTTCAAGCAAAAGTTGAACTTGGTATCTTACATGCTAACTTGGCCTGCTATAAATGTCTATAATATAATTTCTTTGTGGGCTTCATTACTGCGCAGCATTCCTTTTAATTATCCCCTTTTGACTCTTTCCAAACCATCTCTTTCTTCCTTCATACCCTTTTTACCAATCCCTATCAGCAAAAATCTCACCTCCTGTTTTACCAAAATATATGTTGGTGTGAAGAGCTTGAAAGGCCAGAGAACTTTATATTTGACATTGGAGGTAAGAAGGAGCCAAAGGAGATTGGATGGGAGTGAGGGTGAAGGCTGGTGATATTGTCAGACCCATGCTTTAGGAAAATCATTTTGGCACTTGTGGAGCGTGTGAATTTGAATGGGGAGAGACTTGAGGACAAGGGTCCATTTAAAAGCTAGTATAATTATTTAGGCAAGTGGTGATGAGGGCCTGAACTATCTTAGTATCTGTGTGACTAGAGAGAAGGGAGTGTATGGGAGAGACAGTTTAGAGAAAGAAAGAAATGACAAGATTTGTCCACTGATTGGGTAGGTGAATCGAGGAAGACTGATGACTAGAAGAATGATAGTAATAGTAGAAGTTCAGAAGAAGAGAGAATTTGGGGAAAAAGATGAGTTCTGTTTCAGACATTTTGATTTTGAGATATCTATATCTATATTTGGGACATCCAATTTAAAAAATCCGACAGGGACTTGATGTTTTGCTGAAGCTCAGAGGAGAGACGAGGATTAAATAAATAGGTCTGGGCATCATCTCCATTGAGATAATTGAACCTGTTGAAGCTGATGAGTCCACTGAGTGAGAGTATATAAATAGAAGAAGTTGGAGAACAGAACCTTAAAACAGGTTTTATTGATTGTGTCCAAAGAATGATGTGAAATTAAGCTATGCTAAACTTTTTGGCAGTTTTTCAGTAGCATTGATTCAAAACTATTTATGCTCCAAGAATTAAAAAAACTAAGAAGTCTAAAACTAATTAGACTCTTTTTAGCTAAATTTTTTTTCCCACTTCACATGTTTTTATTTGATTTAGTGGTTTTCAGACATCTTTATCCCTCATATTTTCAGGGTGTGCTTCATCTTTGTTTCCTTTGCCAATTTCCTCTTTTTGTCAGCAATTGTAAATGCTTCCAGATCTGTCTTGGACTTTCTGCTTTTTACTTTATATATATTCTCTTAGAGAAACTTACGCATTTCCATGATTTCTGTTACCCTTTAATATAAATGATTTCCAAGTATACATGTCTTCATCCACTATTGGTCATTAGTTTATTTCTTGGTATAGAACATTGCTTAGAATGACGTTCTATCACCAGCATGTTTGAAGCAAAACTTACACAGCACCATCGTTCCCAGTCAAGGCAATTAGAGTAAGTTCTGCTACTTTATTGTCTTCTGTCTGCTCCCTACTTTGTCATTTTCTAGACCTTGCAGCCTCTTAACTTTGGTAATATCTCCATCTTTAATTCACTCAGTCACAAAGTCTAGTTATTCTTTCTCCTTATTATGTCTTGGAAACTTTGCTTTGATTCCATTGACAGTGCTGGTTGAGGACTGAACTGGTCAAATTGAAACTGTTACAACAGCTTGACTCTAGTCTTCCTCCTTCATGTTCTCATTTACCTTTTGTATAGTAGTTGTTATAGTATTCTTACAAGACCCTTTAATGATAGTGATATATTGTTCAAACCCAAGATTGATTTCTTTTTAAAAAGTATTTTATTTTTTCAAATTACATGTAAAAACAATTTTTAGCATTTGTTCATAAAAGTTTTTATCTCCCTCCCTCCCACCATTCCCCCCTCATTGAGAAGGCAAGCAATTTGATAGAGGTTAGACATGTGCAGTCATCTAAAACATATTTCCGTATTAGTCATATTATGAAAGAAACCACAGACCAAAAAAAAAACCCTAAGAAAAATAAAGTAAAAAATGTATAGTTCAATCTACGTTCAGACTCCAGAAGTTCTTTGGAGCGGGACATCATTTTTTAACATAAATCATTTGGAATTATTTTAGATCATTGTATTTCTGAGAATAGCTAAGTCATTCTCAGTTGATCATCACACAGTGTTGCTTTCACTATGTGCGGTGTTCTTCTGGTTCTCCTCACTTCACTTTGAATCAGTTCATGTAAGTCTCCAGGTTTTTCTGAAAGCATCGTGCTCATCACTTTTTATAGCACAGTAGTATTCCATCACAGTCATATACTACAGCTTGTTCAGCCATTCCCTAGTTGATGGGCATCCCCTCAATTTCCAATTCTTTGTCACCACAAAAAGAGCCGCTATAAATATTTTTGTACAAATAGGTGCTGTTCCTTTCCTTTCCTTTTTCTTGTCTTTCTCTTTTTTCTTTCCCCTTTCCTCTTTTCCCCTTTCTTCTTTCCTTTTCCCTCTTCTGTTCCCTTCCCTCTTCTCTTTCAAATACAGATCTCATAATAGTATTACTGCCTCAAAGGGTATGCACAGTTTTAGAGCCCTTTGGACATAGTTCTAAATTGCTCTCCAGAATGGTTGGATTAATTCACAACTCCACCAGCAGTGCATTAGTATTATATATCTCCTCCAGCATTTGTCATTTTCCTTTTCTGTCATGATAGCTCATATGATATTGTCAGAATTATTTTGATTTGCATTTCTCTAATCAGTAGTGATTTAGAATATTTTTTCATGACTTTAGGTTGCTTTAGTTTCTTCATCTGAAAACTGCCTGTTCATATCCTTTGACCATTTATCAATTGGGGAATGACTTGTATTCTTACAAATTTGGCTCAGTTCCCTATATATTTGAGAGGCCTTTATCAGAAAAAAAATCACTGTAAAAATTGCTTCCCAGTTTTCTGCTTTCCTTTTAATCTTGGTTTTGTTTCTGCAGAGCCTTTTTAACTTATTGTAATTTTGAAGCTGTACCTTTTGGTGCATATATGTCTGATATTAATATTACTTAATTTTCTATGGAAACACTAATCTCTTTAATGGGATCTATTTTTGCTTTTGCTTTGTCAGAGATCATGATTCTGCCCCTTGCTTTTTTTACTTCAATGGAAGTGTAATATATTCTGCTCCAGCTCCTTAACTTTACTCTGTGTCTCTCTCTGCTTCAAGTGTGTTTCTTGTAGACAATATATTGTAGGATTCTGGTTTTTAATCTCTTCTGCTAACCACTTCCGTTTTATGGGTGAGTTCATTGCAATCACATTCACAGTTATGATTACTAATTGTATATTTCCCTTCACCTCACTTTCCATTCGTTTATCCTTGTCTCTCCCTCCTTTCACCCTGTCCCTCCTCAGACATGTTTTGCTTCTGACTACCTCCTGCCCCTGTTTACCCTCTCTTTTTATCAGCCCTTTCCTTTTCTTATATTCCCTTCTCCTACTTCCCTGTGTGGTAAGATTTCTATACCTACCTGAGTATGCATGTTATTCCCTCTTTGAGCCAATTCTAATATAACTCTCAAGCATTACCTGTCACCACCACTCTCCTGTCTTCCCCTCCACTGTAAAAACTTTTTCATACCTCTTTTGTGTGAGATAATTGACCCCATTCTAACTCTCCCTTCCCCTTCTCTTAGTGCATTCCTTTCTCACCATTTCATTTTATTTTTTGGGATATCTTCTCATCATAGTTAGCTCATACTCCAGCCCTCTGTCTATGCAGACACTTTCTAACTGCCCTACTAATGGGCTACAAAATTGTTTCACCCCACCCTGTGATAAGCATTCAGTTTTTTGGGTTTTTTTCTTCTTGAATTTTTTTTTTTAATTAAGATTTTTTATTTTTAGTTTACAACACTCAGTTCCACATGATTTTGTGTTCCAGATTTTTCCCCCCTCCCCAAGAAAGCATGGAATCCAATATATCTTATACATATAACTTCGCATTAAACTTATTTACACAATAGTCAAGTTATGACCAATGAAATGAATCATGAGAAAGAAGAAATAAAACCAAAAAAAAAAAACCAAAAGAAAAAAAAGAGAGAAAATAGTTTGCCTCAGTCTGCATTCAGACTCTATAATTCTTTCTCTGGGTTTCGATAGCTCTTTCTATCATGAGTCCTTTGGAGATGTCTTTGAACCTTGTATTGCTGAGAAGAGTCAAATCTATCAAGGTTAGTCATCACAGAAGCAATATAACTCTGGTTGTGTCCAGTGTTTTCCTGGTTCTGCTCTGCTCACTCAGCATTGTATCATGTAGGGTCTTTCCAGGTTATGAAGTCTGTATCTTCCCCATTTCTTATAGCACAATAGTATTCCATTACATTCACATGCTACAACTTGTTTATCCATTCCCCAATTGAAGGGCATCCCCTTGATTTCCAATTCTTTGCCACCACAAAAAGAGCTGCTATAAATATTTTTGTACATATGGGTCGCTTTCCCACTTGTGTGATCTCTTTGGGATACAGTGGTTTTGCTGGGATAAAGGATATGGACATTTTTATAGTCCTTTGGGCATCCAAATTGCACTCCAGAATGGCCAGGTCTGTTCACAACTTCACCAGCAATGTAACAGTGTTCCAGTTTTCCCACATCCTCTCGAACATTTATCATTTTCCTGTTTTGTCAAGTCAGCCAGTCTGACAGGAGAGATGTGGTACCTATCAATAGCGATTTAGAGCACTTTTTTCATATGCCAGTAGACATCTTTAATTTCTTTCTCTGAGAACTGCCTGTTCATATCTTTTGACCATTTCTCAACTGGGGAATGACTTGTATTCCTATAAAATTGGCTCAGTTACCTGTATATTTTAGAGATGAGGCCTTTATCAGAGATACGGGTTGTAAAGATTTTCTCCCTGTTTTCTGCTTCCCTCCTAATCTTTGTTGCATTGGCTGTATTTATACAAAAATTTTTCCATTTTACATAATCAAAGTTATCCATTTTGTGTTTTGTAATGCTCCCTATCTCTTGTGTCATGAATTCTTTCCTTTCCCGTAAATCTGATAGGTAAACTGTTCCTTGCTCTCCCAAATTGCTTATAGTATCAGCCCTTAATCCTAAATCATGAGCCCATTTTGACTTTATTTTGGTATACAATGTAAGATATTGATCTATGCCCAGTTTCTGCCCTACCATTTTCCAATTTTCCCAGCAGTTTTTGTGAAATAGTGAATTCTTAGTCCAGAAGTAGGACTCTTTGGGTTTATCAAAGAGTAGATTGCTTACAGTCATTGCTTACCAGTCTACTGATCTACCACTCTGTTTCTTAGCCAGTACCAAGTAGTTTTGGTGACTACTGCTTTATAGTACAGTTTAATATCTGATATGGCCAGGCCACTTTCCGTAGCATTTCTTTTCATTAATTTCCTAGATATTCTGGACCTCTTGTTCTTCCAGATGAATTTTGTTATTATTTTATCCAGCTCTGTAAAATAATTTTTTGGTAGTTCGATTGGTATGACCCTGAATAAATAAATTAATTTAGGTAAAATTGTCATTTTTATTATATTAGCTCAGCCTACCCACGAGCAACTAATGTTTTTCCATTTATTTAGATCTGACTTTATGTGTGTGAGAAGTGTTTCATAATTATGTTCATATAGGCCATGGGTTTGTCTAGGCTGGTAGACTCCCAAATATTTTATAGTGTTTACAGTAACTTTAAATAGAATTTCTCTTTCTATCTCTTGCTGCTGGGCTTTGGTAGTAATGTATAGGAATGCTGAGGATTTATGTGGGTTTATTTTATATCCTGCAACTTTGCTAAAGTTTATTATTTCAAGTAGTTTTTTTATTGATTCTCTACGTAAATGATCATATCATCTGCAATAAAGCGATTATTTGCTTATTCTAATTCCTTCAATTTCTTTTTCTTCTCTTATTGCTACAGCTAAAATTTCTAGTACCAAATTGAATAATAGGGGTGATAATGGACATCCTAGTTTTACCCCTGATCTTATTTAAGCATTCAGTTTTGATTATTTTGTGGTTATTCTTTATATTTTCCATGTTAAAGCTATTGTTTATATTGTTTTTGTGGCTCTGCCTATTTGATGTTGTACCAGTTCATAAAAGTCTTTACCTGCTTCTCTGTATTCTTCATATTCATCATTGCTTACAGCACAGTAGTATTTTGTTACTTTCGTATTCCACAATTTATTTATTCCCCAGTCAGTGGATATGTACTTGGTTTCCAGTTTTTTTCTACCACAAAAAGTGTTGCTATAACTCTTTTGGTGTATATGAAAGCTTTCTTTTTGTTGATAACCTCCTTGGTTTATGTGCCTAGCCATGAAAGTCTCTGACTATGGATGTTTTGAGTAAGTCTATTTTTTAAGGTATTGTTTTCTTCAATATTTTTTTGGGTCTGCTTTAACCAGTCCTTGACTTGTTTTTCATGGTTTTCTTGCATCACTCTCATTTCTATTCCCAATTTTTCCTCTACTTCTCTAACTTGGCTTTTCCAAATCCTTTTGGAGCTCTTCCATGACCTGAGACCAGTTCATGTTTTCCTTGGAGGCTTTTGATGTAGGCTCTTTGACTTTGTTGACTACTTCTGGCTGTATGTTTTGGTCTTCTTTGTCACCAAAGAAAGATTCCAAAGTCTGAGTCTGAATCTGAGTCTGTTTTTGCTGCTTGTTCATGTTCCAAGTCAACTGCTTGACCCTTGAGTTTTTCGTTGGGGTATGACTGCTTGTAGAGAGTACTTTGTTCCAAGCTTGAGGGGCTGTGCTGTTTTCAGAGCTGTTTCTACACAGCAAGCTCTGCCACACCAGCACTCCTCCTTCCCCAAGAACTGCCAGCCTGGACTGGACTGAGATCTTAAGCAGGCTCTGCACTCTGGCTCTGATCAGCCACTTAATTCCTTCCACCAGGTGGGTCTGGGCCCAAAAGTAACTGCAGTAATTCTGTAGGTGCGCCTCCTCCACTCCCCCCAGGGCAGTGGCCAAACTCCTTTCACTCTGTCCCAGCAGCTTTTCCCACTAACCTGCTTTGTTGTCTTTGGTGTTTGTGGGTGGAAAGTCTAGTAACTGCCACAGCTCACTGATTCAGGGTGCTAGGGCCTGTTCCTCTCAGCTCCTGGTCTGGTTGGTCTGCATGGCCCATGCTGGGCTCTGCTCTCCTCCTCTCCCTAGCCCCATGTGATAGACCTTACCCCAAGACCATCCAGCTTGTCCTGGGCTGGAGCCCTGCTTCCCTCTGCTATATCATGGGTTCTGCAGTTCTAGAATTTGTTCAGAGCCATTTTTATAGGTGTTTGGAGGGACCTGGGGTGGGGGAGCTCAGGCAAGTCCCTGCTTTCCAGTGGCCATCTTGGCTCCGCCCCCTCCTTTCAGCAGTATTAATACCAATATTTTATCAGTCAACCAATTTCCTTCTTGTCCCAGATGTGTTAGTTTTGTTTGTGCAAGAGGTTTTCAATATGATCAATTTCATTTTTTTTAATTCCTTCCATCATTTATCTGGTTGAGAATTCACCTTTGGGGCAGCTAGGTAGCACAGTGAATAGAACACCGGCCCTGGAGTCAGGAGGACCTGAGTTCAAATGTCGCTTCATACACTTGACGCTTATTAGCTGTGTGAGTTTGGGCTGTTCATTTAACCCTGATTGCCACATCTCCCTCATCCAAAAAAAAAAAAAAAATTCACCCCCAGTCCCAAACTCTGAGTGGCATATAATGAGTGAATGAATAAAAAAAAGTACTATGCTAAACATTGGGGATACAAGTATAAAAAGAAGACCATTCCTGCTCTTAAGGAGTTCACATTTGAGGGGGGGAGGGGTGTGAGAACAGATACAGGATGTCTCAACTGCAAATCAGGTGGAAAAATCTCAGTGGATCTTGGGGTATAGTGGCAAAGCAGGTAGTGATAAATCATTTTAAAATGTCATTTCCATTGATAAACCTTTATCTGTTTCTGATGTTGAATCATTTGACAGTGCCAAGGATTTTGGAGTCAAGAACTTACTTTTCCCAGTCTTCAATAATTGTGGCTCCTGAGGAGTCAGCAGTAGTAACAGCTAGGTCACATCTCTTCAAAGGTTGAGTCCCACTAATGGCTGTGTAGGTCATCTGGAGAATGCTGTTATTCCTGGGGAACTTGGACTTGGAGCTTTTTTTTTTTTAAGCCCAGAGTTTAAGGGGAATACTTTTGAAGGTAGTTTGATGCACCTGGAATATGCTGTCTCCTGTCTTTCCTTCAGGATGCCTTTTTGCTTTAGCCCAGCTTGCTGGCTTGTTTTGTTGGTGGTAATGAGGGGAATAGTGGTCTTTTCTCCACAAGGTTTGTTTCCTTGGATGATGGGTATTGAAGATAGGGGGCAGGATGGAAGCCAGGTTAGTGGCAGTTGAGGGGAAGGAAAGAAGACATTGCTGTTTTCAGAGTTCTAGACTACATGTCATGGGATGTTTTCACTGAGTTCCAAGGGGAGTTGGTGGACATACATATGTGGTTTAACATTTGTGGCATGTGCTGTCTTGTCTACTTCATGAAAACTTGCTTCTAGTTTTGTTTTTTCTTTAATGATATCTGTAATATTCAGGTCACATATCCATCTTAATTTAAGTTGTTGGTTTAAGCCAGTATGCTTTCATTTTTCCTAGTAGTTTTTATGAAATACTGTGCAAAACATCCTTTTCCTCATTTTGGGATAGAGGTGGTCTTGGTTTTTTGAGGGCCATACCAGTTGAGGGAAAGCACTAGAAAATTTAGTCAGATCCTACAGGTGTCCTTTCTGATGTCCCCTTTTGAAATATAAAAGCTGTCTTCTCTAAGCCTACCTTTCATCTTCTTTGTATGTATCTTTTTATGTCACAATTTACATTCATATTGTTTCCCCCATTAGAATGAAAATTCCTTGACCAAGGATTATTTGTACTTGTTCTTTGATTATTTTTACTTGTTCTTTGTGTAGCTTTGAGTATATGGACATTTATTCGCAAGGGGATGTCTCAAGTATGTTGTCCAGACTTGCTGCCATAGTTTTCCTTCCAACGAACTAGAGTCTTTTAATTTCATGGCTGCATTTGCCATCTGCAATAATCTTTGAGCCCAAGAATATAAAATCTGATACTACTTCCATTTCTTTTCCCTGTATTTGGCAGGAAATGATGGCACTAATTGCCATGATCTTAGGGTTTTTTTTTAAGTTAATTTTTTTTTACATCCTCCTCTTTCTCCCTCATCAAGAGGCTTCTTAATTCTTCTATACTTTCTGCCATCAGACTGGTATCATCTGCATATTTGGGATTGTTGATATTTCTCCTGGCAACCTTAATTCTAGCTTCGATTCAAACAGCTTGCCATTTTGCAAGAGGTACTCTACATATTCATTAAGTAAATAATGTGACAACATACAACCTTGTAATAGTCCTTTCTCAGTCTTGAACCATTTAGTTGTTCCATGTTTGGTTCTAATTGTTTCCTGACCTGCATACAGATCCCTCAGGAGGCAAAGTAAGATGATTTGATACTCTCATCTCTTTGAGGACTTGCCACAGTGAAACAGAAGTGGATGTTTTTTTGGAGCTCCCTTGCTTTCTCCATAATCCACTGATTGTTGGCAATTTGGTCTCTAGTTCCTCTGCCTCTTGAAAAACAGCCCACACTTCTGGTAATTCTTAGTTCATGTGTTGCTGAAAACTAGCTTGCACGACCTTAAGTGTAACCTTGCTGATTTGTAAATGAGTATAGTTGTTTAATAGTTTGTACATCCTTTGGCATTGCCCTTCTTTAGTGTTGGGATGTAAACGTATCTTTTCCGTTGAGTGACCACCGTTGAGTTTTCCAAATTTGCTGGCATAGAGTATGGTACTTTAAGAGCATCATCTTTTAGCCTTATTGTTCACAATGCTTCAAGGCCCACTTGACTTAATTCTCCAGGGTGTCTATCTCTAGATCAGTAACTACACAACAGTGATATAAAGATCTTTCTCACATAGTTCTTCTGTCTATTCTTACCACCTCTTCTTAATCTCTTCTGCTTCTGTTGAGCAGTTGGTACGATGGAACAAACTAGATGCACAAGATAAAGAAGCAAATAGATATAGTTGAGAGTGTTTGATAAGCCCAAAGACCCCTGTTACTCACTATTTGACCAGAATTTCTGGGAAAACAGAACATCAGGCTGGTAGAAATTTTTAGACTACGTAGTGTTACTCTGCATTTTTTCAATGCTGAATTTGAAACATTCAGTACAAATTCTGCTGACTGGAAAAAAATAGTAAAATGAAAAACTGCATTCCTTGCCAAATTCTGTTCTTTGGGGAAGAGTTTCAGTTATTAAAGGTAAAAGAAAGGGGAACGTAAAAGACATAGTTATAGAGCAATAAACTATTAAGTTATCGTTTTAAGGAAAAGCATAGAAGATAACCACTGTCCACTGAGAAAACACTACAGAATGTCAAGCAGTTATTGGGGAGCTTACATTTTACAAGGCACTATGCTAGGTTCTAGGGATAAAAGACCAAAAACAAACAAACCAAACCTCCAAAATCTGCAAACTACACCAAAACAAATCTCTTTTTCCTTTTTCCTTTAGGATCTTACCTTCCGGTAAGAACATTCCCTATTGCTGTGTCTCATTAATGGTGACTTTAACCCACTGAGTTTGGAGTACAAGCTGCAAACCAGCTTCCCTTAGTTCTGACACCCCAATCCCCTTTCTCTGAAATTAGGACTGACTCACCATTTGACTTGTAATGGGTTCTTCAGTTTTTATGTTGTTAAGACTCTTCCCAAGAAAATCACAGATCACCACCTATCTATACCTTATCTTTTGGCCTGTATGAGTTTTGGGGGATGAGAAATCCATCTAAACTTAGCTAGACTGATCCTTATACCAGATACACAATCCATCAATAGATCAGAACTTGGAAAGCTTTGCCACTTAAGAGGGACCTGACAGAGCTTATATTCTACAACAACCTGGGATTGCCTCTACCCCTTTCTGAGACAAACTTTTTCAGTAGACTTATAATAATTTTCTGGTTTAGAAACAGACATTCTTTCTTCTCTCCCTTCCTCAAAGGAAAATTGCTTGGTGATAGGCAGTCTATAACACAATTTCCATTAGGGTTTAGTCTTTGTAATATAACATAGGCAGGAGCGTAGGCCTTTTTTAAAAAGAAATTCGGAGAACAGTATTCCCTATTTGCTGCTTCCTTCTCCCCACAGCCTGAAAATATGGAACTTTCTGACCTCTCATCTTCCAGTTCACTTAATCTCCAGCAAGTTCAATCAAATTCTTGACCCTTTCTAGCCATCTAATGTGAGCTCTGTAGCACAGGTACTAGTGGCTAGATGAATAAAAAAAAAATAAAAAACATGTTAACATTTTTCAGGTAAATAAAAGATATGTAAATAGTGATTTGGACCTGGAGGAATAAGGGAGGACCTCTTCAAGGAGGTATTACTTGAACTGGACCTTAATAGAAAGTTGAGATTTCAAGAAATAAAGGTGAGGAGTGAGAGCATTTCAAGCATGGGGGCTGTGCAAACTCATAGGAGCAGAAAATGGAGTGTTATGTGTGGGAAGCATCACAGGTCAGTTTGTCTGAATTGTAGAGTGTATGGAAGTGATGTGAAATTAGTTTGGTGGAAATGTGGTGGATTGAGAGTAGAGACTGGATACAAAGATACCAATTAGAGAGCTAATGCAATAAATAGTCCAGATGAGAAGTAATGGGGGAAGTTTGTGGTATGAGTAGAGGGAAGGAGATGGATGTAGGAGATGTTTATTCCACCTGCTGAAAAAGACTTACCAACTGATGGAGAAGGTGAAGGATAGTGAAGAGTTGAGAATCTGATCTTAGCTTTTGAACCTGGAAAGAATGGTGTACCTTTGACAAAATTAGAAAGGTTATGAGGAGGGGAAATTCTGGAGGAACAATAATGTTCTGTTTTATACTTCTTGCATTTGAGATGTCTGTGGGACATTCAGATGGTGATGTCTAGCATTCATTTATAGATTTGGGACTAGAACTCAGAAGAGAAGATGTGTGATAGGTGGAAGATGAAATGACTGAGGCAACAGAGGATAAAGGCTGAATTTGGGAATCATATGCAGCAGTGATAATTGAAGCCTTGGAGCTGATGACCTATCATTGTAAATAAGCAGTATTTCCAAGACCAGTCTAGTGCTGCCTTAAATTCAGAATGGGATTTGGTGAAGGCTACCACTGGCGAGTAAACTGGTACTGCTTGTTGTCAGAGATCCTAGACTGGCCCTAATAAAATCTATGAGGTTTCTGGGAAATGATGTAGATTCTTTACTCTTCTTCTCTTGTGTCTCTCTGTAGGCTATCTAATCCAAACCTGGGGCAGCTAGGTGGTGCAGTAGATAGAGCGTGGAACTTGGGGTGAGAAAGCCCTGAGTTCAAATTTGGCCTCAGACAGCTTATTAGTTGTATAAACCTGGGCAAATCATTTAACCCTATTTGCCTGCAAAATGAGCAGGAGAAGGAAATAGCAAACTACTCCAGTGTCTTTGTTAAGAAAATCCCAAATGGGGTCATTAAGAATTGGATATGACTGAAGTGACTGAACAACAGCAAGTCCAAACCCCTTTATTTTACAACAGGAGGAAACTGAAGCCTAAAGACTTTTAAGTGACTTGCCTGGGTGATAATCCAGGCCTGGTGTGCTGTGACTTGGGTCTTCCCAGGTACTTTGAAGAGGCAGGGGCCTTAGGGCCGGTACCATCTCAAATTGTTAAGTGCAGAAGTATCAACTTTCAGGATCTAGTGAGCCAAATATCCTGACTATTCTTGGGTTGTTAGATTTATGGTTGGTTGTAAACATAACTGTTCATCAAAAATTTTGGCATATGTACTTTGTACCAAGTTAAATATAGAATGGTAAGGGAATAGTGTGACATAGAATGATGAGCTTTCCAAAAATTCATGTAGGAGAAAAGTAACTCTTACTAGAAGCCAGCCATAACAGTAAGTCTCCACTGGTGAGGAGTTCTTGGGGTGAGAGAATAACACTACTTGATTTTTTATTAATATATTTTCACAGAGCAAACAAAATAACCCATACTTTGTGCTATATGTTAGAGTAAACTTGTATTGGGAAATGAACCTAGTGTTAATTCAGGTGAAATTAGTACCCCTAAATTAAAATTATTTAGCATGTATTTCTTACAAATTGCAATGATTTAACTCTCCAAAGAAGTACCTTAAAAGCTCCCAAAGGCAACTTACTGGGCACATGTAAATCTAACTCATGATTTTCTGTTGGTGAGAAATATTATAATGCTATGTGAACTTTATTCCCTTTTACATATTAAAGGTCTATTTCTAGCCAGTTCTGATGCTCGTTTTTCTTAGCAAAGACCTCAGTAGCTTTCATGGTGCCTTTTAATCTTTTATAACTAAGGGAGTTGAAGGTGATAATAGGGCAGTTCGAGTAACCTTTAAACATTTGATCTCTTTGATACTTTTCTCTCTGGCTCTTAACCAATTCTTATCTTGGAGTCCTGTTCTTTTTTTATATCTAAAGGCCTTTACCTGTTTGATCTTGAGCAATTGGAAGACTTTTCCCTATTTTCTTTTTTATATTATTGACTAAGTATTAGGCATGCTGTGTACTGTTCAGGTGTTTCAGCAGTGTCTGACTCTTTGTTTTCTTGTCAAAGATGCTATAGTGGTTTGCCGTTTCCTTCTCCAGCTCAATTTATAGATGAGGAAACTGAGGCAAACAGGGTTAAGTGTGAACTTGCCCAGCTAGTAAGAATCTGATGCTAGATTTGAACTTAGATCTTACTGGTTCCATGTCTGGTGCTCTATGCTGTCCAGGCATACTGTGTAGAGTACTCAATTCTTTGACTTTTGAAAAAGGATACAAATCTTCTTACTTCACCTTGTAATTTCTCTAACACTTTATTCTTTCTCAGCCCCCCACTGCACATTAACAAGCCCCTGGCTATATGCTGAGGGAGACAAAAACATAGTTCCTCTCCTCAGGGAGCTCAAAATCTAATGAGGTGGAGACAACACGCAAGAAATTGTACAAACAAAATATATAGTGTAAGTGGCAGGTAATCTTAGAGGGAGTACTATAGCGCAAACCCCAATGTAGCTCCCTGAAAATTTTGTGGTAAGAGCATTTAAAAGTATCCTCCTCTAGTGTTCTGGAACTATACTTACTGGCCTTCTTTACTCTAAAACCAAATTTTTATGTGTGTAAGTATTGTCTGCCATGTGGTTCCAGACATACAAGAGCAGTGAGTGTGTTATTAGGCAGTCAGTCCAACAAACCTGACTGTAGCTGAGCTCAACATAACCTCTGTGTAGGGGTGGAAGCAAATTTTAGGAGGACACATTCCTAAACTCCAAATAAAGAATAAGTGGAGGTATATGCCCAAAGGGTTGTAAAACTATGCATACCCTTTGATCCAGCAATACCACTACTAAGTCTGTATCCCAAAGAGATCATAAAAAGGGGAAAGGACCCACATGTACAAAAATATTTATAGCTGCTCTTTTTGTGGTGGCCAAGAATTAGAAATTGAGGGGATGTCCATCATTTGGGGAATGGCTGAACAAATTGTGGTCTATGAATGTAATGGAATATTATTGTTCTACAAGAAATGATGAGCAGGTGGATTTCAGAAAAACCTGGGAAGACTTGTATTAGGGAAATGAACCTAGTGTTAATTCAAGTGAAATTAATATCCTTAAATTAAAGTTATTTAGCATGTATTTCTTACGAATTGCAATGATTTATCTCCAAAGAAAGCTCCCAAAGGCAACTTACTGGTCACATGTAAACCTAACTCATGAGACAGATTTTCTGTTGGTGACAAATACAATAATGCTATGTGAACTTCATTCCCTCATACATATTAAAGATCTATTTCTAACCAGTTCTGTTGCTCACTTCTCTTAGCAAAGACATGAAACTGATGCTGAGTGAAGTGAGTGGAACCAGAAGAACATTGTACATAGTAACAGCAACATTGTTCGATGATCAACCATGACAGACTTAGCTCTTCTGAGCAATACAGTGATCCAAGATAATTCCAAAGACTCATGATTTCTGAAAAATGTCATCCACATCCAGAGAAAGAACTATGGAATCTGAATGTAGATCGAAGTGTACTATTTTCACTTGTTTTTTGTTTTTTCTTTCTCGTGGTTTTTCCCTTTTGTTCTGATTCTTCTTTCACAACATGACTAATGTGGAAATATGTTTAACAATCTAACATGATTGTACGTGTATAAATAGATATAGGATCAGATTGCTTGCTGTCTTGGGGAGAGAGGAGGGGGAAGGGAAAGAAAGGAGGGAGAAAAATTTGGAACTCAAAATTTTACCAAAATGAATGTTGAAAACTATCTTTACATGTAATTGGGAAAAAAACAAAATACTATTAAGTGCAAAAAAAAAAGAATAAGTAGAGATATGTGGGTACTAGTTTTCCTTAATTATAGCCGTCCCTTACAATTTAACATTTTATCTAATCAAACACCAATGTAGTAGAAAAATGCAGATGCAAAATGGGATTATTGTTCATTCCTTTCAGGAATGTCCAACTGTTTATGACCCCATTTGGGGTTTTTCTGGCAAAGATACTGGAGTGGTTTGCCATTTCCTTCTCCAGCTTATTTTACAAATGAGGAAACTGAGGCAAACAGACTTGCCCAGTTAACTTGTTAGTGTCTGAGGACAGATTTTAATTCAGGTCTTCCTTACTCCAGCCTCAGCACTGTACCACCTTAGCTGTTGGCAAAATGGGAAAGGTGTGACTAAACAAAATGTAAAAAGGATCTGAGATTTTTATTGAACTATAAGTGAAAAACTCAGTGAGTCAAGTGTATGACATAGTCAAAAAGAAAGTTGTTATCTCGATTTGTATTGAGAGGCTTGATGTCCAGAACACTTGAAATGATAGTTGCTGTGTATTCTGCCCTGGCCAGACCACATCTGGAGTATTGTATTCAATTTGGGGTTCCACTTTTTAGGGAGGATGTTAATAAGTAGCCAGAGAAAGACCATGATGGTGAAAAACTTTAAATTTTAAACTATGTCATGAAGTTGAAGAAATAAATGACTTGGGAGGGACGTGACAGCTGTCTTCTCTGGTTTTGGAGGACTCTCATGGGATGAAGGGTATAGGTTTGTCTCATTTGGCTCCAGAAAAGAAAGTAAAAACAGTGGGTGGAAGTTGCAAAGGCAAATTTTGTTTGAATACATCAAGTCCATCAAAAAGCATTTACTAATTTCTGACTGTGTCCTGTCATTTAGGCAATGAGAATACAACAGCTCTTGCCTTCAAGGAACATAAATTCTTTTGTGGGAAAAGAATGTGTGTGCCCTCCTGTATGTGCATGCATGCTTGTGTGTTTTTGTGTTTAATGCTTATTCCATTTCCGACACATATATATATGTAGATACAAGATAAATAAAAGCTAATTTGGAGAGGGAGGAAAAGGGATTGGAAAGACTTTTCGCTTCAGCTGAGCTTTGGACGAGATCAGAATTTTAAGAGGCAAAAATAAGGGGGGAAAACATCTAATGATTAGCTCTCAAAGTGGATTCAGTTTCCTCTAGAGATTATGGAGTTCACTCTCACATTAAGGGAATGCTGGATAATAAATTGGGGCATCAAAGTGTAGATTCTCTTCTATGGAATAAAGATTGAGAGTTCTTAAACTATGGTCTGTGAACTTTTTTTTGAGTATTTTAAAAAAATTTTGACAACTAGATTTCATTATAACTGGTTTCCTCTGTAATTCCATGTGTTTTATTTTGGCCATCTGAGAAGGTATTCCTGAGTTTCACGAGACTGTTAAAGGGATCCATGACACAAAAAATTAGGAACACCTGCACTAGATAGTCTCTGAGGTCCTTTCCAAATCTGATTCTGTGATCATTGGTATGATATATCATGATCAGTGTGAGCAAGCTGTAGCATGTGATAAATAAGGCAAGAACTTTGAAGAACAAAAGTAAAAGATGTCATCGAAATATATGATTGAAAAAATTTAGGCTGGTTACATGGCAAAAGTTTGAAGAACTTGTAGACATCTTCAGTGCTGTATTGTGATTTCAAAAGAAATAAAGAAGGCACTCAGAATGCTAGGTAGAGTTCCTGGAGTGAAATTTTGGATATGGGTGGCTTGATTGACTTTGGAGAATGGATTTTTTTAAAAAATATATACATATACATACATATATACATATATAATTTATTTTTTGTTTTCATCATTCACTCCCCCACCCCTTTTTGGGGGCAGGGGGAAGGCAGGGCAGTTGGGGTTAAGTGACTTGCCCAAGGTCACACAGCTAGTAAGTGTGTCAAGTGTCTGAGGCTGGATTTGAACTCACGTTCTCCTGACTCCAGGGCCAGTGCTCTACTCTCTGTGCCACCTAGCTGCCCCCCAACATCCACTTCCTTAAGATTTTGAGTTTCAAATTTTCTCCTCCTCCCCAAGACAGTGTTTATTCTGATGTAGGCTCCATTTATACATTCATATTAAACATATTTTCATATTACTCATGATGTAAAGGAGAATTAGAACTAATGGGAGGAACCATGAGAAAGAAGGAACAAAGCAACAAAAGAGGAGAGCAAGTAGTATGCTTCGATCTGAATTCAGACTCCAAAGTTATTTCTCTAGATGTGGATAGCATTTTTCATTGTGAGTCTTTTGAGGTTGTCTCAGATTCTTGCATTGCTGAGGAGAGCTAAGTCTATCAAAGTCAGTAACTGCACAGTGTACTCCTGGTTCTGCTCATTTCACTCAGCATCAATTCATATAAATCTTTCCAGGTTTTTCTGAAGTCCTCCTTGAAGCAGGGATTCTTTACCATTTTTGTGGCTTGGACCTTGGCAGTCTGGTGAAGTTTTTATACCTCACCTCAGAATGTTTTTAAAGGAATAAAATAAAATATATAGAATTACAAAAGAAACCAGTTATTAAAATATAGTTGACAAAAAAAGTTTTTTTAAAAGATTCATGAACTCCAAATTTCACTCCCTTCTCTGGATGTAGGCCTCTGAAGTCTGGCTCCAGCATATCTTGGCAGCCTTATTTTATAAGGTCACACAAACTGTATTCCTGCAAAACTGGACTCTTAGCTCCTTGACTTCAACTGCCTCTGTGCCATCTTTTATTAGCAGTATTCTATTCACTTCTCATTTCTGCCTTTCAGATAACCTTATCTAACTTCAAGCCTTAACTCAGGTACCAACTTCTTTGTGATTTTTTTCCCCTGGACACCCTCCACCTTCTACCCTTCAAGATAACCTTGTATTTGCACATGCTGTTTTTCCCCAGTAGATTATAAGACCTTTGTGGTATAGAACTGTTAATTTTTTGTCTTGGTATACTCAAAGCCTAATACGTTGTGTTACATGTTACTTAATAGATTGATGAATTGAATAGAAAATGAAGCACCTAGAAGTCTGTTTCCTCCACCTGTCACATCCATCTTGCTAGAAAGATAAACAGATAAAGACATTGATACCGAAGCCCTCACCTAGAAATAAACAGTAAAATCAATTGAGTTCAGTAATGGCATTCAAATCTGATTCCATGTAGACTACTAATTATAGAAATGTGAGGTAAGGGGAAATGAGGATTTTTCTTCTTTCTAGTTATCCTAAAGTTTTCTTAGTTTTTCTTTTGTTTTTAAAGAAAACTTTTGTCATAGGGGCTACTTTTACTCACTGCCACAGGTATTTTTGATTGACAAGCTTTTGACCACCATATGGCACCAGCTTTAGGCTTGTGGCCTATGCTTAATTATGGAGGAGCCAAAGTGGTATGAAAACCAGCAATTTAATTACTTTGGGCCTTAATTTCCTTTTCAGCATCAAATAAGATTCAGTGCCTACTGTATACAGAACACCAAACTTGGCACTTGAACTAAAAAGAAAATAAAACATTTTCCTTATCCTTACAAAGCTTACAACCTATTGGGGTTTGACACAGACTATAAGTATAAAACATTAGAAAGGTGATAGAACATGTTATCTCAGGGCAATACTGAGATGTTTATTGACTGGAGGGTTCGGGAAAGGCTTCATAGAGGAGTTGGCATTTGAACTAGGTCTAAAGGTAGGATTTCAACAGATGGAAATGGAGGATGGGAGTAAAGTGAGGAGGTTGGAATAGGTGATCTCTAAAGTCCTATCTAGTTCTAACATGTGGCAACCTAATATGGAGACATTTGCTATCTTGAATATCTGTCGGTTGCTTTTTGCCTAAGTTGCAGAGGATTTTTCTCTACTGCCTAGAATGAGGTTCTTTAAATATATTCTGTTAGGGCAAGTAATAAGTTTATGTAATAAGACCATTATATATGTACTTTTTTAGTAGCAGTAGGATTTAAAGGAAATTTATAGCAGATGTAAAAAAAAAAAACAGTACTGCTGATTTTTCACAAAAATGACCCCTGAATCATTTATGGTGATTTGGTGATATGGTGATAATGGTGACTACCCTCTCCTTAACTATCCTCACTTTTTTTTTTTTAATTATATTGGTGTCTTTTTTATATATATCAGTCATTTCTAACCTTATATTATTTGGTCCTCTTTCACATCCCTGATAATGCCTTTTCTTTCTTTTCTGCCATTTCATCCTCTACCTGTCCCTAAATGTTTGGTTACTTCAAGGTTCAATAGTTGGTCTACCAGTCTTCTTTCTTTATAGGATTTCCTTTGGACAGCTCATCCACTTTCACATTTCTAGTTATCTGTATATATCCAAGGTAGGCTGGCATATCTTCAGACTATTCATTTAATTGATTTCATAAATATATGGGCATCTACTGTATACAAGGTACTGTGCTAGATGCTTCTAGGGATACAAAAAAAATCATTGCCTTAAAAGGAAACTCGCATCTTCTGATCCACTGATCCCCATTGAGCATTTGCCTCTTTACCCCTCTGTAACAAAGAAAGAATTAAAGAAAAATATTGATACACTGAACCTTCGCTAAGATAAGCAGTGTGGTACATTGGAGAGAGCACCAAACTTGGATTCAGAAGACCTGAGTTTGAATCCCAGTTCTAGGTGCCCCTAGGTGTTCCTTAGTTTCTTTGTGTCTTGATTCCTTAAGCTATAAAATAAGAGGTTTGGACTAGATGACTTTCAAGCAGTGTCCTCTGAAGTGGGGTGTACAAGATGATCTATTGTAGTACCAGAAGAAAATAATCTAAACTTTACTAATATTTATTGTGCAGACTGATATTGGCACCCTCATTTGTTCTGTATGTCAAATGATTCTTGACATGTGCAACATATGTCCACACGTTCTAAGTGATGCATCCTGAAGAAGAGTGGGAGTTCCACAATATGAAAGTGTTGACAGTGGTGTCCCCCTTGATTCTTTTGATTTAAGTGTTGTGATGTATTGAAGCTTATGTATGTTAACCAACAAATTTTTTTTTCATACGTTGGCATTTATTATTTAAGTTCAAGAACAGGTTGTGAAAGGGGTAGGGGTGGGGGGGCCTAGGGGAGAGGGAGGAAGGGAGAAGACAGGGAGATGAGAGTCTCTTGTCTGTGTCTGCTCTAGATGGGGTTGATCCTGATTTCTGAGCCTTGGTCCAGAGCACACAATGAAGCACGCAATAAGATGAGGTTCCAGGGGTACAGGTTTAGGAAAACATGGCGGGGGGTGAGGGTGGCCAGAGTTACACATCCAGCCAGAGGTGGGGGTTGGGATTCTCCTTGGATCAGCAGCACATTCTTTTTAGGAATTGAAGCATAGTGATAAGTTCCATCCCACTTACTTCAGCTCTTATAAAACATTCTTGTAGTTAAAAGTTTTTGTGCTGAAGAATTCTTTCATCACCTCTCTGACTTCTTGTACTTTGCTTCTAGTTTCTTTGAATATGCATCCAACTTGTAAGCTGCCTGTTCAAGAGCTGCTACTTGCTCCTCAGTAGAGTGATCTGATCCAGATAAGGCTGAAGTGCTCCATGTTTCTGGTTTAAGTCCTTTAGGTTTCTACTTATGTTTACTGCAATATCTTTCATTTCTAGATACTGAAGCTAGTCAGTTTGTTCATTTATAGTCTTCACTAGTAGCTGTCAGCTCGCTGGTCAGGTACGTGGTCATTTTGGAGAACATGTCCTGGCATAGCCCTGTGATGTCTGCCTCGGCAGGCTCCATGGCCTCCTCGGCCATCTCCACCACAGCATCGTCTAGGCTGGGGAAGAGGGGAAGGAGAAAGGACGGAGGGAAGGATGGAGATGGGGAAGGAGGGGGAAAGGGAGAGGGGCAGGAGTAGAGGAGAAGGGAGAAAAGGGGAAGGGTGAATAGTCTGATCAACAAACTTTTAACTACCTACTATGTGCCAAACTCTGTACTAGGCACTGAAGTTCCAAGTATAAACAATGAAACTGTCTCTATTTTCATGGAGCTTATATGCCATAAGGGCATATACAATATGTTCGTGTATATAAGTATATACAGAATAAATACAAGGTAATACAAACGTATACTAGCAGTTCAGGAAAATAGAAGGAAGTTTTTGAGCTATGTATTAAAAGAAGAAAGAATTCTGTTAAGGTGAAGGTGAGAAGAGAGGGAAGGAACTTGCCAGTCATGGAGGACGCCAATGCAAATTGGCACCTCACAGGTGAACTGGAGTGGGAAAGAGACTTAAAGTACAGAGAGAGGAGGTCATTATAATAGTTGGGCAAGAGGAAGTAGAGTTAAGATGACAGAATAGCAGGAAGGAGTTACAACAAACTCTCTCTCCCCAGAATTCCAGACATCTAGAAAGTGCACCAAACTAAATCCTGGTAAGGAAATACAAGAAAAAAGAATCACAAAAATTTTTCCAGCCCAGGTCGGCGTAGAAAGACAGGAAATCTGTAGACACTTGGGCCAAGGTTGTCTAGGTAAGGGTGGGTGGCTCAAGATTTTGAGCTTAGGGAGAAATCTGTACACCAGATCCAGCATAGAAGGTGCTAGGAGCAGCTGACGAGTGGGAGCTCTGTAGTTCACAACCTAGTTCCCAGATCACATATCCTTTACAAAGGTTTTCTCAGCCCTTCAGAACTTATACTTTAAACCATTCTTGAGCAGGAATCCTGTTCTGAAGTATGTCCAACTAGAAGTCATCCATATTCTACCCAAAGACCTCTAGTCATGAGAATTCATAAATGTGCCTAGGTGCAGTGTTTCAGGGTGAGGAGTGGTCTCAGTCAAGCTGTGTACTGAGGAAAGAAGTTTAGAAGTAAGCAGCAACTGTGTGACTCAAACCCCTGGAGTGGAATTCCAGCTTGCTGACTCTGAAGCCTGCAACAGAATATTCAAGACTTGAATTCCAGACCAAAGGGAAGCCTATGGTACAAGTTATGTTCCAGTCTTCTAATTGAATTCAGACATGCACACATATCACAAAGGATATCATACTTCTTTGGAAGATGAAGATGATGTTTAGGTCCCAACATTTGACTGAAGACCTTTTTGTTCATGTCCCAAAAATTGAATGGGACGCCTCCAGGAAGTGATGAATTCTCATAACTAGAGGCCTTCAGGTAGAATATGGATGGATCATTTCTAGTTGGACATACTTTAGAACAGGATTCCTACTCAAGAATGGTTGAAATTACAAGTTCTGAAAGGCTCAGATAACCTTTCTAAAGGCAAAATTACTGTGGGATCTTGAGTCTATATGATTTTATCTGGAATGCTGGTCCCAGGAAGCCCTAATAGGAAAAGACTCAGTGTGACCTGGTCTATGGAAAAAGATGAGAAGGATTTTTATTGACTCTTCCAGGTTCTTCAGATTGTGCCTGGCCATTTACAGTCTTTGAGAATTCGGATATCTGTTTTTTAAAAGTCATCTATACCAGTTGCCTTCACTTCTTTCTTTCGTTTTTCAGTAACTTATTTTAATTTTGCAAGCTTGCAACCTCATCACTCATTTGAAACAGCTTTTTCTAAGGTTACCGCTAACCTCAGTTTTCTTTGCTAAATTATCATCCATTTTCCTTCCTTTGTGGGTATCTCCCAGGGCACAATCCTAGGATCCTCTTCCCCTTTGTAGCTTTACATACTTTCTCAGTGATTATCAGTAATCACATCTGCTCTTAAAATGTCAATTATAGGATCTACATAGATAACTCTTAGCCCTAGTCTCTCTTCTGAACCGAGGATTGTTTCAACAATCCGGCTGACAGCTGCTGTGAGGGGTGTAAAACCAACAACAACCAGCTCACAGAACTCTGCAAACCCAAGTTCTTTCGATCTGCTTTACTAAGGAAAGCAATGTTAAGGGGTTAACAAGCTTACTTTAATCCAGCATACAAATACCATTCACTTAGTTCAGGGGAAAAAGCCAGCACCCTGAGCTTCAGAGCAAATACAAACAAATTACAAACATCAACAGACAGACCTTGTCTCATTCAAATCCCGATACATAGTTAACCAGAGTTTAACAAAGTCCCAACATCCAAGTTTACAAGCTGGAGGGCTGTTAGCTACGGCTGCCTGGAGTCTCCGCATCAGCACGGCCACCAGGAGTGAGAGCCCTAAGCAAATAGCTCTGTCTTCCCTTTTTATGCAGTTTCAGACGTCATCAAACGTCATCTGAACGACCAGAACTTAGGCTCCTTGATTGGCTCTGGTGTTAGTACCTCCCTTCATTGCCCACCTGGAGCCCCACCTTAGTTACCAGTTTACACCCACATAGGCTTAACACCTAATAGGGGTTTGGGCCTGGGGGCTTAGCACCTAGTAAGGCTCAATCAAAGACAGTTAATCATCTTAAAACAGTAAGAAAGTCCCAATTTAATTGATATTACAAGGACCAATCAACTATTTATTTTTATTGATCATTGTTGAGTGAGGACTGAATATCCCCATGACATTTAAAAACTCAACATGTCTTCAGTGGAATTTATTTTTTCCCCCAAAGCCTCTGCCTAACTTCCCTATTTTTGTTGAATACACCAGTATCCTGCCAGTATACCCAAGGTTTACAACCTCAGTTATCCTTGCTTTTTTTTCTTTTTTCTTTTTTTTTTTAATTAAATTTTTATTTTGAGTATACAACACTCAGTTCTACAAGTTTTTGATTTCCACATTTTCTTCCCACTCCCCCCCTCCCAAGGTGGCATGGAATCCAATATATGTTCTACATATACTTTCACATTAAACTTATTTGCACAATAGTCAAGTTGTAAAGAATTATAACCAATGGAATGATCATGAGAAAGAAGAAACAAAGCCAAAAAAAGAAGAGAAAAAAAGAGAGAGCAAATAGCCTCAATCTGCATTCAGACTCTGTAATACTTTCTCTGGGTGTAGATACCTCTTTCCAACATGAGTCCTTTGGAGATGTCTCTGAAGCTTGTATTGCTGAGTAGAGCCAAGTCTATCAAAGTTAGTTATCTGTAATATTAATTAATTTGGGTGTTTTTTCTTTTTTTTTTTTTACTGTTTTAGAATGCTAAATTAATTGTCTTTGATTGAGCCTTACTAGGTGCAAAGCCCTAGGCCCTAACCCCTAATTACTAGGTGCTAAGCCGATGTGGGCATGAAGCCCTCAGGGTTCTAAGGGGAGTTGCTAAGACCAGAGCCTTATGTGCCTAAGTTCTGGTCACTCAGATGAAGTTGGTGGTCCAAAGACTGTATAAAAAGAGAGAACAAAGCTATTTGCTTGAGGCTCTCACTCCTGGAGGAGTGTTGGCATGGGACTCTGGGCAGCTGCTCTAAGAGCCTCCCGGCTTGTCAACCCAGATGTTGATGGTTTCTTGGTAACTATGAATTGTGATTTGGTCTGTTTATATTGTGTGTGTTTGTAATTTGTTTGCATTTGCTCTGAAGTTCAGGCTGCTGGCTTTTCCTCCTGAACTAAGTGAGTTTATATGTATATGTTGGATTAAAGTAAGATTGTTAACCCCTTAATGTTACTTTTCTTAGTAAAGCAGATCAAAAGAACTTGTGCTAGCAGCATTCTTGTTGTTGGGCTTGTGTTGGTCTTTCACCCCCACAACAGCTGCTAGCCAAATTGTTGCAACAGCATCACAGAAGCAGTATGTCTGTGGTTGTGTACAATGTTGTCCTGGTTCTGCTCCCCTCGCTCAGTATTATATCATGTAGATCTTTCCAGGTTATTATTAAGTCTGTATCTTCCCCATTTCTTGTAGTACAATAGTATTCCATTACATTCATATACCACAACTTGCCTAGCCATTCCCCAGTTGATGGGCATTCCCTTGATTTCCAAATCTTTGCTACCACAAAAAGAGCTGCTGTAAATATTTTTGTACATACAGGTCCTTTTCCCATTTGTGTGATCTCTTTAGGATACAGCCCTAGAAGTGGTATTGCTGGGTCAAAGGGTATGCACATTTTTATAGCCCTTTGGGCATAGCTCCAAATTGCTCTCCAGAATGGCTGGATCAGTTCACAACTCCACCAGCAATGTAACAGTTTTCCAATTTTCCGACATCCTCTCCAGCATTTATCATTTTCCTGTTTTGTCATATTAGCCAATCTGACAGGAGAGATGTGGTAACTAAGAGTTGTTTTGATTTGTGTTTCTCTAATCAATAGTGATTTAGAGCATTTTTTCATATGCGTATAGATATCTTTAATTTCTGGGGAATGACTTATATTCCTATAAATTTGGCTCAGTTCCCTGTATATTTTAGAGATGAGGCCTGTATCAGAGACACTGGTTGTAAAGATTTTTCTC
This sequence comes from Trichosurus vulpecula, assembly GCF_011100635.1. Classification (NCBI taxonomy): domain Eukaryota; kingdom Metazoa; phylum Chordata; class Mammalia; order Diprotodontia; family Phalangeridae; genus Trichosurus; species Trichosurus vulpecula. The sequence goes on from NC_050580.1 coordinate 225,492,250, forward strand.
CCAATTTTCCGCTTCCCTCCTAGTCTTTGTTGCATTGGCTTTGTTTTTACAAAAACTTTTCAATTTAACATAATCAGAATTATCCATTTTGCATTTTGTAATGCTCACTATCTCTTATTGGGTCATGAATTCTCCCCTTTTCCATAAATCAGACAGGTAAACTATTCCTTGCTCTCCCAAATTGCTTATAGTATCAGCCTTTAATACTAAATCATGAACCCATTTTGACCTAATTTTGGTATACAATGTAAGATATTGATCTATGCCCAGTTTCTGCCCTACCATTTTCCAATTTTCCCAGCAGTTTTTGTGAAATAGTGAATTCTTAGTCAAGAAGCTGGACTCTTTGGGTTTATCAAAGAGTAGATTGCTATAGTCGTTGACTACTGCAACTTGTGTACCTAACCTATGCCACTGATCTACCACTCTGGTTCTTAGCCAGTACCAAGTAGTTTTGGTGACTTCTGCTTTATAGTACAGTTTAATATCTGGTATGGCTAGGCCACCTTCTGTAGCATTTCTTTTCATTAATTTCCTAGATATTCTGGACCTCTTGTTCTTCCAGATGAATTTTGTTATTATCCATCTCTGTAAGATAATTTTTTGGTAGTTTGATTTGTATGGCATTGAATAAGTAAATTAATTTAGGTAAAATTGTCATTTTTATTATATTAGCTCAGCCTAACCACGAGCAACTGATGTTTTCCCATTTATTTAGATCTAACTTCATTTATGTGAAGACCCTGGGTTTGTCTAGGCAGGTACACTCCCAAATATTTTATAGTGCCTACAGTAACTTTAAATGGAATTTCTCTTTCTATCTCTTGTTGTTGGGCTTTGTGGGTTAATTTTATATCCTACAACTTTGCTAAAGTTATTATTTCAAGTAGTGCTCTACTTGATTCTCTAGAATTTTCTAAGTAAATCATCATATCATCTGCAAAGAGTGATAACTTAGTTTCTTCTTTGCCTATTCTAATTCCTTCAATTCCTTTTTCTTCTCTTATTGCCAAAGCTAACATTTCTAGTACCAAATTGAATAATGGGGTGATAATGGATATCCTTGTTTTACCCCTGATCTTACTGGGAATGGATCTAGCTTATCCCCATTACGTATCATGCTTGCTGATAGTTTTAGGTAGATGCTACTTATAATTTTAAGGAAGACTCCATTTATTCCTCTCCTTTTTAGTGTTTTTAATAGGAATGGATGTTGTATTTTGTCAAAAGCTTTTTCTTCATCTCCTGAGATAATCATATGGTTTCTGCTAGTTTTGTTGTTGATACGATCAATTATGTTGATAGTTTTCCTAATATTGAATCAGCCTTCCATTCCTGGAATAAATCCTACCTGGCCAAAGTGTATTGTCCTTGTGATAAGTTGCTGCAGTCCTTTTGCTAATATTTTATTTAAAATTTTTGCTTCAATATTCATTAGGGAAATTGGTCTATAATTTTCTTTCTCTGTTTTGATTCTTCCTGGTTTAGGTATTAATACCATATTTGCGTCATAAAAAGAATTTGGTAGGGCTTCTTCACCTGTTTTCCCAAATAGTCTATAAAGTATGGGAATTAATTGTTGTTTAAATGTTTGATAGAATTCACTGATGAGAACAAATCTTTAAAAAGTAAAATTGGTGAAATGGTTAAGGAGGTTCACAGTATAACTACAGAGAATGTCTCATTGAAAAGTAAAATTAAACAAATGGAAAAGGAGGTACAGAAGCTAAATAAAGACAACAAGTCATTAAAAATTAGAGTTGAACAAGTAGAAGCTAGTGACTCTATGAGACATCAAGAATCAGTCAAACAAAATCTAAAGAATGAAATAATAGAAGAAAACGTGAAATATCTGATTGGAAAAACAACTGACCTAGAAAACAAATCCAGCAGAGATAATCTAAGAATTGTTAGCCTACCGGAAAACCATGATGAAAAAAGAGCTTGGACAGTATCTTCCATTTTTTCCATTTTTTCTTTTACCTCTCTAATTTGGTTTTTAAAGTCCTTTTTGAGTTCTTCCAGGAATGCTTTTTGGACTGCAGGCAAGTTCACATTCTCTTTAGAGGTTTTAGATGTGGGTATAGTGTAAATGCTGTCCTCTTCTAAATTGGTAATTTGATCTTCCCTGTCTCCATAATAGAAATCAATAGTCTTTGGATTTCTAGTCTGTTTTTTCATGGTGTTTGTTCTTTTCCCCTGGCTTCTAAAGTGGATCTCTGCTTCTGGGGTTCACTGGCTTTGTGTGGTATGGCTTCTGGTTTCGTGAGGTATAGGGGAGTGGTAGTCTGGCTTCTGGAAGTCTCCTTTTTCCCTATGTCTGTTACTCAGCACGGGTCTCAGCTGTTGTCTGTGATGGTGTCTGCCACTTCCCCTGACTGTGTGAAGGCATGTCTGGGTTCCTGGGGTTGATGTTTGCTAGCTCCATCCCCCTGGGGCTCAGGAACTCCTGCTTTTCTGCTAAGGTGGACTCCGCTAGGACACCTCCCTTCCTGTCCTAGTCTCCTTCCGCCACAGTAAGAAGGGCCATCTCACCAACTTCCTGAGCTAAAACGCTACTGAAGTCCCACTTCTGACTCCTCTTTTTCAGGGTTTCTCCCAAGGGAGTGTAATCTAGGTGAGGAAGAGAGCTATGAGAACTGTTTTACCTGGTCATCATTCCTCCTGGAAGTTCAAGAGGTTGAGTTTCAAACCTTTACCCTGGGCAGGAGGCCTCAGGAGTAGCGGTGGCCCGGGCTGCAGACTCTGCACTGGTGTCTCCCATAGCTCCAAAAGACTCCTATCCTGGGCTGAGAGGCCTGGGGTTCGATCACCGCCATTGCCAGTACTTTCATCCTGGGCCTGCTCCAGCATTTTGAGAGCACAGGGCTCTCCCGGACCAGTGGGCTGGCTGGGTTCTGCTGCTGCACCCATTTGGTGTGGTCTCCTGTGGTTCCGTGCGTCTGGCACTTACTGCCCTACTCAGTCTCTTAGTGGTTTCTAACTCTCTCAAATCTGCTCAGATTCACTTTTTTAGAGGTATCTGACAGAATTTGTGAGAGAGCTCCCATAGTTCCCTTCTTTCACAGTGCCATCTTGGCTCTGCCCATGCTTTTTTTTTCTCCCTCACTTGCCATACCTAATCAATTGGCAAGTCTTTAATTTTATTTTTACCATATCTCTCATCTGATCCTGTCTGTTTTTGGCTAGGCTGCAAATGATTATAATAAGTCTCTCCTGGCTCACATCTCTCATCTCTCCTGTGTCCCACAGAGTTGCCAGAATTGATATTTCTAAAGTGCAGGGGCATATTTGTAAGCTCTGATTGTGTCACTTACCTGCCTAAGAAACTCCAGTGGCTTCCTACTGCTTCTAGGATAAAATAGAGTCTCCCCTGAAAGTCTTTTATAGCAGAAGTGTTAAACATGCTCTCTGTAAGTCTAACCAAGGTTAAAATTTAATTGTGAAATACTTAACAAAATAAAAATAAAATAAAATATAGATAACATGTTTTAAATGTAAATCATTATGTAATCCATTATGTACAGATTAGGGGTCCATTTCTATTTTTTTGACGCCACTGCTTAGCAGACCTGACCCAGCCATCCTTTCTAGACTTAAGTGAGCATCTCCCCTGTCATGGACTGCATGTTCTAACCAATTTCACTTCCCCCTAAAGAGCCTTTGTATGAGCTGCTATTCTCCATGCTGGGAATGAATTCTCTTAAACATTCAGTTTAGAGATCAAGTGCCACCTCCCATACAAGATCTGTCTTGATACTCCTAGTGCTATATGTTTTGTGCTTATCTTTGTGCATGTTTCCCTCCAAAAGAATTTAAGCTACAGTGCTTGGCACATGCTAGAACTTAAAGATTGTTGGATAAATATATGAATGATTGCATGGAGGAGTGGGGGTGGGTAGGGAATAGAGAAGAGGCTTGTAGACCAACAGTGTCTCTACAAGAGTACGTTGAACTGAGCCCTGAGACTTAAGTTCTATTAGTGGCTCAAATAATGACTACTTCAACAGTTTTGATTTCTTAGGCCCCTCCTAAATCAAAGTTTGATTGTGACATCCAAGATCTTTGTATCTGTGTTTGTGATCTATGTATACCCACAAACTCTGAAATTCTATTATCTGACTGGTGGAGGAGCAGTACCTTTTATGTACCCCTTGAGGGGGTAGTAGCTTAACCCACTCACATTGTATAGTGACAGGAAAGTCTCATCTAGTATTTCAGACAAAGGGGTGGGGGTGCCAATAATTCCATATGATATGGTTTAGTGTAGAACAAAATTATTTCCCTTTTACCAGATGATCCCCCTCAAATTCAGCAATTATAGAATACCCAGTAAGGATTATTAGGGCATGGATTACAGGTGAGAGAAAATTTGTATGATTTTTTGGCTTTAGGTCTTTTTTTCCTAAATCTATCACAGGAAACACTAGGTATAGGGGAAGAGAGATTTATAAATATAAATCAGTATATTATTATATTTGGAAATCAGTGTGTTATAAATAAGACCCTTCTAATGCACCTAGAAAAGATTTCCTCTTTTCCTTTTGTTCAGGTATCTTTTTTTTAAAATAGTAGTCCTCAAATTTAAACAGGTGGCAGCAAATTGAATTGTGAATAACTATATTTAGAACTTTTCAGAGAACGAGCCAATACTAAGTCTCAGCCCGCAGTGAGGACATTTCTTTTTAGGGTGCTTACCAGAGTGTCATTATTCTCCCTTTGCCTACATACCTAGTCACCAAAAGGTGGACTTTATCTCTCCCCATCCACCTACTTCTTAAAATATTTTAAAATTTTATTATTAGCTTAACAATGATCAACAAAAATTAACATTTTAGTATGTGAGGAACACAAAAGATTTAATATTAAACCATGAATTTCTGTTACTCTTAATTTTTTCTGGCTCCTTGGGCTTCTTTTCAGTGACTAACCAAAAATAACAAATAATACCTTTTAGACTGAAAATATAGCCTGACCTCTGATTGTTCATGAGAGTAAAAATTTCCTTTTAATACTTATGTATGTAAACTGTGTAGTCTGTACCTCAATGGTAACAGCATATTGTTAGTGACAATCTATATTAAAAACTCTGGAAAGCTTAAAAATAAATGGGCCTTTCCTTAATATGTTAAACAGTATCTTAAACCAAGAACCTAGCATTATCTGTGGCGGCTAGGTGGTATAGGATGGAAGGTTGGACCTAAAGTCAGGAAGACTCATCATCTTCCTGAGTTCAGATATGGCCTCAGACACTTACTAACTTTGTGACCCTAGGCATCTTTGCTTCAGTTTCTTCATCTGTAAAACAATCTGGAGAAATAAATGACAAAACGCTGCAGTATCTCTGGGGTCATGAAGAGTCGGACATAACTGAAATGACTGAACAATAACAACAAAAGCATTGTCTGTGTTGAGAAATTGTAGGTGTCATTCCATCAGAAGTAAAGTAAGGGTACCCATTGTCACCATTATAATATGATATAGTTTTGTAAAGGCTATCTATAGCAACAAAATAAGAAAAAGTAATTAAGGTTAACAAGTATAGTCTAAGAAGAAAATAGATTTTTGCAGATAATGGTTTGGATAACTCAAGAGCTTGGTGTCAAGTAAAATGGCCTCTAAACCACACAGAAGGATACCCGCAGGCATTGACTTTTAAACCATGTTTATAGGTTTCTTTTTAAATTAACACATTAACTCTAAAATCAGATAGGAACTAAATTTTAGTCTGACTTAGACTGTACTTAGGAGTAACTGACTGGCAGTGTTGAACATCTCTGCCCGAGGAGCTAAAAAATGGAAAGAAGGATTACTTCAGTAAGGTAGCAGGACCACCAAAATCTTCAGCTTTCATACTACTAATAAAACTCAAGGAAGAAATATATGCAAATATATTTTAAAATTATATATAAGATATAAAATAATTTCCTTTCAATAATTACAGAATGTATCGAATAGCACAACAAAGACATAGAAATCATATTATGATCAATACAAAGCGCTATACAGAAATAAAGGAAAACAAATAGTGATGTTAATCGTTCTCAGCTGGGGTGTGCTTATGTAAACATGCCAATACTTCCTAAGTTAATTAGATTTGGGGTCATACTTAACAATTGTTCTAGAAGAACAAAAATAAGAAGTCAAGGAAAATTAAAAAAAAAGTTGGAAGGGCTAGCACTATAGTACAACATAGTAATCATGAGAACTATTTGTTATCCATTAAATTAGAAAAGTATATCATTGGAACAGATTACTTACACCAAGGAGCATTCAGACATAGCATACATAGTGTTTGATAAATCCAGGAAGTTCAATTTAAGGACTCACTATTTGACCAAAATTGCTGAGAAAATTGGAAAGAAGACTGGTATAAATTGGCTCCAGATGGCTGCCTGATCTAAGTATAAAAGTCATATAAATTAGAGTAGCAGGAAAAGAGAGTTCCCCTGGGTTGCTGCCATCTTGGCATTACCTCTGTCACAGAGAAATGCCAACTTCATTCTCTTTCCTGATCTCTAGTCCCACATCACCAATTCTCTATTGGGTGTTCCATTAGTATATCAAACTCAGTATGTCCAAAACAACTTCTTAATTTCCTCCCCACCCATCCACCCGTATCCAAACCATCCTTCTGACCTTCATATTTCTCCCCGTTTCCTAGTATATTCCTCGAATCAGTATTCCCCTAGACTCTCTGGTTTGCCACCTCAGCATTATCCTGGACTCTTTACTTCTTTACTGAGTGGTAAAGTGCACATCAATTTTTCACTGATATCAAATGATTACCATAAATAGTGCTAATCAACTTAAGAACATAGAATTAGAGTTGAAAGGAATCTTAAAGGTCTTCTTTTTCAGCCCCTCCTTTTACAGATGAGGAAAGTGCAATCCAGAAAGGTTGTTCAAGATCTTGCAGGTAATAAATAGTAGAGATTTTCTAACTCCAAATCCAGTGCCCTACTATAGACTTTTTCTTGGTTTCAGTATACCGTCCTAGTAGAAAGTTGCTACCTGCCATCTGAACTCTGCAGGTTTAAGTACTTTTTTCCCATTTACTGTTTTACACTTGAACACTCATTTGAGTTTTTTTGTCTGAAAAACTTAAAGGTTTTAGCTAAGTATTGCAGGAAAACTAGAGATGATAAACAACATAGTAGAAAGAACTTTTCTGATTTGCATGAAGTAAGTTCTTTTCACCACTCCTTTTCTGTACTAGCTGACAAAGCTGTTGCTCTGGCAACAGATTGTCTTGCTCCACAAAATACTGGGAGAATCTTAATAAATGAAAATTCTTAGCTACTGCTTCATGCTGGGGGGGAAAGAATTTTAAACATTTGAATGTTTTGGGCATCCAGCTCAATCATTTATGTAGATGAGGTATGTAGTAGTTTTGTGTTTCTTTGATTTTTATGTAGGTGAATACTCAGGGCATGTAGTATAAGTGAAATTTCACACTTGTAGCATTCCTACATTGATTTTTTTCCACCTCTTCCTAAACCAGTAGTTCAGTGACTCTAGTTCCTAATACTTGTTTTCAGTGAACTTGGCATTCTTCTTTTTCTTTTCTTTTTACTTTATTTTAAATTTAGTTTATTTTTAGTTTTCAACATTCACTTCTACAAGATTTTGAGTTCCCCATTTTCTCCCCTCCCCCCACGCCAAGACAGCATGCATTCTAATTGCCCCTTCAGCCAGTCTGCCCTGCTTTCTATCACCCCCTCCCCCCCCATCCTCTTCCCCTTCTGTTTTCTTGTAGGACAAGATAGATTTCTGTACCCCATTGCCTGTATATCTTCTTTCTCAGTTGCATGTAAAAACAGTTTATAGCATTTGTTTTTAAAACTTTGAGTTCCAGATTCTCTCCCTTCCTCCCTCCCCACCCATCCTCATTGGGAAGGCAACAAGCAATTCTATATAGATTATGCATGTGTAGTCATGCAAAAACACCTCCATAGTAGTCATGTTGTGAAAGACTATATTTCCCTCTGTCCTAATCCTCCCCTCATTTATTCTATTTTCTCCTTTGACCCTGTCCCACCTCAAAAATGTTTGCTTCTGATTATCCCTATCCTCATTTGCTTTCTCTCCATCAGCCTCCCCTCTCATATCCCCTTTCCCCCTACATTGCTGTAGGGGGAAAGGGGATACTTTGCTGTAAGTGTTACATCACTCCCTCCTTAGGCCAAATCTCACACCTTCCCCCTCTACTATAAAAACTTTTTCTTGCCTCTTTTATGATTTACCCCATTCTACCTTTCTCTCTCTCCTAGCATATTCTTCTCTCTCTTCAATTTTATTTTCTAGGTATCCCTTCATATTCAACTATATTCCCTCCAAGTACCCTAATACTGAGAAAAGTCTCATGAGCTACAAATATCATCTTTCCATGTAGGAATATAAACAGTTCAACTTTAATAAGTCCATTATGACTCCTTTTTCCTATTTACCTTTTCATGCTTCTCTTTGAAGTCAAATTTTCTATTCAGCTCTAGTCTTTTCATTAAGAATGCCTGAAAGTCCTCTATTTCATTGAATGTCTATTTTTTCCCCTGAAGGATTTTACTCAGTTTTGCTGGGTAGGTAATTCTTGGTTTTAATCCTATCTCCTTTAACCTCCAGGATATCATATTCCAAGTGTTCAATTTCTTGAAAAATGGTGTCCAGGCTCTTTTTTTGATCATGGCTTTCAGGTAGTTCAGTCATTTTAAAATTTTTGTTCCTGGGTCTGTTTTCCAGGTCGGTTTTTCCAATGAGACATTTCACATTGTCTTCTATTTTTTCATTCTTTTGGTTTTGTTTTATAATTTCTTAATTTCTCATAGCTTCCATTTAGCTTCCATTTGCTCCATTCTAGTTTTTAAGGGTTTTTTTTTTTTTTAGTGAGCTTTTGGACCTCCTTTTCCATTTGACCAATTCTTCTTTTTAAGGCATTCTTCTCCTCAATGATTTTTTTAACCTCTTTTGCCATTTGGGTTAGTCTATTTTTTAAGGTGTTATTTTCTTCAGTATTTTGGGGGTCTTTTTTTTTTAAGCAAATGGTTGACTCATTTTTCATGATTTTCTTGCATCACTCATTTCTCTTCCCAATTTTGCCTGTTCCTGGTTTGCTGGGGCTAGGGCTATGTTGGTGCAGCCTGGGCTGGACTGGGCTCCTCTCCCACCCAGGTCCAACAGACCTTTCCTACTGACCTTCTAAGTTGTCTTTGTTTGTGGGTTGAGAGGTCTGGAAACCACCACAGCTGCCAGTGATTCAGTCCCCTGAGGCCTACTCCGGGTTCTCTGGGGCCCAGTCTATGCTGGGCCCATGCTGGACTGTGCTCCTCTCTCAGCCTGGTGCACCAGACCTTTCCTGTCAACCTTCTGTGTTGTCTTAGGCTGGAAATTTGTTTCACTCTGTCATTTAGTGGGTTTTGCTGCCCCAGAATTTGTTTAGAGTAATTTTTTATGGGTATTTGAAGGGATTTGGGGGACAGCTCGATGAGTCCCTGCTTTTACTCCACCATGTTGACTGTGCCCCCTTTGCATTCTTTTGTAGCAGCTATGAGACAATCTGCTCTACTCCTTTTATTTAACATTTTTATTTAACGTATGTGCAAATTGTGAGTTTAAGAGATTTGCCCAAGGAGCGTTGTTAGTAATTGACCCTTGTTTTGGAACCCTGGAACTTCTGTTTGCAGTATTTTTTGTTTTCAGATCAGGTGTTCCTTCTGTTCTACCCTGGCTTAAAAATGTCCACTTCTACCTGAAGCCAAAACTGTTCTGTAGGAGAATAATTTAAAAAACTCATTTTATGTCCTCTTCCTATTTCTTGCCTTGTATCATTCTTGAGAGAAGGATTGCTCTAGGACTTCCTGTCCTGCTTCTAAGGAACTTTGATGACAAAAGTTATCCAGAAGGATCAAACTCCTGAATTACAGCTTTCCTTTCTTTTCTGTGTTATCAGCTGCCTGCTTTAATTTCCATTCCTGTTCTTTTCTTTGGCTGTAGCTTAATATTCTTCTGCTTCTCTTTGCTTTCTTAATTTATCATTTTCTAGTATAGGAGTATCTCTTCTTGCTTTCCTCCTCCTTGATTCCCCTCTTTTTTCTTCCCCAATTTTTATTAATCCCTCCTGTTGTCTTTACTTTGTCACTTACTGATTCGTTTAGCTAACTTTTTCTTTCTAGCTCAATGCACTCTCACATTTGTGAGACTTACACACCTCTGGAACTAACTATGTAGTAGTGATGAGATGGATTCTGAATTTACATTACTATGAATCCGTGATGTCTCTGTTGAGAATCCACGATTAGCTAGCCATGTCAGTAGGGTTCTTCAGAGCCTTCTCTGATCCTGAATTCTTCCACTATAGTGTTAACCTCCTTTCCTCTACCTCAGGCTAGTATTGAAGTAATCTTGGCCCTGTCTTTCTTTGACTCCAGTTTCTTATCCTCTAAATATTTCAAAATTAGGGTATGTTGTATGTGGAATATATGACATGAGTTTATATCTCATGTCATAGTCGTTTGATATATTGACATTTTAATTTTAATAGTTCAGTAGCATTGTAGATTTGGAGCTAGAAGTGATTTAGTGATTTAGAGCTCAGAGTCATCTAGTTCAACTCCCTTATTCTACAGATAGATTACCTGAGACCCAGAAATGCTAGATGCCATGTCCCAAGCTCCCAATGGCAAATCTACTATTTAAACCCAGTTTCCTTAACTCCAAATCAAGAATTCTGCCAAACATCTAGAACTTCTGATTTTAAAGTCAGAGGCTATGATACTATAGTATCATACCTTAAAAAATCATCTAGTCCAACTTCTTCCCAGGAATCCCCTTTACAAAATCACTTGCAGATGACTGGGACTAATCTGTCTAAATCAGAACATTCCAGTTGACAGGGACCTCACTAGGTTCTCTCATGACAGCCTGTTCCATTGTCAGACAATTCTAATTGTTAAGAGTCTCTTCCTAATGGTGAACTTAAATTTGTTTCCATTTAACAACACACTTTTTTTTTTCCCACAGAAAACAATGTTGTAAATGTCAGGTGGGCGTTCAAACTTAGTCCACAAAAGCCTCTTTACCCCTTGTTATGGGAAGGTTCAATTTGACAACAAGAATATTCTTACCCCTCATGTCCAGCAGCATTGGGGATAGTTGAATTAAGGACAGTGAGATGGATGGGTTATGTGGAGTCAAGGGGCTTTTGTCTTGAGAAGAGGATGGAATAACTCTTTAATCTGAATAGTGTCAATTTACATTTATTTGTATAAAATAAAGTAATTTTATAGAATGGAAAAATAGATTAGAGAATTGGGTAGTCTGGATTAAAATTCCCCAACTGTATTTTGAATATATGGGTTGGTTTTAAATCAAATATTTCCTGTATGCCACACTTCATTTGGCAATTTTAAAAGAATTAGGTGTAGTAAAATAGGTTCTCTCCTAAAACTACTGTATATAACATTTCTTAGGTGTTTGAGGAAGTATTTTTGGATCTTCTGAGTATGTGTCTTTTGATTATTACAAACACACACTAGATTCTAGATAAATAAGAGCTTTAGTTTAATTTTCAGTAATTAACTTGCTTTCATTATTGTATAAAATAGATTCCATGACTGAAAATTCAGGCTGATATGAATTTGTGACTAAATTTGCTTTAGATTTCCTGTAACATTTTAGAATTTGCCTTATTTACTTTCTAAATTAAAGTAAGTTTAAATTTTATTTTTGAGACCGTTGGGAATGTGTTAAAACATTGAAATATCCTTGGGATATTGCAGAATCAAATTTGGGAGTTGACAGTTTTAATTTTCTAGGAGTATATATTTCATGCATTCCCTTATTTTCTCCCCAGACTTAAGCATAGAACTCAAAACTTAATTACTAGAACTCCTACACAAATTTGTGCTGACTAGAAGTTCCAGTTATTTAGTGCTGTTTTTTGCTTAGTGTTATGTAAAGCTCCAGGACCCTCCTCCACAAATCTGGTATCAGCTTATTTTAAAGAAAATTAAACAAAATGCATTAATTTATACTATCACCTGTATTAGGATCTGTATGAATAGTTTTATTGGGGTTCCTGTTACTGAAGGGTGCAACTCAATTCGTATAGAGATTGAATGAACTAGAACAGTGGTGAGGAACCTGCGGCCTCGAGGCCATGTGAACCCAGATTTGTTTTGTGAAGTTTAGATTCCATCAAAAAGCCGCATTTGAGGACGTAGGGGGCCATTTGTGGCCTCAGGGCCACAGGTTCCCAGGACATCCCTGAACTAGAACATCATTACTTGACATCAGCAGTACTTCTGAGTTGTTTTTTTTCCGGTAGCTGGTGTGAATTATGTTAATATAGCCTGTGTCCTTTTGTTCAGTCCCCTTCATGACTCAAGGCATGGATTTTTTTAAGATGCTGATTGTAATTAGGAATATTGTAACACTTAGCTTCTGATTGAGAGTCTTTTAACTTTTAGTTTTGTCTCATCAGTATTACTTTATCCAAATGTCAGTCACCTGTTAAGATGATGCTTAAAATTTAAAAGTTTGTTGCTTAGCAGCCTAGCATTGAAAAATGCATGCTTTACGTAATATCATGAGAAGACAGTATTTCTCTTTAACTTTTTAAAAAGACTTCAAATATGTAGTCTGTATTAAGAATATATACATTCAAACTTCTTAGCATTAATATTTGTCTCAAAATGAATTTGGTAGAGTTTTTTCCTTAGCTTTGGAGAAGAAAACATTTAAGGGTTTTCTATTTTTTTCTTTGGCCTCTGAACCTTTTTCGAGGCAGCTAGATGGCACAATGGATAGAGTGTTGGATTTGAAGTAAGGAAGAGCTGAGTTGTAATCCTTCCTAAGACATTTGCTAGCTGTGTGGACCTGGACAAGTAAGGTTCTGACAAGGTTACCTCTGACAGGTTAACCTCTGTCAGCCTCAGTGTCCTCATCTCTAAAATAGAGTTAATAATAACACTTATCTCATTAAGTTGTTGAGGATCAAATGAGATCATGAAGTGCTTTGCCAACCTTTAAAAGTACTATACAAATGGTATTTTTATTATTATCCTCTCTCCCTGCCCTCCCCCCTTTTCCAGCTTAGTGACATCTGTATGGACATCTGTGGAGTTGTACATTCAGCCCTGTCCCTTTAATTAGCACCTAATATGCTTCATCTGTTAGGCACTCAATCTTACTAGCTCACAGATGGGATTTTTCCCAACACTGCTATTGCTCTTGGGCTTCCAAGTGCTGTAAACTATGGCATCTGACCATCCCTGAAGGCAAGGGGTCAGTCAAGTCCTTGCTTTCTCCTTTATGTCACTTGAATCAAGAAATTATACTCTTTTTGGTAATACCACATATCCCAAGTGATTGGAGTAGTTCTGCTAGGCCCAGGTAATGAATGACATAGATTTAACAGATCAGCAAACTACTAAGACTCAGCAAACTATGGCCTACTATTTGCTATATGGCTAGTGAACTAAGAATAGTTTTATATCTTTAAATACAATACTTTATTTTAAAAATATAAAAAATCATTGTGGGATTTGAGGGGGATTGGAGAGGGGGTGCTTGATTTGGCCTTTTAGCTGCCCCTTGGTAAATGATTGTTTTGATAAAACAAAGGTTAAAAAGTAAATTTATTTGAATTTTACGGATGTAGTTGTCAAAACACAGGCAAGTTTACATGTTGATCTGATTCTGGTTCAATTGAGTGCCATAATTTCCCTTTATCTCTACCGAAAAGCTCAAATGATAACTTTGGGTCTGGCAGGGGTGAGGGAGAGTTGCCTTTTATATGATAATGGAGATGCCAAGGACAAAGTTTCTAGGGCCTTGTCTCTCATTATACATGAAATATAGAAACCTCCACTTTCTACCCACTTTCCATTGTAGGGTCTGCTGTGCAGCAGTATCATAAGTTCATATTTGACTTACATTTCCAGCTCTGCCCCCAACCTGGTTTTATTCCTTTCCAAAGTTCATTTTCATCAGGGGGCTTCTCCCTTCATGCTGACTCCTGTGCACACGTAGGCCTGGCCCAGCTCAGGAAGTTACGATGAATTTGAGGAATTCAAAGAAATATAAGGAGCCTTATTAAATAAATTGAAGCAAATTAAAGTAAGCAGAGCCATCAAAATATACATACCACAACTGCTGCAACATAAATGGGAAAAAAAATAAAATGAAAGCAATGACTGTGTAATGCCCTAGAGAAGAGATGAGAAAATGTACATCTTCTTGAAAGAGGATGGAAGAGGAGGAGTCTCTCTATGTGTGCAAAATATTATTGTAGACCTGTGTGTTGATTAGTTTGCTGATTTCAGGTTTTTTGTTTGTTTTTAGAAATCTTTGTTACAAGGGGAATTTTGATGATTGGGGAATGGTGGGAAAGATATATTCAGAAATGAATTGTGATGTTTAAAAAAGGCATTCATAAAATTTAAAGTAGGAAGGAGGGATTAATGATATAGGTGAATTTAAAAATCCTTACAATACTCAGTTTCTGCAGTATGAAGCTTGGAGATCCCATGATTACTATCTATTCAGACATAGTAATGAGAACATAAAGTAATGCTTATATTTTGAAGACAAATAGTGTCTACTACAAAAAAAAATCAGCTTATTAACTCTTCACTTAGTGGTGGGTGAGGGTTAGGTGATTTACTCTTGAGCATTTTAGTTGGTGGATTATTTTGGGAAGATCCTGAAGTACTTGGAATGAGTACCAACTTAGGGTCCTTGGGAAAAGGACTATAACATATCCAGAACTAGAAGCACCCAAAGGTCTTTGATTTCTAGTCAGACAAAATTGTTATCCTAATTAATGTGAGCCATCCATTTTGACTTTTCTCTGTTTGAACTATTCTCCATGGTCTCCTGAGAAAAATAAGACAAATGTAGTTTTGTAAATAGCAGCTATTGATTGAAGCCTATTTGTAGCAGTTTAGTTATTGAAGAAAAACTAGCACATAAAAAATCCAGAATATATTTGTAGAGAAATATCTTGAAAATATGGTATACCAGGTTGGTCTATTTGCTGCTGCTGTATCCTTGTGGGTAAATTCTTTATGGTTCAATTCCTGAGCCAACAGGTATGGCTTTATCTTTAAATCCCATTCCAATTGCATTTTGTTTAATCTGATGTACTTTATCATTGGAGCACCTTATTTTAAACTCTAGTAGAAGCTGTCTTAATTACAATAAGTTTTATGCATCATAATTTGTAAATCTGAAGGAAAAGATTTTGACCAATTATAAATTGTTGTGAAAAATGGTATATTCTTTGTATTGCAATTCTAATTCATATTTTTCATCTTTTCTTAGATTTCCTTCATGATGTGAGTCTCATAGTATGATCATGAAGTTTCTGTTTCAAGAAGTTTCTTCTGCAATAAAAATGAATTTTACATGGCAGAATCAAGATAATTGGTTTGATATATAAAAAAAGTGGTGCATATTTTTAATTAATAACCATGACAACTTCTCATATGAATGGGCATGTTACAGATGAATCAGACATTGAAGTAAAAAGTGTTGATCTGACATCTCCAGAAGAACCTCAGAGACATCGAGAGATGGCGGTTGATTGTCCTGGAGATTTGGGAACAAGAATGATGCCAGTACGTCGAAGTACACAACTAGAACGAATTCGCCAACAGCAAGAGGACATGAGGCGTAGGAGAGAAGAAGAAGGAAAAAAACAAGAACTGGACCTTAATTCTTCCATGAGACTTAAGAAACTAGCACAAATTCCTCCCAAAATTGGAATAGATAATCCTATATTTGATACTGAGGAAGGAGTTGTCTTGGAGAGTCCTCATTATGCTGTGAAAATACTAGGTAAGTAGAAAATATAAAGTAATATAAGATACATGCATTAATATATATGCATAATTTTATATCATAAAATATCAAAGGTCAGAAGAGATGTAAAAATGAGTGAAGTAGTAAGAAAAGAGCCAGAATCTTGTCATAGACTCATAGAAACTCCAATTTTAAGGAAACTCTGAAGCCATATATCCAGTCCACCCTGTACCTAAACAAGAATCCTTTCCCCGATAATCTAAAAAGTGGTCATCAAGTCTTTTCTTACAAGTCCTATAGTGAGTGGGAGTACTGTCTTTTATTTTTTTCTAAATAGAACAAGATAATATTCATGATTACTGCTTTGTGTTATCATTTGAAATCCAGTACTACTGGTCCCACTTCTGGCCTACTTTTTTCCCATAATTTCCCTTGAGATTCCTGAACTTTTGTTCCTCCAAATCAGTATATTTAGTTGCATAAAGAAATCCTTTGGTAGTTGACCATTTATAGATTAAATCTATAAATTTAGGTGGTATTGCCATTTATTGTTTTTTTTTAAATCATTCTCTTTTATTTAGTTTTGTAGTTGTATTTATACAAATCTGTGTATTTCTTAGTAAATGGACTCCCAGATATTTTATACGTTCTATATTTAGAATGAAGTTTTTTTCTATCTCCTCTCTGGTTTTTCTTAAAGAAGAGCTGATTTTGGTGGGTTTACTTTATATCTAGCTACTTTACCAGTTATTAATTATTTCAGTTAATTTTGCTGACTGTTTAGAATTCTCCAAGTAAATAATCATGACATCTGTAGAAAGTGATAACTATTTATGCTCTTTGCCTATGTTTTCCCCTCTCAGTTTCTTTTTCTCATTTTATGATTTCACAAGGGAAAACCAGATTGAGGTTAAGAGGGTTTGAGGAGTGGAAGTAGAGGCCACGAATCTAGACTAGAAAACTTTTTAAAAGGAGTTTGGCTGAGAATGTAACAATGGATGTAGTGTAATAGTTATGAGGGAAAATGGGATCTAGGGAGTCTTTTCTTAAGAAAGAGGAAAACTTAGATGTGTTAATAGGTAGCTAGGAAACAAGAAGGGAAAGATTGAAGGTGAAAGAAGGGGGAAGGAATCTGCTGGAGGAAAAGGCTGGAGAAAGAAGTACTACTTACCTAGCATCTTTTTGCCAAGGGTAAAAATAGAAGGGTGATGACTTTGGTGAGGAAGATACTTGAGAAATGGAGAAATAGTTGGGGATAAAGTCAAGCTGCTATGAGAAGAGGGAAGTGGGAATTGTCAAATAAGAAGATAAGCAAATAATATTTGGTCATTTGGAGTGTAAAGTATAAAGTCAGATACTCTTGGTGGGGAGGAGTGGTGGAGAAAATTCTGAAGGACAGTTTAAGGAGAAAAGAGACTGGTAATAGGTCCCATAGGGAGTAGGATTGAGGAATTAGGGAGGAGAAGGGTTGCCTTGTTGTAGTGAGAGCCCAATTAAGATTGCCATTTTTTCAGAAAATTCTCCATCTCTGTTAAGGGATGGAAGCAAATGGTGTGTGGGTAGTCCAGGATAGGGGTTTGGCAAGGTATGAGCAGTGATAAAGCAGGGAATCTAGAGTAGAAGATTTAAATGGTTCATTAGGGATCAGAGATGATGATGGAAGGAGAGTACAGTCAAAGCTGTAGTAATAGCCTGATTAAATACCTTGGGGATGAGAGATTATAGGTGATGGTGAGGAGGGAAAAATAGTTTTGGGAGGAGTAAGGAATATGGAGAAGTGGAATGATAGTGATTGGATAAAAGAATTTCAACATTGATTATTCAAGTGAACCCCTCCATGTGAATGATAACATGATCAAGGGTATATCCATCTTCATGCATAGCTAAGGTAGTTTAGACATCTGGACCAGTTTTTTTGTCCCTTAGAAGGAGTTTGTTAGGCCTTCTTCTTTCTGTGTTTTTGCACATTGTTTTTGTAATATTGGAATTAATTGTTCTTTGAATTTTATATAGACCCTTATATAGAATTTTCTTGTAAAACCATATGATCTGAGATTTTTTTTCCCAGTGGGAGAGTATTTTGGTTTATAAAATTTATTTTTCTGAAATTGCCTTAAAGTCTTATTCTGTTAATCTTGGTATTTTATATTTTTGTAAATTTTCATTTTATTTCAGTTATAATAATAACAATAATAGGTGTCATTTACATAATGTTGTAAAGTTTAGAAAGAGCTTTACAAATATAATCTAATTTCATTTTCACAACAACCCTGAAACTTAGGTTCTATTATTATCCTCATTTTAGAGATGAGGAAACTGAGCTACATAGAGGGCAAGCATCTTTCTTCCCCAGGGTCATAGAGCTAATAAATGCCTGTTACAAGTTTTGTTGGCATATAATTGGACAATATGATTTCTAATAAATTTCCTCTTCTAATCCTTTCGTCTTCTGGCTTTTGTTGAAAGCTGGCTCCTTGTCCACCCTTTCCAGCACTGGTTTCGCTGTAACTCATTTCCTTACTCTTTCCCCTTAACCTCCGTTACTCAATAACTTCTGTTCCTTTTGCAGTTTAGTCAATACACATCTACTACACAGTCAGAATTCTGTAGTTGAGGTATTTTGATCTCCAGTTTCACTTCCCTTCTTTCCTCAATGAGTTTAGTGCCTGGCTCATATATTTCCTCCCCAAGTCCTTCCCTGCCCTCATCCTCAGGCACTTAGGCTAATTATTATTTCTTGAAGTTTAGTGTCCAGATTTTTTTGTCAGGTCATTTTTAGGAAGATTAAAATTTCATTTGATCTTTTTCTGGATAATTTGTTTTTGATTATAGATAACTTATTTTACTTTTGTTTTTTTCATTCTTGTCTTTTTTCTAATATTTCTTGTTATTTCATGGGATTGAGTTCCTTTTGCCTCAGTCTTTTCCAGGAAGGTATACTATTTGGGTGAAGTTCTGTTCTAAACTATTCTCCTTTCAATTTTTTCTTCCTGACTTGTATTTTAACTTATTTCTAATTTTACTATTTTAATCTCATTTCTTCAAGACACTTGTAGTTCTTGTGGACATATCATTTTTTTCCTCTGGGGCTCTGCTTATAGGTGTGGCACTACTTTGGTTTTTTTTGGTTTGCTTCTTAGGCTTCCTTTAACTCAGTATTTTTTCACTGTGTTCATTTCACTCCAAAAGTGTTTTCTGTGCTCAGCTGTCCTGATAGAACCTTGTGGGGTATTGGAGATCGCACCAGCATTACCTCCCCCTTTCTGAGTTGTCCCTGTTTCCTAATAGGACTTTGTCTCTCCCTTCACATTGTCTTTTGGTTTCTGTCCTGACAGTCCACAGCTAGAATCTTGCTTCAGGTCCCAGAGTACTATAGTTTTTGCTAACTTGGTACTCCCACTGCATTCGTTGCCTTTCCCTATCTCATCTTGCTCATTGTGGCTCACTGGTACATCTTCTCTGACAGCTTCTCACCATTTTTAAAAAATAAGTTTCTATTACTCTGTAGCGATTGTTACGTCATCGTAGTTATTTAGTCCAAGTTTCCCTTTCCCCTCTCAGAGAGCCAATCCATATCACAGTATTTTTAGAGAGGAAAAAATATTAGCACAACTGATCAATACATTGAAAAAGTCTTAAAATATGTAGTATGTAACACTTGAGGACCTCCTAGCTCCATGAAGGAGTGGGTTGGTATGGTGGTATCCTGTCCTGTCTCTTCATATTAGTCCAGATTAATCTTTATAATTTTGTTACATTTATTTACTTTTGATTTTTCAGTGCATAGTGGTTCGTTTCATTTACATTGTTTTCTTGACTGTATCAGTTTTTGTAGATCTTTGCATGCTTCTCTGTAACACTTTCATCATTTCCTAAAGCACTATTCCTAAATTCTGTTCTCTTATTTTCATGTAGTACAATATGTTTCTCCATTCTCCAATTGATGGGCATCTACTTTGTTTACAATTCTTAGCTTTCGCAAAAAGTGTTGCTATAAATATGTTGGAGTATATGGGGACTTTCTTCTTATCAGTGGCCTCTTTGGGGCATAAATTTAGCATTCTTTTCCAAAATGCTGTACTACTTCACAGCTCCGCCAACAATGTCTTAAGTGCCTTGTCATTCCACAACTCCTCTAACATTGACTTGCCATTTTTTGAGTATTTTTCCCGAGTTTGCAGGCTCTCAGGTGAAATCTCAGGATTATTTTAATTTACATTTCCCTTAACAATGATTTGGATTGTTCTTTCATTCCATTAATTTTATTTTGTGTATGTCTGTTTTTTAAATGTTTCTTGTAAAACAAGACATTGTAGGGTTTTGTTTAATCTGTTGTACTTTTTCATTTTATTAGATTGTTTAATTCATTCACATTTAAAATTATGAGAAGTTTACATTTTCCTCCATCTGTCCTCTAATATTGGCGTCTTCCCCCCCTTCCCCAAGGTACTATGTTCCTTCAGTTGCTTTAACTTTTTTAAAGTGGCTCTATTTCTACAGGTTCCCTTTCTCTCATCTTTGATTCCCTCCTTGAGTTTGTTAACTCATTCCCTTTGGGTTTTTGCTTATTAGTTCCTTAGTTCCTTTTTCTTTTCTGTTATATAATTACTTGTTACCCAGTTATATAATTCTTCTCTCTTTTTCTTCCCTCTCAGATAAGTAGATTCCCCCTTCTTTTTCTCTCCTTCAATTTGTCCTGTTCGTTAGTTTTTTAAATTTCATCTTTTGCACCCTTTCCCCAAAATGATATCTTTCACTTACTTCATTAACCCTTTTCTTTCTGTCTACCGTAGACCTTCATTCTTGATTCATGATTCCTGTAATTGTCTGGTTTCTCTTTTTTCTGCAGTCACGCAGTTAAAATATCCAAGGTATCCATTCTAGGTTTACCCCTCTGTGTGGTTTCTGCTACTGCCTTGCAGAGCTTTGCCCAGTGCATTTCCCTTTTCCATTGTGCCTCACTCCCAGAACAATGCCAGGTTGTCAGGGATGACTTTGCCCCATGGTAGGACCTCTTCCCATCTGATTATATATCCCACTGTTGATCTATATCTTCTTCTGAATACCTTTTTTTTACCCATTTGTTTCAAAATCTCACTGGGTCCATTCTGTCTCACTGTCCTTCAGGTGTCAGTTCCCCACCAGGTTTTTACAAGCATCAGTTCCCCTAGGCCATACTCAGTGCAAGGTCCCCACCTCCTTCACAGATCATATCTCTTCACCCATAGGAGCAGTAGAACCCCCTGCCACCACCAAAGCAAAACTTCCCTTCCCCCTCCTTGTTACCTATTTCATTGTAAGCTTTTCTCTTTCTGAGTGTACAGGGGTCATCTTACCTTCATTTGACCTTGCCACATTACTTTCCTCTTTGTCCCCCTTATATCCTCTCCCACCTTTTTCATGTACCCTCTCATGTTGTAATGTTGTCCAATACTTTAAAAAAAAGTTCACCCTCAGTCAGGGTATCACTGGATTCTGTTCATAATGCCTCATGTTCAAGTCTTCCCCTGTTAACCTCCATCAGACTTCTACCTTCATTCCTATCCCTTTGTGCGCATTTAGAAAGAAATTTCTTACTGTTCTCTCTGCTGTCACTCTATTCCTGTTGCTGTCTTAAAGGGGGTGCATTTATTCACCCCTCCTGCATTCCTGTTGTTCAGGGTGCTCAAGAAGCAAATGATCTCTTCATTTCTGGTTTTCCTTATTAAAATGTTTCACCCTCTATTACTAAACATCCTTATTTTTTTTCATGTATAGTTACTCCCAGATTTTCAGGTTAGGTCACGCTGAACTGCACCCTGAACTCATTTGCTGTTCAGAACAACACTATTTCTGGGGGTATGTAGGGTTAATGGAATATGAAGATCTTCCCTGTCCATTAATAGGCTCATATGACCGTACCCCACCAATCACTGATGTTTTTGACCTCTTGTTGAGTCCTCATGCCTTTGCCCATGTGGGTCCACATGCCTGTGTGCTGAGCCAATCAGGTGCTGAGTAGAACTGTATAAATAAGAGATGTTGAGAAAATGAGAGCAGAAGAAGAAAGCTGAGTGTGGAGCACTGAGCTCTGTGAAAGGTGGAGACTCACCCACACTCCTTCTTAAGGAGCTGTTATCAGGGAGCCTCCAGGCTATGAAAGTGAATTGAAATAGCTGCTCTTGGGGCTGAAAATATGTCTAAATACTTTTGTTGCCTGGTTAAGCTTTGCTTTCCTGTATTTCCATAATGATATCTTATCTGGTATTAGTGTGCAGAATAAATGTTATTCTTAGTTTCAGTGTTGAGTGAGGAGTGCTTATACCTGGCGATTTGATTCTTAAAATAAAATACACTTGCACGTTCATAGCAGCTTCTCATATCACATATACAGGGCAGAGCTAAGGTGGCAACGTAAAGGCAGGGACTCGCCTGAGCTCTTCCCCAAATCCCTCCAAATACCTTTTAAAAATGACTCTAAACAAATTCTAGAGCAGCAGAACCCGCAAAAAAGACATAGTGAAACAAATTTCCAGCCCAAGACAACCTGGAAGGTTGATAGGAAATGTCTGTTTCACCAGGCTGAGAGAGGAGCACAGCAGAGTGCAGGCCACACCAGCACAGTGCAGGCCACACCAGCACAGAGTGGGCCACAGCAAACCCAGAGCAGGCCTCAGGGGACTGAATGACTGGCAGCAGTGGCAGTTTCCAGACTTCTCAGCCCACAGATGCCAGGGACAACTTAGAAAGTTAGCAGGAAAAGTCTTTTGGACCTGGGTGAGAGGAGTGCAGTGCAGCTCAGGCCAAACCAACACAGCCACAGTCTCAGCCCCAGCCCCAGCCCCAGCCAACAAGGAGCAGGCTTTGGGAGTGACTGAATCAGCAAAGGCAGTGGCTGCTTCTGGAGCTCTCAGCCCACAGACAGTAAGGGGATTGAACCAACTGGTCAGAAGGAGATTACAGGGGTCTCTTTGCTAGCACTGAGGCAGGACTCTGTTGCTTGGCCCATACTTGGATCTTGGTGGCAGTCCTGGGGTAAAGGGGAGCACTGGCACAGCAGACTTGTGGCAGCAATGGAGAGAGGGCCAAAAGAGTGCTTGTGGTTGTGCACAGGCCAGCAGAGGAGTAAACACCTCGCCTTAGATCATACCACCTTTTTTATGTCTGAAAACAGCTGCACAAAATCTGTGAAGTTTGGGATAGTACATCTTCCACATTAGAAGCAGAGCCCCACCTTAACAAAAAGTTAAATAGTCAAGTAATAGGCTGAGGAAACGAGCAAACAATGGAAAAAAACTCAGACTACAGGAACTTACTTTGGTGACAAGGAAGATTGAAATACACACTCAGAAGAAGACAACAAAGTCAGAGCTCCTACATCCAAAGTCTCCAAGAAAAATATGAATTGATCTCAAGTGATGGAAGAGTTCCAAAAGGATTTTGAACATCAAGTAAGAGAAGTAGGAGAAATTGGGAAGAGAAATGAGAGTGATGCAAGAAAATCATGAAAAATGAGTCAACAGTTTGCTAAAGGAGACCCAAAAACATACTGAAGAAAATATCACCTTAAAAAATAGACTAACCCTGGGGCAGCTAGGTGGCGAAGTGAGTAGAGCACCAGCCCTGCAGTCAAGAGAACCTGAGTTCAAATTTGGCCTCAGACATTTGACACACTTAGAAGATGTGTGACTTTGGGCAAGTCACTTAACCCCAATTGCCTTCTGTTCTCTTCCCTCCTCTCCCTCCCCCCCCCCAAAAATAGACTAACCCAGATGGCAAAAAAAAAAAAAAAAGTCCAAAAAGCCAGTGAGAAAAAGAATGCTTTAAAACGCAGAATTGGCTGAATGGAAAAGGAGGTCCAAAAGCTCATTGAAGAAAATAATTTCCTAAAAATTAGAATGGAGCAAATGGAAGCTGATTAAGAAATTATTTAAAAAAAAAAACTAAACAATGAAAAAATAGACAATGTGAAATATCTCTTTGGAAGAAACAGCTGACCTGGAAAATAGATCCAGGAGAGAGAATTTAAAAATTATTGGACTACCTGAAAGTCATGATCAAAAAAAGATCTTAGACATAATCTTT
The DNA here is from genome assembly GCF_011100635.1 of Trichosurus vulpecula. Taxonomy (NCBI): domain Eukaryota; kingdom Metazoa; phylum Chordata; class Mammalia; order Diprotodontia; family Phalangeridae; genus Trichosurus; species Trichosurus vulpecula. The sequence continues at coordinate 225,516,115 of NC_050580.1, forward strand.
CAAGAAATTATCAAGGAAAACTGCCCAGATAGTCTAGAACCAGAGGGTAAAATAGAAATGGAAAGAATCCATCACTTACCTCCTGAAAGAGATCCCAAAAGGAAAACTCCCAAGAATATCATAGCCAAATTCCAGAGTTCCCAGGTCAAAGAGAAAATAATGCAAGCAGCCAGAAAGAAACAATTCAGGTATGGGGGAGTCAACAATCCAAATAACACAAAATTTAGCACTTTCTATATTAGAAGATCAGGATGCTTAGAATATAATGTTCTCGAGGGTAGAGGAGCTAGGATTAAAACCAAGAATCACCTGTCCAGCAAAACTGAATATAATCCATGAGGGGAAATGGATATTTATTAGATAGGGGAATTTCATGCATTCTTGACCAGTGCTAAATAGAAAATTTGACTTTCAAATATAAGACTCAAGAGAAGCATGAAAAGGTAAATAGGAAAGAGGGACTTATTAAAGTTGAACCGTTTACATTCCTGTATGGGAAGATGATATTTGTAACTCATAAGACTTTTCTCATTATTAAAGTAGTTAGAAGGATAGAAGGATAGTAGTTAGAAAAATAATATAGAGACAGAGGGCACAGGTGTGAGTTGAATATGAAGGGATGATATCTAAAAAAATAAAATTAAGGAGTGAGAGAAGAATGTACTAAGAGAAAGGGAGAGGTAGAATGTAGTAAATTTTCCTACATAAAAGAGACAAGATAAAGCTTTTACAGTGGAGGGGAAGAGGGAGAGATGAGAGGGAATGAATGAACCTTACTCTCATCAGAATTCTGTCGAAGAGGGAATAACACACACTCAATTGAGTATAGAAATCTATGTTACACTGCAAGAAAGTAGTGGGGAAGGGATAAGTGAAATGGGGTGGATAGAAGAGAAGGCAGATTCAGGGAGGGAGTAGTCAGAATTAAAACATTTTTGAGGAGAGAGGGTGAAAGGAGAGAGAATAGAATAAACAGCGGCGGGGGGCGGCAGCAGGATAGGATGGAAGGAAATAATAGTCTTTTACAACATGACTATTATGGAAGTGTTTTGCATGAATATGTACACATGTATGCCATATCAAATTGCTTGCCTTCTCAATGAGAGAGCGTTTCAACAATCTGGCTAGCAGCTGTTGTGGTGGGTGAAAGGCCAGCACAAGGCCAACAACAAGCATGCTACCAGCACACTGCAAAAGCCCAGGTTCTTTTGATCTGCTTTACTAAGGAAAGCAGCATTAAGGGGTTAATGAGCTTACTTTAATTCAGCATACAAATACCATTCACTTAGTTCAGAGGAAAAAGCCAGCACCCTGAACTTCAGAGCAAATATAAACAAATTACAAACATCGACAGACAGACGAAATACAATTCATAGTTACTAAGATCTAGGTTCAGCCTGGGAGCTCATAACAAGGGCTGGCCCAGAATCACACACTCCACCATGGCTGTGGGTAAGAGCTCCGAAAAAGAGAAAGCCAACCCCTGGTTTTATATCTTTTTCAGGGTCAAGGGTGAGTCACACATGCGACTCACCCACGTGGCCTAAAATCGTCACAAAGAGGTGAGTTAAACCCAAGTGGCCTAAAAGCCTCTGATGTCCAAAACATGTCACTCAAACTCATGTGTAAACTAGGCCCTCCCCTGAGGCAAGGAGGTCACCAAGGACTCTCAATCTAATCAAGGAAACAAAGGCCAGACTCTTCAAGGGCACTTGGTTGAACTGAGAGCCCATTTCGTTTACCAACACAGAGAGTGAGGAGGGAGGAAGGGAGAGAATTAGGAACTCAAAAGTTTTAAAAATGAATGTTAAAAATGTTTTTACATGTAACTGGGGAAAAATAAAATACTAAAAAAAATTTAAAACCCCAAAACTTAAAAAAAAGAACATATCATTTCATTCCCTTTTATGTTTTCTAGTGGGTGTAGAATAGTCTTGTATTATTTGAATGTCCTTTCCTTTGTCTTTTTCCTGATCACTTGTCTAAACAATCCTTGAACTCTGTCCCTGAGTCTCCTGTCTCTAATAAGTGAGAGTTCACCTTATCTTGCCCTAACCAGGCACACACACCATCTCTGAGCTATCACCATACCATCCAAGGATAGTATAACCTCTACCAACCTTCTTTGAGGACAGGGACTATCTTGCTTGCTTGTATTTGTATTCCCAGCACTTAGCAAAGTGTCTGGCACAGAGAAGGTTCTTAATATTTTCCTTTATTTTTAATGTCTAAGGTTTTTTAAATTTAAAAAATCTGCATTTAACACTAAAAGAAAGAAATGTGAACATCTCCATATATACAGTAAAAGGGAAAAATACAATTGTATATGAATTTGTAAGTTTCTGTTATGTATCACTTGATTTTGTAAAGGCATAAAATAAATTCAGCATGTTACTTTCAGAGATGTCTTCCTTGCTTCTTTCATTCTGAGCTTTGTTTTCTTCTGTTTCATTTTTTTTTTAATGATTTATTGACCTTCATTTTTTGAAACATTCTCACTAGCCCCCCTTCAGCCCTCAATCTCCACCTTTCCCCCATTAAAAAGTGAATTGAAACATACTCACAGTTGTCTAAAAATTTGTGTTTCCTGCTTTGTCCGTTACTGCTGTGTTAGGATGTTTCATCATTGCATTGATCAGAGTTCTTAAGTGTTTTTAAATTAAAATTATTTTTCTTTAAAATGTTGTGTAAATTATTTTCTTGATTCAGCACAATTTCATTATGCATTAATTCATGCAAGTCTTAACCAAGTTTCACTGAAACTATCAGTTTCACCCATTTTTGTGTATGCGGTATATGGGGTATGACCTAGGTAGGGACTTAATCTGAAGTAGGTGGGGTATGGTTGGCTCCCTGCTTTTTCAACACTAAACCTTATAGTTATCTGGCCCAAGTCAGGTCAAATCAACACAAGTTTCAGGGTTTCCCCAGCTTGACCTGATATGCTGAGAGACTTTCTTGGGCCCCACTCTGGTTGGGGCTTCCTTCCTGAGTTGGGGGTGTTAGTATACAACCATTGTCTTGGGGTTACCTTGGATTGCCCCTATTCTGCATGCCGAAAGGTTTCTGTGAGTTGACTTAATCCTTGAGGCTTCTAGATGTCTTTTTGTATGCTTTTTTCCCCCCTTCATATCAAAAACTTGGAGATAGTTACTCCTTTCCTACTGTTCTTCTACTTATTCCACCATTTTTAGTCTGGTTTCATGTCTTATTTCTTGTAAAAATTGCTAATAAGAAAAAAGCAATGCCATGTACACCAGCATAATATTTATGTAGAATTAAAATTTTCATCCATTTTAATACTTAAGGAGAAAATAGTAGGTTTAAATGCCATCAGCCAGAGAAGAAAGTTATTAGCAATTTATTTGAATATTCATTGTATGCAGAAATAGGGGTTGGAAAAGATGATCTGTGAGGTCAGTTGTAAGTTTATGGTTATGCATTGTCCAACTCAAAAATAGTTGACCTGCAAATTAGTGTTGTCACAGTTGTAATATATAACATATCTAGCAGGTGCCATTTTAAGGATACATACACACACACACACACACACACACACACACACATAAACTTATAATTTTCCTATACATGTATCTACTATTTTCCCATACATTTATCTGCACTCAATCTAAAACTAGGTTACATAAGTGGAGCATTTCTCGGAATTTAATTACTCATAAAGATGAACTGGTCCCTCTTATAAATTATAAATGGCCCTAGGTTTCTTCACAAATTGCAAATGAGATAGCATAGCAGTTTGCAGTTGTGAGAGTGAGTGATAAAGTTTAAATGTTTTAAAAGAAAAAGTGGGATAAAATGCAACTTTATTTGTAAATGAATTATATATGTAGAACTTTAATTTTGTCTTTGTCATTTGTTGGTAAAAAATAAAAATGCCTGCATTCCTGATTTTTTTCCCTTCTTTTTCCGAAATGGTTTATAAGGCTTAATTTTGACTTTATAGAAATACCTTTGAAAAAGTTTTAAATTGTAATCAGTCCAGTGCTACTTTAAAGCTTTTGCATGTTTTTATTTAAATTGCTTTTTGGTTAAGGTAAATAGATGTTTACTTTACCTCCATCAAACTTAAATGTTCTATCCAGTCAGTAAACATTTTTTAAGTGCCCACTTTGTGCTATGTGCTGGGGATAAAAAGAAAGGCAACATATAGTCCCTGTCCACAAGGAGTTCACAATCTAATGGGGGAAGACATTACATAAAAAGAAGCTGAAAAGTGGAATGGGGCTCCATAGTGAGCAGTGGGGCATGATGTAGCCCCCTCCTTAAATGGAAGATTTGGGAAAGACTCTGATGTCTATCCTTCACCCTCTCGAATCAGGGAGGAGCCCCAGGGGGAGAAGGAACTAACTGAAGGAGGTGCAAGTTTTAGAGTTGATATGATTTAGCAGGAACATGAATTCTGGAGACAAATGGTGAAGTCTCTGAGAGCAGCCAGGTAGGAAATGATGAATTGGCTGTTCTGGGCTTCCTCTTTAAATAGCTTTATGTTTGTCCTCAAAAAATTTTGCGTATGTATGTGCAAGCTTTAAATAAAGAGAAACATAAAGGTTAGCCAAATCCATCTACTCAGGATTAGAGTATCCCCTAAGTACAGAAAATTAAAATACAGTTCTGTTGAATACTTTCTTTTTTCGATTTTGATATATTTCTATCAAACTTTCTTTACCTCCGTGAACCATTCTCCTGTGAGGACAACGTGTTAAATCCCCTTCATTTTACTCTCTCCTTATCTGTCTATAATCTAGTTTTAATTCCCAGGCTGTAAAGGTCTTCAGAGTGACCCTTGAAGGAATTAGGAATAATTTTCTTGCTTTGTTTGAAAACAATTTAAATTTAGTAAAAGATATTTGTGTATTTTGAGAGATTTTTTAGAAACGGCATATAAAGAATTTATGGAACCCACTCAATACAAATCTTCACAGTAAGATAAGTTTCTGAAATTTGTTATTGTCAATTGTATTTCCTCTAATTTTGATATATGTACTGTTTTTATAGAAGTTTTTATAGAAAAGTTAAGTCTTGCCGCTTTTCTCTGAAATTACTCTTTTTCCCCTCTTCATAATTTGCTACTACATTAAATTATAGCAGAGACACTCCCCTGCAGTTCAGTGTAGGGTTGATTAATACACACGTTGCATTCCTGGTAGTGCTTAGCAGTGAAACAGCCAGAGTCTTATAAATGAGGGCAGGATGGAGGGAACTGTTTGAGAGGAAGCCTTCAGTTTCCAAAAGACAAACCTTTAACTTGTTGTAAGTAGACATATAACTTAATTTTTTTGTGTGTTAACTGGGTTGAGTAGTGGTTAAGGAAAACATTTGTGAATTTACAAATATTCAATATAAGGGAAATAACTATAATAATAGAACATTTTAAAAGGGATAATGAACTGGATTTTCTATTTTAAATGTAGTCAGGACTTTACAGATAAGAAATATTATTAGGGTGAGGAAAATTGGGCTTCGTGTGTTTGTTAGTCTTCCAAAATTTTATTAACTAATTGTTTTGAGAGCCATTCAGTTCAAAACCCTTTAACATATTACTGTGTTGACATTCATCTGTGTTATTTAAAATACAAGTTATAAGTTAGGATTATGCTATTATTTACTGTGTCAGATGACTACAGAAGTGATTTGGGAGTTGAAATGGTACAGAATGAGCTACAGAAACAAACAAGTATGACACAGGAAAAGTAAGATAGATGATTAATTTGACATTAAAACCTATAAAAGAATATTTAAAATAAATCCTGTGTCTTGGGTTGATCACTATCTGAGCATCCCTTTGTGGGTTAATATAAGAAGACATGACTCACTTCTGTTAATTTTGGAAGAATAAGAAAGGCTTTTCATTTTCTTTAGTCTAGAATCTAAAGAGTGCAAAGAAGAATATTATTGGTACAAAGAAAAGCAGTAGACAAAAAAGAAACACCAAGAAGAAAAGTTAAAAAAAGGGGGGGGCTTTAAAATAAAAGGAGGGTAAAAAATACAGGGTATATTTTAAATGAACTTCAATCTTAGGTATGGTCTACATGTTAAATAAATATTCTTCCATATAACCTAACTTTTTTCTTCGTATTTTTTCATATTATTGCATAGTCATCTAACATGTGGTGAACATTGTTGTACCTGTCACCAATAAATTTGCTCTTAAATGCTTTGAGACAAAATTTATTTTTTCCTGTTTTTAAAAAATTTATTTTTTGAGCATTTCCCAATTACATGTAAAATTTTTTAATAGTCATTTAAAAATTTTTTAAAATTCCAAATTCTGTCCCTCTCCTCTTCTTGCAAAGGTAAGCAATTTGATAAAGATTTTATATAAATATAGATAGGTAGATATAGCTATGTGAAGTCATACAGAACATATTTCCATATTAACCATGTTGCAAAATGAAATTAAACAGAACTGAAGTAAACAAATGTATGCTTTAGTTTGCATTCCGAGTTCATCAGTTCTCTATCTGGGGGGGGGGATAGCTTTTTTCATCAAGGATCCCTCAGAATTATCTTAAATTAATGTCCTGATCAGAGTAGTGCTTAGTCTTTCATAGTTGATCATCCTTAAAATATTGCTTTTACTATGTACAGTGTTCTCCTGGTTCTGCTCACTTCACTTTATGTGAGATCATATATAAGCTTTAGGTTTTTCTGAAACCACCCTGCTCATATAGCACAATAGTATGCCATCACAATCATATACTACATCTTATTCAGCCATTCCCCAAATGATGGGCATCCCTTAAATTTCCAATTCTTTGCCAACACAAAAAAGTTGGCTATAAATATTTTTATACACATAGGTCCTTTTCCCTTTTCTTTCATCTCTTTTGGATAAAGATCTAGTAGTGGTATTGCTAGGTCAAAGGTATGTACAATTTTTTGCTCTTTGGGGATAGTTCCAAATTATTCTCCAGAATGCTTCGACTAGTTGGACTAGTTCACAATTCCACCAACAATGTATTAGTGTTACTGTTTTCCCACATCCCCTCCAGCATTTGTCATTTTGTCATTTTCCTTTTCTGTTATCTGTCATTTCCATTTCTTTAATAGTACTTTGCCCAGTTATATATGAAGACAGTTTTTAGCATTCAGTTTTACAAGATTTTGCATTCCAAATTTTTCTCCCTCCTTCCCTACCCCCTATTCCTAAAATAATAGGCAGTATGATATAGGTTGTATAAGAAGAAACAGATCATAAGGGGAAAAAAATTCAAAAAAAATAAAGTGAAAAAAGTATGCTTTGATTTGCATTCAGAGTCCATCAGTTCTTTATCTGGATGTGGATAGCATTTTCCATCATGAGTCCTTTGTGCTTGCCTTGGATCATTGTGTTGCTGAGAAAAGTGAAGTGATTTTGTTGCAAATACGGTGTACAATGTTTTCCTGTTTCTGTCCATTTCACTTTGCATTAGTTTGTATAAGTCTTTTCAGGTTTTTCTGAAATCTGCCTGCTCATCATTTTTTATTGCACAGTAGTATTCCATTATATGTTCATCCATAACCCCAATTGATAGGCATCCTCACAATTTTTAATGTTTTGCCACCACAAAAAGTGCTGCTATAAATATTTTTGTACATGTAGGTCCTTTTCCCTTTTTTATGATCTCTTTGGGATACAGATCTAGTAGTGCTATTGCTGGATCACAGGGCAGGCACAGTTTGGTTGCCCTTTGGGCGTAGTTCCAAATTTCTCTCCAGAATGGTTGGATCAGTTCACAACTCCACCAACAATGCATTAGTGTCCAAATTTTTTCACATCTTCTCCAACATTTATCATTTTCCTTTTATTTCATATTAACCAATCTGATAGGTGTGAGGTAGTACCTCAGAGTTGTTTTAATTTGCATTTCTCTAATAAAAAGTGATTTAGGGGAAAAAATAATCTAGAGCATTTCTTCATATGCCTGTGGATAGCTTTGATTTCTTCATCTGGTAACTGCCTGTTCATATCCTTTGAGCATTTATCAATTGAGGAATGGCTTTTTATAGGTATATTTGACTCAGTTCTCTATATATTTGAGAAATGAGACCTTTATCAGAGACGTTTGCTGTACAGATTGTTTCCCAGCTTTCTGCTTTCCTTCTAATCTTGATTGTATTGGTTTTGTTTGTGTGTCATTTCCATTTCTGATAATTTGATTGTGTGACATGATAGCTCAGAGTTGTTTTAATTTGCATTTCTCTAATGAATAGATTTAGAACATTTTAATGTGACTGATAGCTTTTGTTTCTTCTTCTGAAAACTGCCTGTTCATATCTTTTGACTATGTATCAGCTAAGGAATGGTCTTTATTTTTATAAATTTGGCTCATTGTCTTATATATTTGAAAAATGAAGGTTTTATCAAGCTTGCTGTAAATTTTTCTCCTAGTTTCCTGTTTTCCTTCTAAATTTGGCTGCATTGGTTTTGTTTGTGCAAAAAAGTATTATTATTTTTAAATCTTTATTCAGTCCATATATTGTAGGATTAAATTATTCTAACACAACCAGTGTTATTGAGATCATAAGTCTTTGATAGTTTCTACCAGTATTTCTGAACCATAGAATTTAATAGTTCTAACACAGCCAAAGATAACCATTGTTATTAATATGAGTCATAAACTTTTCATTGCTACTACCCATTGTTTCAGCCTGAATTTTATTTTTGTTAGATGTGATTAGGCATATTGACATTGGGTCTAATGTTGAAATTAATATGCTTCTCCTGGGAATATGTTTGCTAGTTGTTAAACCTAGGAGGAGATGGGAAGTTGGTTTTGAATTTTAAAAAATTGTCATTGCTATCCCTTGTTTTCACATCACCTACGGTTCTCAAAATATCCTTCTACGTTTCCCCTTCTCCTTTTAGAGAGTCATACTTTTGAATACTTCTCTCTCCAGGGCTGCTATGAGGATAAAATGAGATACTTGTAAAGTGAGTTGAAAACCTTACGGTTCTATGTAAATGTGGTCATGGTTGATGGTTTGGAATTTGGTAGGAATATCATTTCTTAAGACCCCTGCCACCCAGCTAGACAGTTTTTTTCTCTAAAAAGTAATAAAATTGTCCTTGAGATGTAATTGGTCTTGAAGACTAAGGCTTGAACCATTGCTTTAGCTTATTGGTCCCTTAAATACAAAATCTCAGCACAAGAGGAAGTGGGGCTCCTCATTCAGATTTAATAAGCTCTTATAACGAGGTACACCACTGTGGGCAGGGGAATCTACCTCCAAATGAATTAATCATGTATCCTATCTAAATTTTCATGCTTTCTGTGTTGTTGATAAATAGACCTCTTGTTAATAGTTAGTGGCTGGTAAAAACAAAACAAGACAAGAGAAAGGAAGCAAAGGCATACACATCCTTAAAGGGAAGACAAAACTTCTCCTATCTGCTGACGACATAAGCTACTTGCAAACTCCTAGAGAATCAACAGAGGTACTGAGACAATGAATAGCTTCAGCAAAGATGTAGGCTACAAAACAAATCCTCAAAAATCAATAGCATTTCTATATAACAATAGTAATATCCAAGAAGCAATAAATAGGAAGGGACTTGAGTCCAGGCACGCATTTTTCTCTGCCTCTTCTCCATCTGCTTCCTTGGCTTCCTTTAACACCCAATTAAAACCTCATCTTATAGAGGAAGCTTTTCATAGCAACTCTAAATTCTAGTGCCTTCCCTCTGTTAATTTCCTACCTGTATATAGATTGCTTTATATATTTTTGTTTGAATGTTATCTCCCCTCTTTAAATTTTTTTTGAAGTTTATCATTTTTATTTAATATTTTAGTTTTCAACACTGATTTCCACAAGATTTTGAGTTAAAAATTTTCTCCCCATTTCTACCCTCCCCTGCCCCAACTACAGGATGGCATATATTCTGATTGCCTCATTCCCCAGTCAGCTCTCCATTCTGTCACCCCACTCCCCGCCCCCACATCCCCTTTCCCCTTACTTTCTTGTAACAGGGCAGGATAGATTTCTGTGCCCCATTCCCTATTTATCTTGTTTCCCAGCTGCATGCAAAAACAGCTTTTCTTTTTGAGCATCTGCTTTTAAAAATTTGAGTTCCAAATTCTCTCCCCTCTTCCCTTCCTACCCAACCTCCCTAGGAAGGCTAGCAATTCAACATAGGTCACACATGTATCATTATGTAAAACACTTCCACAATACTCATGTTGTGAAAGGCTAACTATATTTCCTTCCATCCTATCCCATCTCCCTTTATTCAGCTTTCTCCCTTGATCCTGTCCCTTTACAAAAGTGTTTGCTTTTGATTACCTCCTCCCCCTATCTGCCCTCCTTTCTATCATCCCCCCTTTTTTATATCCTTCCCCTTACTTTCCTGTGGAGTAAGATACCCAATTGAGTGTGTGTGTTATTCCCTCCTCAAGTCAAATCTGATGAGAGCAAGATTCACTCATTCCCCCTCACCTGCCCCCTCTTCCCTTCCAACAGAACTGCTTTTTCTTGCCACTTTTATGTGAGATAATTTTCCCCATTCTATCTATCGCTTTCTCCCTCTCTCAATATATTCCTCTCTCATCCCTTAATTCAATTTATTTTTTAGCTATCATCCCTTCCTATTCACCTCACCCTGTGCGCTCTGTCTATATATATGTACATTCCCTTCAACTACCTAATACTAAGAAAGGTCTCATGAATTACAAACATCATCTATCCGTGTAGGAGTGTAAACAAAACAGTTCCACTTTAGTAAGTCCCTTATGAATTCTCTTTCTTGTTTACCTTTTCATGCTTCTCTTGATTCTTGTATTTGAAAGTCAGATTTTCTATCCAGCTCTGGTCTTTTCATTGAGAAAGCTTGAAAGTCCTCTATTTTATTGAAATTCCATATTTTGCCTTGGAACATGATACTCGGTTTTGCTGGGTAGGTGATTCTAGGTTTTAATCCTAGCTCCATTGACCTCCAGAATATCGCATTTCAAGCCCTTCGATCTCTTAATGTAGAAGCTGCCAGATCCTGGGTTATTCTGATTGGGTTTCCACAATACTCAAATTGTTTCTTTCTGGCTGCTTGCAGTATTTTCTCCTTGATCTGGGAGCTCTGGAATTTGGCGACAATATTCCTAGGAGATTTCTTTTTGGGATCTATTTGAGGAGGTGATCGATGGATTCTTTCAATTTCTATTTTGCCCTGTGGCTCTAGAATATCAGGGCAGTTCTCCTTGATAATTTCTTGAAAGATGATATCTAGGCTCTTTTTTTGATCATGGATTTCAGGTAGTCCAATTATTTTTGAATTCTCTCTCCTGGATCTATTTTCCAGGTCAGTGGTTTTTCCAAGGAGATATTTCACATTGTCTTCCATTTTTTCATTCCTTTGGTTCTGTTTTATAATATCCTGATTTCTCATAAAGTCACTAGCTTCCACTTGCTCCAATCTAATTTTTAAAGTAGTATTTTCTTCAGTGGTCTTTTGGACCTCCTTTTCCATTTGGCTAATTCTGCCTTTCAAGGCATTCTTCTCATTGGCTTTTTGGAGCTCTTTTGCCATTTGATTTAGTCTGTTTTTTAAGGTGTTGTTTTCTTCAGTGTATTTTTCAGTATTTTTTTGGGTCTCCTTTAGCAAGTCATTGACCTGTTTTTCATGGTTTTCTCGCATCCTTCTCATTTCTCTTCCCAATTTTTCCTCTACTTCTCTAACTTGCTTTTCCAAATCCTTTTTGAGCTCTTCCATGGCCTGGGACCAGTTCATGTTTTTCTTGGAGGTTTCTGTTGTAGGCTCTTTGACTTTATTAATTTCTTCTGTCTGTATGTTTTGGTCTTCTTTGTCAGCAAAGAAAGAATGCAGAGTCTGAGACTGAATCTCGGTGCGTTTTCGCTGCCTGGCCGTAATCCCAGCCAACTAACTTGACCTTTGAGTTTTTCAGTGGGGTATGACTGCTTGTAGACTACAGAGTTCTATATTCCACGTCTGGGGGGGAGGTGCCAGCTCTGCCGCACCAGCACTGCTCCTTCCCCAAGGACCCCCAACCCGAACTGGGCTCAGGTCTTCGGCAGGCTGTGCACCCCTGCTCTGATCTGCCACTTAATTCCTCCCACCAGGTGGGCCTGGAGCCGGAAGCAGCAGCAGCCGTAGCTGCCCCACCTCCGCTGCCCCCGGGGCTGGAAGCCGAACCGCGAACTCCTTCCACTCCCGCAGCTTTTCCCACTAACCTTCTCAGCAGTCTTTGGTGTTTGTGGGTTGAGAAGTCTCGTAACTGCCGCAGCTCACTGAATCAGGGCGCTAGGGCCCCCTCTGCCCGGCTTCTGGGTCTGGATGGTCCACGCCGCTCAAGCTGGGCTCCGCTCCACTCCGTTCCCAGCTCCCAGCTCCTTGCGGGACAGACCTCACCCAGAGACCATCCAGGCTGTTCTGGGCTGGAGCCCTGCTTCCCTCTGCTGTTCTGTGGGTTCTGCCGTTCTAGAATTGGTTCAGAGCCATTTTTTATAGGTTTTTGGAGGGGCTCGGCAGGGAGCTCAGGCTGGTCCCTGCTTTCCAGCCGCCATCTTGGCTCCGCCCCCCACCTATTTAAATTTTAAGCTGCTTGAGGGCAGGGATTGTCTTTTGTCTCTTTTTGTATCCCCAGAGCTTAGCAGAGAGCCTGACACAAAGTAGACACTTAATAAAAATTGATTGGCTGAGATCAGTCTTCTGCTGCCATTTCCAATACAATATATGTTTTCCTTTATGAGCTTCCTTGTATTCCTTTATGCATTTTTAATAGCATTCCTTTTAGCATCACCATCAGTACTCAGCAATCACGTACTAGCTGTTGTCTGAAAACTAGCCCTATTTTTGTCTTATATCCTTGCCAAGAGTTTTAAAACATGATTATTGTTAATCCTCTATTGTTGTGATTGGTTTATTTCTTTAGTCTGAATTCTCAAATCTTTCACAATTGTTTTTCTGTACAGTATTCTTTTTATATTATTCTCTTGCATTCTTTTTGCTTCTGACCTTCACAAATCACTTAACAAACTACTCACTAAAGTTTCTGTTTCTTATCTGATAGAAGCCTTTAGCTCTCCGTTCCTTTGGTAGAGAGATGGCTGATTTACCTGGAGATCAGTAAGCTTTTCCCCTGGCAGTTACTAGCCTTTCTCAGTTCTCTAAGTTCTCTTTAAAGACACCATTCAGCTAAACTCAGGAGAAGGTAGAAATCTTTATCAAAGTCCATTAATTGCTTAGATACATATTAGACTTGAAAACTGTAGTCTTTATTCAACTGAAATTTATTGTTATGTAACATTTCCATCAAGAAGTGACAGTTTTTGGAGTCAGGATGGAAGAAAACCTTTAAAAACTAACATAATTGGGGCAGCTAGGTGGCACAATGGATGTAGCACTGGTCTTTGAGTCAGCAGGACCTGAGTTCAAATACAGTGTCAGACACGTACTAGCTGTATGACCCTGGGCAAGTCACTTAACCCTGATTGCCTCCACCGCTTCCCTCCCCGCCCCCCCCAAAACCCAGTAACATAATCCCATGAAAATAAATTTATACAGAGGCATTTAGTGTATGAACTCTTGAACACCTCATTATGCCAGAGTAACATTTGAATGCATCAGCTGTGCTCTGGCACAGTTCAATATTTAGTGTTTATAATTTTAACCCTGAGTATTCAAGATTTGAAAATATGTTCAATTGTACTGTATAAGAAGACATAGAAGTTTTAGGTTAAATCTCATCATTTAAGAATCAAAGATAACCAATATAAGCAATAAAAAAAGAAAGCATCCATTATCTGCAAAATTTACTTTCCTAGAACCCTTCTACCCCCAATGATGATAATGCTACTCTATCAATAGTGAAAAATTTAGAATGCTGTTACTAATCCCAATATTCCGCCTGCTGAAGCAGAAAACTTGAAAGAACACATTTTGCAAATACAAGTTAAATGATTAATTTTGAACAATTTTTTCCCCCTGCCAGAGGTGGAAGACCTGTTCTCTTCACTCAAGCATATTCAGCACACTTTGGTAGATTCCCAGAGTCAGGATGACATTGCTCTGCTTTTACAACTTGTACAAAATACTGATTTCCAGAATGCATTTAAGATACACAATGCTGTCACAGTGCATATGAATAAAGCCAGCCCTCCGTTTCCTCTTATCTCCAATGCACAAGACCTTGCACAGGAGGTATGTATTTTGTATGCCTTATTGACATTCTAACAGCCTTATTTTCCTTCTGGGACCAGCATTTTCAGAAGTGTAAAAACAATTATATATTAATAATGTTAACAATTTCCATTAGAAAAAATGGAATATAGTTATTTTTTAAAAGGTTAAATTTCCTATGCTATGTTATATAAAAAATTTCATTGCCATTTGTTTAATCTATAAGACCTACCTTACAAGTCTATAATAATGTTGTTATTAATAGGTTAGATATTATAGAGATCAAATGTCCCAGAGCTTTTAAAATAGAAGAAGAAACATCAAGTTTCTCATATTCATTCCTGACCATTTAATTTTTGTTCCTCTAGCTCCTAGATGCTGGAGTCTAGCATCTATGTTTACCTTTGCCTATCCTAAGATCACACTGTACAGTCATTGCTTTAAAGTTGGAAGGGACCTTAGGAGGACATAGAGAGGGGGGTCCAACCCCGTTGTTTTATAGATGAGGAAATAGGCACAAAGAAGTTCCTGGTATGTAAGAAGAGCTGGATTCAAGCTTGAATCCTCTGAACTCAAATCTAGCCCTCTTAGCCTTCTACATACTACTTAGGTGGCATATTTTCGATTCCTAGAATTCTAGAGCTAGAAAGCTTCTTGCAATTGTCTCATTCCTACCCCATGCTGAAAAAAATGAGAACTAATCCATATCCAATCATTTTTGTAATCAGAGCTTACAATAGAAGGGTTTCATTCAAGAATATGTCTTGTGATGTATTAAATTTTGTAAGGAATTTTGCTGTTAAACTAGCACGGATTTTGCCACAATGATGATATTGAAGCCTCAGTATGAGTCTTGTTTTTGCTTTCTACTTTTCCTTGATCTTTTGTAGTAGTTGGGAGGGTGATGATGATGGTGGTAGTGGGAGGAGGAGGAGGAGGAGCAGCAGTAGCAGTAATAGTATTTGGCCTTTTTTATATTTGTTACCTTCTGTCACTAGCCTCTTGAAGTATTGCTTTTGATAGGTATGTACTGCAATCTAGAAAGATTAAATGGTTTTCTTTTTCTTTTGTAGGTACAAGCAGTTTTGAAACCAAGCCATCAGAAGGAAGGACAAGAGTTAAATGCTTTGCTAAATGCTCCTCATATTCAGGTAGAAGCTAGGCAAACTGACATTCTGTCAGTGAACCAAATATATCTTATTACCATTTAGCTTCTATGTGACATATGCCTTGCCTCATGTATTTATGAAGTGAAAACCACCCAGTTACTTTTTGTCTAACATATGCAGTTTTACTTGAACTTGTCTTAAGCCAGTGTACATTCAGAGCTCCGCATCTTATCCACACTCTGGAGCCGATACCATTGAATTCCCAGGTGGATTGTAAAAAGCCTTCTTTCATATATATATGTTGAGAGGAAAAGTAGGCAGTTGGCAGGTAGAGAAAGGAGGGTGCCAGGATGGTTCTAACCAAAAAAACAAACAAACAAAAGCCCCGCATATTAAGGCAGAGGACAATCTTAAAAAGGGGGGGGGGGCTTAAATAATTTACATATATGTAATGCTCTTATGACCTTCCCCATCTCTGCCACTAATTTTAAAATCTGTTTCTTTTTGTAGAACAAGGCAGAGACAGATAACTCAATACAATATCTGCAATAATTTTTTTTTTTTAATTCAGATATACAGTCAGAATCCTGAAGAGACACTGTATAATTTTGGAGCAGTTTGTCTTCTCCGATCTCCTTACACTGTTCCTTACCTGCACCAGTCCAGTTTTTAAAACCTGAGTTAAACACTAAAAAGAAAACAGAGCCATGCTAAACTCATCTTATTTGGGAGCAATTATCTTGTCATGCCCTTTGACAAAAACAAGTAACTGACAACAACAACAACAAAAATTCATTTAGGAGTATTTCCTGTGTACAATAGGGGACTCATGTTGTTGATCCACATTTTCTGGAAGATGGAGCCTCCAGTCTAGACAGAGTACTTAAGCCCAAATGGGACAGTTATCTTGATTTTCTTGGTGCTGGCGGCTAGGACTGTGGTCTTTTCTGTGTCTCCCGTCTATGCCTTTGTTACGTGGTGGTACCTCAGAGCATGGTTGTGCAGTATGGTATTGCTTTTTATTTTCCCCCTAAGCAATACTTTTTATTGGTGATAGTGGGGGCTAGGATGGGGCTTCGAGGAAGGAGTGCTGTGTTTCCCAGTCTTCTGGCATAGTTGTAGTGATGGTGAATAATTGCTCCCTGATATCTGTGCTAGGAAAATTTTCTTCTGTGTCAGGCACTCCATAGCGATTTTGTCAGAGCCCAGCTCTAGCTCTGGAGATGACTACAGGGCGACCTTGACCATTTTCTCATCCTTGATGACCAGATTTCACAACTTCCTCTGATGGACACTGTAATTTTCCACTTGGACATGGATATCCATGTGCTGGTGTAGGTGGGCCTGTTGTATTTTCATTACAGATGATAACATCATACTTCGTGATTGGGTTGAAGGTAATATATTTATGTATTTACACACAGGATTCTATGCCTAAAGAATGATATTGGAAGATGGTTTCCCATTGCCAGTGGTAATAACCTGACCCCTTAGGGAACTTATAGCTTTTTTCCAGACAAAAGCTAGATATAACTAGATGCTATTTATTCTCTAGGGGCAATATAACACAGCTTCTCATTGATATCACACAGAATTTCCTTCTCAGCTGTGGTAGTGAACATGTAGTTTCTGTTGTTGAGGATTTTCATGAAGTAGTTTGTTAAGTCATGGCCAGCCAGATCTGAGAGGAGCTTGGCATGGAGTAGATCATGACCTTCATAGTTGGGCACAGTGTAGGTCATATCATACCAGAGTTCATTATAATACTAATGGAGGTGCCAGAAGCATAAAGAGACATCACAACATAGATAGCAAGATACGTGGCTGGAGTATTGACTGTTTCAAACATGATTTGAGTCATCACTTCTCAGTTGCCTTTGGGATCTAGAGGGGTTTCTGTGAGTAGCACGGTGTGTTCTTCAGGAGCCATATAGAGCTCATTGTAGAAAATATATTTCCAAATCTCTGTGTCCTCCTAATTGGTGACAGTACCATGTTCATTGGTGGCACTTAATGTTTAAAGTACCTCTTTCACTGGACCTCATCCCCCAAGTGTCTTTTTGGCTTTTACCACTCCCATCTCATTCTGACCTCTGTGGCACTCAACAGTGGAGTAAAAGATTACACATTTGAGAGACATTGTAAACAACAGTGTCAGCAATATCATCTTCCATGTGGAACTTGAAAGTGACAAGTTTAAACAAGAAAGAAATGAGGTCTTATCCCACCTGGAACCAGGGCAGGGGGAGGCTATTGATTTTCTTAAACAAAGGTTTTCCCTTTTAAAAAAGAAATTTAAAATTCCTTGAGTTTTATTTTTCTTAATGGTTATATTTTTAGTTTTCTGTTAGTTCTTAATTATTCATAGGATTAGAGTTAAACTTTTTTTAAATTGAACTTAAAGAAAATACAGTGGACAAATGAGATTTCAGTGTACCAATAATTTGCACAGGTGAAACACTTCATGACATATAATACATGATTGTAAACGTTTAAGCTGAAGCACTGTATATAGAAAGATTTGGAGAAAAAAGGCAGAAATCATGGACCAGAAGAAATCAACTAACAATTTTTTTAAGAGACATAAGAGCTTCAGCGTTATGTATAGTATTAAGTTAGGAAAATATTACATATAAATAAATAATTCTTTCTCAAAACCCCACAGGCACTTTTATTGGCCCATGATAAGGTCGCTGAGCAGGAAATGCAGCCAGAGTCCATTACAGATGAGAGAGTTTATGAAAGCATTGGCCAGTATGGAGGAGAGACTGTAAAAATAGTTCGTATTGAAAAAGCTCGAGATATTCCCTTGGTAAGTATTCCCTTACTGTTCCATTGCATATGTAGTTTTAATTTCAAAGATTGTTCACTGGGAAAAGTAGTAGTCTGAGTATCTGAGAACTATAAAAGTTGTGACCTCATTAGACACTTTTTTGATCACCCCAGGTTCATATTCGGCCTCTAGCACTTTAACCTGTGTGACACCTCTGAGGTCACTGTTTCCTCCTCTATAAAATAAAGGGGTTGTATTAGATGGCTTTTAAGGTCCCTTTCTGCACTGATTTTGCTATCCTATGATGATTGGTAGAGCCCTTTGGCTTACAGTTTTCTCTTCTAGTTCATTTTAGTTGTATTACCAGAATACTGTGCTATGTATATTTTTGTATTTCCTCCACTGTATTTTGATGATAGTCTTTTCTAAGTGTCACATATATACGAGTAGGTGTACGTGTGTATATTTCTCACTCTCATAAAGTAAAAAATATAACCGAAGATATAATGACAGGTATTACTTGATAATGTAATTGATGAATAATGAAAGGGATAGGTAGTTTTTTTTTTTTGGTGTTGTACTTTAATTTAAATTTATTTATTTAACATATTTGGTTTTTAGCATTGATTTTCACAAGAGTTTGAATTACAAATTTTCTCCCCATTTCTACCCTCCCCCCCACTCCAAGATGGCATATATTCTGGTTGCCCTGTTCCCCAGTCAGCCCTCCCCTCTATCACCCCTCTCCCCTCTCATCCCCTTTTCCCTTCCTTTCTTGTAGGGCAAGATAAATTTCTACGCCCCATTGCCTGTGTATCTTATTTTTTAGTTGCATGCAAAAACTTTTTTTTTTTTTTTTGGGCATCTGATTTTAAAACTTTGAGTTCCAAATTCTCTCCCCTCTTCCCTTCCCACCCACCCTCCCTAAGAAGTCGAGCAATTCAACCTAGGCCACACATGTATCATTATGTATAACCCTTCCACAATACTCATGTTGTGAAAGGCTAACTACATTTTGCTCCTTCCCAACCCATGCCGCTTTATTGAATTTTCTCCCTTGACCCTGTCCCCTTTCCAAAGTGTTTGTTTTGATTACCTCCACCCGCATCTGCACTCCCCTCCATCATCCCCCCCCTTTTTTTATCTTCTTCTCTCTTCTTTCCTGTGGGGTAAGATACCCAATTGGGTATGTATGGTATTCCCTCCTCAGGCCAAATCTTATGACAGCAATGTTCACTCATTCCCCCCTCACCTGCCCTCTCCCCTCCTCCCACAGAACTGCTTCCTCTTGCCACCTTTATGCGAGATAATCCACCCCATTCTATCTCTCCCTATCTCCCTCTCTCAGTATGTTGCTCTCTCATCCCTTAATTTTATTTTATTTCTTTTAGATATCTTCCCTTCATCTTCAACTCACCCTGTGTCTGCTCTCTCTCTTTTACATATATATATAGATATCTATATATCTATCTATATATAGATATAGATAGATATACACATACATACACATACATACATATACACATAGATATATACATACATACACATTCACTTATTTTTTTATATATATATATATATGCATATTCCCTTCAACTACCCTAATACTGAGGTCTCATGAATCATACACATCATCTTTCCATGTAGGAATGTAAACAAAACAGTTCAACTTTAGTTAAGTCCCTTGCAATTTCCGTTTCTTGATTACCTTTTCATGCTTCTCTTGATTCTTGTTTTTGAAAGTCAGATTTTCTATTCAGTTCTGGTATTTTCACTGAGAAAGCTTGAAAGTCCTCTATTTTATTGAAAATCCAGATTTTGCCTTGGAACATGATACTCAGTTTTGCTGGGTAGGTGATTCTAGGTTTTAATCCTAGCTCCATTGACCTCCAGAATATCGCATTCCAAGCCCTTCGATCTCTTAATGTAGAAGCTGCCAGATCTTGGGTTATTCTGATTGGGTTTCCACAATACTCAAATTGTTTCTTTCTGGCTGCTTGCAGTATTTTCTCCTTGATCTGGGAGCTCTGGAATTTGGCAACAATATTCCTAGGAGATTTCTTTTTGGGATCTATTTGAGGAGGCGATCAGTGGATTCTTTCAATTTCTATTTTGCCCTGTAGCTCTAGAATATCAGGGCAGTTCTTCTTGATAATTTCTTGAAAGATGATATCTAGGCTCTTTTTTTGATCATGGCTCTCAGGTAGTCCAATAATTTTTAAATTCTCTCTCCTGGATCTATTTTCTAGGTCAGTGGTTTTTCCAAGGAGATATTTCACATTGTCTTCCATTTTTTCATTCCTTTGGTTCTGTTTTATAATATCCTGATTTCTCATAAAGTCACTAGCTTCCACTTGCTCCAATCTAATTTTTAAAGTAGTATTTTCTTCAGTGGTCTTTTGGACCTCCTTTTCCATTTGGCTAATTCTGCCTTTCAAGGCATTCTTCTCATTGGCTTTTTGGAGCTCTTTTGCCATTTGATTTAGTCTGTTTTTTAAGGTGTTGTTTTCTTCAGTGTATTTTTCAGTATTTTTTTGAGTCTCCTTTAGCAAGTCATTGATTTGTTTTTCATGGTTTTCTCGCATCCTTCTCATTTCTCTTCCCAGTTTTTCCTCTACTTCTCTAACTTGCTTTTCCAAATCCTTTTTGAGCTCTTCTATGGCCTGGGGCCAGTTCATGTTTTTCTTGGAGGCTTTTGTTGTAGGCTCTATGACTTTGTTGTCTTCTTTAGGCTGTATGTTTTGGTCTTCTTTGTCAGCAAAGAAAGAATCCAAAGTCTGAGACTGAATCTGGGCGCGTTTTCGCTGCCTGGCCATATTCCCAACCAACTAACTTGACCCTTGAGTTTTTTAGTGGGGTATGACTGCTTGTAGACTAACGAGTTCTATGTTCCACGTTTGGGGGGGAGGTGCCAGCTCTGTCAGACCCGCACTACTCCTTCCCCAAGAACCCCCAGCCTGGGCTGGGCTTAGATCTTCAGCAGGCTGTGCACTCCTGCTCTGATCCGCCACTTAATTCCTCCCACCAGGGGGGCCTGGGGCCAGAAGCAGCAGCAACTGTAGCTGCCCCACCTCCGCTGCCCCCAGGGCTGGAAGCCAAACCACGAACTCCTTCCACTCCCACAGCTTTTCCCACTAACCTTCTCAGCAGTCTTTGGTGTTTGTGGGTTGAGGGGGTCTGGTAACTGCCGCAGCTCACATATTCAGGGCGCTAGGGGCCCCATCCGCCAGGCTCCAAGTTTGGTTGTTCCAAGCCGCCCAGGCTGGGCTCTGCTCCACTCCGTTCCCAGCTCCCAGCTCCGTGTGGAATAGACCTCACCCAGAGACCATCCAGGCTGTTCTGGGCTGGAGCCCTGCTTCCCTCTGCTGTTCTGTGGGTTCTGCCCTTCTAGAATTGGTTCAGAGCCATTTTTTATAGGTTTTTGGAGGGACTCAGTACAGAGGTCACTCTAGTCCCTGCTTACCAGCTGCCATCTTGGCTCCGCCCCCCGGGATAGGTAGTTTTTTGCTTATTTCTCAGCTAAAATATTTCCTTAAAAACATTTTCGTCATTTTTCAGAGAAATTTAATAATAAAGCAGTCACTTCTGTTTGAAATTTTCTTTGAAAGAGATGTTCTTAATGTACTATATAACATTTTATGATTCTGTTTTATTGTATTTCTCTGAATGCCTTAGTTTCTTTTTGTCATTTGTTATTTGAGACAGACTCAGATGTCTGCAGGAAAGTGAGCAAACCTCAGTCCATCTATTTTCTTTTTCTGTCTACAAAAATGAAACTGGAAAAGATGACATATTGTTGTTTTGAAAAGAAAAATTTCAGTTGTGGGAGAAATAATTTCAAAATTTTGGGCTCGATTTATATAATTATTTTTTTCTCTGCTTAGCGCTATGGCACCTAGAAGTTACATATTTTATAGAATATTTTAATTTCCTGTTCTGTGCTTGTTTTATTTAGAGTGATTAGTTTATCTAATAAAGTTAAATTTTAAACCAACATTAGATGTAATAGATGGCTGCCAGCATCTTTATCTTTTAAGTATTTAGCCATTTAGAGAGATATTATTTATCCTATTGATAATTCAGGGGTGGTTTTGTATTTCCTTGTACTTAATTCATTAATTCTCCCAGAATCTAGACTTAGTTGTGAAAATGAATTTACATTATTTAGAACCAGTTTCAAGCAAATAATTTTTCTTTTGATCATCTCTTACTTTTATGTATGTCATTTTTCCAAACTTAAAAAATTCATTCAACAAGCAGAATATATTGTCAGTTCTCAGAGTTACCTGTTTTAGTCTTTTTAATCTAATAGTTAATCTCAAGTGAACTTTTATCTAATCTGATTTCTGTTTTTGAACTGTTTATTCTGTATTATTGGAATAAACAGAGTCATAGAATTACAGAATTATGGAGATACAAAAGGAATTTAAAACTGAAATTATATTTAACAGATTACTGGATTCATAAAAGTTATATTCTGGGATTCTATAGGGTGCTACAGTTCGTAACGAAATGGATTCTGTCATCATTAGTCGGATAGTGAAAGGAGGAGCTGCAGAAAAAAGTGGACTGTTGCATGAAGGAGATGAAGTTCTGGAGATTAACGGCATTGAGATTAGGGGAAAGGACGTCAATGAGGTTTTTGACTTGTTGGTAAGTTGACTCGTTTAAAGGATTCGCTTATCTTTGTGTTTGTTAGGGGAATCCAAAATAAAATTAATAATTTTGATATCATTATAAAGAATACTAAGCACTCCTAGACTTAATATATTGTAAATATTGATTTTGTTGGTGGAGGCACGTAGCCTGCCAATACTTTGTTTTAGCCGGATATTTTTTAAAAAATCTATTGCGTGTGAGACATACTACATCAGAGGTTACCCTTGAAGTCAGGAAGACCTGGGTTGAACTCTGGCTGACCTCGACATTCTGTCAGGCTTTATAACCCAAAGCAAGATTTGCTAACTTGCATTGGTATAAGGAGTTTCCTCACCTGGGAGCTCTTCACCAATGAAATTAATGGGTCAGTCACCTTTTCTCCTAGCTATTTCTCATTTGTGTCTGAAAACAGTAATAGTGCTATTCCTCATTAATTTTGTTTTAGTGTTTTCAGTCAGCTCTGAATACCACCTCGTTATCATACAGGAACAGTGATGCAGATGATTTAGAACAGCCTATCATTAAATTCAACTTCAGACTGTTACGTAATTGGGGGAGGAGGAGTGGACTCATATTCGTCTGAAATTTGTAATCGTGTACATTTGACTTAAGTTAATGTAGCAGAATCCCATCTGTTTATCCTTTCAACTCTTGGTTGCGTTGATAAAAGTTAACCTTAGGTGGTTTTTCAGTTCTGCCTTTAACTTCCTAAAGTCCAGTCTTACTTGTTACTGTGTTTCGCCACATAATTGTCTCACTCTGCTTTTTTTTCCCCCCCGGTCCAAAAATTTGGTTGTAACCTTTCATGGTGTAATCATTACATGGTACGATTCTGCTTATCTTGCGGCTGAAAAGGTAAACAGAGCAACAGTGTATTTACCAGTGGCATATGGATACGCATTTTTATCTCTCACACATTGTGAGCCTCAAGCCTAGAATTCCCAGTGCAAGTGCTTTGTCATTATTCAATTTTAATGTATATTTACAAGTATTCTATGTATCATAACCTTGCACCAAAGACAGTTAAGTAATAAATGATTTTTAAGTAATGCTGACACAAATATCCCCCCCCCCCAAAAAAAAAAAAACTTCACATAATGGTCGCAAAACCCACTTTTGGGGCAGAAATTGGGCATAAAATTTGCAGCGATTATGTGGTGAAATACTTTGACTTTGGGCAGCACCCTTGGTTGCAGTTTCATTGGTTGCCATTTTTAATCTGTGTACTCTAATTGACTCAGGTAGTAGCAGTAACTACTTGTTCTGAAAGTGACAAATGAGTGACCGGTGTAGTTGAAATAACTTAATAAAACCAATAAGATGGAAGTTTGGAACTGGAGAAATGGATTTTTTTTATATATTAAGCTTCTTATTCCAAGCTATATATAAAATTCTAATGTATTAAAATTAGAGGCCTTCAGTCACACATCAACTCTGAATAGGAGTCACTTCAGAAACATTTTAATTATGTGGGCTCTTCTGTCTCCACACTGAATGATAAGCCAAACCTGTGACACTGAGCTAAGGGAATTGAACTATTTCATAGTTTTCCAGTTGAACAGAGTTTAGTAAGCACAGAGAGCTGCACTTCAGTGTAGCTGTGATCTATTGAAGTCTTTTGTTGTTATTCTGCCATTTTTAGTCATGTCTGACTCTTCATGATCCCATTTTGGACTTTTCTTGATAAAGATGCTACAGTGGCTTGCATTTCCTTCTTCAGCTCATTTTACAGATGAGGAAACTGAGGCAAATAGGGTTAAGTGACTTGCTCAGGATCACCCAGCTAGTAAGTATGTGAGGCCAGATTTGAACTCAGGAAGCTCTGACTCCAGATGTGACCACAGTAGAAAGAGCCACTGTGCCACATAGCTGCCCTCAATTGAGGTCTGTAGTCGTTTCTATTCTATTTTGTTCTGTTTACTGGGAAAAAAAGATTTACTTCTTTTAATTCAAAACTGAAGGAAAGGAACCTGTCTGTATGTCTAACTCTTTACAGAACTTGCACGAGTAACATGGGATCAGAATAAGCTTTTAGGTGATGATGTGGTTACTGAATAGGTGTCATAAGAAAATTTTGTATGCTTTGATATCAAAACTTCATTTTTTTTTTTCTTTACAGTCTGATATGCATGGCACACTCACATTTGTGCTAATTCCTAGCCAGCAGAACAAGCCCCCTCCTGCCAAAGAAACAGTAGTAAGTGATCTATGTCTTAAATTAAGTCTATAAGTCTTAAATTGCCTTTCCCTCTACCGCTGTTTACCTAGTAATACTAGAGAAATATATCTAAGCATTTCTTGCTCAGAAATGAAATTTAAAAAAAAAAAAACAAATCTGGAGTTCAAAAAAGGGATGATATATAGTTTAAAATTATTTCTCAAAATTTAATATGTTAAAAAACAGTGTATTCTAAGCTTTGTTAAATTCAACGTTAGAGCTATTTCGAAGGAAAAAATTTTTACCTGTGTTCACAATTATCATTGAATTTTTTTCCCATCAAGTAGTTATTATTTTTGAGCAGCGAACTAAAGGCAAACCTTAAGCACCCTTGTACATAACAAATCATTCAGCTTTTACGAAATCTCCAACTCTCCATCATTTGTACTTAATGTTCAAACCATTCATTCCATTGTTCTGTTGTTCAATTCTGTCCAACTGTTCATGACCCTATGGACCATATTGTCCGTGGGGTTTTCTTGGCAAAGATACTGGAGTGGTCTGCCATTTCTTTCTCCGGTGAATTAAGGCAGAACAGAGGCTAAGTGACTTGCCCAGGGTCATACAGGTAGTAAATGTCTGAGGTCAGATTTGAACTCAAATCTTCCTAACTCCGGGCTCAGCTCTATCCACTGAGCTATCTAGCTACCTCCATTAATTCCATTAGCATTCTGGAAACTTATAAACTTCAAAGTGTTGAATGGTCATATGGAAACAGAATCGTAGATGATGTATACTCTATTTGAAAGTATTCTTTGGAATAGCCTTGGGAGCCAGGAAAATGTAGGTTCAAGTCCCACCTTTGACTCATACTGCATTAGGAAAGGGAGTGGAAAAGCTCTTCTGCTTTTAAAGTAGTGTGACCCGCACTTGTAGGCTGTAAAGTCCTGCCTGCTCTCATTTCGTTAATGAAAATTTCATGGCATTGACAGTGTTCCTTTCCCTTCCAGCCTAGAGTTATATCTGAGGTATTTATTTGGTAATATGGTGAAACTTTTTTAGTTTTGTTTAAATTTTAAGGTACTTTACAGAACTGTCTAAAGTAGTTTTGAAGTTTTTCATCCCAAAATGATATAATGAAAATTCAAAAACATTAATATTATACAAACAAAAGCTCAACAAAATTTATAATAATAAAAAATTAATAAGTAAGTAGTAATTATTATAATAAAATATAATATAATATAAAAATAGTAATAATAATAATAATAAAAGCTTACCATCTTTTAAGGCATTATAATACCAATAATGTGTGCCAAGTAGATAAGTCTCAAAATATATCATTCTTTCTTCTCCTCTTCCCTCCCCTCAAAGGCTCCTTGAATATCATACCCATAATTTCCCTGGAGCTAATCTTATAAGCAGACTTATTTCTTTGGCATGTTGGTTTATCTTGGCTTTTCTACCTCAAAGGCATGTATGAAAATGTAAATATTTATAGTCGCATTAAAAAAATTCAGCTCATACCTGTTCCTGGGTATTTGTCAGTTCAATTTCAAAGAGAAAAAAATAGAATAAAACATGTGAAAATGCAGTGTGAAAAGGAGCTAGTGGAATGATCTGGGTGTCTAACCTCAAAGAACAGTAAATAGAATGGAGGATTTGGGGAAAAGTGTCCTGCAAAAGAGAGGTGGCCAGGTTCTAGAGAGAGCTGCTGCACAGGCTACTTCACTTTTGGATGACCTAGATGTCCCATAGAATCAAGAGGAGAGAGAGGGTTTTTTTGGTAGAGTTTTCTAGTTTTCATTTAACTAGAGAGAAATTATCCTCAGGGTGATCTGCCATCATATTCCACCTCCTCTTTGCTGATTTCTCCTGCCTTCTATTCCCCACTTCATCTGCCCTCAACTCCTACAGTTTCACAATTATTTACAATTCTAAGAGTTTACATTCTTCTTGAAATAATCTTGTTTATACTTGGTGGCAGGCAGCAGTGCAATGGATAGAATGTAGGCCTGGGGAAGACCTCAGACCCTAAGTAGTTTGTGACTCTGGGCAACTCACAATCTCTTTGTCCTTCAATTGTAAAATAGACTAATAATAGCACCTACCACATATACAATTTGTGAGTATCAATTGAGTTAACATGGAAAGTGCTTTGCAAATCTTAAAAGCACTATATGTTGTTAGTTATTTCGTTTGTCCATGTTGTATCTAAGCTTGAGGTCACAAAAACACATTGCTTATGTATGACTGAACATTGTAGTCTGGAAATGACTAAAAAAATCTCGAAATACTGTCAGCCAAGGACAAGTGGTTTAACAAGTGGCTTGTACTTATTAAGAGTATGCTTTTACATTTATTCATTCATGAATCTCCCCTGTATCATGGCTTTGTTTAATATCACCAATGTTGAAGAATCCACTACCTTATGAGGCAGCTTGTTAAGGGACATAGTTTCCCTGTAATTTTCCCCCTTATGCTCTTTGGGGCCTTAATTCTTCTTCCATGTAACATAATTTCATATATTTGAAGACATTTCTAATGCCTGTCCCAAGTCTTCAGTTTAAACATTCCTTATCACCAGTGTCTTTGAGTTTCTTTACCATCATTACTGTCCACCTCAGCCCAAATTAGCTGTTTTGAATTTGAGGATCAGTTTAATGTGAATATAATGTAAAATATTATTTACAGTGTTATAAAAGGAAATAATGTGAAAATAGTCTGAATGGTAGCTTGGCTCCAGATTGTAATAGACCTTATTTAACTAAGGAGTTTGTTTTATCCTAGAGGCATTAGGGAGTAACTGAAGGAATTTAAGCCAGAGTGATATTCAGGTCTCTGTCTTAGTGAAATTATTTTGGATGTTCTGTGAAAGGTTGAGAAGAAGGATGGCTGTATAGCAGCTTCTTAGAAGTGAAAGAAAGAATTGGCAGAGTGGTTTTTATCATAACCTCAAAAGTTACAAGAAAAATTATTTCCTCAGACATATTTGGTCATTTAGTATTACAATACCATAAGAAGTATTTTCAGTAAGACCACCACAAAAATGATTGCAACTTAGGCACTCACATTTAATTTATCATCAGCAATTAGAATTAGCGAGAAAAATATGGTACACAAGAAAATTTAACCCTGAATTAAAACAATTGAACAAATGATACATTCATGACAAGAACTGCACCAATTTCTTCTAGAAGTTAAACCAGTGTAAATTAATTACATTAGGGATATCAAAATAACCTAGGAAATGCCTTAATCAGCAAACATTTGGATTATTTGACAAATGAAGACACCTGGCTGCCTGAGTGAATATCAGATTAGAAGATAAACTTATTTATAAAATCTTATGAAGATAGGTGATGAATGATTGAAGGTGATACCATTTCATAAAGCAGAGGAAAAGAGAAGAGCTTTAAAACTGGTCTAAAGAAAATTTGGCGAGATATCTAACTAAGCTAGTCATGCCATGGCCATTCAAGGATTAATTTTTTAAAAAGGGAAAGAAGACTACAAATGTGGAAAATAGAAATTGCCAAAATTTTGGTACATTTTTTTCCCCACCAAACTACCAAAGTGCTTACAGAGGATGTAGAAATGGCACTACAGAGAACAAACATGGGAAAAGTAGCTAGATTAAATGGAGTACTTATAGAGGAGATTAGTGTTGTAAGTGATACAACTTTTAAGGCCTTGAGAGACTAAATTTATAAGGTATCTGAAATAGAATTAAAAAACAAAAGTATGAGGTGAAATCTCAGATCTTATGAATTTCAAAAAAGGTGACTGGGAAATCAAAGGAGGAGGAAGAGAAGGCTGTATTGCTTTAAGGAAATTGCAGAACTGACCCCCCAAAAAAGGTCCATCTTTTCAATCCAAACACTTCACCAATGTTTCTGTATTGCAGTAAGGCTTCAAATAACACTTCTGTCAAAGAACCGAAGGTGAACATTTACTATAGGTTATTTGTAAGTAGAGGGCAACATAGAACCAGTGAGGAATTCTGAAGACAAAGGAGGGAGGAAAGGGTGTCAGAGAAGATTGTTTGGCCACGTGGTGAGAGCAAGAGATGGCAGGTGTACAACCAGAGTTTCCGTTCTGTTGTTTTTGCCTTTTTTTCTTCTAGATCCATGTTAAAGCTCATTTTGACTATGATCCTTCTGATGACCCTTATGTCCCTTGCCGAGAATTAGGCCTGTCTTTTCAAAAAGGAGATATACTTCATATCATCAGTCAAGAAGATCCTAACTGGTGGCAGGCCTACCGGGAAGGAGATGAAGATAACCAGCCTCTGGCGGGACTCGTTCCAGGTAAGATGTAGTGAAGCAGACATCTTTAAAATTTTAATTGAAATTTTTAATTTTAAAAATTTCAATTAAAATTTTTAATTTTAAAAATTTCTAGTTTAATCTCCTGATATTACTGCTAAATTATAAAAGCAGGCATGTTTCTTTGCCCATTCACTTGGCCTGTTATTCCTGAGCTAGTTGGAAAAATATGATGGTTTTAGTCATTTTACTCTAGAGGCATAATTATGATTGATATTCAGTTCTATTTAGCTTTATCATTAAGCCATCAAAGAATCTTTAATCATTGTATGATTCCAGCAAAGTAGAATGTCCTTTTTATTTAAATGTCTCACTGAGCTTGGATCAAACCTGTGTCAGATAAGTTTTAAAAATAGAGTAAGAAGTATTTTT
Source organism: Trichosurus vulpecula (assembly GCF_011100635.1). Taxonomy (NCBI): domain Eukaryota; kingdom Metazoa; phylum Chordata; class Mammalia; order Diprotodontia; family Phalangeridae; genus Trichosurus; species Trichosurus vulpecula. Next base: position 225,545,642 of record NC_050580.1, read on the forward strand.
AATAGTCTTTAGCTAAGACATTATTACAAAAAAAATCAATAGGCCAAATATGATTTTCATCCTTGACACATCCTAGGATGAGAATATGGGGCTTAAAATGTACTTTATTTTAAGTGAAGGAGATTTTGATTTCTCAGACTAGAGCATGTTATTAACACTATAAGGACTGGAATTAAAGAATACTTTATCATTTGATATAGTGTTTTTTAATCCATAAGAAAATTAGAGAATAAGGTGTGTTGACTAAATTATTTCATTATTTCTGATCTTGAGGAAAAACAGGGGTCGGCATAGAGCCAGGTATTAGGAGCAAGAAAAAGAAGACATATTATTAAAATGTGATAGTACTTGAGATGGTTAGTTTATTTCTTCTCTAACCAACATGGCTTCTATAAGTTTCACCCTCTGAGGCTTTTCTCCAGATTCTTCCTTAGCAATTTTTAGTTGCATCCTTCCTAGTTCTGCTGTGATCTCAGAGGCACAAAGATAAGATTCAAAAGTAGATATACAGAAAAAATATTTTAAAATCTCCCATTCTCCAAACTCTAACAGTGATTTGTATTTCTCTTTACAGTTAACATGTCCTATTTTGTATTATAGTTTGTTGTGCATATCATATTTTCCCTACCAAATTCTTTGAGAGCAGGAAATATGTCTTGCTAATTCTCGTATTTCTGAGTACTGTGCGTGTGTGTGTGTGTGTGTGTGTGTGTGCGCGTGCGTGTGTGCAATTAGCACATAGTACAATTTATTGATTTGAATGGCCAGGCAATCTCATGCTAGGGAGGAATCTGGAAAATCATATAAAGATTGCCACCAGCTGCTAGAGACACAGCAGGGAAGATTTAATTCTTTGTACCATTTTTATAATTTTGACCAGATTAGGGTTTTTTTCCCATCCAAGGAAATGAAACAAAAAGTGTTATCTTAGTTGGGCAAGAATGTCAGAAGACTACCTCTATTTAAAATTCCATAACTAACTTTGTTAAAATTCCAGAATTTGTTGTAAAGTCTCAATAAGAATCAAATAAGCTGCTCTTTCAGAGGTGACCAAATATAAAATTCTTTTAAACTCAGCAGATTTTCTTTAAATTCTTTGAGGTCATTCCTAACATTTCATTTTTATGTAAGTTAATTGTTATGAGACATCACATTACAGCATAAAGAAGAGCATTGAACTAGGAGTCAGAAGACTTGGGATAGAATCTCATATTTCAAGTAACAAAATTGTGTTATTTGAAGTATGTTCAAAGAGTCATTTAAACTATGTTCAAATATATAAAACTATATATTGCCTATTGTGTGGCACCCAACTTAATCTCAAGGCTAGTTGGACTCATTTTCCAAAATTCCACCCCATTCCAATGATATTGAATCTGCAACTACTGAAGAATAAACTACCATCCTTATCTACTCTATTTCCTGTCCTCTTATATCCATCCACCTCATCCCTACCAATTCTGAAGTCCTATTCCAGGTCTGCCTGCCACATCCATTGTGCCTTACTCAGCTGTTCAGCCATGTCTTACTCTTCTTGACCCTGTAGACTATAGTACACCAGGCCCTTCTCTCCTTCACTACCTCTCTAAGTCTGTCCAAGGTCTTGTTCATTGCTTCCATAACACTATCCATCTCATCCTCTGCCATCTACTTCTCCTTTTGCCTTCGGTCTTTCCCAACATCAGGGCCTTTTCCAATAAGTCTTGTCTTCTCATTATATGGACAGAGTATTTCAGCTTCAGTATTTGTCCTTCCAAGTCATCCTGGTCTATATCTTGCTACCTGACCCAGATGACTGTGCAGGAGAAAGTAAAACTGATGATTTTGCACAGCTGTCCCTCACTTAAATCCAATTCACTTGCAAGACATGGCATCACCTTCCTGATGTCGTGGTCCTCTTGGAGAACAAAGGACAAACAATAGCCTGTGAGTAGTCCAATCTACCCCACTGGAGACCCAACTGGCCAGTTGGGCCATGCAGCTCCTTCTTCCCTTCCTTCCTTCCTCCTTTCCTCCCTTCCCCTCTTCCCCTCTCCTCCTTCTGTCCACATAGGGTATCATGCTCTGCCCAACAAATCTAAGTTTTGGTGGCTCAAACCTAGCAAGGTATCTTGGGGTTTAAGGGCTAGATTTCTTTCTTAAAGAAAATGCCTTAAGCCCTATTCACTCTGGCTCTCATTGATTGGCTAACAATAGGTCCCAGCCCAAGTCTCTTTTAGTGGTCACTGTTTGGGCCCTGATGGCTCTGAGTGAATGTAAATAGTAATTGCTTCTGTTTTGGCCAAAAACCCTGAGGGTCTTTCCCTCCCAAATTCATTATTTTTTTTTTAAATTAGATAAAAGGGGCTGTTCTTGGCTCATTTCTTACCTAGCTTTAATTACTGGGATAGGTGTTTCCTCAATCAAAGTGAGAAATTAGCTTAAAAAGGCCAAAGTCTCCCACTGCATCCTGGACTGGGCCATCTCCAGTCATTCAGCTCTATATCTTGTCATTGGACCCGGTGGCTCTGGAGGAGGAAGTGAGGGTGGTGACTTTGCACAGCCCTCCTATACTTAAATCCAGTTCATTTGCAAGTCATGGCATCACCTTCTTGATGTCATGGTCCTCTTCAGCAACAACAAGAAGCTCTATCTGCAGAGATGGTCACATCACGTCTTTGATTTTGTCATCACTCACAGATATCTCCCTTCCAAGATCAAGAACTCTGAAATACTTCTGTTAGATTTTAGTCTCTTGTCCCTTTATCCCTATCCTGTGCCTTATTTCTCCTAATGCTTTTCTGCATTCTCACTATGACCTTCAGTCACTCTTATCCCTTATTATTTTCCTAGGCAATTACACCTTTTCTGGTAATACCCTCTTCACTTCCCAGTTTCAGCCTCTCCTCTTGAATCCCTTTTTAAAATATGAATTATACCTAGCCAAAACGCAAATCTGGATTTTTCTCACTATCTTCTTCTTCCCTTTCTACTCGTATGCTACTGAATGAAAGTGGTAGAGGGCACACGACTGTGCTGAATGGGTACACTACAAATTTTGTTGCCCAATCTCAACTGTATCTCTGTATCCTCTCTGTCCCAAGATATTTTATTCCTCCCTAATTTATTCTCTTCTAGTCACTACAATTTCTGTTTTAAACCTCTCTTGCACTTAAACTTTCTTCAGTACTATTCCCCCATCCTTTCAGCTGAGGACCTTATCTCAGTCTTTACTGAGAAGGAAGAGACCATTCACCATGAGCTCTCTCTTTCCCCCTTTTCTTCATCTACAGTCGCTTGACATTGTCCTCTACTTTCTCCTTTATTTCAGGCCAAAGATGCTCAAATTCTTCTGCATAGACTCTTAATTTTAAATTTTTATTTTTTTGGTTTTTTGGCAAGGCAGTTGGGGTTAAGTGACTTGCCCAAGGTCACACAGCTGGTACATGTGTCAAGTGTCTGAGGCCGGATTTGAACTCAGTTCCTCCTGACTGCAGGGCTGGTGCTCTACTCACTGTGCCATCTAGCTGCCCCTAGACTCTTGATCCTGTATCCTCTAATCTTCTATAGCAGATTGCTGCCACTATCTTCCCTTTTCTCTCCCTAATCTTAAATCTTTCTTTTGCTGTTGGCTCCTTTCTTATAACCTATAGAAACATGTAAGTCATCCCTGTCCTGAAAAAAATCCCTCAGAAGATGCTCCTGTCCCTGAAAACTACTGACCTCTTTGCCCTATATTCCCAACCCGATTCCTAGGAAAAAGCTGTCTACTTTCATTGCCACCACTTCCTCTCCTCTCTCATTCACTTATGCAGTCTTGGCTTCTGATCAGTTAGAATGGCTCACTTCAAAGTTATCATTGTGCACTTAATTTCCAAATCTAATGGCTTTTCTCTGTCCTTTTCCTTCTTGATCTTTCTTCAGCATTTAGCACTATTGATGAGCCATCTTCCTGGATACTTCATATCATGTCCCAAACTATCAGTGTTCCTCAAGGCTCTATTCTGGGTCCTTTTCTCTCCATCTTTTTTCAGTGACCTCATCTCCCATGGATTCAGTTAGTGCCTCGCTGTAGATGACTCACAGATCTAAATGTCCTGCTCCAGTCCTCCATCACCTCCTCTCTTTGAGACATTTTGAACTGGATGTCCTGTAGAAACCTGAAACACAACACATCTAAAACAGAATTCATGATCTCTATAACCACTCTTCTTCCAAACCTGTTTTATGGTCAAAAGTATCCTGCCGTCCTTCAGGTCTTTTTGTTGCAACCTGGGTGTTTTCCTTTGTTCCACTGCTTCTTCACCATACACATATATCAGATGCTACTTCTACTGGTGTTGATCTATAACGTTTCTCATATTTGTCCCCCTATCCTCTCACAGCCTTCCCTTTTCTTCAAGCCTTCAAAAGGAATGTTGCCTCTTTTCTGGACCATTAAAATAGCCTCCCTTGGGTCTCTTTGGCCTCCAGTACTTCCATCACACAGCTGCCAAAGGAATATTTTAAACGCATAGGTCTGACGTGTGTCTGTCTCCATCTCTTCTACTCCTAATTCCCATTCTACTCTTTATTATCTTTTGACCCTCTCCCTCCAGGTGGCTCCCATTACCCTATACAACTTGATCCTATCCTACTTTTCTACGCTTGTTACATCCTCCCATCCCCTGCAATTATCCAGCCATACTTTTTGCTCCTTACACACAACACTCCATCTGATATCTCCGTGCCTTTGAATGGGCTGCCTTATGCCTAGAGTATATGCCCTCCCAAGAGGCAGAGGCCTCTTGAAATCCCTTGTTTGCTTGCATTTCAGCTCAAAGGCTGTGTTTTACATAAGGTATAGTTTCTAGATACCAATGCCTTTCCCATTGGGTTGCCTTCTAGCTGCTTTATTTATGTCTTGCACATAAGTGCATGTTGTCTCCCCAATAAGAATGTAATTTTTGGAGGATAAGGACATAACACTTTGTATACTTATATCCTCAGTGCCTGGCACATAGTAGGCACTTAATAAATGTTTGTCATTTGCTTGATTAGGAAGTCATTTAATCAGTTTTTAAATGTTCTTAAGGTCCCTGTCATCCAATTCTATTAATTCCATGAATCCATGTGCATCTCCAGTTTTATCTCACTCTAGTGGTTTCTAGTCATACATGATGAAAAGGGCCACAGGTGCTCAGGCTGCTTGTCTGCTTTAAGATTTCCTATAGAATCTTTTAACAAAAGCAACATCAACAATAATGAAAGACTGTACCTGTGATTTCATTGATAAAGGGAATTCCCTCTACAAATACAGTAAGGCACCAACAAATGCAGAAAGACAAGTAACAAAGTACTGAGAGGTTAAGTGACTTACCCCAGGTCACATGGCCCGTATGTGTCCAAGATGGTACATCTCAGGTTTTTCTGGCTTTGACAACAGTTCTCTATCAGCTGTGCTGCACTACTTCTCAATAATAAAAATAATAATAGTTAACATTTGGACAGCTCTTTTAAGGAGTACGAAGTACTTTGTAGGCATTATTTCATTTCATCCTCACAATAAGCCAGTGGATTATAGGTAGTTCTGGTTGCATCTAGTCCCTATCTCTAATATCTGCCCAAGAACTTATTTCAGGCTTACTCTATAAGTCTTCGAAACCTGGCTTTTTCGCCCTATTTTTTTTTCAGCCTAGGGAAAGCTTATAGTTAATAGATTAGATTTGATTAATTTGATTTGAGTCGATTAATAAATTGATTTTATCGTCTCAAAGTATTTTTCCATCACGACTTAACCTTTGATTAGCTTTTAAGTTAGCTTAGTTTCAGTCATTTATCTGTTAAAACTGAGAAGCTTTCTGTTTGCTTAGTGCAATTATCATGGAGGTAGAAAAAATATTGAAAGTTTGTTCTGTACATTCCTTTATTTAATAGCACATTGCTTTTCCTGTTTTATACTAGCATATATGCCCATTGTACCTTAAAAATCAATTTTAGAAAAAGCTTACAACTTTTAAAAATACTTTAAAATGGCAAAAATTGATTGCAATTCTAATTGTGTGTGTGTGTGTGTGTGTGTGTTTTCCCTTGATTAAGAATAACTTAATTGGGGCAGCTAGGTGGCTCAGTGGTAGAGCACCGGCCCTAGAGTCAGGAGGACCTGAGTTCAAATCCGGCCTCAGACACTTGACACATGTACTAACTGTGTGACCTTGGGCAAGTCACTTAACTCCAATTGCCCTGTCCCCCACCCCCCCCCAAAAAAAACCCTAACCAAAAAAGAATAACTTAATTGTACCAAACTATGGTTATGGTATTTTTTTTTTTTACCTTTTCAAAATGGCTAACTTGTGATTCCTTTCTTTAAGAAAGTAGCTGTAACAACAGTGCTACTTGTAGCTGCTGTAGGAATGTAAAACCAATAACACCAGCACACAGGAAGGCTGCTAGCACAGATTCTTTGATCTGCTTTTCTACAGGAAAGCAACTTTAAAGGGGTCAACAGTCTTACTTTAATCAAACACATATATATGTGTATGTATATGTGTGTATGTGCATGTGTATAAATATATAGATATATACATATCTATATAGATACAGATATATAAAATCATTCATTTAGTTCAGGGGAAAAGTCAGCACCCTGAACTTCAGAGAAAATACAAACAGAAATTATATAAACAGAGCAAATACAAACAGCAAAGACCAACAGACCAACTGTCTGACCAGAAGCAATACATACATAGTTACCACAGAAGGAAGCACCAACATCTGGGTTTTTCAAAGCTGGAGGCTCTTTAACAGCTACCCAGAGTCTTATCTGGATAAATCACACTAACACTCTTCCAGTGAGTGAGCCCCAAAGCAAAATGCTAACCTCAGAGTATATATACCCTTCTTCAAGTCCAGAGGGTATCACAACCCACATGACCCAGGCTCATGTGACTCAGGCTTCCATGTGATTCAGGTTCAAACCAGGTCACATAGGCCTATTAAGGGGCAGGGAAGATCTTCAAATTGTATTAACATTACAGTAGCTTATAATCTTATTTCAATAAGATTTCAGTACACTGTAGTACTCCACCTTGGACTTTATAATAGTTTTTGTATCTTTTTGTTGAAGACCTAATTGATATTATTACAGATTTCTTTATCCTGGCATTCTTATGAAATATGACAAATATAAGTGACTTAGAACTCAGGTGGTTTATGTTCTGGTTGTTTTAATATATTAAACAAGAATTCAAAATTTGTTCAGTTGATTAAATGTGTGAATGAATGAAAGGAGAAAAATGGAACTAGGTAAATTATTTAAGTAATAAGTTTTTGAATATGTTAATAATTTAAATTTAATTTTAAGTAATGGGTCAGATACTTTGAATGATTCTGATATTGGTTTAGCCTTCCTTCAGATCCTGCATAGGACATACAAATGTAATTGCCAGAGAATACAGTAGTATTTAATGTATATATGGGCATATATATATATATTTTTTTTTAAATGGCATTTAGCAGTTGAGTAAGACTTATTTAGACAAATGCCCACATACCATTTTGAAAATTTAAACTAAGGAATTTCTTTAGCTTAAGAGAAATTTAGGAACTATAGTTTGGTTTTTTTTCTGACTCAAAAAAATTAACCTCTTTTCATATTGTAAAGCTATTTGTTCCACTGGAATAATTGCCAATGATGTAACTTATATTTCAGTATTATTACTTATCACTCAGTTAAAAATTAAGCATGAAATGTATATACCTGAAACTGAGATAGAATAGAAATGATCAAATAATTGATGCTTATGATGGCAAAGGGTTTTTTCTTTAAATAGGATGTAGCTTGAAAAAGTTATTTAATTCTCCATTTCATTTTAACCATTTTGTTTTATTCCTCCCTCCCTACCCCACCTTTGGAATTAAGGGAAAAGCTTTCAGCAACAAAGAGAAGCCATGAAGCAAACCATAGAAGAAGACAAGGAACCAGAAAAATCAGGTAGAGTACTTAAATTTGACATCAGCGGAAGAGGATTCTGTGGTTAAATTCCATGAAGTAATATTTCTTAATATGTGGCTATATTTGAATTTGTATTGTCAGTGTTGTAAAGAAAAATTATCTCATAAAAAGGGAAGATTAGCAGTGCTTTATCAACAGAAGAATAAAAATATAAGAGATAAAGCCCTGAGTTGTCTTTTAAGAATCTGCAGAGGGGCAGCTAGGTGGCGCAGTGGAGTCAGGAGGACCCAAGTTCAAATGTGGCCTCAGACACTAGACACATTTACTAGCTGTGTGACCTTGGGCAAGTCACTTAACCCCAATTGTCCTGCCTTCCCTCCTGCCAAAAAAAAAAAACCCTATTAGAAGAGGTGTTTCATTCTCATCATATTTGAGTATTAAATTATGGATCCTTGGAATGTGTAAAGTCAAGTATGACAAAAGACTTTAAACTTCTCCAGAAATTGATTTCTGTGGAATGAGACAATGCAATAAATACAAAAACTTGAAATTAAAATCATCTCAGCTGAACTCTTTAGTTGGAATTAGTAGCCTTTATTTAATAAAGGTGATGCTACTGTTTATGATATTCTTTTGTTCTTCAATAGGAAAACTGTGGTGTGCTAAGAAAAATAAGAAGAAAAGAAAAAAAGTTTTGTATAATGCTAATAAAAATGATGGTAAGTCTTTACCTTACACTGTAACTTGAGTTTTCTTGTCTGAAAGGGGCCTGCGATTTTTCTTACAATAAACATTAAAATAATGGGATAGTGTGATATAGTAGAGAGCTAGCCTGTGAGCCAGAAATTCTTTCATTTAAGTCCCATATATATTGGTTGTGTGAATCACTGTCTAAGTGCCTGAGACAACTAAGATTCTAAATTTGTAGAACAGTTGCTAAACATTACTGAAGGAGTTTTCTCTGTGAGTGCTCTTTATGTCAATTAAGTCACAGGTCCAGACTTAAACAATTGCAGAAACAATACAATCTATGGCTTCAATAGCAATAACCAGTGTAATGGCATGTTCTCATAAGAAACTGAAACATTTTATTAGAAATATTTAATAATTTTGGAAAACAAGAACATAGATAGTTGATATGCAAAATTGAATCTGATAAGATTTTATTATCTTATAGATGAAGATCTCTTTAAAAATCTAAAATTCCAACTCTACTTGACAGACTGTGGCTAAGACACTTTGCTTAGAAGAGAAGGCATTCTTAGGCTATTTAACTTTTGCTATTTAACAAAATGTTTTTGATGATTTTTGAGTTTTTGTTGATAGATTGAACAACAGCAACAGGTTCCTCATTAGCTCTACCTTTGCTGCCATCTCCTGAGGGCTCGGGACCGTGGAATATGGTCTTTGGAATTCTACCCATCCATCCACTCAATTTGTCTACTTATGTTGTCAGCAGCAGTTATACTCTTTGATTAGGCATAGTAGATTCTTAGAAGCTAAGAGCTGGAAGAAACCTTAATAATCATTTACATCAGGGGTGCTTAACAATGTTAATTTGTGGTTTTCTAAGTCATTATGTGGGGTCCATTTCTGTTTGTTTGACATCACCAATCTAAACTCTAGTGGAAAACTCTCAGTAGGGATAATGCAGCCATGATCTTTTTACAAGTTATAAGGAGAGTTATAAGCTGTAGCCAGCTTTTAGGAGACAGGTTTTTTTTTGCTTTCTGCCTGGTTGCCTACATCTATCTAGTACTTGAGGTGTCTATGCTGTTTTTCATTCTAAACTTACTTTTGTTTAGCTCCCCAAGAAATCTGTATCTCCTTTTCTTGGTCTGACCTCTTCATCCGCTCTTTGCCAGCAAAAAAAAAAAAATGGACTTTCTTCTCAGTCTAAGTTTTTGTTAGAAAGAAAACCTTTCATTAGTCGTTCTCCTTGTTCTCCATCCATACTGACTGATTTCTTATTTTATTTGATTCTTCTTTAAGTCTGTCCTATATGAAAAAAAAAAGATTGCATGGCCTGTTATAGTGGATAGAGATACCGATTTGTAATCAGGAAGACTTTGGTTCATATTTCACCTTTGATTCTTGGTAGTTTTGTACCTCATAAGGCTCTTATAAGGCTCTCTTTCGATCTTGTATGCAAAGCACTTGGCAAAACTAAGTGCTCCTTAAATGTCAAACGTAATTATGTTTGGGTCCTTTGCCCCCTGCTGCCCCTAACCCCCTAAATGTTAATTCCGTCAGTCACGGACTGTGGATCATGGATTTAGTGTGGGAAGGGACTTTAGACACACTTTCGTTCAACTTCCTCATTTTACCGATGAGGAAGTTGAAGACTCGGGAAGTTAAGTGACCTGCTGTAAGCAGCAGAGGTGGGATTTGACATCAAGGTCCTCTGACTCCAGAGATAGTGCATGAGGATCTATAAATGTGGTTACGCAAAAGATAGTACATATTTAGATGTATACCTTTGGAGGCTATTGAGAATGAAAGAAGCAAAAGAAATAGGAAAAGTTCATAGAAAAAATCAAAATAGTGCTATACAATACCAGGGGGACTGATGTATTCCTCCTTGCTTTCTTTATCCTTATAATACAGTATAGATGAAAGTTCTTTAAACTTCTTTGATAGAGGCAGCCACAATATAGTGGCAACATAGAGGATTTGGAGTCAGACAGTTGGTTTTAATCTCAGTTCCAGTTGGGCAAACTGTTGGGCCTCAGTTTCTACATCTTTAAAATATGAAGGGTGTGTAATAGATGGTCTTAAAAGTTTCTCTCAGGGGATAGCTATGTGGTACAGTGAGTAGAGCACTGGCCCTGAAGTCAGAAGGACCTGAGTTCAAATCCAACCTCAGACACTTGACAGTTACTAGCTGTGTGACTTTGGGCAAGTCACTTAACCCTGATTGCCTCATCTCCCCCTTCCAAAAGAAAAAGAAAGTTCCTCTCAGCTCTAAATCCAATGAACTTGCAAAGATAAGTGATATAAACATAAGGTTTTACACACACACACACACACACACACACACACACACAATTCATTGACAGCAATAAGAGGATAAGAAAAAGAAAGTGTACTTTTCCTGAGTTTTTTCATATTTATAGATGTGTATTATCTTTCTCTTTCCAAAGATTATGACAATGAGGAGATACTAACTTATGAGGAAATGTCACTCTATCACCAGCCAGCAAATAGGAAAAGGCCTATCATTTTGATTGGCCCACAAAACTGTGGCCAGAATGAACTTCGTCAGAGGCTTATGAATAATGAAGCAGATAGGTTTGCAGCTGCAGTTCCCCGTAAGTTTCACATTTTACTTTGTTTTATAATTTTGCCCCATGTTCGCTTTAGTGCTTTCACCAAGATTGGAAATGCTTATACTCAATCTCTGTTTAAAGTTGTTTCAGGAGTAGCCTTAAATATAGCCAAGTTATTTGGAAAATCTTGCTCCAAGAGTGAATGGAATGTGCTTTTTCCTAAGCGTACAGCTACTTGTATTCTAGTAACTGAATTTCCATTTTCTGAATCCTTAAATTTTCTCCTTAATGTATAAGCTGTACTTCCCATATTTAGTCTTAAAAAAGTGTTGATAACTGTTATGTTCCATGTTAAAAAGCTGCCTTTTTTTCCTTAAAGTTGGGTCAATAGGTACTGTTAAAAGCATAGGTTACAATATATTTTCTGTCCATATGAGCACTCAGGGCAAATTATGCGGTAGTTAAACTCAGGGAAATAGACTTCAGGAAAAGATAATGACTATTTCGGGGGGAGATATTATTAGGAAAGTATAAAGTGACTTAGTTTTATGTATAAAATGAATTTTATGTTAAGAGAATGAAAATAAGAATTATGTTATCTATTTAGCTTTATTCATTGTTCTAAAAGTATTAACAATTTATATGTTAAGACTTTGGTTTACATATTGACTTTTTTATTTCTATGTTTAAAATATTTAACATTAGTAATATTGATTTTGTTGCTTAGATACAACTCGGAGTAGACGAGACAATGAAGTAGCTGGCAGAGATTACCACTTCATTTCACGACAGGCTTTTGAGGCAGATGTAGCTACTGGAAAGTTTATTGAACATGGTGAATTTGAGAAAAATTTGTATGGTACCAGCATAGATTCTGTGAGACAAGTAATCAACTCAGGCAAGATATGCCTTTTAAATCTTCGTACGCAGGTAAAATTTGAATTTTCAACTTTTCTGCTATCCAAATGTGCTGATATGTTTATTTTTTTTTCTCCTTCAAGTTCATTAAAATCTTGTCTACTAGGAAAAAAAAAATCTGGTTAGGAACCCAAATAGTCATTGCCTTATGCATGAAACCTTTCCTGACACACCCTCCCACAACTCCTAGTGCCTTCGCTCTCTATATTTATTTGTTTTTACTCTTATATTTATTTGTGTGTGTGTGTGTGTGTGTGTGTGTGTGTGTGCTCTTCAGTGTCTGTCATGGTGCTTGGTAAATGGCAGTCTTTTAATAAATGCTTGATTAACTAGAAAAGGGTAACAAGGTAAGAGAAACTTAATGAAGGCCATGGTTTCCATAGTGTTTCCCAGTTCACATCCCCTGCCAAAATATGTAATAAGTAAAATAAAACTTTGTGTTGTGTTTAGAGATGCTTTCATTGCCCTGCCCTTCCCATCAAAATTCCTACAGAATTGTAACTGGTTGTCCTTAAAACTCCAACCAAATCACAAGTATAAGTTTATAGGTAATAACAAATTATAATTTTATCAGGCTTTAATTTATGATAGATATTATCCTCTTTTTTGCATGAGAAAACTGAGATTCAGGGCAATTAAGTGGCTTGTCCAAGTCACTGTGAAATAATGAGCCCAGGTTATCTTGATTTCAGTGCTGTCCATTATATCGTACTGCCTCCTTAAGGTTCTTCACAAATCTCCCACTCAAGTCCTGCTCCCAGGCAGCTTTGTATTGTGGAGAAGGGGCTAAACTTGGAGGAAGACCTAGGTTCTAATCTCACCTCAAACCCTAGGCAAGTCATTTAAACATTCTGTGCCTCAGTCTCCTCATCTGGAAAATGAAGAGGTTGGACTGGATAGCCTTGAAAGGCTCTTCTGCATCCAGAGCTGGGTCCCGTGATGTTTCTTAATGGTGTGAAGGAGGCCTTCAAAGGCTGCTGGTCATCCTCTGCTGAAAAGGCTTCATGAATGGGCCTAGCAATGACTAGTTGCTGAGGACCATCTGAGATAAGTGCATAAAAGCTTGTCAGAGGCTGGTGATCTGGCTGGTATCCCTGTACCCCATGAAGACCATCTTATTAAGGTCTAGAAAGACCGCCGTCTACACTGGTGGAGGGATGATCTACAGTGCTTGAATCAGAGGCCTTTTTGATAATTGACTAGGTTAAGCCAGGGGTGAAAAAATCTTATTCAAAAATTTATCTTGTTTAAAAATTTGTTTAATTGAGCACCACCACTTATATGTAATTGTTTATCTTTCACCCACCTCACATCATGTTTCTCTCCCTCTGTCCTCTACGTATGGTTTTGAAATGTTGATTTGTGTTCTGATTCGGTATCCCTCAGTTGATACCAAAGAAAAAGTATCCTAGTCCCTGGGTTAAGAAGCCATGGTGTGTCCAGTAAACCCTGTAAGTCTGGCTTCAAATCAAGAAAATCTGTGAGCTCATCACTTTACATGTTCTCTTCATTTGTGGCAATCCATCACCATTCCATGCAACTCTTGTCCATCTTTTCCCATAACTTGATGGGGGGATGGGAGTGCCAGTTATGGAGCTCTTCCTCCATTTCTTTTAAGATCGCAAAGGTAGAATTAGAGCACCCAGAATCTCCATGTCCATCCCTTGTTCTCTCTGCCTCATCTTTTTAAGATTTACATTTCTCTGATAGTATTCTCAATCCCATTCTTTGATTTTCTTACTTGTAATATAGTTCAGAGTTTTGATAGCCACCATGCACCTCTCCATTGCCATTGTGACATTTTTCCCAAGACCTAGTGTTGGATAACTGATAGCCACCTAACAACAGAGGTAGAATATTGGCATTAAAAATATGGGGCCTTGTTTTGAAAGCAGTATAATTTGAGCCCATTCCTTAGTCGAATTTGTATCCACCTTATCTGTTTTTAGTATCTGTCACCATGAAAAGCAGATATGTTCCATGTCACTACTGTGCTATACCATCTTTTTTGTGCTTTACATTGTTCAGGTGATGAACTTTTTAAAAAAAAATTGTAATAGTTGACAGGTAGCATTTTAAGGTTTACAAAACATAAATCAGCTCATTTGTTCTATGCAACAAACCTATGAAATAGGTATTCATTTATTATACCCATTTTATAGATGAGGAAACTCAAGAGTTTGAGGGACTTGCCTGCGTCACACAGAAAGTAAGCATCAAAAATGGGATTCCAAAAAAGAAAAAAAAAGATTCCAACCCAAATCTATCCTGTAAAACTGTCCCTTCTCAAGATGGAATCTTCAGAGTTTCATTGATCTCCCCATTAAAAATAAGGGTAATTTTCCAGTAACCTCTTAATTGTACCCCTCCCCATTCCATAGCAGTGTCTGACATCAACATGTCCATTTCAGTATGCTGCTTCATTTATTTTTTGTGACTAAGATTAATCATTGCAGTTAACCTGAATTTGATTGGTTTTTAGTGTTTTCATTTACATTTTACATTTACATTTGAATTTATTTATTCATTCATTTATTATTCTTAATTCACTCTATTGATTTATGCAAGTCTTCCATGTCTATTTGAATTGATTTCTTATTATGCACTAGTGTTCCATTCTAGTCATATACTAGTTTGTTTACATATTTTCCAGTTCATGAGTACACATTTTTTCTTTATTTTTTGCTGTCACTGAAGTGCTGATAAGAATGTGTGTATACACATATATGTATTCATATTTATATCTATTATGTATCTGTATATCCCTGTATACATATATGTTTATGGGATCTTTCTTTGGCTTCCCGACTGTATATATGCTAATTGAATCAAAGACAAGTGTTCAAATTTTGTATCTCTGCTTAAATATTTTGCCTTAGATTTAACTCGTACACATTTTATGCTAGTGTTTGGACCCAGAAACCTTGAAAGAACTCAGAATGCCTCATTGTGTCTCAGTTATCCTTATAATAATCTTTTGAGGTAGAAAAGGCCACATGATGTCTTCATTTTCACAGTGGAAAAATGGACACATTTAGGTTAAATTTACATAATTAGTGACAAAGCCAGGATTGAGATCTAAATCTCTTAATTAAACAATACATTGTACTTTCTATGAGAATTGATTTTTTAGAGTTTCCTTTGCCTTCTTTTTAGCATTTAGCTTTCAGTTTTCTTTTAGTACTTCACTATGTATACATGTACATATATGTGCATGTACAGTACTTAAAAGACTAGTAAAACAATTTTTATGTACAGAATCTAGCAAAAATGAGTTTTAATTATGGTTTTATTAAAGTGTATTTACAAATTTTGTATTACAAATATTGTAATTACAAAGAGATTAGAATCTTGCCCAGATTTTGTCAGCCATTATTATCTAACATCATTGACTTAATTTCAATATTTCAGTAGAATAATAATCTTATCTAGTGAGTGGGTGCTTTTCTCCTCCCACTCACCACCCCCCCAATTTCTAACATTGGATCTTATGAACTTTTAGTATAATGGAAAAACGTCCACTTTAAAGTTGTTCACAAAAATATCTATTTGAAGATACAGCTGGGAAAAGAGTAAAGAATGGCTAAAAAGTGTTGTGGCATATGTATTTATCAGTGTATGTGATCATATATGTTTGTATACATGCTTTTTTTTCCCTTTTATAGTCACTGAAGAGCCTTCGGAATTCAGACTTGAAGCCATATATTATCTTCATTGCACCCCCTTCACAAGAAAGGCTTCGTGCATTATTGGCCAAAGAGGGCAAAAATCCAAAGGTATGTTGTTATTGTGTAACTCTTCCAGGAAGGATACAAGTATAGGGTAATTTCCAGCTATTTGTATCTAAACAACCTGAAAAAAGACAATTCATTTTGCCATAGTAATAACCCTAAATGCAAGGCTGTAGTGTACTCACTACTTTCTCTTTTAATACAACTTATATTTTCATTTTTATCTTCAATTAACAAACTTTTTTTTTTTTGCTCCTTACTTCCTTAGTAGCCACTTCTCCCATTGGGAAAATAAAAGGGTAAATCAAACCCTGTTACAAAATAGCATACTTAAAATTAGGTTTTAATCATTCATATTTAAACAAAACAAATTTCCACATTAGTCACATAAAAAAATTTTGTCTCATTCTTTATCTTGATTCTATCACTTCTCTGTCTGCATTAGGCTTCATCATCTCCCTCTTGGAATCATGTTTGATTATTGTATAGATCAGTGTTCTTATTCAAAGTATTTTTTTTTCCTTTTAAATTTATTTATTTTTAGTTTACAGCATTCAGTTCCACAAGTATTTGAGTTCCAAATTTTATCTACCTTCCTCTCTTCCCCAATCCCCACCCAAGATGGCATGTAATCCTATAGATATCACATTAAACATTTTCACAATAGTCAAGTTGTAAAGAAGAATTATAACCAAAGGAATGAACCGTGAGAAAGAAGAAAGAAAAACCAAAAAAGAGAGCAAATAGTTTGCTCCAGTCTGCATTCAGACTCCGTAATTCTTTCTCTGTATGTGGATAGCTTTTTCCATCATGAGACTTTTGGAGCTGTCTTTGAACCTTGCATTGATAAGAGGAGTCAAGTCTATCAAAGTTAGTCCTTACAGATACTGTAAGGACTCACTCAGCATTGGTTCATGTAAGTCTTTCCAGGTTATTATGAAGTCCATCTGCTCCTCGTTTTTTATAGCACGTTGGTATTCCATTACATTCATATACCACAACTTGTTTAGCCATTTCCCAATTGATGGGCATTCCTTCGATTTCCAATTCTTTGCCACCACAGAAAGAGCTGCTATGATATTTTTGTACATACAGGTCCATTTCCCACTTGGGTGATCTCTTTGGGATACAGCCCTAGAAGTGGTATTGGTGGGTCAAAGGGTGTGCACATTTTTATAGCCCTTTGGGCATAGTTCCAAATTGCTCTCCAGAATGGCTGGATCAATTCACAACTCTACCAAAAATGTAACAGTGTTCCTATTTTCCCCACATTTTCTCCAACATTTATCATTTTTCTGTTTTGTCATGTTAGCCAATCTAATAGGAGAGATGTGGTACCTAAAAGTTGTTTTGATTTGCATTTAGAGTATTTTTTCATGACTATAGATATCTTTAATTTCTTCCTGTGAAAACTGTGTTTATATCCTCAAAGTAATTTTGTTTGCAGTATTATTATATAAATTGCCCTCTAGCTTATTTCTGCTCCCTTTGCTACATCAGTTCATACAAGTCTTTGTAGGTTTCTTTGAAATAACTCTGAGGTTCTTACTTCATCCTCACCTTATTGGCAAAAGTGACAAAAAAGGAGAATGACAAATGTTGGCAAGGTTGTGGGAAAATGGGAACACATCTACTGTTGGTGGAACTGTTCAAGGGGACTGGAAGAATAGGAGGTGGCTAGGTTATGAAGATCTCTGAATTTTCTGTTTGATCCTTCAGGCAATAGGACCACTGGAGTAAATATATTAAGTTAGGGGTATGATATGGTTGGACCTGCGCTTTCAAAAATCATTTTCATGGCTTAATGGAGGCAGAATTAGAGTGGGGAGAGACTTGAGTCAGGCATCCCCAACAGCAGGTTTTTGCAGTCATCCGGGCATGAGTTGATGAGGGCCTGCACTCATGACAGAACGGGGCATGTTTGAGAGATGTTGTGAAGGTGAATTTGACAGGGCTTGGCAAGATTTTTGATTGTTGTAGACAGGGCTGGGGGAGTCCAGATGACTCCTAAGTTTGTGAGCCTGAGGGACCGGGAGGATGGTGTTGCCCTCTACAAATAAGAAATGGTGGGAGCAGGACATAATTTTTGGGAAAAGATAATGAGTTCCATTTTGGACATAGTAAGTTTAAGATACCTATTGGACATCCAGTGTGAGATGTCTGAAAGGCAGATGATAGATTAGAAAGAAGATGGTAGATTAGAGGTCTGCAAGAGATTGGGGCAGAATTTGCAAATAGGTAGATTTGCAAATCATCAGTTTAAAGATGGTAATTAAATCAATGGGAGCTGATAAGATCTAGTGAAATACTGGAGAAGAAAAGAGGGCCCAGGAAAGAACTCTGAGGGACACATACAGTTAGAGGCAATCATCTCAGTGAAGATCCAGTATAGGAGACAGAAGAAACAATCAGTTAGAGAAAGGAAAACCAGGAGAGAAAAAAGCCTCAAAAGAAGATATCATTTCTCTGTTTTTGTTCTCAAAGCTATCCTGCTGCAATCTTGCCCTACTTAATTTTCTGATAGTGTGTTGAAATCATATTTTTAAGTCATCTCAAGATATTAGGCACCATGTTATACCTGTGTTTCTAAAGCACAGGAGATAATGTGATTACAGTGGAGAGAACACAGAATTTGGACAGTGAGAAAAGACCTGGATTGAGATCCTCCCCCCTTCCATTTCTTGTTACTTTGTGGCCTTGGGCAAATCACTTAACCTGTCTGCTTCTTTTAACTTAATATTATTTTATTTTCCAATTACATGTAAAGATAGTTTTCATCATTCATTTTTGTAAAATTTTGAGTTCCAAATTTTTCTCTCTTCTCTCCCCCCAAATTTTTTTCTTCTTAAAATTAATTTGATTATTTATTTTTAGTCTTCAGCATTCGCTTTTTTAAAATTTTTAGTTCTAAATGTTCCCCTCTCCCTCCAATCCTCCTTCACCTAAGATAGCAAGCAATCTGATATAGTTTATACATGTACAATCATGTTGAACATATTTACACATTAGTTATGTTATGAAAGAAGGATCAGAATAAAAGAGAAAACAACAACCAAAAAAGCGAAAATAGTATGCTTCAATCTGCATTCAGATAACATAGTTCTTTTTTTGGATGTTAACTGATGGCTTCTTTTCACTTTTTGACTTGCCTTTCATATTGCATTTTCTAAATTTTTACCAGTTGAATCTATTAGGAGTTCATAAAAATGATTAACTTAACACTGGAAACACAAATATTGAGAAATAAGATGATTTTTTAAATAATCAATGGTGGCTGCTGTCCAGATCACAGCACTTGTCCTAATGTTGATCCTGAGCACTGTTGACAAGTTTTTGATAGAAAAAATATTAGCAAAAGCAGGATCCTCTGGTTTTACAATTTCTATCTAAATACACTTGAGCATCTACTTCAAAAAGAAGTCTTGGTCATGCCAATTTGCTTCACTATTCAATTTGCTGTGTATAAGCAGGTCAGTCTTTGAAGATTTATATTAATAGCACATTTCCAAGACTGTAAATGTGATGAGTCAAATTATTTAAGAACAAAATATCAATTTCATCAAAAAAGGATGACTTAAAATGTGTTTCTCCTTTGGAAAGATGTAAGTGTTCCTATAAGGATGGACCAGAGATTCTTCTGCAAATTGATCTGCTTCCATGAAAACTGTCAACCATTAATATCCTTGCATAAATACAAAAGATTTTTCAAAAACTGAAGATGAAAAATCATTATTTTCCATTGCACATGGTTCAACTAGGCCTTTTGTACTTTAACCAGTGTTTGCAATAAATATAATATCCTTTGAATCACTAGTACCTACCACATATTAAGTACTTAATAATTGCTTATTGATTTTTTTTTAAATTTAAATCTTGTAATGTATCTCACATTAAAGATTGGATGCAATGTAGTGTTCTTAGCTGAAAGGGGCAGCAACTCTGAAACTAAAAGGGCATGAAGTGATATATCATGCACTCATTTCTTTATTCAAGATGTCATTTGATAGCCATCAGGTCACCACAGCAATGCCCATCTGACTTCTGGGAGGTTGCTGGTGGAAGGTATAGCAATCTATTCATAAAACTTTTATTTTACTTACATAACGTTAATGCACATTTTATTAACAGTTATTCTTGAATTATGAATTTCATAAGATACTAAACAAATAAGTCAAATTATTTTTCTGTTAACTATTTTACAGCAGGCAAGTGAAAGAATCATAAAAACATACAATTTTTTAAAATTTAAATATAAGAGGGTTTTTTTATTTTACTATCAGTCAATTCATTCTTATGCCATTTTTACTTGTATATCTGTTTTTAGATTACCTAAACCATTTTAAAAAAAATAAAATGAGCATAGAAAGAATAATGAAATTGAAACAGCAGGTAACTAATTTTTTTCTTTTTAAAATTAATTTGATTATTTATTTTTAGTCTTCAGCATTCGCTTTTATAAGATTTTGAGTTCTAAATGTTCCCCCCTCCCTCCAGTAATTCTCCCCAAGACCGCATGCAATCTGATACAGGTTATACATGTAACAATCTTATTAAACGTATTTCTACGTTAGTCACATTGTGAAAGTAGAATCAGAACAAAAGGGGGAAACCATGAGAAAGAAAACAAAAAATCAACACAAGAAAGAAAAAATAGTATGCTTCGATCTGAATTCAGACTCCATAGATCTTTTCTCTGGGTGCGGATAGCATTTTCCATCATGAGTCTTTTGGAATTATCGTAGATCATTGTATATCTGAGAAGAACTTAGTCTAACAAAGTAGGTCAGCAGCACAGTGTTGCTGTTACTGTGTACAGTGTTCTGCTAAGGTTCTGCTCTCTTCACTCAGCATCAGGTCATTCAAGTCTCACTTTTCTTATGGAACAATGGTATTCCATTACATTCATTTATCACAACTTGTTTAGCCATTTCCTAATTGATAGGTATCCCTCCAATTTCCAGTTCTTGGGCACCAGAAAAAGAACTGCTCTAAATATTTTTGTACATGTGGGTCCTTTCCCTTTTTTTATGATCTTTTGGAACTACAGGCCCACTAGTGGTATTGCTGAATCAAAGGGTTTGCAATTTTATAGCCCTTTGGGTGCAGTTCTAAATTGTTCTTCAGAATGGTTGGATCAGTTCACAACTCTACCAACAATGCATTAGTGTTCCAATTTTTTTTTAACCACCACTACCCTCAATCTGCCCTGCCTTCTATCAGCCCCCCTTCCTTTTCTTCCCCTTTTTCCTTACTACTTTCCTTCCATCTATCCATCCCCTCCCTTTTCTTTCCCCTTTCCCCTCCTTCCTATAGGGTAAGTTAGATTTCTATACCTAACTGGTTATGTTATTTCTCCTTTGAGCTAAATCTAATGAGAGTAAGGTTCAAACAATGCTCATCTCCTTCCCTCCTTTCCGTCTACTGTAATAGGTCTTTGTGCCTTTTCATGTGATGTAATTTATTTACCGTTTTCTGCCTCCTCTTTTCCTCTTCTCCCAGTGCAATCCCTTTTTGCCACTTAATGAGATTTTTTATCATCACATCAAAGTCAAGTTAAACCCACTGTCAAACCCCTTCAAAATGTCATAATAATGATACCGTTCTCAAGAGTTATAAGTGTCATCTTCCCTTCTAGGGATGTAAAGTTTGCCCTTATTGAATAACTTTCAATATTGAGTAAATTAACTGGGTTAAAAGTTTGTATTAAGGATTATTTTGCAGATATAGTCATAAAGATGTACATGTTGAGATTGTATATTCTACCATGACATGTTTTTAACCACAGGCATAAGAATTATCTCCTTTCCCCCTCAAGTCAACATGTAGCCATTTTTTCTTTGCTTAGATATGGAAAGTATTTTCACATTGGTCTTCTGTAATCACAAATGTACCAGAACTACTATGCCTCCGTAGAAAATTTTCATATTCTCATATTGGTCATGTTACATTAAAACAGATCACTCCTCATATTTGCTATCTCTAGCACCCTACTTTTAAACATTAGAAAAACCACATGAAAAATATTGAAATTTATATTGAAGTAACATAAACCTGTCATAATAAACCTGCCAAAAAAAAGAAGTTTGTGAAAATCTTTCATCCCAAGTTAACTAAGGAAGTTGGAAAGAAAATTCTTTGTGGTGGAGGCTAGCTCTGAGCCCACATGAATGAAACACCAGTGGTGGGACTAGGTAGTAACAGAAGCAACAGTAGGTTTGGGAGCTTTCAAAGCCCAGACAGTAAGGGAAAATGACACCTAGGCAGAGAGAGATTAGAGGGGACCCTTGTGCTAGCACTGGACAGAGGACCAAACATCAGTTGTCAGATCTCATTGCCAATACTCATTTCTGGATCATTGTTCAAATGCAGAGAGTAGCACTTTTATTTAAGAGGAAACATATGCCTTGAGGGGCAGTATCACTTTTATCTCAAAGGATCAGGGACCAGAAACCCTGAGGAACAGTATTGTTTTAGGCCCAAGGGAACAAAGGCCCTGAGGAGCAGTATCAATTGCAGTCCCAAGGGATCAGGGCCCCTTCTGAGTAAGGAACAGAGTGCAGGCTGAAAGCAGTGACCATCTTGGGAGCACCAAAAACTTTCAGACCCTGAGATTTAGTTCTGAAAAGAGCAGTGTGAAAAAGCCTAAAGCTTGAAACAGTCTCCCTCTGCCCACACTGGGAACAGAACCCAACAAGAAATAGCATGGAAAAGTGAGCAAATAACAACAACAAAAAGAACCTGACCAAAAAAAGCTACTGTGTTAACAGGGAAGATCAGTGTACCAGCGCAAAAGACAGTGAAGTAAAAATGGCTATAAGCACAGCCACAAAGAAAAATGTGGATTGGATGCAAACCCAACAAGAATTCCTGGAAGACCTAAAATTTTATTTTGGAATAAGAATAGAATACAAAAGAAATAAGCAAAATAAGAATGGTAGAGGAAAAATTGGGTAAGAGAATGAGAGCAAAGGAAGGAAATTCTGAAAAGACATAAGCACAAAAAAGCTGAAAAAAATAACACATTAAAAAACAGAATAGGTGAAATGGGAAAAGGTACAAAAATTCCCTGAAGAAAAATCATTCCTTTAAAATTGGAAAAACAATAAAAGACAAAAGAATGAAAAAATAGAAGAAAATGGGGAAAAAACTGACTTAGAAAATAGGTCATAGAAAAACAATTTAAGGATTACTGGATCATTGAAAGCCATGATTGAAGAAAGGTCCTAGACATCATGTTTCAAGAAATTAGCCCTGCCCCCCAACCTGCTATGATATCCTAAAATCTGAGGATAAAATAGAAATGGAGAGAATCCACCAATCACTTCCTGAAAGAGATCCCGAAATAAAAACTCCAAGGAATATCATGGCTAAATTCCAGAGCTCTCAGGTCAAGGGTAAAACATTAAAGCAGCAAGAAAGAAAACATTCAGATATCATGGATCCACAGTCAGGATCACACAAGATTTAGCAACTACCACATTAAAGGAGAAAAGGGCTTGGAATATGATATTACAGAATACAAAAGATCTGGGATTACAACCAAGAATCACTTACCCAGCAAAACTGAATATAATCTTTTAGGAGGAAAAAAATGGGTATTAAATGAAATAGAGGACTTTTCAAGCATTCCTGTTGAAAACATAAGAGCTGAATAGAAATTTTGGTTTTCAAATACAGTACTCAAGCATAAAAAGGTAAACCTGAAAGAGAAATCACAAGGGACTCAGGATAATATGTGTCACCTCTGAGAACTTTATCATTATTAGGGAAATTAGAAAGATTCTACATAGAAAAAGGCTGTAAGAGTGAGTTGATTTATGTTGGGATGATGCGAAAAAAATGGATGCACTGGTAGAAGGGAGAGGAAAAATGAGGAAAATTTTCTCACATAAAATAGGTATACAAGGAAGAGCCTTTACAGGGTAGTTGGGGGGGGGGAGGGGGATGGGATGGGCTCTACACTTGAACTTCAGTAACATCTAAATTGGTTCCAAAAGGAGGGAAATATATATTGTTATATTATACTATATATTATTATATTATATTATATTATATTATATTATATTATATTATATTATATTATATTATATTATATTATATTATATTATATTATATTATATTATATTATATTCTGTAGAGGAAGGACAAGATAAAAAGAGAGAAAGATAAACTGGAAAAAATAGTTTGGAGGGAAATACACGGTAATCACAACTGAATGTGAATGGGATGAATTCATCCTTAAAATGGATAGCAGAGTGGATTAAAAAACCAGAATCCTACAATATTTCATTTACAATAAATGCATTGGAAGCAGAGACACATGCACAGTAAAGGTAAGGGGCTAGAGCAGAATCTGTTATGCATCAGGTCAAGTAAAAAGTAAAAACACACAAAGGTAGCAATCATGATCTCTGGCAAAACAAAAGCAAAAATAAATCTAATTAAAAGAATTAAGAAAGGAAATTGCATCTTGCTAAAAAGTAGCACAGACAGTGAAGTAATATCAATACTAAACATATGCACCAAATGGTATAGCATGCAAATTCTTGAAATTCAAGAAAAAGTGAAATAAATTACAGGAAGAAATAGACAGTAAAACTGCACTAGTGGCAGACTGCAGCCTACCCTACGCAAAACTAAATAAATATAATCATAAAATAAGAAAGAAATTAAGCAGATTAATAGAATCTTAGAAAAGTTAGATATGATAAACCTGGTGAAAACTGAATGCAAATAGAAAGGAGTATGCCTTTTCCTTAGCTGTCTATGGCACCTTCACAAAAACTGAGCACATATTAGGTCATAAAAACTTCATAGACAAATGCAGAAAAGCATTAAATGGCCTCTTTTCAGACCATAATACGATAAAAATTACATTTACTAAAGGGCTGTGGAAGCATAGATTAAAAATTAATTGGAAACTAAGAAATGTAATCCTAAAGAATGAGTGGGTCAAAGAACAAGTCATAGAAATAAGCGATAATTTCATTAGAGAACGACAACAATGAACCAACATTCCAAAATTTGTTTGCAGTCAGAGCAGTAGTTACAGCAATAAAAGAAAAAGGTCAGTGAATCAGGCATAAATTAAAAAAAAAAAGAACAAATTAAAAATCCTCAATTAAACACTAAATTGGAAATCAAAGGAGAAATTAATAAAATTGAAAGTTTAAAAAATAACCATTGAACTAATAAATAAAACTAGGAGCTGGTTTTATGGGGGAAAAAAGATAAACCATTGGTTAATTTGATTTTAAAAAATGAAGAAGGAAACCAAACGACAAGTATAGTATGCTTGACACAGAGCCCATTAGCATAGCCTTTGTGACCAATCCTGGCAATGTAGATAAAAAAAGTTATTTCAATGAAAAATATTTAGCTAAGGTTTGACTTTTCAAACTAAAGGTAATTTGAGACAGAGGGAAATTCATAAAGGAGGGTGTCAAATACCCGGTGATCTCATAAACTTGATAAAGAAAAGCCATATGTATTCATAGATATTCTGATAAAGTACATAGAATGTTATCTTAAGCATTTTTACTCTGTTGAATACTAAAATATTTCTGTAATGTTTCTCTTTTACTAACTATCAATACTTTATAAGTCATAACAGTGTATTCACTTACATTAATGTGCACAAGGGCCTGACACTGAACAAAAGCTTTAGTGTCTTCCGTGGCCAGATGTATAACATTCCAGAATGGAAATTAGGAAACTCTGCATAAATTACCCGGGAATAAACCAAAGGTATTATAGTTTTGTGGGAGCTTTTTGTTTCCAAGCTTAACAAAGCAGAAAGCACATGACAAGAATTCTTGTATTCATGTATCCCATCTTCATTGTGCGTGTATACTATTTTTCAGTTCAAATGTTTCTTTAATTTAATTTGGTAATTAAAAGCATTATGTTTAGTTATATAAGTTGGTTTTGAGTATCGTTATGTTTATGGTTCCGGTATAGTACTTCGACTTGGAATATAAAGAGTTTCCTTGATTGACAAATATGTGCATTCTTCTCTCCAATATATGCTTGCAACTTAATTATTATGGACAGACCTTACATAAGTAGAATTCTTGTCTTGTCTGGTCCTTAGCAACCCACTTGGATAAAATAAATTTTTAGATTAAATCTGTTTGCAGATTTTTCTGTGGTTTTCTATACATTTCATGAAAGTTTCTTTCTTTCCAGCTTTATACACAATCCTACAAATTATGGAGAAAGAAATTAGGAAGTTCTGTGAACCATGGGATCTGTTTAGGGCAAATTTTTCAACTTTAAAAAAATGTTTCTGTTGTGGAGAGCTAAACGGATAGCTGTGTTTGAGCCACACTTAGAGGCATTCTTCTGAAATTATTAGTCCTAATGATACAGTAATACAATTCCGGCATCTCAGTTCTGATATTGTGTCCATCTTCACGATTCATAGTGTCCAGATAGAATAAAGAAATAAAGAGCTAGAAGATCACATAAAAAGATTAGAGTCTCTATGTCGATTCATCAGGCAAGAGAAACCACTAGCCTGAAAGGTCACTGCTTATTACCCAACTGCGTGTGTGTGTGTTTGTGTGTGTATGTATGTATTCTTCCCTACCCATCATTATAAAAGTTTTTCCTTAATCACCTCTTTTATGTAAGATTATTTTCCCCGTTCTGCCTCTCCTTACTCTCCATGCATCCCTGTTTCTCACCCCTTCATTTTTTTTTAGAGATTATCCCAACATAATTGACCCACTCTTACCTTCTTCAAGGCTTCCAGAAATTCTTATTAGGCTTCAGTCTTAATTAGAATTTTTCTTTGAAGTTTTGCTTATAGCTGTTTTCACATTGGTTTCTTCATTTGAGTTTATGTCTTGGTCTTCCCTGTAATTCCTTGTTCCTGACTTTAAATAGCAGCTTTTGGGGTTGGGGGGGGGGTGTCATTTTTCTAGCCTATTTCTTTACTTTGAATGTCATGTTGATGTTGAGTTCTGCTCATTTCAGGGTGGTGGGGCACTGTCCAAAACTTCAGAATTTTTTTTGCCATCACTTTTAGAGCTGGATCTAGGAGGTTTTTGGTGCTTCCAAGCTGGTATGAATTAGAGAGAGGTATGGACACTGATCTCTTGGTCTGCACTCTGGCCAGAACTGCATATTGCCAGTCAGCAGCAGCTGCATCCAGTACCAGCAAAGGGTCCTCTCTAATCTGTTTCTGACCAGTTTTCTGACTCTCTTACAGTCTTAGGGCTGAGAGCTCTTGAGCTGCTGCTGTTGCTGTCGTAGCCCCTTCCAAAGCCCAGGACTGGTACTACCAATGCTCAGAGCCCACACCAACTCTGATGTCACAGAATTCTCCTGTGTACTGCTTAAGTTGTCTTACTCTGGAAAATGTCTCACTCCAACCTTTTGTTGGCTTTGCCACTCCAAAATTTGATTTGAGGAGTTATTAAAGTTGTTTGGAGGGATTGTTGGGAGACTTCAACTGGGTGGCTGCCTTTCATCCTCCATCTTGGTTCTACCCCTTATACTCGGTTTTTTTTACAGCACCTAACCTTGTTAGTAGACCCATGATTTAATCAGACTGCTCACTTCTGTTTTTCATAGCTTACCTTGGCTAGAAAAAATCACTACCTAGTGACCAATTTTCTGGTCCTGAATCTTAGACACACAGTATCAGAACCTATATTAAAAATCTTTCAAAATTAATAAGACCTCTCACAGACCATATGATCATCAGACACGATATTGAAGAAAGTACAGTTACCTGTACAACATGATGGGATATCTCAGTAGGACTTGTAAAGGGTATTGTGTACACATGAATATAGGCTTCACTGGACTTGAGGACTGTAAGTCATTTCTGGGATTCAGAGAAAGCTTGGGTCTTTGCTGTCTTATCTCATTTCACATAAATCATAGCACAGTTTCTTTAAACTACTGGATGTATTTCAGAGTGATTGAATTTAGCCCATGTTTTGTTGTTTGGGAGTTAGCAGTTTCTTCGTCAGGACACCAATAGGCGAGCCTCGTGTTGTTTTGATAAGGTTTTTATTTTTAAATTATGTGCTCTATTCACATTTAATTGTAAACTATTTTTAAAGCTTTAGACCAATAGAAATTTAGCCAGCCCTTGAATTACAGATTCCTGACTTAAAAATAAACTCAACAGAATCAAGTAAAAAACAACTTGAAATAAAAAACATTAGGAAAGTTTCAGGATATAAAATAAACCCACATAAATCCTTGGCATTCCTATATATTACTAACAAAGCCCAATAGCAAGAGATAGAGAAATTCCATTTAAAGTTACTGTAGACATTATAAAATATTTGGGAGTCTACCTGCCAAGACAAACCCAGGACCTGTATGAACACAATTACAAAACACTTCTCACGCAAATAAAGTCAGATCTAAATAAATGGAAAAACGTCAATTGCTCATGGTTAGGCCTAGCTAATAAAATAAAAATGAAAATTTTACCTAAATCGATTTACTTATTCAGTGCCTTAGAAACCAGACTATCAAAAAATTATTTTACAGAGCTGGATAAAATAACAGAATTGGGACAGCTAGGTGGCGCAGTGAGTAGAGCACTGACCCTGGAGTTAGGAGGACCTGAGTTCAAATACGGCCTCAGACACTTGACATATGCACTAGCTATATGACCTTGGGCAAGTCACTTAACCCCAATTGCCATGCCAAAAACAAAAAGAAATAACAACAAAATTCATCTGAAAGAATAAAAGGTCCAGCATATCAAGAGCATTAATGAAAAGATATACTAGGGAAGGTGGCCTAGCCATACCAGATATTAAACTGTACTATAAAGCAGCAGTCATCAAAACTACTTGGTATTGGTGGATCAGTGGAATAGGTTAGGTACACAAGTTACAGTAGTCAACGACTATAGCAATCTACTCTTTGATAAACCCAAAGAATCCAGCTTCTGGGCTAAGAATTCACTATTTTACAAAAACTGCTGGGAAAATTGGGAAATGGTAGGGCAGAAACTGGGCATAGACCAAAATCTTACATTGTATACCCAAATAAAGTCAAAATGGGTTCATGATTTAGGAATAAAGGCAGTTTGGGAGAGCAAGGAATAGTTTACCTGTCAGATTTATGGGAAAGGGAAGAATTCATGACCCAACAAGAGATAGAGAGTGTTACAAATGCAAAATGGATATTTGATTATGTTAAATTGAGAAGCTTTTGTATAAACAAAGCCAATGCAACAAAGATTAGGAGGGAAGCAGAAAATTGGGAGAAAATCTTTACAACCAGTATCACAGATAAAGACCTCATATCTAAATATACAGGGAACTGAACCAGATTTATAGGAATACCAAGTCATTCCCCAGTTGAGAAATGGTCCAAGGATATGAACAGGCAGTTTTCAGAGAAAGAAATTAAAGATATCTATAGTCATATGAAAGAATGCTCTAGATCACTATTGATTAGAGAAATGCAAATCAAAACAACTCTTAGGTACCACATCTCTCCTGTCAGATTGGCTAACATGACAAAACAGGAAAATGATAAATGCTGGAGAGGATGTGGAAAAATTGGAACATTGTTACATTGTTGGTGGAGTTGTGAACTGATCCAGCCATTCTGGAGAGCAATTTGGAACTATGCCCAAGGGGCTATAAACCTAGTAATACCACTTCTAGGGCTGTATCCCAAAGAGAGCACCCAAGTGGGAAATGGACCCGTATGTACAAAAATATTTATAGCAGCTCTTTTTGTGGTTGCAAAGAATTGGAAATCAAGGGGATGCCTATCAATTGGGGAATGCCTAAACAAGTTGTGGTATGTGAATGAAATGGAATATTATTGTGCTGTAAGAAATGAGGAACAGACAGACTTCATTATATCCTGGAAAGACTTACATGAACTGATGCTTAGTGAGGGGAGCAGAACCAGGAGATCATTACACACAATTACAGATACATGGTATCTGTAAGGACTAACTTTATAGACTTGACTCCTCTCATCAATGCAAGGTACAAAGACAGCTCCAAAAGACTCATGATGGAAAAAGGCATGTATTTCCAGAGAAAGAATTATGAAGTCTGAATGCAGATTGAGGCAAACTTTTTGCTGTCTCTTTTTTTTTTCTTCTTTTTTGGTTTCGTTTCTCCTTTCTCATGATTCATTCCATTGGTTATAATTCTTCTTTACAACTGGACTATTATGTAAATAAGTTCAACGTGAAGGTATATGTAGAACCTACATTGGATTACATGCTGCCTTGGGGGGCAGGGGGGAGGAAAAGGAGGGAGAGAAAATTTGGAACCCAAAAACTTGTGGAACTGAGTGTTGTAAACTAAAAATAAAAAATAAATTCATTAAAAAAAAATAAACCCAACAAGCGTTGAACATAGCCAACTTACACTTCTCCCACCGTAAGAATTGTTGTGGAAAATATTGAGGATTTCAAAGAGTCTGTGGGCTAGAAAATAGAGAAGGTGGGGGAATACAATAAAAAGCAAGAATTTAGGGGATCTTGGCCCCAAGAGCAGGCTTCCCAACAGATCAAATCTTACCTAAATGTTAGGTCCCTTTGCCCCGGAGTGGGGGGTCAGGGGAAGTCAGGGTCCTTTGTCATTAAGGGAAAGTAGATATCTCTGGAACTTCTTCTACATGTTGTCTCCCTCCTTAGAAACTGAGTTCCTTTAGGACAAGGACTATGTGGGCCTGATTTGTATCTTCAGCTTAGCACAGTGCCTAACACATAGTAAATGCTTAATAAAGGCTTATTCACTGAATATGGACCACTGTGGTTGGAAGAGGAGTAAAGATGATGACAAAAATAAACTATGTCCATTTCAAATTTTTTTTTAAGATCTTGGGGTCCTACCAAGAAAGGGGAAAATTCTGTTCTGCCCTCCTCCTTTATTGCTTAGCCCCCTTTTTTCACTATGCATTATAGGTCACACATATTATAGGCTTAAACTGATAGGTTAATTTTTGTGAATTTTGTTCAAAAAAATTTTGCAACATTGCTTCTCAGGAAAATGTGCTTAGATTTTCAAATAACATACATTATTAAATTGGGAGTTATATTATTATTTTTAGGGATAAAATTACATTTTTAATTACAGAGAGAAATCATATTAGAATTTATTTTGCAAACATTGTTCTATCTCTTGGAATATTATTTATTCATACATAATATTTAAAATCTAATTTTAAAAAGGACAGAAAATGATACTACAAATCACTTATTCTAAACCCTTATTTTACAGACAAGAAAACTGAAGCCCACAAATGTAAAGTGCTTTGAGTAAGGTTTAAAGAATGTCACACACCTAGTTAGGGCAGAGCTGGGAAATCTGGAGCAGAAAGTTGTACTCAGTTGAACTAATATTGTATCTTTTTTGAATATTCTCAGTCAGTTTTATGACTGTGAGTTGCTCAAGGTGGGAAAGGTCCTGGAACAGCATTCCAAGTGATTGAAAATGGTATCATTTAAATTTTTAGCAGTGTTTTTACTTTTTTTCCTAATTGGAATTTCTCAGTGGAGGACTTGTTCTTCTTAGACCTGGAAAGCAGAACTAGAACCAGTAGGTAGAAAGTATAAGCAGAAATGGTAATTAGAGCTGTACCAAAAAATGGAAGTTTTGGAGGCCTTTAAACTAGTTGGATGGTAAACCACATGTTGAGGATACTGTAGAATCAAGTCACACTTTGGGTGGGTTTGTACTAGGTGAATTCTATGATTTGTGGTTTCTTTGGCATTTCCATTTATTTGTTATATTAGGATCATTGGATCATAGATTTGGGGCTGGCATGGACCTAAGGCCCTCTTTTAGAACCTTTTCATTTCGCAGAAAAAATCCATAAAAAGTATTACCCCAGTGTATGACCAAGATTTGAACCTAGATTGTCTAACTCCGTAGTGTTCTTTCCACTATACGATGCTGTAAATGAAAATAATTAAGTGATTTTAGCCCCTTTGATATAGCATTGTGTCAGGCACCATGGAAGATAGAGAGAAATAAGGTAACAGTTTTTGCCCGTAGAAGAAGAGTATATTGTTATTTATAGATACATAAAAGAGAATTAGTGAGATTGCATATAAAAATAGCTAGCATTTATATAGTACTTTAAATTTGCAAAGCACTTTACATATGTTAATTATTTGATCCTCACAGCAGCCCTGGGAGGTAGTAGAAGCTGAGGCAGTTAAATGATCTGCCCAGGGTCACACAGCTACTAAGTGTCTGAGGCCAATTTTGAACTTAAATCTTCCTGACTTCATCTAGCACTATCCATTGTGCCATCCTTATCTGAGAATGAGCCAATGCAAACTCAGGAATCAGATGAATAGACAAGTCTGACTATCACAGAGAATTTGGAGTTAGAGAATATATAGACATTTGGGAGACAGTTAAGGTTTTTGGGGGATGAATGGACAAGAGTTACTTATTTCTTACTGTGTAAAAAAAATATTAAGTATCTGTACTCATTAGACATAAGGTTCCAAGTGGAAATGTTTTGAATTATTTTTTTCTCATTTTCAGAAACTAAAAATATTTAACACTAACATGATTGGCATGAAATAAATTTTTGCATTTTCAGGTTGGGAGAAAATAAACGTTAGTTTTCAGGCCCTGTTTTTTTGTTTTTGTTACAAATAATGTTTTTCTAAATTTTAGTTTTTTTGGGTTCTTATAAAAATAACATTCACACAAATGCATAGATAGAAAAAGTCTTGTCATCTCTAGCTTCACAACATCTTTCTACAGTCTCCTCTTCACATAGCTTAAACCCTACTTCAGCCCTGTGTCAATCACCTCTAGCCTCCCAACTTCTTTCTGCCTCAAACCTCCAATCTTTTCTTCAATCTATTGTTAAGGTTGATTTTTCTAAAGTGTTAGTCTGATAATATTCCCCTTCCCTTAAGTTCTAGTAGCTCTCTGTCATCCAAGGACTAAATATACAATTTTTCAGCTCGTTAACTTGGTTATTTCCTGCCTTTCCAGTTTGTCTTTCCTCACCTCTCCTTCAATTTATGATCCGTCATTGCTGGCTTACCTCAGTGGCACTTCATTTCTTATGCTGTGCCTTTGTACTGGCACACTCATATCCACGGATCTTAGCTTCCCTGACTTTAAGATTGAGCACAAATCCCGCTGTTTTCAGCAGGCCTTTCCCTGTCCCATTCCTCCTATCTCCCCCAAGTCTCCCAATTGCTAATACCTCCTCCTCTCTGATTGCATTCCACCTACTATGTACGTATCTTGTATATTTCTAAGTATCAGGCCAATGAATTCCAACTTGATTCTTTGGGAAATTCTTTGGTGAGTATCTGAGGTTTTACAATGGTGTGGTAAATTGATCACAGATGTGCCTTAAAGAATATTAATCTGGTATCCAAATAAAGTGAATTGGGGTGGGCAGACCAAACAGGAGTCTTATACAATAGTAGGCATTAAGTAATGAGGGCCTGAGAATGAAAAGTGGCATGGATTTATGAGATACAGAGAAGGCACAGTAATTGAGTTTGTGGGACTGAAGAGAAGGAATTAAGGATGATTCTGAAGTTGGCTGAGGAAAAAAAACCATGATATTGACAGAACATTCAAGTTATTCTGGAATACTCTTTTGGAGGAGGCAGGGACATAGGCATTCATTTTTGCATATGCTGAGTTAGAGGTAATAAATAACCAGGACATCTTATGGTCAGTCACATTTGGAAATACACATCTCAGCAGTGAGAGAGGTAGATTTGGGAAGTGGCATATAAATGATATGCAGAAGCTGTAAGAGTAGATGGCTTTTCTGAGGGGAATCATGTAGAGTCAAAACCACAAGGGCCTTACTTGGCCAGACTTGTGGACTCTGTACCCTAATGGTTGCAGCTACTCCCTGCCCATCCAAATCCCACTAATATCTCCCCTTTCCAAATATTATCGGCCCAGACCTTTGTCTGAAGAAGAGAAGTGTTGCTCATCCTTTGACAAACAAGGAGTCCCCAAGCACAGTCCATTCAGTAAGATACAGAATGCCCGGACCTTATTATCTGCCCTGCCACTGTGTCCTCCAGTTCCACAGGCATTGGTTTCTTCTACCCTTCTGCTGAACATTAAGGACCACTAGGTCCTTCCACCAGTCCTGCAGTTGAACTCTTCTGTTTTCCTCAGTTGATTCATGAGCTCTTTTACTTTCTCATTTTTCTTTTTGTATTTCCAGACCTTAACACATTGTTTGGCAGGTAGTATGCACTTAATAAATGTTTTTACACAAAAACGGACAACTGAACTTTGGAGAAATGTTAATAGTAATAGTTGGGATGAGAAAGAAAAAAGTAGCATATGAACAGCGAGGTTACAGAATCAGAGTGAGAGTTTCAAGAAAGGAGTGTTCAATTAGCTAATGCAAGAGAGAGGTCAAAGAGAATGAGGGCATGAGAAAAGAATAACCTGTATATTTCATCAGGTTATATCATAGGCATTTTTTACATTGTTTATAGGCCATTGCTCTTGTGCTAATGTGGGATGACATCTTTTACTGTTGGATGCATCCTACTTTTCAGGGTCCTGATGGATAAAATCTCAATGTTTTTATTGTTCTCTTTCAGCCAGAAGAATTGAGAGACATCATTGAGAAGACTAGAGAGATGGAGCAAAACAATGGCCACTACTTTGACACTGCAATTGTGAATTCAGATCTAGATAAAGCATATCAGGAGTTGCTTCGATTAATTAACAAACTTGATACTGAACCTCAGTGGGTACCATCCACCTGGCTAAGGTGAAAAAAAAAATAATCATTCCATAGCATGATTGTACTTTTCTCTGGCAAACTGCCAACAAGGAAAATTGCCTCCATACTTTAATGAGACTTGAGTATTAGGTGGCCAACAGTATCTTTATACCTCTGCTTTTATATCTCTTATGTTAATATGATTGGGAAACGGTGTTCTAGCTGTTTGTGAAGAGAGTTCTTCACCTACGTCATTTTAGGGATTCCTTACTCATTTTTGATTGTAAATTTAAGCTTCAAACAAAGCAATCCCATTTTAATCACAAAAATCTTTCAGTCCTGTTTTTACTTAATAACTAAATCCGTTTTCTATTCAGTCACATTTCCATAAAATGTAGTACGTGTGCATACATGTGTATATGTATATATATAATACAATCCATGTCACATAACTATAAATATTGATGTTATTTAACACTTAAAAGAATTTACCTTGTGGAATCTTTGGTCATTTCAGAATATGCATTAACTACAGGGCAGGACATAATTTGCCCAAAAAAACTGATTTTAGTCATCAGAAGTGCTTTCTTTAAAAAAAAAAAAATAGGCAAAAATACAACGATTTAGTTGTACTTTTTATTAAAAAGATATGCTACTTTGATCTGGTTCAACCCTGTTAGGCTTGAGTTCATTCTTAAGCGCATTATATTTTATCATAAACTAGATTCTGTTTTGACAGCACTGTAATTTGGCTAATGTTTATAATGTAAATATTTCAGACTTCCATCTTTTCAGAACAAACTTTGTACATTAAACTTAACTTCACATTCAGCAGCCTTGGGTCCAATGAAAGACACCGTATGGTTGGTTTTTTAAGTGTGAATATTTTATGCCCCTCTCTTTTTTCTTTAAATTATATACCAACTGATTTGAGAACTTCTTCCTTCCTCCGATCTGTAATACAACAGAAGAAATAAGTTACATTATTATGGAAGATGTTCATGTGAAATGTGATTTTTAATAAAATGGGTTTCTTCCTCATAATGCAAGCAACTTTATTTTTTTAAAAAATATGAGGATACTGAGTACTAGATGATGTCTTATATTTTAATATATGAGCATAGCATTTCTTGTGACTGTTATGGGTAATAAACTGGAACTATGATTGCTGAATATAGCTGCTATACTGTAAACTGATATTTAATAGATCAAGCAATGATTTTCATCCACTTACTCAATATTCGAGTAAAATTAGGTAAATCCTGGTGAAATACTGTAAAAATTGACTTTGAGATCAGAAGGAAAGGAAGACCTGAAAGTCATTTGATAGCACTTTAGGAAAGCGGCATTGGAAAAATTATTAAATGTACAGAAATATGAGTTTTGTCCTAGCAGGGTCTGCCTCATGAGACCAGAATGCCACTGCAAGCTACATCTGGAGTTTGTATGACTTAGTCTTAAAGTTTGCTCTGTAGCTGTCCATCTTTACATCTTTACAACACGACCATTGGCGTGGAAGGGTGGTTTTTTTTCAGTCTCTTTATCCTTTAGGAGGTAATATGTGATTCAAATGAAGAGTTACAGGAGGGAGAGAGAGGACAAAACATAAAATGTGAATGTTAATTTTCCTTCTTAGTAACTTTCACTGCAATATTTCCTCGTTCCCAAAACTAAACACTGGAATGAAGTTGACTTGTAGCTTAATTTAACCTAAGCTGTTCAGATTTTAATGGTCTGTCACATTGTCTTGCGTATACACTAAGTTTTTGTATACATCACCTGTAATAGAAAGCTCTAGGGAGTCTACGTTGCTTTATTTTTTGTTCAGATTTGAAGAGCCCCTAAGTGGACTGGAAAGGTGTAATGCATGGCAATATTTTTTTAATATTTTTCCTTAGTATGAAATTGCTATTTCTGTTGTTGAGGGATTTAATGAGTCCTTTTCTCCTCCATTTGGGGACGCTATGGCTGACATCTTGCCTGAGGAGTTGGAATGAGAAGGAAGTACTCACTGAATTTGAGGGCACAAATAAGGATTTTTTACTTTGCACTTAGCTTTTCAAATCTCTGCAATTTTACTTTGTTCTCAGGAATAAAAGGTGGAGATTATACGGTCTGCTTTATTATGACAACTGTGTGTTAAGCCGGCGTTAACATTTTGATGATTCTTTCTCTAGCTGGATTCATACCGTGCATTTTAAGTTAGACTTTGGTGCTGTGCAGCTTCGTCGTGTGTAGAAGGTACCTTATGGTTTATAATCGCCCCCTGTATGCGTATTGGAGCTGAGTGCATAGAACCTTTGCATAAAGGGGCACCCCTGCCCTCTACCCGTCCTGTGCTACAACAGCTTCGGTATACTTCCAGAAATACCTGACAAAACATTTCTGTCTCAGTTCCTCATGTTTCTGTCTCCCCCATTCTTCCTCTCACCATATGCCGTGGCAGGTGAGCATGGCGGGTGTAGTCACCCCCAGATGCTTTCTCCATCCATTTATTAATTTGTTTTCAGTAATAAAGGATGTGAAAACTGTTGCTAAAACATTTGTTGATTTTCTCTTCTTAGGCAAGTGATGAGAAAGAGACTTCATACTGCAAATCAGAATGTGCACACTTGATTATACAATTGTCAGTCCAAACTTCATTTCCAGTCTTCTTTGTGCTGTAGTTATGGTTTGAATTCCCTTATATGGGAATTGAGAACCCTCTATTTTTTAAGAGAAAAATGTACCTTGGATCCTGGTTATATACATTACTTGTAAGAAATGTTTCCTATACAAAATTTTTAATAGGTCATAACTTTAATCTCAAACTGAAACAGGAGGGAAATTTTTGATATTTTGATCAATCCAGGTTTGCTTTCTATGAAAATTTAATATCTGGATTTCTCCTCCTTCCTCACTAATGATAGCATTAACAAGTATTAATATGAATGTAACTATGTTTTCAAAATATGAACCCCAGGGACTTAGCCTTAACAAAGGTAATTTTCCTGAGACCTGTGGTTAACCCCACTTTATACTTTTCTATCCTGTACCTATACTGTGTATTTTATGAAATGTCATAAACTGCACAACACCATAATGTAAAAAAATGTAAAATTATATTTCTAGGTTTCAAATAAAAAAATCACTGTAATAATCATTTATTATGATCTTGAGTGTTTGATTGTGTCCTTTGCTAAATTCAATTCATTCAATATATTCAACTAAGAGCCAGACTAGGCACTGGAGTGGATTTTAAAAGTTCTAGATGGTACACACTCTGAAGGCTACCTGACTTTTCAATTTTGTACATTTGTTTTTTCACCAGAGGCCAGGTATTGGATAATTAAAGTCTTATTTGTTCTTATGAATAAACTTGTTCTTTTTTTTCCCAAATTGAAGGAAGGTAGCACCCCTTGTTCTAATAACATTAGCCCCTACTTCAAAAAGCTCATCCTATTAACTTGTAGACCCGAGGAAGGAGACTATAAATAACTCCTACTTTTTTTTTAATTTATTTAACATATTTAGTTTTCAGCATTGATTTTCACAAGAGTTTGAATTACAAATTTTCTCCACATTTCTACCCTCCCACCCACTCCAAGATGGCATATATTCTGGTTGCCCTGTTCCCCAGTCAGCACTCCCCTCCCATCCCCTTTTCCCTTCCTTTCTTGTAGGGCAAGATAAATTTCTACACCCCATTGTCTGTGTATCTTATTTTCTAGTTGCATGCGAAAACATTTTTTTTTGTTTTTGAACATCTGTTTTTAAAACTTTGATTTCCAAATTCTCTCCCCTCTTCCCTTCCCACCCACCCTCCCTAAGAAGTCAAGCAATTCAACATAGGCCACATGTGTATCATAACGTATAACCCTTCCACAATACTCATGTTGTGAAAGACTAACTATATTTTGCTCCTTCCCAACCCATCCCCCTTTATTGAATTTTCTCCCTTGACCCTGTCCCCTTTCGAAAGTGTTTGTTTTTGATTACCTCCACCTCCATCAGCCCTCCCCTCCATCATCCCCCCCATTTATGTTTATCTTCTTCCCTCTTCTTTCCTGTGGGGTAAGATTCCCCATTGGGTATGTATGGTATTCCCTCCTTAGGCCAAATCTGATGAGAGCAATGTTCATTCCCCCCTCACCTGCCCTCTCCCCTCCTCCCACAGAACTGCTTGCTCTTGCCTCCTTTATGCGAGATAATCTACCCCATTCTATCTCTCCTTATCTCCCTCTCTCAGTATGTTCCTCTCTCATCCCTTAATTTGATTTTATTTCTTTTAGATATCTTCCCTTCATCTTCAACTCGCCCTGTGTCCGCTCACTCTCTCTCTCTCTCTCTCTCTCTCTCTCTCTCTATATATATATATATATATATATAGATAGATAGATAGATAGATACACACACACATAGATATATACATACATACACATTCACCCATGTATATACATAAACATATATGCATATTCCCTTCAGCTACCCTAATACTGAGGTCTCATGAATCATACACGTCATCTTTCCATGTAGGAATGTAAACAAAACAGTTCACCTTTAGTAAGTTCCTTGCAATTTCTTTTTCTTGTTCTTTTTCTTGATTACCTTTTCATGCTTCTCTTGATTCTTGTGTTTGAAAGTCAAATTTTCTATTCAGTTCTGGTCTTTTCACTGAGAAAGCTTGAAAGTCCTCTATTTTATTGAAAATCCATATTTTGCCTTGGAGCATGATACTCAGTTTTGCTGGGTAGGTGATTCTAGGTTTTAATCCTAGCTCCATTGACCTCCGGAATATTGTATTCCAAGCCCTTCGATCTCTTAATGTAGAAACTGCCAGATCTTGGATTATTCTGATTGTGTTTTCACAATACTCAAATTGTTTCTTTCTGGCTGCTTGCAGTATTTTCTCCTTGATCTGGGAGCTTTGGAATTTGGCGACAATATTCCTGGGAGATTTCTTTTTGGGATCTATTTGAGGAGGCGATCGATGGATTCTTTCAATTTCTATTTTGTCCTGTGGCTCTAGAATATCAGGGCAGTTCTTGATAATTTCTTGAAAGATGTTATCTAGGCTCTTTTTTTGATCATGGCTTTCAGGTAGTCCAATAATTTTTAAATTCTCTCTCCTGGATCTATTTTCCAGGTCAGTGGTTTTTCCAAGGAGATATTTCACATTGTCTTCCATTTTTTCATTCCTTTGGTTCTGTTTTATAATATCTTGATTTCTCATAAAGTCACTAGCTTCCACTTGCTCCAATCTAATTTTTAAAGTAGTATTTTCTTCATTGGTCTTTTGGACCTCCTTTTCCATTTGGCTAATTCTGCCTTTCAAGGCATTCTTCTCATTGGCTTTTTGGAGCTCTTTTGCCATTTGAGTTAGTCTGTTTTTTAAGGTGTTGTTTTCTTCAGTGTATTTTTCAGTATTTTTTTGAGTCTCCTTTAGCAAGTCATTGACTTGTTTTTCATGGTTTTCTCGCATCCTTCTCTTTCTCTTCCCAATTTTTCCTCTACTTCTCTAACTTGCTTTTCCAACTCCTTTTTGAGCTCTACCATGGCCTGGGACCAGTTCATGTTTTTCTTGGAGGTTTCTGTTGTAGGCTCTTTGACTTTATTAATTTCTTCTGTCTGTATGTTTTGGTCTTCTTTGTCAGCAAAGAAAGAATGCAAAGTCTGAGACTGAATCTGGGCGCGTTTTCGCTGCCTGGCCATATTCCCAGCCAACTAACTTGACCCTTGAGTTTTTCAGTGGGGTATGACTGCTTGTAGACTACAGAGTTCTATGTTCCACGTCTGGGAGGGAGGTGCCAGCTCTGCCACACCAGCACTGCTCCTTCCCCAAGAACCCCCAACCTGAACTGGGCTTAGATCTTCGGCAGGCTGTGCACCCCTGCTCTGATCTGCCACTTAATTCCTCCCACCAGGGGGGCCTGGAGCCGGAAGCAGCAACAGCCATAGCTGCCCCACCTCCGCTGCCCCAGGGGCTGGAAGCCGAACTGCGAACTCCTACTCCCGCAGCTTTTCCCACTAACCTTCTCCACTGTCTTTGGTGTTTGTGGATTGAGAAGTCTGGTAACTGCCGCAGCTCACTGATTCAGGGTGCTTAGGGCATGCTCTGCCTGGTTGCTGGTCTTGTTGGTCCACGCCGCTCAGGCTGGGCTCTGCTCCACTCCGTTCCCAGCTCCCAGCTCCACGTGTGATAGACCTCACCCAATGACCATCCAGGCTGTCCTGGGCTGGAGCCCTGCTTCCCTCTGCTGTTTTGTGGGTTCTGCCGTTCTAGAATTGGTTCAGAGCCATTTTTTATAAGTTTTTGGAGGGACTCTTGACTCACACTATTCCCTGCTTACCAGCCGCCATCTTGGCTCCCAATAATTCCTACTTTTCATTGTAAATACCTACTGTCAGGAAGAAGTTCTAAGTTTGCAGAATTCTTTATAGATAGAAAGATAATCTTTCCCAAAAATTTGATTTATCTCCCCAATCCAGGTTTTTAGCTATGCTATTATTCCTATGATTAGGGATTATAGCCAAAAACAAAAGACATCATAAACTCAGCAACTGTGTCATGGATACTTATGGTATCCATGGTAGGGTAGGAAATTAGAGAGTAGGAAAACTAACCAATGACTGCAACTACAGTGATCACATCTGAACTGTCACAATTAAGCTAGTGAGTAGTAATGAGAAACTTACAGTCAAGCTAGATTTGGGAATAAGGGAAGTCCAGGTACTATCAAAATCAAAGTGCAATGGGGCTATTTTTGGACAACTTTGGTGCCTAGAGACAAGGACTTATGTCCAACATCCAATCCAAGCATTTATTAAGAAATGTACTCTGTTCAAGGAACTTTGATAGGTGCTAAGGCTACAAAGATAGGCAGCTAGATGGTTCAGTGGATAGAGCCTGGAAAATCTGGCCTCTCACTATGTGATCCTAGGCAAGGCACTTAATCTCTGTTTGCCTAATACACTGAAGGAAATGGCAAACCACTGCAGTATCTTTGCCAAGAAAACCTCATAAGGAGTCATGAAAACTCAGACATGACTGAACAGCTAAACAACAACAGAGGATACAAAGATAAAAAGATGTTCTTTGCCCTCAAGGAACTTACATTATACCAAAGGGTATAACATTCAGCAGAGAAGTGTGTGTGACATATATATATATATATATATATATATATATATATCATAATTTTGAGGAAGAGATGGCATGTGAGTAGAAATTTGAAGAAAACTGGAGATTCAAAGAGGCAGGGTGCATTTTAGGCATGTGTAAGTAAGCCAGGAATGATAGACCAGAGCCTAATCATGAAGACCTGCTGAGATGTGTCTAAATCCTAAAGGTAACAGGGAGCCACTTAAGATTCTTGAATTAAGGAGATAATTATTCACATTTTTTCTTTAAGAGGATTCTTTTGGCAGTAATATGTATGAATGGTTTCTAAAAATGAGAAACTGGTGGTGGGAGTCCAGTGAGGAAGCTGTTTGATTGTTGTTAACGTCCTGAAAAAGGATATGAGAAAAGGCAAGACATCCAGAGTACTATAGAGATATAAACAAAACATGGCAACTGATTTGGTGGGGAGTAAGTGAAGGAGAGGTAATTTGGGTGATTAATGGGAGAAACAAGGAAGTTTAGAGGAGGGTTGGGGATAATGCCAGGTTCCTTTTAGACACATTGAATTTAAGACACTCTTTTGGAGATGTGCAATAGCAGTTGGTGATGTGGGACTAGAACATAGGATATCAGAATATATCTGACATAATATACAGAAAGAAATGAACTCAAGGGAACAATCCAAACTGACAAGATAGAGCACATAGAAAGAGATAGAACCTATCCCTGATTAGGGTTAGTTAAGACATGGTTGATTATCCAGCAAAGAAGCCTAAGGAGAACCCTGAGAGAGCATTGTCACAAAAGGAGGAATCCAAGTAAACAAATGAAACTAGAAATTGCAATCAAGTCCATATACCTAGAAGATGATGGTCGATAATGTCAGATGCTAGAGATGTCAAGAGGGATGAAAACTGAAAAAGAGCCTCTTACAATGTAAGTAAACAACAAATCACCAACCATAACATAAAGTTCACTTTATAATAGTAGATGAAAACCACCAAATTAACTTAACACTTCTTAGGATTCTAAATTTTGGCATAAGCCCAGCATGTGTGTTCAAAACATCTCAATGGGGCCATATTTGCCACCCCACCTCAGTGGCTATTCTTGCCCACTTTGATCTCTTAAAATTGCCCCTCAACATAATTTGCCCAATAAAGTTATGGGGAAGTTATAAGCACAGGGAGGGGGGAAAGGGTGGGGGAGACAGAGGGAAAGATCTCACTTTACATAAATTTACTTTATGCAAATTTAATTTTCCCCTCTTTCCCCTAACAGGGCCACAGAACCCCAAACCTGACAGGCTCCAGCTCTCACTCTGACTCCTGGCAGACAGGGGCAGCTACAGCACCATAAGGTGCCACTCCGGGTACTGAACTATTTAAGGGCTGTTATGCCAATCAAGTGAAACAGTTTATATAGGAGTGCTTGGTAAATTCACAGGATAACACAAGGGACCTCAAAGCAAGGCCATCTAGTATAAAGTGCTGTACTAAATATTATTTAATTTAAACTCTTAACACCTGTACATCCTTAAAATGCTTGAGCAATTAAGTTTGCACATCCATCAACAACATTAAATACAAACAGCACTGCATGCTCTAAACAAAAAATCTTACTAATAAATTTCTTCAGAATAAATATAAGAGCTGGTACCTTGACTTTAGAGGTCAGTCCAACCTTCTCATTTCCCTGAGGTGTTAACTGACCTGTCTTGGATACCCTGGTAGGAAGTGGTAGCACTTGAGAGGGAAACAGTCCAGTTCCATTTCCTATGAGGATGTCACTAGTTATTACCCATTTATGTTGTTCTGAAACATGTAAATATCACACTGACTATCCTTATTATACTTAATTTCTACTTAAAATTTGGTACTTAAAATCCTAATTGTAGGTTGTCTATGTCACTCAAAAACATTTAAC
This sequence comes from Trichosurus vulpecula, assembly GCF_011100635.1. NCBI lineage: Eukaryota > Metazoa > Chordata > Mammalia > Diprotodontia > Phalangeridae > Trichosurus > Trichosurus vulpecula. Next base: position 225,589,190 of record NC_050580.1, read on the forward strand.
ACGTGATTAGTCCATTTTGAAAACTTATGTTTAGATTCTCAGTTTATCACTGTCTCATTAAATATAACATTACCTGCCAACTAACCTAACAATTACGTGGATTTTTTTCTCATTCCTGACAATAAAAAGTCAAGGTAAGGATAAACCACTGTTTCTGTCATCTATAAAAAGTCTCTCATCTTTCTAGCACATTTCCCCAATTCTCTTTAAGGTTATGCCCATTTTGGGGTACTCAACTTCAACTTAAACATTACTAAGAACACTCATTCTGGCTCTGCTGATGACTGCTTTGAAAACATACTCTGCAAAAAGATGTAAAAGATAATGGATCAAAACTTTGCAAAATTGAGCACAATGACCTGGAAAAGCAAGTGTGAAGAAAATTAATGTCCTGCTTCATTGAAGTACTAAACATGATTTGCAATTGCAATACTGATCTGAAAAGTGGTTGCTGGACTCTATATGCTGCCAAAGGACTGACAGAGATGAATTTGAGAAAGCCAGCAGGAGACTGCCCCATTCCAGAGTAGATTGCAGACCCAGGGCACAGTTGTGATGTCATATCACCTAGAATGCCACAAGGCAGTGCTTGCTACAATCCAGTGGGACCATGGCAGCAAAGACAGGTGCCAAGGCCGTCCCTAAAAAGCTGCTTTGTGACAAGCAATGTTGTACAATCCTAAGCAGTAAAATATAGAGAAGAAAAAAAAAATGAAGTCAACCTCAACATGGTGTTTCTACGAATTGGCTGAGAAAGTTACTAACATGGGGTGGTTAAATGGATGAGCTTTCTTTTAATGTAAATGTGTTAACTGGGTAGGTAGGAAAAAAGCCCCCAGGAAAGCATGTTTGAGAGTAGTTTTCTTCTTGTAATGCACCAATGAGGTTTAAAGTCTAAGTTCTAAGTTTCACATAGGTCAGTTGGATTCAGTTGAGACAAACCGTGCATCATGGGCATAGACTATATCCATAATAACAATCTCAAAAACGTCAGGCACTAATGACAGGCTGACTGCGCAAACACCTCATCCTAGAAAAACTCAAAGTACGTGATTGAGTACCAAATGTTTCATCTTGTGATGTGTTATTCTGCTTTCAATTTTGTTAATTTTTCTGTTTTTCAGAATTCCTATTTTGGTGGTGTTTAAAATTTGTTGGTTTTCTAGTTTTTGTTTTTTAGGTGCATGCCCAATTTAATTGTTCTTTCCTTTTTATGTTGGTGAAAATGTTTAGATATTTAAATTTTCTCTTCAACCCTACTTTGACTGCATCCCAAGAATTTTGGTATGTTGTTTCCTCATTGTTTTCCATGACAATATTTTCCATTCCTCGACTTCAAAATTTCTTAAGATTGAATTAGTCTCCAATTAATTTTTAATCTTTTCTTCAAAGACCCTTTTTCAAAAGAATTGTTATTGTATTAAGACTGATCATATTTAATGTTTTTCTAAATGTGTTGTTTTAATGCCCTAGTCAGTTTTGTAAAGGTACCACACACAGCTCAGAAATTACATGTATACATCTTTTTGTCCCCATTCAATAATTGCCAGGGATCTACAAACTTTTGTAAATGCCCACTTGAGTCTTCCCTCTATGGTTAGATTTATGTAGTCCGAAAAGGGTACATTGAGATCTTAAACTATTATAACTTTACTGTCTATTTTTTCCTATATGCCTATTAAGTATTTAGATACAAAACCACAGGGGGTTTTATGTAGTAATTATATTATTTCATTGGCTATAGTGCCTTTAAACAGTGTCCTTGTTCATCTTTTTTAATTGTTTAAATGATTGCTTTGTCCTTTTAGTTCACCCAAAGCATAATAGATTTTACTCCACCTGTCAAATTTTCATGTAAACAATATGTATCTTGTCTATTTCACTCCATCCTATTCTTTGATACTTCTCTTGTTCTTTGCAATGACAATGTTGAAGGGACTATGTTATATACAAGAGTATAGGTTATCTATGAGGTAGCAGTTCCACCATTCTTGCCTCACCCAGTCTGTGATCATAGCTTGACACTGCTTTTACATCAAACTTTCTGTATTCAGTTCTCCCTTTTTGACCAGTTAATAGGTGAGGTCCATATGTAATCCATTCCCCATTCTGTTCCTCCATTTCTGTAGTCTTTTTCTCACTGATGTGAGATACTAAGTTTTGATTTATTCCTCTTCTTTCCTTTTATTTTTGCTCCTCTTCAGATCACCTAAGTATAATATTGCTCCCATTCCTGCACACTTATCTCTACCCGTGAAGACATTAAGGTTCTGAAAGGACATTTCTTTCTTTTCCCCTCTTGAAATACTTTACTACATAATCCCTTCCAGTTGCTGGAATGTAATTCCCTATGTTTCTCTTGACTCTTGTCTACATTTCACTCAGCTCTGATCCTTTCATCGAGAATATTTAGAAACTATCTTAGAAATTATCGTTGAAAGTCCTTTTCTCCCCTGTAAAATTGTTTTGTAAATGAGTTATTAATGAGTTTTAAGCATGTATCTTTTGTCATTCTGGAGTATCAAGTTCCAAGTTCTCCTGCCCCTTACAGTGTGGTCCTGTGGTTTCTTGATATTTGAACTGGTTTTTTCCCTGGCTGCTTGCAGTTGTGCAATACAATGCAAATTCAGATTTGGTCTCGAACACTTACTTACTAGTTGTGTGACTCTGGGCAAATTAACCTCTACCTGCCTTGATTTTTTAATCTGTAAAATGAAAACAGTAGCACCTACCTTCCAGGGTTGTTGAGGATAAATCAGATATTTGTAAAGTGTTTTGCAAATCTTAAAGTGCTATTATTTTTTTTCTACCTAGAAGCTCTTGATTTTAGAGAACTGGGAGTTTTCATTTTGGGGCTTCTTTCAGGTGACCCATGGATATTTTTTTCTCCATGATTTATTTTTTTTACTTTTTTATTTTAATGGTTAAGGTTTATTGGTGATAGGTAGTCTGACGATTCTTAGATCTCTCCTTTACCTGTTATACTGGTCAGCTATTTTTGACAGGAGATACCTTACATTTCTTTTTTTTTCTAGTCTTTTAATTGTTCTTGTGTTTCTTGTCTCTTGGAATCATTAATCTTTGGTCCAATCTAATTTTCAAGGATTCTGTTACTTAAGTTTTGCAACTTCTGTCCTAAACTTCTGTCCTCCTTCCAATTATTTTCCCCTAGTGCTCTCATTTATTTTATATTACTATTTTTAAATTCTTCCAGAATTCCTGTAATACCTGTGGAAATGTTATTTTCTTTAAGGCTTTACTTATAGGATGAGGAAGATTCTTTTCTTCTGGGTTTGTCTAGGTTATCTTTGGTTCTCTATTTCTCATATTTTATTTTTCCAACGTTCATCCCCTTGAACACCTGCTTCTGCTTATGTAGTGCAAAAACCTACAAAAATGGATAATGGCTTCCAAAAAATCGGAGTTATAACCATCTCTGCTCCCACCTCATCATTGTGTACTGAGATAGGGCAACTTGCTGGTCAAGACCCTAGCAGATAGCCTCGATGGTTCCTTCCTAAGAAATGACAGACACAACAAGTTTTGAGGAATGTGATGCAGATTATTGTTAAGTGATGCAGAATAAAAAGAACCAGAAAACAACCACCATAACAGTGAAAAGGCAGCTGAACTAAGATTAACTGTAATGACCAATTTTTGTCCCATATTCTTAAATGATGAAACACTTCTCTTAAGAGGTAGAAGATTATGGCTTCAGATTGGGGCATACACTATCAGAAACAGTTGCTGTGTCAGTTAATTATTTTTGTTATAAGAGAATGTTTAAGTCAGGGATTATGCATATATCCAAAAATCACTGGCATAAAAACTTAAGACATCGACAAAACTTTGGATAGCTTTGGATAACATTATTATAATATGTTCCAAGTGGAACAAGGCATCAGAATAACAGCAAATAAAACTAGTCATTTTTAAATTCTTTTACTCTGCTTATGCTACAGTTACATAGGAATTGGCAGAATTTCTTTCATAATGGAGGGGAAAGTCTTCTTCCATAGGACTGAGACCAGCCATGCAAGAAAAAAAAGATGTGACGTTATTTACACAATACTAGATTGAAGCACCACGGTGACAAAAGCAGAGGCTGAAAGTAGACGGAAACGATGGCTGAATATGTAGGAGTCAGGCTACACGTCAGCATGAATCACTGCTATTTTCAAAGGGATGTTTTTCACATATGATTAAAGCATAAAACACCACAACTCTGCTTATATACACAGACCCAGAAGAGGAGAAATATCAATAGGTCATAGTTTTACAAGTTCCTAGGCTGGTCAATTACCACTAAACAGCAGTAGGTCCTACAAATGACTGATATAATCATGATCTCTCCAAATAATCCCAATAACTTAATGTCAACTAGTGGAACTCTTGGCTATAACAAATAGCCCCATTACATATAGAACTTGGATACCATGTATTATAAGGAAACCACAAGACCAAGGTCTCAAAGAAGACTATAGAATAAGAATGGCTATTCAAACAGAAGATCTTCATCCTTCTCTTCAGCTAATAGATTAGCAGGCTCCAACACTTCGCCAGCTGCCTTCCGTATCGCCAATTCTTTCTCTGCTTTCTCTTTGAGAACCTTCTTCTTCTCCTGTATTTTCTTTAACCTGGAGAGTAAGGAGAGTTTTTTCCAGAAGCTATTCAACAAACACTAAAAGACACACTATTGCTACAACAACCTGCTTTTTCTCCCTCCTTTTCCCCATTCTCTAACAAGGATGATAAACACACAAAAATAATCCTAGGTTACTATTTTAATTTAAAAATGATAATAATAATAACTTCAGCAGAAGTTTCTAACATTCACATAGGAAAATTCTGAATTATACCTTAAACATATTAGAGGTCTCTAATAAGCCATCTAAATTTAGATATTTATTAAAATTTTAGATCATAGGAGTCCAAATAGCTCAGCCCCTAAACTAGTTCTTAATCTTTTAAAAAAATTTTTATAATTTTATTATAAATTTTATTTTTATCATAAATTTTCATAAATCCCTTTATGGGATTTATGCCTGGAAAAACCAATGAACCCCTTCTTATAAAATATTAATATAATAACAAAGTAAAAGTATACTGAAATAAAGATTTTCTCCAATTCAAGTTCATGGTTCACTTTTCCTAAGTATTATAGTTCTAAAAGCATCTAATAATGGCAATGATCTATTACTAATACATCTACACTGTCTAAAAAAAACCCAAAACTCAAAATTCTTAGCATCTTCAAAGCCCCTCCTGTGCTGCCACTTCCTCTAGCACCAAGGCTTCCTAGACCGCTCCAGCCTTCACTCATCTTCACCTGCTCAGACTTCCTACATAACTGACAGCACTTCATTATATCCTATACTGTGCTGTTCATGAATTGTTTTAGGTACACTGGCTTCTGTCCTTGTTCCCCACAATACATAATAATACTTTCCCCCCGGATACACATGATAATATGTAATTGGCTGATAATAACACTGCTTTCCTCCCCTCCCTTTGTTTTAGTGATTTTAAAGTGAAACAGTTGCATCTGAAAGCATTTTCAACTTCTTACCAGTGATGGGATCATAGTTTAGAGCTGGAAGAGCCCACATAGGCCATCGTGTCTGACTACCTCATTTTCCAGTTGGGCTAAGAGAGGTTCAATGACTTGCCCAAGGTCAAGCAAGAGCTTCTGGTTCCAAACCTAGCTCTCCCTCTCCTAGGTTTCCTAGGACAGAACTCAAGTTACAAGAGATTTCTAAGGAAGTACACCAACCTTCAAAATAAGAGTTCTTGTTTTCAATGATATCCTTATGCTTTCTAAATAGCAAATCAAAGACAACTGAAAGAGCTAAATAGGAAGTATCAATATAGGCAGCAAATATTATTAGCAGTTATGTCCCCGATCATTGAGTGCCAAGCCCAACATACCTATAAAACTCTTCACGCTCCCGTTCATCCAGTTCTGTGATGATGTAAGTAAGCGTACGTTCAATCCGGGGAATGATCACTAGAATAATAAAAGACACAACACTGTAAGGCACACACACTATCTTCTTCATCCTCTTCTCTCAGTAAAATGTTGACGCTATGTGTTACAATGATACAATGTTACAATAACTGTACATTACAAAATAATAACATTACAATAATTCACTCCTTGATACAAAAAAGAGAATAAGGAGATAAATCCATTCTAATACATGCAAATCACTTTTCTTTTGGGGGTATCAGTTCACTCACCTCCCTACCTAGGGAAGACCTAAGAATAAATAAGTTGTCAAGGGATATGAACAAGAGTTCTCAAAAGAACTGAAAACTATTCAACATATAGAACTAGTCCAACTTTCCATTCTGGAAAGCAATTTGGACTACAGCCTTTGAACCAGTGGAACTACTATTAGGCCTATACTACAGAAATCAAAGGAAAAGGAAAAGAAAACACACACACACACACACACGCACACACACTACAGCATATGAAAGTAATGGAATACTATTACGCCATTAGAAACTATGAAAAGGATGATTTCAGAGGATTATATGAAATACTGCAGAGTGAAGTGAGTAGAATCAGGAGAATAAAAGTTATACCATAACTACTTGATAAAGAAAAACAACTCTGGAAGACTTGAAAATGCTGATCGAGGCAACAGCCAACTATAATTCTAGAGCACTGATGTAGCTTGTTCCATAGACAGCAAACCTGCTTCCATCATAAATCTTTTCCTCTCCCACTCCTTCCATCTTCTAGTAATCACTGAAATCTGACTTCCCTCCTTAATGACAGCCTCCCTGGTCACCCTTTCCACTATTGACTGCACCCTCACTCATTCCCCTCTGCTCACCTGCTCTCATTCCAACTTTCAGGTTCTTCCCCTACCCCCATTACTCAGTAATCTCTTCTACACTGAGGTTCATGCAATTCATATCTATCACCCAATCAGAATCCTGGTCAACTACTGATGACAGATAACAAGTCTTCAACAAGTTTGGAACCTGGCTCACAATTTCTCTCTCTTCTCTAACACTTGCCCTCATAATAGGGAATTTTAATTAATTTCAAACACCCTAACCACTCAGTTCCTCAACCTACTCACTTCCCATGACCTACTCCTCCTCCTGACCTCAGCCACACATAAAGATGGTCATTCCCTTAACCTTGCCATCACCCAGAAATGCACCACCACCATGTTCAAGAATTCTAAAATCCCCATTATCTGGCCATAATTTATTGGCTCTTCACCTCTCCCTCTGCCTTCCCTTTCCAGACCCTACTCTTTGTCCACTCTGTCATCTCCAATCTTTCAACCCCTCAGATCTCTCCCAGGCCATCAGTTAAAGTCTACATTATCCTCTTCTGAGTGCCTGATCTTCTTATATCACTATCCGTGATACAAGTCTTACCTTATGGACAGCTCCCACAATTTACTGCCTTCACTCCTATATACATACGTGCAGATGAATGAAGGTACAAGAAAGAAATCACACAATTATTCCAACCAGGTCTACAAATTTAAGTTATACAATCTCCAATGGGTCCTCATCACTGCTAGGGAATCCTTTTACATCCCCCGTACCAACTCATAATCCCACTCCCCACAGCGACTCTTCCAAACCTTTTCATTCCTCTTCAAACCTCCTAAACTTCCAACTTACTCCCTCCATACTCTCGGCTAAAGACCTTGTTTCATATTTTACAGATAAAAATTGAGTCCACTTGCTGCTCTTTTCCCATCTTCTTCATCTCCTATCAGATCCTTCTGCCACTATTTGTTCCTCAACCCTCATCTCACCTCTTCAGGTGTCCTTACTCCTATTTCCAAGGCCAATCACTCTACATACACGAGTGATCCCATTCTATCCCACCACCTCCAACAGACCCCTCTATCATTCCCACTCTATTAATTATCTCCAGTTTCTCCCTACTAGATCTTTACTGCCTACAAACATGGCCATGGACTCTGCTCCATCCTCAAAAAACCCTAACTTGGTCTTTCCATCCCCCCTATCAGCCTATATCTCTTCCTGTCCTTTGTGGCTAAACTTCTTGAGAAGGCCATCTACAACAGGTGCTTCCACTTTCCTCTTCTCAGTCCTATGATATGGATTCTGACTTCATCATTCCACTTAAGCTTCTCTTTCCAAAGTTACCAATGATCTCTTAATTGTCAAATCCAATGGCTTTTTTCCTATCCTCATTCTTTTTGACTTCTGCAGCCTGTGACACTGTTGATCACTCTCTCCTCCTTGATATTCTCTTCTCTGTAGGTTTTAGAACATCACTCTCTCCTGGACTCCCTCTTACTTATCTGAAGCCCCCTGTTCTGTCTTCTTTGTTGAATCCTCACCCAAATAACATCCTCTAACTGTAGGTATATGTATTGGGGATCAATACGGGCTGTTAGCACTTGTTCAACCAGGTGCCCTTGAAGAGTTTGGTCTTTGTTTCCTTTGATTAATTTAGTGTCTTTGATTGAGTCCTACTAGGTGCTAAACCCCAGGCCCAAACCCCTATTAGGTGCTAAGCCTATGCGGGTGAGAATTGGTAACTAAAGTGGGGCTACAGGTGGGGCCAATGAAGGGAGATGCTAACACCAGAGCCAACCAAGGAGCCTAAGTTCTGGTCACTCAGATGACACTTGATGAAGTCTGAAACTGTATAAAAACAGAAGACAGAGCTATTTGCTTAGGGCTCTCACTCTTGGTGGCGTGATCATGTGGAGACTCTGGGCAGCTGTAGCTAAGAGCCCTCCAGCCTGGAAACCGGATGTTAGGACTTTATGTTAAACTCTGGTAACGATGACTTGTATTTGGTCTGTTGATATTTGTAATTTGTTTGTATTTGCTTTGAAGTTCAGGATGCTGGCGTTTTCCCCTGAACTAAGTGAATGATATTTGTATGCTAGATTAAATTGAGATTGCTAACCCCTTAACATTGCTTTCCTTAGTAAAGCAGATCAAAAGAACCTGGGCTTGCAGCATTCTGTGAGCTGGTTGTTGTTGGTTTTACAACCCCCACAGCAGCTGCTAGCTGAATTGTTGAAACAGTATACTATACGGTTCTGTCCTGGGCACCTTCTCTTCTATACTTCTACCTCTATACTACTTCATCTGGTAATATCATCAATTCCCAAGTATTTAATTGCCTTTTCTATGCTAATGAATCTCAAATTTACCTATCCTGCCCCAACCTCTCTGCTGACCTCCAATTTGACATCTCCAACTACCTTTCATACATCTCAAATTGGATATCCAGTAAACATCTTAAACTCAACATGTCCAAAATGGAACTCATTATTGTTCTTCATAAAACCTTCTCCCCTCCTAACCTCTATTACTGTTGAGGACATCATCTTCCTAGTCCCTTAGGCTCACAATCTAGGACTCAACCTGGATTTCTCACTCCCCATCTATAAGCTGTTGTATACCCCCCTTTCTCCTATAAGATTGTCACCACTGGTGCAGGGCCTCATCACCTCATGTTTAGACTGCTGCCAATAGTCTGCTGGTGGGTCTGCCTGCCCCGAATCTCCCCCACTCCATTTTATCCTCCATTCAGCAGTCAGTAGAGTGATCTTCCTAACGCACAAGTCTAACCATGTCACATTCAATAAACTCCAGTGGCTCCCTATCACCTCTAGGTTCAATTATAAAATACTCTGGCCTAGCCAAATAACCAACACTCCCTCCTCGCTCCCAGTGTCTTACACTTTACTACCTACCTGATATGTACTCTTTGATGTAGTGACATTAGCCTCCTTACTGTTCCATGATCAAGACATTTCATCTCTTAGTTATGGGCATTTTCTCTGGCTGTCCCCCATACCTAGAATGCTCCTGCTCATTTCTACTTGCGGATTTCCCTGGCTTCTCATCTTCCACAGATAGTCTCTCCCAAACTCTCTTAATGTCTCCCCTCTTTAAATTGTTTCCTATTTATTCTGTACATAGTTTCCTTGTACTGCTTGTCTTTTGCCTCTTTTTGTACCTCCAGCACTTAGCACAGTGCAGGAACACAGGTGCTTATTAAGTGTTCACTGACTGAATGGGCTTCATGCAGCTTGTGAGGATCTTATTCTAGGCAAAGGAAGAATTAAGCACACTTAACAAGCACAAAACTGGGGCTTGAAACAAGTGTTCAATGTTTTGTTTTGGGGGAAGAGTGGTATGGAGAACAATAACTGGATATGCATATAATAAAGAACTAAAGAAACACAGAAGACCTTGGGAATTCTTTCTGTACGTAGAGTACGTTCCAATACTGGTTTTTGAAACCACTTCATCTATAGCTGCTCATACTCACCATGCTCAATGGCATTTACCCGTCTGTTCGTAATTTTAATGGCCTCATCCAGTGTAACAAATGAAGTCTAAGACAAGAGAACAAATTATAAACAGGTAAACTTTTGCTCAGAGCCAGTATAATCAACTCATTTGTCTCAACTCCAAATGCTGGAACAACTTTTTTCAGAAGCTAGACTACTTCTCAAGCTGCTTTTAAAATGCAGATTTCTAATAGACATCAGGGTCTTAAAGAATTGTGTCATTACTCCATTTACATACAGATTAAAATTAAATCACTTCAAGCCAATGAAGCATGTTAAGAAGAAAGAAGAATCTGGGAAGATGGTGAAGCTGGTCAGAAAAATTCAAGCTCTCAAGATTTCCCTCCACAAAAAAGACAAAATAGGGCTTCTGGGTGAACATAGAGCTATGAAAACAAATAAAAGAGTAGGGGCAGAACAGGGGTCCTCTTGGGACAATCAAAGAAGACCTGAATAAAAATCTCAGGATTAGATTTCCTCCTGTGAAGAGTAAACACCTCCAGGCTAGAGCCTGCTTTAACAACAAGCAGCAAGCTACTTAAATAAGCAAGCTTTGGGGTTATCTGGGTTAGGAAGCTACCCCAGCCACAGGAATTTTTACCCCTGGACAGTGAAGGGAGATGGGCATCTGACCTGGGGAAGATCTAGGGAACCTCTGTTGACAAGGAACGCTAGACACGGCTGTGCTATGGAGAGCAGCAGGAAAAGGAACCAGCACATACTCGGTGAGTGCAGAAGCAGTGGGGTAGGACACTGCTGGCTTTGAGCACTTATAGGAGGCCAGAGATGTTGATTTGAGTTCAAGGTCAAGGGGAGAAATGAAGAGGAACAGAGGCCAGAGGCACTACCCCCCATGCCCCAGGACTAGAGGTGATTATAAAAACTAAAGTATCACATGGAAGAAAAAAGATGCAAAGGAGAAAGACTCCAACCAAAGAGAGCTACTATGAGAATTCCAGGATTTGTCTTCAGAGGAGGATAGTGAAGCAAAGAAACCTCTTCTACCCCAAAGAGGAAGGTCAAATGGCTACCTGCCCAAAAAGAATTCATTGAAGAACTTAAAAAAGACTTTAAAAATCAAATGAGAGAGTCTGAGGAAAAATTTAAAAGAAAAATAAGAATACAAGAAAAACAAGAAGATTATGACAAGAACGTCAACCAATTAGAAAAGATAAAAAATCTTAAGGAAGAAAATTACTCCTTGAAAATCACAATTAGGCAAGGAGAAGCCAGCAAAGTTTTAAGAGATGAAGAAATATTAAAAAACAAAATATAAACAATGAAAAAATAAAAGAGAATGTGAAACATCTCATAAGAAAAACAATGAATCTAGAGAACAGATCAAGAAAACATAATAGACTACCTGAAAGTTCTGATCAAAAAAAGAATTTTTTTCTGTACATATTTAATATTTTAGTTTTCAACATTGATTTCCACGGGATTGAGTTACAAAATTTTCTCCCCATTTCTACCCTCCCCCCCATCCCAAGATGGCATATATTCTGATTGCCTCATTCCCCAGTCAGCCCTCCCCTTTCACCCCATTCCTTCCCCATCCCCTTTCTTGTAGGGCAGGATAGATTTTTATGCCCCACTCCTATATCATTTCCCAACTGCATGCAAAAAAAAAATTTTTTTTAATTTTTTTAAGCACCTGCTTTTAAAACTTTGAGTTCCAAATTCTCTCCTCTCTTCCCTTCCCACCCACCCTCCCCAGAAAGGCAAGCAATTCAACATAGATCACACATGTATCATTATGCAAAACACTTCCACTATGCTCATGTTGTGATTATATTTCCTTCCATCCTATCCCGTTCCCCTTTATTCAATTTTCTCCCTTGACCCTGTCCCTTTTCAAATGTGTTTGTTTCTGATTACTTCCTCCCACTATCTGCCCTCCCTTCTATCATCCCCTGCCTTTTTATCCCCCTTCCCCTTACTTTCCTGTGGAGTAAGATACCCAATTGAGTGTGTTATTCCCTCCTCAAGTTGAATCCAATGAGAGTAAGATTCACTCATTCCCCCCCACTCCTTCCAACAGAACTGCCTTTTCTTGTCACTTTTATGTGAGATAATTTACCCCATTCTATCTCTCCCTTTCTCCCTCTCTCAATATATTCCTCTCTCACCCCTTAAATTTTTTCATTTTTTTAGATATCATTCCTTCATATTCAATTCATCCTGTGCCCTCTGTCTATATTCCCTTCAACTCCCCTAAATACTGAGAAAGGCAGGAATGTAAACATAACAGTTCCACTTTAGTAAGTCCCTTATGAATTCTCTTTCTTGTTTACTTTTTCATGCTTCTCTTAATTCTTGTATTTGAAAGTCAAATTTTCTATCCAGCTCTGGTCTTTTCATTGAGAAAGTCCTCTATTTTATTGAAAAACCATATTTTGCTTTGGAGCATTATACTCAGTTTTGCTGGGTAGGTGATTCTTGGTTTTAATCCTAGCTCCTTTGACCCCTGGGATATCATATTCCAAGCCCTTAGATCCCTTAACATAGAAGCTGCTAGATCTTGTATTATTCTGATTGTGTTTCCACAATATTCAAATTGTTTCTTTCTGGCTGCTTGCAGTATTTTCTCCTTGACCTGGAAACTGGAACTTGGTGACAAAATTTCTAGGAGTTTTCTTTTTGGGATCTTTGTCAAGAGGCGATTAGTGTATTCTTTCAATTTCTATTTTACCCTCTGGCTCTAGAATACCAGGGCAGTTTTCCTTGATAATTTCTTGAAAGATGATGTCTAGGCTCTATTTTTGATGATGGCTTTCAGGTAGTCCAAAAATTTTTAAATTCTCTCTCCTGGATCTATTTTCCAGGTCAGTGGTTTTTCCAATGAGATATTTCACATTGTCTTCCATTTTTTCATTCCTTTGGTTCTGTTTTATAATATCTTGATTTCTCACAAAGTCACTAGCTTCCACTTGCTCCAATTTAATTTTTAAGGTGATATTTTCTTCAGTGGTGTTTTGGACCTCCTTTTCCATTTGGCTAATTCTGCCTTTCAAGGCATTCTTCTCCTCATTGGCTTTTTGGAGCACTTTTGCCATTTGGGTTAATCTATTTTTTAAGGTGTTATTCTCTTCAGTATTTTTTTGGGTCTTCTTTAGCAAGTCATTGACTTGTTTTTCATGGTTTTCTTGCATCACTCTCATTTCTCTTCCCAATTTTTCCTCTACTTCTCTTACTTGCTTTTCCAAATCCTTTTTGAGCTCTTACATGGCCTGAGCCCAATTCACATCTTCTGTGAGGCTTTTGATGTAGGCTCTTTGACTTTGTTGACTTCTTCTGGCTGTATGATTTGATCTTCTTTGTCACTAAAAAAGTTTGACTTTGAGTTCGTTTTCGCTGCCTGTTCATGTTCCCAGCCAACTACTTGACCCTTGAGCTTTTTGTCAGAATATGACTGCTTGTAGAGTAGAGAGTACTTTGTCCCAAGCTTTAGGGTGCCCATAAAGCACTTCTTGCATTTCTGCTCTGATCTACTGCTAGATTCTTCCCACCATGTGAGCAAGGGACTCAGGAAGTCGCTGATGCTGGCACTCTGGAGGCAGCCTCAGGAGCTTCCTGCTGCTGCTACCTCCACCACTGCACGACCTCCTCCACCCCCAGAGCTGGCGGCCAGACAGCTCTGAACTTGACCCTGCAATTTCCCCCTAACCTGCTCTTTAGCATTTGTGGGTTGAGAAGTCTGGTAACTGCTACAGCTCACTGATTCGTGGCCTCAAGGCCTGTTCCGGCTGGCTGACTCCCGGTCTGGTCTGTCCCTTCGCAGCCCATGCTGGGCTGCCCTCCGCTCTCAGCACCAAGTGACAGACCTTTACCGGTGACCATCCAGGCTCTCCTGGGCTAGAGATCTGTTTCCCTCTGCTATTTCTTGGGTTCTGCAGCTCTAGAATTTGTTCAGAGCCACTTTTTACAGGTGTTTGGAGGGACATGGTGAGGAGCTTAAGCAAGTCCTGCTTTCCTGCTGCCATCTTGGTTCCACCCCCCCAAAAAAGAATCTTGATACAATAATACAAGAAATAATTAAAGAAACAAGAAGGGAAAGTAGAAATAGAAAATATCTACCAATCACCACCTGAAATACATCTTACAAGGAAAACTCACAGGAATATTATAGTTAAATTTCAAAACACCTAGATCAAGGACAAAATATTACAACCAACAAGAAAAAAACAATTTACATATGATGGTACCACAATTAGAATCACACAAGATCTAGTGCTGGAGACACTAAAAGACTGCAGGTCTTGGAATACTATATACATATATATTGAAGAGCCAAAGGACTGGGCCTCTGGCCCAAAAGATCATACCCCATAAGTATAATTTTGAATGGAAAAAAATGGATATTTGATCAACTCTCAGACTTCAGGACTCTGTTAAAAAACAAACAAACAAACCCCAAACTCAACAGAAGATTTGACGTACAAGAGCCAAGAGAAAGATAAGGTACATACTACTGAGCAATTACAAGGGACTAAATAAGGATAGAATGTTTACCTTTTATGTATGGAAAATGTAATACCTATGTCTAAGATTGTTACTAGTAATTAGGTAGCTTATAAGAAAGATTGGGGTAGAACTGAGTATGATATGACTTTAAAAAGTAAAACCATTCAAGAACAGCTAAAAGAGTAATTATCTTATACTAATGAGGTGTAATAAGAAGAATCAACAGAGGATTTAGATGGGGGAGGGGGACTGTTAGTTCTGGAAACCTATGCTCATCAGGAATGGGTTTAAGAGGGGGAAAAATATACATCTAGAAGGGTATGAAAGTCTTCTAAAGTTAACAAAGAAATAAAACTCTAAGGGGAAGAAGGGAGGAGAGGATAATGGAGGGATCTTTAGAGGGGAGGGTGAGGGAATAGGTTAAAAGGGAGGTATAGAAGGGTGTTTATATTTAGGAGAATGGGAGGATAAGGGAAGGATTGCTGGAGTGGGCATAGGTTAAGTAATAGGAGGGTAAGATAGCAGGTAAATAAATATAAATAAATTTAAAGAAAAGAAAGAAGTACAGACAACTAACTTAGGAATAATGATAAAAGGATATGTACACATATTAATAAGAACAAAGTCACTATTCTATAGTCTTTAGATACCACTTTCCTAAGTTTAACATATGAAGTCTTATCAATTATACTAGTAAAATACCTTGACAGAGTCAAGCACTGGAAATGACAGCATACAAGTCATCCATGAGCAGATCTTAGATTTGTTTCCTATTTATTTAGGTTCTCAGGAAGTTTAAGTACTATTTCTTCACATGCTAGTTAAGTTCAAGATTCAAAAACTGGAAATTGGAATTTTTAGTCTTCCTGACACTTATACTGACCTGCAATGATGCTAGTTCTACCAGCAGCTCCACTGCTTTGGCATAGTTCCTCTTCAGTTTGGCCAGTTGTTCCCCACCTCTGGCCAAACCAGTCAACTCATAACCTGAAATAACCAGTGAAAAAACATTACAACAAAAAGTTAAAAATCAATACTTTTCTTATTTTCGATCCCAAGAACATAACAGCAAATATCAAGAGGTTCAGAGTTGCTTACATTTAGCAACTTACAATGTGACCAAATCAAAAAACATGTATTCAGTGAGAAGTTGGGTTTCCTTTCAATTCCAAGGAACGCAACTGAGTATAATAGAGCTGGTATCATCTTAGCCTTTCGTAAAGGACTTTGTTCATCTTTCACATATTAGGTACTTCCTATTTATTGAACATAAACTTCTATCTCAACCCCAGCATATACAACACAAGGAGATAGCTCAATAACACGTACCACTTTCTGTGGCAGAGACCATTATGAAAATAACCACAGAATGGTCATCTCCAAGAAGTTCCCTCCTACAATTTTCTTTCTAACTAGGCTCATTGTAGGAGAATCAGAATTACCCAACTATACAGTATACAGCCAACAAAAGATAAATAATTTACTACTTACTGTCAGCTCCTTCTTGATAATGTTCAAACACTGGCAAGGTGACACCTATAAATAAAAGTTTATTAACATTTGTAAAAATAATTTAGGAAAAACAAGGTATAATTATCTTTACTGATGTTGAAATCTTTTTCATTTTTGCCAAATCCTCAGAAATCATGGGAGTGGATATCTGAATTAGCTAGTTTCTACTAAGTGTGGGAAGCCCTCCCCTTTCATAAATATTCATAGAGCTTTCACCTTCCAAAAGCAAAAAAAACTCTTCTGGTCCCTAACAGAACAGCCAGTTAAAAGTGGACAAGGGATTGTCTTTTATCTTTGTCAAGAACTGTGCCTTCCACATAGTAATTGTTTAATAAATGCTGGTTGAAGTTTAATACATGCTGGTTCTGACTAAAAAGTCTGTTTGGTAAGCAGTTCAACTGAATAATTTTAACCTGCCTTTGGAGATTTCTAGAAGTATTATAAGTCTTACCTGCTACATTATCTTTCTTTGCTCTGATCTTCACTTGGGCTTTGTTCACATTCTGAATAACAGTGGTACTACACAGGAAAAAAGGTATTTAATTTTATTTTAATTTGGCTAAATTTTAATGAGAAAAATTAACCTAAAGGATCCCACTATTTCTAATTTTTACATTAAACTGTAAATGAGAGAAAGAAGAGTATGGATCAAGGCTTAACATTAATCACTGAATAACAGCAGCCAGAAGAATGAGGACAAATCTTCCCTCCTGCCAGAGGAAGGTTTCAGAGAATAGATACTGAACATTATTATTTTTTAAATAAAGAAAAAACTAATAACAAATAATAATTTGGGAAGTAAAGTGAATACTATACACCTATAATTATGTTACTGAAGCTAAAATATTTCCACTTGCATAGGAGTTACATCTATATGAAAAATACTCTGATGTTGTTACCTATATTTTGGTAGTAAATGCTATCTAAGTAACATTATACTATTCTTTTCTTGCAGGATTTGGTCATTAAGAAGTCAATTAATAAGTGCCTCATGTTTCTATCCTGAATCTTATCTAAATGAAATGCTGTAAATTCTGTTAAGACAGGAAAACAGAACTCTGTGGGATTCCCAAATCCATTTATAAAACATATAAATTATTATTATAAAATAACAGCTTTCCAGTTCCTTCACCCTCATCCCTTTACCATTCTGTACCTCTATTCAACACTTACTCATTTAATTTTCAAGATTTTTCAAGTTCTAAAGATCAGTAATGAGTAGCTATCATGTCAGAACTATTCACTGAGTTGCAAAAATTATACAGTCTATTATTTAGCATGATAGTATGTTAAGACTAAAAGAAATGTAGTCATTTTTTAGGCCAAATCCCCCAGATGAGAAAACAGGCCTAGAAAACCTAGAGAGATATAACTTGTCACCCAGTCAATTAAAAGCAGAGCCAGGATACAAACAGAAGTCTCCGGACATACCAGCCTATTCACAAAATCCAGGTTTACTCCAAAGGCTACTAGTAGGCTGTGGCTCTGTAAACCCACATACTACTTATTTTTTACCTAATAACCTCTGTAGATTGTCTCACCTGAAGTCACCAGCTGTGAATTTGGCTTCCGCAAGTGAGAAAGCAGCTTCTCGCATCACTTCACCCATTAGCATTTTGGTCTGTCAAGAATACAAATCAAAAATGGACAAAACTAAGTTGCTTATAGGCAAGATTTAGTCTTTGATAAAGTCAGAGCAGAAGGAGACCCTGAGGGTCACTTAGTCTAGACCAAGGCCAGGAGTTGGTCATTTGTTCAGGTACTACACTGGTAGCAATTACAACAAAAGAATCAGGAATCTAACCAAGGTCCACCCGAACCAGAGACTCACTGGCCTTTCCACCGTGCCAAGGTACCAGCCTAGTGTTCTATAAGGCTGTGCATTCTCTGTTATTAACCTAATAACATCAGGGCCAAAAGATTTATTCCCATTTTAGCTTCAGAGATATCAAAGACATCACCAAAGATACCAGAGAAAAATGAAATTTTAAAAAATTATTTTATTGTTGTATTTTTATATCATGGTCATTTCCTATTAAGCTCTTCCAGGTTAAAAACAAAACAATTAAGTCAAGTCAGCTGACACAGAAATTATATTTGATAGTGTATACTAAATTCCATATCCACAGTCCCCAGTGCTTTACTGAGACAAGGTAGAAGCATGGATTTTATGAATGATCAACCTTCAAATTTAACTACATTAATGGAAAACGGAGTACACAAGGATAAATTATTTCCATGGATGCTTTAGAAATTTGATGTTTCAATAACCCTTTTCTCAAACCATTTTCCAATCACTAGTAAGCAAAACTGACCTTCCATTTTCTTTCCCTCTACTCTCAACAGAGATGCTAAGCTCTAACGAAAAGTGAGATACTCAAGTCAGAAAACAACAAGACTAAGGGTAAATGAAAGCATAATCAATCACACTGAATTCTCATACTCTTGTGAAAACACAAACTTTTGACAAAGAGCAAAACCCATGCTACCTCGATGATCTTCTTTAAGATCTGCCGAAATCGAAGAGTCAAGGCATCAGATTTTTTCTTTAGGAGGTTTCGGCCTGTCTGTGCTCCTTTTAATCGGGCCTTCATAATGGTCTGTGCCCTAATTTCAATAAAAATAATCACAGTTATACAAAATTCTTAATATCATCTAAGAGAACAAGATCAGGCACAAACACTTCCCATGCAAATTGGCAAAATTAAATTCTACCCCTCTTTGATGCCATGGTATCTAAATAAGGTTGCCAGGCAAACTAGCCACCACTTGTATGTACACGTTTAATTGATTTTTCTAAGTCTACAGGTCCACATTTCTATTAAGATGCTAAGAAGAATGCCATATTTATAAGAGAGAAAGAACTAAATTAGAACTGAAAATACCTCTTTTGCACCTGCAATCAGTTCTGCCTAGTTGTAATGGAATATAAATAAGAATCTGTTTTTTAAAGCCAGCTTAATCTAAATGATGTCACTTGTACAATAAATTACATTTTCTGTGCAAAATTTTCAATTGCCTAAGGTTATTTTTTAAATCAGACTATAGAGCGCTTGAAGATCTTCACTTAGGCCCTAAATACTAAACATTACATCATATGCTTAATTTTAATGTGAGCTATTATTATGATAAGAGCTAATAGATGAAGAGTAAATGTGGATTTGCTTAAGTAAGAAGCTAAGATTATATGGCATTTTCTTTCCCATTCTCCTCTTCAAAACTTAGTTTAAAAGAAAATAACAATAAAAATGATTATTCTAACTTTGCTATCATTTAGAGAAATTTTTATCATTAAGGTCAATAACGTGCAAGATTAGTAATCAATTATACGACCTAAGGACTAAAATTGTTTCATGAGAGAAGGTATATCTGTATGGCCTTGGGCAAGTCACTCCCCTTCTCCTGCCCCTAGTCTCCTCATCTGTAAAGTTAGGGGGCTGCACAAGATGACCTCATTTATAAAATAAGGAGTTGGACTTGGACTAGATGACCTCTAAGATCACTTCTACCTGTAAATCAATGATCCTGAGCTGCTGCATATGACATAAATGCTGAATCTAAAATATATTAGTTTTTTCTTGTACTGCTTTTCAAAAAAAAAAAAATACAAACAGAAATACCATTGGAATCATTATTAGCTTTAATGATAACAGTGGCTGGTATAATCAGTGACACTAAAATATAAATGCCATAGGCTAAATTCTTGAGTAAATATGAGAATTTGAACCTTACAAAGTAGAGGTGTGAGGCACCAGGAGATTGATTTCTTTACATTATAAAGAGAATTTAAGGGTTTATTTTTTAAGTTTGTATCTTTAAAAGAATTAAATATGATTTTCAAGTGCACATCATGGACTAGATCAGAAGTAGATCCTGCCCACTAGGACTGGTTCAGTTTCTTGCCTGAGCAGGAGTTAACCATCTGAGTGTGTACAAATTCACAACCACCTTGTTTACATTCAGAGTCAAAACTTTTTCAAACATGATTTCACCTTCTGATACTAGAAACCACAACGTAGCCTTACAATCATTATTGAAAGCAATGTTTCAACACAGATGAGTCTAGCAAAATAATTTTTTCTCCAAACTCTAAAGTAGTTTATTAGAGGCTATTAACCAAGGTAGACAACAGACAGAGAAAAGGTATAGTTTCAGCTCTACAAGAGAGACAAAAGTCATACGGCAAGGGAATTATGAGGTAATGGAGTCAGGAGGTGGAGGGTATTCTTTTAGATGTAACTTGATGGGCACCAAATATTGACAGAAAGAGATATCAAAGTGAGATACTTAGCACTAGAAAACTCTTTTGCTTTCCAATAAGCTCTAGTAATTTCTCTAGAGTCAACATTTTAAAAGTACCAAACACAAAATGTGTTCTTGTATGCTGAATCAATATATAGCTATCCCTAATGGTTAAGGTACTGCTTTTAGCAGTTAACAAGAGGAGTTCAAGCTGCTCAAAATATGCTTCTACTAGAGATTCTTAAAAGCAAAAGGTAATTTGCCCAAAGCTTAAAAAATATTTAAGAAGCCTCCTAAGTTTTTAGTATTTCTCTTCAAACTCAGACTGCCTTTAAGCAAAGGACCTTACTTTGAACCGAATTTCTTCTTAACTGGAGCATACAGGTTATACTGAAAAGAACACAGCATTTGGAATCTGAGTTTCTGGGTTCAAATCTAGACTCTACCAATAAATGGCAGAGTCTGTGGTCTTAGTGAAAGTCACTTGAGAGGATAATTATAGTACTTACCTCCCAGGGTTGCTGTGAAGATCAAATGTAACAATATTTGTAAAAAAAAAAAAAACCACTTTGCACCATACCTGACACATAACTCACACTAATAAATACTAATTATGACTATTATTTTTATCTGTAAAATGGGGAGGTAGGATGTGCACCTAAAGTCTATTCTAACTAAATATCACAGATGGATTCTTTATTTCACCCATTCTGTTTCCTAAAATACTAAGTGTATCACAGGACTATAACATTTCGACACAATAGTTTTCTGGAAGTACAACTAAGAAGCAGACCAGCTTCTGCTGGATCACAACCTATTATGTATATAAGCTTGTGTTATTATCCTGCACACTTTATATGTTTTTATTTTTCTGGCAAGAGTGGGTAAAGGTACCAACAGCATGATCTTACAACACAATGCAATGAATAGCTAATGCTTATCTATGATGTTTTACATATCTAATCTCGTAAGAAACCTGTGAAGAAGGTATCATAGGTATTACTCCCCATTTTGCGGATGGAGAAATTGAGGCTCGGACAAACATAGCCTGCCCATAACACTTATAGTTAGCAAATGTAAGAGCTGGGATTTATATCCAGATCTCTGATTGCAACTCCAGCAATTTTCCCATTACTTTCCATTTCTGCTAATGAGTTACAAATGTGTATATTGGTTTTTTATTCTGAGCAGCCCAGATTTTCAAAATGAAATCTCTCAATTCCACAGCAATTCACCCCCACTTTTAACTGTGGTCTTCAGCTTGCATGATGATGGCTTTGTTTCCAGCTGAATCAAAGACATCTGACTATATGACAAAATATCTGCTGCCAGCCCCTGGAAAAATTAATGTGTTCTGACAACAGATTACTCCCTGTATTTGAATCTTTCCCTCATCAGCAGGCCCATCTGCACACCCATCATGCAGTAATTTCCACATCCACATAACTAGCATTTCCTAGCCTAAAACTGAAGAGGCCGATTATCACTCCACAAATTTTAAAAATATAGATGGTTTGGAAACTAAAAGAGACACAAATATAATTCAATGTAGTTGTAATTACAAAGAATCCTCTGAGGAGGGTGGCCAAGAGTATATTCTTCTTTAACAGAAAGCCGCCCTCATATGTAAAAGTCTATTATTTTGGCCTTTGAGGGGACTTCACTTTCTGACTTTTGCAACTTAAGAAAACTTTCTAAAATTACTATTTATTATTTTCTTTCACATGCGCTTAAGTACTGGTCAAAAGTCATCTCATTCACAGGAAGAGGAGAAAATTATATCGCAGTTCTAAGATCACTGGTCTCAGAGTCAAGAATCCTCAGTTCCACTTAGTACTTGGGTGATCTTGAGCAAGTCACTTCTCTCTCTGATTCTTAGTCTTCTCTTGTGTAAAATGAGCTTGACTATTTGGCCTCTACTTTTCCAGTCTTAATAGTCTGTTAAATCAAGCCAGCACCCACCACAGTGTGGAAAGAAAGGAATAAGTAGGCTACTCAGGAGAAAATAACAGTAATAATAAATGATAATAATGATAATAGCTAATACTTATATAATGTTTACTATAAGCCAGTCACCATGCTAAATGCTTGTAACAACAATTCAGCTAGCAGCAGCTGTAGGGGGTAAGACCCAACAAGACCAGCAACAAGAGCTGCCCGCACAGGTTCTTTGATCCACTTTCCTAAGTTAACTGCAAAAGGTTAACAATCTCATTCACACATATAAATATAACTCATTTAGTTCATGAGGAAAAGCCAGCAACCTGAACTTCAGAGCAAATACAAACAAATTACAAACATCAAGAGACAGACTTTGTCTGATTCAAATCACAATTCATAGTTACCAGGAGAGAATCAACATCTGGGTTGGGGGGGGGGGGCGCAAGCGGCGGGGGCACCTCTTAACAATGGCTGCCCAGAGTCTTCACATCAACACTCCTCTATGAGTGACAGTCCCAGACAAAATGCTAACCTTTTTTTTTTTATACTCTGTTCAGGATTCGCACCTAATCAGTAAAAGGGTGTGTGTGTCTGGAGCTTTGCACCTAGTAAAACTCAAAGGCACTTAATTAATTTAGCATTCTAAAAGAGAAAACTGTAAAAAAAGTCCCATTTTAATTACCAATACAATGCTTTATAATTATTATCTCATTTGATTCTCACATCTCTTTGAGCTAGTTGCTGTTATTATACTCATTTTAGGCAAACAGAGGTTAAAGCTCAGGGTCACACAACTAGTGAGTCCAAATTTGAACTCAGGTCTTCCTGGCTCCAACCCTGGTACTCTATTGGGCCATTTAATTGCCCCAAGTTCTAGCACGGATTCTCTGAAGTAGAAGCCAGTATCACAGAAGTGGAAGACTTCAAAAGTCACCTAGTACATCTTATGAACAAGTAAACTCCTGTAGGCTCCTATTGCCCCTAGAACCCAATATAAACTTAAAGCCATTTACAATCTGCTGCATCCTGTGTTTCCAGACCTGATTTCCTGTCAGGCACTCTAGACAGGCATAGCCAAACTGGCCTTCCTACACAAAACAGTCCTCTGTTCAAGGTATTTCTCCATGCCTGGAATTCACTCCCTTCTTACCTCGGACACTTAAAATTCCTAGATTCTTTAAAGCTTAGCTCAAGCAACAGGAAAAGGTTTTTTCCTAATTCTCCCCAAAGTAGCCTGTATTTACTTTTTTATATACAAAGAAGGGCAGCAAGGCATATTGGATAGAGAACTAGCTTTAGAGACACTAAGACCTAGGTTCAAATAATAATAACAACTAACATTTAAGCAGTACCTACTTATGGGCCAGGAACTGGGTTAAACCCTTAATAAATATTATCTCATTTGGTCCTCGCAACAACCTTGGGAGGCAGGTGCAATTATTACCCCACTTTACTGATAAGGAAATTGAGGCAAACCAAACCTGAAAGATTTGCCCCCAGGTTCATAGAGCTAGTAAATGTCTGAGGCTGGATTTGTACTCAAGTGGTTTTGGGGTTTTTTTTGGGGGGGGGTGGTAGGGAAGGAGTACCAGTAGGTGTCTACCCACTTTACCTTCACAAATCTTAAAGAGCTAATGAGTGAAATGAAGTCCTGTCTGACACTCTATCCTGACCTGGAAATCACTTTACCTCCCAGGCAACTTTCTCTGTCTGTCAGGTGCAGGGAAGATGCATTGGTGGAGGGAGTTTAACCATTCAAAGTTCCCTATATCAATAAAACCACTTATACTTTATCTCGGTTTCATCTTATTCCATGTTCAGTATGTACCTATTTGTGTACCTGCAGCTTCCCCCAACAGCATGCAAGCTCCCTGAAGTATTTTTGTCTTCATATCCTCAGTTCCAAGGTTTTGGTTTTGGTTTTTTTTGGACTGGGCCTATAATTTTAATTGGTATAGGAATTCGTAATGAGGGAACTACTCAGAAAAATCTGCAGAGGCTCTTCAACTTAAGAGTCTCAAAGCGTTGCCCACATACAGTAAACCACTTAATGTGAGTTGATTGAGGCTCGGAGAGGTGACATATCAAAGACCACAAAAACTAGTAAAAAGAACTGTGGTTTGAACTCCAAATCCCGAATTCTTTCCACCACACCACTCTATACCGTTTTGTTCCTTGACCTTCTGTAAAAAGTGCCAGAGAAGGAAAAAATTACCCTACCCTTATGTCTTGCCAAGTTATTGGGAGTATTCTTAGACAAATTGCTCCCGCTGAGTTCATTAGGCCTCGAGCCCAGCCTCGGGATAGGCAAAGACTGGGGGGGTCGGGAGGGCGGGGGTGTGCTGTGGTTCAGAGGACGAGTCTTAAATCTTACAAAGCACGTAAGAGAGCCAGGATTGGGACGACCCTCTCCCTCCGAGGATCACATGAGGGGAACGGAATAAAGGGAATCAGCGTCTAGGTCCTAGCGTTCAAAGAGAGGACCCTGGGAGCGGCCTGAGAAATAAGGAACCTCGGCACCGAGATGCCGAGGGAAGGGCTGCTGAGGTATGGGGCAGCCGCGGGCTGAGGGGGGTACAGTAGACACGAGGACCCTAAGAACTAGTGAAGCCCCTTCGCTCATTCAATGCTACTCACATTCGCGAAGGGAAGATATCGATGCGGTCTTTGCCGGACATCTTGGCTGTCGTCCGGTGGCGGCAGCTCGGTCCCCAGGCCTATCACTTCTGGTTTCAAAGCCGCCAGTTGCTGCAGACGTCCTTTACCACCTACACCACATACAGTCAGCTGGAAAAGGTCACCTGATCACCTTCGCCTCAGGCTAAGCGGAAGCGGCCTCGGGTAACCCTTTTCCGCTTCCGTCCGCTACTGCCGGGGGCGGGGGGAGAGAGAAAGAGAAGGGAAGGGAAGAAATGCCCGGTTGTTAGTGACAAGGAGCGCACACCTCAAAAACAAAACCAAAAAAAAAAAACCTAAACACGCCTGCCTTGACCCTTCCCCTTTAATTCTCCCCCTCCTCCCGCGACGAGTGCACTAGGCACGACCCGCGCCGTGAAAAGGAGGGGTGAAGAAATGGAGGAGGGGGGAAAAAAACATCTGCTTCCGCTTCGACTTTCCCCACAGCGCCACCTTACTGTCGGGAAGATTTTGGTAGCGGTTCATTGATTCAGGAAAGGGAGTCGGGTTTTGAAGCCCGTTCTGAGCGGTTTCCTTGGTGGAAAATAAGCGCGAGCAAGAAAGTGTGTACTTCCCCTTTCCTACTGGTAAGCAACCTCACTCACTTTCCCAGCGCCCCCTCCCTCCCGGGAAGACTAAGACTCTATGGTTAAATAAAGAAAAAAAACGGGTCTCGCCGACGTCGGCACTTGCGTAAAGGGTGAGGGGTGACCGCGCAGGCGCACAAAGTCCGGTCTCAACGCACGCTGAGGGGAAGCGGCAGCAGGTTCTGGTGCGGCCCGAGTTCTGGGCTTTTCCCGGAGTGTAGTGAGCAGCGCGGGGACCCGGTTCGGGACCCTCACACACATATTTCAGGTGACTCCTTTCTCCCTTCCAGTCCCCCACCCCATTCCTCGTGGGCGAAGAGAGGCCAGCCAGTGGACGCACCCGGGCCGGCCGCCCCCTGCCATCCTCTCTTGTCGGGCCCTTCCTTGCGCGGGAAGCAGCCGCCTCATCCCATTCCTCCCCGCACCGGCAGCCGCTTTGGCCTCATGGCGTGGCGAAGGCGGCCGCGTGGGGAGGGGAGAGGCGCTCATGGTGAGGCGGGCCCGGGAGAGGGTCGGTTCGGACTCGGCCTCCGCTGCCTCGTGGGCTCCGGGGAAAGGCCCCGCGGGGGGTGTGGCCCCCGCGTTTGGAGAGCTGTGTTACACCCCCAGCCCCCTCCACACAGCCCTCCCGGAATGATGACCCAGGCGTCTGAGTCGGCCGGGACTGCCCGGCTTCCGGGCTTTGTGTGTCAGGGCCACCATCTCCCACTCTCGCCGGGCCCTTCCTTCTTTCTCCCGCGCTGGACACCACGCCAGATCCCGGGCCGTGTGGAGAGGCAGAGGTCTCCATGCTGCTGAAGAATCGGGGACTGATCGGTCCGACATCTGAAAGTATGGAGGGGCTGGTAGAAAAACCCTTTGAAAGAGCGCGAATGGGTGGCAGAGGAGCCTGTGGACCGGGTGTCTGGAAATCCCATACAGCAAATCTGTTTAATTCTGTAAAAAACACCCCTAATTTATATAGTTAGACCTAAAAGCAAAAGTGGTGAAGGAATGTGACTCTTTTTCATTAGGATCAGAGATCTCAAAAAAGTACCTCAGGGGTCATGTTCATCTCGTTTTACCCACGAAAAACTGGCTCTGGGAGGTGAAGTGACTTTGCCCGAGGTCTTCACTTTCAGGTTGACACAAAGTTGGCTGTGCTGTGATTTTGGAATTCTAGAATTTTGCATTTTCAGTGTTGTATTTAAACACAACAGTGAAATTTTACTATTACATACAGTTTTCATTCTGTGATCTCTTAAAGTTTTTCCTGCGAAAGTTTTCCTCCTAAATGTGATAGGGATTATTTTCCCTGTCTGAAAATTGTTTGCAGTTTGTTTTGTATAAGTGTAGTACAGTGAATAGACAATTGGCCTGTGATCCAAGGAACCTGGATTCAGGTTTCACTTCTTACACATACTGGCTGTTATTATGAGCAAGCCACTTAATCTTTTGGTGTTCTAAGCAACTCTATAAAACTTAGTTGCAGAGAAAAGGCAGAATTTCTTTATATCAGTAAAATCATAGGTCTAGCCCCTAGTTATATATTACATTTTGTACATAAGCACACATTCTCTCTCCTTCCCCTTTGTCCCCTCCCCCTGCTCTGATAGGGCATAAAGTCCTTAGGGATGGACCATTTCTTATTTTTTAATCTTTGTAGGTATTAAGAGCTTAATAAATGTGGAATGACTGAATTTTTGTAGTATGAGAAATGCTGTTTCATTTTAAGTTTAAAGGAATGTCTAAGATAATTTCCTTTGTCCCTTGAATTTTCTCATTAAATTACTTTTCGAAGTTTGAAAAATGGAAATATTTTAATTTCAGCCACTTGGGAATTGCTTTTTTCTTAATCTATTTTATGATGGGTTAACTTGTATAGAGCTCATAGCTCATAAATCGTCTTCGTAGCTATACCCTCACTTAATCCTATAAAGTAGTATTAACCCTATTTTTCAGAGAAAGAAGCTGGCTAAGCAACTTTCCCAAGATTCCATGACTAAGTAGCAGAATTGACCAAATTACTAGCCTGCCATTGAATGCCAAGGCACCACAGTTCTCTAGATTCAAAAGAATTTATTAAGTTGTTTGATGTGTGGTAGTATTTATGTAGGCTTTTGTAAGGCAGCAAACTTCTATCTGTAATGAAATAGCATATTATTTTATAAATAGAAGCAGTGTGGTGAAGTAGATAGATTGCTGATCTTAGACTCAGGAAGACTTGGGTTCATTTACTCTCCGACCCTAGCTTTGTGACCTGTGAGCAAATGTCACTTAACCTTCTTGTGCTTCAAGCAGCTCCCTAGGACTTTGAAGTAATGAATGTCTTGCATTCTATATTGTAGAGGGAGTTTCCACATTCATTGGATTGTGATGAAATAGAGATGATTATGGTGTTTTCAAGTATGTTGTAGGATGGAAAATAATCATTTGTCCATACTTTCTGAGGACTAAAGTACACTTTTATGTTGCTAGTTGGGGTCTGAAAGTATATGAAAACACATGGAAAAGTTTGACCTCCGAAAGAAAGATTTTTCCACACCATTGAACAGACCTTTTGGCAAGAGACAGAAAAATCACAGCAAAAAAACAGACCTGAATTAATGTGATTATGTGTGGGTTTGGGGGTTTGGTTTTTTTTTTAAGTCACAAAGTGAGTTAATATTGGGAAAAAAGCGTTCGTGGTAAAAACACAGGTGTTTCTGTCAAAGTCACATAAGTGGATTAAAAAAATAAGCTGTTCCCTGTTTCAGATGTTTCCAGTCTAATTGTTCTTAGAAGTCTAATTGTTAGGGGTTTTCTTATGTCACTATACAGTTATGAAGGGAGCAAAATCTTTGTAGTTAAAGATTTTCATTGATATTTAGAACAGATATTAGCCAGAAGAAAGCTACTAACTGAAATTTATCCTACCATTACGCTCTTTTGTAGCTCACTTGGTAGTGATCACTATAGAAGCAGAATGTTAAGAATCCTTAAGTTACTGGTTCGATTCTGTCTTGAAGGAAGTGCTAATTTTAGGAAGGAAGGAAGCAAGCATGTGGTAATAGATGAAGACCTTTAAGTGAACTTAGAGTAAGATGACCCAAGTTTGAATCCTCACCCCAATTACTTAAATTCAACTACTACCATATGCAAGGTGAGAGGCAGCATGGTAAAGGATTGACTTCGGAATCAGAAAGACCTGGATTAAAGTCACAACTCTGATATTTATGTGACCTTGGGTAGATCAGTTAACCTTTTCATGCCCCAATCTACTCCAGGAATACAGCATGGACACAGATAATTTGTGTGCAAGTAACAGTGTGATAAGAACATAAAAAAGATCCAGACAAGATATTCTTGAGAAAACACTTGAAGTGGAAAGAAAGGGATTTTAACAAGGATAAAGAGGAAGTAGATTCTAGGTGTGTCTTACATGAACTCTTAAGGAATACCTGGTAATCTAGTTTGGCTAGAACATGAAAATTAGTAAGAAATAAGGCTTGAAAACTAGTTTAGAGCCAATTTGTGAAGGGCCTTATCAATCAAACTGAGATCCATTTAAAATTTTTGAGCAAGGAAGTGACATGGTCCATATATGTGTATTGGGAAGATTATTTTGGCAGTTGTGTGAAGGATGGTTAGAGAGAGAGAGACTTTCGTTCAGACAAGAGGTTATGAAGCCCTATCACCATCAAAATATTGAGAATTGAGAGTGTAAAGGCTTCAGCATCTCCTCTAGTGTCCACCATCCTGCAATTGATCCTGGGGATGGAGTAATATAGAAAATATGATCAGGAGATTAGTGGATCCAGAGATAGTTACTAACTATTTTAAAATATTGCAGTGAGAACCAGAGAGTATCCAGAAATACAAACTCTGGAAATCCTTGATGCTAATTCTAGGAGCAATAAGCAGAAAGGAAAAATAAAAAGCCATAAGAATTGGAAAGATGTCATTCAAGGCAGGATTAACAGCTACAAGAAAGGA
Organism: Trichosurus vulpecula; assembly: GCF_011100635.1. Classification (NCBI taxonomy): domain Eukaryota; kingdom Metazoa; phylum Chordata; class Mammalia; order Diprotodontia; family Phalangeridae; genus Trichosurus; species Trichosurus vulpecula. The sequence goes on from NC_050580.1 coordinate 225,618,891, forward strand.
GAGTAAAAGGACAGCCAAAGAAGATTTTGCAAATAATGTGGAAGAGACTTCTCACCTCTCTGAGTGGAATGTGTGACCTAGTTGTATGATTTTAGCCCCACGTCTTAAAAACTGGACAAAGACATCTTCAAGTGGTTAGTCCTTATCTTCCTCAAGCAGACCTCCTCAAGTTCACTGAAGAGAAGAAGCCTGATGAAAACACTACAGTTGCAGAACCTTAATCTTATTCAATAAAGCTGTCTACAATAGCTGGGTTAATTATATTGGAGGGTTTTTTGGACCATGGTTTGTGTTTACTGTTAAGTAGGAATAATGAGAAAAGTGGAAGACAAAACAGTATTTAAAATAAAGTTGGAGAATGTAGAAAAGTTACAGGAGGCTGCTGGATCACAACGTGGATGTATGAGCAAATTCAAGTGGCAAAAGAGAGAACCTTGTAGTGAAAAATGGCATGCATTTTTTTGTTTTGTTTCTTGTGGCATTTAATTATAATTAAGCTGGCCCTTTGTGTCTGAAATGATTTCCTTGCTTGTGAAGTGTTATCACAACCCTTTTTTTCCCCTCTTAATATACATAGTATAGTAATGCATATTTTCAGAGAAATTAAGACTGGGATGAGGGCGTTGTCTTTTGGTTGGATTTTTTTTTTTTTTAATTTAAACCACTGCAATATGAGTTTTAATCTTATCTGCTCTGAAGGAAGAGTGCTTCTGGTTTTGCTGCCTTAAAAGACTGGAACATGTTTGCAACGACAATGCTGCCCTACCCATCGTTTGATATTGCTCAAAGTGGGAGTATTATTATATCCTGGGCAGTACCTTTCATCCTTAGTTCTCAGTGTTTTACAGACACTAATTATTTTTATAATATATTCTTGAAACTAATGGTACACACCCATGCTCCACAAAAATCTTTAGCAAAATTAGAAATAAAATTTGTTTCTTGACAGTGCTACTCAGAAAATGGTTAAAATTTGAAAATAAGAGAAGAAACACATGTTTCTTTTTTGTGGCAAGGTATGGAAATTTCACTATCTTAATCTTATGAACTTTATGTTGGTTTCCATCTGAGCACTAAGTTTGGTTCTTTCATTCAAATTGCAGAATGCCAGGTCTAAGTTGTAGATTCTACCAGCACAAATTTCCTGAAGTAGAAGATGTAGTAATGGTGAATGTACGGTCCATTGCTGAAATGGGAGCATATGTCAGCCTATTGGAATACAACAATATTGAAGGCATGATTCTTCTTAGTGAGCTGTCTAGAAGACGTATCCGCTCCATTAACAAACTCATCCGAATTGGCAGAAATGAATGTGTGGTTGTCATTAGAGTGGACAAAGAAAAAGGTAAGTTAAAAATGAAATAGGAAATTGGTCTTGTTTTGAATGTCTGACTCATGGTTTTTTAATGTTTTTATAAATTGTCTACTTCGGGTAAAAAGTGTCAAGTACTATTTTTTAAATAAGGGTGGCTTTTATGATGTATTTCTTTGATTCCTTTAAGAACCTTCCCCTTCCATCTAAACATTAAGGCAGTTCTTATGAAAGAATGGCAGGCCTGAATTGTAGAATCCACTATCATAACTTGCCTTCTCACTCATTCCCAAATGTCTGCATTTTCATTCCTGCCCACCATAGCTGACACCAGATCCATGATGTCTTCCCTAATTGAGCCAACTAAAAATGATTTCTCTGTACTCATATTTTCCAAGAAAACCACCTGCATCTTTCCTTTGCGTTCATCCCAACGCCATTTTTGTACTTATACATACATTTCATACAGTTCCTAAGCTCTTGTGTGGCACTTTCTTGGTTTTTCACCTGTGTAGTGGTAATGATGAATGGTAAAGCAGTCAAATGACAGACAGTAAGCATGATAAGTTCATATTCTAAGCAAGAGGATACAACATGTACACATGTCAGTATGACTTGGGGGGAAAGCACTAACTAGCAGCTGGGGAAATGAGGAAAGACTTTATATAGAAAATAATGCTTCAGCTAGAGAAGTAAGGAGGGAGTACATTCAGCCTGTGCAAAGGTAAATACCACAAGAGCTGTGGAGATGGAGCACCATATATGAGAAATGGTAAGAAGGCTTGTGTGTGTGGAGGGGAATAATGTGTAATCAGAGCAGAAAGTTAGGATGGAGCCAGTTTGTGAAGGTGACAAGAGTTGCTGTTTTATTCTAGAAGTAATAAGGAACCACTGAAGTTTTTTAAGTAGAAGAGTAACATAGTGAAAACTGTTTTAGGAAAATCATTTTGGCTTCAATGTAGAGGATAGTTTGGGAAAGAGAAAAACTTAAGACAGGGAAACTAATTAGGTGGCTATTGAAATAGTCTGGGAATGATAAGGGCCTGAACTATGTGTTGTTGTTCAGTCATGTCTGACTCTTGGGGTTTTCTTGGCAAATATACTGGAGTGGTTTGCCATTTCCTTCTCCAGCTCATTTTACAGATGAGGAAATTGAGGCAAGCTGGGTGAAGTGACTTGCCCAGGGTCACACAGCTAGTAAGCATCTGAGGCCAGATGACTCTAGGGCCTATGTTTTATCCGCTGTACCACCTAGCTGCCTCACTGTGTGATGTGGTGAGTAGAAAGGGGAGGAGACAAGTACAAGAAATGTTGTTAAAGTAGAATACAATTTAGCAACTTATTAGTATGTGGGGGGAGGGAAAGAGTGAAGCAGAAGGTGGCAACATGGTTGGGAACCTGAGTAACAAGGAGGATAGTGGCGTTCTAGATGGAAATAGGGTCATTCAGAAGAGATCTGAGTTTGAGGACATAGATAACGAATTCACTTTTGGACGTGTTGTTTAAGATGTCAAGCTTTCCAGTTCAAGATGTCAGGTAGGTATGGAGTAGTGATGTCAAGCTGGACCATTAGATTTGGCTATCAAGAAATCATTAGTGACTTTGGAGAGAATAATCTGTTAGAAGATTGGAAGTCACGTGGCAGAGGGTTGAGATAGATAACTTTTAAAAAGTAATTTCTGAGAAAGGGATAATAGAATTAGGACCTAGTGAGTTGTTCTCTTTCCCAGGATGGGAGAGACTTTGACTTGTGTGTAGGTACAAGTTGCAGCTTGAGAAGGGCAATGAGATCAAGGGTTCCCATGGGAAGAGCTTGGTCTTGTTAAGTAGAAAAGCTATCTTTATGCCAGAAACTGGAGTAAAGAAGAAGAGACCATGTTAAAGGGTTATAGGATAGACGAGGGAAGAAGAATGAGTTTGAAGCAGTCTCTCTTTCCAATAAAGTGTGAGACTAATCTTTTTTTTCCAGTAAACCAAAAAGATCACCAACAAACATGAACATACACAAAGGTCAGAAAATGGAGATTATATATAAAACCACAATTTGACTACATTTAGCTTATTCCTGTTAATATTGTACATTAAATTCAGCAGTAGGAACAGAGAGGAGGCAGTGGGGTTGGAATTTGGTAAGGAATGAGTGGTGATTAGGAATAAGGGATCTGTCCTAAGAAAAAGTATAGAGTTGAACTGGCTACTAATGGACTGAAACTGGGAAGAGAGGAGAAAATGAATGCAGGGTTGAGAGCTTGTTGAATTTATGCTGTACAATATTGTTTACCACTGATTTATGAACCATTTTATATTATCGTGTTTCACATGTTTAACTTCTGAGATTATAAGCTTCTTAAGAATGGGAACTTGGTCTTAAATGTCTTTTTTCCTCCTTCATGGAACTTCCCATAATGCTGGCTACCTAGCCAAGTACTCAATAATTAGTGATTGCTTTGATGCCATTAAATAAGCCTCTATCTTTCCTTTTTAAATTTAGAAAGCTAAATGATTTCTATTATGTCCTTTGAGGACAGAATGCAGGCTTGCACTTTTTATTCCTGCTATTATACACTTCCCAGAGTTGTTTAAAGGGATTAGTTTAACTATTTAGCTGATCTTTTTTTTTCCCCAAAGCAGTAACTAACAACAGAATATAGCTTTTTCTTTTTAATTCCTCTTAGGTGACTACCACTGTCTTGGTTGCTTTGGCAGTTTTTTTTTAGTTACTTTTATGTGTATATTCTTCTATTCCTTTATAATAACTGAGTTTGGAATTTGTTTGCTGAGTGCTTTACAGGCGTGTTCTTACCCAAATAACAAGGTGCTATCTCCATTTTATTTATGGTTGAGAAAACTGAGGCACAGAAAGGTAAAGTGACTTTCCCACAGGCATGCAGCCGGTTATCAGAGGTGGGATTTGAGGAATCTTGTGGGCTAATTCATACGCTCCCATACACATACTTCATCTTGTGTGATGAACACACAATTCTATTTGCGTCCTCCATATGGCTGGATCCAGCATGCTTTCCTCTAGGTTTTTTGACACCGAGGTAGGTCCCGGTGGAACACATAGCTCTCCATCTATTATCCTTCCCCTTTCATTACATGACCGGCCCTCTCTTTTGTTTGCTTCCTTAATGCTGTCTTTTGGTATGTAATTATTGTTTTTGGCAGTGTGTTGTGGGCAGTTAAAATCCAACATCCACCTCTCCATTGATGTTTGCCCTTGTTTCAGGGTAAAGTTTGGGGTCATTAAAAGTAATGCTCAACTTCCAAAATGTAATCCAGTCAGTTTCCTTTCTCCTATTAGATTCTGAGTCTAGTTCATTATTCATTTTCAATGCCTGTCCAAGATAAATATATATATATGATGGATGGATGGATGGAGAGGGAGTTGGACTAGTTCTATGCTTTGTTCATTCAACTGAGTATCATAGTCTGGACAATAGTCACTTTTAATCCATTTGTTTTTTGTTTTTGTTTTTTTTGTGGGGAAGGTTAAGCCAAGTTCTAAGTGATTATGGCTTTCACGTGCAAAGGTCTGGGACTTAACGCAATAGGCACATCTGGCAAACAGAAACATCTGTTGGATCTGAATATCTAACAAGAATCCCTCTTTCATTTGGACTCTTGCTTGAACTTCCTCACTGGTGATGACTGATAGCTTTAGCAAGCTTGTGTCTCTATTTCATGCCTCACTTGGTATTACTGATTAAAGGGGTGTGGAAAAAAGGCATATAGGTAACAGATGCCCACCTCCGGGTAGAAAAGTCATGGACTCAGTACAGTTTGGGGGAGTGGGAGTATGTATAGATAGATATAGATATGGACATGGCCAATGTGGGATTTGTTTTGCTTGACTACACATGTTTGTAGGGGGGTTTGTTTTTCTTATTTTCCCAGTTTGAGGAGAGGAATGGTGGAACATGACCCTGGTAATAAAATGAAATAGAATTAACCAAAAAACAGCAAAGAAAGTAGAACTATTCAACTTTTATTTTATTTCCATTAAGGAGAACAATCTTCAAACTTAAAAGGGTAGAGCAAAATTTGTTAGGACAAAATTGAAGCTCAAGATGGGTAAGGAAATAGTAAGGATACCATATGATGTCATGAAAAAAGTATGGATGACTAATCAGGTTAAGTTGCATTCTAGCTTTTAGACTTATTACCTCTGCATTGTTGACTAAGTCACACAGTCTCAGTTTCTGCAAATGTCTCCATTTTCAGAAGAGAGAAGGTGAAGTCAAAAAAATAATAAATCAGCTTTATATAGGCATCTGGGCAAAGTTACATAGCGGATTATTAAAAGGATAGTTTTTGGAGCACTTAGAAAGGGAAGCAATAATCACTGAGTTAGTATTGGTTCACTAAGAACAAGTTCATTACTGACAAGTTTTGAGTCAAAGAAGGTTTTCTGGGGAAGGTGGCACTTATATTGGCCTTAAAAGATCAATAGGAATTTAACGTGGAATTGAAGAAGAGAGGACATTCTAACTTGGGTAAAGGTACAAGAACAAAGCTCAGAGCACATTTGGGGACAGAGTGGCTTGGCTGGATTATAAATAAAGCACAGGTAGGAAAAAATATGAGAGGGCTTTTATGGACCTTGAATTCTAAGCAAAGTACATTCAGTTCTTCTACAACACTTGTTTCAAAAAGGCAAATTTGTTCCAATGTGAGTGATGTATTAGGGAACGTTTTGAGCATAACACAAATTTCAGGTTTGCTTCTGCGCCTCCACAAGCAAGTTTTAGGCTTTTTGTTAAAGCAAAGGGCCATATTGTCTACCTTTTGGTGTAGTAGGAGCTGTGAATGGAGAAGAATTGGGGCTGGTGCACATCACTCCCATCCCCTTCCACTATGACACAGGCTGAGCAGTTTTTTATTCCGATCCTTATCTTTTTTTAATGTGTCACTGCCAAGTTTTGGAATGTTATTCCCCAAACCCATGTTTTCCATAAGCTTTGTGGCTTTATTGCATAATTTTGCATAGCATATATTGAGTTATACCAGAGTGACCTGTAATTTGACATTTAATCTGTAGGCAAGTAGGAAACTACCAGAAAGTTTTGGACAGAGTAGACATGATTGATACTTAAGTATGCATATTGGAGAGAAGTAACAATATAGGCAGTTAAGATGGAAAAATGTAAGAGGGTTAAGTAGATTTATAGAGTCAACAAGCATTCCCAAAGAATGCCAATTAATGGATTAACCTGGCCTAGGTATCTTTTTTGTGGCCCCTGGGCTGTGATCTTTGATTCATTGTGAACATTTGTTCATCAAATTTTCCAATGGCACAAAGCAGGGAGAAAGGAGAGATAACCAATGTGAATCTGATTTATTAGGAAACATTCAAGATTTAGAAAAGTCTCCACTAGTAGTTAATAATGTTCTGAAACTAACAAGCTGAAATATGCATGGGACAAATGTAAAGTCTCTCAATTCAATTTGAAAATAATGTTGAGGGAGAATTGAATTAACAGTGGATCCATAGCATTATGGGTTTTAGAGTATACAATCTCCTTTTTACAGATGAGAAAACTCAGATTTAGGTTAAGTAATTTATTTAATCCATTCAAGAAGCAAGTAGAAAAGCTAGGAATTGAACTAAGTCCTCTGACTCCAAATTCTGAATATTTATCTTGAGAGTGAAAGTTGTGATCTCAAGAACATTGTTTGGAAATCTTAATTTTTCTTAATTTCCAGGATATATCGATTTGTCAAAAAGAAGAGTTTCTCCAGAAGAAGCAATCAAATGTGAAGACAAATTCACCAAATCCAAAACTGTAAGTTTAATATTAGAAGAAAACTGTTTAAATCAGTGTCCTTCGCAACAAAACTGCCTTCCCATAACTCAGAGGAACATATATGATTGATGGCATGTTGTATTTAAAAATAATATGAAGTCAAGACTAATTTCAAGAAAATATTCATTGGTAAGGTTGAGGACAGACTAGTGGATCTAATAGGTATCGCTTGGTTTGCTGTTGACTTTAAAATGATCAAAGTGTCCCCTTGGAGTCATAGAGAGTTTACACCAAGGAGACCTTAAAGATGATTTACTCTAATAGTTTTATATCCAGTATAAGGAAGAATGTGGTAACTTTCAAAAGTTAGTGTTGTTCTGAGGTGGCTTTTAGCCAATTTAAGTATATATAATTTCTGCTAATTTTGGTTTGTGGCTAATTAGGTAGTCCCTTTTTTCTTCAAGTTCTGGAATTTTACCTATCTTTTGGCTCCTTTTGGCTCTTTTCTTTGGGGATAAGGATCACAGATACTCCTGCTTTTTGTTTTAAGGAGACTAGGACTTGGGTAACAGCTTACAAGATCTCTGAGCTTGGAAGGACAGCAAAGGATCTGTAAACTGGTTTGTTGTTACTGCTGTTTTTTGCTTTTCTGTTTTTTCCCCCTTTAATCCTTTCTGGAAGTGTCCCTGCATGTTAGTCACAGACCAAGAGAAGCTTGAGATAGATAAAAGCACTCTTGGAGTCAGATGACCTGACTCTGCTACTTAGTATGTAAGTGCTTTGTAAACTATGCAGTGCTGTATAAGTACCAGTTATTGCTATTCATTGTGCGCCTCGCCAGAGTTCTAACTCAGAGGCCTCAGTATGGTATGCAGGTGACTCTGGGTTCATTAGTGCAATTCATGAAACCCTACTAAAAGTGGAGCTGTAATGCAATCTGTGTGGAGGAATACTCATGTGGATCCTTGAAATCTTGTCCTCTTCTATTGATGCATGCGTCATCATTTCTGTGTGTTAATTTTTGTCATTTGCCAACCCGTGCCCAAATTCTCTACCCATGTTTGTGCTGTTTGTTCTATCCCCATCATTTTCCTGGGATCATTATTTGTCTTTTGTACCATTGGTTCTTTTTTTTGTTCTCATTTCGGAGGTAATTTTCTCCCTTGTCCCATGCCCTCTCTAAAATAATGTCAAAATCCCAATAAATTAATGGTAAAAAAAAATTGCTAATTATTACCTAATACCTAACGCCTTTGTGATCCTGGACAAGTGATTGGACTTCATTGGGCTTCCTCATCCATAAACCAAGGGAGTTGAACAATAGTTTATAACATGTTTTTTCCATCTCTAAATCTTGTGAGCCTAAAAGTGTGAAGAGTTGAGCTCTCCCACAAAAAAAAAATAACCCCTCAAGTTTGTTTTCTTATGGAGAGAATGCATATTCCAGATAGCATTTCCTTTTGATCTCAACCTTTAGTACATGCAAATGGCTTTATTACAGAAGCTCTTTCTCGTTGTTACATACTCAAATGAACTGCAGCAAAATGTTGAGTTCAACATTAAAATACCCAAACATTACTTCATAGGAGATGTTTCTTGAGTGGGCTATGCTCCAGTTACCTAGCAAAAACTGCCTCCACGATCCATTCTTTTTGAGTTTGACACCGCTGTGTACACTAATGAAATCACAGGTCCAGGACCTACCTTTCCCCCCTCCCCAAAAACAAAACAGAAAACTTTTATTTACTTGTTTTGTTTTGGGTTTTTTTTGTAGTTGTTGTTGTTGTTTTGGAATTATTGCTGAAGGGGAGAGTAGTCTTGGCTGGTGACACACACACGCGCGCGCGCACACCCCTCTGAGTTTCATTTATAAATTAATCGGGGTGGGGGGGGGGCAGTAAAGAATGTGGAGCAAGATCACCAGAAGATTAACACAGTCTAAAAAACAAAATAATGGTAATACAGATGGGTATTTTTCAAATTTTTAAACCTACCTTTTTGATTCTAGGTTTATAGCATCCTTCGCCATGTTGCTGAAGTGTTAGAGTACAGTAAGGATGAGCAGCTGGAGAGCCTGTTCCAGAGAACTGCCTGGGTCTTTGATGACAAGTACAAAAGACCAGGATATGGTGCCTATGATGCATTTAAACATGCAGTCTCGTAAGAATCTTTTTAAGAAATTGCATTTTTATTCTCATAGAATGTGGATGCAGAGTCTTAATGCACCTGTTGACAACATTTAATAGTTTAATAATACAGTAAAATCTTGTTCTTTCCATCAGTGAAAATCAACAGCTAGTTTATAACTTATAATGTTAGGCAGTTGCATGGAGCACTGAGAAGTTAAGTGACTTGCTCACATAATTATTATTTTCTTGAGTGAGAACTTGAACCTCCCCGCCCCCCTCAGGTCTTCCTCATTTCAAGGCTAACCCCTCTATCTTCTATGCTGTAGTATAAGCAGGAAGATTTTCCACTCGAAAAATGCAGATGGACAAAATACTCTGGACAAAAAAAAAGAAATCTTGGTATTTAAAAGACTTAAGATTGATTAAAAAATGTGATAAGGGAGATCGTAAATTAATCATGTTTTAATTACAGCCAAAATTTAACTACTACTTTGTGTCTTGAGTTGCTCTGATTTTTAAATTGGCAAAAATTAATCCATGTTCCATTTTCTTACAAATCCACCTAAATGGAAGTCATATCCAAACGATTATCTGTTTGCCCCTTAGAACAAGCAAGCTCTAATCCTTACAGGAAGTAGATGTTCACAATTGAGACTGATCTGACCTTTCCTCAAAGTTCCCTGTATGAGCAGGTTATGTTTTTCCTCTGCTTCTCAAGGATTTCCTTCCATACTTACGCTGATTGTCAAACTCGTTTAGCTGTGAGCATTCTCTAAATTTAGAACCCTGATTGATCCCATAATGCCTAGATTTTGACCTGTGGGTTTTCAAGATGAATTTCAGACAGAATACAAAAGGCCTTGGTCTTCCTTCTGTAGATATGACAAAATCAAACAATGGGAGGCTTTTCTTCTAAGGCAAAGAATTTTCATATCTTATTTGTGTACTTACTTTTATACTTTTAAAAAAATTATATTCCACATTTTTCAAGTAAAAAATTATATGGCTGATATTTTTACATGCTGACTTAATGTTTACAAAGTATTGTGTATTCCAATTTGATCTTTGTAGTGCTCCTTTGAGGTAGATAACTATAGGTATTGTCACCATTTTGCAGGTAAGGAAAGTGAGATCCAGAATGATTAAGTGACTTACTCATGATCACATAGCTAGTAAATGTCAGGAGTGGGATTTCAGCCTATGACTCCAAATCTGGTATTCTTTGTTTGCACTGCACCACACAGTCTCTCGTTTCTCACTGTATTGGGTAAGGGCATTGTTTGTAGGGGAAGGGGGCAAAGAAGACAGCAATATAAGAATACGGAGGGGTCAGATTCTTTTGATTTGCTTGTGGCTACTCCCACAATTTCTATTTTGATCTTGACCCTTCGAGAGTTTGTCTAGGTCAATATGGCATATTATTAATATTTTAATTCTAATTAATCAACCAACATTTATTAATCACCTACTGTATGCCAGGCACAGATTGTCACTATATTTCCACTTGGCCTAATGAGCATTTGATACATCTAAAATTGCTTTTAATTTCTTCCTTAGATTAAATTCTTAAAGGATAATTACAAAAAATTTAGGGACTTTTTCGTCCTGTGACCACACAGGTGTTTGAGGTGCCGTTCCAGGACATCTATATTCTTGTTTCCATGCACAATAAGTAAAATAGTTAATGGTGGTTTTTTAATATTTGCAAGGTAATTTAGATACCTTCAATATGAAGTCTTGGTGTTTTTATTCTGTCTTATTATTGCTACCTTCCCTGTACCCAAGTAGATGAATATCATTACATTGGGCTTTTGCATATGAGGTTCTCACTTAAAAACTAAATAGAAAAAGGAAGTGATATGTTAAATTAATTTTCAGCCCACTGGACAGTCTATATTTCCCATGTACCTTTTAAGGAAATAATAAATTTGTTTTTATATGTGACCATATAAATAGTGCTTACTATGTACCAGGCACTGTGTTGAGAGATAATAGCCTCTGCCTTTAATGCACAGATAACATACATACATAAGTATAGACAAGACACAAGGCAGAGTGGGCACTTCTAGCACTTGGAGGAAGCAGGAAAAGGACTACTACAAAAAGAGGTGCATGTAGAAGAAGACTGGAAAGATAGAAAAGAACTTGGCTGGGAAAAGCTGTTAAGTGTCAAGCAGAGAAGTTTAAGTCTGATCTTAGAGGCAATAGGGATCCACTACAGTTTGTTGAATTGGGGAAATAACATGGTCATATTGGCACTTTAGGATCAATTGGTAGCTGTGTAAAGGATGGATTGGAGAGGGAAGAAACTTGAGGCAGGGAGAAATAATTAGGAGTCTTGTGGTCCAGGCAAGAGGTGACGAAGGTGGTAGTTGTTGAGGGAGAGAAGGCGATGTGCCAAAGTACTGTGGAGTTAGAAATAAGATTACAACTGTCAGAACTTGGTATGGCATTCTATGAGCTGTGAGTATGTTCAGATGTAGCAGTAGTGACACTTTTAGAAGTGGCTCTAATTACAAGGTGAATTTAATGAAGCAAATTTGTGAAGTGCAAGTTACTGTGCCAGGCAGTGTAGGAATAGTAGATACAATGAAATGTTAGAAGAATTAGAAAACTCCTAATGAAATTGCCCATTTTCCTCAGACCCCTAGAAACTTTGTTTCTAACAATTTGTATGTAATAAATATCACAATCAATATTAACACATTCAGTTTTTAAAATTTACTTCAGAGACCCTTCAATCCTGGATGGACTGGATTTGAATGAAGATGAACGACGAGTGCTGATCGATAACATAAATAGGCGCTTGACACCACAAGCTGTCAAAATCCGAGCTGGTAATTATTAGTTGTTTTTGCTTTTTTATTTTTTAAGATTTTGCATTTATTAAGAAAGCTGTTATAATAATGAATCTTACTGAATAAAAAATTGCTACATAAGCAAATAGAATAGCTAACATTTATAGAGCGTTTATGGCAAAGAGGTTAATTGAGGTTTTATCTTTCTGGCTCCAGGACCAGTGCTATATCTGCTATGTTACCTAGCTGCCCCATATAATAATGTATAATAAAAAAGTAGTACATATCAGTATTTTGATCTTTACCAGGAAAGAATACTTAGAACATATTGTTTTGCTGCTGTTGAATTTTTGCAAAGTTTATATATCATACCAATGAAGCCTATTACAATTGTTAATTCAGCAAACTCAAAGTGATTTCTTAAATTTATTTTTATGGTAGTAAGGATGAAGAGGGGACATCAACCCTAACTCTATGAGTGATAAATGATACAGAACTGTGTAGCTTCTGTTTTGTTGTATAGTTGAGGTAAATGAGATATTCATGATGTGAGGGATCATATACAGAAAATCTGTTATGTCAGATTTTTAAAATCTTAAAATCCTTGGACATTCTATTCATGTTAATTCGCTGTTATCTATTTCTTAGATATTGAAGTGGCTTGTTATGGTTATGAGGGGATTGATGCTGTAAAAGAAGCTCTGAGAGCAGGTTTGAATTGTTCCACAGAAAACATGCCCATCAAGGTAAGTGAAACTCAACCCACATACAAAGTCTGGTCTTGTCATTCTATCCTCTTCACAAGAAAGCAGTTTCTTTTTCAGTTCATGTGTGTTTCTTATAGTAGATGAGTTTGTGATTGACCATAATTTTCCCTCAATCGTAAAATAAGGTAATTGTTTAGAGGTAAGATTATGTGGAAAGAGACTTTGATCACTCAGGTCTGATGTTCTTAAAGCAAATGATATTTTAAAATAAAATAAAAGGAGAATTTTGCTTTCATTGTATTCAGAATTGGTGCAATTACTATCTTCCATTCTCTTGTAGATTAACCTGATAGCACCTCCTCGATATGTGATGACTACTACAACCCTAGAGAGAACAGAAGGCCTGTCTGTCCTCAATCAGGCTATGGCTGTCATCAAAGAAAAGATTGAGGAGAAGAGAGGTGTCTTCAATGTTCAAATGGAGGTGAGAAAAGTTTAATGCATGATTTGATAAGGCTCCTAATTGATGCCTTGGTCATTTATATGCCATTAATGCTTTTAACTTTCTTGGTGGGAAATGAAGTATATGGTGCCTTGGTTATTTGTATGCTATTATACTTTTAACTTTCTTGGTGGGAAGTGAAGTATTATGGCTAGTCTTATTAACAAAATTAACATGTACCTAAGCAAAATTTTAAAAATTAAAATCAAGTATTTGGACCAATGTTTTGGAATAGTAAGAGAGAGGAGTTGTCAGTAAAAGACTATTCATTTCTAGTGCTCTCAGATCTTATTAGAGGTTTTTGTTTTTGAGGGAGAAATAGCCCTTTAGGGAAAAAAAATGAATTAATATTTCCAGAGTTTGTTGCATTCAATTTCATTTTCTTCTTTGGAGGTTCATGTAAAATTTACCTTTTCCTTATAACTAAAAAAAGTTGTAAGTCTCAAAATAAAGGGGTTAGATTTATTTATTTGAAGGTCCCTTCTATCTCTAAAAGCTCTGAGATTCTGTTATTCCTGCTGTGGAATTTTGAAACTCAAACTTTTATCCATGTTTTGGTGGGATTTTTAGATGTTCCCAAGGGTAGTTATTTTTACAAATACAAGTTATTTTTAAAGGTTGTTCTGTTTAAGAGTATAGTAAAATGCCAAGTGACAGGGGTTTTTGGTTTTGGTTTTATTTAATCTGAAAAATACTCAGGAATTTCTTCCATTTGTAACTGTTGATAACATCATCTATTTTGAAAACTCAGATACTTTGCAGGGCAATTATTATGAAAGTTGCCATTTTGAAGAATTTGCTTGCTATCAGACATTAAAATGTATCAGAGAAACTAAATTGGTCTCTTGCTTTTCTTTTAAATTTTGTGTAATATGCTGGTCCTCCTTCCACAGCCCAAAGTGGTCACTGACACAGATGAAACTGAGCTTGCAAGACAGCTGGAGAGGCTTGAGAGGGAAAATGCTGAGGTGGACGGAGATGATGATGCTGAAGAAATGGAGGCCAAAGCCGAAGATTAACTTTTGGGAAAAGGTGTCCAACTGGAGGAACACAGACCAGCTCTTCCTGGCTTAGACACCCTAGACTTGAAAGTTTTCCAGTATTGAAAACTTCAGAGCTGAATATTTTGTATTTCAAAGTATTTAAATGTTTCAACAGACCAGCATGTGAAATGCCCTCCCAAATTCTGGCTACCTTCACACATTGATCTCTTTTAAAGGGAGTGGCCTAATTTCACTAGAGACTAGAACCTCACAAGCTGAGATCATCCACACAATCGATCTGAGGTTTTCCATCTCTACTTCTGATTGGCAGCCCCTCCCATTTAGTGCCTCTTTGAGATTTACCAGGAACACCAAAAGCAAACAGTCCCAATCTTTCTACATTCATTGTACTCAAGCAGAACATTCAATAAATTTCTGGGATATTTAACTAGCTTTCTTCCTTCTTCACTCCTATTGAAAGCATTCCCCATCAAAGTATGATGGGAATAACAAGAGTCCAAAATTAGGAATACCTGGGTAGGCGAGCAACTGGCTTTTGGATCATGCTTCAAGGAGGAAAAAAAAGGATTAAATCCTTGGATTAGAAAAGTTTTTGTCTGCTAGAAAAGGAAAACACTGCAAAATCCTTTCAAGAAAAAAGGAAAAGCAGAAATGGGTAGTAACCTCCGCAATAAGAGATTGTTGCAGTTTGATTGCTAGACGTGAAAAGGCTTAGCCATTTGAGACCCTTAGGATGATGGTTCTTAAAATGCAACTAAGTAATTGTACTATACCTCTTAACTGCCTAAAAATAATGATAATAAGTGGTGTGATTTATCATCATCCAGGCTCTGTATTACTTCACTTGATATTTGCCTTTAAGTTATAGTTGATATTAGTAGAATGTGAAAGGATACTGTTCCTTTAAAATATTTTTTACTGGAGCTTTGAAAGAATGTTAGAATTCATCCTTTCCAATATTTAAAATGTGGAATTGAGGTGTTTTTTTCAACAGGGAAAAAGGATTAGGGAGGTGCCGCCAAGGGATTCAACTCTCCACAAGGAAGAGTAATTTATACATTACAAATTTGGCTGATGGTGTATTTCTCATGTGTTTTTTTCTTTGGGGTCAAGCTAATTGAAATTAATATCAGGAATTTGGACCATAATTTGATTGCATTTTACCTACTTTTAAAGGTAGGTAGGAATATCCAGGGATAAGTGGCATTGTCACTTTCTAGCATAGTTATTGTGGATATTTGTATTATCCCTTTGATTATAGATTGAGTTTCTATTATCAGACCGTTGGGGTATGTAGACCTTATAGGAGGTAACTATTGAAGAATGTGCATAAGATTCATCCAAGTCAACCTCATTATTGTGATTCAATTAAATAAATATGTACTGAGTGCCTAATAAAAAGGCACTTTTCTGGTGCTGTTTCAAAGTCAGACTTCTTATTTCAGTTTCCTATGGGCTGGGGTCACTGCAGCTAATGGGAGTATGGAAGAATATTTAAGGGAAAAGATAATTTCCGCTCTGTTCTTGAGTCACCTTCAGGAAAAACCCTTTCAACTATCTGGGATATTCTAAAAGGAGCAGGAAATGGCACTTCTTTCCTCTCTAATATCTAAGTGAAGCAAAATAAGCTGCTCCTCTGACTTTAGTCAGTGAAAATTGTCTCTTAGTCTTTCTTTCACCTTTACATTCCTTCTGAAAACAAGTACTCCTCAAAGAAATCATAAACTAACTGGTGTAGGGCACTCCAAATAAATCTTGGAATGGAAAATTGAAAAGTTCCATAAACTTTTTTTTTTAGACCTTGAAAGTCCAGGGTGGCGGATTACTGCAAGGGGTGCACAGAGATGGATGGACAGTGAATTTTCCACTGTGAATTCCAGTGGAATTTATCATGTAGGATTGAGACTTGACTCCTAGGTGAACTTGTCATGTTTTGCTGTTTCCCACATTACTCTTCAAGGAATAGATGTGTGCAAATTTCTAAACATGATGAAAAAAACAAACATGCTAAACCTTAGAGCATGTTCTACTGATTGTCTTAGTGGCATCTTTATATATGACATGTAAAATTCGTGTGTGTGTGTTAAAACAATTCTTAAAACCTCAAGGAAAAGGAGTTGACTTTTCAGAGAGCTGCCACAGGTTTCACCTATGAAACTGCATCTTTGGAGATGGTTCTAACAAGTTAAGATTAACAATTGAAAAAGAGGAGCTTAATGCATCCCAATAATCTTCCTGTATGTGATTGAAAGAGTTAATGTAGTGGGTGCGTGCGCATGCGTGTATGAGACACCATACACAGGCAGCTCAGTGACACAGTGGACTTGGGGGAGATCAGAGTTCAAATCCTGCCTTTCACTAGTTGTGTGACTGGGCATTCACTTAACCACTGCCTCAGTTTCCTCACCTATAAAATAGGGATAGTAGCACCTGTTTCATAGGATGGTTATGAGAATCAAATGGGATAACATGTAAAGTACTTTGTAAATATTAAGGCATAATATAAATGCTCACTACCACCTGTGTATGTATTGGTATGCATGAAGCTTGTGAGTGTAAAGACCTGTGTTTTCATTGGTTAAAGGAGTTCTCCAATCCAGCACTCCTCCATAACAGTGCAGATCAGCTTCTGTTAAGCAATTTCATAGTTTCAGGGATTTGGTCAGGGCACTGGGGAAAAAAGTCTCGTGCCTTGGCCTCCTGTCTCATTGCTAGTATGTCAGGCAGAGCTTGAACCTGGTCATGCTGACTAAGACCAGCTGTTTGTCCATCGCAACATGTTACTGCTTTGCAAAAAGAAATACGAAAACAAATGGAAGAAGAAAATAAGTCCTGCTTTCACTATTGGTTTTGGCCAGCTCTGGTAAAGTAGGAAACAAACGAATATCTATTGATCCTCCATGATGTCCCAGTTTTTTTAGGTTGATAGTTTCATGCTTATGCACAGGTGGCTTCTTTTCATTGTTGCCTCAGGATTGCTAGCCTTTACATTTCAGTACCATGAAACTTTCTTGAAGATCAAACTTTGGGAAGCCATTGCTGCTTCCAAGATATTGGGAGATGTGTATATATAGCATAAGATAATTTTGGGGTGGGGGGCACCGGCAGCTGAGGGGGATCAAGAAATGCACCTTGTGGTACTTAAATTGACATTTTGAGAGGCAGAGGCTGGAAAACATTCCTGGCTTAGAATGTGCTCTCTTGCATGGCCCATGCAAAAGCACAGAGATTGGGGGAGGAAGTATTGTGTAAGGAACTTCAAAAGACCGGGTTTGACTGGACATTAGGTGCAGAGAAAGGTGATAATGTACAAGGCCGGAAATAGGCCACAATTGCACTGTCCTAGTCATCAGCCCACATGGTGTCAGATGAATTTGTGCAAGTATTTAAAAACTTTTTTGAAAGGTTTTCCCATCATACCTTTTCAGTTTTTGAGAAGCCACAAACTAAATGCTTAACTCCATAGAAATTTTGACCTTGGTGAAAATCATGGAAAATTATGCTTTAAAGAGTGGCCTAAAAACAAAGTAAGGTAGAACATTTGGGTTTCCTGATTATTCAAGATAAGCTATAATAGAATTTAAAAGAATAAGGAGAACAAATTATACTCAAGACCTTCAGATATATCTATTGCAAATTATGCCTTATTCAAATAACTATAAGAACTAAGGCCAGATCCTTTTATTAGCTTAATTTATTCAGGGTGAAAGTAACAGATAACTCAGATTAGCCTCTTCCCTACTTGGATGCCAAGAATTCTCCCTAATTTGGACTAATTCTCAGCAAACATTCATTTCAAGACCATTCCTGATTTAGTCCCTGTGCCCTTTAGATTTTTCTTTATTGTCTTTTAATCTAATTGTAGCAGTTTATCCTGCCACACTGACTGACCACTTCCTGGTATGCTGCATCTCACTGGATAGCTATTCTCAAAATCTGAGTAGTTCAAGACCACCCACTTGACTTATGGCTTGTTTCATGGCAAGTGCAAAACCAAAGTTTACTTTCACCAAAGATTTAGGGGAAGAGGTAAAATAGTATTCAACTTGAAGTCTATGTCACCACCACTGTTCTCATTCATGCTTCTAGGTTGGGGTGCCTTTAAGTGTAGGTGAGGTTCCTTCTGATCTGAGAGTCAAAGTTCTTTCAATATACACAGTCTCAATTGATCTTAACCAGGACTCTATGAGGTCAGGGATTCTTAATTTATAGATGAGTCTAAGGCTTAGGAGTGATTGGCATTAAGTTAAGTGCTGGAGCCAGACTCAGTCCCAGCCCAGGGGTCTTGGCCACTAAATTACCACTGCTTTTGTTGAGAAGCACTTTGAGAGCTGTCTCATTTATTCAACAAATATTTATTAAGCACCTAAAGTGTTTATAAAACATTTCAGGATAAAATAATTTCCCATTTCCATTTGTCCTTAAGAAAAAAGAATTGTCCTGTTTTATCCCTCCTCAGGGATATGTGAATCTGTGAAGATTGGTGTGAGGCCATTGGGGAATGTGGTTTTTAAGCCTCCATAAAAAAGGCAGTTCCTGGTCTGGCACCAAAATGAAGATGCTGGACCATCGATGAGACAGGTTCCTCATTTATAAGGAAGATATTGGTAGTAAAGATACTCTATAATTAGAATGTTCCTAGGAAGCCCTCGGCTCCAGTCTCACATCAAAGTGGTAGTAATGTGTATAGAAAGTCACTGAAACGTTCAAGGTCTTGACAGAAGGCCTGATCCTGGAGGTCCAGCAGATGTCTTCAGAGGTAGGTGTGAGCCTGGCGACCTTGCTCATGTTAATCGTTTGATAGCTTCGATCCACTCAACTCTCTCTGCCTTGCTGCTGGCCTGGATGTAGTAGTGGACATCATCCTTAGTGATCACTTTGAAGAGGTTGCCTTGTACATTGCCTTTAACACCTAGAAAGAAAAGTCAACCAATGAAATGATGGATTGCTTTTAAAACCCCAGCTTTGAGCTTCTGTGTAACAACAAACTTGCTCTTGCCCACCGGGAAAGAAAGAAAGTTTTAATAAGCTACAGCAGGCCTTGGCCTATTGGAGGTTGGCCTGGTAAGAAGATGCACTTGTACCTATATTTAATGTACTAAATTATGCTAGATGAGGTATGGAAAGGGTGGTGGTTGGAACCTAGTAGACGCTTGCCAAAAGTAAAGTTAATGGAAATGGAAGAATGCCCTCACAATACATATTGCTTGCTGTATTGTGCATATGAATTGAAGGGTCCTTCACAGTGGCAATTAAAAGTAAGTGCCTCTAGACAATTCTCAAGAGAGCAATTAAAGATAAGTGGCAAATCTGTGCTGGTAGGAAGAATTAAATGCTGCAAGTTCCATCACCAATGAAATCACAGGTCTGAGCCAAATAAAATGATTCACTACTCAGTAAATCAGTCCATCTCATAATTTTTCTTTATTTCCTGACTGTGCTTTGGTCTTGACCAGTAGAATGCACAAACATTATACAGTCTTACCGCAGTGGTCCCTGGGGCAAAAAAAAAGGTGCTTCATCTCTATGCCAGACATATAGAAATTCCATTTTCTGGGGGCAGAGTAAAATGTGAGTATGTAGAAAAATACTGAAGTCTCCTCACTTGCCTTTTTTTTTCCTGTCAGTTCTGAAATAGTGGCAGCAAACCAGGTCCTTCCTATTGTACCTCCAAGAAGTAAAGGGTAAAGAGGGGCTATCCTTTTCACCTATCAAGCCTGTACAATCCATGTTTTATCAGGGTAGTGCTCCTGAGACACTGGAGGAATGCTCGTGGTCCTTGCTGTCTTGGGGAGGTATGCCTCTTACCAGTGGGAACTCCATTATCCTCCAAAGCTGAAACCAGGGAGCCACGGAGAGAAAACCCACCAACTGGCCTGTTCTCCTCCTGTAGACACAGAAAAGAAATTCAAGGGAGAATTATGATTGCTCTAATGCAAAAACGAATGAGTTCCCTTCAATTACAGAAGTAAGAGTTGCTTGAAGCTGTAACAAAATAAGGGCGACGGAAGTCATGGCTACAGTGGACAGTGTGTATCATCACAGGGGAAGCAGGCCTTCCCAACGGGTAATCATCTTGAAGACAGACCTACGGAGAGCCATAATGAAACTGATCTTTAAGAAAGATGTGGTATACTGTGGAGGGGGAGGAAACCAAAAGCAAAAATATGAAAAATACTTTGAGGAGAGTTCTGCTGCACTAATCAGATGGAAAAGGTCAAAACTGGCATCACTATTGTCCATTGAAACAGAAAGGAAGAACAATTATAAATCAATTTAGGAAGAAAGAGATGGGAAGGGTAATAAGCATCACACCACATTTCATCAACCAAGATTTTCCTGCAAGTATCACCCTCAGGGCTAGTGCTGAAGTGTTCCATTGCTCACCTTGGAAGGGTTATAATAGTGTAGGAAAGCAGGGTCGCTCCTCAGAACAAAGCGCCTCACTTTCCAGTTTTTCCTCTTATGTCCCTGGAACAGAGAAAACCAATTGTTCCTTACAATCCTTTCACACATCAACTGCATCTTTAAGCAGGTTCAAGCAGAACCTGCCAATTAAAATACTGCAACATTGTTTTGGGGCCAGCCTTTCCTGAAGTTATGCCCTGATCAGTGGAGTTTTATGAGAAAAAGAGCTGCATGTTGCGGAACTCTTAGGGCCAAGAAGGGTAAACACAGAAAATGGAGTATGTTGTCGCAATCCAGACAAAACTTGGGGGGAGGAGGAGAAGCAGGGAGGTGAGTTAGGCAAAGAGAGTTTGCTTTTCGAGCAAACTTCATATCGACATTTTTTGCGTTCAGTCACGTCCGATTCTTCATTTGGGGTTTTCTTGGCAAAAACATTAGAGTGGTTTTGCCATTTCTGTCTATAACTCAATTTACTGATGAGAAAACGCAGGTAAATGGGGTAAAATGACTTGCCCAGGGACACACAGCTAGTCTGAGGCCAGATTTGAATTCAAGAAGATGAGTCTTCCTGACTCCAGGCCTGGCACTCTATTGATTGTACCACCTGGCTGCACTTTACATTGAGATAGATAGATAGATAGATAGATAGATAGATAGATAGATAGATAGATGATAGAAAGATATAGATATAGTTAAGACATGAGTTCAAGTCCTGACTCTGGCACATGCTGGCCTCAGACAACTGTAAGACACAGATGAGATCTTGATCCAAATGGGTGGAGGAGAGAATTTCCATATACCATTAACATCCCATGTCCAGACCTCCTCCCCCCCAAAATAGAAAAATAAATATAAGTATATTTTTGAACTTGCTTCCTGTCTGTGTAATCCAAATGCACCATAGGATTCATATAGGTATTAATTATCCTTGCCTCTGTTCTCTGCTGTTCCCTCACTCCCTGGCTACTCCAGCTGGCCTGTTGAGAAGCCCACTTAGCTGTACCTGCTTGGCTAAATATCCTTGTTTAATCACTGTGCCACTCAGTTCAGCGGTGCTAAAGTCGAATTCTTCTTTTGAATTTGTCTTCTTCTTACAGCTTTCAGTCTACAGAAGATAAAGAAAGGAGCAACAATTGGGCTTCCAAGAAAATTAAATTCGTTGATTCAAAAACAGGTCAGAACTCATAATGAAGTTGTGTGACTGATTCCAGCCCTTCCCATAGCTCTGTAGCACACACTGCACAGCTCTTTCTAACGTCCTCTGTGTGAGTCTGTGTCTCCAGCAGCAGGCAATGGAAGGGGAGGTGCCATAAATGGAGGTCCTGCTACCACTTACAAAAATGTACAGGGCCGTGGAATCGTCAACAAACTGCTCTGCTAAATCCCCAGAGCGAATGGCCTCAGTGCTCCGGTTTCCAATGGGCTTAAGGAAGTTCTCCTCCATCAGCATGGAGGCAAGAGTCACAGCTTCAATCCGACTAGCAGCAAAATGACTGGAGATAAGCCAGTCCACCAGAGAAGAGCCTGGGGGAAGGTGAGGACAGGTCAGATCTCACTAGGGCAGAAGGTACTGCCTCCTTCACAACTAGACTGGCAACTGTCTCGGCATCCGGACCTATAAAACAGCCAGCTCCATCCTGATTAAAAACAGACTATGTGTATGTGATAGCACACAACCCCAGAGCAGCCTGAAAGACTGCCAGTGTGGCCCAGGGTGATGACAAAGAACACTAATGACACACCCCACTACCCAGCAGTTTGCCAAGGAATTCTATCTTCCCATAGCCCAGTGGGCCAGGACATGGCTCTGAGCTCAACTCAAGAAGGCCCCGGGCATATCATCTCCCATCTATCTATTTTCCAATGAAGAGTGCAACCCACCCTTCCCTGCCAGCCTACAAGTGACTAGCTCCTTGGGCATACCTATGAAGGTCTTTTTATAGGTGCTTCCCTGTTCCATATTGGGCGATGGGCGTATTCCACAGCTACTGTCACGCATCTTGTCAATTATATCACTATGCAATGCAAGAGAAAGGAATTAGTGTCTTGTTCAACGTGGGAAAGGCACCCCTGACCAAAATGTACCAATCCAGCAATGCTGTATGAGGGAAGACACTGGGCTGAAGGCGGTCTCTATTAGTAGGCAGGCTACCAATATATGGATTAGTAGCAACAAATAAAGATGGTTTGGCATCTGAATCTAACCCAGTGGAGCAGAGGGGAATGGGGAGGTGGGTGGGGGCAGGGAACCACACAATTTGAGATCAAATATAAAACCCTTCATAACCTGTCTTCCTACACCTTACTCCCCGCAATGTACTTTGCAATCCAGTGACACTGGCCTCTTTGTTCCTCACACAAGACACTATCTCCCAGTTCCAGACATTTTCATTGTCCCCTATTCCTAGAATTCTCTCCCTCCTCATTTCCATATCCTGGCTTCCCTAGCTTCCTTCAAATCCCAGCTAATTCTTCTATCTTGTTCATACACAGTTGTTTGCATGTCTTATGTCTTCATATGCCCTGCACTTAGCACAGTGCCTAGAACATGGTAGGCAGTTAATAAATGCTTCTTGACTGACTGACTGAGATACCTCAAAGAACCATTTATAGGTTGAAGTAACAAATATCAAACAGGAATGGGAAGATTGATACCTGGAAGAGTAGTAGGCACTATGTATGAATCAACTATGTAGCATTATTGGGCAGCTGGGCCTGGAGTTAGGAAGACCTGAGTTCAAATCCAGCCTCAGATAATAGCTGTGTGACCCTGGGCAAGTCATTTCCCTCTATTTGCCTCAGTTTTCTCATCTGTAAAAATGTGCTAGAGAAGGAAATGGGAAACCACTCTAGTATCTTTGCCAACAAAACCCCAAATAGAGTCACAGAGAATTAAAGGCGACTGAAACAACTGAACCACAAAGATGTGGCAGTATTAATCACTTGCCCTTAAAAGCTCTAAAGATAGTGACAAATGCAGAAAATTGTTGACAGTGCAAATTAAAATTAAAATATGTTGTCAGGTATTGAGATATGGGGGTGATATAAAAATGTTAGTAAAAAATTTTAAGTGCTTTAGGATATATATTCATTTCCAAATTATAAAAGCCAAGAATTTTGTAACACACCTTGAAAAAATAGGAAACAATCTGGGATAAAATCAGAATTTGTGATTATAGGACTTTGGGTTCATCCTGTAACTTTCTTGGGGAAAAAGAGGGCACCTGTGTCTCAGAAGAAAGAGTGAAGGAATTAGTAAGATTAGAGATGCATGGGTACTCTGACCTTAGAGCTAAAGTAGGGGAAACCTCCTGCCTCAAAACGTACAGTAATGGGGAACTGGCCAATGAGAGTTCAGCCCTGGGAGTATACATGGGGGACCCTTTTGAATGTTTGATGAGACTGCTTCTAGATAATTATGATGATATGGAAAGAGGAAATCACACTCACTGAAGGCTGATGTGAGAGGGAAGCCGGAATGAGTTTTTCATGATGTGAAGCTGCTGGACTTTTCCTGGTTGTCCAGCATGAATCGCACCTGTTATCTCAAAGGCCCAGGCATCCCTGTCTTCTCTGGAACAGGCCTCCAAGAAGTAGTCTGTGGATGTTCTGGTCCTTAGCTTAATGAGGAGCTGTGGCAAGAAACAGAGTCAGCCAATCACACTGGAGCTTGGCAAGAATATGCAAAACGGTAGAATGGTTGGGATACCCTCTGGGACCCAACCAGGATGAAACAAAGAATCCTATGGATCCAAAAAAGCCTTGGAGACCAATGAGGTTGGATTCTAGACACCAAAATCCTTGACATCTCAGGTCCTATAGGATAATGATTTTCTAAAACTCTAAAACTCTCATTACCCATAAATTGTCATCCTGTCTCCTGAGCTTGCTTAGGCTTTGAACAGTACTCATAGGTAGAGGCATGACTTCATCATAGTCACAGGATTTAAACCTAGAAGTGACCTCCACCTGTTATCTCTTGAAATTGATTGTTTCCTTTATCTTATGACATTTACTAAGAATTCTTAAAATGCAATATTTAGGGAAGCTGTGGAGAAAATATAGTAAAATGGCAAGACCCTCTTTGTCCCTAATTAACTATAGAACTTTGATCAAGTCACTGAACTTCTGTTCTCTCATTAGAAAAATGAGGGCGTCGGGTTAGATGACCCCTCTGGCTCCTTCTGGCTCAAAATCTGTAAAATAAGGACCCCATTCCTATTCTTGCTCCTTAACACTGGGTGCTAACAACAAAAGCCTTCTCCCAGGTGAGACAATTCGACCACATGCAGAGGATGTACCCAGGTAGGGCGCAGAAGAGCAAGCCTCTCAGCAACCTTTCTGCTGGATTCAGAGATGCCCCTAATGAGACCATATTCCCAAGGTCAGTTCTCATCCTTCTATTCTTGAGCCACATTCTGTCCTTTGTCAATCTCTCAAATCTTATTCTCTAGGGCAGATGCCACTCCCACCGCCTGCCCCCAATTCCATCCCATGCTTCCATTCTCCTGTTTTAACACTTTGGCTTTATAATAACTTTTTATAGCCTATAATTATAAAAGGCAGCTTTATAGTTAGGCACAGTGGATAGAGTGCTCGGCCTGGAGTCAGGAAGACCTGAGTTCAAACCCAGTCTCAGACACGTATTAGCTATGTGTGACTCTGAGCAACTCACTTAACCTGACCTCTGTCTGCCTCAGTCTCCTCAGTCATAAAAGAGGGAAAATAATGGCACTTAGTCCCAGGGTTATTGTGAGGATAATATATTTGTAAAGTGCTTCGGCATACTGGCTTTTTATGTATTGGGCGTGATTTAATTTATTGTTGGCATTTATTAAGTAGGCACTTACAAATGCTTTTTTCCTTCCTTCTATAAGGGGAGAGAGTATGTCTTATATTTTGTAGCCCTAGTACCTGGCCTATTCTATTATATAATGAATAAGTATCAATTGATTCATTGATTCAGTTGCTTTCTAAGGACGGGATAGGCTTGCCTCTAATTTTAAGAGGGACAAATCTTAGCGCAAGTCAAGAGTCAATTACCGAAGCGGTAAAAGACAATGTGGCCTAGTGGTTAGAGGGCTCAACTTGCGATCCGGAATCTTGGATTTTAATTTTGCCACGATCTTGAGTATTGCTTCTCAGGGCCTGAGTTTCCTCATCTGTAAAGTGAGGCTAATAGCAATTTTGCTACCTACATCAAAGGGTTTTTGTTAAGAAAGCATTCTGGGAACAAAGTGGTGAAAACACCCTAGAGAGGTCATATCAACACAGCAGGCTGACCATCATAAGAACACCAGAGTGGGTAGTAGAGGTAGGAGTCTGGGTAGGAATAGAGAAGAGAAAGGGCTTTTCTTTTCTTTTTTTTTTAAATAAAAAAATAAGAACTTTTTTCACATACCGGTCTGTTTTCATATTCCAGGCAAGGGCAGGTGATGGTGCAGCCATCCAGGAGGATCCGGCCTTTAGGAGAGGCACCTCTCCTGCCCCCCTCCAGCTTATAATACAGCAGTGTGTTCTGCCTCAATATAAACCATCTGACCTTCCAGTTGTGGACAATGTGACCCTGTAGGCAAATGGAAATTCCACGTCAAAAACCATGCCGTGTGCCAGCTTTGGAAAGGCACGCATCCTCCTCCCTCAAGATATCGGCCAAGCTGAGTTCAGGCAAGTGTACCCCATAGCCAGGTAGTAACCGGCATGAGTATGTTCCCCTGCCCCTCCCCTAAATAAAAAGGGCTCCTCTTCCAACCAGAGACACGTGAACACATCAATGTGCAGGATCACTCTTTCTGTTGTGCATGTGACAGGAACTCGGTTGGCTTAGGTCTCAGTTTCCTCACCTGTCAAATAAAGGTTTGGAGCTAAATAACCTCCCAGGTTTCTTCCATTTCAAGTCCTGTGATCCTATGATTTCAACCTTGATACCAGGTCCTTGGTCTTGAGGTTTTTGACTACTTCCTCTCTCTGTGCCTTTGAACAGACCATCCTCCACTCCTGCAACTGCCTCTCTCCTTACCTCCTCCTTCTTAGAATCCTTATTTCCATTCAAGCCTCCCCTCATTCTATAGGAAAACATTCCTCATACCATTAGTTACCAGCGCGCTGAACCTCCTCAAACAAAGATCCTGAATGTTTTTCAATTCCAGGCTTCTCAAAAAGACAAACCTAGCAAAATGTGTAAGTCCTAAGCGCTAACCAGTCTTCCTTCTTTTTGTCAGTAGGGCCAGCAGAAGAAACCTCTGTAGCTGAGAGGTTATAAGACAGCCATCTTGTATTCAAAGTATTCAAACTTGTACTAAATGAGAAAATTGGTTGTAGGCCAACGTAAGGAAGCAGTGTCCTTTCAGAGGCCGAAAAAGAATGAGTTTGGTTCTCAGCCAAACCACAAGGTATATGAGAAAGCAAGGTCTGGGCTTGTTTCCCAGAGCTGAGCTTAACCTTCTGGTTAGGCTCCAGCTTGGTGAAGAAGGGCTTGTTCCTGATGGAGTCAAAGCCCCCATGGGCACTTACAAACTCATTCTTTCACCCACTCATTCATCAAGCATTCATTTACGTATCAAGCAAAAACTTTGAGCTTAAGCGCTCTATTAAGTGTTATTGAGGGATACAAAAGAAATAGGAGATGTAGTACCGATAATGTTATTTTAAGTATGAGCAGAAAATCATATTATCTAACAAGTTTTGAAGACCAAGAATATGGACACAGAGATTGTTATCAAATAAAACTTCCAACAAAGTTTATCCAAAATATAATGAAATACATAATAATTATAGCACTGCATGAAGATCAGACCAAATGGTAAGCAGTCCACATAAATCTCTATAAGGAATACTACATAGTCAAACCAAGTTTCAACATTACTTTTTTCCTCTTAGATTGAATCGTTTCTTTTACACTATGTACAATTTAATTTTCTTTTAATACACATACACATTAAGGGGCAAAGAAAGCTTTATTTGTTATTTACTTTCCGTTTTCTGACCCTGGCATTCTATCTCCTCTGTGCCTTCAGACAAGCCGTTCTCCATGCCTAGAATGCACTACTTTCTCATCTTCCCCTCCTAAAATCCCTAGTTTCATCTAGGATTTCCACCTTCTACAGGAGATGTTCCTGACACCATTAGTTATCAATGCTCTTTACCTCCTCAAATTGTTTCTGTGTGTGCATGTTTGTGTGCACATGTGGTGTGTGTGTGTATGTGTGTGTGTGTGTGTGTGTGTACACATGCTTATCTGGTTACACTTTCCTTTCATTAGAATGTAAGTTCCCTAAGGTCTGGAACTGTCTCACTTTTGAAGAGCTTAAAATTTTTTTTATTAACTCATTCATTCATTATTTTTATCCCTAGTATCTGTCACAATTCAATGTACTTAGTAAGTATTTAATAAGTGCTCATTGGATCGGATTGGTTTACAATCCAACTCTCTAATTTCTGGGGTTCTTTATATCCTTGGCCAAGGGTCGAGGACTTCTGTGTCTCCAACCCTCACCCTTGTCTTCCCTCACTTCAAGGGCCCTTAGGAAGAGCTTTAGGTGTCTTAGATATGAAAGACCTTAGACTTGTGTAGGGCTAGCCTTGGGGCTAAGATGGGCCAGGGCCCATGTCCTTTCCTAACTAGTAGACATGAAATCTTAATGGTGAAAAGGACTACAGATACATAAGCAGGGGCGGGGGGTGGAGACAGAGATAGAGATATGGGGGGGGGCAGAGAGAGAGAGAGAGAGAAAGAGAGAATTTATTGAAGGCTTATTAATGTGTCAGGCATTGTGCAAAGCACTGATGATACAAATACAAACAAAAAAGAAAGTACCTGCCCTTCCTCAAAGGGCTTATATTCTATGGAGGAAGGCAACATGTAAAGGGGTACTGAAAAGAGGTGGAGAAGAGAGAAAGAATAATGTGGCTGGCAAAGAGGAGGAGGCTGGAGTACAGGTGGAGAACTGAGGTGAGAGCAAAGGAGATAGGATAATAGCACTGCCTGCAACCTTATCTGCAGTTGCTGGGCGGATAGCAAGGAGCCAACTTTTAGGGAATCATGGGATTTTTCGAGCCAGAGGGACCGGTCCAACCCTATCATTTTGCAGAGGAGAAAACTAAGGCCCAGAGGCAGTTACAGAACTCAGCCAGGACCAGAACTCAGGGGCTTCTGAATTGATTCTTCAGAGTAACACAAATGCTTTCGTTTTCAAATCTTATCTACCACCGCCCCAACCTACTCAGTGCTCAAAAAAAGACTGTGAGGAGGCCCCAGCTTTATAGCCTAGAGCAGTGATTACTGGTCTGTTTTGGGCTGGGCGGACTCCTCATGCCTCAGCCTGTTTTCAGTCTTTCCTTCTCACCTCTGGCACAAGTGGCTATACTTTGGCTACAGCAACTCCCGGGTTAGGGAGCAAACCCTTTGAAATGCCCTTCTTGAAGATGCCAACCCCAGAATTGCAAGGAATTTTCTCATAACTTTCCCAAAGGACCTCAGTGGGTGGCTCTTCCACTTTCACTTCCAGAGGCTGGGGCTGGGGGTGGGGAGTAGTGCGTGGAGGAAGCAAGCAAACTAGCTCCCCTTTCCTTTGTGCAAGGGATTCCAAGGCCAGGGAGCAGCTTGCTGCTTGCCCTACCTAGGGCATCCTCCCCTGGGAGTTTCACTTTATTGCCTTCCAGGAGAGGCATGACATTTCCCAAGACCACCACCCTCTCCTTCCCCCCCTCACCTAAGTTTCCATCAGAAGAGCTTTAGATAGGAGCTGCAAAACCTTGACTTCAAACTAGCTCCTATAACATTTCCTAACATTCATTCAACAAGTGCACATACATTGCCTACTATATGCCAGTGCTAGATTTGGGGATGGGCAAAGACAAAAAATAAACAGTCCCTGTGCTCAAAGAACTTACATTCTAGCGGAGGGTAAGCTGCGCATACAAAGAAAAATCGCTATAAAAGATACAAAGGAATTTCGGGAGGGGGTTCAGGGTCCTAATAACTAGAATGGGGTTGAGAGGCTCCTTGTAGAACGTGGCACTGAGGTGGAGTTTTGATGGAAACTAGGGAATCTGTGAAGGGCGGTGGGGAAGGAGCCACCTGATCAAAGGGGGATGTCTTGCCCAAGGTAGATAGAGTGTCATGGGGGAGGAACAGCAAGTGGGACAGTTTGGAGTGCATGAAGGAGAGTAATGGCCACTAAGCTGGAAAGGTGCCACATCGTGAAGGATTTTAGAATTCAAGTAGAAAAATTTATACTTTATCTTAAAGGAATAAGGAAGCCACTGGAGCTTCTTGAGCATTCAAGTGGCATAATCATTAACTTTTCTCTAGGAAAGGTCCATGCAAAGTAACTTGAAATGAAAGAACTTTTTGTTGTTGTTCAGCCGTTTCAGTTGTGTCCAACTCTCCACGACCCCATTTGGGGCTTTCTTGGCAAAGATACTGAAGCGGTTCATTTTACCAATGAGGAAACTGAGGCAAACAGGATGAAGTGACTTGCCCAGGGTCACACAGCTGGTAAGTGTCTGAGGCCATATTGATAAGCCTTCCTGACTCCAGTCCCGGCAATCTGCCCACTGTGCCAACTGGCTACACCTACTGAGTGTGTCTTCCCTGTTAATTTCATTCCCCTACGAAAACCTGTTCCAGAGTCCCCTAGTCCTGACTGACAATACTGTCCTGGCCTGCCCCTAGTCCATCACAAAGCCCTCAGATTTTGTCTTCGAGCCACAGGGAAACCAGAGAAGTTAACCATTAGTTGTTTCCTTGAGTGTCTGTCAAACTTTGAAAAATTCTAAAGAAACAGACTTATCTTTATCATTCCAATTCAGTCAAGCAAATGTAGCCACATTTCTGTCTAAACCTCGGTGCTGGCATGAGCCTCATCTAGCCCACCTTTGAGCAAATAGTAAATATACCTTCCCACATAATAAACATTACATAATATAGATATAGTGGTTTTACACAATGACATCTAATAACCAATCCCGACTTCAAATCCTGTCTCAGATACTTAACTAGTCTGTGACTTTGAGCAAGTTACAACCACTTTGCCTCAGTTTCCTCTTCTAATAATGAAAGCTAGCAATTATATAGCGCTTTAAGGCTTGCAAATCACTTTACCAATATCTCATTTTATCCTGACAACAATTCTGGAGGTAGATACAGCTATTATTCCCACTTTACAAATGAAGAAACTGAATTAGACAGAAGTTAAGCGATCGCCAGCTTTTTGTTTCAGTCATTTCTGACTCTTCCTCATCCCGTTTGGGGTTTTCTTGGCAAAAATACTGGAGCGGTTTGCCATTTCCATCTCCAGCTCATTTGACAGATTGAGAAACTGAGGCAAAGTGGTGAAGTGGAGGCCAAATTTGAACTCAGGTCTTCTTGACTCCAGATCATTCCATCTGTCAAATGTAGATCAAATAGCACCTACATCCCAGGGTGTAGCAAACCCAAATGAGAAAACGAATGTATTTTGCAAACCTTAAAGTGCTATATAAATACTAGCTGTTATTATTTTTATTATTAATCATTAATCAATTAATTATTAAATTAATTATGTGCTGGAATTGTAGCAATGAAAGGCTACCTAGTGACACCAGAACAACCCGACTTCAAATCTCACTTCAATGCTAGCTGCCTGTCCAAAGGCAAGTTTGGCCTCAGTTTCCTCATTCACTCATGGGGTTGTTATGGGACTCCAGTGAGATAATGCATGTGAAGCTCTTGGCAAACCTTAAAGCCTTTTATAAATGTCAGTCATTAGCAATATTAACATAAACTTTTACTACTGTGCACATTTGGCTTCCTTCACTCTTATCACTGCTACTACCTGTGTCTCTCTCAGATTTGCAGCTTGCACTGAGCTGTCCTCTTCCTTCTGGACTAGCTGGGTTGTTCTCAATCCACCTCTACCCTCCCCAGAGGCCACAGACCACAGGCCACAACTGGAAATGTTTCGTCCCCCTTACACGATTTTTTCACAGACCACACCTTTAGCTTCCCGAAGTATTCTGGGAAGGGCCCAGTTGGATTGCTCTTTTGAATTCGTTAAGAATGCTTTTGTCACATGGCACATCTGCCTTCTGATCAATCTAGGAAGGTGCAGGTCAGGAGCAAAGAAAGGGGCACTGGGAGACTTAGAGGATTGGAGCGGGGGGATGAGGGAGGTGGAACTCCAGGGCTGAACCACAAACCCACATTCTGTAAAACGATATGAAAAGAGATCTCAGGGGCTGGGCAGTGGAGGCAGCGAACTAGATCTGGCCCTCCACCCATACAGCAATTTCTATCCCTCTAGGGAAAAGTCCTCCCTGGAAGAAAAAGACAATAACCCAGGGATAGTTAGCCTGCAGGTGGACATTCACTCACCCTTTTCACAAGGAAGCCTTCTTTTAGCACTCCACCTTCTTGCTCCATCCTGGGTGAGAGACGAGCTACTGCCTGTGCTTGGGGAGAAGCCAGCAGTTAAAAGGGCTCCACCCTCTAGGCTCAGACTTCCTTCTTCTCCCTCCTCCAGCTCTCCCTCCGCCTTCTCCTGGGCCTCCCAGATGGCCTTCTACCTTTGTCTGCTCCTTTTCCTCTGATATTGCAGGTTCTCCTTCTTCCTGCCTTTCCCCTTTTGTGAATTAGGCACTGTATTAGTAAGTAGGTGACTTACCCAGGGTTGCTTCCAGGGAACACCCACTTGAGATTTCCTCTGAAGAACCACCTTCCCGGCTAGTGCCAGTCCCTAACTGTGGCCAGTGCCAGCCCCTGACTCATTTAGGGCAGGGCCTCTTGGACTTTGATATCATCTACACATCACTTTAGTTCCTTAAGTTATTTCAGCCATTCCAGGGAGACAGAGATGCAGGGTGGAGAATGAGAGGAGGCTGCTTGCCAGACCCGGAATTGGGTCAGTTTTCTTTAAAGTGCTATGATTCCTAAAACTTAAATTTGTTGAATTTTCAAAGTTCTGCAGGATAGTTGGGAAACTATGGGAATAAAATGTTTCATATACTGTCAGACTCCATTCTCTGAGCTGCTTCCCATCCTACACACCCTCCCCCCTTTCTTTTTCGTTCTTTGTTACAGGAGATAGCTTCCTAGGTAGGGGAGTGGAAGGGACCTATCTGGAGTCTGTGGTTTAGTAGAAAGAATACTGGATTTGTAGTCTGAACCCCCGGCTTCAAATTTTGCTTATGTTACAAATACAAATACAAATACAAATACTACCAGCTGGGAATAAGCAAAGATTGTCAGATATTGAGAATGCCTGGTGACTGCACTTTGAATTCATTACTTTCCAAGGATTTAGAACTAGAAGAAGTCATAGAGTCCAACCCCCTCATGTTATAGGTGGAAAAACAGACTCAGAGTGAAATACCCGAAGCCCCAAAGGTAATAAGTAAACAGCAATTATCAACCAACAAGCATTTGTTAAATACAAAACAAAATGAAAGAGTTCCTGTCCTCAAGGAATTTGTATTTAATTTATGGAATGGGTCAGGACAGGACCTGTGATTAAATTGGTATAGGGAACTCT
This sequence comes from Trichosurus vulpecula, assembly GCF_011100635.1. NCBI lineage: Eukaryota > Metazoa > Chordata > Mammalia > Diprotodontia > Phalangeridae > Trichosurus > Trichosurus vulpecula. The sequence continues at coordinate 225,652,010 of NC_050580.1, forward strand.
CAGTGACGTAATTACCTTGAGGCACTGAGGCCTAAGGGGATTTGCCCGGGATCATAGTACGCGTCAGAGGAAGGACTTGAAACCGCTATGTTACTCTATCAATAATGGCTTAAATTTATATAGCTCCCTTTTGCAAATTTTGCAAATTTATTTTTTATTTTTAGTTTATAACACTCAGTTCCACAAGTTTTTTAGTTCCAAATTTTCTCCCTCTCCCTCTCCTCCCCCCCATTAAACTTATTCACTCAATAGTCAAGTTGTAAAGAAGAATTATAACCAATGGAATGAACCATGAGAAAGAAGAAACAAAACCAAAAAAAGAAGAAAAAAAAGAGAGCAAATAGTTTGCCTCAATCTGCATCCAGACTCCGTAATTCTTTCTCTGGATGCGCATAACTTTTTCCATCATGACTCTTTTGGAGCTGTCTTAGAACCTCATATTGCTGAAAAGAGCCAAGTCTATCAAAGTGAGTCATCACAAATACTGTGTGTCTGTAATCCTGTATAATGTTCTCCTGGTTCTGCTCCCCTCACTCAGCACCAGATCATGTAAGTCTTTCCAGGTTATTATGAAGTCTGTCTACTCCTCATTTCTTATAGCACAATAGTATTCCATTACATTTTGTAATGGCAAGCAAAGTGGGACTTTTCACTGTTTTTTCTTTTGTAGTGCTTCTTAGCACTAAGGCAACCAAGTGCCTTTGATTGAGGCTTGCCTTTGTTTGGAGGAAGGCCCACACCCTTTTGCTAATTAGGTCAGGAGAAAGGAGTGAAGCCCTCCTGCCCTGAAAAAGAATATATACATCTAGGCCTTAAGTCAGAACTCTCAGAACTGTGGGAGGAGAGGTTTTGCTTTGGGGGCTCACTCATTGGAAGAGTGTCTTGCAGAGACTTGGGGGTAGCTGTTAAGGAGCCCTGGGGGGGGGGCAGGCGTTTTGAAAACCCAGGTGTTGGTGCTTCTTTCTCTGGTAACTGTATTGTATTGCTGTGGTCAGATGGTTAGAAGCCTGTCTGTTGATTTGTGTTATTTTTCTCTGCTTGTAATTCCTGCTTATAATTTCTGTTTGTGTTTTCTCTGAAGTTCAGGATGCTGACTTTTCCCCCTGAAATAAGTGAATGATATATGTACGTGTGATTAAAGTGAGATTGTAAACCCCTTAAAGTTGCTTTCTTCAGAAAAGCAGATCAAAGAACCTGTGGTAGCAGCCCTCCTGTGTGCTGGTGTGATTGGCCTCACACAGCCATAGTAGCTGTCCTCTTCCTTCTGGACTAGTAGCAAGTAGCATTGTTGTTACACATTCATATTCCACAACTTGCTTAGCCATTCCCCAACTGATGGGCATCCCCTTGATTTTCAATTCTTTGCCGCCACAAAAAGAGCTGCTATAAATATTTTTGTACATACTCATCCTTTTTCCACTCATATGATCTCTTTGAGATACAGCCCTAGAAGTGGTATTGTTGCGCTGAAAAAAAGCGAGCGAGACCCAGATATAAATTTTGATGTGCGCTTATTCAAGTATGTGACTGTTCGGAGTAAAGACTCAAATCGAACAGCCCAGAGCAGGGGTAGGGTCAGGTTATTTAAAGGGAAAAAACACAAACTGATTTCTGTGGAGATGGGAACACAAACAGTGGGGCAAGCGAGGGCAGGATTATTTCCATGGAGATGGGAGCACAAACTGTGGGCAAGCTGGGGCAAGATGGAGGGTAAACTGGGGTACAGGGCACAACAGTATTGCTGGATCAAAGGGTATGCACATTTTTAAAGCCCTTTGGGCGTAGCACTAAATTGTTCTCCAGAATAGCTGAATCTGTTCACAATTCCACCAATAATGTAACAGTGTTCCAATTTTCCCACATCCTCTTCAGCATTTATCATTTTCCTGTTTGGTCATTTTAGCCAATTTGACAGCAGAGATGTGGTGCCTAAGAGTTGTTTTGATTTGCATTTCTCTAATCAATAGTGATTTAGAGCATTTTTTCATATGACTATAGATATCTTTAATTTCTTCCTCTGAAAACTGCCTGTTCATATCCTTTGACCATTTCTCAGTTGTGGAATGACTTGTGTTCCTATAAATTTGGCTCAATTCCCTGTATATTTTACAGTTGAGGCCTTTATCAGAGACACTGGTTGTAATTTATATAGCTCTTTGAGGTTTACAAAGTGCTTTACTCATATTATCTTATTTGATTCTCAGAACAACCTGGTGAGGTTATCCCACTTTATAGATGAAGAAACTGAGGATCAGAGAGGTGACTTCTCTTTTCTATGCATTCAAGCCCAGATCTTTCTGACTCAAGTCCAGCACTTTACTAGGCCAAGTTACTTCAGAAAGCATTGCAAATGAAGGACTGACCAATGAGAGCTCAGCTCTGGAAGCACACAAAGCTGACTCTGGTGGATGTTTGGTAGGGGCCCAGTATGCCTGACTTTTCAAAGTCCATAAGGTTGTAGCCTAGTACATTATGTTTCCAATACTCCTTCACCTAAGAGTAGGAAAGAACAGAAATAATAAAGGCAAGAGGGAGAGGGAAAGGGGGAGGGGAAGGGGGGAAGAGAGAGAGAGAGAAGATAGGAGAGGAAAGGAGAGGAGAGAGAAGAGAGAGACAGACAGAGAGGAAGGAGGAGGAGGAAGAAGAAGAAAAAGAGAAACTGACCTATTTAAAGCCTACTAATGACTTTTGAACACTCAAATTGCCAAACGGAAAGCCTTTTCTTCAGCGTGTAGTAAAGCCCACCAAAAATAGTCAGAGACACCTGCATATGCTCCGAAGTGGAGAGCTAGGGTCCTCCATTCCATGTCATCATAATTATCTAGAAGGGGTCTCAGCAAACATTCCAATGGGTCCCCCATGTATACTCCCAGGGCTGAACTCTCATTGGCCAGTTCCCCATTACTGTACGTTTTGAGGCAGGAGGTTTCCCCTACTTTAGCTCTAAGGTCAGAGTACCCATGCATCTCTAATCTTACTAATTCCTTCACTCTTTCTTCTGAGACACAGATGCCCTCTTCTTCCCCAAGAAAGTTACAGGACAAACCCAAAGTCCTAGAATCATGAATTCTGATTTTATCCCAGATTGTTTCCTATTTTTTCAAGGTGTGTTACAAAATTCTTGGCTTTTATAATTTGGAAATGAATATATATCCTAAAGCATTTAAAAATTTTTACTAACATTTTTATATCACCCCCATATCTCAATATCTGACAACATATTTTAATTTTAATTTGCATTGTCAACAATTTCTCCATCACTTTCTTAAATTTAGAAATCAGCAAAACAATAAGTCAAGCCCTGGACTTTGGTATTTGCCAATTTCCAAGACGTAAATGCTCACACTGGAAATTTAACAACAGGCTCCCTTTCGCTGGTTCAAATTGGCTCCAGCACACACTTGCATGTAGTCCCTATTCCCCTGAGACTCAATCAGGACCTATTAATCTTACTTCTTATCTCAAGAAGCTAGAACAGAGAATGTTTCAGTAGTATACAAAGGATGGGAATGGGCAAAATAATCTGTGGGCTGTGTTCTCTACTCAAAGCAAAATGACTCTCTAAGACAGCAAAAAGCAGACTTTGCTGGTCTTAACAATACTTCTTGAACCAACTAGTCTCTGTCAGCCCCTATCTGCTCGCAAAAGGGAGAGAAAGAATTCATTCATCTTAATCTGCCATATATGGAACATTCCTTTCATGCCAGGGAAGGCTCTTTGCCTAGGGAAGTGGATGCAGTAGCTTTCACTCATAAGGTTATGGCCTGCTTCAGGCCCTTATCACTTGTACTATTGCCAGTAGCCTCCTAATTGGTCTCTCCTTTTCAATCCAGCCTCTATACTGCTGCCAAAGTGATGTTCTTCACTTCAAACCTGGCTTAGCCCTATGATTTCCTGGACTATCCCACCTCCACCCTAGCAGCCTTTGCAGGCAGGCAATACTTCTTCCCTGTGACTTCCTCCTCCAATCGGTTAATTCCTTACCAGAAACTCCATTTGAGGAAGTATACAGACAAATCACATTCACTTCAATTTTAACTCTACCCACGACTGCTCTTAATGACTTCTCTACCTTCCCTCCCACCTCTACATTTTTCAGCTCCATTTTATATGTTATTTTCCCCATTAGAATGTAAACTCCTTGTGGGCAGGAACTGTTCCCAGTGCTTAGAATGGTACCTGATACATAGTATGTACTTAATAAATGCTCACTCACTCACTCACTCACTTACTCTGTCTGTCTGTCTATCTATCTATCTACCTATCTATCTGTCTGTCTGTCTATTTCTCCATCTCCTGCCAATCTTCACTAATTTACATCTGACCATGTCATTCCCCTGATGATAAAGCTCCAGTGCCCTTCCAATGCTTGTTGGATCAAAGACAATGAGATGTTTCCTGATTCTTGCCCTAGCAACCCCAGCCCCCCCAACCCCCAGTTTTTAGTCCACCACCAAAACTGCTATTGACTTACTTTTTATGTATTTTATTTTTATTCACATGTACATCTTATTTCTCCCATAAATGTAATCTCCTGGAGGGCAGAGACTTCTTACTTTTATCTTATATCTTAGCACAGTGTTTGGTAGGTGTTTAATGAATGGTGGTAATCAATGTTTGTTGTTGTTCATTCTCAAAGAGGCCCAGTTGATTGATTCACTAGACATGTAACATGAGTCACCTCTCCTTCTCTTCTTCACTTATGGTTCTGTGGCTGAAAATACCTTCCAGTAGGGATCTGTTCCAACATGAGCTAAGAGCAACTAACCACAGGGAGGGAAAAAACAAAGGAAGCAGACAGACAACAAAAACCCAAGTTTTCTGTTTGTCTGTGTCTGTAGCGTGGGGTGGTGGGGAGGAGTGGTGATGGCCAGGTTATGAAAGGAGAAGTATCTGTCTTGCTTTTGTGGGGCAGCCATCCATTCCTACAACTGTCTCACCCCTTTTTGTACCAGGTGAAGACTGGGGGTTTACATACCTATTCTCTGCCAGCATAGAGTTAAATGGTGGAGGAGTTTGAGAGATAGACAGACAGACAGATAGAGATAGATGGACAGATAAATAGATAGCCTTGATTACTGCAATAACCTGCTGGTGGGTCTGCCTACCTCAAGTCTCTCCCCACTCCAATCTATCCTCCATTCAGCCACGAAAGTGATTTTTTTAAAGTGTAGATCTGATCATGTCACCCCCTCCCCCAACCTGCACACTCAATAAACTCCAGTGGTTCCCTGTTGCTTCCAGGAACAAATATACAATGCTCTGTTTGTTGTTCAAAGCCCTCCATAACCTAGCCCCCTCCTACCCTTCCAGTCTTCTTCTTCGGCACTTTTTTTTTGGAGGCAATTGGGGTCAAGTGACTTATCCAAGATTATACAGTTGGTAAGTGTCTGCGGCTGCATTTGAACTCAGATCCTCCTGACTCCTTTGCTCTGACTTCTAACCCCTTGGCTTCCTTTAAGTCTCAACTAAAATCCCACCTTCTGTAGAAACCCTTCCTTAATCTTTCTTAATTCCAGTGTTTCCCCTCTTTAAATTATTTCCCATTTATCCTATATATAGCTTGCTTTGCATATATTTCTTTGCATATTTTCTCCCCCATTGTATTGTAAGCTCCTTAAAAGCAGACAGTCTTTTGCCTCTTTTGTATCTCTAGCTCTTATCACACTGCCTGGCACATAGTAAGAGCTTAAAAAATGTTTGTCGATTAATGGATGTTGTTCAGTTGTGTCCCTTTACGACTCATTTGGGGTTTTCTTGGCAAAGATACTGGAGTCATTTGCCATTTCCTTCTCCAGTTCATTTTACAGATGAGGAAACTGAGCCTAACATATAAGTGACTTGCCCAGGGTCACACAGCTAGTAAATGTCTGAAGCCAGATTTGAACTCATGAAGATGAGCCCTATTCCCAAACCCAGCACTCTATGCATTCTGCCCCCTAGCTGCCCTGATATTTTATATATATATATATATATATATATGTGTGTGTGTGTGTGTGTGTGTGTGTGTGTGTGTGTATGCATGTATACATATGTGTGAGGTAGTGAGAGAATAAAATAAAGTGTGAAGACTTCACAGGGTATATGTGTGTATATATATATATATATATATATATATATATATATATATATATATATATATATATGTATTTATATCTAAAATGTTTGAGAATCAATATTTAGAGAAGGGGGAAATGGGATAAGTTTGAGTCTGTGGGAGTCTGATTATTTAGCCTTTAGGAATGTCTTTCTTCCCCTTCTTCCTTAGATTTATAGATGTCACCTCAGCTGTGAATGGAATACAAGATTGTGAAAGCTTCCCTATGAATAACTCATGCAAGGCAATATTCAAATAGAGATAGTACAAATTTAGTTAGGATGTGAACCTCACCAGGCCTAAGTTTTGTTTTCCTGTAAATCATAGGATTTCGGGGAAACCAGATGATATTCCCCTCTCCCCCTCCCCTAGCCTACTTACAATTGGCCATCTTAGCATTAAAGTTTCCCTATAAGGTAATTCTGTAGTTTCTGTGCTTGTATTGGGTAAAAACTTATTCCTGATTAGATTGTGAGGCCGCTCGTCTCCGCGAATGGGGACGGGGGTCCAGCCTCTGGGGTGGGATTTCTTAGAATTGTTTGTACAACGGTATATATCTCCCTGCTTGCCTTCCCCCCTTTGCCTCTCTTCACTGCTATCTCTGCCCTGGTAGTGAGAAATGCCCAATTCTTGAGACTTGATCAAATAAAGCTTCTGGTTTTTTTCTGCCTTGAGAAACCGAGACATCTCTGTTTTTTTAACTTGAGCCATTGGTCTTTTGTCCCACACGCATACACACACACACCTATATGTACATGCATATGTACATATGTACATACACACACGTGTGTGCGCATGTGTGTGGCTGTATGTAGATATCAAGACATATCACAGACCTTGACTCTCCATCTTTGAAATGACTCCCAGCCAACCTGCACTCACACTGACAAGTGTGGGGTTTCCAGAGAGGAGTAAACTATGCCACTAATACCCACTAGTCAGAACCATAGAGATCACTCTGGGGTGTGTGTGTGGTGGGGGATTCACTTCTACTACTCACCACTGTAGTTCTTAAATTCCCATCATGGTGCTTCCCATTTATGCAAAATCAGTCATCGAGATGCCATTTACCCTTAAGCATAAAAGATTTACTAAATAAGGCATAAACAGCAGTAATGAAAACATAGAAGACCATAGAAGACAAAAGTTGGAGTGATAAAAACATCACAGTCCACCCATTAACCTAGGTCACAGTCTTCCGCAAATATCATGGATACACAGTATCCATGGAGGAGAGCAGGCAAACCCTTACAGAAACCTAGCAGGGAGACAGACCTAGGGGTGGAGAAACCCATGCGCCCACGGCACCTCACAACTTTGGGCTACAGGCTTTGATGTCTTTGGTACTTTCAAGCATAATCCACATCAGGTGAAACTGCTTCTCTGCTGTATGTTTCTCATCTGGTCCTAAATGAAGCCGTAACAAGCTTTTTTCACTTCCAGCCACCCTTAGCGGGCCTCTAAGTTACAGCGACAAGCCGTTCCATTAAGCCTGAGAACTATCAATTTCACCAATCTGCAAAGAGGGGATTCGGCTTTGCCCAATGAAGCTCCAAGTCTCCCAGCTCCCAGTGAAATACATGCAAAGCCTGTCTGTTGCCTCTCAAAGCCACCCTCTTCAACCAGAGAGGACAGTAGCAGCGCACAGAGGTACCCCAGGGAAGTTCCCCCTCTCTCAGGTTATAGGTGGCCCTACAGAGCAATAGCCCCACTAGCTCTCATAACAGGATTCTGCTCTGAACCAATGACTTTCCAGACCTTCTCCAATCAGCAATCAGCAAGGCAGCTCTCGTCCAATCAGCAAGCCCTCAACAAAACAGTTGGAAGAGCAGGCTGGAAACCTTTGGTGTCTTCTGTCACTGGCTTCTTGAGACATTACCAGCCCCGCTCTCTTGTTTATTTCTCTCATCCCATAGCTTCCTCTCAAAGGCTCTCTTTTCTTTTAACTTCTTAGCTTCCTCTCCTGCTTACTTATCAGCTTCTTCCAATACTTTAATTCAGAGCTTCCTTAGTGGGCAGTGAAAAGGTTTACCTTTTGAATTAAAACTCAAGAAATCTCTCAGGTTTGAATCTCAAAATGCTTTTAGAGGGTGTCCCAAAAGTCTTAGTGCAACTTTAAGCTATAAAAACTGAAAACTGCACCAGGACTTTTGGGACTCCCTTTAAAATCTTACCATAGCCCCCAGACTGTATTTAATTTGTAATTTTGTCAATTAATAAACTTCCAAGCTCTAAAAATTATTTACATGAAAATGAGCAGTTGGACCACAATGCTTTCTCCGTGTTCTGCCTTCTAAAAGGTTCTCTTAGTATATTCATCTGAGAAGCAGCTCTCTATCCTGCCCTCAAGAAGAGTCTGTGTTTTATCTGAGACATTATGTTCCTTTACATGACAGTTTTTATCAGTTTTCCATGTACAAGCAGTCCCTTTCTGCCCCTTTGAGCAACCAAACTGTTCATGTATGTAAGAAACAGTATCTTACATTTGCAAATATAACCCACATAGTCTTTTAGGATAAGCCAAGTGTTCTTAATCCGGAGTCAGTGAACTTGTATGTGTGTGTGTGTGTGTGTGTGTGTGTGTGTGTGCGCACACATATTCTAACTATTTCAATATAATTTGTTTCCTTTGTAATTCTATGTGTTCTGTTTTATGCATTTAAAAACATTATTCTGAAAAAATGGTTCCATAGGCTTTACCCAATTGCCAAAAGGATCCAAGACACAAAAAAATTAAGAATACCTGGTAGAGTCAAGATGGTGGAGTAGAGAAAGCATTCAGCTGAGCTCTGCCAACATTCCCCTCCAAACAACTTTAAAATAATGATTCATATCAAATTCTGGAATGGTAGAGCTAAAAAAGGTCAGAGTAAGATATTCTTTCAGTCCAAGACAACGCAAGAGGTTGGAAAGAGAGATCTGTGACACAGGGGTGGAGGCTGGCCAGGAGCCCATGTGGATGAAATGTCAGTAGTGGAGTTTTAGGTGGTGGTGGCAGAAGCTGCAGCAGCTTCAGGAGCTTTCAAGGCAGAGATAGGAAAGGGACCTGGAAGCTGGTCCTCAAGATGACAGGGAACCCCTGTGGTACACAGGATGAAGGAGCAGATGCTGTTTGGCAACTCCATCACCTATACCCACTTCTGGGTTATAGTTCAAGGGTAGGGAGGAGCACTTTTGGGCAAGAGGGAATGAAAAATATGACAGAAAGTATTATTTCAGGTCCCAAGAAATCAGAGACTTTAGGGAATAGTATTGTTTCTGGTCCCAATGGAGCAGGTGCCCTAAGGGGTAGTATTGATTGTAATTCCAAGGGATCAGGAACCTTCCTGGGTGAGGACCAAAGTACAGACCAGGAAAGCAGGGACCACGCCTCTCCCCAGATAATACTACCTTGGAAGCATCCAAAACTTCCAAACCCCCACAGATAGCTCTGAAAACAGTAGTGTGAAAAAGCTTAAAGCTTCAGACACTGCCGCTCCACACACCACCCCGCTTCCACACACACACACACACTGGGAACAGAGCCCAACATTAATGTAAAGTTCCAAATCAAGAAACAGTGTAGAAAAATAAGCAAACAACAAAAAAGAACCTGTCCATAAAAATTACTATGGTGGCAGGGAAAATCAAAACACAAATTCAAAAGAAAACAATGAAGTCAAAATAGCTATAAGTAAAGCCTCAAAAAAATGTGAATTGGACATTAGCCCAATAAAAATTCCTGGAAGAGATTAAAAAAAAGTGACACACCAAGGTAAAATAAGGGACTGGAGCAGAATCTATTATGCTTCAGCTAAAGTGAAAAAGGCAGGGCAGCAACCATGTTCTCAGACAAAGGAAAAGCAAAAAATTTCTTGAGTCATTTTTCATTTGTGTTCATCTCTTGGTGACCCCATTTAGGGTTTTCTTGGCAAAGATATCAGAGTGGTTTGCCATTTCCTTCTCTAGCTCATTTTACAGATGAGGAAACTGAGGCAAACGGGTTTAAGTGACTTGCCTAGAGTCACACAGCTAGTAAGTGTCTGAAGCTAGATTTGAACTCAAGAAGATGAGTCTTCCTGAATCTAAGCCCAGCACTCTATCCATTTCACTACCTAGTTGCCCCTTAAAAGCAAAAATAGACTTAATTAAAAGAGAAACATCATTTTGTTAAAAAGGAATCATAAGATTATAAAGTAATAAGTAAAATAAAAGAAAACAAAGTAATATGAAATAAATCATAGATTATGAAGTAATGAATAGAATATGAAGCAATGAAGTAATAAACATAGCATCCAAATTCTTAAAGGAAAAGTTAAATTAATTTTTGTTATTCAGTCATGTCAGACTCCTGGTGACACCTTTTGGGTTTTCTTGGCAGAGATACTGGAATAGTTTGCCATTTCCTTCTCCAGCTCATTATACAGATGAGGAAACTAAAGCAAATAGGCTTAATTGACTTGCCCAGGCTCACACATCTAGTAAGTATCTGATGCTGGATTTGAACTCAAAGATAATTCTTCCTTACTCCAAGCCTGGCACTCTATCCACTGAGCCACCTATCTGCCCCTTAAATGAATAATAGGAGGAAACTGACAATAAACCTATACTAATGGGGGACCTTGACCTGCCCCTCTCACAGCCAGATAAATCTACCCGTAAAATAAGTTAGAAAGAAATTAAGGAGATGAATAAAATCTTAGAAAAGTTAGATATGATAGACCTCTGGAGATGAGAACAGAAAGGAACATGCTTTTTTCTTAGCTGTACATAGCACCTTCATAAAAATTGACCATGTATTAGGGCATAAAAACCTCACAACCAAATGGAAAAAAGCAGAAATATTAAATACATCCTTTTTAGACCATAATGTAATATAAATTACATTTAATAAAAGGCCGTGGAAGCATAGATTAAAAGTTAATTGGAAACTAAATAATCTAATCCTAAAGAATGATTGGGTCACAATTGGTTATGGAAATCTATCTTATCCTACAGGAAAGTAGGGGGAAGGCGATAAGAGAGGGGTGGTAATAGAAGAAAGGGCAATTGGGAGGAGAGGGTAATCAGAAGAAAACACTTTTGAGGAGGGACAGGGTCAAAGGAGAGAACAGAATAAATGGGGGGCAGGATAGCATGGAGGGAAATATAGTTAGCCTTTCACAACATGACTGTTATGGAAGTGTTTTGCATGACTACATATGAATAGCCTATATCAAATTGCTTGCCTTTTCAATGAAGTTGGGTGGGGAGGGAGGAAGGGAGAGAATGTGGAACTCAAAGTTTTAAAAATGAATGTTAAAAATTGTTTTTACATGCAGCTGGGAAATAAGATATACAGGCAGTGGTATATAGAAATCTATCTTGCCCTGCAGGAAAATAGAAGGGAAGGGGATGGGGGTGGGGTGATAGAAGGCAGGGCAGATTGGGAGAAGGGGTAATCAGAATGCATGGCCATCTTGGTGTTGGGGGAGGGGAGAGATGGGGAGAAAATTTGGAACTCAAAATAATGTGGAAGTGAATGTCGAAAACTGAAAATTATTTAATTATTTTTTTAAAAAGGAAAAAAAAAGAATGAGTGGGTCAAAGAAAAAAATCATATAATCAATAATTTCATTGAAGAGAATGACAACAATGAGGCAACATTCCAGAATTTGTGGGATGCAGCCAAAGCAGTACTTAGGGGGAATTTTACATCTTTAATTTCATACAACAATAAAAGAGAGAAAGAGCAGGCCAGTGAATTGGGCATGCAACTAAAAAACTAGAAAAAGAACAAATTAAAAATCCCCAATTAAACATCAAAATGGAAATCCCGAAAATCAAAGGAGAGATTAGTAAAAATGAAAGTTAAAAAAAATTGAACTAATATGTAAAACTAGGAGCTGGTTTTGGGGGAAAACAATAAAATAGATAAACTATTGATTAATTTGATTTTTAGAAAAAGAAAGAAGAAAATCAAATTACTAGTATCAAAAATGAAAAAGGTGAATACCACCAATGAAGATAAAATTAAAGCAATTATAAGGAGTTATTTTGCCCAATTATATGCCAGTAAAACTGAAAATTTAAGTGAAATGGATGAACATTTACAAAAATATAAACTCCCCAGATTAACAGAAGAAGAATAAATAAATAATAAATAAATAGCCCAATCTAAGAAAAAAAAATTGAACAAGCTAACAATGAGCTTCCTAAGAAAAAATCCTCATGATCAGATGGATTTACAAGTCGATTCTGCCAAATATTTAAGGAACAATTAATCTATATACTACACAAACTATTTGAAAAAATAAGTAAAGGAGTCCTACCCAGCCTCATATGGTTTTGATACCTAAACCAGGGAGAGCAAAAAGAGAGAAAGAAAACCATAGACCAATCTCCTTAACTAATATTGATGTAAATTTTTAAAATAAAATACTAGCAAGGAGGTGACTGCAATATCACAAAGATCATACACTATGACTAGGTGGGATTTGTACCAGGAATGCAGGGCTGGTTCAATATTAGGAAAACTATCAGCATAATAGACCATATCAATGACAAAAATGATAACAATCATGTTAGTATCCCAATAGATGCAGAAAAACCCTTTGACAAAATACATCATTCATTCCTACTAAAAATAGTAGAAAACGTAGGAATCAATGGAACTTTCCTTAAAATGATAGATAGTATTTATCTAAAACCAATAGCAAGAATTATCTGTAATGTGGATAAACTTGAAGCCTTCCCAATAAAATTAGGAGTGAAGCAAAGATATCCATTATCAACACTATTAGTCAACATCGTACTAGAAATGCTAGCTACAGCAATAAGACAAGAAAAAGAAATTGAACGAATTAGAATAGGCAATAGGAAACAATCACTCTTTGCAGATGATATGATGGCATACTTAGAGAACCCTAGAGACCAACTAAAAAACTAATTGAAACAATGAACAATTTCAATATAGTTGCAGGATATAAAATAAACCCATATACATTTTCAGCATTTCTATATACGACCAACAAAACCCAGCAGCAAGAACTAGAAAGAGGAATTCATTTAAAATAACTGCAGACAATATAAAACACTTGGACATCTGCCTGCCAAGACAAACCTAGGGATTATGTCTATAATTACAAAATATGTTTTACACAAATAAAGACAGATCTAAACAACTGGAGAAACATTAATCATGGGTAGGTCGAGTCAATATAATAAAAATGACATTCTACTTAAATTAATTTCTTATTCAATGTCATACCAATCAAACTACCAAAGAATTATTTTATAGAGCTAGAAAAAATAGTGACAAAATTCATCTGGAAGAACAAAAATCAAGAATCTCAAGGGAATCGATGAAAAAAAATGTTAAGGAAGACAGCCTAGCATTGCCATATCTTAAACTGCATTACAAAGCAGTCATCATGAAAACAATCTGGTACTGGCAAAGAAACAGAGGGGTGGACCGGTGGAATAGATTAGGTAGACAGTATTTCACATGTATTATCCGTGTCAAATTGCTTGCTTTCAAGGAGGGGTGGGGAGTGAGAAGGAGGGAGAGAATTTGGAACTCAAAATTTTTTAAGAACTTTAAAATTTTTTAACAACAAAATCATCTGGATAGGCCGATGGCTGTGTAGACAGCAGGTGGCATTAATGAGCAGAGCAGGTTAAGCTTCCGGTGTGTTGTGTGGGAGTGGAGGGGATAAGCTCCCTACCTAGATGTGCCTTTCTTTTATGTCTCTCCTGTCCTGGGGTAGGGAAACCTTCCTTCTGAGTCCGCACTAATAAAATAGTGACCTTGGGTTTGAAGATGAAAGTGAGTTTGCTCACCTGTCCCTCTTGTTCTAGTGCCTTCCCTCTGTTGATTATTTCCAACCTATCCTGTACTTGTTTGTACATTGTTGTTTTATGATTGTAAGCTCCTTGAGGGCAGCCTTCCTTTGTATCCCCAAGCACAGTGCTTGGCACATAGTATATGCTTAATGTTTATTGACTGACTGCCACATCTCAGCAGCCTGCCATTCTCACTGCCTTGTGATTTCCCAGGGTAGTTAAATCCTGAATTTGTATGCCAAATTTCTACAGTAAAGCTTTTTACCCCTTTGTCTTAACGCCTCTAAGCCCAGTGGGTCAACTTTCACTGCAAAAACTGACCAAACCTTTTCTCTCCCTAGAGCAGCATTTGGTCTCATTTTTGGTCTCTTTTTGGTCTCCTGCCCCCTTTCCACTCCTAAAAATTATTGAGCCCTCACTCCACCCCGAACTTTGGTTATGTGTGTTATATCTGTTGATTTTTATTATACTAGAAATTAAAATGTCTTAGTTTATTATGAAAAGAGTTTTGACCTCATGGACCCCTTGAAAAGGCCTAGTCAGGAGTGTGTTGGAACCAGCCATGCTGGCCTATTGTTAAATTTTCAGTGCGAGTATTTACATTTGGGAAATCTATGAAGACTGCAAGTCAGGGCTTAATCTACTGTTTTGTTGATTATCTAGACTTAAGAATGGTGGAAAATGCTAAGAATGCAGACTAAACTTAAAAGTATGTCAGGCCTCATTTTTTGTTTTTTTTTTCTTTTGAGAATCAGTTGTTAAATATTCACCAGCACACCCTCGTCCCCATGAGTCCTTGGACCCAGACTTTGAGAACTATTGCCCTATCATAAGGAATATGCTTGTACTTATCCTCTTTCTATAGGTAAGCTTTAAATACCACACACAGAGCCTAGTATTTCTGCTGGCCAATGAGGATTCACAATAGGTAAGTGAGAGTGAAAGCAAGAGATAGGGAACGAACACTAACACACCAGACTAACCAGAATAGGGAAAAGCTATGCTAGCTTTCTAGCCTTTTTTTCTCCAGAAAGAGATGTGCACAGTTGGTAAAATTATCCTGCCCAGGTCAGCTGCTCTTCTTCCCCTGTTAGGAGCCATAAGTAGTAGTTGCAGCCAGTGGTGTTGAATGCCTTACAGCATTCAGCTTTTTTGCATCATCCCCCCCTTTGGCAGTCTGGTGATGTCCATGGCTCCCTCCTCAGAATGTTTTTAAATTCATAAAATAATATGTATAGGATTATAAAGGAAGCCGATTACATTGAAAAACAGCTAGCAAAATATTTTTAAAAACAAATTCACAGAACACAGGTTGAGAATACCTGAAGAAAGAATAAGTAGGATGAGGACTGGAAGATACCACAGATCTGGTGATTAGGGAATCATTGATGAGCATTAAAGAAAGCAGTATTATAACAGAAAGCTTCTGAAGTGGGAATGCTGGCTCCAAGCACTTACTAGCTCAGTGGTCTTGTACAAGTTATGTCCCCTCTCTTAGCTTTGGTTATTCTACTGCATAAAATGAAGGAGTCAGACTAGATTGATGATCTCTATGGCACCCTCTAGCTGTAACATTTTGTTGATTTGGGGAAATGGAAGTCAGATTGCAAAATGTTCAGAAACCCTGAGGTGTTACTGTATTTTTAAATAGAATACTATATTTTGGCCTATAAAATGCCAGAGTTATTACTAGCAGCAGAATTGTTGTCATTCAATATTACTAAAATCCAGAAAGGAGGTCTTTGGAATAGGTAGCTCTTTACAACTTATTTTGTAAGTCTGAGTGGAGAACTAAAGGAAGATCTCTAGTGCCACTCATAGTCAGTCATTGCCTTGTCTCTCTGTCCTGATCCCTCTAGAAACTATAATGAGGTAAGTTAGAGCAAGTGTGCAGTCAAGGGGCTCTGGGAAGGACTGGTAGCTGGCACTGTATGTGGGATCAGAATGAGCAGTACTAACCACTGAATCATGGATTTCCTTCTCCTATCTATCAAAGTATCCTATTGCTGACTTAGGAAAGAATAAATAGTCCATTTAGGTAGTCATGAGGAGTAGGAAGGTTCAGAAATAGATATCCAAGAGGTAAAAGTTTCATAACCATCTGACTTCTGAAGAATCTTCCAGGAAAGACAGAGAGAGAGAGAGAGAGAGAGAGAAAGATCTCAGGCCTATGTAAGTACTAAGTTGAGACATTTTTGGGGGCCCAGAAGTTAGGTCCCTTCTTCCATGTCACTAAACCCTGTGTAGCAGGCCAGATCCTTGTTGCTGATTTATGCATCTACTCCAATTTGGCATCTTGGTGGTGAGAGTGCTACGTTGGCTCTCTGAAAGCCTGCTCAGAACATTAGCCTGCTTTGGTGTCAACTTTGGTGGGAATTTTTCTTTTTCTGTTTTTTTAAAAACCATATTTCCATATTAGTCATGTTGTGAAAGAAGAATTAGAACAAAAGGGAAAAATCACGAGAAAGAAAAAAAAAGAGAGGGAAAATGGTATGCTTTGATCTGCATTCAGACTCCATAGTTCTTTCTCTGAATGTGGTTAGCATTTTTTCATCATGAGTCTTTTGGAATTGTCTTGGATCATTGTGTTGCTGAGAAGAGCTAAGTCAATAAAATTGGTCATTGTACAATGTTGCTGTTAATGTGTACAATGTTCTCGTGGTTCTGATCACTTCACTCAGCATCAGTTTCATGTAAGTCTTCCTAGGTTTTTCTGAAATCCACCTGCTCATCCTTTCTTATAGAACAATAGTATTCCATTACATTAATATGCCACAACTTGTTCAGCCATTTTCCAATTGATGGGCAACTCCTCAATTTCCAATTTTTGCCACCACAAAAAGAGATGCTATAAATATTTTTTGTACAGAGTCCTTTTCCCTCCTTTATGATCTCTTTGGGATATAGACCTAGTAGTGGTATTGTTGGATCAAAGGGTATGCACAGTTTTATAGCCCTTTGGGCATAGTTCCAAATTGCTGTCCAGAATGGTTGGATCACTTCACAACTCCACTAACAATGCATTAGTGTGCCAATTTTCTGGTAAGAATTTTTCATTCCCAATGCCCTACTTGCTGAGAAATGCTCCCTAAAGGATAGCCCTTATTTTCCCTTCATGCTTGGGGACAATTTCAAAGTAATTGTCTATTAACTACTGATTAACAAGGGAGATAATGTAGCCAGGGCATACTAACTGAGAGCATCTCCAGAACTAGGATCCTGTGCTTAGTCCTGGGGGCAGAGCCCCCTCAGACAGCAACAAGTAAACCTCCAAAAAAGGGAAAGAACTTTTGTTATTTTCAGGGTTAAAATCAATAATGAAAAAAACCCATATAGCACCTAGGGAATATTAAAAGACTTTGAAGAAGCTCTCCAGCATGTTAGGTGATCTTCTGTGGAGAATTTATGGGAGAACATGGACAAGAATCACTTGGATGAGAAAGTGTGGTTCAGATGAAATTTTAGCCATCAGTGAAACTGATGGTATCTCTGTACAGTGTCTTGAACATACATGTGCAAAGATGAGTTTGCTGGGGATCTTGTTGTCTCACTGAGTCCCATCTACTGTGGACATGATTTCTCCCAAAGTAAAGAGGTAAAAGGTACAGTCCTCATCTGTGATAGGGGCTTCATAGCTTTTTTTTAAATCTCTTCACCTCCTCTGACTTCCTATATTCCAAGGCAACTGGCCTGAGGAGCAACACTTATCCTCCCCTTCCCTCCCACCCACCTTCCTCTTTTGAAGTAGGATATTCCATGATCATGTGAGTTCACAGATCATCTGGTAGCTAAGTGACTTTGCCCATCACATCAACTCCCCTGAGAGTAGCAGCTCTGCCAGTGGAGGGTAATGCTCAGCTCACCAAGATGGTCTGAGGGGTGGATTCAAAACCCACCTCCTGCAAGTCTTCCCTGTGTACCAAGGCAAAAGCATTCTTTATCAAAGTATAAAGGATCCTCTCTCCTACTTTCCCATTTTCATTCCCAGCCCTTCTTAACATTGCCTGTTCTTGGTACTGCAGATAGACAGGAACTGCCAGGAGTGAGGCTCATTCTACGGTTATTCTTCTATTTCTACCACAGTGATCAAGGGGAATTTAGGGATGTTGAAAGTATGATGCAGACATTTCAAAAATTGTACATTTAAGCAACTTCACATAAAAAAGTATATGAATTAAAACCTTTCTATTCAATCCAATAAATGTTTATTGTATCTACTATGTGCCAGACATTGTACTGAGTGTTGGGTATACAGATAAGAAAAAGAAAGACAATCCTTGCCCTCAAGGAATTTAATGGGTGAAGGCAACAAGGAAGCTGAAAAGCAAGGTAGGCAGGAACAAAGGGGCATCCGGTGCCAGGGCATGATGTTCCATGGAGTCAAAACCAACCGGATGGAGAGTTACCTGGACCCTGGAGTTCACTGAGGCTTACCACATCTTCTCATCTGTTTTAACAATCCAGCTAGCAGCTTCTGTGGGGCTGTAGGATCCACCCACAGCCAGCACCCAGAAAGCTGCCGGCACGCTGGGAAAGCACAGGTTCTTTTGATCTGCTTAACCAAGGAAAGCAAGGTGAAGGGGTTGACAAGCTTACTTTAATCCAGCATACAGACAACATTCAGTTAATTCAGGGGAGCATACAAACAGCATTCAGTTAGTGCAGGGGAAAAAACCAGCACCCTGAACTTCAGAACTTTCATTTAGTTCAGGGGAAAAACCAGCACCCTGAACTTCAGAACAAAATACAAACAAATTACAAACATCAACAGACAGACCCAATAGAATTCATAGTTACCAACATCTAGGTTCAGCCCGGGAGCTCGGAACAAGGGCTGGCCTAGAGTCACACTTGCCACCACTGCTGCTCCAACGGAAAAGAGTGATCCTGTCTTCTCTCCTCTTCTAGAGCTTTTGACATCATCAAGCGTCATCTGACTGACCAGAGCCCAGGCTCTGGTGATTGGTTCTTGAGTTGGCCCCTCCCCCCAGGACCCTGGGAGGCTCACATTCACGTAGATTAGGTCAACACCCAATAGGGCATGGGTCTGGAGTCAACACCTCCCCCTAGCCAGCCCCATCCTGGGCCCACTCCAGTCACCAATCCTACCACCCACATAGGTTCCACACCCAGCACCCAGCAAGGCTCAATGAAATACGCCAAGTCACTCAAAGAAAACAAAGGCCATTTTGCTTACCAACACATCATCCTAGGTGATTTTTATGATTTTTATTTCCATGCCCACCCATACATTTTCTAAAGGTCACCCAATTTGCTGGAGACCTTCTTCAAAGTCTTTTAATATTTCATGGGTTAATATTCCATTTGAAGTTTATTTTTTGCATCATTGATTTTATCCCTGGAAGCAACAACAACAAAAACCTCTTTCACTTTTTTGGAGGCATTTGGATTGTCCAGACATAATAATTTATTTCAATATAGGATTTTAAAGTTCACAAAGTCTTTCCTCACAACAACTCTATGAGATAGGAAATAAAGATATTATTATCATCCCCTTTTACAAAGGAAGAAACAGAGGCTCAGAAAAGTGAGGTACTTGCCAGTGGTTGCATAGATAGTAAATGTCAGACAGCTGTGATTCAAACCCAGAACTTCTGACTCTTCCTCTAACACCATTTCTGTACAATTACATGTATTCTCATGTTCCTTACATAGTTATAACTGATCTATCTACAACCTTCTGAATTCTATTTCATGTTACTTTGTAAGGATGTTTCTGGGAAGCTAGATGGTGCAGTGGGTAGAGTTCTGGGCCTGGAGTCAGTAAGACCTTAGTTCAAGTCTGGCCTCAGACACTTACTGGCTGGGTGACACTGGGCAAGTCACTTAACCCTGTTTGCTTCAGTTTTCTCATCTGTAAAATGAGCTGGAGAAGAAAATGGCAAGGCATTCCAGTATCACTGCCAAGAAAATCCCAAATGGGATCAATAAAAGAGACAGAAACAACTGAACAACAAGGGCCTTTCTATGTTTTTGAAATGTCTTCATATTTGTTATTATCATTGGATCATAGATTTAGAGCTGGAAAGGTTGGACCATAGAGGTCACCTAATCCTAATTTTATAGCTGAGGAAACTGAGACCCCAAAGAGGTTAAGAGATTTGTTTAAGGTCAATGAGTGGTAAACAGCATATCTGGGATCTCAGGTTCTCTTATCTAGATCCCAGCATCTTTTCCACAAGACCTCACTCTCTTTCTCAATAGCAATACCACATTGCTCTAACATATCACACTCTGCCTAACATTTCTTAGACTTTGGGCATTTGGCTTATTTCCGGGTTTTATCTATAACAGTGTTATAAATACAATTGCGCAAATATGGTTCCTTCCCACTTTCGCATTATTTCCTTGGAATATATTCCCATTGAATTACCAAATCAAAAGCTTTGATCACTTTTGTAACTCCTGCTAAAAAAAGATCCAAAAAATCACAAAAGATTGAAAATGCCTAGGTGTACCTATTTTCTCTAATAGCTCATGCAAAACTTTCCACCATTCACCCATTTTGTTGTGATATAGGGAAAAGAACATGGGATTTAGTACTAGAGGACCTGGGTTTGAATCCTACATAGTTCATATACAGATAAACCACCTAGTTCAAATTACTCAACTCTTTTAGGCTACAGTTTCTTTTTCTATAAAATGGAGATGGAGGTAGATGAGATAATCTCAAAATTCCTTTCTGGCACTAACTAAATTCTATGGTTCTATGAAACTGTAATGCCCTCCTTTTATGATTTATGCTGTGGATGACAACTATGTCTTAAAACATCGCATGGTATGATTGTCAGTATTTGGTATTGTATTATAAAAAGCTGTAAGTATGGACCCCCAACTCACCAGCTACATGTGTGTTTTTGACTTACTCTTCCATTGCTTTTCCATGGTCAAATAAAGCCAAAACTTGCTGTCTTCACCCACTCTATGACTCTCTATGAGTGATTAAGTAGTTACAAATCTGAGTTCTTCCAGAAGCACTGGAATCCTTGTTGAGGACTCCTCCCCTTGCCACCAGCCAGCTCTGACTTGACGGATCCAAGTCTTCCAAGTTTAACTCCAAGCCTGTACCTGTTCATCTTGAGACTGGTGTTCCAGTCAACTAGGATCAAGCCAAGAAACACAGACACGGAAGAAGCAGCCTAAAACCCAGGTGCTAGCTGGCCTTGACAGGACATGCTTTAATTCCCATGTGCTTTGCGACTTGGCCATTTTTGTTGGAGTGGGAAGAAGGGTGGCCCCAGCCCCCACCCCTTAGGGGAGAGCTATCTGGCATGAGAAAGTCTGAGGAAGAAGAAAGGTAAGGGTAGTCATTCCCTTTTAAAAAATTCAATGAATCATTGGCTTTTCCTGTTCAGTCACCAATAAGGTGATGGCTTTGTCATCTTTAAAACACCTTTCAACACTGAGTCATCAAAAGCAGCCTCATGCTTCATCATCTCCAAAGCACCCAAGCACTGAGAATCAGGAAGGGCAGTTTTGCTCATACCCTATTTGATCCCTGGTTGTACTCTGTCAAGAGAAAGGCAAACTAGTGATTTCAGTGACCTAGCAGTTCATTGGTCTCCTCAGGAAAATCCCTCCATGTAATAATAATAGCTTATATCCATGTCGTGTTTTTTTTCTTGGTTGGCATCTGTGACTTTATCTTCTATCCCTTCCCGCTGTTCAGTCGTATACATGGTGTTATGAGTGGTGTGTGGAGCCAGCTTAAAGGTAAAATTCTCAGCATAAGCATCTACACCTTGGAAATCAGCAAATGCCACAAATCAAGACTTGATTTCTTATTTTGTTGATTGTCTAGACTTAAGAAAGTGATGGAAAAAAATGTTAATGATGCAGATTGAACTTAGAAGTGTATGGTGCATACATTTTCCCCCCTAGAGTGGCAGTTGTTAAATATTTACCAGCATAATCCTGTTACCCTTGCTGTACATTATTACAGTAGGAAATTCTTGTTACACAAGGAAGAAGTCTTTGATTAATTCAATTACTAGAAGTATCTCTTGAGTTCACCTTTGACCAGGCTGAAAGTAGAATCCCTAGAGAAAGTGGTTAGGGTGGAATTGAATAACTTCAAGAAAATGATTTTCCAGAATATGCCAAAAGGTGACTGCTGTTCTCTTTGATGAATTACAATTATTAACTAATCTTTAATCCAAGCTCTGTAACTATGCTTTATCCTATTGTAGAATGGAAATGGGTTGCATAAGATTTTCAAGGGTAGAATGGATTTCTTTACCTTTTTTCCTCCTCTCTCACTAAAGATGCCCAGAATTAGAATTTATTTAATTAAATTTAAATTAAATTTAATTCTTTTATTAATTGGTCTATGTCAGGCTTGTGTCCCAAAGGCAGAGTACGTTATTTTTCTTTCACATAAATATTAATTTCCTCCCTTTATAGATGAGGAAATAAAAACTTAGTGAAGTTAACTGACTCAGCCAAGATCATATAATTTATTAAGTAGCAAAGTCAGGATACAAATCAAGTCTTCTGACTCCAAGTCCATTGTTATTTCTACTATAAATACTTTCCCCCTCCATAGTTAATTCCATGAAGAAAATCCCAAGGAGGAGGGGCTGATTACCCCTCTTAGGATTTCTAGTTCTTGGAGACTTTTCCTCTGTTGATTTTCTCCAATTTATCCTGTATACAAACACACACACACACATCTGTATGTGTCTGTATATAGACATACCTACAGGTGTGTGTATATGTGTATATACATCCACACCTACACAGAGAGAGAATAAACTCTTTGAACTCCTTGTGATTTTCTTGACAGCAGGGACTTTTCTCTGTATCCCACCACCAGATTAGGCACCATAGTGCCTGACACACAGTAGGTGCTTAATAAATGCTTGTCAACAGGAGAACACTGTACACAGTAACAACACCATTGTACGATGATGAACTTTGTTAGGCTTAGCTTTTCTGAGCCAGGCAATGATCTAAGACAATTCCAAAAGACTCATGATGGAAAATACTATCCACATCCAGAGAAAGAACTATGGAATCTGGATGCAGATCCAAGCACGCTGTTTCCTATTTTCGGGTTTTTTTTTCTTTTTCATAGTTTTTCCCTTTTGTTCTGATTCTTCTTTCATAACATGACTAATATGGAAATACGTTTAATATGATCATACATGTATAGCCTATACAAATTGCATGCTGTCTTGGGGAAGGGAGAGTTGAGGGAAGGGGAAAAATTTAGAACTCAAAATCTTATAAAAGTGAATGTTGAAAACAATAAATAAATAAATAAATAAATAAATAAATATTTTTAAAAAAATGCTTGCTGAGTAGAGTTGGCCACATTATATAGTGAATATATGACACTCTCATCTACTCAGGTTCAGTGTTATTCTCCTTAGCATGGGCTATAATTTGGCCCGTGATTAAATGATCAGTGCTAATTTCTTACACCAGCACATATTTTTTCACTGTTTACTTTTTTGTCTTTATAACCCTGGCACAGCACTTTGTGCATAGCAAGCATTTAGTGAATGTTTATTGAATTGATTTGACTAGAAGAAGCCAGCCCTAACTACAACTCAGAAGTAGGAGGCCTCAGGTAGCAAGAAGTCACCCGAGCTAGTGCAGGTGAGAGGATCCAAAACCAAAGTTCTTATACTTTGAATTTTTGCCTAGGGTTTGGCCCTGGATTGTTAGTTTATTTCTCATTGGGAAGCCAAAGCTTGTCTACCTACCGTAGGTATTTCATCAATGGAAGAGAAGAGAACAAAAGAGAATTTAATGAAGGTACAATAATTGGTGCTAGGGATGAAAAGACAAAAAAAAATCTTTGCTCTCAAGAATCTTGGAGTCTCAAAAAATAGAAAAGAACAGAAACATGAGTAAGGGCCATTGCCTGTCTATATTGCCCATTTAGTCTAATGGTTTTTCAAACTGATTAGGGAATTTGGAGAGTAGAAGATTGAGAAAAGGAGCATATAATCAGAGAAAGTCTCCAGAGAAGCTTTTTCACAGCAGCCCTTGAAAGTATATGTGATACATTTTACCGGAACAGAAGAAGGAGACCAGCCTCTTGGCCTGGGAAGAGAGTTTCCAATTAATTTTTAATCTATCTTTCCATGGCCCTTTACTAAATGTAATTTTATTGCATCATGATCTGAAAAGGATGAGTTTAATATTTCTGCCTTTCTGCATTGGATTGTGGGGTTTTATGTCCTAACACATGATCAATTTTTGAGTTGGTGCCATGTACTGCTGAGAAAAAGGTATAGTCCTTTCTATCCCCATTCAAGCGAGAAGAGATTTGAAACCAGGAGTAGGTAAGGTGGTCAGCTATGTATGCACAGTTTATATAAGCAGGTAAAATAGTGACATATGCATCTTTTCATAGTGCATGTATTTAATACCAGAAAGTTCCAGTTTCATGGGCATAGTGAGGCAAAATGTTTTAGTAGTTAATTAGTGGCAGCAATTAGCTTGCAGATAATTGGTAGAGCACTGGACTTACACTCAGGAAGACCTGATTTCAAAGTCGACCTCAGAAAATTATTAACTGTGTGACCTTGGACAAGTCACTTAACCTCACTTTCTTCATTTATGAAATGAGGATAATAATAGCACCTACTAAGAGGGTTGTGAGGATTAAATGAGATAATATTTGTGAAGCATTATGTAAATCTTAAAGTGCTAAATAAATGCTAGCTGTCACCATCATCATCATCATCATCACTATTCATGCTATGGGTGACATAGAGCCCTGGACCTGGAAAGAGAAAAAATGTGGGGTTAAATCCTTCCTCAGATACTAACTGTGTGACTTTGAGTACAGCATGACCACAGGTGCCCTTGATTTTTTCATTTGTAAAACGGGAGCAACATAGCATCTATCCCACAGGGTTGTTGTGAGGATTAATTGAGATAATGTATGTCAATTGTTTTGTAAACCCTTCTAGAGCTCAGTTTGGAGTCAGAGGACCCTGGTTCAAATCTCAGCTCTGGTAATGACTACCTGGGAGATCATGACCAAGGTACTTATGTTCTCTGGGCCTTTCTTCATCTAGAAAATCAGGAAGCTGGACTAGAGAACACCTAAGATCCTTTCAGACCTTAAACTATGATCAACTTAATTTTGATTAAATTTAAATTAATTTTGATTAAAGCAAACTTAATTTTGATGTAATTTGTATGTAATAATTTGATGTAGTAATTCTAAAGGCAGCTAGGTGGCACAGTGGATAGAATCTTCTAAGTTTAAATCTGGCCTCAGACACTTAACTGTGTGACCCTGGGCAAGTCGCTTCACCCTGTTTGCCTCAGTTTCCTTATCTGTAAAATGAGCTAGAGAAGGAAATGGTGAACCACTCCAGTATCTTCACCAAGAAAACCTCTAATAGGGTCACAAAAAGTTGGATAGGACTGGACAACAACAATGACCCTTGCTGACGATCCATTCTCATTTATCTTGTGGGAAACCTGTTTTTCTTTGAGGTTTTGCTTATAGGTGGGTTTTGTTTTTGTTGCTGTTGTTGTTTTGTTTTTTGGAAGGGGGAGGCAAGGCAATTGGGGTTAAGCGACAGTGCCCAAGGTCATACAGCTAGTAAGTGTCAAATGTCTAAGGCTGGATTTGAACTCAGGTCCTCCTGGTGCTCTATTCACTGTGCCACCTAGCTACCCCTTTAAGGTATTTTCCTCTTCTGAGTTTCTGCACTGGGTACCTCTGTCCTCAAAATAGCTCTTTGTCCTTTTTTGTTATTGTTGTTTAGTCATTCTTCTAAAGATTGCTAGCTTAGCTTGGCTAGGAGCTCTTTCAGGAATGAGTGTGTGATCCCAGTCCCTCTGGAGATTCTACATGCATGGCTTTCCTGGGTAGGAGACTGAATCCACAAGCTGTTCTTGGGGCTTAGACTCCCTGTTGGTTTGTGCCTGGGACTGAGTGATCCACTCTGGACTGGCCTAGCTCAGAGCTCTGAGTGCCCCTGTGGGTAAGCCTTTGCTATTGGTTTGGGGCCCTGGAGCTGATCAGCTCTGAGCATCCTCCTACTCCTGGGCACCAAGTCCACAATTCAGACTTCTGTAGTTTCTGACCTGGTCACCTACCTGTAGGTGGAATTTGTGGTCTTGAGCTGGAAAGATGATGATAGTTTCTCCTTTGATTTCTCATCCATCCACTGCTTGGCCTCTTTCTTTTTGTAAAGAGCATATTTTTTTTCCAATTACATATAAAGATAGCTTTCAACAGTCATTTTTTATGATTTTGAATTCCAAATTTTTTGCCCTCCTTCCCTTCCCTCCCCCCTCCCCAAGATGGTAAACAATCTGATATAGGTTATACATGTGCAATCATGTTAAACATACTTCCATATTAGTCATATTGTGAAAGAAGAAACAGAACAAAAGGGAAAAACCATGAAAACAAAAAAAAGGAGAAAATAGTATGCTTTGATCTGCACTCAGACTCAATAGTTCTTTCTCTGAATGTGGATAGCATTTTCCATCCTGAGTCTTTTGGAGTTGTCTTAGATCCTTGCATTGCTGAGAAGAGCTTAATCTATCAAAGTTGATCATTGCACAATGTTGCTGTGACTGTGTACAATGATCTCCTGGCTCTGCTCACTTCACTCACCATCAGTTCGTGTAAGTCTTTCCAGGTTTTTCTGAAAGCATCTTGCTTGTCATTTCTTATATCAGAATAGAATTCAATCACAATCATATACCACAACATGTTAAGCTATTCCCCAATGGATGAACATTCTCTCAATTTACAATCCTTTTTGGCTCAGTATTCTTCTTGGATTGTTGGAGTAGTTGTGGGGGAAGCTGGGCTCTTCAGCTTCCTTCTACTTCCCATTTTGGCTGGTCTCATTTTGTTTTTCTTAATGTATACTTATGAGTCTTTTATGTTTTAATCATTTATTCTGAAGGAAATAAATTTCCACCCTATACCTGATTTCTACTTAGTACACTGAAGACTTTTTCCCAGAAGGCATCCTACGAGCTCCTCTTAAGGGACAGTTTCGATATGAGCCATATCTATGTCTTATTTTAGATATTTTCTAAAATTCTGGGGGCATGA
Source organism: Trichosurus vulpecula (assembly GCF_011100635.1). NCBI lineage: Eukaryota > Metazoa > Chordata > Mammalia > Diprotodontia > Phalangeridae > Trichosurus > Trichosurus vulpecula. The sequence continues at coordinate 225,678,979 of NC_050580.1, forward strand.
TAATCCAGAGAGTTGGAGCCTCACCTTTCTTCCCTTTGGGGTCAGTCTACCTCAGGAGGAACTTAATCTCTGTTACTCTAGAGATCCCTTTTTGGGGACCTGTACCTCTTCCCTGGGCCATAGGTGTTACAGCTTGCATTTATGTCGTGCTTTAAGGTTTGGAAAATATTTTATAGCTATTATCTCATTTAATCCTCACAAAAGTCTTGTGAGGCAGTAGCTATGATCATTCTCATTTTACTGATAGGGAAACTGACTCAGGGAAGTTAAGAGATTGCTCAGGGCTCAAAAATTAAAATTTGAAGAAGTATTTGAGTTCAGGTCTTCCTGAAGACTGGACTACATAGGTCACCCTAGGGCAGGAGCTCTTAATCTTTTGTGTGTCATAGACCCCTTTGACAGTCTGGTTCAACCTATAGACCATTTCTCAGAATAATGTATTTTAAATAATTGAAGGGAATGCTAAAATTCAATTAGAGATAAGTGAAAATTAAGGTCCAATTCTTTTCCTATTCAAGCTCATAGACTTCTGAAATCTATCTATAGCCCATAGGTTAAGAAGTCCTGCCTAGGATTGGGAAGTAACAGGAAATATTATATTTGACTTCATTTTGTTTTAACTTAGAAAATTTGGTTATAAAATGAATACATTTGGAAAGTACTGCACATTTTCTTGAAAATCTCCCCTGGTTCCCTGTTGCCTCTAGGATAAGTTATAAATCTTAGCATTTGAGGCTCCCCATTCTGACTCCCACATACCTTCCTAGTCATTTCATATTACTGTATTCTCCTTCACACACTCTTTGCCCCAGTTGAGCTGGTCTGCTTGCCAGTCCTCATACATCACCTTTCATCTCCTGCATCTATGTCTTTACACAAGTGTTCCCTCAAAGCACAACCTAGGTGCCATTTCCTATAGGACATTCCTATTAAGAAGGAGTTTGTCCCCAGCTTTTAAATTTTTTAACAAGTGTTTGTTGCCTTTTGCTTTTATATCAGTCATTTCAAACTCTCCTTCCCCTCTTTCCCCTCATTAAACCATCCTTCATAACAAAGAAAAACCATTAAGCAAAATCATCTGCAATATTCATTGGTTTTTCAAAGTTTTCAGGGTTTGATTTCATTTTAGTGATTTTCTCATTTTTACTGTTGCAGTCATTGTGTTTGATAATAGTATTTAAAGCTATGTGACTCTGGGCAAGGCACTTAATCAAGTCCTCAAGGTCTTAGATTCTTCAAATGTTAATGTCCATTTCTGCTCTAAGATTGGATGTTCAAAATATGCTTAAGGAAGTCAAGATGCAGTACATTTGAGTTTTGGGATAGATAGATATTCCCACTAGGGGGCAGCCAAAGCCCACACTTGAAATGCCACCTCTGGGATTTGGTAAGAACAGGAGCAAATGTTTGGGTGAAAGAGCCTGGCTGGATGCTTTGGGGTGCAGGAAGCACCATGAATAGTTTGTCTCTACCTAAGCAGACAGCTAGAAAGTAGATTGCAGATATGTAGGAAGTTAGGGCAAAAGACAAAAAACCCAAGCAAGCTATCATTTCACCAGAAATGAGCATATATAGTTCTTATCCAGGGCTGTGAGCAATAAAGGAGACATTCCTAAGGCATTCTGGGCCCATTCTAGGGGGGGATGGGGATCACAAGAATTTGGAACCTCTCCCTGCCACTTGAGTTGTATTTGTTACTCTGTCATCACATCACTCACAATATTAGGTCTAACCTTGAAGAACTTCTGCTGCATGATCACAGGGGCTGGGGGATGCTGTTCCCACTCCCTGTTCTCTACCAAGTATGCAGTTTAGATTGAGTTTAGTCCTGGGGGAGACTGTTTTGAGTGAATACTTTTTTTGGTATCCACGGCACTTATCACAGTGCCTGGCACGTAGTAGGCATGTAATGTTTATTGACTGACCTAGAGGGCCTCCCCTTAAGTCACCTATTATGGTGCCCTGGGGACAATTTTACTAATTGGCTCACATCTAGGTCTCTTCAGAAGAAGTAAAAAAAGGTACACGATGTACAACATGAATTAGGTATAAGCCAAATAACTTATTCCTAATACAAAAGGAATGCTAAACATGGGGCACACACACACATTTGACAAAAACTAACTTAAAACAGGATTCAGTATCTTCACTTAAAACTAACGTTACAATTTGCTAGAAGGTTGTTACTTAAACCTTATCAGAACATAGAGCAGTTTGCAGGACTGCCAATTCGGTTTTTTATATTATGCTTCTGCCTGAGCTATCTAAACAGCTCCTGGTCCATGTCTGTTGGTTGCAGATATGTAGGAAGACCAGGCCTGACCCAATCCTCTTAACAGTGGCCATTGTCCCCTAAGAATGCTGAACTAGATGCTGGGGGTCTCACAGAATCAGAGAAACTGAGAGTTGGAAGGAATTTTGGGGACTATTCGTCCAACCCATTACACAAAGGAATTTCCCACCATAAAATATCCAATGAATGATCATCCAACTTGAAGAACTCCAAGTAAGAAGAACTTACCACCTCTTGAAGGAAACCGTTACACTTTTGGACAACTCAAATTGTTAGGGAAGTTTTTCCTGACATCAAACCCAAATGGTATCTATATGGCTTCCTCCCATTGCTCCTGATTCTGTCCTTTGGAGTTAAGCAAATGTCAGAAGATTTGAGGGGGAAAGAAGAGGACGTGATAGCAATGTTAAACTATCATGTTACCTCTACCAGAATCTTCTTTTTTCTAAACTAAACATGCCTCATTCCTTCTGCTGAATTTGATAAGTCATAAATTCAAGGCTCTTCACTCTATTGGCTGTCTTCCTTTGAACACTGTCCAGTTTATCAGTGTCCTTAAACCACAACACTCAGAATTAAACACAAATCTCCAGAGGAGGCCTGATGAGGGCAGACAGAACACAGTGAAATTATCACCTCCGTTTTCTTGGAAGCTATGACCCTCCTAACAGAGCCCAAGATTACATTATGCTTTGGCTGCCGCATCACACTGCTGATTCATTGAGCTTGTATTCTACTAAAAAAACAAAAGCCCAGATCCTTTTCAGTCCAACTGTGGTCGTTCAATTCCAGCCCAATAAGATTCAGGTCCACTAGGTCTCTGAAACTTAGGAGGTTATCTGCAGACATGTTCATCTTGGGACAGGTACTCCCAAAGATTGTTGTAAGAATCAAATGAGAGAATGTACATAAAGCACTTTGAAAATCTTAAAGGCATTATATAAATATTATTATTATCATTACTTGTTGCCTAAGATTAGGGAAAAAGAACAAACACACAAGAGACATTCCGAACCGAGGCGCAGGTTCGCCTAGGCAGTACAAGTGTTTCAGCTGTCTTGATCTCACAAACATACAGAGGTCTGCAGCATGGGATGAGGCCAGTCACCCCTAGCACATTCAACTTTCAAGAAGCAATTTGAGATAGTCTTAACGTGATTTGACATGATTCTCAGCCAGAAAGGAAAACCAAGATGAATGGAAAGGCTGCTCCCTTCTGTATATACTGAATCATCAGCCAATAAGGGGGTTCTCTGTCATCTGAAAGTCCAAACACTTCAGCAATGAGTATCTCAAGATGAGAAACAGCACTCCCCCTCCTCCAAAGCTTCTCTGTGGTCATTTGGAAACAGGAATAGAAACTTTGAGTTTGGCCTATGGAATAGTCCCTACAGTACAGGAAAAGTAAAGTTTAGAGATGAGGTCAAAAGAAATTTAATAATAATAATAATAGTATTTACATAGCACCTTCCATGTGCCAGATTCTGTGCTAAGTACTTTCCCTGTGCGACTACAGATAGGTGGCATCACCTCCCTGGGTCTCATCTCCCCCTCCTGGCTTCCTTCAAGTTCCAGCTAGGATCTCACCTTCTATAGGAAATCTTTCCTGATCCCTTTTGTCTTTTGATAAAAGTGCTTTTTATCTGTCGATTACTTCCTATTTACCCTGTATATAGCTTGATTGTACATAGACTATGAGCTCCTTGGGAGCAGAGACTGTCTTTTGCCTTTCGTTGTAACCTCAGAACTTAACACAATGCCCAGCACATAGTAGGTGCTTAATGTTTATTCACTATTTTTTCATCTTTAAATGAGGAAGCTATACTAAACTATTCTAAGGACCCTTCCGAATCTATGTCTTAGGATTCTATGAAAACATTATTTGAATCAATGGAAGAGTACTAAATAGATTGTGGGTCTTCTGATCTGCCCTCTTCTCTTCTCCTCTCTACCTAGACGATAGATGCCATTTCTAGAAAATTCTGCATTCTCTGATCATTCATTAGTACAGCCCAGTTCTAAGGAGATAATTCTCCTCATTTATTGCTACTCACCTGAGTCAAGTAGCACTATATACTGGGGTAAAACAAGTACTAACTTTGTGTGCCTTTTAATTAATTGAGTTAATTAATTTAATTAATTAATCAATCAACCAATTAGCATTTATCAGAGTGTAATTCCAATGGGCTGGCCATGTTGTTCGAATGCTTGCCAAAAAGACTATTCTATAGAGAACTCACACAAGGCACAAGTTCACATGGTGGTCAGAAGAAGGACACTCTCAAGGTCTCTCTTAAGAACTTTGGAATTGATTGTGTGACACGGGCAACATCGACACAGGGCGGCTTAGCATGGCGAGCCCACACCAGAGAAGGTGCTGTACTCTATGAACAAAAAAGAATTGAAACAGCTCAATGGAAACGCAGGATGCACAAATTTAGAGAATCGACCCCAAATGTTCAAACAGACTATTTGTGCCCGACCTCTGATAGAACATTCCGAGTTTGTATTCGTCTGATCAGCCACAGTTGGACACACTGAAACTTAACTCTAGCATAGTAATGTCATTTTGGTACTCTTCAGGAAGGAGGGACAACAACCATTAGGTATTAAGCATAGCCCTAATATAAAAGGAATGCTAAACATGGGACTAAGCAATAGGTATTGCTGATATAAAGACAAAAATAAAAGTCTAGTTACTATCTTTTGGGTAAACAACATGTATACACAAAATATATAGAAAAGAGTCTGGGGTTGGGGGAGGACCTTAGCAACCGGATATCAAGAAAAGTTTCATATATATAGGAGGAGGCATTTGAACTAAGCTTGGAAGAAAATTAAAGATTCTAAGATGCAGAGGCGAGGAGGAAGTGCATTCCAAGTATAGGGGCCAACTTGTGCTTTTATTTTATCTTTATATAGAGATGGGAAATTGAATTAGATGAGGGATTGAAGCTTAGGAAAGAGACAAGACTAGATTTTAGATCTGGGAGTCATCTGTATAGAGATGATCACTGAACACATGGGAGCTGATGAGGTCATTGAGAGAAGAGAGTCCAGGACAGCTCCTTCTTTTAGAAGGATGAGGGTGGGTAGGTGGCTGAAAATCATATTTATTTGCCAGGCTGCCTAAGTAAACACTCAAAAAGTGGATGATGAGTCCTACCAGGAAAAATTCCTGGAATCTTGACTGAAGCCAAAGCTGCTTCCACATTACAACTTCTCCCTTTCCGATCCAACTCCCTCTAGTCCTCAGCAGCTAATAAGCCCTTTTCTGTTTTAGATTTCATACAGCATATGTTTCTGTGATCTGTGCCCTCTACACAGACTGACTCCTACTCCTGGAATGCTCTCTTTTCTTGCCATTTCCTCTGGGAACTTCTTTGTTGTTCTTGTTCACTTGTTTCCGTTGTGTCTGACTCTGTGACCCCATTGGAGCAAAGATACTGAAGTGGTTTGCCATTTCCTTCTCCAGCTCATTTTACAGATGAGATAACTGAAGCAAACAGGGTTAAGTGACTTGGCCAGGGTCACACAGCTAGTATGTGTCTAAGGCCAAATTCGAACTCAGGTCTTCCTGATTCCAGCCCTGGTGCTCTATCCACTGTGCCATCTATCTGCCCTGGGAACCTCTAGCACCCTTCAAATCCCAGTTCAAGTAGCACCTCCTACAAGAACCCTTTTCTGATTCCCCCAGTTAGGACTGCCCCCTTCCTCCAAAAAACACCTACTTTGGATTTATTTATTTATTTTTTTTGCCCATTAATCTATGTGCTATTTCCTCTTTGTACAATGTAAGCTCTTTGAGGGCAGGGACTATCTTGGTTTTGTGCTTGTATCTCAGTGTCTAGAACACTGGCTGGCACATAGTAGATGCTTAATAAATTGAAGTGAATCACCTTCTTGTTAACTCCAAGCTCTGCCCAAATCAATGGATTGTTCTGCTGATCTGTTGTGAATTGTGCTGTGCCCCTATCATCTGGCCCTTCAAATGAACACAACACAAATAAGGAATAGGAAGGCTTCAACAGTTGCACACTAGCTTCATATTTCCTTTTTAGGATTTGTTCAGCATTTTTTTTTCTCCTGCTGGAATGAAGATGAGACTGATCAAGCATATAGCTAGTATAATCCATCAATTTCTCTGGAACCAAAAACAAATTACATGGGAGAGGAAGGAGTCAGCTCTTCCCTTCAAAAGAAACAGAAAAGCCCCATGGGACTTTGCTTTCCATAGAATCTGCCCCTCCCACGAGGGGATCACTGTTTAGCTTCTGAATTAGAACCTTGGAGCTCTTTGCCCCTATCTGGGGATTTTTTTGTTTTGTTCAGATCTGTGATTTCATTGGTGTGTGGAACTCTGAGTAAGGAAACTTTGTCTACCAAATGATTGGCAACTGTTCTGCAGCTAGTAGTGTTAGCAGGCAGTCTGGGAGAACTAGGAGAGATTAAATAATTTACTTTGGGTCAAATGGCCAGTGTGTATGTTTGCATGTGTGAGAGAAGGCTTATATCCAGGTCTTCCTGACATCCTAGTCCTTTATCTGTGTATTTGGGAGTACCACAAGACTGTTCTGGCTAAGGTTGGCCAATCTACACTGATGACAACTGGAAAAATGCCTATGAGACCAGATTATTAGTTGTCTGGAAACAATGGGAGAGGACTTAGCCATCTGAGATTCTTCCAATATCCGTGTCTGGCCCAAAGAAATAAGACCAGATTATTCAGTGCTATAAAGCCTCTTTGGACTCTCAGAGCTCCAGGTTCAAAGGACACCATTCTCTGGCTCTACAGTTTCCCTATCATTTGACCTGACCTTCCTCCTCATTTGTGCAGGTTCCAGTGGGGATCCTGAAGGAGGTCAACCCCCTGCTAGCCAATTCTGCTGGAGCCCATTCCTCTCTAACTGATGATGCCCCATTTCTGTGTTTTAAAGTTCCCATCCAAGGGGAAAAGCTCACACAGAACACTAATAGTTCTGCTAGTAAAGTGGGAATGGTCCCACTGTCTCGGGGGTGTGCTGGAGTTAGCTCAGACCAGCTTATGGAAAGTCCATTGTTTAATTTTCAGAGTCAATATTTATACCTCAGAAACTGTCCCTGTTTGATTCCCTTCTCCTTCCTACCACCTCATCAGCTCTGGCTCTTCCTCACTGTGGCTATTATTCCTTCTCTTTTCTGGGGTCTAAGTACTTCATAGAAGGGCATACTACTCCAGGAGGGAGCAAGTAACCCACGAAGTAACACGGGAGTGGAGTGAGATACAGGAGAGGGGAAAGCAGCTAGGTACCACAGTGCAAAGAGTGCTGGGCCCAAAGTCAAGAAGACCTCAGTTTAAATTCTGCCTCAGATGTTTACTAACCAGACAATTCATTTAACCTCTTTCAGCTTCAGTTTCTTCATCTGTGCAATGAAGATAGCACCTCCTTCAAAGGTTGCTTTGAGTATCAAATGAGATACTATATGTAAAGTGTTTTGCTCAAAGCACTATGTAAATGCTAGTTATTCCTATTATTAGTGGGCTGATGCCCTTAGAAACTGTTTTACAGGCATGGCACCATATAGATCTAGCCAACATTTTTGAGTTACTCACCTCCACAATTTCTGTATTATCACACGCATATTGCAGGATGTGAAAAATGAGGCCGAAAGGGAGAGCAACTTGCTTTAGCCTCAAAAAAGGCTAAAAACTAAAATCAATAATCCTATTTGCCTCTTTGCCCAAAGGCCAAGGTCCAAGCTTTGCTTGGACACTGGACCAGAAAGGTCCTCCCACACAGAGATGACTTCCAGGTCCATGACCAAGCCTACAATCCCTTTCTCCACCAAAAGGTCAGAAATGGTGTCAGCTAAGATATTTAATAGCACTGATAGATGGTAGTTTCCTGACCTTCTTTTGGCCTAAGGTTACCTCGAGAATTTAAATGAGAGAAGATGGATAGGAAGGAGGAGGCTTAACTAAAATTTCTGACACAAATTTCTGACCAGACACAATTTACTAGGGAAAACTGCTGAATATCAGAGGCCTTCCTTCAGGAGCATCACAGTGAAAGGCCTGCTTTGTGGCTACAGAGCCCAGCCTCCCTCCCACTCCTCACACAAGGTCTTTCATGTATTTTTTATAAACATTTCAGGGCCATCCTTTAACAAATGCTCTCAGTTTACACTGGTCTTATTCTCCAGGAACTTTTCTTTCTATATAAATGTTAGCTCTCCTCCTCCTCCTTCTCTTCCTCCTTCTTCTCTTCTTCCTCCTCCTGTTCCTGCTCCTCCTCCTCTAAAAAGGTTATTTATTGAGAACAGAATTAGTACAAATTCTCTCCTTCTTGAAACAATTCACATGGTTCTATTTCCCTCTTGTGGTTGTCTTTGAAAGGGCAGATCCAGGAACATAATTGGGTCCAGTTGATGGTTTTAGTGCCTGGGAGTTATTAGGTTTGTCTCAGGATTTCTAGCTAATTTCTAGCTCTTGAAAAAGTAGTGCATAATCTCAGGATGGGGGGAACAGAAGACCTATACAATACTCTGGGACTTCTGGGGAGCAAAAAGCCAAGCAAATAAGCTATAAAAACACTCTCACTGGGGTATTCCCCCAACTTGTTACTCATCCTTGTGTTATTTCAGAAGGTAGCTGCTACCACCCTAAGGATTCTAAGGACCCCTTAGGAGCCATGCTTTTGACACTATCACTCATGAACCCCCAACAGTGTGCTTCCTGTTAACAATCATCCAATAGACTTAATTAGCTTTTAGAAAAGGTATTTATAATAAAGAATAGTAAGAATAATTGGTATAAAACATTAACCCCGAACACCTGGAACACATTGTCCCACATCCATGGGAATGGGCTCAAACATAGAGTACAATGGTACACACATACAGTGAACATGTGTGACAAAGAGGTAAGTCACAACTCTTGGTATTGGACATCCTTTCTCCCTTTGAGGAATCCTCATGAAGTGTTCTTGGGGATAGCCCTCTGCTGAGCTCTGAGGTTCTGTGTTCTTCTAGGGTCTATAGTTATCAGTTCTCTTGGCTACAAGGGGTCATGCTCATGGGAGTTGTTTTTCCTCACAACTTCTGGTACTAAAATTCCTTTCTTTCTTCGTAAGAATTCTCACAAAGCTTCCCTTGGATAACTCTCTCTCCATGTCTGTTTGTCCCAGTATATTTCTGTGGTCTTGGCCTGAGTCATTTTTCCTAGTGTCTTTCTCAGGGAGAGACAGGCAATCAGAGGGAGAGAGACAGATACTCTTCTCACCACCCCCACCCTGATTCTACTAGTCTGACTTGCTACTTTCATATATGGGGCCAACAGGCATGACTGATTCTGTTGGACAGACATAAAATGTTTCCTGTTTGGCATCAACTGGTTCATCCAATGGCCAGAACTCTATGAATCCTCCCAAATTAATTAAGAAATTATGCACACATTTGTAGGGAAATTCATTAACATCTACCTCTGTTTATTACCTGATTGATTCTATCATTCAAAGAAGCATTTGCTCTAGGTATAAGTATCAGGGCATAGGTACATCTTGTTAACACATTAAAAACTAATCTCATTCATTACTTGAGTTTCCTGGCTCATTAATTGAGGTAGAACATGGAAACACCTTCCCCTTGCAAAACAATGGCCTTTGTGCTCTGGGTCTAAAAGAAATGGTAGACCAAATCAGATAGTCAATGGGTCCAAGTTAAACTCAGAATCCTTTTTCTTCTAGTTCAGTTAAGATAAGAATGGGTTCCCTTTGTGTTTCATTTTTACGAGCATCTTTCTCTGTGGAATGATTTCTATTTGTAATAGATAGTTGCTTGTGTTCTCTTGCATGGAAAAGAATGTAGAGATGGCTGATGGTATGGGCAGGATAACCCTTAATCACCCAGACCACACTTTTTGTTTTTTGCAGGGGAGAAGGAAGGGCAATTGGAGTTAAGTGACTCGCCCAAGGTCACACAGCTAGCAAGTGTGTCAAGTGTCTGAGGCCAGCTTTGAACTCAGGTCCTCCTGACTCCAGGGCTAGTGCTCTACTCGCTGCGCCACCTAGCTGCCCCTGACCACACTTTTTTTAAAAGGAATTGCATGACTAAATAGATAAATCTTCCAATTATTTTGTTTATCACTGAAGTCCCATCTTATCAGCTATATACTTCACTTTGTGTTTCAAAGGCTGCCCTGGACATCCTCAGATCTAATCAAGTTCCATGTCTTCACCAAATATCAAGCCCATCCAATTTTCTCTTGCTCAGTGTCCCTTTCATCTGATTATCTCATTTCTGCTGTTCCTAGATTGTCTCAGGAAAACTTGCACCATTGGTGCCTTCCTTCACAGGGGTGTGAGGGCGAGACCCCAGACTAGCAATCAGAAAGAACGATACTCCTTCATCTCTTCCTAGTCTCAGGTTTCCTTATTTGTCATAATTCTTTGCTTCTATCAATTTCTTCCAGAGAACTGATACAACTGAATCAACTATTATACCAGTACAACACTTGTCCTCTAAGGGTATTTTTTTCTCTGTATCTATCCTGGAGGTATATATAAATCCATTTACCTCTTAGTTTAGGCAAAACAAGGTGGGAATTTTTTAGGAGGGAGTTTTTTGGGAGCTCATAGGAAAAGCAAAACCAAATATGAAATGTGTAAAAATGAGGTTATGTACTACAGTGTTTTCCTCCTAAAGCAGGGGTTCTTAATCTGTGGACCATGGATCCTCAGGGGGTCAGTCCATAGATAAATTTCAGGGAGTCTGTGAATTTATTTTGTAAATGTTTTGATAACTGTATTTCTACATAATTGATTTCCTTTGTAATCCTGTGTATTTTAATTTATTGATTTACAAAAGATTATTTTTAGGAGGGATCCATTAGCTTCACCAGACTGCCAAAGGGGTCCATGATTCACAAATAAAGATGAAGAACTTCTATCCTAAAAGAATGAAACTTTAGCCATAGTTGGCTTGACTAGAATAGGATATGGGACACCCTCTATCTATTCTTTTCATCCTCATTTAAAAGTCTCTAACCTTGAACCTCTCAGCTTCTTCACCTTTTCTTGTCCTTCCAATTTCCCAACTGTGGCCATGTGATCTCTATAGTCCTCATACTCCTCAGAGTCAATTGGCTTTACCCTGGTTCTTGTGAACTACCTGCCCAGTCCCTCCTGAACCTTTCAGTAAGTTCCTGTGTGTTATCTGAGGGGCATGAGTGTTTCAACAATCAGGAAGTAATTGAGTTATGGGGTGGGGTGGTGAGAGTACTGTTCTAAGGCTTTGATGTAGGTTGATCAAAAATCAGGTAGTTTTCCCTTAAATGGTTTTGAAACTGTCCTTGAGATTTAATGGGCTCAGAGGACTAAGGCTCTGGCCATTGAATAGCTTCCTGGTCATCTGAGTACAAAAAAACCAGCTGGGGTATGAGGACCTGGAGTTCTTCCCTCAGGCTTCAGAATGCAGTCTAGCAGCACAGCCAATAGCAGCAGAGGAAAGCTGAAATCAATTGAAGTTGAATACTCATTAAATAGCCTGTCCCACCTCTGAGTATCTTTCCTCAGCCAAGGCTATGCAGACCTTTTGTTAAACTATTAGATGGGCTAAAAGGTCTCATTTCATTCCAGTATCAGACCTGAGCAACCAGACTGGCCTGGTCAGCTCTGGCCTAGTATAGGTGGGAAGACAATAGCTGCTGACAATAACCCTGTGACATAGGTGCTATTATTGTCCCCACTTTTACAGATGGAGAAATTGGGGCTGAGAGAGTGCTTGCCCGGGCTAGTATGAGGCAGGATATGAACTCAGGTCTTGGAATTCATCAAGAAAGTTGTCCTTGATGGGAGGAATTTTGACATGAGTTTTGAAGGTTAGTTCAGAGATCCCAGATGGAACCTAGGTGAATGACTCCTCTTACCTCTTCAGAATGGCTCCCAGATCTCCGTCTCTAGCGTTGTGCTCTGACTAGCATTTCGGACATATTTCCATCTCTAGGACATCTCTACTTATAGAATGGGATGGTAGGGTTCTCAAAGCTATTTCAGACTTGAAATCTTCCCTTTGCTTGTTTCCATTCCAAATCAGACCTAGCTTCCTTCCTAGCTTTTGTCAGTGATATCAGTGGTTTCCCAGGCTAGAATTCTGTAGCTGATCTTTGACTTACCACCCACTCCACTCCCTTCACCTATGCTCCATATCCCGTGTTTGACATTCTGTTATTTCTTCTTTGGACCAGTCTTTCTGATCAGAGAGGGTGGAGGGTGGACATCAGAGAACTCGTCTCTGACCCTCCATTTAAGGAGCAGATCTAGGGAAGTCAACTCATCATTTCCCAACCAGCTACAAGACTTCATCCTTTACCTTCCTTTCCTCTGCCCCGACTTTCAACTTCTTTTTCTGTGTTGTCTTGATTAGATTAGATTATATGCTTTTTGATTATGAGTTTTATTAGATTGTGAGTTTTTTGAGGGCAGGGACTGTTTTTGCTTTTGTATTCCCAGAACTTAGCACAATACCCGGCACATGGTGGTAGGCCCTTAATAAATGTGTATTGACTATTGACTCCAAGTCTAGCACTGTGTCCACTATGCCATGTTTGTATTTTACCAATCTGGTAACAGATTGTATGCCTATAAACAGGAAATTTGACAACTTTTTTGAGTGTCTTGTTAGGAATCATTGATTATATCTTCCAAGTATAGAGTAAAGTGATATGGAACATGTCTCAAGTCTAGACAGCTGTCATAAGACAAACACTTTTCAGCCATGTGTTAAGAAACTCCACCACTGCCAGGACAGTGCCCATTCAAGCTTCACCTGCCAACCCTAGGCTCTGCTTACATCCTGTAATGCTGCTGATTACCAGGGAAGATCAAAGCTATGACTGCTATGACTTAGTTGTCAGCACTATATTAAGTTATCCTTAGCAAAGCAGCCATGTGCTACAGTGCCTTCTCATAGCAGTTTGGCATCTGACTCTTCCCTCCTCTTGTGTGTCCATGTGTCCTGTTTGGAGGTGGCTGTGGGGTCCGGGCAAGGTTGTAGTGTCAGCTTTCTTTTGAGGGGCAGGGCTTTCTCATGGGTTTTGTTGGGAGCTTTTTGTATTAGAAGGGCAGGTGAGTCAGTCTATTGAGAGCTGTAACAAAAGAACTAAAAGCACATAACCAATGATGAGAGATGGAAGGTTACTGAAGAAGGAAGAAAGGAGTGAAGAAAGGGGAAGAAGAGGAGAGGAGAAAAGGGAAGGAAGGAAGAAAAAGAATGAGGAACAAATTTTCCAAGAGCAGCCATGAGACTCCAGGAATCTGTTTCTTGTGTCTACATTAGTATGGCCTCGCATTGTGTGTGTGTATGTATGTATGTATCTGTTGATAGAAAAGTATTGTGCTGGGTCATGCTCCTGAGGGGCCCAAGGTCCCAGTATAATGAAAATCAAATGTCTGATGGTGATAAATGTTTCACAATTTTCCTGTTTTCTTTTTTCTTTTCGATTTTGTTCTACTCATAAATCTGGCACCCTACTTAAGCAAGTTGGCATACTTTCTCTGTGCTTTCCTTTTTCATCTCTCAAAAACCTGGGAACAGGAATTAGGTATGAGAGGAATAATTCCCTCTAATGGTTGTTTTTTTTCTAAATGGCTGTCTACATACTGGAAAGAACATTAGTCAAGAAGTCAGAAGATATGAGTTCTAGTCTTGATTTGCTATTAACTGCCGTGTGATCTTGGGAGTTAACTTTTTGAGTTAATTCCTTCATCTATAAAATGGAGACAATAATACTGGTCCAGCTGACTCAATAAGTGATGTTCGTCATTGTTCAGTCATTTCAGTTATGTCCAACTCTTTGCAACCCCATTTGGGGGTTTCTTGGCAAAGATAATGGAACGATTTGCTATTTCCTTCTCCAGCTCATTTTATAGATGAGGAAACTGAGGCAAATAGCGTTAAGTGACTTGCCCAGGGTCATACAATTAGTATGACTCTGAAGCCAGATTTGAACTCAGAAAGATGTCTTTCTGATTCCAGGCTTTGTACTTTATCAGGTGCACCACCTGGCTTCCCATAGTAAATGATGTGGTATGGGTAAATCAACTAGAATTTATTAGATACCTATTAGGTACCAGGCATTGTGCTAGGCACTAGGCATACAAGCACAAAAATGAAGCATTCCTTGAATGCAAGGAGATACATTGTCAGAAGAAGCTGATGTGTAGAGGAACAAGTACCTGAATCTCGTCCCTATCTTCAACTTACTACACTAGAGACTTTGGAGTATTTCCCCTTAGGTATAATCTGAGACTCTGTCTTGGTCAAGCTAGGATATTTCCAATAGAAACGCTCATTTACTCTGTGTATTGTCTGGTATGGTCTCATCCGTATACTTTCTGTGATTATTTTTTTTTTGCTTGGATAAATGGGTTTATTTGTAACTCATTTGGAAGAACAAAAGGTCAAGAATATCTTAGAAGGAATTAATGGAAAATTGTAAAAGAAGTTTTGGGGATAAGAATACACTATTTGGTAAAAATTGTTGGGAGAACTGGACAGTAGTCTGGCGGAAATGGGGTATAGACCAATATTTTGTACAATTTACCAAGAGGCCAAAAATGGATACATGAGCTAGACATAAAGGGAGATACAAGAAAATTAGAAGAACACGGAACATATTACCTCTCAGACTCATAGATGGGAGAAGTACTTATGAATAAACAAGAGATAGAGAGCATTTTGAGATGTAAAGTGGATAATTTTGATTTCTTAAATTAAAATGCTTTTGTACAAATAAGATGGATGCAGCCAAAATTAGAAGGAAATCAGGAAACTGGGAAAAAATATTGTAGACAACTTCTTGGATAAAAGTCTCATATCTCAAATATACAGAGAACTTTGTCAAATTAATAAGAATATGAGTCATTCCCCAATTGATAAATAGTGAAAGGATATCAACAGGCAACTTTTAAAAGAAAAATCAAAACTATATATAGTCATATAAAAATGTTCTAAATTGCTATTGATTAGAGAAATGCAAATTAAAACAGCTTTGATATATCATCACACACCTATCAGATTGGCTAAAATGATAGAAGAGAAAAATGACAAATGTTGGAGAGAATGCGAAAAAACTGAAACATTAATATGCTGTTTGTGAACTTGTGAATTGTTCCAACCATCATGGAGAGCAGTCTGAGTGATAAAGAGTTATAAAACTGTGTATATCCTTTGACCCAGCAATACCACTATCAGGTCTGTTTCCCAAGGTGATTGGGGAAAAGCAAAAGAACCTATATGTTCTAAAATATTTATTGCTATTTAATATTTATTTATTAATTAAACTATTAAATTAATTAATAAATTAAATATTTATTTAATATTTATTCTCTTTGTGATGGCAAAGAACTGGAAACTGAGGGGATGTCCGTCAATTGAGGAATGGCTAAACAAGTTGTGGTGTGTGATTGTGATGGAATACCGTTGTAAGAAGTATAAGAAATTGTGCTGTAAGAAATGATCAGCCGGTTGATTTTAGAAAAACATGGAAAGACTTGCATGAAATAATGAAGAGTGAAATGAGCAGAACAAGAGAACATTTTTTATAGTAACAGCACTATTGTCTGAATAATAGTTGTGAACAGCTAAGTTATTCTGAGTACTATAAAATCTCAAATTAACTACAAAGAACCTAGGAAGGAAGATGTAAAATCCATCTCCAGAGAAATAACTGATAAATAGAAGTATGTATAGTATGGTTGTACATATATTTATAAATCCGTGTCAAATGGTGGCCTTCTCTAGTGTGGGTGGGGAGGGAGGGAAGGAGGGATACAGTTCAGAACTTAAAATGTAACAAAAATTTAAATAAATTTTAGAAAGATTTGTAATGCAATGTTAGAAGTTCAACAAGAAACAAGAGCTATGAGAAGCATGGAAAGTTTTGTTCAGAGTGAAATAGGCAGGACCAAAATAATAGCATGCACAATGTATTCAATAATGTAAATGAAAGATTACTTAAAGGAAATGAACATGGAGGTATTAAAAAACCCAATAATGGTCCCCTAGAACATGCAATGAAATGTGTGTCCCTCTTCTCGGTAGAGAAATAGGGAATTATGAGGTCAGAATGGTGCATATGTGGTCAGAAATGATCACTGTATCAGCACAGTTTGTCTATCCATTCCCTGATAGGTCAAAGGACTTGAATATACAGTTCTCAAGGCAGTTATTGGACTGTTCCAAGCTATCAATGTAGACATGAAAAATTGCTCAAAATTAAAGTTAATTAAATTTAATTAAAGTTAATTAAAAGTTAAAGAAACACAAATTAAGACAATTCTGAAGCTCACCTCACACCCATGAAATTGGCGAAGATGTCAAAAGAGAAAAGTTATGAGTAGTAGAGGGAACACAGGAAAACAGGTACATTGTTGGCAATGCTGTGTAAATCAGTCCAACCATTCTGAAAAGCAATTTGGAATTACGCTAAGAAAGTGACTAAATGACCAAAACTTCTGACAGGGATTCACTGCTAAGCACATACCCCAAGTAGGTCAATGATAAAAAGAAAGATCTCAAATACATCAAAATATTTGTAGCCATATTTTTTGCAGTGGAGAAGAACTGGAGACAAAGCAGGTATTTCTATTGATTAAGGAATGGATAAGCAAATTGTGCTAATACAGCAATTGTATCTGACCCTATTTGCAACATTTTGACCTCATAATTCCCTATCTCTCTACTGAGGAGACATATTCCATTACCTCTTATCGGGGGCCATTATTGTTTTCTTCAGTTATTCAGTGTTCACTTTCTTTAAGTAATCTTTCATTTGCATTATTGTATTCATCGTACATTTTGGTTCTGCTTATTTCACTCTGAATCAGTTCGCACAAAGCTTCCCATGTTTCTTATATTCCTTCTTTCTTGTTGAACTTTCACATTACATTATATCGGTAAGCCATAATTTGTTCTGCCATTTCCCATCAATGAGTACTTGTTTGTCTCCAGTTCTATGTGAACACCAAAAGTGCAATTGTGAATATTTTTGTATTTTTAGCAAAGACTTAAATGCCCATGTGGACATTTCCTGTTGGGATTTTTTTTTAATGTCCCATGTGTAGGGTGGATCTATTGATAGATATGGAAATCCCCCATCCCATGTCTCTGAAGAGACTTGATTCCCACCTTTGTGGATAGCAGGAGGATGGCCATGGCTGGGTAATCAATCATTCCTTCATTCTCCCAGCTTCAAGAAGGTTATTGTACTTAGAATGAGATCTATTATAATTAGATATTTAAAGTCTAGGAGTTTGATTCTTTTGTAGTTCAAGATAGAAGTCACTTTCCCTATTTGCTCTAAATTAAAGTTACTCTTTTCTCAACCCACCCCTATCTCCTAACGGGTACCAGGGGAAGTGACTCTAACTCGGGCCTGGAGACTAATGATTTAAGCTCAGTTAGTCCTCCTATTAGTTGCAGCAGATAGGTGGTGAAGTGAATAGAGTGTGGCCCAGAATCAGAGAGACCCATCTTCCTGAGTTCAAATGTGGCCTCAGACACTTACTAGCTGTGTGACCCTGGGCAAGTCATTTAACCCTGTTTGCTTTAGTTCCTCGTACATAAAATGAGCTGGAGAAGGAAATGGCAAACCACTCTAGTATCTCTGCCAAGAAAACCCCAAATGGGGTCATGAAGAGTTGGACATGACTGCATAACAACAACAGTGGTTATTACATCACATGGTTATTACACAAAAGTCTGTCATGGAGAACTGGCAAACATATCCATAAAAATAAGCAAGTAAAACAATAATTAGGAAAGCCATACAACAGAATACGTGAGAGTTAGAGAACTCTGCAACCCCAAGAGTGAAATGAAATCTCAGCTCCAACAGGACTGTCATCTTACCTAATGAGTGAACCCTTAGGAGCTTCTGGGGTTGTAGGCACTGGAAATCAAAGCTTTCCCAAACATGCCTATGGCACCAGGCAGCCTCCAATTTACTATTCGAAGTTTGTGCCTTGCCTCTTTTTGCCCAATTTCTCTCTCTCTCTCTCTCTCTCTCTCTCTCTCTCTGTCCCTCTCTGTCTCTCAGTTTCCATTTCCTAGAAGTTTTTCAGCTAATCAGGAGTCTCCCTACCAGCACATAGCATGACTGAGGTGTCAAACACTCAGCCTGCAGTCCACATGTGGCCCACAATACTCCTGAGTGCAGCCCGAATAAAATTAAAATATAGTTAGGAAACTTATGACAAAATGAACAAAAATACAATAAAACCTAGTATTACGTTTTAAAATTAAGTCCATATGTGGCTCACAGGGATTCTTATGCACGTTTTAGTGCCTCCTGTTTCTATTTGAATTTGGCACCATTACTTTAAGGGGCCTGCCTAGCAGGTAGGGGCACATATATTTTGGAACTTTGATCCTCCTTTTCACTGAGATTTCTCAAGGTAGCAAAGTGGAAGAGCCTGATCTGAGGATCCTTTTCATTCACCAAAAATATTTGATTAATCAATGAATTCTTACAAGAAGCCAAATGCTTCCTACTCAAACCTACTTTGCCCCACCCCTCATTCAAACCTTTAAGTATAAACCCATTTGGAAACTTTGTAGTTCCATGTCTGAGTGGGCAAAACAAATAAGGAATGATGGGGATCCGTATTTTCTCACCAGTGTGATTTGGAAACCCTGAACTGAAAGTACCTACCACATCAGTGCTGGGAAACTATAGGCTCATTCCAGGGCACTCTTTACAAGGCAGAAGCTGATGCTCAAGCTATATCTTATCAGACATTCAATTATTTGATGAATCAGTTACAGAGAATAGTAATTAACTGTTGATTCACAACATTGACTCATGATAAAAGTGGTTCTTTCTTCATAGAAAACCTGTGAAGTAAGCATAGTAACTATTGTTATCCCAATTTCACAGATGAGTAAACTAAGACCCACATTAAGTGGCTTGCTGGAGGTCACAAAGCTAATAAATGGAACAGCTGGATTGTGGGTCCAGGTTATCTAATAAATACAGTTTCATTTTATTCTTTCATAATATCTTTCAACAAGTAGTCTATTCCAATTTACAGATGACACAGAGCTGGGAGAGATAGCCAACTCAATGAAGGACAGAATCAGGGTCTAAAAAGATCTCAACAGGTTCGATGTAATAAGATGAAATATAATGGGGGTAAATAAAAAGTCATACACTTAGGTTCAAAATATCTTGTGCATAGGTATGAGATAGAGGAAATGGAGAATAACAGTTTTGCGGAAAAATATTAAAAGATGCTCAAACTCCCTGGTAATTGAAGAAATGAAAATCAAGACAACCTTAAGATATGTCCTTAGGCCCACTACAACGGCTAAAATAGCAACAACAAAAGATGATATCCAATGTTAACAGAATTGTGAAGAAATATGCATTCTAATAAATTGCTGGTAGGAATACAGTCAGACACGAACATTTTGGAAAGCAATTTGGCAATATGTAATGAGCCACAAAACTTATGGCTTTTAATCCAACAATTACATTGCTAAGGCTATGTCTCTAAAACATCAAAAAAAAGTTAGAAAAAAAGGACCACTCTCTACAATGATTGATATTGGCATGGTTTAACCATGAGCAATGCATTTGTTGCTGTTTAGTTGTTTCAGTTTTATCTAACTCTTTATGACCCTATTTGGGGTTTTCTTGGCAAAGATACTGGAGTGATTTGCCATTTCCCTCTCTAGCTCATTTTACAGACGAGAAAACTGAGGTAAACAGGGTTAAGTGACTTGTCCAGGGTCACAGTATCTGAAGCCACATTTGAACTCAGAACGATGAATCTTTCTGATTCTAGGCCAAGTGCTCCATCCTCTTCACCACCTAGCTGCCATGAGCAATGTCTGTCTCTAATTATTTTTTTCCCTTCATTTCCATTGAGTGTTTTAAAGTTGTATTTATACACATCTTTTATATGTATGTGTATTAATTTCTAGATATTTTATGCATTTTGTAGTTATTTTGGAAGAATTTCTATTATTCATTGTTTCTTCATGATTTTTGTTAATATTATGTGGAAATGTTGATTTTTTGCAGCTGTACATTGAATCCTATAAACTTGTTGAAGATATTGTCTCAATTAGTTGGTTTTTTTTTTTTTTTTACTGATTCTCTGGTGGTTTTTAATTACATCATCATGTTATAAGCAAAAAGTGATAATTTGTCTCCAATTTGCCAGTGTTTATACCTTTGACTTTGTTCTCTTGTCTTACTGAATTTCTATTTAAAAAAGTAGTAGGGAGAAGGGTTATCCTTACTTTACTCCTTTTCATACTGGGAAAGCTTCTATTCTTTCTCCAAATCTGTGCTTTGGCTTATATTAAGGAAGGGACCTACACAAATATTCATAGCTATTCTATAACAAAACATTATGTGGGAAACTATATAATAATAAAAGCTAGCACATGTGAAAACTTTAAGGTTTGCAAAGTTCTTTACCTATGTGATCTGATTTGATCCTAGCAACAACCTTGTGTTTCTACTGTTACTCCCATTTTACAGAATGTTTACAATATGTCCAACTGAAGAACAACAGACTATCATGGAGCCACATAAATGATAAAGAGAAAACATACTAAAAATGCAGAAAAACTTAAATGAGGTGATACAGATGAGATCAGAGAGTCATATGCACGGGGGATGGAGCCAAGATGGCGGCTTGAAAACAAGTCATATGCCCTTACCGGAACTGTATAATCCCTCCCATCAGCATCCAACGAAAGTCTCTGGGTTTTCATAGACTGGGTTTGATCTTATAAGCTGACTCCAAGGGACTATTATGTCTCCCTGGCTTTTGCCTTCAACTTGGAAACTTTAGGGAAATCTGAATTAAGCCTAGATATTGCTTGTATCTGTGTTTCCCCATGGGTAGAGTCCAAGCCTGGAGGCAGGAAGACCTGAGTTCAAATCTGAACTCAGACACTTACTAGCTGTGGGACCCTTAACCCTGTTTGTCTCAGTTCCTCATCAGTAAAATGAACTGAAGAAGGAAATGGCAAACCACTTCAGTATCTTTGCCAAGAAAATCCCAAATGCAGTCAGAAAGAGTCAGATATGATTGAAAATGACTAAAGAGCAACAAATATTTCCCCACAAAATGGGTAACAGGTTCCTTAAATCCTGCATAGGCACTATGCAGTACAAGATAGCCCTGAGGTAAGAGAGAGCCTTTATGTTACCCACCACAGAATATTTATGACATAATGGATTCAAAGACTCCCTTGAACAGATATACAAAGACATTAAGTGCCCAAACAGGCTATTAGACTCGTTAGACTACCCCCTGAAAGATAAAACACATTTTAGGGTACTGCTGGACAAATACTTCCTATTGACTTTGGACCATCTAAACAACTCATAGCGATAGCGAGGCCACCAGGTGGAAACACTAGGTAAGAGCCCTGGGTTGGAGTGAGGAAAATCTCAGTTCAAATCTGTGAGCCCAGTCAAGTCATTTAACTTTTCTCAGTCTCGGTTTCATCACCTGTAAAGTGGGGATCATAATGACACCTACCTCACAGGGTTGTGAAGGTCAGATGAGATAATACACGCAGAATGCTTTGCAAATCTAAACGTGATGTATAAATGCTAGGTATTGCTATTGTTATTATTAGATCCCTTGCCCCTCTTCTCCACCCCTGCACCGCCCCCCGTCTCCTCCCCCCACACCTGCAATCTCCATGACTTTCATCCTTCAGGTACAGAGTGGTGAGGATAATCTTCCTTCTCCAAGAAGGATGCTATCAAATCTCTTTTTGGAGAATAGTATCCGATTCTTTGAACACTGGAACTCTAGTTCTTTTGGGAACTCAAGTTTTTTGGGAACCCTCAAATTCATGAACTCCAGATCTCAGGATTACCCATAGGGTAACTCCCAAGACAAAGGAGCATCCTGAAATGCTGGTCTCTGGACTGTGGTCAGAAATGGAAACAAAGGTTGGAAGGAGGCTGGAGCTCTGGGTTCACGAACTCCTTCTCACAGGCCATCTGGACAAGCTCAGGCAGTTGACCTTTGTCACGTATGTCTGCCAGTTACAATTTTCTGCTCCTGGGGCAGAAGCAGGAAGGGAGAAATTGTACTCAATTTTACTCAATATGGAAGACCGAGGGAGAGAAACGAAGGGAAAAGAAAAGCGCCAAAACATTTCACAGCTCACTTTTATAGGCCATACGAGAAGGGTAGTTTTTCCAAAAGGAAAGTCTATTTCCTTGATTCTTCTTTTTTTTAATCTTTTAAAATGAAATTCTGTACTTAAGCACAAAGGAAAGGAGCATTTCCATATACACAGCTAAGAACAAAAGAGAATTCTCTATGAAACAGTGAATCTCCATTTCATGCCACTTGCTTTTTTAAAAGTATTATTATATTAAAGTATTTTAAAGTATTATTATAAATTCTATATGTTTCTTTCAAAACCATACTGTTTATCTGCTTGTACTACTTGTCCACGCTTCCTTCAGAACATCCTTCAGCTATATTTTGGGCATTTAAAAATGTTTCAGTGGCTCTCTTATTTTTGGAATCATTATTGTGAACCCTCCTCATCCCCCTTTCTCATTGAAAACGGAAAAAAACAAACAAAACTAAAACCTTATAAAATATAAGCCCAATCAAGCAAAACAAATTTATGCAACAGCCATGTCCAAAAATGTATAACTCTTTCTGCATCTTGTGTCCATCGGCTCTACGTCAGCATCATCCTAAGTCCTCTGGAGACATAGCTGGTTATTGCATTGATCAGAGTTCTTAAGTTTTTCAAAGCTGTAGTTACTTGGTGCTTGAACTGCTTCTTTCTAGATGCTTGAAGTATTTTTTCTTTGTCATGTGAACTCTGGATTTTGACTTGACATTCCTAAAAATTTTCCTTTTGGGGGCTCCTTTCAGAATTTAATCAATAGATTCTTTCTATATTTATTTTGCCCTCTGATTCTAATATAGAGGCAGTTTCATTTTTGCTTTCTTGAAATATAGTATCTAGGCTTTTAAAAAATCATGGTTTGCTAGTTCAGGGGAAGAGCCAAGATGGCGGCTGGAAAGCAGGGACTAGCGTGAACTCCCCTCCGAGTCCCTCCAAAAACCTATAAAAAATGGCTCTGAACCAATTCTAGAACTGCAGATCCCACAAAACCACAGAGGGAAGCAGAGCTCCAGCCCAGGACAGCCTGGATGGTCTCTGGGTGAGGTCTATCCCTCACGGAGCTGGGAGCAGAACGAAGCAGAGCCCAGCATGAGTGGCATGTACCAACCAGACCAGGAGCCGGGTGGAGTGTGCCCTAGCACCCTGAATCAGTGAGCTGCAGCAGTTACCAGACTTCTCAACCCACAAACACCAAAGACAGCAGAGAAGGTTAGTGGGAAAAGCTGCGAGAGTGGAAGGAGTTCACAGTTCGGCCACCGCCCCGGGGCAGTGGAGGTGGGGCAGCTATAGAGGTACAGCTGCAGTTGCTTCCGGCCCTGGGCCCACCTGGTGGGAGGAATTAAGTGGTGGATCAGAGCAGGAGTGAAGAGCCTGCTGAAGATCTAAGTCCAGTCCGGGTTGGGGGTTCTTGGGGAAGGAGGAGTGCTGGTGGGGCAGAGCTGGCGCATCCCCCCAGGCATGGAACATAGTTCTCTAAACTCTACAAGCAGTCATACCCCGCCAAAAAACTCAAGGCTCAAGTTAGTTGGTTGGGAATATGGCCAGGCAGCAAAAACACACCCAGATTCAGTCTCAGACTTTGGATTCTTTCTTTGGTGACATACAGACAGAAGAAATTAATAAAGTCAAAGAGCTTACAACAGAAACCTCCAAGAAAAACATGAACTGGTCCCAGGACATGGAAGAGCTCAAAAAGGATTTGGAAAAGCAAGTTAGAGAAGTAGAGGAAAAATTGAGAAGAGAAATAAGAAGGATGCGAGAAAACCATGAAAAACAAGTCAATGACTTGCTAAAGGAGACCCAAAAAATACTGAAAAATACACTGAAGAAAACAACACCTTAAAAAACAGACTAACTCAAATGGCAAAAGAGCTCCAAAAAGCCAATGAGGAGAAGAATGCCTTGAAAGGCAGAATTAGCCAAATGGAAAAGGAGGTCCAAAAGACCACTGAAGAAAATACTACCTTAAAAATGAGATTGGAGCAAGTGGAAGCTAGTGACTTTATGAGAAATCAAGATATTATAAAACAGAACCAAAGGAATGAAAAAATGGAAGACAATGTGAAATATCTCCTTGGAAAAACCACTGACCTGGAAAATAGATCCAGGAGAGATAATTTAAAAATTATTGGACTACCTGAAAGCCATGATCAAAAAAAGAGCCTAGATATCATCATTCAAGAAATTATCAAGGAGAACTGCCCTGATATTCTAGAGCCACAGGGCAAAATAGAAATTGAAAGAATCCCTCGATTGCCTCCTCAAATAGATCCCAAAAAGAAATCTCCTAAGAATATTGTCACCAGATTCCAGAGCTCCCAGATCAAGGAGAAAATACTGCAAGCAGCCAGAAAGAAACAATTTGAGTATTGTGGAAACGCAATCAGAATAACCCAAGATCTAGCAGCTTCTACATTAAGAGATCAAAGGGCTTGGAATACAATATTCTGGAGGTCAATGGAGCTAGGATTAAAACCAAGAATCACCTACCCAGCAAAACTGAGTATCATGCTCCAAGGCAAAATATGGATTTTCAATAAAATAGAGGACTTTCAAGCTTTCTCAGTGAAAAGACCAGAGCTGAATAGAAAATTTGACTTTCAAACACAAGAATCAAGAGAAGCATGAAAAGGTAATCAAGAAACAGAACAAGAAAAAGAAATTGCAGGGGACTTATTAAGTTGAACTGTTTTGTTTACATTCCTACATGGAAAGATGACATGGATGATTCATAAGACCTCAGTATTAGGGTAGCTGACGGGAATATGCATATATATGTTTATGTATATATATATATAAGTGAATGTGTATTTTGTATATATGTGTGTGTGTATATATATATATATATGTATATATATATACAGAGAGAGAGAGTTGGCACAGGGTGAGTTGAAGATGAAGGGAAGATATCTAAAGGAAATAAAATCAAATTAAGGGATGAGAGAGGAATATATTGAGAGAGGGAGATAGGGAGAGACAGAATGGGGTGGATTATCTTGCATAAAGGTGGCAAGAAGAAGCAGTTGTGTGGGGGGAGGGGAGAGGGCAGGTGAGGGGGGAATGAGTGAATCTTACTGTCATCAGATTTGGCCTGAGGAGGGAATATCATACATACTCAATTGGGTATCTTACCCCACAGGAAAGAAGAGGGAAGAAGATTAAAAAAAGGGGGGATGATGGAAGGGAGGGCAGATGGGGGTGGAGGTAATCAAAAACAAACACTTTTGAAAGGGGACAGGGTCAAGGGAGAAAATTCAATAAAGGGGGATGGGTTGGGAAGGAGCAAAATATAGTGAGTCTTTCACAACATGAGTATTGTGGAAGGGTTATACATAATGATACACATGTGGCCTATGTTGAATTGCTTGACTTCTTAGGGAGGGCGGGTGGGAAGGGAAGAGGGAAGAGAATTTGGAACTCAAAGTTTTAAAAACAGATGTTCAAAAACAAAAAAAAAAGTTTTTGCATGCAACTAGAACATAAGATACACAGGCAATGGGGTGTAGAAATTTATCTTGCCCTACAAGAAAGGAAGGGAAAAGGGGATGGGAGGGGAGTGGGGTGACAGAAGGGAGGGCTGACTGGGGAACGGGGCAACCAGAATATATGCCATCTTGGAGTCAGGGGGAGGGTAGAAATGGGGAGAAAATTTGTAATTCAAACTCTTGTGAAAATCAATGCTGAAAACTAAATATATTAAATAAATAAATTAAATAAAAAAGAAAAAAAATCATGGTTTTCGGGAGTTCAATGAGTCTTAAATCTCTCTTTCACCCAGACAGCTAAAGCCCCCAGGGGCTCTGAGGTCTCTAACATTCTGTCTCTCCATGAGGAGGAGGTCAGCTCAGGAACTGAGGCCACCCAGGATAAGACCAAACGGGGCTAATTACTCCACCCAAAGAGCATCAGAAGACAGAGACTAGCCCTGGTACAAAGCCCTAATTCAGGAACTAAAGCTGGAGCTATATGTGTGTGTGTGTGTGTGTGTGTGTATACACACATACATATATATGTACATATATACATATGTAAATCAGTAAAAATTATTATAAATAGAATGATCTCATAAAGGAGAGTTTAACTCTGTAACAACTTTTGCCAATGACTCCAAGGGGGAAAAAGGGTTTTCCACAGGAACTGAATACATAGAATAAACGAAGTAAAGATTAGAAAATGGAATAAAAGCTCCCAAGGAAAGAATTATAAGAAGAATAGCTTAGAAGAGAAAGTGATAAATTTTACCCGAAAATGGACTTCCTGAAAGCTAGAAATCAATGACTCTATAAGAAATATTAACATAGTAAGAAATATAGTCATTAATATAGTAAGAAATATTAATAATTAAGAAGAAAACAAAATCAAAAGTTTGAAAACATAGAAGAAAATGTAAGCTATCTGACATTACTCCACTCAGCATCTGTTGCTCTGCCTGATTTCAGCTCCATGGAAGAAGATGCCCCCTCTCTTCCTGTCTCCTTTTGTGGGTTGCATTCTCCAGTCTCCCCCTGCCCACATTGGACTGTGAGCTCTGTGAGGGCAGAGAGCTATCTTTCTTTCTTATTAATAGTATTTCCGGTACTTAGCACCCTTCCTGGCTCTTTATAGTCTCTTAATAGATGATAACAATTTGACCTGGAAACAGATCGAGTCTATTATGACCCACTGATTAAAAAGGAATTGTATCTTGATGGGGGAGTGTTGCTTTCCCCTGTACCTGTAAAGAACCCACAGCTCCCAGCAGCCTGGTCTGTAGGGGTCTCTATCTTTGCCCAGGATTCAGGGCAGCTAGATGGCACAATGGATAGAGAACTGGGCTTGGAATCGAGAAGACTCATCTTCCTGAGTTCAAATCTGGCCTCACACACTAGCTGTGTGACCCTGGCAACTCACTTAGCCCTGTTTGCCTTAGTTCCTCATCTGTAAAAATGAGCCAGAGAAGGAAATGGCAAACCATTCCAGTATCTTTGCCAAGAAAACAGGATTCATATGTTCTCTGTACAGTCAGTTCTAAGGCCTGCCCCCTCCATCACAATGACTCTCAATGGGGAGGGCAAGTCTGGTTTACAGATGGAAAGAATGTGATGGAATCCCTGTCCAATTTGATGGTTTAAGATTATGAAGTATGAACCTTTGCTAGAGGGGCACCTTCCGAGGGAGTAGACATTCTTCCTAGCCCTTTGTTGAGAGAGGGCACTGGGAAAGCCTTTGATTGATTCCCAGTGACTGCTGTTGCTTTCAAGATAATTTGCTAAGTCAGGAAGAAGAGAACTTGTCAGGATGGCTGTCTGAACAGGAGGCCAACTCCCTAGTTCCTATATACCTACTTCTGCAGAACTATGAATTTTGCACCAAACCAAAAAATCTAATGAGACTTGGCCTGCCAGATCTTGGAATCTGAATTTCCTAAATGGAGAAGTTAGTCTATCTCTCTTAAGCTTTCTATTTCACCTTCTGGTTCTGAGTATCTGTGTAATATTGGGGTTCTTAACCTTTTCTGGATCATGACCCTCTTTGGTAGCCTGGTAAAGCTTATAAATCCCTTCTGAGAATAATATTTTAAATGCATAAAATAAAATGCAGAGTTGTAATTGAAACTAGTTATATTGAAATACAGTTATTAAATTTTTTTCTAAAGTTCATGGGCCCAAATTTAAGAATGCCTGGTCTCATGTGTTAGGAAGCCTCACCTCTAGTCCCCGAAACAAAGCGGCTTTGGTCATCTCAGCCCATAAGTCTAGCCAGATTCAGACTATTGAGAGACATGCAGAATGGATAGAAGCCATTTTGACCCATAAAGAGGCCCAAGTCCTTGTATCCTCAGACCAAGCAGAGTCAGCTGAGACAAAGCAGGACCAGCTGAACTGTCACTGTGCTTCTAGACCCACTCTGCACAAAAAGGCTTATAAGTGAGTCAAGGTCAAAGTGATTATTGTCTCCCATAGGGATGGCATTAGTGAACCAAATGCCCCATCCCAGCGCCCAGGAAGCTCACAACCCAAGACACAGCACAGGACTCAGTAGATAAAAGGCATGAACAACACTTGGGAATACACCTGGGGTCTTGTAGCAGGCTTGCTACCTACACAAATGAGATCTGGTTTGGGACTGTGAAAGGAGGAGCAGACATAGAATGAGTCAAGGAGACAAAACCTGAGTCAAGCCTCCAGGAGACTGAGATTAAACCTAGGAGTTCCAGTCTTAGCCACCACATTGAGGACCAAGCAGGGCCTGCTCATACCAACCAAGAGTATGGAAGTGACCAGAGTATGACCTAAGAGGGCAAAGCAAAAATAGAAATAATCTCTCAGTCACCTGAAATAAACCCCAAAATGAACACTCCAAGGAATTCAGAGCCAAAATCTAAAGTTTCTAGGTCAAAGAAAAAAATACAGCAAGCAATTAAAAAGAGAGCTCAAGTGCCAAAGATTCAGAATGAGAATAATACAAGACTTGACATCTGCTACTATAGAGAAAATATTCTGGAATATAATATTCTAAAAAGCAAAAGATAAAGGCTTGTAACCAATAATAACTTATTAGCAAAACTGAGTATATTCCTACAAGGGAAAATTTTCCTTTAATGAAAGAGAGGATCTTGACTTTCATTTAAAAATATTTTGGGTTATTATTAATAATAATATTAATAATAGCTAACACCTATAGCACATACTATGTGCCAGACGCATGATCAGCTCAGTCTTGGGAGATAGATTCCCAGTTTTCTCCACTACCCTATTTTACCAATTCAATTCCATTCAATTAACACTTATTAAGTGTGTACTGTGTGCTAGGTACTGTGCTAAGTGCTGGGGCTATAAAAGAGGCAAAAGGCAACCTCTGACCTCAAGGATCTTACAAGGCAGAGGTTAAGTGACTTTCCAAGGGGTCACACAGCTAGCATCTGAGGCAGATTTGAAGTCAAATCTCCCTGGCTTGTGGGCAGCTTGATGGCGTAGTGGCTAGAGCACTGGACCTGGAGTCTGGAAGACATCCTCCTGAGTTCAAATGTGACCTCAGACGCTTACTAGCTGTGTGGTCTTGGGCAGCTAGATGGCACGATGGATAAGGAGCTGGGCCTGCGGTCAGGAAGAACTGAGTACAAATCCAGACTCAGACACTCACAGGTTGTGTGACCCTGGGCAGCTCACTTAACTCTGTTTGCCTCAGTTTCCTTATCTCTAAAATGAACTGGAGAAGGAAACAGCAAACCATTCCAGTATCTCTGCCAAGAAAACCCCCAAAGCAGTCACAAAGAGTTTGACATGACTAAAAAAATGACAACAGAAACACCAGTTACTAGCCCCACTACCTTTTTTTGGGCATTAATATATACATTAATTCTAGGCAGCTGCAACTCTCTAAAGGGAGGTAGGGAGATTGGGGAGAAGAACAAGGGTATAATTCTGTCCCATTCCACTCAAAATTAGCACGTCAAAATAATTTTCCAAGTCAGATTAGTAGGGATAACCCTACAGGGTTACAGTATTGTTTTTTTTAAAGTTCAAAACTAAAGAGAAGGTTATGAACTGTTTTCAGGGAGGAGGGGAGGAGATAAAGGAAAAGTTGTTCTATTTTGCAGGCAAAACGAAGTGATATGAGTTCCAGTTCAAGTGATATGAGAAACAGTATCAGTGGGAAATTAAAGATGCTATCTACCACATCTAGAGGCTTATTGAAGAAGAAAAGTGGAGCTATAAAGCACAAAAATGTACAGCTACCCAGAATATTTCATCTATGTGTAATTGTTGTTCAGTCATTTTCAGTTGTGTCCAACCCCTTGTGACCCCATTTGGGGCTTTCTTGGTGAAGATACTCCATCTCATTTTACAGATGAGGAAACTGAGGCAAACAGTTTCTTGTGACTTGCCCAGGTCACACAGCTATTAAGTGTCTGAGGCCATATTTAAACTCAGGAAGATGTCTTCATGACTTCAGGTTTGGCACTCAATCCACTGAACCACCTAGCTGCCCCTTCATCTATGTAGGGCTCTCCATTTTGATAACTCTTTTCTTTAAGGAAAAGAAAGAAGGTGTGACTAACTTAAAGAGCATCATTAGAATGAGCACTGGGCTACCTCTCAGCTGGGCCTACAAGAGCTGGGGCACTTGTCCTTCTCTATCCTGAATCTAACCATGCTGTTTGGATTGGATTCACTCCTAAGAGTCTGGCCTCAGGCATGAGACTGTTTGCTTTTGATCACAATTATTGGCTCATTAAGGGTCCCACTCTGGATCTCCCGGGAGAGGTCTTCAGAGGAGTGCCTCAAGGATTTGTTCTTAGAATTGTTGAGTCATTCAATCATGTCTGACTCTTTATGACCCCATATGAGGTTTTCTTGGCAAAGAAGATACTGGAGAAGTTTGTCATTTCCTTCTCCATTGTATTAATGCAAACAGAGGTTAGGTGACTTGCCCAGGATCACACAGCTAGTGAGTGTCTGAGGTCTCGGGTCTTCCTGACTGCAGGCCTGCCACTCTATCCACTGAGCCACCTAGCTACCTCTGTTTCTGGTACTGTATTATTTAATATCTTTATCAATAACGTATATAAAGGTAGAGATACCCTGCTTATCCAATTGGCAGATGGCCCCAAGCTAGGAGGGTTGTTAGCATCCCAAAAGATCTGAACACATAGCATTGGGCCAAATCTATAAAATGAAACCTAGTAGGAATGAATGCAAAGTCTTACACTTGGGTTCAAAAACAACTGACACAAATACAAGATTGGTAAGGTGTGGCTGGACAATAGCTTGTCTGAAAAAGATCCAGGAATTTTAATGGACTATAAGCTCCATATTGGCCAACCATTGCAACCTATCAATCACCCAGAAAGCTAGTCCAATCTTAGGTTGCATTGAGATGCATAAGGAGGTGATAGCCTCATTGTCATTTACTCTAGTCAGATGACATCTTGAGGACTGTGTTAAGTTCTGGGCACAAAGTTTTAGAAAGGACAGTATCCATAGATTGCAGTGTCCAGAACAGGGTAACAAAGATGGTGAAGGTCCTCAAGTCCATGGCATATGTTTTGTTGTTGTTCAATTGCTTCAGTCATGTCTGACTCTTTGTGACTCCATTTGGGGATTTTCTTGTAGTGGTTTGCCATTTCCTTCTCCAGCTCATTTTACAGATGAGGAAACTGAGGCAAACAGAGTTAAGTGACTTGCCCAAGGTCACCCAGCTAGTGAGTGTCTGAAGCCAGATTTGAACTCAGGTCTTCCTGGCTCCAGGCTTGTCACTCTCTCCACTGTGCCACATAGCTGCCCTCTATGGCATATGAGGATGCATTAAAGTGCAGCAGATGGTCTGGACCCAATATTTATCTCCAGTGACGCCCTGAAATGTAGCTTATTCACTGGAATGACTCTTCTAAACTCCCATTTGCACAGGCAGAATAGGTCCCCTGAGGGTGTCTATAATGTCTCACCTCAGGGTACCAAGGGTAGCCGTGAGCAGTTGGGAAGTTGTTTTCTATTTATACCTCTTGAGAGAGAGGTGATAGACTCAAGATGAAGAATTAAGGCATACATTTTTTTAACATGGCCATTGTAAAAATTCATTTTGCTCAATTATGCATATTTGTTACAAGGTTTTTTGTTTTTTGTTTCCCCACTTGGGGGAGGTAGAGAGAAAGAAAATAAATGCTTGTTAATTTGAAAAAAGTAATTAATGTATTCTATTGGTGAAAGCATCAAGTTTTATAAACCATATGGTATGCTCAAGAGCAGTACCAAACCAGTTCTTGAGTGTCTAGGTTCCTAATGATCCCATTGAATATTTCTTGAAGGGTTTCCAGGATTCCAGGAATTTTCCAGCAGGCAGCCATCTAACATGGATTGCCGATCTATCATCACTATTAAATCAATGTACCCTTTACACATGTACTGGATAGGCAAGGATGACTAAAGAGAAAATGACAAATATTGGATGGGCTGGGGAAAAACAAATATGCTAATGCACTGTGAGTGGAACTGTGAATTGATCGAGCCATTCTGGCCATTTGGAAGTACGCTAAGAAAGTTAATAAACTGAATATGTGTCCTTTTGACCCAACTATGCACATACTAGGCAGATAGATAGGACAGTTATTAAGTGCTTATTATGCGTCAGGCACTGTACTACTGTGAAACAAATACAAACAAAAATTAAGATAGTCCTTCTCTTCAAGGAGTTTACATTCTAACGTGGGAAGACAACTCATAAAAGGGAGCTGAAAAGTTGAGGTGAGGTAGAGAGGTCCTGGTGCAGGGGAAAGATGGAAAAGTCCTGAGAGTTAGGAGTCTGGAGAGAAGTGAGCCTGACTCTCCCAGGCTGTTTCTGTAATGGAGGTTCTGAGGAGGAACTCACCAATTGGAAGAGATGGCCACAGGGGCAGAGGCATCTCTAAGAGTAGAAGACCACTGAGGCGGAGGTGGAAAGGTCTGGAGGATGAGGAGCTCAAAGAAATCAAAGTAAAACAACCCATATATACAAAGAATTTTTTAAAGCAGCTGTTTTTGTAGAAGCCAAACCCTGAAAATTAAAGAGGAGCCTTTCTATTAGGTAATCACCAAACAAATTGTGGTCTATGAATATAATGCGATATTATTGTGCCATAGGAAATGAAAAAATGGATAGCTTTGGAGGAAATTGGGAAGACTTCTAGGAACTGATGCAGAAGGAAGTGAGCAGAACTAGGACAATTTACATAATGATAGCAACATTATGGAGAAGAACTTTGGAGCTCTGATTAATGCAGTGATAAACTGTGAGTGTAGAGGACTGAAGATGAATCATTCCACCCACCTCCTTCCAGAGAGGTGACAAATCTACAATCTAGAATGAGATATGTATATTTGGGCATGGCCCACATAGCGTGTCTAAGTTATGAGAGTTTTGTTTTTTGTTTTATTATTGGGGGAGGGGCGACAGTAAGAGAGAGGGACAATAAATACTTGTAAAAAATAAAGAAATTCATATTTTAAAAAAAGGTTTCGAGGCTAGATTGTTTTGTTAGTTACTTTAAGTGGTATGGGATGATTGACTCATTTGACACTCAAGTTTACAGAAAGAACAGGAGATATTTAGCTGGAGGACTTTGTTGGGGGTGGGGGGAAACATGATAGTTGTCTTTATATATTTGGAGAACTCTCACCTGGATGAGAGATTAGATTTGTTCAGCATGACCCTAGAGGGCAGAACTAGACACAATGAGTAGAAGTTGCAAAGAGGAAATTTCAGGCTTGATGTGAAGAAAAATTTCCTAATATTTAGAACTAAAGTTATGTTGGACTGAATTTTGAAAACAGATTCTTAAATTTTCGGTGTGAGAATTTACATCTCAGAAATCGGCAAACACTTTAAAAATCAAGGTTTGACTTGTTGTTTTGTTGATTTTCTAGACTTAAGAAAGTGATAGAC
The DNA here is from genome assembly GCF_011100635.1 of Trichosurus vulpecula. Taxonomy (NCBI): domain Eukaryota; kingdom Metazoa; phylum Chordata; class Mammalia; order Diprotodontia; family Phalangeridae; genus Trichosurus; species Trichosurus vulpecula. Next base: position 225,712,838 of record NC_050580.1, read on the forward strand.
AAGATGTTTATATTGCAGATTAAACTTAAAAATGTGTCTTGTACGGTGGTGGGGTTCAAATAAATTAACAACCTGTTCTCCAAGGAACCAAGGTGAGGCGCTGCTGCCGCTGACAGTGGCAGGCTCAGGCTCCACACCCACTAACAACCTGTTCTCCCAACTCAACCTAAAATTAGGTTACTGGTTCTGCTTAATTGGTGTGAACCGGCTGAATTCCACTACTGGTCTTATGGATTGAGGGGTTTAAGGAGAGAAGAAAGGGAAGGAAGAGATGATTGTTAAACATTTACCAGCACACTCCAGCTTAGAACTGTCCAAAAATGGACTGGGTTGCCCAGGAGATAAGGGGTTCCTCCTCACTAGGGGCGAGGCAAGGGCCACTTCATTGTTGATTATACTGTAGAGAGGATTCTTGTTCAGGTATGCGTTGATTTGTCTTCCCTTCGAGGTCCCTTCCAAATTGGAGATTCTGTGATTCTGTGTCTCTATACCCAAGTGGTAAAGGGATTAAAAAGGGACGTGGTGGATGAATGGGTGGGAGTTGGGAGACATGGACATCAAAATCCTTATCAAAGTCACAGGAAGGAAAGCTTGAACAATCACTGCTTGTTTAAGGAGGTAACCAAATTTGCTACATTGAACAAGGGGCTACATGGATTCTCAGGAAGGATGTTTAAGTTCTAAAAAAAAAAAAAAGACTCTTACAAAATGGTGACCAGCCCTTAACATATGAGAGAGACATAACAAATCAACAATATTTGAGGTGTCTTCCGTTCCTATTTTGAAAGGTGTCAGAAAGAGAAAGATGTCTCTTGGCACTAGGAAGTTCTGTTCAGTGTTTGCCCCCTTCTTTGGCATTCTGCTCTTCTGCCACAGGACAGAATCTCTTCAAGAGCTATGTTCCTACCAGTAGACGAGGACCAGACCCTGAAATTGTGCCACGTCTTGGAAAAGAACACTTCCTTCCTCCCCCTAACAAAGGGGCTAGATTGCTAGACTTAAGGGAATGCTGATGGGTAGAGGAATCAGGAAAATCTCTTTACTTTGGATTCATTACCCATTCTGGAAAGCAACATGGAATTATATTTTAGAAGTGATGAAAATGCCCTTTCTCTTTTCCCTCTGTAGGGAGGGAAAAGGGCATCTACCTCAAGGAGGTCAAAGATCCCATATACACCAAAATATTCATAGCCGCATTTTTTTGTGTTAGCAAATAACCAGAAGCAAAGTAGGTGCCCTTCTGATTAGGTAATGGCTAAAATTGTGGTTTCATGAATGTCACAGAATATTACTGCACAATAAGAACCAGTGACTTTGAAGAATTCAGAGAAGCACGAGAAAACTTATATGGAATGATGCAGAGTGAAATAAGAACAATGATATATACTGTGATTCCACCAATGTAGTTAGAGAGAACAAAAAGTCCAAACTGAATGTTGTGTAGTTTCAATGACCAAGAAGCTTGGCCCTGGAGAAAAATGGAGAAACTGCACCTTTCTCCTTTTGTTGCAGAGATGCATATGGGATATTTCATAAATTGTCAGTCTCAATTTATGTTTTTGCTTTTTTTTGTTGCATGTCTTTTTTCTCTATTTTAAACTTTTTTTTTTGTTAAAAGGGATGTTGCTCTGGAGTAGACATGGGAAACAAAGGATGGGAAACAAAGGATGAACAGCAAGAGATGGGGGAGGAATCAATTAAAAAATGAAAGTGACTTAAAAATACTTTTTTTCAATTACTATTTAAGACAAAGATTCACTGCAGTTGGCTCAGGCCTCTTGCAATCATATGTAATATAATAATAACAATAATAATAATAATATCTGGCAGTGAGAATGAAAGCTGCCTAAATATGACCTGGAAGGTCGATGAAAGCGTCTGCCAGCACGAATCCGGGAGCAAGGTAGAGAGAACTCCTTCAGGCCTGGGTACCACTGTGTGGACTGATAGTGAGGAGTTTAGGATGTGAATGGGCTTATTGCCTGCTATGTTGGTCCTATGACATTCTTTTCCTGGAGTTGCTATTAGGACTGCAGCAAAAGGTGCCACAAGAAGCCAGAACTGCTATTCATCAAGACCAAGGAGAAGCTGACCTACAACCCTTGGGTCAGCTACACATGGGAGTGACTGCCTGGGAAGTTCCAGCTATGGTAAAAAGCTGCAGGGCAAACCAAGGACAAAGTATGTACCAATAAACCCAAAGGAATTCAGAAGGGAGGCCAGTTCTATAGCTGTCCATGTATTTTTGCAATGGTATATAGATTAAAGCCAGGACCCCATGCCAGCTGTCACACCCAGCAGAACTGAGCACCAGGACCTTCATACCTGCTTCCATGCATGCCACCCTCACCAAAATCAGCCTCACAGATAGGACCTGGGTAATAAATTTCCTGCCTCAGAGAACCGTCTTGCAGATGTTCAGTTCTAATATTCAGGGCAACCTGCCATCATGAATGAATGAGGACAGAGGCCTAGTGCCAATGGGCCTCCTGCCACAGCAGCATTCCCTGCCTGAGAAGCTTGTGGTCCCCTCACTGAATACACCCAGCTACGAATTGTGGGGATAGAATGAGATAACAACATATGTAAAGTATTTTGCAAACCTTAAAGTGCTATGTTAACTTTTATTATTTATACCTACCCCCCAATCAGCCCACTATTCTATCAGTACCACCAACTACAGGCCTGAACAACCCACTGTGTACCCAGGCACAGCTCCAGCAGCAGTAAAATTCCAAAAGACACATGCCTATTGACTGGGGGAAATGGTGGTGAAGGATTTACGAGAGAAAGAAACAAAGACCAATAGCTAAGACAGCAGTCCCTGTGTCCAAATGCATTACTCACCTATGGATTGCAGGAGATGCTGTGCCATTAGTTAGGTAAGACTGATTAAATAATCAGTCAACAAACATCGATCGAGCCCATACCTTGTACCAGGTACCTGCTAGGTTCCCAAAAGAAAAAGAAAAATATAAGACAGTCTTTGTCCTTAAGGAATTTATGTTCTGTCCTACTAAGGGGATATGACATCTTCACAGTTAATTAAATACAGGAGATTTTATAGATAGATAGATAGATAATACACATACACACATATAATTATATAGATTTTATATGTAATATACCCATAAACACATGCATACATATATAACATTATAGAAGATATGCATACACATAAATACATAATAGGGAGTCACTGCATGTTTATTGACTAAGTGACATATACATACATGTACATATACACATATTACATACATGTGGATATATTATATATTATATAATTATATATGGGTTTATACATATCTATATGCCTATAGATATATACTTACATATGTATAACTATATACATATGCATGATTATAAATGGGACTGTAATTATGATTTCATCGATGTAGGGAGCTCCTGGTGAGAAAATTCTTCTATTAATGCGGATGAGCACCTTCTCTGAAACTTATATTCTTAGAGAGTCGCCTGTACCATGTCAAAGATTAGATTAAAGACATGTCTTCCTGCCCGAGGCCAATTCTCTATTTACTCTGCCATGCTGTCTTCTCACAGGATACACAGACACAACACACATACACACACACACACACACGGTGGGCATCAACAACTGGGGAAATCTTTAATGAAGTAGTACTTGTGCTGAGCCTCCAGAAGTGGAAGTGAAGTGGAAGGGCATTCCAGGCATGGGACACAGCCTGCGCTAAGGCATGGAGGCTAGAGATGAAATTTTGTATATGAGGAACAGCAGCAAGTAGGAGGAAAAAGCGCATGATGGGCAGGGGGATCATGGGATTACAGATTTAAACATGGAAGGGACCTTAAAGGCCATGAAGTTCAATCCCCTCATTTAAAAGATGAGGAAATGGAGGCCCAGAGAACTTAAGAGACTTGTCTGAGCTCACAAAGCTACCAAGCGACAGAACCAGAATTTGAACCTAGAACCTGTGACTCGAAATCCAGCACACTTTGCACACTGGAGACAGCTAAAAGGCACAGTGAATGTAGTATTGAATTTGGAGTCAGGAAGACCCTAGTTTGAATCCTGCCTCAAATAGTACCAGCGGTGTGGCCCTTGACAAGCCACTTAACCACTGTCGGCCTCAGTTTCCTCATCTATAAAATTCAGATAGTAATAGCACCTACTTCCCAGGGTTGTTGTGAGAATTAAATGAGATCACATATGTAAAATGTTTCAGTTGCCTTGAAGCACTATATAAATGTTTATTGTTATTATTAATTATTTTCTATATACTACATGTACTTAGCCTGGAAAAGTAGTGTATAGTCAGGTCCCTAGTCTTGTCTTCTTTTGTTGTGCTTCTGGAGATATTGTCATCACTGTGAAGGCCTGGGGTTAGATTAGATACTGGAAACATAAAGGAACTATGGGGAATATTTACTCCTATGAGAAAGAATGCCATCCCCAGGCAGAAAAACAGAAAATACCTGATCGATTCGTAATACTTGTTCTTAGAACCATACTTTCATCAATCTCCCGTCCTTGTCCTTGTCTCTATCAGCATTGTATTAGGCCACATTCATCTTTCAAATCTGTGCCACCTCGAACTTATTCTTAACCCAGTTGTAAGATTATAAATTGACAAGTCACATTATACTGGAGGGAGGGGGGAGAGGGGAGAACATGACTGTGAGACCTGCTTGCATGATCATGGTCCAATTTTCCCCTTGTTTCTGTAAGTAGTAATTTTTAAAAGGCCTTGACTAAGCCAAGAAAACACAGAATATTAGATTAATTTTTTTCAACAATTTGCAGGAGCCGTGAAGGGCTTTACGTGCTAAACAGGAGGGTTTGTATTTTCTCTTTAAGGCATAGAATCACCAAAACTGCTTGAGCAAAAGGTCATATGACCATATGATATGGTCATACTTGGACTTGAGAATATCATGTTGGCAGCTATATGAAGCATGGATTGTAGTGGGGATGGATGGATTAAAGGAAACCAATTAGAAAGAGACTCTCCAATAATCCAGACAAAAGGAGGTGAGGGCCTGCAATAAGGTGGTTGTAGTGTGAGTAGAAAGTGGACAGATATGAGAGAAGTTGAGGAAGTTGTATAATTTTTAGTAATTGATTGAGTGTGAAGAGCTTAAGGATGACTTCTAGGTTATTGAGTAACTAGAAGAGCAGTGGCACCTTCTACAGAAAAAGGCAAGCTCAAAAGAGGGGTAAATTTGGGGGGAAAGATGAGTTCTGTTTAGGACTTGTTGGGCTTGAGACACATACAGTACATTCAGGTGGAAATGTCCACCATGTAGGGAGATGTGGGACCAGTGCTCAAGAGAGGGATGAAGGCTGGATATGTAAATTTGGGAGTTTTATGCAAAGAGCTGACAGGAATTGAGATGTGCATGTGTATGAGTGAAAGAGGGAGAGGATGATGATGATGATGATGAATCTTTAAAGAAGATCAAGGATTGGTCTGATGGTAAGAAGAAAACCACAGGAGAGTAGAGTCAAGAAAATCCAGGCAAGACAGAGTTTCCAGAAAGAGTGGTTAATAGTGTCAAAAGCTACAGAAAGGTGAATGACAATGAGGAATGAGAAAAGGCCATTGCATTTGGTAATGATCAATCATTACTGACCTTAAAGAGAGCAGTTCCTGCTGGATGGTAGACATGGAAGACAAATTGTAAGGGAGTGAAAAATGAATGAGAATTGAGAAGGTGGAAGCCTGTCTTGAAACTCTTGTTACCTTTAGGGCTTGGCAGAGTAGACCCAGTTGGCAGCTTGGCCCAGTTCTCAGATCCTATTTTTTTTATTTAGAGATTTTTTATTTTTAGTTTGCAACACGCAGTTCTACATGATTTTGAGTTCCAGATTTTCTTCCCTCCCTTCCCTCCTCCCTCCCCAAGACGGCATGGAATCCGATATTTCTTCTGTGTATAACTTTGCATTGAACTTATTTACACTCTAGTCAAGTTGTAAAGAAGAATTGTGACCAATGGAATGAATCATGAGAAAGAAGAAACAAAACCAAAAAAACCCCAAAACAGAAACAAAAGAGAGAAAAAAAGGGAAAAAAGGCAAGCATAAAGTGTGCCTCAACCTGCATTCATATTTCATAATTCTTTCTCTGGATGTAGATAGCATTCTCCATTGTGAGTCCTTTGGAGTTGTCCTTGCACCTTGTGTTGCTGAGAAGAGCGAAGTCTGTCAGGGTTAGTCCTCACAGAATCCATATATCTGTGGTTGTGTATAATGATCTCCTGGTTCTGCTCCTCTCACTCAGCATTATATTGTGTAGGTTTTTCCAGGTTGTTATGAAGTCTGTATCATCCCCATTTCTTATAGCACAATAGTATTCCATTACCTTCACATACCACAACTTGTTCAGCCATTCCCCAATTGATGGGCATCCCCTCGATTTCCAATTTTTTGGTACTACAAAAAGAGCCGCTATAAATATTTTTGTGCATATGGAGTCCTTTTCTCACTTGCGTGATCTCTTTGGGATACAACCCTAGAAGTGGCATGATTGGATCAAAGGGTATGAACATTTTTATAGCCCTTTGGGCATAGTTCCAAATTGCTCTCCAGAATGGCTGGATCAAATCCTGTTTTCTATCCCTAAAATGATGTGAAGTAACATTTACTGTGATCACCAGTCTGAGTAGATGACAAAAGCTCATGCCTGCCCATACACACATGGGAATGTGCGCATGTTTTAGTCAACGCCTCTTTCAACCTGAGGGTGAGGCAAGAGGAAAGTCAGTCGAAACTAGAGCAAGTCTGTTCTATCATGTCATAAGGTTTTTGTACCCTCCAACTTTTGGGGTGTGCTTATGACACCAAGTTTCTCCCCAAGTGAGGAGATACTCGCTTGTCCCCAGCTCTGTAAAGCAGAGGTGACAAACACCTTATGAAAGCCTGGGCTATAACACATCCAAGTGCAGGCCGATAGAGAACATATGTCTTTTTAAAGAAATCATTATTTATTTATTTTAAACGGTTTTTTCTTTTTGCATTTTGAATTCTAAATTTTCTCCCTCCAGATCTTCCTCCACCCATTAAGAAGGCAAGCAATATGAAATCAATCATACATGTGAAATCATGCAAAACATATTTCCCCATTAGCCATGTCTCAAAAAAGCAGGAAGATAAAAAGTGAAAAAAATTATACTTCAGTTTGCACTCAGAGTTCATCAGTTCTCTCTCTGGAGGTGGATAGCATTTTTCATCATGGGTCCTTTGGAACTGTCTTGGATCACAGTATTGATCAGAGTAGCTAAGTCTTTCACAGTTGGTCATCATTACGATATTGCCATTTCTGTGTACAATAGTCTCCTGGTTCTGCTCACTTCACTTTGCATCAGTTTATATGAGACTTCCCAGGTTTTTTTGAAACCATTTCCTCCATCATTTCTTATAGCACAATAGCCATCAAAATAATATACCACAACTTGTTCAGCCATTCCCCAATTGATGGGCATCCCCTTAATTTCCAATTCTTTGTCACCACAGAAAGAGCTGCTATAAATATTTTTGTACAAATAAGTCCTTTTTTCCTTTTCTTTGATCTCTTTGGGATACAGACCCAGTAGTGGTAGTGCTGGGTCAAAGGGCACACATGCACAGTTTTCTAACTCTTTGGACAGAGTTTCAAAATAACTCTACATATTTAAATTACATCAATATGCAGTCCCCAGGAGTTAGTGACTCTCTTTGCTATTTGAGTTTGACACCACTGTTGAAGAGGATGCTACTTACTTAGTTCAAGTAATTGGAGGTTAGTCTGGTGAGAGAAAAGAAGACTATTTGAGGATGAAGCCAAAACCCAGCCCGATGGCATCTTATTTAAGCACAAAAGCAAACAGCAGACATGTCTGGGGGGAACTCCGCTCCTCTTTCCTTTCTCCCTCCCCTATCTGTCACCCTGAATCTTCCATATCTCATGGCCACTCTTTGCTGGGAGCATCAGCCTTGTCAATGAATAAGCAAGATTTCTTAAGGCAGCATGGAAGACGTAGCAGGAAAAGCATTGGCCTTGGAGTCATTAGAGACTTCAGTTAAAATATTATCTCTGATTATGGAAATGTTTTGCATGACTACACATATTGAATTGTTTGCCTTCTCAATGGGAGGTGGGGTGGGGAAGGAAGAAGGCAGAGAATTTGGAATTCAAAGTTTTAAAAAATGAATGTTAAAAGTTGTTTTTACATATAACTGGGGAAAAATAAAATACCAAATAAATAAAAAAAGAATATCTCTAACACTAGTTGTACCATCTTGGGCAACTCATTTAACTTTTCTGAGTGTCATTTTCTCTATCTGTCATTGGTGATTGCTTCTGTCATGCAATCTATCATTGAAGATGATAATGCGTGTAACAAAACACATGCTTCACAGGGTTGTTGTGAAGCTCCAATGAGGTAACATATGTGTAGATGCCAGCTATTATTTTCTATAGTAAAACAATCCTGTGGCATGAGTCAAAACCAGGAAGAAGGCCATAAAAAAGAATAAGAACGTATTACCAGACACTGGGTGAACTTGGTTCAGTGTTCTCCCTGTCTGGGGCTCTAAACCAAGAAAGAGCTCCCTTTAACCTTGACCAGAGTAAACCTGAGGACTAGGGGACAAGGATATAGACATAGATTAGACTTTACTGGTTTACTGAGTGTGCTAGGAAATATTTGACAACCTCCTCTCCAAATGACATTTTTATGTTTAATCTCCATTATTAACATTTTCTCCATCACTTTCTGAAGTCAGGACAATTGACAAAACGACATATCAAGTCCTTATTTGCAGGGTTTGCTGATTTACAAGATGCAAATGTTGACACTGAAAATTTAACAATTTATACAAGTTGAGTCCAGCACACCCCTGTTTATATGCCAGGTGATATCTGGAGCTGGGTAAGGGGAGGCCCGAAGGGTAAAGAATACTGGCTGGTCAGTGGCAATCAGGTGTTGAATAACTGACTATAAAAATGCTTAATTGCTTTTGTTGACTTCCCACCATGAACAGAGTCCTTTATTGTTGAGATGTTGTAATATCAATTAAGTTGGGACTTTTTTTTAGTGTTTAAGAATGATAAATTAAATGTCTTTGATTGAGTCTTACTAGGTGCAAAGCCCCAGGCCCAAACCCCTATCTACTAGGTGCTAAACCTATGTGGGCATGAAGCCCTCAGGGTCCTAAGGGGAGTTTCTAAGACCAGAGCCAATAGTAGGAGCATAAGTTCTGGTCACTCAGATGATGTTTGGTGACAGCTAAAGAGTGTATAAAAAGAGAGAATAGAGCTATTTATTTGAGACTCTCACTCCTGGAGGAATGTTGGCACGGGACTCTGGGCAGCCCCTCTAAGAGCCTCTTGGCTCACCCAGATGTTGATGGTTTCTTGGTAACTATGAATTGTATTTGGTCTGTTTATAATGTATGTTTGTAATTTGTCTGTATTTGCTCTGAAGTTCAGGGTGCTGGCTTTTTCCCCTGAACTAAGTGAATGATATTTGTATGTTCGATTGAAATAAGATTGTTAACCCCTTAATGTTGCTTTCCTTAGTAAAACAGATCCAAAGAAGCTGTGCTGGCAGTGTTCTTGTTGTTGGGCTTGTGTTGGTCTTTCGCCCCCACAGCAGCTGCTAGCCGAATTGTTATAACAGATGTGGGGTGGAGGAGAGTTGTACAATATAGTTAAAAGATAAAAGAGATTTGCCTTCAGGGAGGTTTCAGTCTAGTTGAGAAAAAGAACTGCCATATAATGGAACCAAAAAAGAATATGTTCATAGAGCCTCATGTTAAGTACACATGTATAGAGTGGGAATATTCTACATACACCATTCATCTGGTCCTATTCTCCAAGTTTACCTTAGTATAAACTAGAATGGAGACTTCTCCAAAGAAAGGGTTATTTTCTGAGCAACTTGAATCAACTTCAAGAGTGTTTAAGGCATGTGCAGCCCTGAAGAAGTTGTTTTAAGCCAGTCTTTGAAGCCAATAAGGGCTATAGTTTGGTAGAGCCAGGTGAGAGAAATGATTATTAATAACCAATAATTAGGGAAGATCTAGAGTTCTCTCCTTTTTCTAAAGTCTTGATTTTAAAAGTTCAGTCTCTTGAAGGATATTGCTGTGTGGGATACAAGATTGTTTGTGAAAGCTTCCCATGAATAAATCAAGCAAGGTAATACTCAGATAGTACAAATTTAGTTAGGATGTAGACCTCACTAGGCCTAAGTTTCGTTTTCCTGTAAATCATATGATTTTGGGGAAATCAGGTCTCCCCCTCTCCCCCTCCCCTATCCTACTCGCATGCCATCATCTTAAAATTGAGATTTCCCTATAAGGTAATTCTGTAGTTTCTGCGCTAGTGTTGGATAAACTTATTCTGGGATAGATTGTGAGGCCACCTGTCCCAGCAAATAGGGACAGGGGTCCAGCCTCTAGGGGTGGAATTTCTTAGAATTGTTTGTACAAGGTTATATGTCCCCTTGCTTGCCTTCTCCCCCTTGCCTCTCTGCACTACCATCCCACCCTGGTAGTGGGAGATGCCCAATTCTCGTGAGACTTGATCAAATAAAGCTTCTGTTTTGTTTCTACCTTGAGAAAACCGAGACACCTCTGTTTTTGTTTATTTTGAGCCTGTGGTTTGTCCCACACATTGCTGATAAAGAGATTGTACTAACACTCAGCCCTAGTAGGGTGGCTACTGTGTTCTACTCAGGCTTGAGTGGGGCATACATTCTTTGTATGTTGGAAATGGTCAGGATATAGAGATAGTCTGTCTAAAGGTGACAAGATGTCACTCTCAGCCCCTCATTTTAATATAGCCCACCTCCCATTGTGTTAAACAAACTGAGTTGATTGCCACCCTTCAGGAACACCTACTCTTTGAAGGGTATATATACCATGAGCCCACCACCATGATTGTCTTTGGTCTAAGAGAGATGGCCAAATGACCATCGTTTTATTAATGACGTGCTGGCCTTATTAATAAAATGATATCTCATCACTATGATAGGAATAGTTTGGCTTGAACCAAGGATTCCAAAAGAGCCTGGAGAAAGGATGTCAGTAGCAGACAATTCATCAGAGAGCCAGAAGTACAAAACAGGAGCCAGAAGCTCAGTGTTCTTCTGGAGTACATATGGAGAAAGACTGAGTCACCAGGAAGGAAGGTGATTAGCCCTGATGGCCTTGGGGAATTGGCATCTGAATCCTAGAACTGATTAAGAGCAACAAGTTTCAAAGCACCAAACTAAGACCCTTCTAGGAATGGAGAAGTGGGGTGAGCAATGCAGACATTAGCCCAAGGCAGTAGAGCGGTAGATAGGCAGCAGCTGCTGCTGCTCATCCTAAGAGGCACTTACCCTTGCAGAAGCTGCATAGGCAGCTTGTACCAAAAAAAAAAAAAGTACACATGTTGGAAGGATGACACAGGCCTCATGGTCCCATACGATGGTTGTAGAGTTTATTATGTTGGCAGAAAAGAGATCAATAGATCCAGATGAGACATCTTTATGGCAGTACAGTAAAACAACTGTTGTTAAGTCATTTTTAGTCATGTCTGACTCTTCGTTGACTCCATTTAGGGTTTCTGGTTGTTGTTTTTCTTGTGTTCTTTTTTTTTTTTTTTGGCAAAGATACTGGAGCAGTTTGCCATTTACTTCTCCAGCTCATTTTACAGATGAGGAAATGGAGGCAAACAAAGTTAAGTGACTTGCCCAGGGTCACCCAGCTAGAGCACTGTGCCTAGAGTCGGGAAGACCTGAGTTCAAATGTGGCCTCAGATACGCACTAGCAGTGTGACCCTGGGCAAGTCACTTAACCTGTTTGTCTAACTCACTGGAGAAGGAAATGGCAAACCATTCCAGTATCTTTACCAGGAAAACTCCATACAATGTCACAAAGACTCAGGCATGACTGAAAAATAAGTGCCTAAAGGACTTTAGGCAGACTTTAGTTCAGCTCAACATGAAACCCTTTCCCCAGGGGAACACAGATAAAGACACAGAAACAAATACATCCAAGTAGTCAGATTCCCCAGAGCTCTGGTGGTTCTGGTTGGAGGTTGTTGTCTTTCATTCTCAAAGAGGACCAAAATGACATCACCATACTAGAGTCAAGAGTCTATGTGTCTTTGTTATATGGGGTGACCCTTTGGGAGAGAGGAAAAGGGAAAGGAAGTATGCAGGGGGAAATTTGGAAGGTATAAAACCAAAAGCTAACAAAAATTGATTTTAAAAAATAACTATATTCTGGTTAAACTTTTTAATTAAAAATTGACCATGTTGCCCTTCCAGTGTCCCTAGGGCTATATAGCTTTGGGAAATGAGTGGGTGCTTCTTATCAGTAGGTACAGTCAGAACTAGAGCTAAGAATTCTTTCATCATGGTGTAAAAACAGTTGGGGTTGGGTAAGCAGCAGTTTACAGAACACACTCTAACCGTGGGTGCAACTGCTCCAGGGGAGGGTGTGAACTACCTACTAGTAAATCTGACCTTTGCCTCTTCTCCCGCTCCCCCCGTACCCAGAGTACTGGAAGAGGGATACCACACCAATCCCTAGTTCGAGATTGCTTCTACCTAGATGAGTGGAGGACCTCAGGCACAGTAGTTGCCTTGCCTCAGGGAGGAAGTGCACCCTGCTAGGAAGGGAATACCCAGCACTCTCACTGCTCAAACATTTGGTATACTCTAATATATCACAGCATATTTCTCTACTTCCTTTAAGTAATTCTTGAACTTTTCCTTCCCCAGATAATCTATTATTATTATATATGTTACTATTATAATCATTATTAGAACCCTGAATTGTCTAGGACCAAAGTTGCACTACCCCTTCAAAGTAGGATGGGCAAATCCTCATGCTAGGTCACAAAGTATAGTTTATTTATATGAATGTTTCTGCTCCCTAGTGTTTAGGTGGAAGAAGTTTGGGTCTATCCATAGGTCACTAGAAAAATAAGTGATTTGCCTCAACCTCTCCTAGGGCCCTTGTACAAACTCCAAGGCTAGCTCCTGCTTGATGCAAGCTACAATCATGTTCCTTCTTCACCCTCGAACCATGCCTCTTTCCACTACATTAAAGAAGAGCAAGGAACTAGGGCCACCCAACACCAGCAGTGGCTCCTATAGGTATTTTTTGTGAGGCAGGGCTCTTTGGTGTAAGAGAAATGTAAGAGCGATCTTATCACAACAGCATTATCTGGTACTTTCAATTACTGTTCCCTCGGGAGAAGATGTAAAGGTAAAGGCACTTGGAACATGAATGGTTTGGGAAGACATCAAGTCACTCCCTCTGGAGACATTTGCCTATGGCTGGGTACCTAAAAAAGGGCCAATTATTTGCTATTGGGGTCAGTAAAGAGCCCTTGGCTGCTTCTGTAGCCTTTCTTTGTCTTAGCTGTTGTTGTTTGTCCTTCATTCTGGAAGAGGACCATGACATCAGGGAGGTGATGCCATGACATGCAAGTGGACTGGATTTACGTGAGGAGAGCTGTGCAAAGTCACCAGCTTCACTTTTTCCTCTGGGGCCTTCTGGGTCCAGGGACAAGATTTAGATAGTATTACCAGAGACAGCCCTGGATGCAGTGGGGGACCTTGGCTTTTTTTAGCCAAGTTTTTGCCTCAGTTTGACAGAGGCAACTCCCATACAGTGATTAAGGCTAGGTAAGAAATGAGGCAGAGAATGGCCTCTACCACCTAGCCAGGGTCTTTCCCTTCCTTCCCTTAGCACAGAACCCTGGAGGCACCATCCCAAATGCTTGGTTGTCTCTTTTAGCCAAACATTGGGAAGGGCAACATTGTGTGGAATATAATGAACTGTGGACTAGTGGCTACTCACTAGCTAAGTAGGACTAAGATTGTAGCGGGATCACCTTCTTTAGCTTCCCATATTCCCAGCCACCTGGCTCCAGGACCTAGCTCTTCCTACTCGAAGGACCTAGCCAGTATCAAAGTCCACACTTGCCACACCCTCCACTTGATTCTACTCTCCACTCTTATCCCAGCTGGGAGACTTTGTTTTCTTTAAAAAATAAGTTATTATTGAGATCTTTTGTCTTTATGTCACATAGATTTCCCCCTGCACCCCTCCCCCAACAAGACATCCACCATCCCTTGTAACCAAGAATTTTCTAAAAACAGAAAAAAATGAGGAAGAACAGAAAAAAAATCAGCAAAACCAATCAATATATTGAAACAGTCTCACGTATGCAATGTTCCCTGCTCATTGATTCCCCACCTCTGGGGAGGTCTGGTTATATCTCTTCTTTGGGGCCAGGATTATTCTTTATAATATTGCAACATTCATGTTTTGTGGGGGTTGTTCTTTCCACTTACATTGTTGTAGTCATCGTGTATATTGTTTTCCTGGCTCTGATGACTTCAATCTGCATTAATGCATTTAAGTCTTTCCATGTTTCTCTGTATTCATCATTTATCATTTCTTATAGCACAGTAACATTGCATTCCATTCCTATACCACAGTTTGTTTAGCCATTCCCCAAATGATGGACATTTACTTTGTACACAGCTTTTTTGCAACTAGGTGGTGCAGTGGATAGAGCTATAGGCCTGGACTCAGGAGGACCTGAGCTCAAATTTGACCTCAGACATGTACCAGCTATGTGACCCTGGGCAAGTCATTTAATCCTGTCTGACTGAATTTCCTCATCTGTAAAACAAGCTGGAGAAATATTGCAGTTTAAGGGTGCTGGGACCCCAAAATAACAACACACAGGAACTACCTTGAATGAATTCGACCCAAGCCTACTTTCAGACAAAGACAAGATTTATTAGAACACCAATAGAGGGTGGGTGTGATTCTAAAAATCCGCATTATTGGCCAGACTGAATCTGAACTATTGGCTAGACTCTTATGGAATCTGAGCATCTTAATGGAGGCAAGATGGATCTTACATACAGAAAGACTGTGGGAGGGATCTAGGAGTGGCCAAGTAGTCTGAAGTGATGGGAGATAAGGGGTATAGATGGGGTTATGGGTGGCAAGTGGCCAGGGGTGATCTGGAGCTAACAGACAATGAAGGGCTGGGCTAGGTTAGAGGTAACAGAATTGGGAGATGGGGCTACAATGGAAGGCCAGTTGTCTGGGATGGGTCAATGCCTCAGAAAATTCAGGGAGAGGTCAAGGGAAAGTTCAAGGGAGGGTTTCCAGGGCTGGTAAACAAATGGGACCCAAATTCTTTTGGGATAAGGGGCTAAGGTCTCGGCTTGGGACCGTACCCTATCAGGTTCCCTGTCAGAAGGATATGGCAAACCATTCTAGTATCTTTCTCAAGAAAACCCCAACTGGGATCATGATGAGTCAGGCATGACTGAAAAATGACTGTACAACAAACAACATAGCTATCATAATCAAACTATTGCAACTGAGACACTCCTCCCCATCTCCAAAGGTTGGGTAGCTCAAACACCCAGAAGAGCTAAGTTCATAGAATACCTGACAGTACTATGGGGAGTTAATGGGGTATGGAGTAAATAGCCCAGAATTCAAAGTTAAGAGAGGCCTCTGTTTGAAACCTACTGCTGACATTCACTAATTCTAAGACAATTCAGGTCTCTGATTCTCATTTCTGGGTCATTGCTTCTACCATGACTGCCCTGTGGTTGAGAGCATTGTCTGTTATTGTCTCTCCAGTGCTAAAGGCAGGAGTTCTTAATACTTCACCTCCACCCTGGCTGCTGCCATCACTTGAGCAGAGGCTGCCATCCCTGGGCCAGTCCCTAAGGAGCTATGGCAACATGTAGGCACCTTCCTGAAGATCAAACGATGGTGTCTGACATGGCCTGAGAAATGAGGAAAAGACATAAAGGGGCAATCACCTTTTTATAGGCCAGCTCAAAGGCATGGCTCTTCTCCACAATGAGACAGGGAATCACATCATTATGGAACACAATGTTTTAAATCTTATTCAAGAGCTTGTCATTGGGCAGGCCCAGCACTCTACATGGAAAGATGTTATCAGTCCTAAACTATGTCCCCCACCCTCTAAGCAAACCAAGCTTGTCAGGGAACTCCCTAGATCGGTGTCTTATACTCCCATCTGTCATATTTCAGAGGAGTTCTAAAAAGGCTGGGAGGTGAAACCATTCCATCCATATCTCTAGGCAGCATTTTTTCTGGGTTATTTTTAGTCAGTCAATGAACATTTACCATTGGCCAGGCATTGTGCTAAGTGCTAAGGTTCTGAAGAAAGGCAAAGAAATCTTCAAAAACTCAGGCCTTGCCCTTAAGGAGTGTGCATTTGTAATGGGAGAGACAATATGCAAGATGTGTATATATATATATATATATATATATATATAACATATATATATTAGATATATACAGAGTAGATGAAGATAATCTCTGAAGACATTAGCAGTCACAGCTGGGTGGGGGTGGGGATAGGAAAGGTCTCTTAGGAAAAGGCAGGATTTGAGATGATTCTTGAAGAAAGCCAGGGAAACTAACAAGCAAAGTTGAGGGAGAAGAGCTTTCTAGACAAGCTCCAGAGACGGGGCCTTATTCAAGGAATAGCAAGGAAGCCAGGGTCATTGGATTGTAGGGTACTTGGAGAAGAGTAAAGCATGATAAGACTGGAAAAGTAGAAAAGGGCCAGGTTATGAAAAGCTTTGAATGCCAAACAAAAGAAATTATGTTTGATCGTGGGGGTAATAGGGCGTCACTGGAATTCCCTTAGCAGGGTGATGACATAGTCAAACCTACAATTTAGAAAAATCATGTAGGTAACTGAGCAGAGGATAGATTTGAACAGGTAGAAACTTGAGGGAGAGAGACCAATTAGAAGGCTACTAATGTAATCATCAAAGCAAGAGGTATAAGGAACTGAACTAGGATTATAGCTGTATGAGTGGAGAGAAGGGAACATATATGAGAGAGGTTATGAAGCAGGATTTGTCAGTGGATTAGATATATGGGGTGAGAGTAAGGATCCAAGGATGACACCAATGTTGCTGGCCTGGATGAACTGGGATGATGATGGTGGTACCCTTAATAGTATAAGGGAATGTAGAAGTGGGGAACATTTTGGGCAGTTGGAGATGTGTGACTAGCTTAGCAGAGGGATTAGGGCCAGATATATGTATCTGGGAGTCAACTGCATAGAAAATTGTATTTGAGTCCATGGAAGTTGATAAGAGCATTAATTGAAATAGTATAGGGCAAAAAGAAAAGGAGGTCTAGGACAGAGTCTTGGGGGCCACCCATGGTGAGAGGGTCTTAAATGGAGAAGAAACAGCAAAGGGGACTAAGAAAGAACAAGGAAGGATTGTGTAGATTTGGGTTAATTCATCAAGGGGTAGAGATAAGGCAGATAAAGGAGCTTAGGCAATTCAGGGATGATAGCCTAGTAAAGAATTAAAAGGTAAAGGGAATTTAGATCATAATGAGGTTGAAAAACAGAGTTAGGAATTTAAAGCATAGGGAAAGATGGAATGACAAAATTTTTCAATCAGATAATGGAATTTTGGAGTTAATAGGTGTGGATTGTTGTCATTGTTTGTCTTTCGTTCTCAAAAGTGGTACCCTAATAGATCACAGCAAGATGAAGGGTGTGAACATCTGTATGTAGATGAGGTAGAGTGGAAGAATAGGTTGTAGGAATTGAGTAGAACTAGAAAATTAGGGTATTTGATGGAGAATCAATATGTATGCTGAAGTACCTCAGAATGAGGGCAGGAAAAGAACAGATAAAGATTTTGTTCCAGGCATTGAACGCATTGAGAAAGGAAGGAGAATGCTGGCAGGAATGAGGTTGGAGAGGGAGGTAGAGCAGCCTGAGGGAACAACCAAGATGAGGATTGGGAATGGGATTTGTATATCCATTTTCAGGGTTTCAGAATTAGCAGGATAGGGTGAGTATTAGGGGATGGCAATACACTTACAATTGAGCAAGGAGTCCAGGTAAAAAGTATCAGTAGTTGGTTCCCTGAGTAGACATATACTGGGGGCTCAGTATACAGTTGATATGTTTAAAAAATGTTGACTGACTGACTTCATTTGGTGCCCAACCCCCAAGGGATCCAAATAGCCCATTAGTGACACAAACATGGAACTTGCTAGTTTCCCTTTAGGAACTTGCTCCATTCTATCCTATCCTGAAAAAAAGAAAAACAAAAAATTGTCCTTTGATTGTGCTAGCTCTTCAAACCATCATACCATCCCTTTAATCTATCCTTTTTAATACCAGCCTCTGTAAGCAAGTAATCTAGCCTGGCTACTTCAACTTCCTTACCACCTGCTTGGCCTCCAACCTCATGGGATCTGGCTTTTAACCTTGTCACACTACTAAAATCTCTCTCTCTCTCTCTCTCTCTCTCTCTCTGTCATGATTGAGGGCTTTCTGGATAGATCTAATGATCTTTTCTCTATCTTCATTCTTTTTGACAACTTTGCAGCATTTGACATTATAGATCAGTCCCCTCTTGATTCCCTCTTTTCTCTTGGCTTTCATGATGCCGCATGCTCATGCTTCCCCTCCTACCTTTCCAACAACTCCTTTTCTGTGTCTTTTTCTGGTTTACCATCCTCCTTCCACTCCTTAAATGTAGATGTTCCTCAAAGGTATTATTCTAGAACTTTTCCCACTTTTCTCTGCTTTCTCCCTTAGCAATCTTGTCTGCTCCCGTGACTTCAATTATCTCTCCTATGTAGCTGACTCCTAAATATGTGCCTTTACTCCCAACAAGCCCCCAGAGCTAGTCTCATTTCTCAACTGCCCATTATGTATGTCTACCTTTGTGTCATGTGGCATCTCAAATACAATGTGTCTAAAACTGACCTCATAATTTTTCCCTTTAAACCTTCTTCTTCCCCTCTTAGCTTCTCTATTTTTAGGAATGGCACCCTCATCTTGCCAGTCTCTCAGCTTCAAATTTTGGAATCACCTTTTTAACTCTACCCTCTCTCTCATCCCACATATGTAATCCATTGCCATTTCAAGAGGAAGCAGAGTCATAACTAGCAATTTTTACACCTAAAACAAGTGACGGCCTGAAGAAGGGAATGCATCTGGAATGCAGCCAGGGAAGAAATACATCCTGCCTGACTGCAGAATACCACAAATCTTCCAGGCCGGAAATGCCTTTGGGATAAGGGCCATCACCACTGCTGCTGCCATAGGGCAAATATAGCCGGTGAGGAAGTGCTTTGGGGACAATAATGTCGGTACTATATATTTTTCATGTTTGGGGGCAAAGCCCCAGTAGCCTCATCTTAGTCACAGTTTTAGGAGAAAGTAATTTTCAGTGTATGTGTCCTTGGCAACAGCCTCAGTCAGGCTGGCTGTTTGGTTCCCTCTGCTTTGATCAGAGAAATCCAA
The DNA here is from genome assembly GCF_011100635.1 of Trichosurus vulpecula. NCBI lineage: Eukaryota > Metazoa > Chordata > Mammalia > Diprotodontia > Phalangeridae > Trichosurus > Trichosurus vulpecula. The sequence continues at coordinate 225,732,157 of NC_050580.1, forward strand.
GGATAATTTTGGAACCCTGTCTAGGCTTTCAGAAAACACCTTGCATGGGTCTCAGTCATAGAATGTTAGAGTAGGAAATGACTGTAGGAAATCCTAGAGAGAGAAATGAGACTGCCTAAGAAATGAGGTAAGCTCTTCAGCAGGGACCTTGGGCAGGAATCTGCTAAAATCTGAGGGCCATGCTGGCCTGGAGCCTGAAAATTTCAGCCTGAGCTTTCCTACAGCTTAAAGACAAAATCCACCTGACCTAGATGGACTTTGAACTCAAGGATGCTAATAAGGGATAAAGTAAGCCCCTCCAGGTGGTCATTGATTCACTGTGTGACCATGACCTTGATCCTGTTTGGTTTAATATTCAAACTTTGGAACTAGAAGAGACCTTAGAGATCATTTGGTCTAGCAGTTCTCAAATCTTTTGATGTCAGGACCTTTGAAGCTCTTAATAATTATCAGTGACCCCAAAGAACTTTTGCTTGTGGTAAGTTATATCTATTGATATTTGCCACATTAGAAATTAAACTGATAAAATTTTAAAATATGTATGTATTTATTAATTCACTTTAAAATCACAAGAATAAACCTATTACATGTTAATATAAATAACATTTTAATGAAAAATTACTATATTTTCCAAAACAAAAATTTGGTGAGGAGTGACTTGATACTTTTGCGAATCTCTTTAATAGCTAGCTTAATAGAAGACAGGTGGATTCTCCTATCTGCTTCTACATCCAATTTAATATATTGTTTCAGTTGAAATGTATGAAGAAAATCCAGCCTTACGTACATTTGTAGTTAGAAAAGGGAGTTCTATTTTAATAGGCAAATAATGTCTTAGTATTATTATTAAAATAGTATTGACTTCTTGCATGCTCTGAAAGTATCTCAGGTATCCCCAGAAGTCCAAGGACCACTCTTTGAGAATTGCTGATATAATCTAACTCTTACCTCCCACCCAATTTCACTCTGAAAACGTAGACCTATTTTTAGACGAAGAACCTGGAGCCTAGAGTCTTATTCAAAGTCACACAAACTCCAAATCCATTGTCATTTCCCCTACATCATGCTGTTTGCAAATAGAAATAGAGGATAAGTTTCCAAATGCAGTTTTATCATTTTGCCATGGACTAGCCCTAGCTAGAACTAGCCCTAAGCCTATATATGAGCAAATAAATCAATTGAAATATCCTTCAATTTCTATCCACTGACTTGATACTTAGAAAATCTTCCTGGCCTGCTGAGAGACACTGGTCCGATTTTGAGAATGCCAACACCTACTTCCATACTTTGGAATGGATCTAGGATTGCACAGATGAGGGTATTTGGAGACAGGATTCACACTCTCTCATCCTGCACAATTCTTTTTATGGCCTCCTGTAAATCCCACACAGGGGCTTCACCTAATATTCCAAGGGATTCTCTTAGAGCCTTTTCAGTTTCTTTTCTTAAAAAAATTTTATCAATAGTTTTTGTTATTGCCTCTCCTATCCCTCCTCCACCACCCTCCCAGAAAGCCCCTCCTTATAAGGAGAAAAAAAGTTCAACAAACTATCCAGCACATTGAAAAAGTATGATATTCTCTGTAGGGCTCTCTGTACCATTCCCCACCTCTGCGAAGAAGAGAGGGAGGTTTATTCTCCTATTTCTTTTGGGGGGAGAGGAGGGCAAATTTGCTTATTATCATTTTGAAACATTCAACTTCCTTTTTTGTTGTTGTTTATCCATTTACATTATTGTGGTTATTATATACATTGTTTTCTCAGTTTTGCTTACTTCATTTTGTATTAATTCGTACGTCTTCCTGTGCCTCTTTACATTCATAGTTTCTTAGGGCCCAGAGATGGTCCATTGCATTCATTTTTCACAACTTGTTTAGCCACACCCCCAGTCAATGATATATTTCGAAGTAGAAGATGCCTTAAAGGTCATCTAGTCCATTTCCTCTCATGTGAATGCCATCAATGACATTCCCTACAAAAGGGATACCCACCATTCTTTTTGAAGGTCTCCAGTGACAGGGAGTTCACTACTTCCTCAAGCAAACCTTTCTATTGATAGGCAAACAATTGTTAATAAGAATTAGATTATATAGAACTAAAACCTGTCTCTCTGTAGCTTCCCATCTTTGATTCTAGTTCTGCTTTCCAAGGCCAAGCAAAACAGAACAAATATGATTCTTCTTTTGCAAGATAATTCTTTGTGGAGGGCAGACTTGATAGTTATAAATTAAGCCTTCTCTTCAGGTTAAACATTCCTATGTTTATTCCATGTTCTATTTTCCTAGAGCATGGTTTCTAGTGCCCTCCTCATCCTCTTCCAAGCATGCTCTAGCTTATCAATATACCCCCAAAAGGATGGTGCCCAAATCTGAACAAAGTTCTCCAAATGGTAGCAGATTGTGGGACTAGCTCCTTTCTGGTTCTGGACTCTCTGCCTCTGTTTGCATTAGCTCTTTGGGCTGCAACATCCAGAAGTTGACTCATACTGTTCTTAGAATCACTAAAACCCCCAGGGTTTTTTTTCCACATGAACTGTTGCCTAGCCAGTTCTTCCCCATCCTGAACTTGTACAGATGATATTTTGAACTTAAGTGTAGGATTTTCCCTGGGAACAAACTCATAAAGAGTAGCAATAGAAAATTAGAATGTCGAGGTGGGGCTTCCCTCATCTTTGGGGCCAATGTCATGGACAATTGGAGCATTCTGCATTACATCCTTGAGGTCTTTGTTTTTCCCTAAATTTTATACTGTACTTACATATCTGGAGAGGGAAGAGACTTCAGAACTCGTCTGATTCAACCCCTTGATTTTATATTGAGGAAACTGGGGCCCACTGAGGTTAGGTGACTTGTCCAACATCACATGGGAAGTAAGCATCAGGTCCTCCAGGTGACTCCAGAGCCACCACCACTGACTATCTCTTTTTTTTTATTATGAACTTGACAAGCACCAACAAACATGAACATTTCCACACACAAGGAACAGAAAAAGAAGATTGTATGTGAAACTTTAAATCTCTATTATGTATAATTTTTCTCTCTTTTTTAAACATGTTAAATTCCACACAATAGTACCAATACAGCCCTGCTTATCTGTGTTTCCTTCTGAACCTCCCACAGTTTTTTTCTGTGTATTTTAAAAATATTTCATTGATGTTCTTTTCTTCTTTTTAAGTCTCTCTGACTATCTTTCTCTCCCCCTGCCCCCACCAACTCTCTCCACCAATTAAAAGTCCCCGTTTGTAACAAATAAGTATAAGTAAGCAAACAAATTTATACATTTAAAACATGTTTGAAAGTGTGTCTCATTCAGCACCTATTGTCCATCAGCTCTCCACCAACGGGTAGAAAGGATGCTTCATCAATCTTGTGGAATTGCAATTGGTCTTTGAATTGATTAGAGCTCTTAAGTCTTTCAAAGTTGTTTTCTTTTACAACGTTACAATCATTAAATACATTGTTCTCCTGGTTCTGCCCATTTCACTCTGTATCAGTTCTGAATCAACTTCTTTTGCTATTTACAGCCTAATAACATTTCATTACATTCATATGGAATAATGAAAGATGCTCATTTTATTTCCAGTTCTTTGCTACAACCAAAAATACTGCTATATTTTTGCACAGGCAGGTTCTTTCCTTTTTTCTATTATCTCTTTAGGGGTATATACCTAGTAGCGATATTGCTGGGTCAAAGTTTAGTGACTTTTGAGATGTTTTTTCAAATTACTTTCCAGAATGGTTGGGCCACTTCACAGTTTCACCAACAATATACTAGCGTGTGTGTCCTTCCATGGCTGCTCTAACAATTATCGTTTTCTGTTTTTGTTATCTTTGCTAATCTGATGTTTATGATAGGGAACCGCAGAGCTATTTTAATTCACACTTCTTTTATTTTTAGGGATTTACAACAATTATTACATGGTTATTATTTGCATCCTTTGACCATTTATCTATTGGGGAAGTGGGTCTTGTTCTAATACATTTGATCAATTCTCTATATTTCCTGGATATCAATCCTTTATCTGAGAAATTGTTGCAAAGACTGTTCACTATTTTCTTTTTAATCATAACTTCAATAATTTTGTTTGCACAAAACTTTTTCAATTTTATGTAATCAGAATTGTCTATTTTATCTCTTATGATGATCTCTTCCTTGATTAAAAAAAACTTCCTCTATCCATAGTTATAAAAGGTATCTACATCTGTGCCATGTATCCATTTGGAGTTTTTCATGGTATATGGCGTGTGCTGTTGATCTAAAGCTAATATCTGCCAGACTGCTTTCTAGTTTTCCTTTCCTTTCCCCTATAGTTGATGTCGTTGGGTTTTTGGAATGCTCTCTTACATTCAATTGCTTCTGTGTCTTGCATACCTAATATGTTCCACTGATCAACTTTTCTATTTTTTAATGAATACTGAATGGTTTTTTTTTGACTCCTGCTTTGTAGTAAAGTTTAAGATGTAGAGTATTTCTGCCCACCATTCCCATTTTTTACCTTAAGATTCTTAACCTTTTGTTTTTCTGGATGAATTTTGTTATTATTTTGTCTGGTTCTATGAAGTAGTTTAATTGGTTTGGCACTGAATAAGTAATGGATTTATGCAGCATTCTCGTTTTAATCAAAATATAATCTAATATAATCATGTTAGAAAGGCCTAACCATAAGAAAGTAATATTTTTCCAATTATTTAAGATCTTTATTTTTATGGAGTGTTTTGTAGTTGCATTCATATAATTCCTATGTATTTATGTCGGTATTTGGAACCCAAAATATTTTATACATTTTGCAGTTATTTTGAATGGAATTTCCGTTTTTATTTCTTCCTGCTTGGATTTGTTAGTAATATCTAGAAAGGCTGATGATTTGAGTGGGTTTGTTTTATATCCTGAGAGCTTACCTAAATTATTATTTCAATTTTTTAATATCTATAGGGTTCTCTAATTAAATCACATCCTTTGTGAGAAGTGATAATTTTGTTTCCTCTTTGCCTATTCTTATTCCCTCAATTTCATTTTATTGTCATCTTGCTGTAAGCAGCATTTCTAGAACTATATCAAATAATAGTGGCAACAATAGATATCCTTGCTTTACCTCAGTCTAATTAGGATGGCCTCTAGTGTTTCTCCTCCATTGCAGATAATGCTAGCTCTTGGTTTTAGATGGATACTATTTGACATATTAAGGAACAGTCCATTTTCCTATGCTTTTTAATTTTTTAAAAAAATATAAGTAGGTGTCATATTTTATCAAAAGTCTTTTTCTGAATCTATTGATGTAATTATGCAATTTTTTTGTTACAATATGGACTATTATGTTATAGTTTTCCTAATAGTGAACCAACCTTACATTCCTGGTATAAATCCAGCCTCAGTATGTTGTTTAACCTTTTAACATTCTTTGCTATTTTTAATCCCACCACCTTTATGATCCACCCTCTAAAGTTGAAGTTGGTTTGGGTTGTAATTATTTCCTCCCAAATATATATTCCCTTTTGGTGCCCCCCCCTTATCTTTCCTCATCCCATCAGATTTGCCATTAAATTTAATTAATGTCTACTCTGAACTCATGTATGTGTTCAATCCTCTTTTGCCATTATGAAAAATGGTGAGTTCTTTCTCCATCATCCTCATTTCTTCCCTTTTCCCTTCCTTTTCTTTCTACTTTTAAAACCAACAAAACAGAATAAAACCCCACCCTGGTGCTGTGTTTCATTAGTCTTTAGCACTATGTGAATGGGCTTTCCCTTGCTTTTGACTCAGGACAGCTCACCTTCTTTTCAAACATCTCTGATTATATCCTCTCCACTGTGGTAGATGGACCTCTTAAAAAATTTCTCTCCAACCCTTCCCTCCCAACATACGCTACTGTTCAAATCCTATCTATGCTTTAACAACTAACTAAAGCATTGCCCCTTCTCTGAACTCCCATCTCCTTTTTCCAATAATCAGGACTAGAAAGGACTTTAAAGACCTAGCTCAACTTCTTCATTCTCAGAAAATGGATACGTAAGGAAATATATACAAAGAAGCTGGTCACACATGTAGTTGGTTAGTGGCCAAGCTAGAACTTGGAACCCCGACTATATCACATTGCCTTCCTACTTCTTTCAAATGGAGAAAGGCTCAGGGTAAAAATACGTGACAGAGGTAGGACAGCCTTCATGGTACATGGATCCCCCAGAAGGGGCTTCAAGATGATAAAATCACCCCCATCACTGGCCATCCAGGCAAGAGTAGAAGATCCATGTCAGCAAAATCATGAAGACAGAAGGTGGCTGGCACATACATCTCAAGGAGTTCCTAAAAAAAATCAACATTTTGGGGTGTGTCATAGAGGACAGAAAACTGAACTTAGATTCAGAGAACATCTGAGTTCAAATCCTGCCCCTGCTACATACTACCTCTGTGTTCCTGGGCCAGTTACAGCCTCTCAGCAACCCTGCCAATTCTCCAAGGCTATGTAGAAGTTGTGAAGCAGGTTCCCATTTGAATTGGCAGAAAGAGCAGAGCAGAGAGGTCTCTACACTGAAGAAATCATAGGTCTTGGGGGAAAATAAGGGGAGATTACTGGATTTGGAACTTAGAAAGCTTGGGATCTAGTGCCAGCTCCGTGCTAAGCAACCTGGCCATATTACTTAGCCTCTCTCAGACTCAGTTTCCTCATTTGTAAAATGAACAGATTGGCTTAGGTTACCCCCAAGGTCCTGTCCAGCTCTGACATTCTATGGATCTAGCAGAAGGCAGGCCCAGATACCATGGACTCATTAGGAGATTTGATGAGGACACTATCTCTGCACTGCTGAAATCTTCTCTCCTGTCATTTATCCATGAGTCATTAGCCTCCAGAGGGGTCTCCAGACAGAGCTTAGAGAAAGGCTCAGGGCCCTTGAAGGCATTAGAAATACAGGGGGAATTCCACTAATGCCATCTCAATCATTTCATTTGAGTAGGGTTGGGGGGAAGGGGGAGTAGCGAGAAAAGGAGCCCATTGTGGATGAATAGAAGGTAAGCCAGCCTCAGGCAAGTTGTGAAATCTCAGAACTTTGTCTTAGGTGCTCTCATCATACCCTTTCTGTGTCCTTTTCTCCTCACTCTTCTCAAGGGAGACTAAGCTCGTACTTGTCCTCTCTCTGTTTTTTCCTATCAAAACCTGCTGCTGTTAAGAAAGAAATCTCGAAAACCCACTCATACTCGTGCACTGCTCTCAATTTGTCACTGTTCATAATCCTTTGATAGCTACCTATTGCCTACTAAATAAAACCCAAAGAGCTTGCTCTGGTATTTGTGCCTCCAACCTGCTTCTTCTGCAGCTTCATTCACATATTCACTCTGTCCTATGAGCTGGACTATCCCCAAACTTGTCTTGCCATTTTTTGCACACAGTTAGGGCTTAATAACTGTTCATTGAATTAAAAAATACACACTGAGGTGTAAATGATCTGATGAAGCTTAATAAGGGAACCCCTTGAGGTATTTACATTTTGACAGAGTACAAAGCCTTTGGATCCCCTTCGATTAGTGACATTTCCCACATTTGTGAGCCAATGGGGGTAGGTGTCTTAAGGAGGCAGGAGAGCCATCTACCCAGAAAAATCATACCAGCTGGTCCTAGGCCCTAGCTAACTAGCAGGCCCAAGTCTTCTAGGAATATGAGACACGGTAGTAGGACCCCTCTTGAATTACAATCAAAAAACTTTCAAAAGTTTTCTAGTGTGGCCATACTGGCTATGAGTCCATGAGGGAGTCACTTAACTTCTGAGTCTCAGTTTCTTCATTTGTAAGATGGGGATAATATGCCCATAAACCTTTTAGGATTACTATGAAGTTAAAATGAGATTTGTGTGTCTGTGTGTGTATACACACATATACATATATATGAGAATATATTATATATGAGCTTTGCAAACTTTAAAGCTCTAGATAAATATTAGTTGTTATTTTTATCGTTATTTTGGACTTCATTGTGGAAAGAGCATGGTGGTATAGCATCATTCAGCTTGTAGGCTGGTGGTGGGGCTGGTCAGGGGCAAGGAGTAAGCTGGGTATTCAAAGGAGAGCCACCTCCTTGAGTTAACTGGCAAGGGTGGGGAGAGCATCTTTTCTAGTTTAAAAGACTTTTAGAACTGACTACTTCAACAGAGGCAGGAGGAAAATAAAACTCTTCTGATCACCCCCTTCCTAGCTGTCCCACCTTGGAGAAAGACTAGGACTCTCAAAACAGAAGAAATGCTCCCTTTTAGCTCATGAAGCCACAGTCTCTCTTCCTCCACAGCAGAAAGAATTGTGGCTCAATTAAGCTCACTCCAAGGGGCTCCTTGGAAACCCTCTTGCCCCCTATTAAGACTGTAAGACTGCTCAGGCTCCTACCTTCATTCCCTTAATGGTGGGTGACGTAAATGATATCCAAATCACTTTATACTTACCCAGCTGAGATGGACTCATTAACCAACTTTAAGCAAAGATACTATGATAGACTGGCAGAAAGTTCCAAGGAAAGAGTTCCCTCAGAAAAGCCAGGAGGCAGTCCCAAGAACTACTTTGAGACAGGGAATCATCCCATGCAGTGGGTGGGTTGGAAGAGCTTCCAGTCTGTTAGCACCTTTGTTAGAAATGGGCTTCATTTAATGAAATGTTAAGTGTGGCCTTAAATGGTACCTGACTGAGACAGGCCTCCCTGAATCCTACAGTAGACAGAGTCAGCAATAGCCCTAGAACACAGATTTCAGTATATTTTATGTTCATAAGGTAGAGGCAGTGTGGTGGGGACAGAATAATGGAATTGTGGTAAGACCTGACTCAAACTATGTGACCCTGGATCATTCACTTAACTTCTGGGAGTCTCAGATCTTTGAAACTATAAATTATAGTTGGGTTATTTGCATTTTTCCAGGATGGAGGGAGTTCCCACATCAGTGTAATCATAGGTCCTTGACTTCTCGTTGTATGCATGAAAGAGGAAGAGAGAATAGAGGCCAAGTGGGGGTGGGGATATGAAAGTCTAAACAGGCCCCTATATTTAGTTCTAGAGCCATATTCAGTTGTACTAAGTTCTCTCCTTATAAAGGGCTCCCTAGTCAGAAGCCTAGAGTTTTTGGAGGAATGAAAGGTACTGGCCAAACATAAGTAACCTTCCAACATAGCTCAGGGTCTGTCTACTCAGGCATGGAGGACAAGCATTATTGCTACAAATAAGCATAGGCCATTATGAGTCATTAGCATCAAAGAGGGAGGAATGGAGTAGGGGGATAGGAAGTGGCTCACCCAAGCTGAAGGATGATTCATTCTCTAGTTCAATGTATTCAGCTCTGGGGTAGGGAAGGCATGAAAACCAGAAGCAGCTTTTCCTCTAGAGAAGTCTGGGGATTTCCAGTAGTATACCAGGGCCAACTGGTAATGCAGCACAGGGCTCTTGGAGCAAGCAGATGGGGCTTCCATTTCTAGGTTTCTAGGCTAGGGAATATGAGTAGGCAAAAGGGTCAAATGGAAGAAAAAAAGGGAGCTCAGGGACAGGCCTGGTGTGAACTGGGTAATGTGGCATACTAGAAAGAACATTGTTTGGAATCTGAAGACGTGGGTTCAAGTTTCAGCTCTCCCATTAGTCACTTAAAAGGAGCTGTTGGATGAGATGACTAAAGGTCTCTTGCAACTCTAAATCCTGCTGTAAAGGTGGTTGATCAAGGGAGCCCCTGATCAATCTTACAGATAGCCCAATCAAACTGGTGAAATTACAGGGTGAGGATCTGTATCAGAAGAGCACCTCCGACAGCAGTAGACATGTGCTCTAGCTCCTCCCTGAGAAGACACAGGGCACTCCTCTGGACCGTTCCAGGGGCTGCAGCTGCCTCTAAGATGACTGGTGCCTGAGGATCAGAGGGGACAATCTCTTGCCATAAGATCCACCTCTTCTTCATAGCATTTAACGGTGAGCTAAGATGCCAACTGGGCCTTTTGGGAGGCAGTCTCTTAGATTTCCCAACTAAAATGCAACATGATGGGGGACAGGGTAGGTGGGAGAAGAGATTTCTCCCTTCCCCACTCCCCACAAGAAGATAATATTAATTGCAGCAAACAATTTCTGCTTACCCTGGCAAGACTAAGGAGTCCCTGCCTGCCTTCTTTTGCTTTTTTTTTTTTCTTCTGAGCTCAGGTCAGAGACTAGTGATCTTGAGAATGGGTATTTCTAGCCTTGGGGGTTACCTTGCAGACAATCCTAATACAGAGTTTCCAGGTTCTAGAGTTCCCAATCAAGAGTTCCTGAGTTTCACAGATTTTCTCAGTGCATGCAATTTGAAGAGGATAGTCCTAAAACTGGAAGACTAAAACCACATTACATGGGCTAAGAGATATGAACATTGTCAATCCTAAATAATATTGCTAAGAGTTGCTTGGATCGTCATAAAAGGTAAATGGGGGGGGGTGTTTGTTAAGCAGCCTCGAAATGCCTTTATCTTCAGGGAAGTAGGACACTAAATGAGTTCTATATCTGTATCGCTACTGGGGCTCTGATGATAGCTTTTTTATGCATTTTATGCATATTTTTGTGGTGGAGGAAATAAAGGCAGTCTCATACCCAGGGTACCTGTGAGGAAGTGGAGACACTACTACCCACATGTGGGGACGCTTCAGACACAAGCCATACCTAAGCTTTATTCAGGACGTCTACCCCAGAGTTGGGGTAGAAAGCCAAAGAGCAATAAGGACCCCTTTGGGGTCAGCCCCCAGGATGAAATCTGGTCCCTGTGAACCCGGGTCTTTGAAGAGAGACCTGGGGCACAGGATACACTGTGATTCCTATGGTGGCATTAACAGTGACTCAGCACCAGGCCATAACTATATGAAGACTGGGTGGTTGGTAGGGCAGCATTTGTAAAGTTTGTGGCTAAACGAACTAAATGCTTCTCTCTAGTCAACATAGGCAGCCTGACACAGGGACTATGGGGGCTAATCTGGGAGTCAGGCAAAGGTTTTAGTCTGACACACTAGATAATGGGCAAATCACTTAATTTCTCAATGCCTTAGGAAGTTTTCTAAGACTAAGGTATAGATGAGTTGCATCAAGTTTCAACACTGGCAGTTTCCAATGTTGGTGAAATCACAGGTCTGACCTCACTACTCCCTAACCGCCCAAATTCTCTTCACTAATTGATAGAAAGCAATCAATGCCCACCTTCACCTGGGAAGAAATGATTTTCTATGTCCTTGGGGGAAGAGAGGACACTGTATGAGGGGGAGCAACTATTCTTCAGTTAGGATTAATCCCTGTATTTGGAAAGCCTATCCAGGAAGCAAAAACTTAGAACTTCTTATCACATTACTCTGAGTCTAAGACAACAGCAAAAAACATTTGTTCCCTAAATTGATCCCTCCAAGCTATTTTATTCCACTCCCCTCCATATTCTTTCCCCCACCCAACCTCCAAACTCTGGTCCCACCTGTGAGACTGGGTAGGACAGCAAGGAAGAGGAGTTTCTTTCTACAGTTGGTAGTCTTGGCATTTTTTTAAATGATTTATAAAAAGGGATGATGCTAATTTCTACCTAAGTGTCCTGGACTAGTCAGGAAACACTGTACCACAGGGTATAGTAGGGTTAATTAACTCCTTTGTGCTGGTTGGGAGTGCTGGAAGTGAGCTAGGTTGAGGCATTCACCTGTCCACTGCCAGCAATGGACACTTCACAGGAGCGAGAGGGCAACTGGGGTGGGGGACTAAAACCATGCCTCCAAATAGTGTGGTAATACTGAATAAGGAGTGAATTCAAAGAGAGAGCCCTGTTTGTGGGGACAAGAGGGCTAGGAGTGGCAGCCCTGAGAAGGCAACATGGAGTTGGGGGCTGTGATAAATGAACACCAGCACCAAGTTCTGAGCCTGTTCCCATCTGAACATTCTAAAGCATCTCCTAAGCCTAAAATATTACCTCTCTCCACCTCTGGTTTCCTTCAAGTAGAATCTTAACCTCTCTTTCTCTCCCTCTCTCAAACTCTGCCCCTTCCCCCCCCTCTCCTAACAATCTTTATTTGGGAAACCTCTCAGAAATTCTTCCAGGTCACAAGACACTACCTCCTTAAGGCCCTGCTGGGCCCAATTCTTGCATGGGTTTAGTGGGTGGTCAGCCTCCAGCAAGGCTGTTAGATGGCTATGAGAAGGGAGTAGGGGGCCAGCACCAGGGCACACTGTCACAAGCCCAGTGGCCATGATGCCAGATGCTTTCACAGTAGATGATTGGAGAGGGAAAATGCTGCCTGTGTAGTCTCCCTAGGATGTATGGCAAATGAGCAAAAAACAAAGAGGGGAAGGGGTAGGGGCAGGTAGAAAAGACTTCTCAGGTTTCTATCTCTGGGAATTTTTGTGTTGGCTTGTAAGGGGAGGAGACAAGAAAGGCAGGCCACCCTTAGTTCAAAAATAAAAGAAGAGGGTAGAGGGAAAAAAGGGGGAACTCCACGGAGCACTTGAGGATTAAGTTCTTCAAAAGTCCAAGTTTAGTGGGGATCCAGCACCAGTGTGCCCCAAAAAACACCAAGAAAGCAGCTTCGGGGCTACAGGGAAGGAGGCAGCAGCAGGGCCTCTGCCTCCATCTCCTGTGCAAGCAGAGTGTGGCTGCCAAGCTGTCTCTCAGCCATGGCCAAGTTCCTTCTAGTCCTTCAGCTCCTTTGGCCCCGTGGGAGGTATTGGTTGCAAGCAAGCACCTGAATACTGCCTAATGGAACAAGCCAACTGCTAACTTCACCCAGACCAAAGGGCAGTGGTGGGTGTGGGGGGAAGGGGCCCAAGGAAGAGGTGGGTGTGGGAGGTCCAAGAGGTTTCCTGGGGCCTTCCCACCTGTCACCCAGTTTTTAAAGTCACACGGTCAGTGGATTGGGATGCTATTTTTCAAAGTCATCACTGCAATCGGGAATTCTGCTGTTCTCCTCTGAGCTAGGAAGGTATTCACATATATGCCCCCCACCCCCATACCCATGTAGCTCTGTTCCCTTCACTTCTAACACACACACACACACACACACACTCTACTCTGGTGAGGACGGGGATGGTGTGTGGGTGCAGATTTTGTGTGTATGTGTGTGTGTGTATGTGTGTGTGTATTGATACAGTGGGCATAGAAGGGAGAGGCTGTGTCTAATAGGAAGAGCAGCTCCTCCCATTTGGTTTTTGTTCATGGGTTGATCAAGAAAGCCCCAGGGCCACTGTCCATGCACGGGTCCACTTCTTAGTCTGTCTTGACATGGCCATTAGCCAGAGCCAGTGAGGCAGTAGGTCCACCAGGCTCAGCATGCTGTTCAAAACGAAGACGGAGGGTGTTGCGGATGATAAACTGTTCCATGATGAGGGAGCCACAGAACCAGGGCACAGCATACTCCAGGGTGATGAGACCCATGAAGTCAAAGTCAAACTGGGAGTAGTCCCAGGGGCAGGCATTAAACTGGCGAAGGATATAGCCCGTGGTGAACTCCCATAGGTATGTCCAGAGGGTGTAAATGAGGCAACGGACCAGGATGTGGCAACGGCCCCGCAGGCGCAGGTACATCTTCTCCACAATAAGGATTGAGGTACCGTAGATGAAAAGGGCCCAGACACTGGTGACACCCGGAAATTTCCAATTAAAGTTCACGACGAACTCCCAGGCAGCCGTGAACATCACCTCGCAGAAGTAGCCATGAATGGCATAGAGGTACCAGCGAGACAGTGCCGTCAGGGGCTCCGCAGAGGCCATGTTGCCTCCTCACAGTCCCCAGCCCAAAAGCTAAGAAGTACAACAAAGGAGACAAATCAGAGTGGCAGAAACAGCAGTCACAAGAATTCAATGTATGGCTCAATCAGCCCTCCCCTCCCATTATGTGGCCGCTCTCAAGTCACTGCCTTGTTAACCAACATGGGGGTGATCTGAGTTCTTTGTTTCTCCTTCTGCTCCCAATGGCTACCTCAGGGTCCCAGAATCATAGGACTTTAGGGCTGGGATGGACCTTAGAGATTATATTCTAATTCCTTTATTAATTTTATTTTAACTTTAAAGAATCCTTGACTTAATTATTAAATTGATATAGTTTGTTTTTACATTGCTTACATTTCCAAATATATATATATCTATATATATATAGATATCTATATATATAGATATCTATCTATCTATATATCTATATCTATATATACTTCTCCCATCCCAGAAAACCCTTCCTTATAATAACAAATAACAAAGAAAGGAGGGAAAAGAAGTTTGGTAAAACTAAACAGCTTATCAACTTCATCTAAGAATATCTGCAATGTGCCACATCTAGAGTCCCTCACTTCTGCAAAGAAGGGAGGGGAGTACATTTTGTCTTCTCTTCTTCAGGCCAAATTTGATAATTAAAATTACCCAGTCTAACCCACGTATTTTAAAGATGAAGAAACTGAAATTCACAGTTAAAGGGACTTACCCAAAGTCACACAGCTGATTAATGGCAAAGCCAGTAGAACCCAGGTCCCCAGGTCTTTTGACTCCCAATCCAGAGGTTTTTCCACTGAGCTATGATGCTTGTCTCAGGAGTTGTCTGGTACCATTTTGGGGGAATATTTTACCACTCATTAGCAAGGGAAGATATGGATAATATATATGAAAGTGCTTTGAAAACTGTAAAGTGCTATTATAATGTAAGGAATAAGTATTATGGATGGACAGGAAGAGAAGGAATCAAAGTTGGCTGGCTTAATGCTGCAGGAATCATAGAGATGATAGACAAGGGAATCTGCATGGACCTTCCCTTCACTGAAGGTCTTCAAGTGAAGGTTGGATGACTAACTTGTTAGGATTATGGTCTGGGGTATTTCCATGCAGGTAGGGGTTAGAAATGGATGGTTTCTGAGGTCTCTTCCAACTCCAAGATTCTGCCTCTATTGTATAGATGCAGAGGTTCCCAAACTTCGTTGGTTCATGGTATCCTTAGCGTCTAATTATTTTCAAAAGAAATCCCTTACCAGTTTCATTTATTAAATAGCTAGGTTGAAAACTTCAAAGTATCTCATAGGGCCCCTGTGAGTTTGCTACTGCATCTTAACATGCTGGGGCACATGGTTTGGGAACCATGGATGTAATGGAAAGAACAATGAATTGGAAGGCAGGAGCTCTGGATTCTAATCCAACTCTGGCTCCTACTAGCTGTATAATCAGGAGCAAATAACTTTCCTCTTCTGGATCTCAGTAAAATGAGGACAATGTCTTAGGCTCAGAGGTTCTCAACTTGGGGGCTATGATCTAGTTTTGATAGATAGACAGATAACTGTATTTTAGTATAATTCTTTTCCTTTGTAATCCTATATATTTTATTTTAGGCATCTTAACTCATTATTCCAAGAAGGGGGCCATCAATTTCACTAGACTGCTGAAGAAGTCCATGACACACAAAAAAGTCAAGAACCCCTGGCCTAGATGATCACCAAGATTCTTTTCCAACTCCAATGTTGTTATTCTGTGTGTTTATTTTTAAAAAGGGGAAACTTCCCAAAGCTCATTCTGTTTTTTTATAAACTCCAGGGGGAAGTTTAAAGCTACCAGCTAATTTTCATTTTCTATGTTCCTCCTTTAGTATCAATAAGGCAGCTAGGTGGTACAGTGGATAGAGTGTTGGAGTAAGGAAGACCTGAGTTCAAATCCAGCCTCAGACACTAGCAGTGACCCTGGGTGTATCACTTACCCTTTGTCTACCTTCGTTTCCTCAAAAGTAAAATGGGGATGCTAATAGCGCCTACCTCCCAGAAATGTTTTGAGGATCAAATGAGATAAAATAAAGCATTTAGCAGAGTGCCTGGTACATAGTAGGCATTTAGTAAATGTTTTTTCTCTTCTTCCCTTTCGTCCTCCCTTTAATGAGCCATGAACAAATTGCACTGGCCCATCAATAGATGACATTGCATGCTACTGAACTTTTGTGTTCCCTCACTCTTCATGTCCCTTGGTCACTTTCCAACTTTATTTTAACCTGGGGTCAACATAACTCCTTCAAGCATTTCTACAACAATTTCTGATTTCTGAATGCTTTAAAATCAACTCTTCCTTTACATTTGTCTTCAACAGGCAAATTACATAGGTATTAGGTACCCAGTTTCAAGATGGCCTGAGCTTAAATTGGTTGAAAGCTTATTGGACATACTAGGGACAAAAATTAAGAGGTCAAAAAAGGGAGGACTTCCTTTTGTTTTCCTTTCTCACCTAATTACCTCTCTACTCTACTCAGGTTATCTTTGTTTTTTATTTTTATCATGTATGGCTTTTTAATGTGGGAGCCGTGATAGCCAAAGATACAGAGTCAGGAAGACCTGGGTTCAAGTTCTGCTTCTGACACGGTTGTCTTTTGATATACTTTTGACACAACAACTCAGTTCCCCTAGGCTTGTCTCTAAAAGGTGGCACAATGGATAGAGAGCCAGGCCTGGAGTCAGGAAGACTTAAGTTCAAATTCAGCCTCAGATACTTACTAGCTGTGTGTGACCCTGGGCAAGTCACTTAACCCTGTTTGTTTCAGTTTGCTCATCTATAAAATGAGCTGGGGGGAAGGAATGGCAAACCACTCCAGTGTCTTTGCCAAGAAAACCCCAAATGGGGTCATGAAGAGTTGGACACAACTTAAACAAATGAACAACAAAGTCTTTGCAACCATAAGTTGCAGATGAGTTGCTAACCTTCAATAGTGGAGGAAGTTTCTATGATGGGAATTCCAAATACTGATGAAATCACAGGTCCAGACAAAAACAATGATGTTGTCGTCTCTGTAACTATAGCTGTGCCCCCATCCTATCCATCTCCTAGTTCAAGCCCCATTACCACCCTGAAAAGCTTCCTGTTCCTGCCTATAATGATTTCTGCCTCCTCTGAGCACAACTCAATTCAACACATAGTTAATAAATATCTAATATGTACAGAATTCAGTGATGAGCCCTGAGAAGATAGTGTAATACTTGCAATACTTCATCAATATGAGGGAGCTCTCAGCATGAGAACTCTCTCTACCAACATAGATCACAGATTAACAATCCATCTATAACTTAGTAGATAAATCTCATGGAGTTGCCTGAGGCACATGGGGGTTATATAACTGGCCCAGGGTCAAAAGCTAATATGTGTCAGAGACTAGATTATAACCAGGTTTTTCTGATTCTAAGTTCAGCTCTTTACCCAATTTACAATGTAAAAAAAAAACCAAAATAGATGATTTGTAATTTGTTCTGGTTGGGAGTAACAAGCTATTTTTATCTAAAATAGTCTAGCAGAGAAGTAGCACGGCGTAACAGATAGAGATCTGGCCTCAGAATTAGGAAAAATGTAGTCCATGGGCTGGCAAACTATGGCCAAAGGCCAAATCCAACTCTTCACCTATTTTTGTATACCAGAGAATTAAAAATAGTTTTCTTTCTTTTCTTCTTTCCTTCCTTTCTTCTTTCTTTCTTCTTTCCTTCCTTTCTTCTTTCTTTCTCCCTTCTTTCCTTTCTTTATTTTACATTTTTAAATATGATAAAACTTTATTTAAAAATGCAAAAGCCATTCTTAGTTCTCTGGTCTTACAAAAAAACAGGTGGTGGCCAGATGTGACTCCCTCGGTCTGCAGTATGCCAATCCCCTTTGTTGTTCAGTTGTGTCCAACTCTTCATGACTCCATTTGGGGTTTTCTCGGCAAATATACTGGAGTGGTCTGCCACTTCCTTCTCCAGCTCATTTCACAGATGAGGAAACTGAGTGAAATAGGGTTAAAAGACTCGCCCAGGGTCACACAGCTAGTAAGTATCTGAGACCAGAGTTGAACTTAGGAAGATGAAGTCTTCCTTACTTCAGGGCTGGTACTCTATCCACTGCTGCTCAGCCATTAATCAAGGAAAATTATTTAATCTCTTAGTATTCCAACTCGCTAAGACTATATAAGTTGAAGAGCAGCTATAGGTCTATACTGATAGTTTCCTCATTGGGAATTCCCTGTACCATTTACTGCTTGAGGTCTTTTCTGGTTCCAACCAACGCCCTTCCAAACACACTGGAGCTGTTTTGTATGTGTTTCGAATATACTTGTTTATGTATGTTGTCTTCTCATTGCAATGTAAGTCCCTTGTGGGCAGGAATTGTTTTTGTATCTTGACTTCATAGCACAGTGTCTGACACATAGTAGGAACTTAATGAATGTTTGTTGACCCATACAATCAAAAT
Source organism: Trichosurus vulpecula (assembly GCF_011100635.1). NCBI lineage: Eukaryota > Metazoa > Chordata > Mammalia > Diprotodontia > Phalangeridae > Trichosurus > Trichosurus vulpecula. The sequence goes on from NC_050580.1 coordinate 225,750,320, forward strand.
CACAAGTCTGGTTCAAAAGAAAAACAAAATAAATAAAAAATCCAAAAATAATGATGATGATACCACCTTATATTTGTATACTGCATTGTGATAACTAACATTATCTCTTGTCCCTCACAACCATCTTGTGAAGAAGGTGTCACTAGGCCTATTCTTGTAAAATGTTAGAGATAGAAAAAGGAAAAAAAAAGAAAAAGAAAAACCTTAGAGATATCAAGACCTCAATCTCTTCAATTTACAAATGAGGTCAATCAGAGGGGTAAAAAGGGCCAGGACTAGATTTCACGTGTCTTAAGTGATTCCTGGTTATTCTCCTAGCAAGGTGGCACAGTGATTAAGACACTAGATCTGGAGTTAGGAAGACCTGAGTTCAAATCCAGCCTCAGACACTTCCTAGTGGTGTGACCCTGGGCAAGTCACTTAACCTGTCTGCCTTGTTTTTTTCATCTGTAAAATGGGCATAAGAATAACATATGAAGAGCAAGTCTGACCATGTTACACATACTCACACATGCACACATACATACACACACAAAGTCAATAAATTTCACTAGCTGCCTATCAACTCTAGGATCCAATATAAAATCCTGTTTGACATTCAAAGCCTTTCACAAATTGCCCTTCCCCGCCCCCCACTCCCAACATCCCTGATCTTTCCAGTCTCCTTACATCTTACACTTCTCCTCACACCATTCTTCAGTCCAGAGATATTGCCCTCCTTTCGGTTCCTCAAATAAGACTGTATCCTGAGGCTGGCATTTTTACTGGGCATTGCCCATGCCTAGAACGCTCTCCTTCCTCATCTCTACCTCCTGGCTTCCCTCAAGTCTCAGTTAAATCCCACCTTCTGCAAGATACTTTTCCTAATCCCCTTTGATTCTAGCTCTTTCCCTCTGTTGATTATTTCCAAATTTATCCTTTAACTAACTTGTTTGTACATTTGCTCACATGTTGTTTTCTTCATTGGACTGTGAGCTTCTGGAGGGCAGGGACTAGGTTGTTGTTGTTGTTGTAGTAAAACCTTTCTTTATTTTCTCACAATTTTTTTAACCTTTCTTCTTATTCCCAGTACTTAGCATAGTGCCCGGCACACGGTAGGTGTTTAATAAATGTTTATCAATTGACTGATCTTCCTCTCAGAGTTGTTGTGAGGATAAAATGAGATAAACCACTTTGAAAACCTTAATGTGCTATATAAATGCTAGCTATCATTACTAGATCAAAGCTGCCCCTCTCCTCAACATTGCCTAAGGCTCATCTAGGAAACACTGGAGCAACAGGAGACTAATGCAGCCTTCCATCTCTGGAGCTAACTGCACTGTAAGGCAGCACCTGGAGTCACCGATTTTATCAGAGATGCTAGCTGACATGGACCTGGCCTTCCTGAGTGTGCCTCCAGTTTAGCTAACACTGCCTTCAGGGTCACCTTCCATCCGAAGTCTGGGCCCCCACATCCTCTACCTCAGTTAGACAACCAGCCTGTAACAACAGGCTGTGTCTTCTATTAGATGGTAAGCTTGTTTTACTTTTGTATTTATACCCCCAATGGCCTAGCACGGTTGTAAGCACCTAATAAATGTTTGTTGATTGAGTGAAGAAAGCAATTCCATCATCAAGTGGGAGAAAGAAAACAACACAATTTTCTAGCACCTGAGTGATGGGTAGGGAAAGGCTCCATTAAATGGGGCAGGCTCTTAAGAGTTTCCTTTAGAATTGGGCAAAAGAGACAGAGCTGGCCTGGAGAGAAATGAAGATCCTGTAATTTGGTCATTACATTCTTGGTATTGGACAAACCAACAAGGAAAAGGATTTAAAAAGAGGTATTTGCCTCCAACTGAAGGTATAAAAAGAGTAGAAACAGACATCAAATGACCAGAACAAATATGCCAAAAATGGTTTCCCCAGACCAGAGAAGCAATTTCTTACGCAGTGCAGGAAGGAGAATGAGGAAGAGAATTCAGGACCCAAGATTATACAAACAAAATGGAGCGGTTCTGGGGCACAGACTCTTAAAGAAATTAAGATATAGAAGGTCCCCAGAGCACCAGGTGGGAGGAATGGTCCTGGTGGCTAGATTATTGAAGGAAGGTTAAGAAATTGTTTGGGGAGAGGAGGTGGTCTGGGAAAGAGCAGAGGTTTTTATTTCCTCTCTCCTCCAATGGAGTAAGAAACCAATAGTCACACAGATAAACAGCCTCAAGTTCCCAGTGGGCTTCAGCTACACCTATATTCGTTTATGACCTTCTACTTCTCAACTGCCCAACCCAATAGGGTATGGGCCAGGACCCTCAAAGACGAAAGTGGGCTTTTCTTTTCATTTTAACAGACCTGACACATTTGGCACCTTGGGAATGGGGGATCTGGCCTCTTACTGGACTGGAAGCCAGATGCTAAGTCCTATATAATGACTTCCTTCATTCAGCTAAAAACTCTACCCTTACTCGATCTTCTCTGACCAGTAATGAATCGCTGCTTATCCTCACTCTGTTCCCCAGCTTCGTGGGAGTGTCCAAGAACAGATGAGACACGGAAGTATCAACCTTCAGAGCCTTCCAGGGCTTCCCTCCAAGATCAGATGAATTAGAGTACTGGGGTAAGGGAGGGTAAGATATCTCTTAATGGAGAAAAGAAATACAGAGCAAAGGAAAATAAGCAGATAAGAAAGAGAAAAGGTGGAAAGAAAGAATGAGATGAAAAACAGGCCTGGTTTTAGTTTCTAAGAGGTAAGAAAAAACAGGGTGGGAGAGAATGGTATGTTGTTGTTCAGTCGTGCCCACCTCTTCATGACCCCACTTGGAGTTTTCTTGGCAAAGATACTGGAATGGTTTGCCATTTCTTTCTCCAGCTCATATTACAGATTTACAGAACTGAGGCAAACAGGGTTAAAGTGACTTGTCCAACGTCACACAGCCAGTAACTATCTGAGGTCACATTTGAACTCAGGTCTTCCTGCCTCCAGGCCTGGTGCTCTATCCACTGAACCACCTACTTGCCCAGCAAATAGTACAGGAAAGGCCCAACTAGATCATTGGTTAACTACATTTTTATCTCAGAGGATGACCACTCTCAGGTGGGAGGTGGGAGAGATTTAAAGACCAGGCTGAGGTCAGGGAGAGAAGATTGAAAAGGTATCACTGTCATCTGTGACAGCATAGGGCTCCTCGCTGGAGTGGGGAGTTAGGGGTGAGGGGAGGGCAGACTTGTTTGAATTTTTAGAACTCAACTTCCCTTCAGGCCCTGTTAAAAAACCATATGAACTGTGCTTGAACCCTAAGCTAGAGGGAGCCTATTCCTCCTCTGTGTTAGGGTTTCTCATACCCCAAACCTTAGCTGTCTACCCAGTTTGACCCCAATTGGGTTGATTCTTCCTAGAGACAGACACACTTATTCTGAGAACTCAGCAGCACTTGGACTCTATGCAGGATGACAAACACAGAATGGGGGGAGGAGAAGGAAGGGAGTATAAAAAGAAAACAGAAAGGGGGTGGTGCCACAGGCATGGGGTGTTTGCTTCAAGGAGCAGCACTCATATTCAAGGACCTCTCCCATGAAGGGGAACAGAAACACAGGGCTCCAAGGAAGGACTTGGAGTCCAAAGTGCCATTGTAGGGTCAGGTGAATCATTGCCTCTTAAGCACAGGAGGTTAGTAGGTGAAGGGACAGGAGTGGTTATACTTAGGAGATTCCTGTCCTAATGGTCCTTGAGTTCTCTCACCTGATGCCTTTTTCTGGCATTTGGCTATTACATCACCTAGGGGATGAGGTATTGTTTGGACCACTTCCATAGGTTAGTAGAGCTGGGACAGAACAGGTGACTGAAAGTGACCAGAAGGCCACAGGCATAAAAGTAAGGCTGAAACCAGGGAGAAATACCTTAAAAAGCTCTCAATTCATGACAGGTCTGGTTGCCTCCCCTCTTATCCCTAAAAGGATAGGGCATCACTATCAGATCACTCAGTGGGAATCTCTCTCACCAAATGGGACAATATTGCTTTAAAAAGAGTAGGGGTATGGTTCTTTTACTCCCCCTCCCATTCAGCTCAGGTCGGCAGGACCTTCAATCACCTCTCATTCATTTCAGCTCTTACCCTCCCTATCTTGAGGCTCCCAAATCACCCCAGTTCCATGCTTCATGGATGTGTACTGTCTTTCCAGGTGGAGGTCACATGAGAGGAGAAGGCTCCAGAGACATGGAGTGGAGTTTCTCTGTAGGTGGCAGAATGGAGTGAGATGCTAGAGGAAGACTGTGGCTGAGAAGCAACAGCTTACATGAATGTCCCCTGTGGCTTCTTAGACTTGATTAAGCACAGAGAGAGGATCTGACTATTTAGGCTAGATGAGAAGAAAATACATGTGGTCATCTTAATCACAGAAGATGGATGGGTGAAGGGAAACAGAATCATAGAATTTCAAAGATGGATGAGACTCCAGGAGTTGTCTAATCAAACTCATTCCTGAAGGAGAATCCCTCTACAACCTGCCCAGCAAGTGACCATCCAACCCTTGCCTGAAAACTTCCGGTGAAGGGGAATTCACTACCTGTTGAGGCAGCCCACCTGTGTCCTTGGGATGGATGGTCCAGGTGTCATGAAGAGTCAAGCAGCTCTCCAACATGGCTGTCATTCTCCAGGCTTATAGGAAAATCCCTCTATAGACAGCACTTCCTGTTTTACTGTTAGGTTCCTTTTCCTGATTCAGTGAATCAGGACTACTGAGGTTTCATATGCGGGTTAAGTTCCTGTTTCCAAGAGGCTAGTGTTGGGAGGTGGGGAAGGGAGTGGATCAAGAAGCAAGACGGGTAATGTCTGCATTTCTGGGTGAATGATTAATGAGACACGGAACTAAGTTTTTATGAGATGTCCCTGTCTCTCCTGGAGGCTAAATTTTTGTAGGTTTCAGATGAGGTCCCTGCAGGAAACAAAGCTCATTACACTCAGGACTGTGTGTGCTAAATATACACAGGTCTATGTGAGCTAAATACACTCCGCCCTTTCCTCCCTCTTGCCAAACACACAAGCAGGTGGCCATGAGCCCACACACCAGGACACACCTCCAACACACTCCCAGCTCACAGAATGTTGCAGGAAAACTCTGATGGGCTATATCAAGCCTCAGCTGATGATGTCACAGGGAAGACAGGGTAGGCTGCCTTTTGGGTTGCCAAGGGGCAGACAGGATGGCAAGCCTGCCTAGGAACATTCTAAATTTGGCAGCAGCATGGGAGGGGAGATTATTAAGGGGAATCATGGACTAAGCATAACCAACTGCTGAACAAAGGGCCTCAAGGGCATATATGGCTTTTGGGGGCCTAGAGCCACTAAAAAAAAAAGCTGAGGACTGAAGAGCTGCAGTCATCCCTGAAAAAGGATGAAGGTATATTGTAGATCTATTTCTCCTTATCTCACTGTTCCACTCCCTACTTTGAGACACAAAAGTCATAGCCATGCCATGCTTTAAGGAATGAGATATTTTAATCAGAGACTGGGGTAGAACAAGGTACCTTGGATATGGACAGTCTGGACAACAACTAAGGGGCCAGCCAAGTTAACCTATCCTCTAATGAGAAAACTGTCACAGATCTCCCATTGGTTATCTCTACCTCAGGGCCTTCTCTTCTTCTCAAGGATAGGATGCCTGTAAGATACTATGTGCAAAAATGTGGTCCCTTTTCAGAGTCACCCAGGTAAAACAAATCATTTCCTAACATCCAGCGGATGTTAGCTGGATCTACGGATCACCACAGCTACAAAAAAGCCCTGAGAGATCCTACAGAGACAAATTTGGTTAAAATATCTGACCAAGGGTAAGTGGTAACTAAGATTCTGACAACTGGTTTTAAGCTCTCATCTACAAGTAGAAATCCTCACCTTTGGGTCTGCTTGAGGCTGGGTCTAGGTGTTTGACTCGATTTGAGATTCCCAAAGCCACTCATTTCTGGACTTAGAACATTCCTATATTTGGCCCAGGTCCAACTGCTTCCCAGCCTCTGAGGTGGGAGAGGTACAAGGGCCCCTCATTCATCATGCATTGGTTTATGGGTGGCAGAATCAGACAGAACTAGAACTCAGAACATCTAACCCCTGTGGCTGGCTCCAGACTGGGGGACCAAAGAGCGATTTCTGACAGAATTAGGGACAAGATAGTGATAGAGGCCTCAACAGGGACTGTCACATACTCACTTATCTCACACTTGAATGCTCTGCACAGAAGAGACATCAGGATCACTGTCCAGGAGTATCTTGGGTGAGTCTTCTTCCTAGTGGGAAACTGGGGTGTGGTGTCATCCTCAGTAGAATGGGCAAGCATCAGCCCCAGGATTCAGAAGTTCGTTCGTTATTGCAAGTATTTGAGCTCCATGTGTCTCTGGGGACAAAAGCAGAGACCCCCATTTACCTTTCAGACAGTCCTTTGCTCCTTTGCTCCCCAGAGTAAAATTATTCCCAGCTCCAGGCTGTTGGGCCAACTGGAAAGACAGGGACACAAACTTGCAATATATCCCAGACTCCCCAGCTTCCTTATCCTTAACAAGGCCTCTTCCCTGGAACTTCTCAGTCCATTTTCTCCCACCCTGTTCTGTTGTCTGGTTGCCAGTGAGGTCGGGGGGTTAGGACAGGATTTTCTAAGTATTCCACAGACAGAGTCTTAAGATTCCACAGAAACATACCGAAGTTTCATTGGTATTTCCCAAGCAGAGTTAGTCCTTACAGGCTTTTGCACAATTATTTTAAGTTTGAATAAGGAGATTATTTCTAAATATAGCTCCTTTCTCTTCTGTCTCTGTTCATGTCCCTATCTCATCTTGTCTCATAGACTGTAAGCTCCTGGAGAAAGGTTCTTAACCTTTTTTGTGTGTCCTCAACCCTGCTGGCAATCTGTTGAAGCCTATAGACCCCTTCTCAGGATAATGTTTTTAAATGCTTAAAATAAAATACATAAGATTACAAAGGAAACCAATTTTATTAAAATAGTTATGAAAAATTTTTATAAGTTCACAGTTTGTAGCTTAAGAACCCCTTCCTCTCACCCCCATTATGTAAAGAACAGGCACTGTATATTAGGCAGCTACATTGTACATTGGACACAGCACTGAAGTCAGGAAGACCTGAGTCAGGAAGACCTGAATTCAGACATTTACTAGCTGTCTGACCCTGGGCAAGTCACTTAACTTCTGTCTGCCTCTGTTTCTTCAAAGTGGAGATGATAACAGCACCCACCTCCTAGGATTGTTATGAGGATCAAATGAGATAATATTTGTAAAACACTTTGCCAACCCGAAAGTGCTATGTAAATGCTAGCTCTTGTTATTATGTATAATACAATGTAATATATGATATGATATGATAATATCTTTACATCCTCAGCACCTAGTAGTGTCTTGTTAGAGACACTTGCCAGAGACACCAAGAGAAACTTGATGATGTCTGAGGAATGAATAAATCTCCCAATTACAATCTCATCCTCTCTACACTTGTGGCCAAGTACTATAGAGGTTCTTGTCAGAAAGTAAACAGTATATAATGGAGACAATTGGCAACTGTATTTGTTTTTATAGGGAACTAGAAAAAGAATGCCATAAAGAAGTCAAGAAATTGTATTATTATCTCCATGACCTACACTTTTAGACTGCTTATTTTTTCAGACCTACCCTCCTTAACATAAGCTATTACTGGCTATAAATAGGCATGTATATGTATACACTTTTTGCTTTACTATCATTTGTCTTACAAGAAGCAGCCTAACATAGCAGATATAGGGTCTTAGAGTCAGGAAGATCTGGGTTCAGGTCCTGATTCTCACACATATGAACAGGGGGAAAGTCACTTAATATCTCTGTACCCCCAGATAGGAGTTGCCAATCTGCATCCATAAAGGGAACTTCTATATCAGGAAGGAGAAGGGAACAAACATTTATTAAGTGCCTACTATGTGTTAGGCACTGTGCCTAGGTATTTGACAATTATTAACTCATTTGAGTTTTCCACATCAGTGAAATTATAGGCTGGACCCACACCCCTCCACACCCCAACACTTGCATTTATATTTATGCCTTACCATGTGATGAAGTTACTATACTTTTTTAAGTAATATGAAATTTCTGTGACTTCTCCCTTTCCCTCTTTCCCTTAGAGATTATCTCCAGTTTATCCTTTTGTATATATCTTTTGTTCATAGTTGTTTATATCTTGTCTCCCCAATTAGATTGCCAGCTCCTAGAGGGCAGGGACAATTTTTGCCTTTTTAAAATATCCCCGTCACTTAGCACATAGTAGGTGCTTGATAAATGCTTGTTGACTTGACTCAGAAAGGTTTGAAAATCCCTGGGCTTCAGGACCTTACTAATGAGACCAAAGTTGCAGGTTCAATCCCCATATGGACCAATAAAAGCCTTACATCCCAGCTGCTTTTCTAAAGCCTGGCTGCATATGAGCCCCAATTCCAAATGAACACAAGGACTTTACAGCTTGTAGAAGAGCTGTTCCATGCCTCCATACCTACTGTCCATATTTCCCTGGCTTCAATTTCAAAGGATGATGGTTAAAAAAAAAAAAGCACAACCATATCTGATCTCTACCCTTGGCAGAATGAAGGGTTAGCTGAGGTCCCTGAGAGGAGTTTCTGTGCTATTTCTAGAAGAAGCAATACTAGGACGCTGCTCAAGGTCCTTGTTCATCTATTAAAATGAGGGATGTTGAACTAGGTGACTTCTAACATTCTATGGCTACCAACTGCCTCCTAGAGTGCCCTCCTATGAGATACCCAGAGGGAAAAGGAAGGAGGGAGAAACTGGAGAAGGGAAGAGGGAAGGAAATGGAGAGGTAAAGAGAGAGAGAGAAGTCCAGAGGGAGGTCTCCAGGTCTCCAGGTGGAGCTCCCTTTCACCCCATTAGTGAATATGGCCCTAGGGCTATCCACAAGTCTTGGAGTTGTCCAGTGGATATGGCCTGGTAGGGAGGAGGGTGGAATACTAAATGCCTCCCAATATCTTCCTTTACAAAAGGCAGAAGCCGGACTTTTGCTCACTCCATTCTGCATCTCCCACTCTCCCTCGTATCCCGTAGTCCCTCCCTCCCCACTCTGGTTTTCCTGCCTTCTTTTGTCTGTTGTCTCCCTCTATTAGATGGTGAAGTCCTTGAGAGCAGGGACTGTCTTTCTCTTTATTAATTATACCTCCAGCACTTAGCAATGCCCTGCTTAATACACATCAATTAGATTCATTTGGATGGCGTTGGGGTCACAAACCCAACAAGAAATCTTAGAAGAACTTAAGGAATTTAAAAACCAAATAACAGAGAATTAGGAAAAATTAAAAAAAAGTAAGAGAGAATGAGGAAAAATTAGGGGGAAGAAAAGCAAGCCAAGAAAATTATGAAAAGGAAGTTAACTAATTAGAAAAGGAGATACAAAATCTTAAGGAAGAAAATAACTCCTTGAAAACTAGAATTGGGCAAGAGGAATCAAATGATATTATAAGACAAAATAAAGATAAAATAAAACTAGAAAAAATAGAAGAGTATGTGAATATAAAAACAAATAATCTGGAGAACAGATCGAGAGGAGATAACATAAAAATTGTCAGAGTACCTGGAAGTTATGATTAAAAAAAGAATCTGGATACAATGTTACAAGAAATTATTAAGGAAAATTGCCCTTAAGTTCTAGAACAAGAAGGTAAAGTAGAAATAGAAAGAATTCAGTGATCACCACCTGAAAGAGATCCTAGGAAGAAAACTTACCTAGCTAAGTTTCAAAATTCCCAGGTTGAAAAGAAAGTATTGCAAGCAACAAGAAAAAAAATCAATTTGAATTCACAAGACCTAGCAGCTTCTACACTGAAAGACCACAGGTCTTGGAACATTATATTTCAAAGAGCAAAGGAGCTGGGGTTACGTCCAAGAATAACTTATCCAGCAAAACTGAATTATCCTGAATGAAAAAATAGACATTTGATGAACTGAAAGACTTTCAGGTATTTGAAACAGAAAGACCAGAACTCAGTCAAAAATTCAATATAAGAGAAGAAGAAATATAAGGAAGGAAATCATTAAAGACTATCAGGTACTGATAAAGGTTAAAAAACTGTTTACTTATACAATATGAAAATGTTATCAGTATTCTTAAAATTGTTATCATTACTAAAGTAGTTTGAAATAAAGGTTGTGACTGAGTTGTGTATGATGAGGTGACTCTAAAAAACAAAATCGGGAAGGATAAGGTAAAAAGGAGCAATTATCTCATAAATTTGGGACTTGAAAGAAAGAACTAACATAGAGGAAACAGGTGGGAGTGGCGGGCCAGTAATGTTGGAACCTTACTCTCATATGGGTTGAACAGGAAACAAAGTGTACATCTGAAGAGGTTTAGAAATCTTCCAAACTTCTAGAGATTTGAGAAAACTGGGGCATAGGGTTAGGGAAGGACTTTTTTTTAAAAAAAATTTTAGATTTTTTATTTTTAGTTTACAACACTCAGTTTCACAAGTTTTTGAGTTCCAAATTTTCTCCTCCCTCCCCTAACCCCTCCCCTACAAGATGGCAAGGAATCCCTTATGGGAAGGACTTTTAAAAGGGAAAACAATAAGATTAAGAGGACGGACCTCTAGGGAGAAGCAAAAGAGGATATGCATATTTGAGTGTCATTTGCATAAATGTGACTGTTATTGCTCTGTTATGTCTGACTCTTCCAGACACTGTGGCAAATACTGTTCATGGGGTTTTCTTGACAATGATACTGAAGTGGTTTTGCCATTTCCTTTTCCAGTGGATTAAGGCAAACAGAGGTTAAGAGACTTGCCAAGGGTCACACAGCTAGCTGAGGCCACATTTGAACGCAGGTCTTCCTGATTCTAGGCCCAGTGTTCTATCCAGTGAGCCACCTAACTGCCTCCATAAAGCTGATAGCTGAAGTCAAAAGAGTAGAAGTGATCACTAAGGGAGCAAAAATACCGAGAGAAGAGGGGTAAGGATAGAACCATCAGATTAGCAATTCAAGAGGTCTAATGACTCTGCAGACATGGAAAATCTACCTGGGAGACAGGGACAATGTCAAGAGGCTTTGACTTACTGACTAATGTGCCTGGCTCCACAAACAAAGTGTGGAAAGGGGGATGTTTCTCAGTGAGGTCTTTGTCTCTAACATAAGACTCAATCTTTAAGGCCCTTGGGAGAAAACTGACTTTATATAAAAAAAAAAAAATCTCTCTCTTCTCTCTCCCTCTGTCTCTCTCTTTATGTCTTCTCTCTCTCCCTCTCTCTCTGTCTCTTTCTCCCCCTATGTCCCTCTCTCTCCGTCTCTCTCTCTGTCTCTCTCAATCTCTTTGTCTCTCTCTGTCTTCTTCTTCTTCTTCTTCTTCTTCTTCTTCTCTCTCTCTCTCTCTCTCTCTCTCTCTCTCTCTCTCTCTCCCTCTGTCTCTCTCTCTCTTCCTCTCCTCCTGTTAACTATTTTTTTTACCACTCTTTTTTTAAATTTTGAGTTTCAAATTCTTTCTCCCTCCATCCCCTCCCCCACCCATTGAAAAGGCAAGAAATATACCCATTGTGCAAGGGAAGTCAACCACAGTAACACATTTGAATTTGTTATATTCACCTAAACAGTGACCCAGCACTCCATCCCACTTGGCTGTGGCCATGTCCCATCTAAACCTCATTTCTATGTACAGATATGCAGAACTGGCTAGCCTCCTCTAGGGACAGAGAGCCAAGCTCAGAAATGAAGGACAGATCAACAGCTATGAAGCCATATCTGCAGGACCCATCATCCCAGCTCAGACCTCCTTTTAGATAACCACTATTTCCCAGCTCTCGCATGTTACAGGACCTCATGGAGCATACAAGCCACCCAGGAAAAACTCTGACACCGCACCCAGGCTCCTGACTGCCCTCTCCAGAAACAGAGTAGCCGGGGACACATACCACACCGAAGAACACGAAAGGAAAGCCGGGGGCACCACAGCTGAGCTGCGGCGAGTTCCTTACCTGAGGCCAACTTCCTTATTCTGATGTGCTAGGCTTGGTCGGGCAGGTCTGACCCGGGACAGATCAGCACCAGGCAGATTTAAATACCTGCTCCAGCCCTCCAGGGGGTGGGTGGAGCTCCCCATGCCCACTTCTGGCGCACAGCCCCAGCTGAGGCCCTCTGCCCCTTTGCTTGCTACTAACCTGTACTTCACATTCAGTCCTTGCCATTGACGTAGTTGATTTAAACTATTTATCTATACCAAATATCTGAGTTCTTTCTCCTTCTCTCTCCAGGAGATTGCAAAATCATTGAAATACCTTTTTGGAGCAATCTGAAGGGAAGATAAATAAAAGGAAACACTTTAAGTATTTCTTAACACTGTGTTAAATACACAGGAAACAGCCTGACATAGTGTTGTCAGAAAGGATTGATTAAGCACTTACTAAATGCCAGGCACTTTGCTAAGCACTTTGCAAATATTGTCTCTTTTGAGCCTCACAACAACCCTTCAATATAGGTGCTAGTATTATTCCCATTTTGCAGTTGGGGAAACTGAGGCAAGCATAGGTTAAGTGCCCGGATCAGGGCCACACAGCCAGAAAGTGTCTGAAGTTGGATTTGAACTCAGATCTTCCTGACTCCAGACCCAGTGCTCTACCCACTGTACCACCCAGATGACCTGAGGTCAAGAAGAATTCCACCTCTTACACTGTGTGACCATGGGCAAATCACTTTACTTCTGAGCCTCAGTTTCCCCATTTGTTAAATGAGGGTAATAATACCTGAGTATTATTACAGGGCTATTTTGAATCTCAAATGAGATCATATATATAAAGCCCTTTGCAAACCCTGAAGGGCTCTAGAAATGCCAGTTATTATTCTATTCTATAGAATTCATTACCTCCAATGCAAACAAACATGCTAGATAGAGATGGTTTAAAATTTTGGGATGATAGCTCCATAGTATTAAGGAGAAATTAGAAATACTCAGGGCTCCTTCCCATAGGAAGATTAATCTAAAAGTTGTAAGACAGATGGCCTGGATAAGGAAGGGGTTGGCTTTAGGAACACAAATTAGGAAACTATGACAAATGCCTAGGAAACCAAAAAAGAGATGGGTAAATTTGAGGATTGGGGGTACAGAAAGGTACATATGGCACCAGGCATGGTTGCAGTGTTGTCTGGTTTTGTTCAATTCTGCTTTCCTTTGTTCCAAGGTGGGGGTGGGATATTCAGAAATTATTGTAAAAAAAGGTATCAATAAAATATTCATTTTAAAACTATCTAGGGAAAAGATAATGTGGGGTTGAAACAGAAGAGTGGTCATGTGAACAGAAAGAAGAAAGCTTTTGCAGGAGATATTGCTGCAGGAGAATTGACAGGACCTGGCAACTAATTGGATGTGGAGGGTGAAAAACCAGGAAGAGCCAAAGATGACCTGATGTTTGGGGGCTAAGTTACTGAGAAATTGGCACTGCCATCCATAGAAGTGGAGAAGTTGGAAGGAAGGATGGGTCTTGGGGGGAAAGATGAGCTCACTTTTGGACATGTTGAATTTGACATGCTGTTAAGGGGGAGATAAACGTTTGTAAGGCAGTTAAAAATTGGAACTCAGGAGAAAGAACAAGGTAGAATATATGAATTGAGAACATGATAGAGAAAAATCATCAGAATCTCCCACAAAATGTATCTCTCAGAGAGAGAGACAGAGACTCTGAGACAGAGAGAGACAGAGACAAGAGAGAAAGAGAGAGGATGGAAAGAGGGAAGGAGAAAGGGATGACAATGGGGAAGGAGAAAGAGGGAGGGAGACAGAAGGAGACAGACAGGGAGAGAGATGCTGAGCTGGTAGGATCATTAGTTTGACCTAAAATGGCATTTTTGATGTTTCCAAAACTCCATGGTGGACAGGATAGTCCCACATACGCTGTTGCTGAGCTGTTTTTCAGTTGTGTCCCACTCTTCATGACCTCATTTGGGTTCTTCTTGGCAGAGATACTGGAGTGGATTAATATTCCTTTTTCAGCTCATTTTACAGATGAGGAAACTCTGGCAAACAGGATTAAGTGACTCGCCCAGGGTCACACAGCTACTAAGTATGTGAGGCCAGATTTGAACTCAGGAAGAAGAGTCTTCCGGACTCCAGGTCAGGTGCCCTATCCACTGTGGTACCTAACATACATTGCAGATAATTAATAAACATCAATCAATGATAGTTTAGTACTTTCTTTCCTTAAGAGAGCAGAAAGATAGAGAAAGCACAATCAGGCTTCTCTGACCCAATTTTTTGAATACCTTTTTTTTTTTTGGAAGGGGGAAGGTAGGGCAACTGGGGTTAGGTGACTTGCCCAAGGTCACACAGCTAGTGTGTCAAGTGTCTGAGGTCACATTTGAACTCAGGTCCTCCTGACTCCAAGTCCAGCACTCTATTCACTGCACCACCTAGCTGCCCCTTGAACACCTTCTAATTGTATGAAAAAGGTGAAAGAAGGAATGAAGGGAGTAAGGTCAAGAGGCAAGGTCAAAGCTAGAGTAAAAGGATCTGTTTTCTCCATATTTGTTTATTTTTTTATTTTTTTTTTAGGATCTGTTTTCTCACGGTTTCTTTGGCTGTAGATTCCCTGGCATCATGACACAGCTCTTGCCTGGGTGAAGTGCTGACCTCAGATTTAGGTTACAACATGCTTGCATGTTGAGTAAATATCTAATTATCACACATGACAAAATCATTTTCCTAAGAGACTTAATCAGCAACTGCCGGTAGGAAATTCTTTCTGCTTCAATCCTTGTAGTATAGAGTACTGACTCAGGAGTCAGAGCACCTGAGTTCAAATCCTATCTCTGATGTTTATTACCTATGTGATGTCGGGCAAATCACTTTACCTCACTGGGACTCAGTTCCCTCCTCTGTAAAATGAGGGATTTGGATTAGATGACTTCTGAAGACTCTTCCAGCTCTAGATCTAAGATCCTATGATCTTTCTCTTCCACTTCCACAGGACTATCTATGGTAAGCTAAGCTATGTAATTGATTCTATCTTATCTGAACTATTACTAAAAAACAAAAAAAAATTCTCTATAAGTCCCTAGAGTCTGAGAACCAAGACAGCCAAGGAGTTATTATAAAGACTTTTGAAAATAAGCTTACACTGCCCCCCAACTCCTTTTCTTCTTCCCAAAAACAAAAAAATTGGGCAGCCACAGAGTAAAAGGAGATCACAGATGATAAGTATATAGTAGAGAAGATCTTGGCCTATTTGGACCAATACCCTCAGTTTACAGATGAAGAAACAGAGCCCCAGAGAGATGAAGTGATTTTGCCCAAGGCCACACAGGTAGTAAGTAAGCAGATCCAGAATTTGAAAACAGGTTTTCTGACTTCAGATTCAGCCCTACCACCAAAAAAAATGTTGCACAAACAAATTTCATAACTAACAAAAACTAGGAATAGATTAAGTTCAGTTAAAGACACTTTTTTATAATAATAGCTGGCATTTATATAGCACTTTAAGGTCTGTGAAGTTATCTGGTTTGATCCTCTCAAGAACTCTGGAAGGTAGAGGATATTATTAACTCTATCTTTACTACAAAACCCCTCCATACCTCTCTCCACAAGGCCCAGGGCAATTATTTCCATTTGGTCTTTGGCAAGGCTGGTCCTAATACAAACAAATTTTTAAAGATAAGTTTTGTTGATGTGTTTTATTTTTATATGTCATTTATGGAACTTTGCCTCCATATCCCCCCAAGAATTGTGTCCTACTCTTTTTTTTAATGAGCAATGATTTTTATTTCAAGACCAGAAGGCTGTTTATGTCATTGTTTTTATGTTTACAGCCCTCAGCATGATAGCAAAAAAATGTATGCTGGTTTATAAACTTCTGCATGAATCACAAATATAAACCCTTGTAATGCTTGCTATTAGCCCCTGAAGTTCTTTTTTTCCATCTCTCTTGGATCTCAAAGTAATTTTATCTTTTGTGTGTGTCCTCCCTTTGAACAGAAACAGTTAAACAAAAGCTACCAATACAGCAAATGCATCTGACGGTGTATGCAACATTATATTCCCCTTATATTCCCCCCTTACCTCTCTGCTGCAAAGGGAAATATATTCCATCTGTTCTTCATGATCAAACCCTGTCATTTAAATTACTCAGTTTGGCTTCTTTTTGGTGTTCCTTCATTTACATTATGTAGTCATTGTGCATACTGTTTTTCTGGATCTGCTTATTTCACTCTGCATCAGTTCATACAAGTCTTCCCTAATTCCTTATATTCATCCACATTTCTAACTACATAATAATATTACATTATATTCATATGCCACAATTTATTCAGCTGTTCCCTAATTGATGGGAACCTACGTTGTTTTCAGCTCTCTGTTACAAAAAAAGTGCTACATGTATTTCATAACTAACAAAAGCTAAGATTGGACAGATCCAGCCAAAATACATTTTTCACTAGGGGCATAGTGTCCCTATTCCTAGTGGTTTCTTTCGGTGCGATGGTAAGAGGAAATACAAATGTATAATGCTCGACCCTATGAGATCTTAGCTAGAGGAAGGAAGGTCTGCAAGGAAGGAGAAGCAGACTCTCCACTCTGTCCCATCATTCTCCTTCTTGGCTGGCTGCTCATCCCCTATTCTTCAGACACCCGGCTCTTCCATTCCACCATATGCTTTTTAGTCTGAGAACCAAGATCATACTAACTCCTCAATATCTCTCCCCCTTTTTCCTGCCTTTAGTCTCCCAACTTCCTTGCTTTGTCATCCTGTACTCTCATCAATCCACACCTCCCTTTCCTCTTCCCTCTCCATCCTGCAAAACATGACAAACCCAAATGTCCCACTTTGGAAATAAATCAGCCCCTTGGACTATGGCCCTTTAACTTCACTCTCCTTTTTTCTCCTACTTCCATCCCAATCCTTTGGCACTCAGGAAGGGGTACACTGCTGATCCTTCACTGAAAGGCTGGACAGCTGCCGTGTTCCCTAATTAGATCTCTGCCTGTCCACCGGGAAAGCCAGGCATGTGTTACTGTAAAGAGACATTTCACCTGTTCTTCGTCAATAATCTCCTATGCAGATAGTCCATTAGGCAGCAGGTGGGCCGTCCTGATCATCCTTTTCATGTGACACAGGGCTTGGCTGCTTTTCCCAGTTCTGGTGCTAACTCTGCTGGAAAGGAAAAGGTGGTGGGCTGATTGTTTTGCACTAATTCTCCTCTAGCACACAACACAGTAAGATGATAAGAAATCTTTCTAAGCTATCTTCTCACTCAAAGCCACAAGCCCTCCTGGGTTACCTAACACATGTACGCAGACCCCTGGTATCCTCAGAAGTAATGCCAAAGTTTTTATCTTACTATCACAGGTGAAAGAGCAGAGGTAGCCTGCTAGGAATAAGCTCAGGAGCTGTTTACTACAGTAGGCTTCCCAGGCTGCTGCTACCTATCATGGGCCGTAAGGCCAAGTTAACCAGGTTTCTTAGGCAATTCTATTGCAAGAGCTCCTATAGCATTTGGCATGTCTATACAAATGCTTGGTAATTAACTTTGCTTGCCTAGAACCTCATTTCTAAGGCTTCATTTCCTGACTTGGCAGAAGCTAATCTACATCTGGCCATGTGTGCAATGTCTAAAGATTCCACTACCTACCTCAGCTGCTTTGGGGGGAGAAAAGAAGTATGAAACGGTGAAAAGTGCATTTAATTTGGAGTCAGAGAGACAGATTCAGGTCCTAGCTTTGCCAATAATTTTGTATGACCTTGGGCCACTATCTTAACCCCTCTGAGCCTCAGTCTCCTTATCTGCAAAATAAGGAAGTTGGATTAGATCGTCTCTACAATCCATTCCTGCTTAAGTCTATAAAAACAATGACTTAGCCCCCCGTGAAGCATACAGAATGGAGGAATTGGAAGTTAGAAATATTAGATCTTGGCAAAGATGGCTCAGATCCCAATATGATAGCTGCGGCCAGTTATCATTTGATGTCCAGTTCTCCTCCATTGGTCCCTCCAGCACCACCAACACCATTGATGACTCTATACTCCCCCCAGGAGCTATAAATACTTTTTTTCCCACTTGTAGTTGTGGATTTCAGCAGCAAGTATCCTCTGAAATTTTAACATGCTTCACTTAGCTGGCAGCTGAAGATTGGCCTGACTTATGGTCTAATGTTCTTTAGGAGAAGTCATGCAAAGGGGTGGAAAACTATTAGGAACAAAATTCTAAAGATAAAAAAGAAATGAACGAGAATAGGGCAGAGGAAGCTGTCTAGAAAAATATATGTGGTTGGGCAGAGAAATCATCGACTTTGATTTTTAAAAGATATTAAGAGAACATGGAAACAAGAATAGGTAATTAATGCTGAATACAAAACAGTAGCCTGGACCCATAAAAGTAATATCAGAAGGCCCAAAGCTCAGAATGAGATAAGGCTAGTAATGAGTGTGAAGGATAAGAAAAATAAAGATTTTAAATTATGCTGGGGGAAAGAGGAAGATAAAGGAGGGATAGATGGAAAGAAACTCAGGTAGATGGAAAAAGAATAGACAATTGAGGGAATCTAGAACCACTCATGTCTTTTTTTGCTTGTTTTCTCTGCCAAGAAGAATGACCTTTGGACTGGGAAGAACAGAACAAAAATATATTTTTTAAAATTTATTTATTTATTTTTAGTTCACCACACACGGTTCTACATAATTTTGAGTTCCAGATTTTCTCCCCTCCCTCCCCCCTCCCTTCCCAAGACGGCATGGAATCTCATATAACTACCATGTATAACTTTGCATTGAATTAATTTATACACTAGTCAAGTTGTGGAGAAGACTTATAACCAATGGAATGAATCATGAGAAAGAAGAAACAGAAAACCAAAAAAATAAAGACCCTAAAAACAAAAACAAAAGAGAAGCAAAAAAGGCAAGCATGTAGTGCGCCTCAATCTGTATTCAAACTTCACAAGAACAAAAATATTTAATAGAGAGTTTCAACCCAAGATAAGTAAGGAGATAGTAAGAGAACCTCTAGCTGCCTTCAAATATTACAAACATCCTATAGTTTGAAGGTCCCACAATCTCTTCAGTTACAGAGATTGTAATCTCAGAGTTCATCTTTGATGCCTCCCTGACCTCACTATCCATATTTCATAATGGTATCATAGATTTTGGGGCAGTTAGTGCAACAGATAGAGTGCAGCACCTGGAGTGAGTCAGAAGACTCAGACTTGTCTTCCTGAGTTCAAATCTGGCCTCAGAAACTAGCTGTGTGACCCTGGACAAGTCACTTAACCCTGTTTGCCTCTGTTTGCCTTCCTCACCTGTAAAGGAGCTGGAAAAGGAAATGGCAAACCATTCCAGTATCTTTGCCAAGAAAACCCCAAATAAGGTCACAAGTTGGGAGTGAAAACTACTAGACAACAACAATCACAGATTTAGAATTGTGAGGACTATGGATATCTTCTCCATTACTCACTTTTCAGATGAGGAAACTGAGGCCTAAGTTCCCCTGGGTTGTAAGTAGCAAAGCTAGAATTTAACCCAGAGTTCCTGATTCCAAATCTAGTACTTCCCCAATGAAACCACTCTCTCTCCTCAGCTGCCAATTTTTATGCATTCCACCTCCACAAAATTTCTTACAACCGACTGTTTCTCTTACTCACCTGGCTAGCCTCTCTCTCTTCTAGTTGAAGTCCTGATTTCTTCTCATCTGATTTATCCTATCACAGGATGTCAGAGTTGGAAGGGCCCTTACAGGAAAGCTAGTACAACATACCTCAGCAAGTGTCTCTTCTCCAACATTCCTGATATCCCTTGACTTAGCTTTAAGACTTCTGGAAAGAAAGGGGAGGATGGGGAGGGAAGGGGAGCTACTACCTCTCAAAGCAACCATTTACACTTTATAGGCTTCTACCTAGGTGGGCAGCGGGGTAGTAAAGTGGATAAAGTGCCAGGCCTGGAGTCAGAAAACCCTAAGTTCAAATCTTGCCCCTTAGCCACTTACTAGCTGTGTGACCTTGGGCAAGTCACTTAACCCTGTTTACCTCAGTTTCCACATCTGTTAAATGAGCTGAAGGAGGAAATGACAAACCATTCTAGTATCTTTGTCAAGAAAACCCTAAAGAGGGTCATAAAGAGTTGGACATGCCTGAAAAAGATTAAGCAACAACAACTTGTTAGGTAGGTTTTCCTTACCCTAAGCTGAAATTTGTATCTCTGAAAATTCCACTCACTTTTCCTAGTTCTGCCAAACTAAATTAGGCCTCTTCACTAGGAAGGAAGGGGCCTTTGAGGGCAAGGGCCTGTCCCATTTCTGTCTCTGTATAAGAAAAACCTAGTATTACTACCTTGCACATAGTAGGCACTTAATTGTGTGCTAAACTGAAACAAAGTAATAAGGCCCAGAATAAAGATATCCTTGGATATGCAAACAGCTGGCATATATGATAGCTGAGTTGCCATCAGTCATTTCTAAAAGACTGTGGAAGACAGGAGGGCTGCTGTAGGACTGGGCACAGACAAATCCTGCCTAGTTTTCAAAAATGGGCAAGAAGTCTGCAAATTACAGGCTTTTGAGCTTGACCTCAACCCCGAGTAAAAATTCTAGAGCACATTATTAAATATTAAATAAGATGGTTTGTGAACATTTCAAAAAAGAGACGCAGCAATCACTAAGAGCCTCTATTAAAGAACAGGCTGTGTCAAACTCATCTCATTCCCTTTTTGACAGGATCCCTGGGTTTATAGAGAAGGGATGGGGCCGCCAGAAATCTAGTGTACCTAAATCTTAACAAAGCATTTGACAAAGGCACTCATACCTTCCTTTTGGACAGGATATGGGCCAGATGACAGTTTGATTAAGTGGATTCAGAGCTAGTTGACTGGCCAGATTCAAAGAGTAGACGTTAACAAGCTGATGAAAATTTACAGAGTGGTCACTAGTGGAATGCCTCAGGCCAAGGGCTTTTCATATTTCTATAAAGGCCTCTGCAGCAATCTGGTGAAGCCTATAGACCTATTCTCAGAGTGATGTTTTTAAATGCATCTAATAAAATACACAAAAGATTGCAAAAGAAACCAATTATCTTCAAATACAGTTATCATAATTAAAAAGAAAAACAAAGTCATGGACCCCAAGTTAAGAAATTTTGACTCAACAGTCATATGAAAAAATGCTCTAAATCACTATTGATTAGAGAAATGCAAATCAAAACAACTCTGAGGTACCACATCACACCTATCAGATTGGCTAACATGACAAAACAGGAAAATGATAAATGTTGAAGAAGATGTGGGAAAATTGGAACACTAATGAATTGTTGGTGGAATTGTGAACTGATCCAGCCATTCTGGAGAGCGATTTGGAATCAGACCCAAAAGGCTATAAAACTATGCATACCCTTTGACTCAGCAATACCACTTCTAGGTCTGTTTCCCAAAAATATCATAAAAATGGGAAAAGGACCCACATGTACAAAAATATTTATAGCAGCTCTTTTTTGTGGTGGCCAAAAATTGGAAATTGAGGGGATGCCCATCAATTACAGAATGACTGAACAAGTTGTAATATGTAAATGTAATAGAATACTATTGTGCTATGAGAAATGATGAGCAGGCAAACTTCAGAAAAACCTGGAAAAACTTATATGAACTGATGCTGAGTGAAGTGAGTAGAACCAGAACATTGTACACAGTAACAGCAACATTGTACGATGACTGACTTTGATAGACTCAGCTCTTCTTAGTAATGCAAGGATCTAAGACGACTCCAAAAGACTCAAGATAGAAATTGCTATCCACATCCAGAAAAAGAACTATGGAGTCTGAATGCAAATAGAAGCAGACTATTTGCTCTCTCTTTCTCTCTCTCGTTTCTTCTTTCTTGTGATTCTTCCCATTGGTTCTAATTCCTCTTTACAATATCACCAATGTGACAATAAAATAAATGAAAGCAACATGATATGCAAGTGATAAAAATGGTTGACATTTATATATGCTTTGAGGTTTTTAAAGTGCTTTATAAATATGCATTATTTTATTTTATCCTCATAATAAGTCTCTTAAGGTGGGTGCTATTATTAGGCCATTTTACAGATAAGGAAACCGAGGCTGAAAAGGGGTAAAGTGACTTGTATATGGCCACATACCATCAGTACATCATAGAAAAGACAAATATTACCCAGAAGGCAACAACCAAACATGTCACCCAAACACTGTCCTCCATTCTCTTGCCCCTGGAAATTGACCCCAACGCCACTTAAAAAGATACCTCTGCCCTTCCTCTTTCCCATCTTCAGGCTTAGACAATTCAGTGTATGCCACAGGCAAAATAGCAAAGTGGAACTGTTGAGGTGGCCAAGTATAATCTGCAGGCACAGAAAGGGTATGCCTCCTGTATGGAGAAAGGTGTACAGTTAAAGGGTCACAAGGGAATGGGGTTCTCAATGGACCTTGGCTACGAGTTGCTGATATCAACCCCTAAGTCATGGTCCTTGGCTATATACACCATGGGAGTCAAGGTAATACAAACAGGGGTCAAAGGAACTAATTGTCTAATGGTAGCAACAGAAGAGACTTTTTTAGAGATCAACTGTATTTACACCCAACCACAGATTCATACAGTAACAAATGTGTGTGAAATAAGTGTGATAATGAAGAAGGAAGGAATCTATCAGCCAACAAACATTTGTTATTAAATGCCTGTGATGTTTTAGGCACTACAGTAGGTTCCAAAATACGAAGACAAAAATGAAACAGTCCTTTATCCGCGTTTGGGAAATCAGCATCTGGAGTCAGAAGGACTTGGGTTTGAAGCTGGCTCTGCTACTTACTAGCTGGGCAAATCACTTACCCTCTGTGGGTCTCATTTTCTTCGTATGTAAAGAGAGTGGCCAGGACTAGATGACTTTTAAGGTCCTTTCTATAATCCTATGCCCAAGAGATAGCTCAAGTCCACCCCAGGCTTCCTAACATAGCATCTGGGGCAAAAGCAGGTGCACTTTCCAAAGGCTAGCCATAGCTGAGGCAGAAGAAGTTTCTATCACTGCAACTAAGCCATGAAGGGGCTCCTGGGAGGAAAATCTTGATATTAGAACACTAGAAAGTGTCCATCTCCCAGGGATTAAAGAGTGAAAGACAACTTTTGCAAAGAAGGAAATGTTAATATTACCTCAAAAAAACTGTTCAAACTCTAAAAAATGCAAATTAAAATAACTGTGACATTACTTTTCACTCATCAAATTGAGAAAGAATAGAAAATAAAAGGTAAAATCCAGTGCCAATAGGGCTTTAGGGAAATGGGCCCATTATATTTGGGATGGCAGGACTGTGAACTGGTGCATTCATTTTGTTAAGCAATCTAAATGACCAGACCGATCATTGCTTTTGACCTAGTCATCCCATTATTAGGGCTACAGCTTCAGGATGTTATTCAAAGCAAAAAAGGAGGGGGAAAAACATCTTTCTGTCCAAAAATATTTGCAACAGCTGTATTTGCAATAACAGAAAAACTGAAAACAACACATACAAGTTGACAGTTGGGGGATGACTGAATAAGTAATGGTATGTTAGTGTCACGGAATGTTATTGAGGCACAAGAAATAACAAATACAAAAAAATGTAAAGAAATAAAGGCTTTTGCAAAGCAATGCCAAGCAAAGGAAATAGAATCAGAACACTACACACATTGTCTATATTTTAAAAAGAAAAAAAAACCCCAATAAAATCCGATACACTAAAGAAAAAGATGCAAAGGGTATGCAAAAGTGAATAATATAGATTATTTCGTTCAAGTTGACAAATTATAAACAACTTATTTAGAGTTTTATTTAATTTTTATTTATTTGTTTTATTTGAACAATTAATGAAGAAGACAGTGTGGTGTTAACAGATAGAGTGCAGCACTTGGGGTCAGGAAAACCTGAGTTCATACAAATCTCAGATAGCAGCTGTGGCACCCTGCACAAATCACTTAACCTCTATGTGCCCTAGGCAACTCCCTAGGGCTTATCTACTAAGTCATGGAGGGGTTCCTCATAGGTTACATTAATTTTTTTAATTAAAAAAAGAAAAAGAAACATGCAAAGGCAAGATACAGATATTTGAGTGAAGGCCAATGGCCAAAGTACCCCTAAGTGAGGGAAAAGGAATAGAGAATGAATCAAGAAAGAGTTGGGACTAAGAGGTTTAGGCTGTTTGATTGCATTTTAATTCTGTTGATCATCCTTGACTTTCAAAAGCCAGCAAAATCAGGGTGCATCCTTGACCAAGACAACATTCAGTAACCATGCAGTTCTGGCCCCCAACCTAGTCTCTCTCCTTGGGGAGCCCCATCCACTGGGCAGGCACCTGGTCTCAATGACCGGCTTAAAATATGGCTTGAGACAGCACTTAGGCAAGAGTAATTAAAGGGGATGTTATCTCAGTATAGCCTCTTATTACTGAGTAATTAGACTGCTGAAAATAATTAACATTCCTTTTGACAAAGAAAACAAAGGGCCCATTACATGCCTTAGTACAGCATCAAACCAGAGAAGGAAGGACTGAAAGAGGGTGAATTCACCACTCAGGCTCTACACATACCCGGGAAGGTATTTTGGTTATTCAAACCAACTAATTAAACCTGGGCTTTGAGCCAGGACTTGGAGTAATTCAATGGGAATGAACCTCAAGGTGAGTGTGGTCCAAAATAGATGTCAGGTGGGATGAACAAAATGAAGGCCTCTAGAGATGCAATAACTACAATAAAACTTAACTTTATTAAGCACTGACTGTATACACAACACTGCATAGCTACTGGGAGATGTACAACATTTATATAAGACAGGGATGTCCTCAAAAAGCTTGTAATCTAGGAGGAGGATAGGACCAACACCGATAACTAAAATATACACTATTACATGATAAGTGCATTAGAGACACAGAAATCAAAGTTTTATATGAAATCCGAGGGGGCAATCCTATTACTGTGAGAGATATGTAATGCTTCCCCATTAGACTGTGGGCTCCTTAAGGGCAGAGACTATCATCTGCCTCTTTCTGTACACTCAGCATTTAGCATCATGCCTGGCACACAGTAGGTACTTCATAAATGTTTATTCATTGATTGGCTGTAGTAGAAAAAAGAGCACCGGGCCTCGAGAAAGGAGAAACCAGGTTTAAATCATGTCTTGGATAAAAACAAAGACTGAAGTATCTAGCCTCACAGAGTTGCACTAAGGATCAAATAAGCTAGTTATATAAAGTACTTTACAAACCTCAAAGGACTAGATTCATGTCAACTTTTGTAAAGAGCTATTCCATTGTATTCTCTTCTTTATATGAATCTACCCAACCTACTGAACTGTACCCCAAGTCACTCATGATCTCTTATGCGTGACAGGCTCATCTCTACCTACATTCCTTTGTTTGCCATGGTTCCTCCTGTCTAGAATGCTCTTCCCACCATCTACCTCATCTCTAAGTTTTATCCATCCTTCATCAACTCTTCACTGAGTCTATTCCAATTCCCAATCACTTTTCCCTCTTCTGAGTTCCTATGGCCCTCACCATCCAAACCAGCCAATGGGATTCAATTACATGTTGCCTCATGACACCTCTTGAAGAATGGTTTTATGTTACTTACATCTTGTTTCACCAACTACATTGGAAATGCAAATCAGCCATGTGGTATCTAGCAGAATATTGAGAGGGGAAAGAAATTGGCATTTATTAAGCACCTACTATGTGCCAGACACTATGCTAAGTGCTTTATAAATATTATCTCATTTAATCCTCACAACAACCCTGGGAGGTATCATCCCCATTTTATACTGAGGAAACTGAGGCAGACAGGTAAAGTGACTTGCCCAGTGTTACAAAAGCTAGTAAGTGTCTGAGGTTGGATCTGAACTCAGGTCTTCCTGACTACAGGCCAACCTACCTGCCAATACTGGTATTAGGGCAGTCCTTTGTTTCAGGGGGAAGCATGGGTTTGTTAAAAGTACTATATAATCTCAAATGCAATTTACCTCTTTCTATTCAATTCTGGATCCAGTTCATTTTTTATACGGAGTATTTACCAGCTGTACGGGCAGTTCACCCAACATAGGACAACAGACCTACTTCATCCCTTTGATTTTTCCTGTATGAGTAGTAAGACCAAATTTTATTTTAGTGATTATGGATCTCACGTAAGAAGCTTTTTGCAATGTTCAGGTGCTTGATGTAAATAGTACAAGCCAACAGTAGCATCTGGAGGACCTCAATGCCTCTTCCATCTGGACTGAGCCCAACATCCATCCTCCATGGCAGTGGCAAACACCTTTGGTGAGCATATGTCTCCCTGTTTCATGCCTCACCTGACAGCTATCTGATAGTTTTTTTTTTTAACAAAGTTATCTTTGTTATGGTATCTTGCAAGGAATTTTAAATACACTATGCTAGGTATGCTTTGCTAAAGTATAAATTTTTTTAAGGCACGGACTTCTCTTGGGAAGTAAGGAGAGAAATGCAGTCAGTTTAATTCAAACAACATTTATTTATTAAACATCTACTCTGTGTAGAGAGAGCACTGTGCTAGGCAATGAGGAAAGACATAAAGTTTAGATAACACACTATCAGTTCAACAAGTATTAAGTGTAAGGCCCTGCCCTCGTGGAGCTTACAGTCTAGCAAGTAAGGCCTTTCCCCTCCTACCCCCCCCTCCCCCACTGGGCTATACTGTAGGAAGACTCTTTCTCAGAGTGATCATCAATCAGGCAAATGACTCAAGCCGGCTCAAGATGGAGGGAGAGGGAAAGAGTGTACTTTGCCCCCCTGCCCTTTTGTGCTGGGATCCAGTCAGACCTCAAAAAGCTTCACTGATTCAACTACAACAAGGGGAAAGTCCCATGGAGTATAAAGCTCAGCTTCCTAGTCCTGTGTTTCGGGTTTGTCTGGTTTTTTAAGAGTAGGTTAAAGGAAATATTTATTATAGCATTCAGAAGTCTGGCAGTCAGTCAAATAAACACTTATTAAGAACCTACTATGCAGGTTTCATAAATTAAAAATAAAATAATTTTTTAAAAAAGAATCTGCTCTGTATTAGGCATTGTGCTAAGTGCTGGGGATGCAAAGAAAGATAAAAGACAGTCCCTGCTCTCAAGGAGCTCACAGTCTAATAGGTGAGACAACATACAAACAACTATGTATAAGCAAAACACAGGCAGGATAAATGGGAAATTATCACAAGAGGGAAGGCTAGAATGAAGGGAGATGAAGAAAGGCTTTCTGTAGAACACGGGATTTTAGCTGGGACTTGAAGGAAGCCAGGAAAGCCGGGAGGTGGAGAGGGGAGGGAGAGCATTCCAGGTATGGGGAACAGCCATGGAAAATGCCCAGAGTCAAGAGAGGGACTGTCATGTTAGTGGAACAGCAAAGAGACCAGCGCCACTGGATTGCAGAGTATGTGGTAGAGTCTAAGAGAGAGGGGAGAGAGGTAGCTTTGAATGCCACACAGAAGATATCTGATCCCGGAGTTGACAAGGAGCCATTGGAGTTTATTGGGTGGGGGGCAAGGGTAGATATGATCAGACCTGTACTTTTGGAAAATCACTCTGCCTAGATGTTGGTTCTCCATCTCTGTCTCTGTCTGTCTGTCTCTCCCTCTGCCTCACTATGCCTATTTTTTGAGATGTAGTATTTTATTTTTTCCCCAATTATGTGTTAAAACAATGTTTTTTAATATTCCGTGTTTTTCTTGAAGATCCCCAGTGTTCTCATTTCCCTCAAGGAGGCACTTTGTCACCCTCACTGGGTCCTGCTTCTTCTTCTTTTCATTTCTCTCTTTTCCTTTCCTGATAAGCCTGTCAACACAGCATGCAATGGAACCCCTTCACAATGCCAGTGTTGGAAAATAGGAGCACATACCTATCTACCTTTTCTCTACAGCTGTTCTGTATTGGGTTATGCGATTTGATACATGGACAAATTTTAAAAAGCTACATTTCTCATACTTTCTATCTTCACCTTGCAAGGGAGTTTCAACTCAATCAGCCAGGATTTATGAAGCACCTACTAAATGCCAGGCACAACTCTAGAAGCTGGGAGCACAAATACAAAGGGGAGAAAATCAATGCCTTCAAGATGGCAGTGAGGGACTGTAAGAAGACAGGCTCTGGTGGAGTCAGATGACCTGGATTCAAACCCCACCTTCAATGTTTACTAGCTGTGTGAGCTTGGGCAAGTCATTTAACCTGGGCTTCAGTTTCTTCAACTGGAAAATGAGAGGGCTAGACTAAACGATCTTTGAAGTTCCCTTTGACTATGATCATGGAGGCTGATCCTATCTGCTTCTTCTGATTGTCTTCTCCAGGCTATGCTCTGCTCCCACCCACCACCTACAGACTTTAGTCCCAATAGCCCAGATGATCATTCTACTATTTATTACATACCCACTCTATATAACATAGAGCATAATATAACATAAGGCAGTTAGGTGGCACAGTAGATAGAGTACCAGGCCTGGAGTCAGGAAGAGTTGAGTTCAAATTAGGCCTCGGGCACTTACAAGTTGTGTGACAGTGGGCAAGTCACTTAACTAATGTCTGCCTCAGTTTCCTCATCCGTAAAATGGCAAAACACTTCAGTATCTTTGCCAAGAAAATCCTAAATGAGGTCATAAAGAGTCAGGACTGAAAAATGACTGAATAACATTACAAGCCAGGCACTTTGTTAGGTGCTGAGAACACAAATACAAGGAATAAAACAATTCTTGTTTACAGAGAGACAAGGACACATACAAGGTGTCTCAAAAGTTTGAGTGTGGTTTTAAGTTATTAAAGCCTAAAATATATGCATAATAAATAGAAAGAGAATAAACACAGCTTAATGAATACAAGTATATACAGGCTATACAGAGTATGAAGATAATAAATACAAATAAATAGAAAGTAGTTCAATATAAGGAAGTATAAGTATATACAGAATAAATATAAGGAGAGTAAATACAAATAAACAGAAAGTCCTTAAATACAAGGAAGTTTGAGAGGGGTGATGCTAGCTATTGAGACCGTAGTCTTTTCCTGCATCCTTTCTCTGCTTTTGGAAGAAGTGTGATCACTTTCATCCATGTCTTACATTACATATTCAAAATCTATCACTTTAAGCAAAGTGCAAACAAATACAAAACAAAATGCTTGAAAGGGCAGCCCTGCCAAGCAGACAAAGGAAATTAAGTAAACCATAGCACTACATAAATTTATTCATCCAATATACATCAAACACCCATCATATTTTGCAAAGTACTGTGCTAGGCAATGAATGTGGACTGTTATCAGAACGTAACAGTGGAGCTGAAAGAGAACAAAGTAGTAAGTAATTTTCAAAACTAAGAAGATATAGTAATCCCTTAGAAATCTTCTTTTATTTTCAGTTCACCCCCCTCCATGGAGAATGAATAATAATACCACAGTGTATTTGCATGGTGTTCTTAACTTTTCAAACCATATCCAGGCACATTACCTCCTTTCATACTTTCAATCCTGGGAGGTAGAGCAGGCATACCCATTTTACAGATAAAGAAACTGAGGCATAGATAGGTGAGGTGATTTGAATAAACTCACATGACTATTGACAGAACCAGAACCAGGACCTCTCAACTCCCCTCCCTGTGTCTTTTCCACTAGATCTGGGTTCTTAACCTCTTTTTACATCATGGACCACTTTGGCAATCTGTTGAAACTTGTCAGTGGTTCCCATTAGAGAATAGTATTTTTGAATGCATGAAATAAAATGCCTAGCATTACACAGGAGATCAATTGTATTAAAATTGTACCAATTGTATCAAAATAATTTTTAAAACCAACAGATTCCATGAAATCTACTCATGAATCACTTTGGGGTCCATGGACCCCACCTTAAGAACTTCTGTACTAGAGCATTAGGCTGCCTCTAGTAATGAGGGGGGAAAATCTGGAAGCAAAAGAGATGAAGAGAAGTAAGACTTTTTCAATAATTCAAGCCCCCACCCCCTAGTAAAACTGAGGGGCCTTTTTTTATATTACTTTGAAGACATTAGCTAGAGAAAGCAGAGGCCACGTGACCACCTATGGCAGTTTAAAAGGTTATCCACATACAGCATCTTGGGACATCTATGATTAATTCAATGGTCATCTTAGCATCACCCTGGGAACTACAAAGAGGTAAGAGACCACAAGTCAAATATGGGAGCCAGCAAAATGATAGATGGCTTCACGTCCAGAAGCAAAGGCATGCTTAGTGGGAAGCCAAGTATATCAGTGCTAGATTTGGGAATGGGGAGAGGTAGGGAGCAGGCAGATCTTCAAATGCCTGGAAGGGATATGTTAGAAGATACCATAGGATATTTGTGTGTGATGCTGTACCCAGAAGAACTGTAAACACCAAAAGGGATCTACAGATTTTCCCAAAGGACCTCTGAAAGTTGAAAAGACAGAGCCAATAATTATTAAGTGCGGTTTATGTTCTGAAAAGTGGTAATTATTTTAATGGGGAGGACAAAAACAATAATAATAATGAGGGAAACTTGAAAATACAACCCCAGCCAAAAGAAGAGAAAGGGTAAGAATAGACAGATGATTGAGTACAACTTAGCTAAGAGATCCATGGGTCACTACAGAGGTATTCTGGAGGATGGGAAGGAAAGAAAAGTTGTGGTTCCAAAAGCAGGCATCAGAGACACCAGGATGATGTTCAAATCCTTCCATTACCTGGTGCTGTGACCTTGAGTAAATCACTTTCTCTTCTCAGTTTCTTCATTACAGAATACTAGGACAGCTGTGGGGATTACAGAGTCAGAAAATGTCAGAGCCAGAAAAAACATCAAAGATCAGTGAGTCCAGCCCCCTTATTTTACAGATGAGGAAACAGAAGCCCGAAGAGATTAAGTAATTTCACAGAATTTGAGAATTGCAAGGGACCTTGGTACCCATTGAGTCATGCCCATACACAACAGGGATGCCTACTAGACCAAATCTGACAAGTATTCATCCAGCTTCTGTTTGAAGACTCCCAAAGAGGGGAAACTCACTACCCCTTGAGGCAACTAATTTCACTTTTGGACAGCTCAAATTGTCAAGATGTTGGTTTTTTGGGTTTTCTTTCCCAGATATCAAAACTAAATTTAAATTGTCTCTTCTGTGATTTCCACTCACTGCTTCTGGTTCTGTCCTCTGGAGTGAAAAAGAACAAGTTGAATCTGCCCTCCACATAAGAGACTTTCAAATAACTGAACACAGCTAACCTATCCCCTAGTGACCTCAACCAATCCTCATATGATGTGGACTCAAGCTCTTTCACCATGCTCTCCTCTGGAAACCTTTCAGGTTATCAATGTCCTTCCTAAACCATGGCACCCAAAAGTAAACACAACAGTTCAGATGAGGTGAAGACAAGGGCAGAATACAGAAGATCACCTCTCTATTTCTGGTAATTGCACCTCTCACAATGCAACCCGGGAACACATCAGCTTTTTGGCTGCTACGTGACATTGCTGCTTCATACGAAGTTTGTAATTGACTGAACTCTATTAAATCTTTTCCAGAACTGCTGACTAACTAGGCCTTCCTTATCTTGTATGGGTGAAGTTGACTTTTTTGGTACCCAAGTGTGAAACTTTACATTTATCCCTTTTGGATTTCATTTTATTAGATTTCATCTTAGCCTGTCAAAAGCTTTGGGGATCTTGATGGCTATCTAGTATGTTAGTTATTCCTTCCAGCTCTGTGTCATCTGCAAATCTGATGAGTACACCATCTATGCCAATATCCACATCATTGATAAAAGTGTTAAAGAGCACAGAGCCAAGCATGGATCCATAAGGCTCTCCACTGTGAACCTCCTGCCATACTGATACTGAAACAACTACTCTTTGAATCCTGCCATCAAACAGTTCTAAATCTGAAATAACTAATAATCTTTAAATTGCCAAATCTGAGTGGCCTTTTCTCAGTGGCCATTCTTCTCAACCTCTCTGCAGCCTTCGATATTGTTCACTACTCCCTTCTCCTTGATATTCTATTCTCTCTCTGTTTTTGTGACCCTGTTATCTCCTGGTTCTCCTTCTACCTGTTTGACCACTCCATCTCCTGACTCTGAGAGTGAGTTTTCACTGGCTATCTTCAGTGCCTGCAACTCTCTCCCTTCTTATCTCCTATTCCCAGATCCCCTGGCTTCCTTCAAATTTCAGCTCAAGTCCCACCTTCTGAAAGAATCTTTTCCTAGTCCTTTATCTTAACGCCTTCCATCTGAGACTATCCCCAACTTATCCTATATATATACCTTGCTTGTACATAATTATTTGCATGTTGTCTCCTCCATTAGACTGTGAGCTCCATGATTTTTGCCTTTCTTGGCATCACCAGTGCTTAGCACAGTGCCTGGCACCTAGTAGGTACTTAATAAATGCTAGTAAACTGATTGCATCTGATTTGTATTATTGTCTGATCCATATCTCTCCATTTCTCTACAAAATAGCATGAGATACTTTATCAAAAACCTTACTAAAATCGAGGCAAACTATATCCAAATATGACCTTCACCTATTAGTTTAGTAATCCTGTCAAAAAAGGAAATGGGGTTAGTCTGGCATGACCCAACCTTGATAAAGCCATGATGCCGGCTTTTTGTAATCACTATTTGCCTTTCAGGATGTTCCCTAAATATCTCTAAATATCTACCTATTCTAGAATTTCCCCAGAAATCCAAGTAAAGCTCACCAGTGTATAGTTTATAGACTCTGTTCTCTTCTCCCTCCCCCCTTTTTAAAATTAGGACTCTTGTCCTTCCCTAATGTGATGATCCCCTTCCTGTTTTCCATAACTGTTTAAATACTGCTAAGTAGCTTGACCCACTCACATCTGCCACTTCCATCAGTACACAAGAATGTCATTCACCTTGGCCACATGACTAGAATTCATCAAGGACAGCTAGGGGTTGTGTCTTACTATCTTCTTAATTATCTTGGTTGGTCATTTGTGTTTTGTCATTTCCAGTGCAAAGATCACTCTCTTTGACAGAGAAAATAAAAGGAAAATAGGAATTAAGCAGGTCTGCTTTTTGTTTCTTGTTCATTCTTATCATTCCATCTCCACACCAAGCAAATGTTTTATCCTTTTTCTCCCAATATAGCTAAAAAAATCCAAAGCCTTTTTATTGTCCTTCATTTTCCTTACAAGTCTCAATTCATTCTGAAGTTTAGCATCCCTATCACTTATTTTTACAGAATCATGTTACATTCATATTCTTTCTCTGTTATTGGATCTTGCTTTCATCTTCTGAACATTTCTTTTCAAGTCTAAGTAAAAGTTTCCTGTCAAGATACATTAGGCTCTTCAGACAAATTTCATTTTCTCTCCATAGTGAAATTGTTTCCCTTCGTATCTTCAGAATTTCATTCTTGAACATCTCCCATCCCTTCCTTCTGGGCTGACTTTTTCTGGAAACATTTTACTCCATGGGATCTTACCATCTTTTTTTCTGAATCCTTTAAAATCTGCTTTCCCAAAACATAGGAGAAATGTAGACCAGTGGTGTCAAACTCAAATAAAAGAGAGGCCACTACATTGCACATAAGGATCCCTGTGGGTTGCATATTGACTTAGAAAATCACATATTAACATTAACTATGTTCTATTGAATTTTTATTTTGTGAAATACTTTCCAAGTACATTTTAATCTGGTGTTGCAAGCTGCATGTGTAGACTACACTCCAATTCAAACCCTAGAAAGGTGGTCACTTCCTCTCAGGGTTTCTATCATTACATATCAGCAACTAGTTCCTTATTACTAAGAACAACATTTTCCCTTGTGGGTTTCTCTACCTTTTGAATGCTGACATTATCACTAAGGAAAGTCAAGAAGTTATTAGCTACTCTGTTTTTGGCAGAGAATAAGTTGTAACTGATTTTTGGATAACTAAAATCACCCATCATTAAAATATCATGCTTCTGTGCCAAGCTTATGATCTATTTCCCAAACTCCTTATCTATTTCCTCTTTTTGACCAGATGATCTGCAATCTACTCCAATGACAAAATCTCTTCTGTTTCTCCTTCCACTGACCTCTACCCAAACATTTTCTTATCATGTTTCTTTCCTATGGTTCTTAGGTTTCCTCACATGAGTGTAACTCCTGAAAATACAGTACTACCTTTGTCCCCACCTCTTTAACCTATGCTGTTGTTGTTTTCTAGTAAGGTTCATTCCATCAATTCTCAGGAATAGCTGTGAAGTCAAATTTGCCTTATGTTGTTTGCTGTCTAAACTTTGGGCATTTGTGTATGGATAGTTGAGGTCATGGGCTTTACTACCCAGATTCTTTCTTAGAAGTTCTGGGTTTCTCAAATTCTATTCTTCTTTCTTTGTGGTGATGCTCTATGACATATTGCTTGACCAAAAGACACAAAGAGTTTGTAGAAGAAGGAGGATTGGAATCTCAATCTCTTGACTTCTTCCTTAGTTCTTTCAATTGTAACATACTTGGTAAACCTGGCACACTCCTGTCTTCTTCCTTCTTCTAAGCCCCACTCTCCATTAACAAGCTGACCATCAATATAAACAATTGAGTTAAATCTTGCAGCAGAGATGTAGAGATGGACTAGAGAAATCCCTCCGGCACTGCAGAAACATCTAGACACAGGAACGGCCTCCAGGATCAAGTCTGTGAGCTTCTTCCTGTCTTAACTGTCTTCCAACAAT
This sequence comes from Trichosurus vulpecula, assembly GCF_011100635.1. Classification (NCBI taxonomy): domain Eukaryota; kingdom Metazoa; phylum Chordata; class Mammalia; order Diprotodontia; family Phalangeridae; genus Trichosurus; species Trichosurus vulpecula. The sequence continues at coordinate 225,784,964 of NC_050580.1, forward strand.
GCCAACTTGGAAATGTTGATCTCAACAAGCTATGTATAGACACGCAGCAGGTATATCTACCCTGTAAACAAAAGTGATTCAGCCAAGGAGAATGACAGTAGGAGGAATAAAGGCCTGAGTGGCATTTGATTTGAACAGAGTGGGGTGACAGGTAGGATAGACTTCTATGATGCTTGGCCACTTAACAGTTTTCAAGGATTTCAGGGCACTGCCATTTTTTCCTACCGCATTAAAGTGTTAATAGTGTTGGTGACCCCACAGGCACCAGAATAATATTCAGTTCCTCCTTGGGATAAACTAATCTAAGAGTTAAGACTGCCTAAAAGGAAAGGTCTTCAAAGAGAGAAGAAGAAGAAAAATGTGTTCATACAAGTAACACTTTACAATTTACAAAGCAATTTTCTCATTGGAGTCTCATGGCAATGCTACTAGGTAAGTAGTAGTTTGTGTATTATTATCATCTTCCCTTTCAGCTAAGGAAACAAAGACTAGAGAGCACAGAAAGTTCTAGGCAGAAATAGAATTAACATCCAGGTCTCCTGAGTCCCCACATAGTGCTTTATCCAGAGATATTCTCTTCTATAAATGCTATGTGGAAGTCCATTTTGAATCCCAGTCGAATGATATGGATAATAGGTCCTATTGGAAGAGTGGAGGAGAATATGGACTGAGGGAAGAGATCATTTCTAGCTTGGGGTGGTCAATGTAAGCTTCAGAGAGGAGACAGGATGTGACTTGAGCATTGAAATATCGGTAGGACTCAGGTAGGCAGAGTGGAACAGAAAAGTTATTCCAAAGAAGGAATATCCTGAGCACAGGTGGAAAGAAGGAGGAGATAGTTGGGGAAAAGCTTTGTGGACAGCTTTAAATGCCAAACTGAGGAGTTTGGACTTTATTTCATATGTGAACTTTGTTTTTAGCAAAGGGATAAAATAATCAGAACTGAGCTAACTAATCTAACTAAAGTTAGATTAATCTGACTGCTTTGGGCATGATCATTTAGAAGCTGGTTAAGATGCCACTGCAAAAAATCTAGGTAGAAGGTGGTGAACTAGGCTTTGAACTGGGGGGATGCCAGTGAAAATGAAAAGGAGGGAAGAATGGACCCATTCCCCAATAAATAAGCAGCCAAGGAATACAGATGATCAATAGCCATATGAAAAAAATGTTCCCAATCACTATGGAGAAAAATGAAAATTAAAACAACCCTCAGTTAATACTCATACCTATCAAAGTAATAAAGATGGAACTAGTCAATGTAGGAAGGACTATAAGAACACATGCACGTGAATATATAGTTGGTAGAATTATGAATTGATCCAACTATCCTGGGAAACAATTTGGAATTATGTGAGAAAGATTACTAAACTGTTCATACCCTTTAACCAAGGAATCCCTCTGAGAGGCATACATTCTAAAGAGGGCAATGATAGATAAAGTCCCAAATATGCTAAAATATCTACAGTACCACCTTTTGTAGAAGTAAAAAGCTAGAAAGAAACTGGGTGTCCATTAACACAAGAATGGCTGAACCTACTGTGGTATTAGAAAGTAATGGAATATTGCTGAATGATAAGAAACAACAGTTAGGAGAAATTTAGAGAAATGTGAAAATTTGTATGAATTGATGCAGAGTGAAGAAAACAAAACTGCAAAACAATACATACAATGACTACAAGAGCATAGATGAAAAAAAACACTAAAAGATGTGCAAATTAAAACAACCCTGAGTTATTTCCTCAGACCTATCAAAGTAACAAAGAAAACAAAAGCTGAATTCATGGCCAATTCCATCTTTGGCCGTTCCAAGTAATGGCCAATATTGGTTCCAGAGAACTGATGACGAAAGACATTTCCTTTCCTTTTGTAAAGAAGTGGGGACTATAGCTACAGTATGTAGCACACTCCGCCAGACACAGTGATGTCTGAGTTAGTTTAAGTGGTTAAACTTACTTTCTTTTATATAAGGGAAGGTTCTGTGGAAAGGAGTTTACTGAGAAGTGACTACGATGTTGGGAGCAATATGTGGTACAGTGGATAGAGTGTTGGGCCTGAAGTCAGGAAGACTCATCTTTCTGAGTTCAAATTTGGCCTCAGATATTTACTAGCTGTGTGACTTTGGGCAAGTCACTTAACCCTGTTTACCTCAGTTCCTCATCTGTAAAATGAGCTGGAGAAAAAAATGGCAAAGCATTTCATTATCTTTGCCAAGAAAACCCCAAAAGAGGTCACAAAGGGTGACCGAAAGACTGAATAATAACAACAGACTATGATGTAAAATATGAAAGTCACCAATAAAACATTTTTTCAAAAGAAGAAATGGACATAAGGGACCTTGCTGGGAAGACCAGCAATGGATCATCCTACAACTTTGGGATTTCACCGGTGTCAAACTCACATAGAAACAGATCCCTGCATACTGACTCAGAAACCACAAATTAACGTTATTTATTTGGTTAAACATTTTCCAATTACAAACTGCAAACTGGTTGCAGCGGTACTTGGTAATTTTGTGACCTTGAGTTTGATACTTCTGAACTATGAGACACTAGGTCAGTCTCAACCCTCTTACTGAGGATTTAGTTACTTGCTAGCAAGTCTTGTAGATCGTGGAACATCACAGACTTGGAGCTTTGCCAAAGAATGACCATAAGCCAACTGAGGTCACTTAGAATTCCTGTAGGAGTAGGAGAACCCTAAGACATCTGGGTCACAAGGACTTTAGTCATCACTGTACTACCCTTATCAATGCAATAAGACTACATTCCATCTCATGCCATTTCTAGGACTCAAAGTTCCTAATATAAGCCAACTCCCAAATAGCTCTTTTATAAGCACAGAACATAAGCCACATACACCCAGTGAGCAGGTATGAAACAGACATACAATGAGTGGGATACAGGAAATGACTACAGCTTTGGAAAATGGTGAGTCTCCCACTGGACAGGTGAAAAGGTCTGAGCATTCTTTCCTCAGACTAGGCATAAACATTCCACACTGCACAGGATTCTAGAAAAGGTCAAAGATGGGTTTAAAAGGATGTGGTCATCCACATTTTTAAAAAAAATCTTAAAAGAGATGTGAACTTTCTTTACCCTTTCCCAAAATGCCTTTCTCAATTGTACCCCAGACGAGTAAATGACTTAAAGTAAATTGACTTAAAATAATAGTTGTCTTGGACTTACGTAATATCTAAGGTTTGCAAAGCACTTTAATACAGCGCATCTCTTTTGATCCTCACAACAACCCTATGAGGTATATGAGGTATTATTATCCCCATTTTGGAGATGGGCTAACAGAGATCAAGAGAGATCATACAGCTAGTATCTGAGGCAGAATTTGAACTCAGGTCTTGACTCCAAGGAGAGTGCTCCATAGAGCTACCTAGCTTCTCTTCTTCCAGTTTGGCATCCTTCGCCTCCTTCACCATCTATTATATTAGGAAGGCAGAATTTATGATTTCAAAGAGAATCTCATATGTGCCTAAAAGGTCCGGAACCGCAGGATATAAGGAATTCTCTAGGCAGAAGGCAGGAGAACTAAAGTATGTATTTACACTCCACAATAACAAGCCCACAAACCAGCATCCCCATTTTGATATTTTCATCAAAAGCTTCCAGGCCCAATAAGTCCACCTCACAAGGGTTACCAGGAGGCCACAGAGAAGCAAGATGGTATAAGGCAAAATCGTATACATGCTTCCCCCTCTACGGTAAGAAGATTACCCACTAGCCTCCAGTCAGCTCTGCTACCGGCAGCTCAGCTTCAGCTGTAGGCGTCTCTGGCTCCAACCGGAAAAGGAAAGGAGGATCTTCAAGCTGTCCTCTCCCCTCTTATAGAGTTTTTGACATCATCAAGTGCCGCCTGAACGACCAGGGCCAATTGGTTCTTGACTTGGCCCCTCCCCCAGCGTAGACCACGTTAACACACCTCCCCTCAGCCAGCACCACGACTCATCACACAGGAAGCTCTGGTCCTGCCCCGGAAGAGCAAGCCCCAGCGTCCAGGGAAGCTCAACGAGGCAAGCTGAGTCATTCAAAGAAAACAAAGTCCATTCTGGCTACATCTATAACTCTAGATAAGCTAGGTAACGCCCAGAGAAAGGCCAAGACTCACAGAATCAGAATTTTAGAGTTCTTTGCCTCTTAGCTATCACCCACCTAATCAGATCTCCTCATCTCAGACAAAGAAAATGAGGCCCAGGTAGGATAAATCACTTTCTCAAATTCCTGTAGCTGGCTGACCCAGCTAAGACTTGAACGTTCTTACTGCTTCAATCTAATACACTTTAACTATACCATAATGCCCCTCAAAATAAAGTTTCAGTATCTTCAAAGCACTTCTCCCAAAAAAACTACCACCCCAGTCTCACCCATTCCTCCCCCCACTCCTCACCCCCAATAAACTACGAACTCCTGGAGAGAAGGAACTGTCTGATTTACTGTTTTTTGTATCCCCAGTGCTTAGCACAGTGTTAGGCACATAGTAGTCACTTAATAAAATGCTTGTTGATTGACCATGTGTCCCGCAATTGGTGGACAAGATTTTGTACCCAAAACTGGACCCCAAAAAAGGGAGGGAAGGGGGAAGATTAAAAACAGAATGATATCAGTTGTTGTTGTTCAGTTGTGTCTCACTCTTCGTGACCCCATTTGGGGTTTTCTTGGCAAAGATACTGGAGTAGTTTGCCATTTCCTCATTTTACCCAGGGGTCACACTGCTTCTCAGTGTCTGAGGCCACATTTGAAAGTCTTCCTAACTCCAGGCCTATCACTCTATTCACTGCACCACCAACCTGCCCCAATGATATCAGAGAGAGCCATATAGCCTACTCAAGGAAGTCATATGACCAAGATTCTAGTCCTTTCTCTGACACTAATATCTATGTGACCCTGAACAAGCTACTTCCTCCCTCTAGTCTTCAGTTTCCTAGTGTAAAATATGAAAGCATTTATCCCTCCAACTGCTAATTATCTGGTGTTATGTAGCACAGTGCCTGGCACATACTAGTTACTGAACAAATGTTGTTTGACTGACTAACAAGAGAATGGTATTATAAGCCACAAGTCCTGGGATTGCCTCCTAATTCTACTACTTAACCTGTGCGACCTTAGGCACTTCTTTGGCTCTCAGTTTCTTCCTCTTTAAAAAGCAGGGGTGATGATCTCTAAGGTGTCCTCCAACTCTCTATGCTCACTGAATCCCTATGATTCTGCTATTATAATCATCCTGATAAATTAAGCAGGTAGGTGGCACAGTGGATAGAGAGCTGGACCGGAGTCAGGAAGAACTAAGTTCAAATTCAGCCTCAGACACTTACCAGTTGTGTGACCCTAGGCATCTGTAAAATGGGTATAAGAGTACCTACTTCAGGGCACCTAGGTGGGGCAGTGAGCAGAGCACTGGCCCTGGAGTCAAGAGGACCTGAGCTCAAATCCAACCTCAGACACTTCACACACCAGCTGTGTGACCTTGGGCAAGTCACTTAACCCCAATTGCCCTGCCTTCCCCTCTCAAAAAATTTTTTTAAGAAAGAGTGCCTACTTCACAGGGTTCATGTAAGGATCAAATGGGATATGATTTGTGAAGTACTAGCACAGTGCATGGCACAGAGTAGGCACTGAATAAAGGCTTCTTTCTTTTCCTTTTCTTTCCCTTCCTTTCTTTTCCCTCCCTCCTTCTGTCCCTTCCTTCTTTCCTTCTTTCCTTCCTTCCTTCCTTCCTTCCTTCCTTCCTTCCTTCCTTCCTTCCTTCCTTCCTTCCTTCCTTCCTTCCTTCCTTCCTTCTTTTCATAAAAGCAGCTGGTCAGCTCTGAATAAAATAATGGAGTCCCTAGGAATATCTTTGCAGAGATGCAAGCTATTTACTATCAGAAACATGTTTTGCAAATGGCTGTCTGGGAATACAGTCCTAAAACTTTAGCTATGATCAAAAGAGAGAAAAAGGCAGTAGGAATGGAGGAAAGAGTTGGGAGCTAAAGAGTAATAAGAGTAACTTCCCACAGAAGGAAGACTGCAGGTGTGGAAGGGGTGATAAAACCACCAACAATCATGGTAAATGAAGTCCTGGTAAATGAGGGTGAACAGACATAAAACTGAAATGGGGTCTGTGAAACACATCCCACTGGCAAAGGCTTTCCTTGGAAGAAGGCTGGCTCCCCCAATATAGTAACTCTCAGGCCAACCATGCCACCTTTCTGAGCACTCCTCAAAGCACAGCTATTTTCAAACATGAATTTGCATGCTTAGCACCTTTCAAAGGCATATCACATGGTGTGTTGTCCACAATGGTTCCCCTCTTCTCACACTAATCTTAACACCCTCAACTCTGTGGGTCCAAAATCACTTAAGCCTTATTTAGTAAACGAGGTTAAAACCTCAGCGGACTGAAGTGAATTGCCCAAGACTGGGTGATACAGAGGCAGAGAGATCAGGAAATAAACCCCGATTTCCTGATTCTTAATCTCTTTGCCAACCAACAGCTCTCACACATTTTAAACATACACGCTGAGTGACCTAGAAACACATATGTCTTTCTCATATCTAGTGTCAAAGCTGATTGTTTAACATTTATTGAGTAACAGAAACTGTACAGGACATAAGCAAGATTCTAGTACTTTAAAATAGCTAACATGCAGGTGTTACCGGTGAAGATGCTCAGATAGCGAAATATTTCTTATGCACATTTGTAGTTTTAAAATTTTTATTATCTTGTCTTCACAATACCAATATTTCCTAATGAATTAATCCCCCTTTATCCACCCTTTTTCTTTTTTTCTCTCATCCTTCCTCTCTTCCTTCTTTCCTTCCTTCCCCTCTTTCTTTTCTTCTTTTCTTTCTCTCTCTTTTTTTCTTTTTCTTTCCTTCTTTCTTTGCTTGCTTCCTTCCTTCCTTCCTTCCATCTTATACTTTGAGCTAGTTGGGAAGAAACATATGAAAGAGACCAAACCCTCCTCTTCCAGATGGTTAATTGATAAGAGCCATCCCTTATAACAAAGAATAAAAAAAATAGGGGTGGGAAAAGCAGGTCTGCCAAATTAACTAACATTAATCAAGTCCAATAGTATATGTATTGTCTATTCACATGTGGGTTTTTGTGGGGTTTTTTGGAGGGGGAAGGCAGGGCAATTGGGGTTAAGTGACTTGCCCAAGGTCCACGTTTTTAAGAATGAGATAGGGGGAAACTTTTTGGTTTGTTTTTTTCTTTTTTTCTCATTATTTATTTTTAGTTTACAACACTTGCTTCCACAAGTTTTTGAGTTCCAAATTTTTTTCTCCTCTCTCTCCTGCTCCCTCTCCTCCCAAGACAGCATGTAATCTGATATAGGTTCTACATATACCTTCACATTAAACTTCTTTCCCCAACAGTCAAATTGTAAAGAAGAATTATAACCAATGAAATGAACCATGAGAAAGATGTAACAAAACCAAAAATAAAACGAAATAAAAAGAGAGCAAATAGTTTGCTTCAATCTGCATTCAGATTCCATAATTCTTTCCCTGGATGTGGACAGCCTTTTCCATCATGCGTCTTTTGGAGCTGTCTTAGAACCTTGCATTGTTGAGAAGAGGCAAGTCTATCAAAGTTAGTCATCACAGAAGCAATGAGTCTGTGGTTGTGTACAATGTTCTCCTGGTTCTGCTCCTTTCACTCACCATAAGATCATATAAGACTCTCCAGGTTCTTATGAAGTCCATCTGCTCCTCATTTCTTATAGCACAATAGTATTCCACTACATTCATGTACTACAATTTGTTTAGCCATTCCCCAATTGATGGGCATCTCCTTGATTTCCAATTCTATGTGACCACAAAAAGGGCTGTTATAAATATTTTTGTACATACAGGTCCCTTTCCTGAGATAGGGGAAATTTTAACTCATCCATTATTAGGACCCTGCCTCATCACCTTCTAACTCTGGAATTTCTTTCTGGTAAGAAGAGAAGACAAAGACAAGGCATGAAGGTTGACCAGGGACAGTGGTGAGAAAGGAGACAAGAGTTGTCAGCGATCTAAAATAAAAAATCCCTTACAGATTTTCCAAGTGTTGGTGATTGTTATTTCTGAGGTGGGTTCCTGGCTGCTGCAGAGTCTAGCCTCCACCACGTACACAAGTTACATATCAGAAATGATTGAGTCTTGGGAAGTACAGTTGATCTTGAAGAATGAATCACTGCTTAGAAAGCTGAGTGAAGAATCCCCTCTCTGTTGGCCCGCAAACTCCTTTTTTAGCTGCTAGCCTTAGCTCGTTAGGGTTGGGCTTCCAAGGCCCTGCTGAAACTCACGTCAAGTGACCTTTCTGACTAGAAGCTGTCCATTTTAGAAACTCATGTGATAGTTGGGTCATTCATACAAAGAAGGAAAACAATGAATGAATGAATGATCCTGCTAGAAAGCATTCAAGGCCAAATGTGAATAGTTAAATAGCTTATCTCCATATATAAACTACGGAGTTTGAGGAGAAAGGAGAGAGCAGGATGTGCTTTCTCTGATTAATCCCCTGGTATCTCTCTCAGATCATCTATATTAAATTCATGATTGAAAGCTCAGGGAGTGTGAGTGTGTGAGTGTGTGTGTGTGTGTACATGTGAGCACACGCGTGCCAATCTTTCCCTTTCATTCTTTCTTTTTCTTCCTGTTTCTTTCTCTCTTCCTTCCTTTCCTTTTTTTATTTTCCTCCTTTCTCTCCCTCTCTCTCCCTCGCTCTCTCTCTCTCCTTCCTTTCTTTATTTCTTCCTTCCTTCTTCTTCTAGCTAACTGGAAAGAAACAGAGACTAGAGAGGCCAAACCCTCCTCTTCCAGATGGTTAATCTCAGAGATGCTGCCCCTTCTGCAATACTAGGAAAGCTGTGAGATAGCAGTCCTAAAATGGTAACAAAATCACCATTGAGAAAACAAAGGAGGAGAGATATGCGTGTGGTCTTAGTAGGGGGAGTGAAGGGGACAGTTAGTTTGAGCTTCAGACTGTTGGGGTGAAGTACTACCTCTTGAGTCACAGGACACAGTCAGCAGTTTTCCCTAACTGGGGTTCACACTGAGTGGACGATTATAACATTTTTCTTGTTGTTCTTCAGTCACTTTTCAGTCATGTCTGACCCTTTGTGACCTCATTCGGGGTTTTCTTGGCAAAGATACTGGAGTGGTTTGCCTTTTCCTTCTCCAGCTCATTTTACAGATGAGGAAACTGAGGCAAAGAGGGTATAGTGACTTACCCAAGGGCACATAGCTACTAAGTATCTGAGACCAAATTTGAACTCAGGTCTTCCTGACTCCAGGCCTGGTGCTCTATCCACTGCGCCATCTAGCATTTTTAGGCAGATGAAATATAGGTTTGCATATATGATCCCATTTGATTTTCACAACAATGTTTTGAGATAGGTACTGTTATTATTCCCACTTTACAGATGGGGAAACTGAGGCCAAAAGAGAGTAAATGGGTCATAAAGCTCACACGTGTCTGAGGCAAGATTTTAATTTGGGTCTTCTGGACTCTAAGACCAATGCTATCAGACTGTGTCACCTAGCTGACCAGATAGAACTGGTTTCCTTTATAATGGTAGGTATTTTATTTTAGGCATTTAAAAGCATTATTCTGAGAAGGGCTCAGTGGGCTTCAGTGCCTAGAATTCAAATCTGCCATTCCCATGGGCTACCACCTCCCTTCCTACTTCAGATCCCTCCCTGAGAGGGAGCTGTTACACCCTGGTGCCCTTTGACTTATCAGTTACTAATGTATGTAAAATATTCATTCATTCAAGAAGCATTTCAGTGGCTACTCTGTTCCAGGCACTGTGTTAATCCCTCATCAGCCCTGTGCTTTCATTGGTATAAGAAGCTTCCCATGAGGAAACTCCCTCAATCAATTTAGTTCACTCTCTGCTCTGCAACATTGTCTCAGCATCTTAGAAAGTTCTCTGAGGCCCTGAGAGGTTGAGTAACTTGACCAGACTCACCCAGCCAGTATTTGTTACAAGCAGGACTTGTAACCAGGTCATCCTGAACCCAGGCAGTTGTAGCTATGGTTGTTCAGTCATTTCAGTCAGAACCCCACTTGGGGTTTTCTTGGCAAAGTTACTAGAGTGGTTTGCTATTTCCCTCTCCAGCTCATTTTATAGATGTGGGAACTGAGGCAAAGAGGGTGTAGTGACTTGCCCAGGGTCACACAGATAGTGTCTGAGGTCACATTTGAACTCAGGTCTTTCTGACTCCAGGCCTGGTACTCTATCCACTGTGCCTCCTAGCTGCCCCTAGACCCCAACGCAGACTCTACACAAAACTGCCTCTTTTGCACTATGCCAGGCAATGGAGATACAGAATTTAAAAAAAATATTAAAACTGTCGCTGACCTCAAAGAGTTTACATTCTAATATGTATGGCAGATAGAGCGCTGGGCCTGGTATCGAGAAGACCTGAGTTTGAATCCAGCCTCTGACACTTACTAGCTGTGTGACCCTGGGCAAGTCACTTAACCTCACCCATACAATGAGGGTAACCATAGCGCCCCCTCCCAAGGTCGTTGTGAAGATGAAATGAGATAATCATTGTAAAGTGCTTAGCACCATGCCTGGCACACGGAAAGCACTATGTAAATGTTAGCTATTATCATTAAGCACTACACAAATTTCGCTATTATTATCGTTATTATTAATGGAATCTTTCCTAATTTAGAGATCAGACCCATGGATTTCCTTCGATGCTTGACTCTCTACTGAGCTCTAGAAAAAAGCCAGCTCCTCCAAATCCACACTCACAGGTGGGAAAGATTACAGTGGGGACACACAGCAGAAAATTGGGATGGACAACTGAAAAGAGGGCCATTGGTGAAGACAGAAATACAATGCACAAGGGTGGAGAGAACACAGGGCAGCGCTCAAACAAGCCGGCTTGGAATCCTAGCTTAGCTCCTTACCACCTGCAGGACCTTACACCAGTCACTTCCTTTCTCTTGACCTTTATTACCTTATTTGTAAAAGAGGGAGGTTGTACAAGATCAGGGCTTTTTAACCTTTTCTGTGTCATGGTCCCTCTGAGCAGTCTAACGATAATGTTTTTTTTTTAAATATGCAAAATAAAATACAAGATTACAAAGGAAAACCAACTATATTGAAACACAGTTATCAAAAATATTTTTAAAAACAAGTTCACGGACCCCAGGTTAAGAACTTCTGTAAGGAAGGAAGGAAGCATTTATAGAGTGCCTACTATGTGCCAGGCCGTATACTAAGTGCTTTACAAATATTATCTCATTGGATCTACACAACAACCCTGTTGAGGTGGGTGCTATTATTATCCCCACTTTTCAGATGATGAATGTGAGGCATATGGAAGTGACTTTCCCAGGGTCACATAGCTAGTAAGTATAGGAGGCTGCATTTGAACTCAGGACTTCCTGACACCTAGTCCAGCGATAGGTTGCCTTACCTAGCTGCCTCTGGACTAAATGACCTCTCCTGTCTCTAAATCCTATAATCCTGTTTGATTCCCTACCTCCCTTTAGCCGTGGCTAAATCTCCAATCCTTGCTCTGACTCCATTTTCCGCCAAAGGAAAATAATAACTAAAGTCCAAACATAACAAAACCATGAGGGTGGAAATCAGCAGAAGAAAGCAAGAATTATAATAGCTGGCACTTACAGAGTGGTTTTGTTGGTTGTTTTTTTTACCTAATGTTTTAAGGTTTGCAAAGCTCCTTCCATATGTCACCTCATTCAATCCTCACAACAGTCTTGGAAAGTAGCTGCTATTATTAACTCCACTTTACAGATGAGGAAACTGAGGCAGAGAGGGGTCACTCCCAGCGTCAGACAGCCAATAAGTATCTGAAGCAGGTCTGAGTTTAAGTTCTCAGTTCAACTCTGATGCATTGAACCACTAGCTACCCTCAATAATTTTTGGTCTTATTTTATTCAATATTCTTTTTATTCCCAAGTAGGGTCAGTAGAGCGGCTTGCTGGAGGCCTAATTTCTTTCTGCTCAGAAGAGATGCCAGGATCTTCCTCTGCAAGGTATTCCTTATACCCGGATGATGTCACCAGGGTATTGGACAGAGTGCTTGTTGGCATACTTTGGCCATAATTCAAAAGAAATGCACCTACAGCATAAAATAAACTAAAAATCAAATGCCCATGTACAACAGACAGAAAGCAAAGGACAGTGGGGCCAAGGGAATAGGAGGCATAGTGAAAAGAATACAAATATGAAAACAGCTGGAGGGGGGAGGGTTAGATTCTCCTCCCTGCCCCTTATCCCCCCACTTCTCTCTGTCTCTCAAGGACATCAAGATCTGACAGGCTGTGCTGATAAGCCCCAAGGTGCTTTGCTTGCTGTCCTTACCCACCTGGCTAAGGGAGCAGGAGTCCAAGATGGGATCTTTCTGCTGATGACATCTGACTCTGTTACAGGTACAGAGCTCAGAGGACAATTCTGTCACTGATGCATGAGGCACAGCAGAACCCATAGTCCTCAGGGTTCTGGCAGGACTGCAAAATGGGGCTGCCAATAAAATTCAGGAGGACTGGGTCCAAAAAGGAGCTGGGAGGCAGAGGCAAAGGGGGCATTTTTATGCTGCAGTTAGGATTTTTCTGACAGTAACAGCACTTTTAAAGCCAGCATTGAAGTTTCCCTAATGCAAAGGCTTTAATTTAGTCCTTTCTGGCAAAATAATACCTTACTTAGCATTTAACACAAGAGTTCTTAACCTTTTTGATGTCATGGACCCCTTTGGCAGTGTGGTAAAGTCTATGGAATCCCTTTTCAGAACAATGTGGTTTTTATTTTAGCAGTATAATTTTAAAATATAGCATTGGAAAATACTAAATTTCAGTCAGAAGTTAATGAAAACAGAGAATTTTTCCCACCCAAGTTCATAGACTCCTTGAAATCTATCTATAGACTCCATAAGGGTCCCAGAGACCCCAGGTTAAGAATCTCTGCTGTAGAAGAAACATATAAAAACCAATATTACTATAAATTATAATCTCAAACTTACTTAATATTTTTCATCCAAGGCCCTCAAAGTACTAGATACTAAAAAATCCACATTTCATCTCTACTAGAGAAGATGAAAGAGTATCATTTTACAGTACCCATTTTACAGGTGTTAAAACTGGGGCACAAGAAGACTTAGTGGAAAAAAACATTTTATTTCAGCTCTCCTGGCCAGTCTCTCACACTTAATGGGGTGGGGCAAGGGGTTGGAGGCCTCTGAATCCTAACCCAAGGCTCTGAGAAAATAGCCTGGGCTTTCAGATACCAAAAGCAACACCCAACCTTAAGCAAGGATTGAGCACTAGCTAACCCTGGCTCTTTTCCAAGGAATGGGTCACTAGTGGTGTTAATTTAGATGTTCTCTAGCCTAGCACCTCTTTCCAGTTACAAGTTAAAATTCTTCAGAAGTTAATTCCCCTGACTACAAGCCCACCAAGCAAACTCCATTTTTTATTAGCAATTTGCTGCTTTTTCCTCAAATTCTCCTTGTCTAAGAGTTCCACCCCCACAACTTCCACCTGAAGTAACAAAAACCAGCCCTGTAAATCAATCCATCACTCAACCACAAGGGACCAGAAAAAAACAACTGATCCAGTCACAAACATTCCTACTTAAATGCCCAGACTGGTCCATGGAACCTAACACTACACCAAATGGATCCATTTTCCTCTCTTTCCTGAAGTAAGAGATGGAGCTGCTGACTAACTTGGCATGTCAGTTCGGCAAGTCAGTCCCCGTCCCATAAACTTGGGGAATTTAATTTACTTTGTAGTTGCATTCATTCATAGGCTGAGGTTCACCCAGCTCAGTTCACCCTGAAATCTCACCTTTCCACAATTCCCTTCTAGAAAGCAGAGAGCTAAACCTGCTTTCCATTCAGAAGATAACTTGAGCTCTGAAAAGGCTCTTCTTCCTAGAAGGTGAATGGGAAATCAGGGCAGCCCTGTCACAGGATCAGAGTCAGGCAGCCATGAAATTCCACAATTTTTCCTGGAGAAGAAACCTTTTCACTAAAGACAGGGGGGTTGGTCCTTGTATTGCAGGCAAAATGTACCTACCTCTCCCCGAAGAGGCATCCCACACTCCACCCTCAGTACTGGCCTTCTCCAGCCTCTTGTGGGAAGAAGAAAGAAAAGAATGATACCTCCCAGTGACTCTGCTTTGAATAGTAAAGGCAGGAAACTTGTAACTAAAGCATAAAGAACTCGGGAGAACTAGGTGTACCAGAGTGCCCAAGGTTACACAGTGGGAAAAGGCTTTGTGGGCTTTCTGACTCCTCTCCCTAAGAGACAGACTGAAGCAACAGCAGGAGAAAAGCTGGGGGGGGGGGGGACGACATCAAACACCTGCCTATGTGTGTGGGGAGGTTTCTGGAGATGGGGAATGGGGTTAAACCAGATAGTCCCTGAGGAGAACTAGGGTCGGGAGAAGAAAAGGAAAGGGGTAAGGAAGGACAAGAGAAAGAGGAAAAGAGAAAGACCTAGAAGAGATGCTAATGTCTCAGTGTCCTTGCCAGAGAAAGGTCTGTGCAGTCCCAGCCTCTCTTATCCCCACCCCCAAATCTCCCCGCTGTGTAACTATACCCTCAAATCAGAACGAAGAGGATCACGTCTAGCTGCAAAAGGGGTCTGGGACTAGGCTGCAGTGCAGGGCACTCCCTTGGCAGATGGAGGTGTCTAAGTGTAAACCCTCCTTCCCCAGCCTCCTCTACCCCTCCGCCCCCCAACACCTGCTTTTCCTTGTACAGGAATGATGATTCTGGAAGGCTCCCTGTCTCCTTTCTCCCAATCCTTGTTTTCACCAGGTCTGGGGCAGCAAAGACCCAAGGTTTTTGATCCATCTGGGGAGGGAGTAGGTTGGCACTGTTTTCTCTATGGTCTCCCCCGCACCCCAATTTCTGTCTCCTGTGCCCTTAGCACCTCTGGACCGAACCTTTCAAACCCTGGCACGCCCCCAAGTCTGGCTCCTCCCGTTGCCCCCACGATCCGAGCTCCCTCCCCCCCACCCAGTTTTACCTGGGCTGCTCCCCCCCACCCGTGAGAGCTGAAGAGGACCACAGGCCATCCCTTGCGACTGTCCCTCTACCCCAGGAAAGGTTGCCTTCTACAACCTACTACGGGAGACAGTGATGAACGATGAGCCCGGGCCCCTTTCCTCCCCTTTCTTCGAAGCCCCTTTGTTTCAGGCGGGGGAAAGTTGCCAGTTTGCACCTCTCCCTCCCTCCCTCCCCAACCCCCGCAAGAAAACCAACCCTAAACATGCAACCTTCTCGGGAGCCAGACTCGAAAGCGAAAGCAAAGGAGGACCAGGGATGAAACACCCTACAGCGTGCGCGCGCACGCACAACACACATTCACACACTCACAGACCCCAGCAGATCCACACACACACGTCACCCCCTCCGATGCCCACCAGCCTCCTCGCCCTCCCCTTTTCTCCCCCTCCCTGCCCCGCACTGGCCACCTCCCCGCTGCAGGAGGCCTCTGCAAAGACTCCAAGCGCACCTACCAGTGACGGGACCAGAGGCTGAGATCATTGGCGCGGGGCACGGGGCCCGCCGGGCCAGCAGTCCGCTGCAGGTGCTGCCCAGGAGCGAGTTCTCAGCTCCTCTATGCGTCCTCCTCCTCCCGGGGCTGGAGCGCTCGCCTCCTCCGCCTCCTCCCCACCCCCCACGGCAGCCTCTCCCGGGCGCGCACTGGCTGGTTCTGGGTCTTCTCTGCTCCGCTCCTCTCTGTTCTGCCACTCAGACCCGCATTGTCTTCTCCTGCTTAGGAAGATGCCTGGAGAGCGAGAGGGCAATTGCGGCCGTGGCTGAAGATTTCAATGTATCAGTGGCACTCACCCATAGTATGGATGCGGTTGCAGACTGCACATGCTCCCTTCTGCCGGTCGGCCTTCCCCCGATCCTGCCTTAACTCCTTCACTGCTTGCCCTGGCTAGCGCCTGGCAGGGTCGACCTCCACTTCTTTCTTACGTCCTGGGGCTAGAGGTTGTTGGGGGATTGGAAAAGAGGGAGCCCCGGATGAGGATGGAAAATAAATTTAAGTCCCCGGTTGTGTGGTACAGGTGTCCACCAGCCTCGATTCCCTTAGCCTCCTTTTCCTTCCTGCTCATCGCATCTAGACCTGCAGGAGCCCCAAGGACCCCTCTTCTGTCTTCTTATATGTTTTCCGGATTTCCCAGCTCGAGATTCATGCCCCGCCCAAACACAAAGTGTAGCAATATTCACGGCGCATTTTTACCCCAAATGTTTCAGCTTTTTTTTTAGGCTGGGGCCACTTAAAGTAGATGCCATCTAGCTCCCAAGGGAAATAAGTTTGCTCTTTCTAGGGATTATCTGGGTATAGTTGAAAGTCAGGGTGTCTGGAGCTTCCATACAGGGGCTCAATTTGCTGAAAAATCTAGAAGTCTGTACCTATTGTGGCCTTGGTTTTCCCTTCTCTGGATGGAAAAAATACTTCCCCATGTAGCCCAATGCTTAATGACGAGGCCGACCTGACCTTTGATTCCCAAAAGCGGTGTCAATGTCACAGGAGTAACAGATGCTCATGCTTTGTCATGTTCTCTTTAATTATTTTGATGTATTTATTTATTTGTTTGTTTGTTT
This sequence comes from Trichosurus vulpecula, assembly GCF_011100635.1. NCBI lineage: Eukaryota > Metazoa > Chordata > Mammalia > Diprotodontia > Phalangeridae > Trichosurus > Trichosurus vulpecula. The sequence continues at coordinate 225,801,556 of NC_050580.1, forward strand.
GTTTGCCCAGGTTGTTGATAATTTGAAGGGAAGAGTGTCAGTGTTGCTAAAGATCTCTGTGCTCCTCCCTCTCACTGGGACTGCACCAAAAACATGATTATAGCAGAATGAAGCCCTTTGAATGGAGAAATGGAAGGAACTCTCCCATACACATTCACCTGCTCTAGAGAAAGACTTCCTGTCACTCCTTCCATTTGGCACAGGGAACAGACAGAGACATTGCAAGCTCTGGCTTTGGGCCTTCTGCCCTTGAGACAATAACTTCCAGCTGATGGCAGCTGTGGCTTGCTGCTGCATTTTGTCCCTAGAGCTGTGATGGAAAAAAGGTAGATCATACTGAGACCCAGAACAGGGACCACACTGAGGGGCAACCTAGGCCTAGAGAATAGTCAATTAGGGACCAATGTGGAGAGGTAAGTAGACCAGGCAGCAGAGACAAGGGGCTTCAAAAACCTCAGTGCCTGAGAAGACCAGGAGACCAAAACACCTTCTAGCATTGGCCCAGGTTTCTCCCTTGCTTTTACTGTTGTAGTCTGGGATGTAGATCTGGGTCTTGAATTACAGTGTAAATCCCCTTATGCCTTTTCCATTACCTGCAGGAATGGGAGGAAGTTATGGCTCAGTAGAAAACTTGTGTAGGAATATTGAGAAGTTTCCCTTTATGTTTTTGCTATGCTAAATGAGCTACTTGGCTACTGAGTATTTATTGCTTGTGTAATATAAAAGGTCAAGACTAAGTTAATAAATTTACCAAATAAAGGGTAGGGCTCCAGGGCTTCATATTTTGTCATTTTAATAATCCCAAACAATACCCCTATATAAAAATTCAGAATCCAGTCAGTGAGGGTTTCTTTTATCACCGCCACCCCGCCCACCTTCCCCCTACCCCCCCCCTCCACCCTGGCCACCCAATCATTAGACTTTTTATTGCTTGGTAGGTTGGGAGTTTCACACATGTGCCGTGGAGGAGATCTCCTGTGCATGTGTCAAAGAGACTTTGATGAGACCATTGGGCTGGTGCCTTGAGTATATAGCATTATTTGGTGAGCAAATTATGTTTTCGTGACTGGTTAATCAATAAAGTTTCTTCCCTGTGTTTCTGCAGCTTTATCCAAGGCAATAATGAGTCCTTGTGGGCTGCTTGTACTATTGCAGTGCCCCAAGTGTCATGTGGAATACCCATGAAGTACACACAGCATACAGCCCTATCAAACAAGTTTTAATAGGTCTTGTCCTACAAAACTGAAAAAAAAAACCCAATACATCTGGTGTCTGAGACTGAGCCTAGTTAAGTTAGGAGAGATATCGCCAGAAGGCTAGCTAACCTTTTTCTTATTGTTCAGTTGTGTCCAACTCTTCTTGACCCCATTTGGGATTTTCTTGGCAAAGATACTGGACTGTTTTTCATTTTCTTCTCCAGCTGAGTTGCTAAGGCAAACGGGGTAAAGTGGCTTGTCCAGGGTCACATGGCTAATAAGTGTGTGAGGCCAAATTTGGACTCATTGATATGAGTCTTCCTGACTTCAGGCCTGGTACACTATCCACTGGGCCACCTAGTTGCCTCTTACCTGGCTTACCTAACAAGTGATTAATTTGCTGTCTGCTACCTCAATTAATATGTGTGTGGGTTGTGATCTTCATCATGGGAGGGAAGACATTTTCTAATGAAATTGCATATCTTTACAAATATTCAAGCAAATGGAAGATAGTGTCAAATGTGATCTGGAAAGTACTTGGAAATCATGGAAAGCACTGTTGTTTTAGAAGTGGAATATATCGTCCACATTGGGTTCCAGGGATCTGCTGGCCTGAGTGGTCTGAGGCCTTGCTTCAGAGGTACTGTGTTCATTTGTTTGTCTTTTGTTTTTGAAGAGGACCATGACATCAGGCAAATGATGACATGACTTGCAGTTGACTTTGATTTGAGGGAGGGAGGGCTGTGCAAGGTCACCAGCCTCACCTTTTCCTCCAGAGCCATGTGGGTCCAGTGACAAGATATTCATCAGGATGACTAGAGATGACCCAGGATGTAATGGGAGACTCTGGCCCTTTTAGGCACAGGCCTTTTCATGTACTCACTTAGAGTGAGGTAAAGCCCATTCAGTGAATAGGCCTCTTTAAGAAGTGAGTCAAGGAATGGCCCTTTTAATTAGAAAAAAGGGGAAAAAATCAAGCTGTGAGGGGAAGACCCTCAGGGTTGCTGTTCCAAAGAGAAACTGTTACCGTTGACATTCACTCTAAGCCAGGAGGGCCCAAAATGCAGGCATTAAGCAGAGCTTGGGCAGGGACCTATTCATGAGCTTCAGAGTGAACTGGGTTTAAGGTTTTGAGGAACGAAGCAAGGAAGGAAGGAATCTAGGCAGTTCACTCTAAGTGAGTACATGAAAAGGCCTGAGCCTAGAAGGGCCGGGGTCTCTCATTGCATCCTGAGTCATCTCCAGCCATTCCTCACTCAAATCCAAGTCAACTGCAAGTCATATCATTTCCCTGATGTCATGGTCCTCTTCGAGAGCGAAGGACAAACACAACCTGCGAGTAAACCGAGCTGCCTGAAAGGGGACCCCGCTAGTTGGGTAACTCAGCTCGCCCTCTCCCTTTCCCACTGTGTTCATTTAGTGGAAGATGGAAAGAGGAGGCTCCACCCTTTCTTCACTTCTTTAAAAGTAGGACAAAGATATTCCAGGGAAGGGTCCCCTAATAGGAAATTGACATTCATCCAGTCAGAGCCTGTCCCTTCTATGGTGGGGGAACCTTGCTACTCTCTATTCTTGACTTTTTGTGAATCCATTTGTTACCTTTTAATTGCCTGATTTGGTGATTCTCCCTCAGTTGTCCTCAGGTCACTGGTTTCTTCTTACCTTAAAGATCAATATTAGAGGTGTAGACTTGTCCGAGGATGGGTGGAAGGTCTCAAACAGAAAGTTCTCATCCCACCTCTATATACAATGCATTTCTGAGCAAACCAATCCCTTGTAGTTTGAGCAGAAACTGGGGCAAGGTCAAGAAAAAAAGGGGAATTTCACAAGGTTCCCAATACTTAGCTGTGAAGCTGGCCTGGGGCCTGCTTTTTCTGGCTTCTTGACTGAATTTCAACTTTCCCTATGAGTATTTAGAGATGGACGTAGGAGATAGGTATCCTCCCTGGGGAACTTGAAAGAGAGGAAGCTTTCACAGGACAGTCCTGGTAAAGAAATCTTTGAGTCATCAGGTATGTCACTCTCGGCAAGAGCTGGTCCAGGGTGACAAATGTTAGGATGGGAACTCTTTTTTTTCTAGATCACCTTTAGGAGCCCCCGGTAGACCCAATTCTCCCTGAGTCCATGAGAGGCAGCATGACATAGGGAAAGCATCAATGGCACATGCAGTCAGATGACCTGGGTTCAAAGACTGACTCTGCCATTGACTAGCTATAACTAGTTTCGACTATTCATTTAGTCCCTCTAAACCTTTGTTTCCTCTTCTGTAAAGTGGGAATGATAATATTTGTCATTCCTAGGCTTCACTGGGTTGTGAAGACCAAAGGAGATGAAGCCTTTAAGATCTTAGAGCACCGTAGAAATGCCCCATAGAAGCATCCAGAGGACCTCAATATAAAGAGTCCCCCTTTTCATCTTGGACTTCGCTGGATCTCCTCTATTGCACTGGTAAACACCTTTGGGGAGCATGCATCTCCTTGATTTATGCCTTGCTTGAAGGCAAGCATCACTGAACAGAGTTATTTCTGGTATTGTGTATATGAAGGGATATTGATTGATTTTGATATGTGGAATGATGATAAATATCTTGCTTTTTAAAGCCTTTAAGGCAGCATTTCGCTCTATCAAATTAAATGCATTTTTATAATTAATAAACAATAACCACAATGGGATATTATATTCTCTGTGTCTTTTGTTCAATTGCTAAATGGCAAAGATGTAATCAGTTATTGAATATTGCTTGCAAAAGTTTTCTTGTTCTCTATTTACCAGTGTGATGGAGGAGATCCAGCAGAGTACAAGATGAAAAGGGTGGCTCTCTATGGTGAGGTCCTCTGGATACACCTGTGGGGCATTTATATAGTGCTTTAAAATCTTAAAGGCTTCATCTGCTTTGCTCTTCACAACATTGTGTTGGTTACAGCAGTCATTTTGGCTCTGGTACAAAGTTCCTGGAACATCACAAAGCCTCTTGTGACTCAAAAATAATGACTCAAAAAAGGTTGGCCCAACTGTCCATATAGGAAAGACTAAAGAAAATCTATTACCAGCCTATCACATTCTTTTGGATGGAAACTTACAGAACCTGTCCATGAATATGGACATCCGGGATGGCCAGTACAGATGGACAAAGAAGTTGGGCCTGGAGTTGAACAGGAGGAGATGAAGCTGGATTGCCTTCACGAAAATGCAGATTTCCTTAAATGATTCCAAACTTCCCATGGAAACTATGGTCTATCTTTTTAATGCCAACATTTTACAAGTGTTAGTGTATTGCAACAAGATTATGATATTGGATTACGATAGCCTACAGGAAAATTTTAAATGGAGATCACACAGAGGGCAATAGAGAAGTGTATGGGGGCCAAGGAGGATGAAACATGTAGCCAATGTGGGATTTGAAGAAAAAAAAGAACAGGAATAACAATTGTCATCAAGGCAATCATGTCACATGGTGAGGATAAGGGAGGGGATGTGGACAGCAAGAGTGTTCCATTTGTATCCTTACAATTTTAGGAGAAATTAAGAAAGACCTCTGACCTCTTAGGTGGGCATTCTATGGCAAACTTACAGGTATATAAAGAAAAGATTTACACAGGATGGACAGGCAAATGATCTGCTGCAATCTGTATCATTGGAAAGAAATCCCAAATCAATGAGATCTCAGCTACATATGAGTATATCGATGCCAGCAGCTATCATTAGCAATCATAACAATTGTAATTAATCAACAAGCACTTATTAAGTTCTTGATATGTGCTGGGTGGTAGAGATACAAATATGAGAATATCTATTATATTTTACAAATTAAGTTTAAATAATCACTACAGAGACTTTGGAAACTTGTACAGACAAAAGAGAGGAGGAGAATTCTGGAGATGGACAGTTTAATATTCATCTTTGCAGTCTGTTTGCGGTATGGAGAGAGGACTAACAGAACTTCATTGCTGAGAATACTTGGACAGTGATCGGTCATGGCAGAAGGAGTTGTCTGTATGAGACACTTGGAGACAAGTAAGTTTGACTCCCATTCCCAAGGGGATCAGAAGGGAAACTGAGAGAGTTTTAACTGCTTTTCTGAAGAGCACTCAACTATTCTGTCATTCAAGGAGATGGCAATCCCCCTCCGCACCTCCCCCTACCCACCCCAGGAGAACTGTTGTCAAACTGCAAGCCTACTATTTTGGAGGAAATGACTCTTGATGATTGGGTGAGAGGAATTCTAGTCAATACCTTTTTCCCCCTATTTTCATAGCATAGCATAAAGCTGAAATATTGTTTAAATGTTCTTCTATGTTTTGTATGAGTTGTCAAACCTTAATAACATATATAAGCCTTAGAGTTTGGAGTCTGTGAGTAAGAAAAGTAAAATAACCTATAAGAGAAAAGATTTCCCTGGTTTTTCTGGATGGGATGCTCAAGTTAAGTCATTAATCAACTATTAATTAATGAGATATTGGGCATTTTAAGTTTTGCCAAGGCAATTTTAGATTATACCCATTATATTTTCTTTGAACTTGGTGAGAAAAGTATAATTAATAGCTAATATAGTACACGATTATTGTATGTAACAATACATTAATAATTATACATTGTTAATATATAATTATGTATTAGTTACATATTACATGTACTAATTAATAATTACCTTATAAAGTCAGTAGCAGTTTAAGGGTTGGGAATTTGGTGTTTCATCCTCCAGAGCACTTGAGATGATTTTCTCACATCCTACACTGTAGACCCACACCTCCTAGTAGAGTTGCTACATGTGGGGTCTTGTCCAAGAGACTGCTACCTGTGAGTTATCAAAAGCCTGTTGCACATATAATTAGCATATTATATAGATAGACAGACAGGCAGAGGGATAAATAAATGGATAGATAAATAAATAGAGCATTTATTAAGTGCTTATTATTTGCCAGGTAGTCTTAAACACTAAAAAGACAAGACATCCTCAAGGAGCTTACATTCTAATGGAAGAAAACAACACATAAAAGGGAGAAGGGAAAGTGGGGGAGGTCCACTCTGGACCAAGGCTGCTATTAGGGAGGTGGAGAAGTCCAAAGAGTCAGGAATAGAGCTCGGAGGGAAGTAAATATAGCTTGGGCACCTTCTGAAATAGTAGTCCAGGCCAGAGACACAAGAATTAGAAGAGAGGTGAATAGGGGTAAAGTCTCTGGGGTGAGAAAACTCCTATTGAGGAACATTATGCTGATCGCATCAGAACCTCCTATATGAAATCCAGGGCTACTCAAAACTATCCACACAGGGGAAAAAACAAAGAAAACAAAAGCAAATGGATTAAGAATGCCTATTTTGCTGAATTTCTTAAGGAAGAGGTTGAGCAACAGAAATGAGACAAAGAGAGCACAGTATAGTATGCACCAAATGCTTTTCCAATTCAATTTAAACAGTGCTTAGGGAACACTTGCTAAGTGTAAGGCCCTGTGTTAGATGCTAGGGATAGAAAGATGAAGATGAAACAGTCCCTGCCTTCAATGAGTTTACACTCCATCAGAGGGGAAATGACATGTACCCAAATAGATACAATACAAGATACAATCTGATACAAACAAAAGAGAGATCCGGACAAAGTCTGCTAAGAAACTACTTCGTGGCACTGATTGGATGAATGAATAAAGCATTTATTAAGTGATTACTATATGCAAAACACTGTGCTAAGTGCTGGGGATACTAATAGAAAAGTAAAATCATCCCTTCTCCCAAGAAGCTCACATTCCAAAAGTGGAGATAACCTTTATGGCAGGTTTAAGCTGCAAGTCAAATGGAAAATTCCCAGGGTCTTTAGGGTACGGTGGCAAAGCAAACGTTACTGCATGATCTCTGATACCCAGTTTGGGCCTCCAGGGGCCATAGCAGGGGATAGTGTCATTTCTTGGTTGGGGATTATATAAGGAGAAGACAGAGATTTTGCTGTTGTGCCAACAGAGACAGAAAACCAAGGATTGTTGCAGCGGGTGGGGCCTAGTCCCAGGTTACCTCACCCAAAACTGAAGCGACAGAGACGCAATTAGACTGTAAGAATGGGGAGATCGATTTATTCACCCTCTCCCCTCTTAAAGCTAGTGATAAGATGCCCACCAATCAAGTTATTCCTAGGTCTTAAATGAAGAGAGAGAAGGCCTTCAAGTTGGAATGACTTCACTCAGGACTCCAGATAGTTTAAAGGATCTTTGCTGCACATCAAGGACCATCTATAAAAGGATTCTTTCCAGAAATTAGAGCACGCAAAGCATTGTAACATATCCCTAAGGAGAAAGGTAGGACTGGATAGTGGTGGGGAAGGGGAGTATCAAACAGGGTCATCAGGCATTTTGGAGAAGACACAAGCTGAGGGAGGTTCCAAAAAAAAAAGTTATATTTTTCCCCAATTTCTCTTCATGGGACCTGTCTCTCTAGAGACTTTATAATATAAACTTCTATCTTGTTACAAACATCTCCAGTAAAATTAAACTTAGCCTCAACCACAGAGGCCAGGGCCTAACTAGAAATAGATACAAATGTAAAGTTAGGCAGGAAACTGAACTTCTGCCTAAATGTTAGAAAAAAATATTTTAAATAACAGTGAGTTACACAGACTATCAGAACCAAACAGACTACTCTATCCAAGAACATGGGATGGAACAAAGCCCTTGAAAGTCCCAGTCCAAGAACTGAAGAAATAAGTTTAAAAAAGGGAAACTGAATACAATGAACAAATATTATAGGTTAAGAGAAGCCTATGAGATAAACCCAGAAGGAAGTAATTTTGCAATAAGTACAAGCAAAGAATGACTGGGCCATCAGGAGTGATTAGAAGAAAATGAAGGAAGGGGAATAAATTAAATTAGGGCTTTTATGGAAAAAAGATTGAAAGTTAAATAAATAGCTAGAGCTGGACCATATTTCAATAAATCATAAATGAAAATTGCCCAAATATAATTGGAACCATAGGGCAAAGTGAAAATGGAAACATATGCATTGTAATATCAATTCAGTTGGGACTTTTTTACTGTTTTAGAATGATAAATTAATTAAGGGTCTTTGATTGAGCCCTACCAGGTGGAAAACCCCAGGCCCAAACCCCTATCCTCTAGGTGCTAAGCCTATGTGGGCAGGAAGCCCTCAGGGTCCTAAAGGGAGTTGCTAAAACCGGAGCCAATAGTAGGAGCCTGAGTTCTGGTCACTCAGATGACATTTGATGACGGCTAAAGAGTGTATAAAAAGAGAGAACAGAGCTATTTTGGGGGGGGCTTTGAGCCACAGGAGGAGTGGCACGTGACTCTGGGCCAGCCGTTGTTATGCACTCCCTGGCTCCTGAACTCAGATGTTGATGGTTTCTTGGTAACTATGAATTGTACTTGGTCTGTTTATAATGTATGTTTGTAATTTGTATTTGCTCTGAAGTTCAGGGTGCTAGTTTCTTCCCCTGAACTAAGTGAGTTTATGTGTGTATGTTGGATTAAAATAAGATCGTTAACCCCTTAACGTTACTTTCCTTAGTAAAGCAAGTCAAAGAACTTGTGCTGGCAGCATTCTTGTTGTTGGGCTTGTGTTGGTCTTTAACCCCCACAACAGCTGCTAGCCAAATTGTTGCTACATGCATCAATCACCTCCTCAAAGAAATCCCAAATTGAAAACTCCCAGGGTTATCATAGACCAAAACCAGAGCTTCTAATCAAAGAAAAATACTATAAGCAGCTAGAAAGAAAGAACTCAAATACTAAGGAACCATAGTCAGGATCGCGCAAAATTGTGCTACAGCTACGATAAAGAAGAGAAAATCTTAGTGAATCAAGTTGGAATGAAGATGTAGTTGTAGCAATTGCCTGTGTTCCACCCACATTTGCTTGTAGGTGATCCAATCTCTGATTGCCACTTGAGTGATTGAACGTACTATTGAACAGACAAACAGTCCCACCCTGGAAAGTATCTCTGGGTTTTTTTCTTTTTAAATATTGAAATTTTTCTGGCTCATTGGCCAGAAGGAATATAGTGAGTCCTCTCTGATCTCAGCAAAGTACCAGCAAAGGGGCCAAATCTTGCTGTGAATCATTGGTCTGAGGTTCTTCTCTCATCTTGCACTAGTCTGGAAATGGAGACCCATGCTAAGATAGCTTTCCTTCCCTTCAGCTTTGGGTTCAGATTATCAATTCTGGTTCTAAAACAACTCTGAAGTCTTCTTTCCTACCCCCATCACCTATTCACATCTGTCTCTACTGCAATAGAGTATCCTTCCAAACTCTATTTTAATGTAGGGCTATAATCAGATAATTTATCTTTTATTAGTAAATTTGCTATCATTACCTTAATTAATAGCAAAAGTGTCTACTCCTGTTCATTAAACACTAATTATTTAATAACTGGAGAAATCTCCTTTCCCATGAGTAATTACTCTAACATCTATAATTAAATTTTAAAATTATTGATTAGTTATATTAACAAATAAAACCAATGATAAACATAAAACATATGTAATTTATTTATCATATTTTGCCTGCTATTAATGTTACAACATATGTGACCTCAAACTCAGTATAACAATATTTAACTCCTTCTTCCAATCTGGAAACTCAGCCTTACACTATTTAGCTCTCTCCCAATACTGATTAAATCCTTTTAAGAATCTTCTTAATTTTTCTTTTCAAGATTAATCCTTTCTGTCTTCTCTTGTGTAACCATAGAACATAATTTTTCAGCTTCTCTCATGCTCTTTATAGTATTCTTTTTATAAATTTGTCTTGTAGGGTTTTCTTGTAAAAGAAAATTTGATAGTTTTCACAAGAAAGAAGACATTTCTACCTTTTTTTCTTCTTCCTTCTTCATACATTCTTACTAAAATCTATGAATCACATGGATCACAGATAATACACGCATTTTCTCTCTGATTCCACAGGAGAAACTCTTTGTATCAAGATATTTTTTTCAGCTGTCTCTTTAAAATTGCCACTACAAATTGCTTCCCCCTCCCTCAACATTGTATTTGCTTTATATTTATATTTATATTATATTAACAAAACTCTATAGTATCCATTAGTTAGATTTTCAATACAGGATTACATTAGGTGGTGGTAGTGGTGGTGGTTGTGCAGTCATGTCTTCATGACCCCATGGACCATCCTATGCCAGCCCTTTCTATCCTCCACCATCTCTCAAAGTCTATCCAAGTTCATGTTCATTGTTTCTATGAAGGCAAAAGAAAATGCTTACAACCAAGAATAAATTAGGAAACTTAAAAAAATTGATAACTTTCAAGTGTTCCAAATGAAAATATCAGAGTTGAATAGAATCTTTGAAGTCAAACTACACAGGCAAGAGAAACCCAAAAGGTAAATACGTTTGAGCAATTGGATGATGAGGAAGTGCTTACATTCTAATAAAGGGAGAAGAGAGAAGTGTCCCTTCAGAACCAGAATGTCTTCAAAAGTTACAGAGGGAGTTAATAAGACAAACACAGAGCTTGGAGGTGATTTTTGGTTTTTTTATGATGTTCTTAAGAGAGGAAAGAAAAGGGATGGAGGAAAGTAAAATTTTAGGGAAGAAATGAAAAGGGGGGAGGAACTTAGTATTTTGTTTAATTAATGGTGTGAGGTACAGGTGTGTGTATAAACATGGGAGAAAGGGCAGGAGAGCAGCATTACATGAACCTCACTTTATCTGAACTAAATAAAAAAGATTGAAGACAAACACATATGCACATACAAACAAAGAGGTTGGTATAGAGATACATTAAAATAAACAGAGAAATAGGCAAGGAAAGAGAAAAAGAAATGGGAGATTGAAGAGGAAGAATAGAGTTAGGGAAGGGATAAAGAATAGTTACAAGTAAAACAAATTTCAGCTTTGAATAGTGGATCATAAGAGGCATTAAAAAGAAAGAAAGAAATTGTGAGAACCAGAAATCAGATTCTGGGAGAAATAAAGTCAAGACGGGCAGTGGGGCAGAAGCAGATGGCTTTAAATATAGTTTACTAGTACCATAGTCAATATGTAAATTTGTTTTGCTTGATTGTACTAATTTGTTTTCAGGTAGAGCTTTTTTTGAGGGGCTGGGAAGCATGACTCCCATAGCAAAACCAGACTCTCTTCTGGTGGCAAAGAATTGGAAATTGAGGGAATGCTCTTCAATTGGGGAATAGCTGAACAAATTGTGTTATGTGATTGTGATGGAATACTATTGTGCTATAAGAAATGAAGAACATGATGTTCTCAGAAAAACCTGGAAAGATTCATGTGAGCTAATGCAAAGTGAAATGTATTGTGTACAAAATAACACAGGGTTACGTTAGGTGGTGATGGGGACTTAGCTATTCTCAGCAATATGTAATCCAAGACAACTCTGAACGACGAAAAACGCTATCTATACCCAGAGAAAGAACTGATGGTGTCCGAATACAGATTGAAGCATGCTCTTTTAACTTCATGTTTCTTGAGGTTTTTTTGGGGGGGGTCTATGTTTTCTTTCACAACATGACTAATAGTAATATGTTTTGCATGACTATACATGTATAACCTATAGCAAATTGCTTGCCTTCTCATTGAGGGGTTGGAAAGGAAAGAATTTGGAACTCAAAGTTTTAAAAACAAATTTCAAAAAGTTGTTTTTTACATGTAATTGAAGAAAAAGAAAATACTAAATAAATTATTTTTAGTTAAAAAAAAGTCAGTGTAGCCCCAAGCAGCAACCAGCATGACCTAGAACATTAGTGAATATACCCAGCAGCCAAGAAAATGTGTCCTGTAGGTAAAGGTGTATCCAGTAGCTACGCATACACAGAAATGAACTTGGTGGAGAGAATTTTCATAGTACAGGGGAGTGTTGGGCCTGGAGTCAGAAAGACTCATCTCTGTGAGTTCAAATGTAGCCTCAGATACTTAATACTTGTGTGACCCTGGACAAGTCATTTAACTGTGTTCGCCCCAGTTCCCTCATCTGAAATGAGCTGGAGAAGGAAATGGCAAAGTACTCCAGTATCTGTGCCAAGAAAGCCCTAAATGGGGTCATGAAGAGTCGCTCATAACTGAAACAACTAAACAACACTTTAAAGTCAAGCTCACTCTCCCTAGGAACTGAAGTGATAGAAGGGAGAATATGCTCCAGTCAGGAGGGATGTTTTTATGTGATCTGTTTTTGCTATATCTTCTCAATAAATACCCCTTTGCTAATTCTTATTAACTGCTTATTAATGATACCAAAGGAATATCAACTGATTAAATGATGCTGAGATGATCCTAATTAGCCCTGGCAAATAATATTGGGTCAGTGATCACTGATTTTGCAGGCAACACATTGGAATAGGGACTCAGTAGCTTTAGAAGAACTCTGCTGCCCCTGAGGGGTACTTCTAGAATCCTGAAGGGGAGATTTAGCCTGCTACAGTCTGAGAAGCAAAACCTAGTTTTCCTGTGGGTTGGGAGCAGTGGTGTGTTGGTAAATGTTTAATAATTGGCTCACCAAAGGAAAAAATGTATGCACAACACACTTTTGAGTTAATCTTCATTGTTAACATTTTCTCTGTCACTTTCTGAAGCCCAAAAAGTAAATTTATCCTTGATTTGAAACCTTTCCTGATTTCCAAGGTATGAATGCTCAAGCTGAAAATTTAACAATTGGCTCTCTTGAGGATGCCTCAACACACCTCTGATTGGGAGAGGAATACAATAAAATACAATAATAAAATATATAAAATAATAATAATAATAATAAAGATGACCCAGTAGAATACAAAGACTGTTTTTGTGAAGTCTTTATATGCCAGCTGCCTTGCACATTGTCTTAGACATAGTAGGCTCTTTGTAAGTGCTTGTTGGGTAACATAGGACTTGTATATTTTCTTCTGGTCATGCAAAGAGAAATGAAGTCTATAAAGACTAAAATGTTTGAAATTGAAGAACTTAAAGTTTCTCTCATAGCAATTTGGAACTATGCCCAAGGGGCAACCAAAGTTTGCATACCCTTTGATCCAGCAATACCACTACTAGGTCTGTATCCCAAAGAGATCATAAAAAGGACCCATATGTGCAAAAAGATTTATAGTAGCTCTTTTTGTGGTGGCAAAAATTGGAAATTGAGGGGATGTCTATCAGTTGGGGAATGTGGCATATGATTGTGATGCAATACTATTCTTGTATAAGAAATGACAAGCAGGACACTTTCAGAAAAACCTAGATTTACATGAACTGATGCTTAGTGAAGTGAGCAGAACCAGGAGAAAATTGTACACAGTAACAGCAACATTGTAAGATGATTAACTACAATATACAGCTCCTCTCAATATTTTACAAAAATGAATGTTGAAAACTATCTTTATATGTAATCGGAAAAAATGAAATACTATTAAGGAAAAAAAGTTTCTCTCATAAGATACATTTATCCATAAAGCATATCCACAGGCAGTCTTGTCAATTAGTCCAGGTTCATAAGCCTTAAAATGTGAAAAAAAATAAGGTCAACCTAAAAATAAAAAATTTTAAAAATCAAAGAAAAAACTCTAACCAAAAATAAAAAACCACAATACCTTCCATCTCACTTGATCTTCTCCTCATCTATCTGCTCCCCCTACTACTTTTCATTTGGATTGATCACTGGAATCATGAAAATGTGGTGATAGTTTTAGGACTTGTAAACCATTTTTGCAGGCAGAGAGATGTGTAAATGAGACTACAATAAGGAGGATCCCTCTTATGGAGGGTAGTGAAGAAGGGAAAGGGAGTTTTATCTGGGAAACTCCTAAGTTCCCATCCAGGAGGCAGCCCAGGTGCTGGGCAAGTTTAAAAGAACCTCTGCCCTAGAGATTAGAAACCAAATGCCTCCTCCTCCCCCTCCCTCGTGTCCTCTTTTGCAAGTGCACACAGAGTAGAGCTTAGCTGTCTGGGAAGAGACAAAGAGGTATTGTGAAAGGAAGGCTGGTTATGAGGTTTCTTAGCCAAGTACTTGCATGCTGATAGCTAAGCGGCTCCACGTAGCCTACTCTAATCTTCCTATGAATGGCATCAGTTCCTACATGTAAATAGGAACTTTCAAATATATCTAATGATTTTAGGAGCATCCATTCAGAAACCCAGACAACTGACATCCCAATTACAGTTTTCCATCCCTCAGGTCCTAGTTCCCACTGGATCCTGAGTAGGTCAGATTGATGTCTTGAACTTGGAGCGATACCATCTTACTCTGGAAGCAGCGATCTCAGTTTTGCAATTTTAGCCACACTGAGTTGAAGGATTCCAATTTAGGGACTCATGGCATAGCAAAGCATTGGAGATTAGTATCTGCAGGCACATATAAAATTTCCCATGAACATCTACGTAGGCCTTCAGGAGCTTTGGGAATTGTGTATGTGACTGAAAAGACAAGGGTTTCCTCTCTTCATCCTAGAAGCAGCGAAGACGCCAAAATCTTGCAGGGAGAGGCAAGCAGCAAGAGAGGGACAGAGACAGAGACAGAGAGACAGAGGCAGAGACAAGACAGAGGCAGAGATAGACCAAGAAAGAAAAGAGAAAGACAGAGAGACAGAGACAAAGAACAGCAGGGCCTTCTACCTCACAGAACTATGGCTGCCACTGCTACTGTGGCTACTGATATATGCCTTTAACTCGCAAGAGAGAAAGGCAAGAGCAAGAGGGTAGAAACTGCATGTGCTCTCTGTCTGCTACCAACCACAATGGTGAAAGTCCCACCCCCGTCTCCTACTTCCCTTTCCTTGTCTCCTTTTAACAATCTGTTTGTTCACTTTCTGTATTAACCAAATGTTCTCAAAAAGAAACCAGTTTCTCTAAGGTAGCATTCTTTGTGTGTGGGTGTGTCTCTGTGGTATTAAAGGAACCAGTATCACGAAGGGCCACGGCTGCTCTGAAACATACATACACAAAGGATGTTGCCAGAATGTTTTTCTGGCTGAGGACTCAAAACAAACCCAAGAGATATCACTGATAAGTAGTATTATAACAACCCAAAAAGGAAGGAAAGAAAAAAATAAGCAGCTGAAGCCTGGACCTCATGCATTACCCTAGACATAATTGAGTTAAACAGTGATGTAAGGGAAATGAAGTTTCTTAAATAAGGAGCAAGAGTTACTTTCCTCAGTCGTAGTTGTCTCGGGCCCCTCATTCTTTGCCTCTCCCTTCCCCACCTCCACCTCCTACCCCCCACCCCCTCTGCCCCTGCCCCAAACACACAGACACACACACACACACACACACACACACACACACACACACACGAGAGGCAAAATGGACATTGTTCACTAAGGAAAAGACCATGCTTGTAAGGACGCTTAGGAAGGAGTTGGGAAAGAGGGGTGCCATTCACACAAAGATGTGGGCCAAAGAGAGGCAGCTAATAGTTTTCTTCTAGTCGAACACCTCCAACCTAAAGGAAGCAAGGAAGGAAAGAAAAAGGAAGAAAAATATTTTTAAAGTACCTACTATGTATCGGGCACAGTACTAGGTGTTTTACAAATATTATCTCAATTGATCCTCTTGGACACAAATGTTGTTATTTATCCCCATTTTACAGCTGAGGAAACTGAAGTAGGCAGTGGTTAAGTATTACAAATCTTGTTGATTGTCTAGACTTAAGAAAGTGATGAAGAAAATGTTAATAATGCAAATTAAACTTAAAAGTGTGTCCTACATATAGTTTTTCATCAGGAGACCCTGTTGTTGAACATCTACCAGTACATCACTGTTATGCCTCACTTGAACCACATGACCAGCCCACTTCTTTTTCCAAAATTCTTTAACGATAGACTTTTCTTGCTCCACTGAAAATATGTCCCAGTTTACTCGTATTCTCCATGTGTTTCTCAGCTCTCTAGGTCACCCACAACATTAATTCCTTAGAGATTTTGATACTCCAAGATTGACAGCGATATAATATTACTGTGAGAATGTGTGCATTGATGTAATAGCAAGTAAAATGGGACTTTTTGTTGTCTTTTGTTTTGGAGTACTTCTCAACACTAAGGCAAAAACTAAGGCAAAACACTAAGGCTTTTGATTGAGTCTTGCCTTTTGCTAGTTAGGTCAGGAGTGGTGTGAAGCCCCCAAGAGGTGTAAAACCCTTGAGAGGTATGAAGCACTCTGACTGAAGAAGTGTATATATACTCTGAGGTTAGCATTTTTTGGGAGGCTCACTCATTGGAAGAGTGTTGGTGTGGAGACTCTGGGTAGCCGTCAAGGAGTGCCCCCACTCCCACCCCAGCTTTGAAAACTGTTTCAACAATTCAGCTAGCAGCTACTGTGGGGGTGAAAAACCAACACAAGCCCAACAGCAAGGACACTGCAAGCACAGGGTCTTTTGATCTGCTTTACTAAGGAAAGCAATGTTAAGGAGTTAACAATCTTACTTTAAACCAACATACAAATATCATTCGCTCAGCTCAGGGGGAAGAGCCAGCACGCTGAGCTTCAGAGCAAATACAAACAAAGCAAATAAACATGAATCAACAGACAGATTTCCATCTGACAAAATCACAATATACAGTTACCAGAGAAGCATCAACAACTGAGTTTTCTCCAAAGCCAGGGAGCTCATAACAACAGCTGGCCCAGAGTCACACACCACTCCTGCTGTGGCTCAGAGCCCCAAGGGAGAAAGTCAACCTCTGGGTTTATATATCTTGTTCAGGGTCAAAGGTGAGTCACACAGTCACCCACGTGACCTAGAAATTCACAAAAATTCGACTTAAACCCATGTAGACTAGGCTTTCCCTTGAGGCAAGGAGGTTATCAAGGACTCCTAATTTAATCAAGGAAACAAAGGCCAAACTCTTCAAGGGCACTTGATTGAATAAGTGCTAAAAGCCCATCTTGATTGCCAATACAAAAACCAGATGTTGGTGCTTCTCTCTGGTAACTGTGTATGTATAGCTTTGGTCAGACAGCTAGAAGCCTATTGATTTGTGTTATTTGCTCTGTTTATGTTGTAATTTCTGTTTGTGTTTTCTCTGAAATTCAAGGTGCTGACTTTTTCCCCTGAACTAAGTGGATGATATATGTATGCTTAATTAAAGTGAGATTGTTAACCCCTTAAAGAAGCTTTCCTTAGAAAAGCAGATCAAAGAAGCTGTGCTAGCAGCCCTTCTGTGTGCTCTTGTTGTTGGTCTTGTGTTGGTCTTTGACCCCCACAACAGCTGCTAGCAACATTGTTGTTACAATTGAAAATATGGGTCTTTGTCCTGGGAAGCAGTTTTAAATGGTCTAAAGCTCTTCACAGTTTCCCAAATACAATCCATCTTGCTGTCTTTCCTCTTTTTAATTGTGGGCCTAGCTCATAGCATCAGAAGCCCATAGGACCATAAAATCATGGAATTAGATTTGGAAGAGACCTTAGAGGCCTCATTTGTAAGTTAGAAACCTGAGGCACAGGAAGGGTTATTGACTTGATCAGAGTCACATAGCTAGTAAAGTGTCTGAGACAGAATTTGAACCTAAATCTTTCTGACTTCAAGTCTAGCTACCTATCCACTAACTATCCATTTAAAACATTTGTCCCAAATATAGGTTGTTGCTGTTTAGTCAAAATAGACATATTATCATTCATGACCCCATTTGGCATTTTCTTGGCAAAGATACTGAAGTGTTTTGCCATTTCCTTCTCCAACTCATTTTACAGGTGAGGAAACTGAGGCAGACAGAGTTAACTGACTTGCCCACAGTCACACAGCTAATAAGTGCCTCAGGCCTGATTTGAACTCAGATCTTCCTGACTCCAGGCCTGGTGCTCTGTGCCACCAACGGCCCTCAGATATAGGTACTGATAGGTTAATTCAATGTACTGGCTATCTGACTGTGTATCATAATATGGACAATTTGACTTTATTATCCATTTAGCGTCTTCTTTATGGATTGCTAAACTGATCTATTTTGAATAATCTCACATCTTACTGAAGAGGCCCAGGAATGTTCTGGAACTTGGTAAAATCTACATTATATTATCATAAAAAAGGAGTATCTGGAGTAACTCATTGCCTATAGAGAATTCCTTTTCTGTACAAATCTTGTGTAAGACATCTCATGTGACAGTATCAAACATTTTTGTTAAGTTTTCTGCTTGTTTTTGAGCAAATAATCTCTGCAGTTGTCTTTGTTAAGAAATCTTGTATGATTTTAATGTTTGAATGAGATCTAACACTCATTCATCTGCTATTTTTTCTAAATCAACTTCTTTGTTTATTGTTTTAAACAAATTATGACAAGCACATGGCCAGTCCATTGAATTTGTATATCAATACCTATGTTTGGGACAAACATTTTAAATGGATAATTTAGTGGACAGGGAGCTAAACTTGGAAGACAGAAAGACTCGGGTTCAAATTCTGTCTCAGGAACTTAATAGCTGTGTGACCCTGATCAAGTCTCTTAAGTTTTTCTGAGCCTCAGTTTTATTTCTATACCCTTTTAATTGCATAAATGTTCTTTGCTATTATAGGAATGCTTGTGAAGGTCTTCTGTTCTCTTCTCACATTTTCACTGAGGACATTTGGCATATGCATGCTGCTCACTATCACAAATATTTATAAAAATATAAAGTGGGTTTACCACTTAATGACATGCTTGTCACATGGGTTTAGTAGTTACTAATAGCCTCTCAATTACCTTTTCCAGGTATTAATATTGTTGGTGATTTTTTTCCCCATTCTTTCTCTATTACCCCTTCCCTGGGCTATCTTATAAGGTAATCCTTCTTTCTTCAGGAGGTAGATATCACAGTTTCTGTTATCCCTATTTTACAAGTCACGAATCTGTGGCTCAGAGCGACTTGCTCAGTGTCCTACAACTGGTAAATGTGAGCAGCAGTATTTGATCTTTCATATGTTAATCACTCTTTTAACTTTACTACACTGAGTCTCTACATGAAACAATTAGATAGCATCCTATGAACAATCAGCAAACAGTTACACCAAACTTTGTCCTTCCTGTGTTAAGGGGGATGTGGTCATTTCTATCATGCCACTATGGCATATAACTGGCACTGAGCAAGAATGGACCTGTTTTCATAGTTATGGAAGAAGGAAAGCATTCGGGTGTGTTGTTCTGGGATTAAATAGTGACTTTTGGCTTCTAAGGGAAGAGCAAGGGGATTTGAGCTGAAGGAGAAAGAATGTAAAAGAGATTTTTGAGTGGTGTGGAATTGTGAGGAAGGCCAGAGATGAATTTGAGGGATAGGAAATTTGGGAAGATTTGAGGGGAAGATGAAGTAGGGAGAAGAAAGAAAATGATTTGAGCTAATGAAAAAGAGAGATCAAAAGGTGTTGTTGTTGTTTTTGTTATCCATCCTTCATTTTTCTAAGAGAGCCAGTGACATCACAGGGTGATGTCTTGACTTGCTCGTGAATTGGATTTAAGTGAGGCAGCTCAAAGCTGTCAGTCTCACTCTCTCTTCCAGTCACTGAAGTCCAGTGGCAAGACAAAAGAAAGTCAGGATGACTGGCAATGGCCTGGGATGCAGTGGATGATGTTGGTGTCTTTGATGCCTGACCAAGCTCTAAGCACTCCACAGCACCTGCTTCAGCCACCCTCGAGGCTGTTGAGGGCATCTGCCCATTCCACTGGGAGAAGTCTTCACATGCTTGGGCCCTGTGGAGGAAGAACAGAACTCAAGGAGGACTAAGACACAATGAGAAGAAGAAGTAGAATTAGAGGAGAAGATGGCAGAAACAAAGTAAGATAGATTTGAGTGATCTGCGGTCAGGAAATTCCATAGCTTTGGATTTCTCTCCCCTCACTTCAACACACTTTCCCAGTTCCTTGACCTTTGTACCCTAGTATAACCTGTGCAAGCATCTCAGAATGAGACAGCTAAAACTCATCTGGTTGCAAGGCAGTGAAACCCACTACCCACTTCCTTGTCTCCTGTGGTCTAGACAAACTCCCTGGGCCACATTTTTATATAGACACTTGTCAGTCATTTGTACTGACCTATTAGAAAAGAGAGAGGGGGTAGGAAGGAAACAAGCATTTGTTAAATATCTGTTAAATAAAATTATATGCCAGGAATTGTGCTAAGTACTTTAGACATACATTATTATGCAGAATATATACTGTTTATTATACAATATGTGTGTATACATTATAAAATAGCACATATTATGGTATATTAGCATATACCTTGTAACTACTTTATTTCTTATTAAACATACTGTATGTTATTACATATTTATATAATATTATACACACAGTAAATAGAATATGTTGCTATATAATTGTAACAACAATGTTGGTAGCAGCTGCTGTGGAGGGGAAAGACCAACACAAGACCAACAACAAGAGTGCACAGGAGGGTTGCTAGCACAGATTCTTTGATCTGCTTTTCTAAGGTAAGCAATTTTAAGGGGTTAACAATCTTACTTTAATTAAACATGCATATATCTTTCATTTAGTTCAGGGGAAAAAGTCAGCACTCTGAACTTCAGAGCAAACACAAACAGAAAATATAAACAGATCAACAGACAGGCTTTTGTCTGATCAAGACACCACATACATAGTTACCAGAGAGAGACACATCAATGTCTGGGTTTTTCAAAATGGGGGGGGGGGGGTTCACTTAAATCCAGAGTCTCCACACCAACATTCTTCCAATGAGTGTGTCCCAAAAGCAAAATGCTAACCTCTGAGTATATATAAACTTCTTCAGGGTCAGAGGGTGTCACAACCATGTGACTCAAACCCATGTGAACTAAGCTCCCTCCCCCTCTCCCCCTCCCTCTCCTTCTCCCCTCCTCTTTCTCTGTCCTCTGCCCAAAAGAGGCAGATAGCTGAGGCATACTCCTTAATTTCTGGTTTACTGGCTAGATTTTTTTCTCAAAAACTAAGCCTTAAACCCAACTCACTCTGGAGCTCATAGATTGGACAATATGTCCCTGCCCTCCTATCACAGAGTGAATGTAAATACTAACTAGTAACTGCTTCTTTTTTGGCCAGGAATCCTGAGGGTCTTCCCTTCACAATTTGATTTTTTTTTTGAGTTTTGATTAAAGGGGCCATCCCTTGATTAACTTCATAAAGAGGCCTATTCACTGAATGTGCGTTACCTCACTCAAAGTGAGAACCTCAAAAGACCTTAGCCCGAAAGGGCCACGATCTCCCAAAGCATGCATGAGAGAGGTGACAGAAACAGCTAGCTATATCTTTAATTCCTCGTTTTGCCTCTAAGGATTGGATTATTAGGAGCAAGTCGTGGTTTTACTGGGATTCCTAGACTCAAGAGTGTTAAGGCTAAAAGGAATCTTAGAGCATAGAATGTTAGCATACAGAAAAGAAGAAACATAGGCAATCAACACACACATGAAAAAATACTGCAAATCACTCATAATTAAATGAAAATTAAAAACAACTCAGGTTCTATTTCAGTCATTGGATTGGTAAAGATGGTAAATTGGCAATTGTTTTAGAGAATGTGGGGAGAAAGACACACTGATACACTGTTAGTGGAGCTATAAAGTGGACCAACCATTGTGGAAAACAATTTAGAATTATAATCCATGTTGTAGGCACAGCTCTAATGACAATACCTTTTTAATTCAGGTTTGATGTTGGGATGTGGCCCTCTCAAATAACTGAATATTTAACAAATACTTACTTTGCCCCAATGCAGCAAGATTATGCTACGAGTAAGATATAGTGGCATTTAGTTTCTCTGATGTACCCATGTCCTGCCCCTCCTTATCTCCATCAGGAAATGAATCTGGTCAGTGAGTCATCAAGTTTTAGTGATTCACATGACTTACATGGTCTTGGGTACCTACCACGTCTGAGTGTCAAGACTTTTCATGCCCCTGGAGGAGCTGGAAGCCACAGCAGGGAAGCCAGGGCTAATCTGTTCCTAGGGGTAGTTTTCTCCTATCACATCCCAAAAGTCAATAAACTATGCATACATGTTGACCCAGAGATACTGATGTGGGTGCAAACAGTGCCCTAAAGATTAAATTGCCTTTTTCCTGGGGACACTCTAATGTATCTTAATACAAAGGTACCCTAAGGGATGAGTTTCTCTCCCTGGAACCCCAAAGTCTCCTTCCCTTATCTTGTGTCTGGGTCTGGACTCCCTTATCTTGTCCTTACCCTGTAAGGCTTATCCTATCCCTAAATCTCCAACCCCCATAAGAAACCCTAAAATCTTCTACAGGCTGTGTAGCTTTTTGTCTACATAAGTCTGGTCCCTTCCCTACATCAGTGGCTTTGTTTAGCTCCTTGCTAAATCTTAGGCCCCGCTGCTTTTGCGTCAATAAAGCTTCCAATGGCTACAGAGAAGGTCTAAGTGAATTCTTTCACATTTGATGAACCAGCTCTCCCAACTCTGACCACATCATTATTTTGGTGCTGAAACCCGGGAGTCCAAATATTAATTGGACTCCAATGATCTTCTCCTAGCCACCGGGATAACAGGTAAGCACCCTTTTCTTTGTTCTCTTCCCCAGACCCTTTCTGCTCCCACTGTCTCCCTAGCAGTGAGACTCCTGGAGTGCCCAGACACTGCCAGTGGCGTCTGAAGCTCCATTGACTTCTGGGTGGTCAGTTGGACTGTGGCCCTTGGTATAAGGGGACGCCCTTGCCCTGGGTTTGTCATTTTCTTTCTCCCCTCTGTCCTGGGATGCTGGGATGAGTGGTGAGAGGCTGCTAGGAGACTGCTAGGAAGGAAATTCGGGAAGGAGATCTTTAAAGAAAAGTGTCTAAGTGTTCCATTGTAACACAGCCTGACCTCAATATAATCTGGAAAAGTGATTTGTGAAGGGATTTCTAAACAAAACAAGCTTAGTGAGAAATTTGGTCTCCAAAACTTAAACAAAAGACACCTTGCTCTGCTTGAGCAGACTTTTTAACTCTGTCTTGTTCTCCATGCACCCTGGTTTTTCTTGGGGGGGTCTCTGTACTCCAGTTTCAGGGTCTCTGTGCCATGTGGGCCTCTTTGGGGGTCCCTGAGCCAGCCCAAGGAAGTAAAGGTTATCTGGAACTTGGAATTGTCGCCATATGCCTTCAAAAAATATGAGTTAATAGATAATAATCTTTTCTTTTAAAGTGCTAAGAGTATTATGTCTTAGAAATTAAAATGTTACCACTAGTGATTATGAATCCAGATTTGAATTGCTCATCCAACTAAGTTGGTAATTAATTGGTCCTGTTTCCAGTTTTAAATACATGATAATTGCTTGTGGTATGGTTATTTTTCTAAATTTTCTTATATCATGAAACTTGGTTAACATTGTATATTACCTATGTTTGTAAGAAAAGCAATTCCTCTTCTAATCTAGATGGTTTTAGATTAAGAATTGTACTTAATTAAGGTTGTTAACTAAAACAAGATATTTTTGGAACCGTCTAGTCATAAATTCTTATCAACCCTGTGTAAGTGTTCTTTAAGGTTTCCAGCTAATTTATTTTATGAAAGTTTTAGTGATTATTCCTTTTAACATCAGAGTAAATTGTATGTTTTTTTAGAAAGGGAAATACTTTTTACAAAGAAATGTTTTGCAAAATCTTTTTGTGTGATTTAAAAGGCCTACTATACTGATAACAATTATATTCAAGCCTGCTGTGAATTCTCTAAGTTTCACTCCTAGGTTTGTTGTGTCCTTAGATCAGCCTTAAGTAGGTGCTTTCAGAGAAACAGAGTCATTGGTTCATGCTTCAGGTATCCTAAGAAAGGACACTAGTCTCTTGAATGTAGGTCTGAAAGGTTCAATGTCCCACTCTAAACTTTAAGGGATGGGCATAGAAGTGAAAAGATAGAACGGCTAAAAAACAGCTTAGCAGATTTTCAATTGATCTTTAAGCTTTGAAACCCCTCCTGACAAACCCTGGTCACTCCCTTCCCTTGAGTCAAGAGGGTATCTCAGTACAACTGCAAACAGCCCTGGAGTTTTTTCTGTTAACTCCTCTCATCCCAGATCAGATTAGGAAAAGAGAGTTTCACACTTCCTCTACCCCCACCTGCAGGCCCCACTGGTAATGGCCCTGGGCCCCTGAGGCCGAAAGCCTGGAAGTACCTCCCAGGAGCCAGCCTCTGCACTTGGTAAGACGATCCACCTTTGTATCAATAATTTTTATATGATCTGGAAATGCAGTTGATGTCATCTGAAGTTCATCGTTTGTGAGACAGCTAAAACAATTTGAAAATAATAAGATTGCTGGTTATGTGTTAATGCTAAAACCTAAAGCTGGGAATTGATTAGTGTGTGTGTTGTATGGAAAGGAGGGTTCTGCCCCTTTAGAGCAGTCCTCAGGGCTAATCAAAAGCACAGCCCATAGCAGCTCTAAGGATAGATGGGGTAGATAAGGCAGCCCCTTCTCAGGGGTCCCTCTCCATCCTTAATTTTATAAGCTTGCCAAAGAGCTTGTTTCAGTTATGGAGTTCCTAAACGAGGAACTTGGCATACTGGGAATTTGCAAGTATATAGAAATGATCTCTAGGGATTGGCTTTTGCACAAAGATAGATTTAAAATTGGAGATCTAAGTCCTAGTAAAAAAAATTTTTTTGATTAGTGAAACTTGCCATCTGAGGTAAAAGCTCATGGGACTATAATGAATTGTGTTTTGAGCTATCTGGTGGATCATAAAAATGCATCAATAATCAATAGTCCATAATCTACCATCTGAGAGAAATGCCACAAGCTACTCAGAGAGAATGTAACTGTTACAGGTGGAGGCCTGTGTCTGGAAAAGCTGAGAGGACAATCTTAGCCTCCATCTAAGGTGGGATCCTCCTGGCTCAGTTTTCCCATTGTGTTCCTTTGAAAAGGTTCCCACCTGACTATTTCTGAGTCTGGCAATGAGATGGAATTGATATTGCATGGTTGTAAAACTGTGGTATTTTATCTCCTCATGTCCTTGTCTTTCCCTTTCATGGCAAATTTCTGTAATCAAAGCAAGTGGTCAGTATAAGATGTGAGCACAATCTAAGTATGTGAAATCTTGTTCTTTTCAATTTGAATGTGTAGTCCGTGGAATAGAGCATTCTTTTCGAATATGGGAATAATAAGACAAAGGAAAAAGAAGTTTGTGAAACAAAGGTACACACACAACGTTGAATCATTATCCCATAGACTAAGGCTGGGATACATCTGAGCTACCATGATAAAGTGTGTGTTTAAGATCTGAGCTATTCAGCCTAAAATGATATTCCTTTTTACTTCTTAAACAACTTAGCAAATGGGTGTTTGGCCTAGTTGTCCGCCTGTTACTAGACATATGTCTATGTGGAATAAGGTCCTTAAATGTTTCAAAATAATGTTAGAATAATTAAGTATTGGTACAACTGACTGAGAGACCTAAATTATTTTATTAATTACTGAAACTAGATCAGAAACATTTTCAGTCTGGAGAAAAGAATTTCAGTGCCAATTTCTTAGAGGTAACTTATGGAATACTTTTGCATTAATAGAAAATTTCATTCAAAGTTTGTTGCTATTGGGGAAATAATATCTGTTTATATGGTGTGTTCTGTGGTACAAGCATGTTTTATTATAAGCAACTTATTGATATTCATTGTTTTGGAGTTAATCACTTATGGATCCTCCCAAGTCATTTATGACAACTGGAGTAAAAGTCAGTCTCTTATAAGTGAATTCATTTGTGTAACTATTGAACTCAAGGGTAGAAAGCTTCTACCTGCAAAGTGTTGTTACTTATATTTACATGTATAAAGTTGGATCCTCAATAGCATCTGATCCTTCTAAAGGAATTGGAATCAGAGTGGAAACTTCTGAGAGAATAACAAGATCAGAAAGTCCTGTATGTCCAAAGTAAATAATAGCATCATAGGACTCTTGGTTTCTTTCTTTGTCACTTGTAATGTTCCTTCTATTTGGACCCTGCATATTGAACTTGTCTGTCAGATTTGTGTCTTCTAGACTATTGGCTGTCCACCTGCAGATGGTCATGCAACAAGGATGCCTGTTCCACACTCTCCTCATGCCCTGGCCGCTGCTTCAGCCTCATTTTACTCCCCTCCATACCCCTACTCAGGCAGGGACAGCTCCCTTGTGCCTCTCTCAGAAAAGCATTTGGGTGGATAGTGAGGAAGACAGGAATGCTGAGGCAGATGAAGCAAGCAGGAGGCAGGATGTGAGATGTGAGATAAGACTCAGGGTGTGACTAGCCAGAAAAGTGATCAAAAGAAGACTATGCCTTAAAGCCCCTCACCTTGGGGACTTGCCAGTGTGCTTTCTAGCTATGCTGGGTTCTGGGCCCCACCTTGAACCACTTCTGTTTCTAGCCCACTGACACCTGATTCCCACACTATGCCTAGGATTAGGCCTGCTTCCTTAGGACTGGAAGTCTAATGCCTTAATTCAAATAGGGAACTCTGTGGGGCAAGGCAGAGTACACTATTGCTGAGTGTGTCAACATCATTCCCAGTATACTAGCTTACTCCCCATAGCTCTCCCCCTATACCCTGAAACTCTGCATGTGATTTCTCCTTTGAGCACTTGAAGAACATTACAGACAGCCTCTTGGATGCAAGACATCCACTCCTGCCTGGTATCTCCTCCTACCTCTTCCTGGGGGTCATGGTTCCTCTTCCTTCTTTCACTCATTCTGACCTCGTTATTAATCACTTTATTTGCTCTTATATTTGGTCCGTACTTGTTTAACTTCCTGGTTTGTTCGCTTCGTGTCATCTCGCCTGCAGAAATTCCACTTTCAGCTCTTAGGCTACCAACCTCTACCCTTGATGTTCCCGAGTGGTTTGCCTTTCTCCACCCTGGACTCAACTGGCACTGAATTCCGCACTTCTATGCTGATCATCCCTCCTCAACCTACGCTTGGCTCCTGAAATGGACTCTTCACCCCTTTTCAGCAGGAAGCAGATACTGAAGACAATGACCTTAGCCCCTTTTCCAAAAGAATTCTCCCTGTCTAGTGGTTTAGTGAGGAAATGATGTGGGTGCAAACAGTGCCCTAAGGATTAAATTGCCTTTTTCCTGGGGACACCCTAATGTATCTTAATACGAAGGTACCCTAAGGGATGAGTTTCTGTCCCTGGAACCCCAAAGTCCGCTCCCCTTATCTTGTGTCCGGTCCTGACTCCCTTATCTTGTGTCTGGGTCCAGACTCCCTTATCTTGTCCTTACCCTGTAAGGCTTATCCTATCCCTAAATCTCCAACCCCCATAAGAAACCCTAAAATCATCCTACAGGCTGTATAGTTTTTTGTCTATGTAAGTCTGGTCCCTTCCCTACATCAGTGCCTCTGTTTAGCTCCTTGCTAAATCTCAGGCCTGCTGCTTTTGTGTCAATAAAGCTCCCAATGGCTACAGAGAAGGTCTAAGTGAATTCTTTCACATTTGATGAACCAGCTCTCCAACTCTGACCTCATCAATACCATTACTAGGCAATATCCCCAAAGAGGTCAAACAGAGGGAAAAGATCCATATATACAAAAATATTCATAACATCTCTTTTTGTTGTAGCAAAGAACTTAAAACAAAGGTGCCCATCAGTTGGAGAATGGCTGAACAAATTGTGGCATATCAACAGAGGGACAAGGACTAAACCTGTGATTTGATTGATCTATGGAACTAACAACAAGAGGAGGAAATTCCCTTGATGCAGAATGCTCCCCAGAGCACTGAACCCTTTAAATGTCTTGGCCAGCGTCACAAAGCCAGTATCTGTCAGAGACAAAACCGAGGTCTTCCTGGCTTTGAGGGCTACTCTTCCCCTACATTATCTGGCTTCTATCTAATGTGGTACTATTGCCGCAGAAGGAATGATGCATATGAGGGATTCAAAGAAACCAGAGAAAACCTGTAGAGAGTGATGAAAGAAAGAAAGAATAGAATAAGGAGAACAATTTATGGGGTGACTATAGTTGTTTTCTCATTAGTTGGAGAATAGTTGAACAAATAAGGGAATTCTGAAAAGCTTCAGAACTCTGATCAATGAGGTAATCAGTAATGACTTCAGAAGGCTTATGATGAAATGTGCTTCCTGCCTTTGTCAGATATGAAAGGATTAAGGGTACAAAATGATACATTCATTTTCAGACATGGCCAGGGGATTGATTTGTTTTGTTTTACTATATTTATTTGTTATTAGAGAGGCCTTTTATTGGGGAGAGAGGTAGTCGATGGGTATTGATGGTACGCAAAAAAAAGAATAAAAGAAAAGAACATTAATAAAACATTTTGAAAAATACACAGAAGTAAAGAGAAAGAAGTTCAGAAGGGGGATGTAAAGAAATGGGAAACTTTGTAATTATTATAATTAAATATACGCTTAAAAAATTAAACTATTTAACAGAAGTTCGCAGTTTCATTTACAATCCACTTTTCTGTTCTTCATATAGTGAAATGTTTGTGTATGTAAATTCACATATATATAAAGGAACCACAACTATCTCCTTCACCAAGGCTCGGATTCAATTCTACTTCCCCTTATGACCCTGTGGCCAAAATGCCCCTTTCGATTATTTTGAGGGCTATAGGTTCTCAAAAGACATAGGTCCTCAAAGACAGAGATCTGCAATGTCACTTTGGGTTACAAGTTAGTGGGAATCCTTGACACAAGAGATAGGGATGAGAGAACTTTCCATTAACAGAGTCAGCTAGGTGGGACAGTGATGGACTAGGAGTCAAGAAGACTAGCATCCTGCCTCCATACTTACTACCTATGTGACCCTGGGCAAGTCACTTAATCTCTCCATGCTTCAATTTCCTCATCTATAAAATGAGGAGGTTGAACTGGATGGCCTCCAAGCTCCCTTCTATCTCTAAATCTCTGATCCTAAGAACTAAATAATTGGATTTTTCAGGGAGAATTAAAAAAGATCATGGTGGGGTGGGGAAGATGCATTTTGAATGCTTAAAACATCTTTATTTGAATTGCAGGAAAGATTTAAGTTTGTTCACAAAAACTTTTTATGTGATCCCTTTTTTATGTAAATAAACAAATATATACATTTTTCTTCCTTCCAAGAGATTTTGGTTTTAGTCAATCTGTATATTGTACTGGTCTATAAAATTAGATATTTTTGCATTTTATATTTTTAATGAAATTTTTGGCTTAAATGAAACCTTTTTACTTTAGTAGATGTTAACTCCAGTGAGATTACTTGTCCTCTTGGTACATGGGACAAGAACCATTCAAAATGATTCCTACAAGTCACCCCACTTGAAGGAAACAAATTAAATTCTTGTCTATTTTGGAGCTGGAGGGGCATTCCAGCTCAGTAGACCAAAAAGGGTTCTGGGAACTCAGGAGCCTCATCTTATCTTTGCAATTATTTGTGGACAAGCCACTTAATTGTTCTGTTTGAGTTTCCTGCTCTACAGAATGGAATGTTAATACTGCTTACCTCCTTGAGGTTCTGTTCTGGATTGGAACCAAGTCCCTAATCCCTGCCCTAGTTACTGCTCTGTCACTAGGGTAAAATGGTGCTGGTTGTCTTCCTGAAGCTCTAGGTAGGTTTTCAAGCCATATAGCTGAAGACACTGAAGAATGGAGGTAAGTGGGGAATGCTAGGTTGGGGGTGGTGGAGTAGGGAAGGAAGGAAGTCAAAATTTCTTCATGATACCATTCACCATTTCTTCTGCTGCCTCTTTACCTTCCTCTAGCAAGCTGAGTTGCCCAAATGAAGCATTTGTCACAAGTTAACCCAATCTCCCCAAGTGCCTCCAAGATCTTACTGATGAACCCTGTTCTTTGAACTGCCATCCAACCCATTTCATACTTCTTTTTAGGCATTTGACTGAATGGGTCATTTCCTTTCTGGGCTTGGTCTAGGACTTGGGCCAGATTAATTCTCCTTGTCCTTTGTCTGGCTCCCTAAAGATCTGGTCAGCTTCCAGTGACTCCAGGGACATGCTGAATAAGAATTCAGTAATGATCTTGTGGTAGTCACTTCATTGCTTTTTCATGAGGTAATGGGTACACAGGCACCATCTGAGATCTCTCCTTGGGCTTGTCTGCCTCTATAGGTTTTCTTGTCTGGACATTAGACTCCAGATTGCCCATCATTCCAAGTGACCTCATATTTGTCCTCACTGTGATTCAAAAGGATCAAGGTTAGAGAAGAAAGACTTTATGTCTTGACTCAGTAGCTACATGTAATTGTATGGATTGGTATGCTTCACTGTTCCACCCACTTTACGTATGCACGACACATATGCAAATATGTAAATGTATGTTTCATATACACATATGTATGTGTGTACGCATTTTGTGGACAAAGACAGTGTTCCACTTTGCCTTTGTGTCCCCAGAGCTTTGCACATACCAAAATACAACTGGGATCTCATCAATTTGATGCAGATTACAACCCATCTCCCCCTGCCTGTCCTGAGAGACTCCTATCCATGTCCTCTCATAAGAGAGTTCACTCAACACACTGGAGGCTTTCCTTGCTTTCTCCCAATATCATGACAATCCCAGAGAAGAAGCACTCACGCTTTTCTGTCATCTCTTGACCTCAGTATGACCAGCTCACCTTTTCTTTCCTAGTATACATTTCTCTGATGATAGCTTTTACTCTTGTTCTTTGAAGTTCCTCATAGAATATATGTTGCACCTTGCTCATACCTACTATGTGCATTTCCATTGTCCTCTGAAATAACTCTTCTCATTTCTTCAGAGACTATAATACTCCATGTCTAGCTACCATACAGGAGAACCATGTTGTTCTACCAATAACAGTAACAGAATATTGATGTTAGAAAGATGGGCCTTTGTTTCTGGAAGAAGTTTGGGGTCATTAAAGGAGCTTTGTAGCTTCCCAAGGGCAATCCAGTCTTCTCCTCCTCCTCTTCAACTCTGAGCCATAGTTGTTAACCACCTGCAGTATCTGTCCTAGATAGACATAGTCACGAACAAGCTCTATAGGTTGTCCATCTAAAGTTATATCATAATCTGAGCAACAGAAAATTTTCATCCACTTGTTATTTCATATGTGGATGGTCAAACCATTTGCTTTGCACAAATGTTTATTGTATTAAAATTGGACTATGCTTCAGTTTCATTGTCATAACAAAGAGTCAGTATTTTATAGCTATTCTGATTCTTCTCACATATTGTTATGAAGAATAGTGAAGAAAAAACATAGAAAAATACTACAAGGTTAAAACCACAGTGACCATCATCTGAACCTCATCAACTGCTACAAACCCAGGAATATACCCATATCTGTTAAGAAGTCAGAACTAGGGTTAAGCAAGGTAGGCAGCTATTAAGGATGCCTCACACTGGCTGTGATAGAGAGTGGGAGTAGTACATCTCAGGTCAGTTTTTAACAAAACTTTTATGAGTCCAGGTTCATAAATATAGTATAAGAGACAGCTTGGACACATGCTGACTTATACAACTTTTGGCAAGTCACTTATCCTATATTCCAGGTAATTTTACAAAACTGTAAGATGCAAAGTGGTTAGTAATATGCTAGCAGAGGTAAGTCCTCACCAGGAGTTCTCTGCATCAATGGAATCATGAATTCTTTTTTTCTAAGCACAGAGTTTTTTGTTCTTTTTTTAGTTCCAAATTCTATCCTTCCAGCCCTTCTCTTCCTCACCCATTAAGAAAGCAAGAAAAGGGGGCAGAGCCAAGATGGTGGCTGGAAAGCAGGGACTAGCGTGAGCTCCCCACCAAGTCCCTCCAAAAACCTATAAAAAATGGTTCTGAATCAATTCTAGAATTGCAGAACCCACAAAATAGCAGAGGGAAGCAGGGTTCTAGCCCAGGATAGCCTGGATGGTTGCTGGGTGAGGTCTTTCACGCACGGAGCTGGGAGTGGAGCCAAGTGGAGCAGAGCCCAGCATGGGTGACGTGGACCAACCAGACCAGGAGCTGGGCAGAGCATGCCCTAGCGCCCTGAATCAGTGAACTGCAGCACTTACCAGACTTCTCAACCCACAAACACCAAAGACGACAGAGAAGGCTAGTGGGAAAAGCTGCTGGGGACAGGGGGATAGAGTTCACGGTTCGGCCACTGCCCCGGGGAGAGCGGAGGCGGGGCAGCTACAGAACTACAGCTGCAGTTGCTTCCAGCCCCAGGCCCACCTGGTGGGAGGAATTAAGTGGCAGATCAGAGCAGGAGTGCAGAGTCTGCTGAAGATTTAAGTCCAGTCCGGGTTCGGGGTTCTTGGGGAAGGAGGAGTGCTGGTGTGGCAGAGCTGGCTGTAATAGCTCTGAAATCAACAGCACATCGCCTGCAAGCTTGGAACATAGTACTCTTTACTCTACGAGCAGTCATACCCCGCTGAAAAACTCAAGGGTCAAGTAAGTTGGCTGAGAACATGGCCAGGCAGCAAAAATGCACCCAGAAGACCAAAACATATAGCCAGAAGAAGTCAACAAAGTCAAAGAGCCTACACCAAAAGCCTCCAAGAAAAACATGAACTGGTCTCAGGCCATGGAAGAGCTCAAAAAGGAATTGGAAAAGCAAGTTAGAGAAGTAGAGGAAAAATTGGGAAGAGAAATGAGAACGATGCAAGAAAACCATGAAAAACAAGTCAATGACCTGCTAAAGGAGACCCAAAAAAATACTGAAGAAAACAACACCTTAAAAAATGGACTAACTCAAATGGCAAAAGAGCTCCAAAAGGCCAATGAGGGGAAGAATGCCTTGAAAGGCAGAATTAGTCAAATGGAAAAGGAGATCCAAAAGACCACTGAAGAAAATACTACCCTAAAAATTAGATTGGAGCAAGTGGAAACTAGTGACTTTATGAGAAATCAAGATATTATAAAACAGAACCAAAGGAATGAAAAAGTGGAAGACAATGTGAAATATCTCATTGGAAAAACCACTGACCTGGAAAATAGATCCAGGAGAGATAATTTAAAAATTATTGGACTACCTGAAAGCCATGATCAAAAAAAGAGCCTAGATATCATCTTTCAAGAAATTATCAAGGAGAACTGCCCTGATATTCTAGCACCACAGAGCAAAATAGAAATTGAAAGAATCCACCAATCACCTCCACAAATAGATCCCAAAAAGAAATCTCCTAGGAATATTGTTGCCAAATTCCAGAGCTCCCAGATCAAGGAGAAAATATTGCAAGCAGCCAGAAAGAAACAATTTGAGTATTGTGGAAACACAATCAGAATAATCCAAGATCTAGCAGCTTCTACATTAAGCGATCAAAGGGCTTGGAATACAATATCCTGGAGGTCAATGGAGCTAGGATTAAAACCAATAATCCCCTACCCAGCAAAACTGAGTATCATGCTCCAAGGCAAAATATGGATTTTCAATAAAATAGAGGACTTTCAAGCTTTCTCAGTGAAAAGACCAGAACTGACTAGAAAATCTGACTTTCAAACACAAGGATCAAGAGAAGCATGAAAAGGTAATCAAGAAAAAGAACAATAAAAAGAAATTGCAAAGGACTTACTAAAGTTGAACTGTTTTGTTTACATTCCTACATGGAAAGATGATGTGTTTGATTCATGAGACCTCAGTATTAGGATAGCTGAAGGGAATATGCATATATATATATATACATATATATATATATGTGTGTGTGTGTGTGTGTGTGTATGTATATATGATATGTATGTGCATGTATGTATATATGCATGTGTGTATATATATATATATGGAGAAAGAGAGAGAGAGAGAGAGAGAGAGAGAGAGAGAGAGAGGGCACAGGGTGAGTTGAAGATGAAGAGATGATATCTAAAAGAAATAAAATCAAATTAAGGGATGAGAGAGGAATATATTGAGAGAGGGAGAAAGGGAGAGATAGAATGGGGTAAATTATCTCTCATAAAAGTGGCAAGAAAAAGCAGTTCTATAGGAAGAGAAGAGAAGGCAGGTGAGGGGGAATGAGTGAATCTTGGTCTCATCAGGTTTGACCTGAGGAGGGAATACCATACACACTCAATTGGGTATCTTACCCCACAGGAAAGAAGGAGGAAGAAGATAAAAAAGGGGGGATGATAGAAGGGAGGGCAGATGGGGGAGGAGGTAATAAAAAACAAACACTTTCGAAAAGGGACAGGGTCAAGGGAGAAAATTGGATAAAGGGGGATAGGTTAGGAAGGAGCAAAATATAGTTCGTCTTTCACAACATGAGAATTGTGGAAGGGTTATACATAATGATACGCATGTGGCCTATGTTGAATTGCTTGACTTCTTAGGGAGGGTAAGTGGGAAGGGAAGAGGGGAGAGAATTTGGAACTCAAAGTTTTAAAAACAGATGTTCAAAAACAAAAAAAATAAGTCTTTGCATGCAACTAGAAAATAAGATGCACAGGCAATGGGGCATAGAAATTTATCTTGCCCTACAAGAAAGGAAGGGAAAAGGGGATGGGAGGGGAGTGGGGTGACAGAAGGTAGGGTGACTGGGGAACAGGCGACCAGAATATACGCCATCTTGGAGTGGAGGGAGGGTAGAAATGGGGAGAAAGTTTGTAATTCAAACTTTTGTGAAAATCAATGATGAAAACTAAATATAATAGATAAATTAAATTTAAAAATAAATAAATAATAAAAAAAGAAAGCAAGAAAAATGAAACCCATAACACACATGTATGTACATATATATAACCAATAGAAACAAATTCCTGTATCAGCCATATTTCAATTAAAAAAACAAGAAAAAGGAGAAAAATATGTTTCAGTCTGTTTTCTGAGTCCATCACTTCTCTATCTGGAGGTATTTTTCATTTTGAGTTCTTTGGAACTATGGTGGGTCATTGTGCTGATCAGAGTTACTAAGTCTTTCAAAGTTGATTATCATTACAATATTGCCATTATCAGTGGTGGGGAAACTATGGCCTTGAGACCACATATGGCTTTCTAAGTCCTCAAGTGTAGCCCCAGTCAAAGGGCTGCACTTGAGGACTTAGAGGACCACATGTGGCTTTGAGGCCACAGGTTCTCCATCTCTGGATTGTTCCCTTGATTCTGCTCACTTCACTTTGCCTCAGTTCATACCAGTCAGTGAGGAGCAAAATCTGAAGTAACTGAGGAAAAAAAGGTTCCAGTTTCTGAGCATATCAGTTTATTATGCAATGCATGCCAATTGTATAGTAAACATGCCCATTGCATAACAATCAAGATGTCAGCTTAGCTCTGGACCCCAAATACAGTGGAAGATAGATTTTTATGCATTAAAAGAAAACAATTAACAGGATCTAAACCAGGATAGATTAGGTAATCTGATTTCTAATTGGACGAAAGATTAGGAACTTCCCAAGTTGAGAAGGTGAGAGCAAACAGGAAAAATTCCCTGAAATCAGAAAAAGAGGTATCCCACGACCCCTCAAGTGTCTGTAGTCAGTCAAAGGAACAAAGAAACAGTAACTGAATGACCAGTATGGGGCCAGTTTTCAGGTAAGACATGGGTTGTTTGAGATACATAATTGTAAGAAAAATTGTATCAATTTTTGGATCTGACTGGATTTCTGATCAACATAACCTCAGTACTTAGTTAAGGGTCTCTAAGCAACAGGTAGAGGTGGTCCAGTTTCCCAGCTACTCAGGGCTAGGTTCAAACAATGCAATAAAGTTTTCTCACATTCCTATAATTGAATAAAGTCTCCTCTTTACAGAAATTGGATGACATGAATAATTGAATAAAAAGGGAACTAAGCTAGATCCAAAACTGAATCACAAGAGGGAGTCAGTATGGTTCACTCAATTCCCACAATTCCCACAGGTCTTTGTAGGGTTTTTTCCTGAATCAGTCCCCTTCATCATTTCTTAAACATAATAATATTCCATCGTATTTGTATACCATAACTTGTTCAGCTATTCCCCAATTGATGGGCATCCCCTCAGTTTCCAATTCTTTGCCACTACATAAGAGTTGCAAAAATATTTCTGTACATATAGGCTCTTTTCTTTTCTCTTTGATCTCTTTGAGGTATAGACCTAGTAGATATTTTAGGTATGTACGGTCTAATAGCTTTTGGGGTATAGTTACAAATTGGTTTACAGAATGGTCGAACTAGTTCACAGCACACAGAGAAGTACCTGTTTTCTCACATTCCCTCCAGCATTTGTCATTTTCCTTTTTTGTCATCTTAAACAAGCTGATAGGTGTGAGATGATACTTCAGAGTTGTTTTAATTTGCATTTG
This sequence comes from Trichosurus vulpecula, assembly GCF_011100635.1. Classification (NCBI taxonomy): domain Eukaryota; kingdom Metazoa; phylum Chordata; class Mammalia; order Diprotodontia; family Phalangeridae; genus Trichosurus; species Trichosurus vulpecula. The sequence continues at coordinate 225,837,776 of NC_050580.1, forward strand.
TCTAATTATCAGTGATTTAGAGAATTTCTTTACCTGGCTATTGAGAGCTTGGATTTCTTCCTCTAAAAACTACCTCTTCAAATCCTTTGGGGAATTGCTCTCATTCTCATAAATTTGACTCAGTTACATCTATATTTTAGAAATGAGACCTTTATCAAAGAAACTTACTACAAAGATTTTGCCCCACTTTTCTGCTTTTCTTCTAATTTTGGCTATATTGATTTTGTTTGTGCAAAAACATTTTAATTTTATATGATCAAAATTATCCATTTTACCTCCTGCAAATTCTCTATCTCTTCTTTGGTCATGAATATCCTCTATCCATAAATCTGACAGGTAAGTTCTTCCTTACTCCAGCAATTGACTTATGATATAACCCTTTATATTAAAATCATGCACCCATTTTGAGCTTGTCTTGGTATACCATGTTAGATATTGATCTTTGCCTCATTTCTGCCAAATTATTTTCCAGTTTTCCTTGTAGTTTTTGTCAAAGAGTAAGTTCTTACCCCAATAGCTGAGATCTTTGGATTTACCTAACAATAAGTTACTGTGCTCATTTGCTTCTGTATATTGTATACATAAATTGTTCCACTAATCAGCCATTTTATTTCTTACCCAGTAAAAACCTATTTTGATGATTACAGCTTTGTAGTATAGTTTGAGATTTGATACTGCTATTTGACTTGATACTACTCCTTTTTTATCATTCCTCCCCCCTTGATTCCCTTGATATCCTTCACCTTTTGTTCCTCCAGATGAATTTTGTTATTATTTTTTCTAGCTCTGTAAAGTAATTCTTTAGTAGACTGATTGTTATGGTACTAAGAAAATTAATTTAGGTAATATTGTTATCTTTATTATGTTGGTTTGGCCTACATATAAACAGCTAATATTTCTCCAATTATTTAGATTTAGATATTTATGAAGAATGTTTTGTAATTATGTTCATGCAGTTTTTGTGCATGTCTTGGCAGGTAGGCTGTGGAGTATTGTAAACTGTGTGCACTTATTTTGAATAGCATTTTTTTTTCAATCTCTTCCTGCTGGATTTTATTGGTAATATATAAATACTGATGATTTGTGTGGATTCATTTTATATCCTGCAACTTTACTGAAATTGTTAATTGTTTTGATTAGTTTTTCAGTTGAATCTCCAGGGTACTCTAAGTAAACTATCATATCATCTGCAAAAAGTGATAGTTCTTTCCTCATTGTGTGTGCTTATTCCTTCAATTTCTTTTTCTTGTTTTATTGTGATAGCTAGAATGTTTAATACAATATTGAATAGTAATGGTGGTAATACACATCATTGTTTCACCTCTTAGCGTATTAGAAAGGATTCCAGCTTATCCCTATTACAGATAATATTGGCTCTTAGGTTTAGATAGATACTACTTATCATTTTAAGGAAAGTTCCATTTATTCATATGCTTTCGTGTGTGTGTGTATGTGTGTGTGTGTGTGTGTGTGTTTAAACAGAAATGGGTGTTTAGACAAAAGCCTTTTTTCTTCTTCTAATGAAATAATCATAGGATTTTTGTTGTCCTTATTATTTATGTGATCAATTATGCTTATGGTTTTCCTAATATTGAACCAACCCTGCATTTTTGGTGTAAACCCAGCCTGGTCATAATATATGATATTTGAGACAATTGCTGTAATCTCCTATCTAGTGTTTTATTTAAAATTTTTGAATTAATATTCATTAGGGAAACTGGTTTGTTAGTTTTCTTTCTCTGTTTTGACTCTTCTTGATTTAGGTATCAAGATCATATTTGTGTCAAAAAAGAAATTTGGTGTAGGACTCCTTTATTTTTTCAAACTGTTTATATAATATTAGAATTAGTTGTTCTTTAAAGGTTTGGTAGAATTTGCTTGTAAATCCATCTGGTCCTAGGGTTCTTTTCTTAGGGAGCTCATTTATGGCTTGTTCAATTTCTTTTTCTAAGATAGTGTTATTTAAGTATTTTATGTCCTGTCCTGTTAATCTGGGAAATTTGTGTCTATAAAAAGTTTTCATCTATTTCATTTAGATTGTCAGTTTTGTTGGCATGTAGTTGGGCAAAATAACTCCTAATAATTGCTTCTATTTCCTTTTCATTTGTTGTGAGTTCACCTTTCTTCATTTTTGATGCTGGTAATTTGGTTATTTTTTAAAATCAAGTTAGCCAATAGTTAATCTACTTTGTTGTTTGTTTGTTTTGAAAAACAGCTCTTGGGTTTATTAACTAGTTCAATAGGTTGGGGTTTTTTTGCTTTCAAATTTGTTAATCTTTCTCTTGATTTTCAGGATTTTTATTTTGGTATTTAATTGAGGGTTTTTAATTTGTTGTTTTTCTGTTCTAATTTTTTGGGTTTTTTTTAGTTGCATGGAAACTTGTGACACAGATGTTTATGTCTTAAGCTTCCCTACCACCAGTGGTTTTTTATGTTTGAATTCTTCTTTTGTCATTCTCTCAGCCTATTTCTTGATTGGACTTTATGTTAGTGTTGGGCTTTGTTCAATTCTGAGGGAGAGGTATTGTCTGACCTGAGCTTTTGCCTTTTTACATCTTCCTGCTGTTTTCACACCTCAGTCTGAGGCCCTGCAAGTTTTGGGTGCTTCTGAAGTGACATGATACAGGAGAAGTCTGTTCATTGCCCTCCTAGCCAGAGCTCTGCAATTTCCTGACCCAAGTCTGGGTCCTTTGGATTGTGTGTGGTTGAAATATAATAGGCTGTTGCAAGACTCAGTCACTGTTGACCCACTAGGAAGTTCTGCAGGTTCAAAGTGACTGAGCTGCTGGCTCCCCTTTCACCTTGATCTGCTGCCTGATTCTCCTAATCCAGCTTATGTAAGAGACCAAAGCTTAGACCTGAGTTCCCTTGCCTCTGCCCCACTCTTGGGCTCAGTCACACAGCTAAATTTTTGAAAGTCATTCCTTGCTCCATACACAGCTAGAACCTCTCTTGTTCACAAGCACTCCTCTTCACTCTGAAACTGTGACCTGGTATTAAGCAATGGATGACAGAGCTGCCAGGTGCCACCCATTTCTGCTCCCAGTCCTGGTTCTGGAGCCCTCTGGGGTCTCTTTATGCTCTGGTGTTTTCTGCCCTGGAGCTTAGTCTTGGCCCCTTATTGTCCCTCAGCAGAATGCTCTCCACTGCTGCCTCCTCTGCTACTGCTGCTGCTGTTCCTGCACTGAGCTCCTCCTGGCCAGCCCCCACCCCAGTGTCTGCAGGCTTCTCTATCTATATTCCAGAAAATGATTCAATGTGATTTTTTTTCTTGGATTTCCTGATCAGAATTCAATCTGGGGATTTCTAGATGGTTGCAGAAGAGCTGTGTTGGGCGAGCTGGGTGAAAAATGCTGACTTCCACTCTAACATCATCATTCTACCTCTTTCCATGGGATCCTTAAAAAAAATGTAATGCAGATACTTTTCATGAGAAAAAGAGAATAAATATTTACTAAGTACCTACTACATGCCATGCCCCATGCTAAGAGTTTTACAAAGATTATCTCATTTGATCCTCAAACAAACCTATAAAGTGGGTGTTATTATGATCCCTATTTTAAAGTTGAAGAAACTGAATCAGCTAAGAGGTAAAGTGGTTTGCCCAAAGTCACACAACTAGTAAATATCTAAGGCTGGATCTGAACTCAGGCCTTTCTGACTCTAAGCCCAGCCCTCTATCCACTGTGTCACCTAGGTGTCTAAATACCACCCCTCCCAAAAAAATCATTTTTTCCCATGGCTCATAGATAACTAAAAGTCAAATCACATGAGTTATGGTAAAGGCACAAAGCTTTTCCAGCAGATTGAGCATATTGTTTTAAACCTTTCCCTTTCCTGGCTCTCCCTCTCTGCATGTGCTTGTATCAGCCTTTCTAGTGTCAGAATCAATCAACAAACATTTATTAAACACCTACTGTGAACCAGGTTCTGTACTAACCACTGGGAATACAAAGAAAAGCTTAAAACAGTTCCTGCCCTCAAGAATCTCACATTCCAATGGGGAAAGATAGCACTTAAAAAGAAGTGGGGGAAAAGAACCTCTTTCCGGGGCATGATGAAATCCCTTAGCTACGTGGTTAATGATCTGAGTATGTGGGAGTTACAGAGTTGATTTCTTCTTGCACAATGTTGAGTTTCTGAAGAACATGAAACCCAGGAGATCTTCCAGGAGGGAAATGATGAAGCGAATTCCCTGAATGGATGAGGTGAATTCCCTGAATGCCCTCCTCAAACAGGGTCTGGGAGGAGCTCCCAGTTGTCCTGTCCCCAGAAGTAGTGAATTAGAACTAGTGAAAAGATCTAGGCATACTTCTAATCCAAAATAATGTATGTGGGTTTGTTTATTAACTGGACTTTATTTCCTACAATGAGGCTAATTGTCCCACGGTGACTTTGTCTTGTGGGTCATTGATTCCATATAAGGATGATCTCCTTTCCTCAGCTGGCATGTTTCTGTAGCCAGGATCAGGCTACCCCAGATAGGCAATCTAGCATGCAGTCAGTGGAAGAGTAAGTACTTCTCAGGAGATGAAACTTTCCCTGAAAATTTCAAAAGAGGAAGAATCCACTACGCCCTGAGTCAAATTATTTCCGCTTTTGGACAGCTTTATTTGTTAAGAAGTTTGTTTTTTGTTTTGCTTTGTTTTTACGTAGGTGGAACCATGGAGAGAACTCTAAACTTAAAGTCAGGAAGACCTGAATTCAAATCCTGCTTTAGCTACTTACTGGCTATGTGACCCTGAAGTCACTTAACATCTGTTTGCCTCAGTTTCCTCTTCTGTAAAAATGGAAATGGTAATAGCGCCTATCTGTCGGGGTTGTTTTGAGTATTAAATGATGTTCACAATAAAAAAAATCAAATATTTATAAAACACTTTGCAAACCTTGAAGTGCTATAGAAATACTAGTTATTATTGCTACTACTATTATTATGATCATTAGTTGATATTGTTAAATTCTCCCCTTTCAGCTTTCATCCATTTCTCCTAATTCTGACCTCCAATGCCAAGTAGTATAAATCTAAACCCCGAATTCGGTGATAGCCCTTCAAGTACTTGAAGACAGCTAGTGTGTCTCCCCTGAGTTCTCTTCCCCAGGCTAAACACGCGCAATTCCTCCAACCAATCCTCATACAACAAGATCTCAGACCCTGCACTATTCTGGTTGGGTTCTGCTGGGAAACCATTCATCCATTCATTTAGCAAGCATTTACTAAGAGCCTTTTATGTGTTAGGCAAACTGGGGATACTACGATAAAAAAAACCACAACTAAATGGACCCTGTCCTCAGGGGAGTTTGCAATCTATTAGGGAAGGCCTTGAATAACAAGTTTATACGTTGTTATCAAATTGTAACAACAATGTTGCTGGCAGCTGCCATTGGGATGTAAGACCAATAACACCAGCACACAGGAGGGCTGCTAGCACAAGTTCTTTGATCTGCTTTTCTAAGGAAAGCAACTTTAAGGGGTTTACAATCTCACTTTAATTAAACATACATATATCATTCACTTAGTTCAGGGGAAAAAGTCATCACCCTGAACTTCAGAGAAATCACAAATAGAAATTATAAGCAGAAATTATATAAACAGAGCAAACTAACACAAATCAACAGATAGACTTCTAGCTGTCTGACCAAGACATTACATACATAGTAATCAGAGAGAGAGAAGCACCAACATCTGGGTTTCTCAAAGCGGGGTGGGGGATTGGGGTGGGGGGGGCTCCTTAACAGCTACCCAGAGTCTTGTCTGGCCAAATCACACAAATATTCTTCCCATAAGCAAGCCACCAAAGGAAAATGCTAACCTCAGAGCATATATACCCTATTTAGGGTCCTGGTGCTTAGCATCTACTTAGCAAAAGGGTGTAGGCCTGAGGCTTAGCATCTACTTAGCAAAAGGGTGTGGGAAAGATCTCTAGTCACTGACTAGTATCACATCATATATATTGTTTCCAATCAATGACTCGATTGAAACAAAGGCAAGACTCAAAGGCACTTGATTGCCTTAGTGCTGAGAAGCACTCTAAAACAAAAGACAACAAGAAGTCCCACTTTGCTTGCCATTACACCAATGGAAAGTTGCTAAAGGATTTTCAACAGAGAAGTGACATGATTGGAATGGTACATTTGGAAGATTACAAATGGCACAACAATGCACTGGGAAGTGATCCAACCATTCCAAAAGCAATTTTGAATTGTACCTCCCAAAATCACTAAACCATTTAAATCCTTTCAACCAGCAATACTGATACTAGACCTATATCCCTAAAGAGTTCAAAGATAGTGGGAAAGGACCCATATGTACAAAAATATGTATAGTGGAACTTTTTGTTATGCCCAAAAAAACAAAAACAAAGTGGGTACCCATAAAATGAGTAGATGAATAGATTACTGTGCCATAAGAAATGACAAGGGAGACAGATTTGGGGAAACTTGGGAAGACATATGAACTGATACAGAATGAAGTGGGTAGACCTAGAAGAACAATTTAATAACAACTACAATAATGTAAAGACAAACAAGTTGGAAAGGCTTAAGTTCTCTGATCAATGCAATGATTAGTCCCAATTCCAGAAGACTGACGATGAGACATGCTTCTCATTACCTCTTGGCAGAGGATGATGGATTGTTGGTACAGGAGAACACACATTTCCTGACACAATTAACACAATACAAATCTGTTTGCTTGGCTACACTTATTTGTTGCAATGGAGGGCTTTTGTTGGGAAGGTGAGGGGGAATATTATGGGGAGTTTAGGAAGAGTGATGATACAAAAAAAAGAGAGAAAAAGAAGAAAAAGAAAAGAACTCCAGTGAAACATGCCCAGAAGAAAGCAGAAATCCTGAAGATGACACAAACAAAAAGAGTAGTGTTGGAACTATTATGCTAAAGTTGGTATATACTTAAAGCCATACATGGTGCATTCAATGGTTTCATATGCAACACTCTTTTTCTATGATGACAGTTAAGATCATAATAAGATAGATTTGTTAAAAATTTTAAAATAATTTTCAAAAATCATATGGGAAGCAATGAGGAGGAAAACTCTAGACAAGGAAGTTGGCGAATTAAGGACAGAACTGAAAGAAAGAATCCTGGGCTCCTTGTCCCACATTTCCATTGGGTAGCAACTCTTGATTGGGCTGTGGAATGAAAACACAAATTATTTTGGCCACTAGATGGCGCCAAGAGACAATTTCTGCCCATTCCAGGATTCCTGGGTCAGTGTTTGAACCTGGTAGGACAACCAGGTAGAATTAAAATATCTGCTTCTGAGCCTTATCCAAAATGGAGAAAAAAATAACACACACACACACACACGCACACACGTTCTCAAAAACCTGGAAACCTGAGCGCAACTGTAGAACAGTTATTTCCTTTTGTAAGTCTGTTTCTGCCTCTCTGTCTATCTGTCTGTCTCTCCCTATCTCTCTCTTTGTCTCTCTCTGTGTCTGTGTCTATGTCTCTCTCTTTCTCTCTGTGTCTATCTGTATCTCTCTATCTTTCTTTGTCTCTCTGTCTCTGTTTGTCTCTCTCTGTCCCTCTGTCTCTGTCTGTCTGTCTGTCTCTCCCTGGCAATCCTGTCTTTAGCATCCTTATGGATAAGTCAAGGTAGGTCAGGCTGATGAATGGAGATATTTGAGCCTCATAATAAACTAGTGGAATCACAGAATGTTTGAACTGGAGAGGAATATAGAGGCTGGCTCCCATACCTGGAATACATTTCCTTCTCACCTTTGACTCTTGCAATCCTAATTTCCTTTAAGGCTCAGCTCAAGTACCACCTTCTTCATTCCCCCACTCCCACCCCAGCTATTAGTGCCCCTTCTACAAACTAAGTTTATATTTATTTTGTATATACTTATATGTATACATGGTAGTGGAAGGGATAGAGTGCTAGGCCTGGAGTCAAGAAGACTCATCTTCCTAAATTCAAATCTGGCCTCAGACACTTAATAGCTGTCTGACCCTGGGCAAGCCACTTAAGCCCATTTGCCTCAGTTTCCTCATCTGTAAAATGAGGTGGAGAAGGAAATGGCAAATCACTCCATTATCTCTGCCAAGAAAACCTCAAATGGGGTCATGAAGAATCATACACAACTGAACAACAATATGTATACATGTTGTGTCTCATGATAGAAGATAAATTTCTTAAGATAAAGGTATGTTTCATCCTTGCTTTTTTTTTATCCCCAGCACCTATCACCGGCACACAGTAGGCACTTAATAAATGTTTGTTGACTGATCTTTCATGTTCCCTGCCCTCAGCCCTCTCTCTTTCATATGCTCTCTCTGTCTCTCTCCCTCTTGCTCTCCTATTTTTCACCTTGTATAATGTAAGTTTTTCTTTCCCTGTTTGTCTTCTTTTGTGATAATGACAGAAAGAGGGAAGAGACCATTTTTATCCTCCTTCATTATTAACTATTGACTAGGGTCAGAATCATGCTCTCCTGCATCACTCATGTTGACTGGCTGGTTCCTGTACATGTGTTGTTAATAAGTCTTTGGCTCAACGGTTCTGACACCAGCAATGCTGTGATTTGGGTAACGTGTGTCAATCTGAAGTATCTTCACCCCAGCTCCCATTCTAACTGACCAGTTGCCAGAATTAGTCTGGGTACATCTTTCCCTCCGGGCTCTAGGAGTACTCTTCTAGGGTCAGGGCTTATTTCATTTAATATCATTGACTCAAGTCCTCATCAGTGATGACCCCAAGATTATCAATTAAGATAGCCAACCTTTAAGAAGTGTTTAGAAAGAATATTTACTAAGGTGGTACAACAATACAAAACATCCCACCCTAAAATCGGTGTACGCTTGTGTATACTTGTCCAAGGGAAAGTGGGTCTAAATGTAGAAAGCACCTGTGACTGAGGGGATAACTCATAGGCTTTGGTTACTAGAAGTCTTTTTCTCCCATTTTTAGGGTACTCATGAATTCCCTTCAGGCATGATGTAGTCTGTTTGTTGGGTTCCATGTAGAAGTGTGAATTCTATCTGTCTTTGGTTCCTAATGATTTGGACATTTCCACCAGCTGGATGCCATTTAGGACATAAATGAAAGCTGCCGTTTCCTCAGAATACAGTGTTAGTATACCAATAGGAAGATGAAGGGGTCTGACATACTCCAGACCCTTCAAAGCTAGCAAAGTCCTTCTGTGGTCAAAAGGGGGAGGGAAGGAGACAAGGCCAAAGCCCTTCTTTTCCCAAGTGGTTCCTTCTCAGAGATATTCTGGAAAGCCACAAGCTCCAATTTCTGGAAGAGCTTCCATTCCTAACTAAGCTAGCCTAACCAGTTTATGGAGGATCCAGAAAATAGAAAAAGATCCCACAGCCAATTGGACCAGACTACTTGTCTGACATCATCTCACTTCATCAAAGGACTCTCAAAGACTTTTCACATTTAGTGTGATTTCTTTTAACTTACTGATTGTGTTCTCACTCAAGTAATGTATCAGGCTAAAATAGGGGTGGATTTAGACTCCGCTATCATATTTTAATTATAGTAGCCTTCTGATCCCTATTTCCAGGTTGATGGCAACCGCTGAGGTTCCACTTCCATTTTGCAGATGTACAAAGTCATAAGGAAGAGTGAGAATAGGAGTTTCTTGAGGTCACATAAAAATTCAGTGGTAGCTCTCAAACTCATATTTAATCCTTTGACTAAGAAATAGACCCATCTGACTTTGTCATTCCTACTGCAGGGCAAAGAAATGTCCTTACAGGAAGGGAGACTGGAGAGGCAAAGAACATTCTACTCCTCTCTAGATGCAAAGCTAAGGCAAGGTGCAGAGTTGGTGGGATTGCCCTCTATTAGGCAGCCTCAAGGGCAACCTGCCTATCTTCATTTGTTCCTGTTCCTGTAGAGGAAGGACTCCAGTTACCATTAGTCTTCTACAAGGCAGCTAAGTGGAGCTGGAGTCAGGAAGACTTATCTTCCTGAGTTCAAACCTGGTCTCAGACACTTACTAACTGTTTGACCCTGGGCAAGTCACTTAATCCTGTTTGCCTCCGTTTCCTCACCTATAAAATGAGCTGGAGAAGGAAACGGCAAACCACTCTAGTATCTTTGCTTAGAAAACCCCAAAGGGGTCACGAAGAGTCAGACATGACTGAACAACAACAACAACATAGATGAGTCTTCCTGACTCCAAGCTTGGCACTCCATCTACTGTGTCGATCACTCTATCTATGATGTCAGTTTGTGGACTCTTTTGCTTATTTGTTGGGGGAGGGGGGTCATGTTTTAAATATTCTGGTGTGGTACAGGAAGATAGTGATGATAATGCAAAAAAAAATAGAAATAAAGAGTAAAGGAAAGTGTAATAAGAGTTTGAGAATTGCCTGGCATCCTGGGATTTGTCAGAGGAACAAAGATTCTATTTCAACTCTGAGAGCAATTTGAGACTGTAATAGTTTTTTAACTGGAAGTCAAACTTGAGTCATGCCTGGGAGTTCTTAAAAGGACATGCCCAGATGTGGTAGTGATGGCAGATGGCTGGGCTGCCATCCCAGGGGGGCTAGTGTCCAAAGCTGATGTACTCTCTTTCCCAGCAAAAGACTATGGCAATGACCCTAACATTGAGATGATTTGGGCAGTGAAGGCTATGCAGCATGTTAAGTTTTATTACAATTCAGTTTTCTTAGTTGATGCCAAATTCCCAAGACTCAATGAAGTGTAGAAGACTAGATTTATTCAGCATCTCAGGCGGACTCTGGGAAGCTCAATATAAATACTTCGGGCCCAAAGCAGTTCAAATCAGAGCCAACTAAAGCAAAGTAGAAGTCATTCTGGATAACGTTCAGTGGTGTTATAGATTTCAACTATGGTGCCCTATTAGGGGTAAAATGTTTCTGGATAGCATGAGGAAAAAGACTCGTTTTTTGCCGTTTAAATATCTTGAAACTGGTAATTAGAAAAGAGCTATTTGCAACACTTTCCAGTATATTGCAATTAGCAGAAAAAGACAGGAACATGTCCAGGTAAAAATCATAGGAGCTACTGTCTAAAGGCCACCTGGACTAATAGCTAAGGATGTTTACCTTTGAGGATTAAACAAACATCATTCAAGATCTCATCTATGTAGTTCCCTTACTGGACCACTGGGAGGCGACACACAAACTCTTCCCAGGATTGTAGCCAACAAAAAGGCAGTGTTCAGAGGAACTCTTTTATTCTTTGTCAAGTAATAATAAGTAAATTTTCAAAATTGATTTGAATCTATGACCAGCATGAATAAGCCATGCCTTAAAATAGATATGATACAAATTTTTGTAAATAAAATGTTATTATAAATATATTAAATAATTAATATGTAATTGATTATATATAAATATATTACATATATATGTATATATACACATACATGAAGACATAAACCACAGTCTTCTGGGGAGCTAGGTAGTACAATGAATAGAGCACTCGATCTGGAGTCAGGTTAACCTGAATTCGAATTTGACCTCAGATACTTACTATCTGTGTGACCTTGGGCAAGTAACTTAATCTCTGTTTGCCTCAGTTTGTCAACTATGAAATGGGGATAATGAGATCATCTACCTTGCAGAGCTGCTGTGAGGATCAAATGAAAAACTATTTGCACAGTGCCTGGCTACATAAGTGCTTATTCTATTCTCTTCCCTTCTTCATGAGACAGACTAAAAGAAAGCAGTGAAGACTTCTAGAGCTAAGCAGCAGCAATAGGGAAAGAGTGTACTCCTCTCCAGCCGGGATTTAATTAGTGGAATTCTCTCCAACGTGTAAAAAGACATGAAAGCAGAAATTCAAAGGAGGGCCAATTTACAGAACAGAAGGGAAGGATAAAGGCAGGCTATCAGTCTCTACAGGCATTTCAGAGCAGATGCTGATGCCACTGATATTACCCATTTCTTTAAAGACTCAGAAATTCTTTTTTTTATGTTTGTTTTTGTTTTTGTTTTTTTGGAGGAGGAGGGCAGGGCAATTGGGGTTAAGTGACTTGCCCAAGGTCACACAGCTAGTAAGTGTGTCAAGTGTCTGAGGTCGCATTTGAACTCAGGTCCTCCTGACTCCAGGGCCGGTGTTCTACTCACTGCGCCACCTAGCTGCCCCTCAGAAATTCTTTAAAAACGAAAACAACAAAACAAACAACAAAAAAACCACTCTTTCCCCAGCTTTCAGCCCCAGCAATTGTCCGTTTCCTCTTTTTTTTGTCTGACAATCTGAAAAGTAGGAAGTAGAACTTCAGAGTTGTTTTAATTTGCTTTTCTCTTATTATAAGTGATTTGGAACACTGTCTCATGATGTTATTGATAGCCTGACATTCTTCTTTTCAGAACAGCCTCTTATTCTTATGTAGTTGTTTCAGTTCTCTATATATCTCACATATCAGACCATTATCAGTGAAATTTGCTGGAAAGGTATTTTTTTCCCCCAGTTAACTGTTTCTCTTGTAATATTAACAGCAATGATTTTTTTCTATAAAATCTTTTCAATTTTATATAATCAAAAATGTCCATTTCACCACCTGTGATAATCCTCTTGTTCCCTGGTTTGGTTATTAATCCTTCCCCTATACGTAGTTCTACAAAGTATTTTCTTTCCTACTCTTCTGATTTGTCTATAATATGATGCTTTACATCTATACCGTGTGTCCATTTGCAACTTATCTTGGTATACAGTGTGAGATGTTGGTCTAAAACTAATTTCTGCCACACTGCCTTCCCTATTCCCCAGCATTTTTATCAAAAAGAGAGGCCTTACAGCAGTAGTTAGAGTCTTTGAATTTTCTTTGGAAGTATAATTGATATGGGGATATATATAAGCATATATATAATATATATAAACTGTGTGTGTATATAGACACATATATACATATTTACTATTATTTAATATTTTTAGTTTTCAGCATTTATTTCAACAAGATTTTTAATTACAAATTTTCTCTCCATTTCTACCCTCACCCCCACTCCAAGATGGCATATATTTTCATTGCCCCATTCCCCAGTAAGCCCTCTCTTCTGTCGCCCCACTGCCCCCCCACCTCCTTTTCCCTTACTTTATTGTAGGGCAAGATAGATTTCTATGCCCCATTGCTTGTATATCTTATTTCCTAGTTGCATGTAAAAACAACTTTTTTTTGAACATCTGCTTTTAAAACTTTGAGTCCCAAATTCTCTCCCCTCTTCCCTCCTCACCCATCCTCCCTAAGAAGGCAAGCAATTCAACATAGGCCACATGTGTATAATTATGCAAAACCCTTCCACAACACTCATGTTGTAAAAGACTAACTATATTTTGCTGCCTCCTATCCTGTCCCCTTTATTCAATATTCTCCCTTGACCCTGTCCTTTTATGAAAGTGTTTGCTTTTGATTACCTCCTCCCCCTATCTGCCCTCCCTTCTAGTATCCCCCTTTTTTATCTCCTTCTTCCTTCTTTCCTGTGGGGTAAGATACCCATTTGAGTGTGTATGTTATTCCCTCCTCAAGTCAAATCCCATGAGAGCAAGCTTCACTCATTCCCCCTCACCTGCCCCCTCTTCCCTTCCAGTGAACTGCTTTTTCTTGCCACTGTCATGCAAGATAATTTACCCCATTCTATCTCTCCCTTTCTCCCTCTCTCAATATATTCCTCTCTCATCCCTTAATTTGATTTGATTTTTTAGATATCATCCCTTCATATTCAACTTACCCTATGCCCTCTGTGTGTATATGTATGTGTGTGTATGTATATATATATATATATATATATATATATATATATATATATATATATACACATATATATATATATACATACACACACACATATATATTCCCTTCAGCTACCCTAATACTGAGGTCTCATGAATTATACACATCGTCTTTCCATGTAGGAATGTAAACAAAACAGTTCAACTTTAGTAAGTCCCTTATGATTTCTATTTCTTGTTTACCTTTTCATGCTTCTCTTGATTCTTGTGTTTGAAAGCCAAATTTTCTATTCAGCTCTGGTCTTTTCACTGAGAAAGCTTGAAAGTCCTCTATTTTATTGAAAATCCATATTTTGCCTTGGAGCATGATACTCAGTTTTGCTGGGTAGGTGATTCTTGGTTTTAGTCCTAGCTCCATTGACCTCCAGAATATCATATTCCAAGCCCTTCAATCCCTTAGTGTAGAAGCTGCTAGTTCTTGTGTTATCCTGATTATGTTTCCACAATATTCAAATTGTTTCTTTCTGGTTGCTTGCAATATTTTCTCCTTGATCTGGGAGCTCTGGAATCTGGCGACAATATTCCTAGGAGTTTTCTTTTTGGGGTCTTTTTCAGGAGGCGATATATGGATTCTTTCAATTTCTATTTTACCCTCTGGTTCTAGAACATCAGGGCAGTTTTCCTTGATAATTTCTTAAAAGATGATATCTAGGCTCTTTTTTTGGTCATGGCTTTCAGGTAGTCCAATAATTTTTAAATTATCTCTCCTGGATCTATTTTCCAGGTCAGTGGTGTTTCCAATGAGATATTTCACATTGTCTTCCATTTTTTCATTCCTAGGATTCTGTTTTATAATATCTTGATTTCTCATAAAGTCACTAGCTTCCACTTGCTCCAATCTAATTTTTAGGGTAGTATTTTCTTCAGTGGTCTTTTGGACCTCCTTTTCCATTTGACTAATTCTGCCTTTCAAGGCATTCTTCTCCTCATTAGCTTTTTGGAGCTCTTTTGCCATTTGAGTTAGTCTATTTTTTAGGGTGTTATTTTCTTCAGTATTTTTTTGGGGGATCTCCTTTAGCAAGTCATTGACTTGTTTTTCATGGCTTTCTTGCATCCTTCTCATTTCTTTTCCCAATTTTTCCTCTACTTCTCTAACTTGCTTTTCCAACTCCTTTTTGAGCTCTTCCATGGCCTGAGACCAATTCATGTTTTTCTTGGAGGCTTTTGATGCAGGCTCTTTGACTTTGTTGACTTCTTCTGGCTATATGTTTTGGTCTTCTTTGTCACCAAAGAAAGATTCCAAAGTCTGAGTCTGAATCCGAGCCCGTTTTTGCTGCCTGTTCATATTCCCAGCCAACTACTTGACTCTTGAGCTTTTTGTCAGGATATGACTGCTTGTAGAGTAGAGAGTACTTTGTCCTGAGCTTGAGGGGCTGTGCTGCTGTTTTCAGAGCTATTTCTACACAGCCAGCTCTGCCACAGCAGCAATCCTCCTCCCCCAAGAACTGTCAACCTGGACCTCAACTCAGATCCAAGCAGGCTCTGCACTCCCGCTCTGAACCACCACTTAATTCCTCCTACCAGATGGACCTGGGCCCAGAAGCAACTGCAGCTGTAGCTCTGGAAGCAGCCTCGGAGCTGCATCACCTCTGCCACCCCTGGGGTGGTGGCCAACCGCAAATTCCTTTCACTCTGTCCCAGAAGATTTTTCCCACTAACCTGCACTGCCACAGCTCACTGATTCAGGATGCTAGGGCCTGTTCTGCTGGGCTCCTGGTCTGGTTGGTCCAGGTGTGGCTCAAGCTGGGCTCTGCTCCCCTTGGCTCTCAGCTCCGAGTGATAGACTTTACCCAGTGACTATCCAGGCTGTCCTGAGCTGGAGCCCTGCTTCCCTCTGCTATTTCGTGGGTTCTGCAGTTCTAGAATTTGTTCAGAGCCATTTTTATAGGTGTTTCGAGGGACCTGGGGGAGAGCTTTAGGCAAGTCCCTGCTTTCCCTATATACATATTTACATATATATATTAAGTAATATTGTAATTTTTACTATATTGGCAGGACTTAACTATAAGCAGTTACTATCTAATTAAGTCCTTTATGTAATCTGCAAAAAGTAATTTTGTTTTCTCTTTACCTATGCTTATTCCCTTACTTTTTTTTTCCTTGTCTAATTACTATATCTAACATTTCTAGAAATATGTCAACTATAGTGGTTACAATGAGTCTCCTTACTTCATGCCTGATCTTTTTGGGAAAACACTCTAATTTTCTCCATTACAGATAATGTTGGCTCTTGGTTTTAAATGGATGTTATTTACTACATCAAAAAATAGGTCATTTAGCAATCAAAAACAAACACTTTTGAAAAGGGACAGGGTCAAGGGAGAAAATTGAATAAGGGGGATCGGTCAGGATGAAGCAAAATATAGTTAGTCTTTCACAACATGAGTATTGTGGAAGGGTTATACATAATGATACACATGTGGCCCATGTTGAATTGCTTGACTTCTTAGGGAGGGTGGGTGGGAAGGAAAGAGGGGAAAGAATTTGGAACTCAAAGTTTTAAAAACAGAAGTTCAAAAACAAAAAAAAAAGTTTTTGCATGCAACTAGAAAATAAGATACACAGGCAATGGGGCATAGAAATGTATCTTGCCCTACAAGAAAGAAAGGGACAAGGGGATGGGAGGAGAGTGGAGTGACAGAAGGGAGGGCTGATTGGGGAACAGGGCAACCAGAATATGCGCCATCTTGGAGTTGGGGGGAGGGTAGAAATGGGGAGAAAATCTGTAATTCAAACTCTCGTGAAAATCAATGCTGAAAACTAAATATATTAAAGAAAAAAAATAGGTCATTTATTCCAATGTGTTTTAATGTTTCTAATATAAAGGGGTGTTGTGTTTTATCCAAAAATTATTCATCACTTATGATATAATCATAATTTTTATTGTTTTCATTATTCAATATGGTCTGTTAAGTTTATCATTTTCCTAATATGGAACCAAACCTGCACCCCTAGTATTAATTCAACTTGGTCATAGCACATAACTTTAAATATATTGTTGTAGCCCTTGAAAATATTTTATTTAATATTTGAATATTGATTGATTTTATGTCTTGATAACTTATGCTTCACTCTATATTTAAAGTCCATCATCTTCTTGCTAAGAGAAGGGAGTTGTATCTCACCAAAAATCCTCTGGAAGTCAAGATTTTTCACTGCATTGATCAGAGTTGTGATGTCTTTCAATGTTCTTTTCCTTTACATTATTATGTTCATTGTGTAAATTGTTCTCTTTGTTTCATTTGCTTTGCATCGATTCACATAAGTTCTTAGAGCCAAATCACATTCCATAATATCCATACACTATAATTTGTTCAGCCATTTATTAACTGATAGCACCAGCTTTGTTTTCAGTTTTTTTTTGCTACTGCAAAAAAATGTAGCTGTAAATATTTTGGTGCACATGAGATCTTTTCCTCTGTCATTAACATTTGGCCTGGTAGTGATATTGCTGGCTCATAGTATGTACAGTTAATACTTTTCCAGTATACTATACTTCCAAGTTGTTTTTGAGAACAGTTGGAACAATTTACAATTCTGCCAACATTGCATTAATACATCTTCCCACAGGCCCTCCAACACCGAGCATTTTGAACCCCAGATTCTTTATACACAATGGCCTCATAAGGCCAATCAGTAAGCGAAAGATCTTTATCGCCCATTAAATAGGCCTCAGGTGGGGCCAACAAAGGGAGGCCTGATTAGAGGCAGGCCCATACCCTTTCACTGACTAGATGTGAAGCCCCAGGCCCATACCCTTTTGCTAATTAGGCCAAGAGAGCATGAAGCCCTCAGGGCCCTAAAGGGAGTTGCTAAGACCAGAGCCTGTGACATGTGCACTGAGTTCTAGTCAATCAGATGCTGGCCAGGACTGTATAAAAAGAGAGCCCAGAACTGAGAGCAGCGGAGCAAGATTCAGAAGCAGACATCAAGAGGACATAGAGGCAGTGAGAACTACAGGAATTGGAATTCAGCCCAAGGAGAAGAAGCAGGAACTTGGAGTCTACAGAGCTGCAGAAGGGAGCACAGAGCAGAGTTGGGATTCGTGAGTGATTGTTTCTAGGAAGGCCCTAGGAGGGAGGAAGGTTACAGGGTAACTTGGCTCCTTGCTATAATATTGTGTTACAATTTCCTTGTTGCTACACTGAGTTAGGCTTAGTGGCTTTGGAATATTATTGCTACTATATGGAATTGGAATTGCTGGTCCAGGGATTGGATTCTCTCGCGTCTAAATAAATGTTATACTTCCTCTGCCTTCTACCTAGAGAATTTCTTATACTTCACGATTCTGAACCATTCAGGCACATTCATAGTCATCCTCGAGGTCATGAATCTTGCTTTACTGATATACATGGGCAATTGCAAAGCCTTTGTAAATGTTTCTAAAGCCAGCAAGCATTCACAAGCCAACATCAGGAACCTGAACCCAGAACCTAGCCCCTAGCTTATCAGAACAGGGGCATATGGAAACTTAGATGGCTACACAGGGAGACTGGGTCCAACCTTGGAGCACTGGGAGCCACATAAGGAGCCAAATAAGTGCCAGGATAACTGAGCACCAAGGCCAGGAGGCCTGAGACCAGTGGCACCAGGTGCAGATTCACATGTCCTCTAGCTCTGCTTTAGAATTTTCTCCTAAAAGTGCCACTCAGTGGTAACCTACCCTTTAAATGTGGGCCTCTACTTCATTTTACCCTCTGGTTGGTACCTCCTTATGCCTTGAAATGGACTAGGGAGCTCTAGTTCAATGACTTATTAGTCCTTTTTTTTCAACCATTCCCTCCTACTCACCCCTACACCCCAAACACATGCACCCTTCTCCTCGTCCCACTAAGGTCCTCCTCTGCTTGACCTCCCCTTGCCCCTGGCCCAACACCAGCTGTGCCGGACAGATGAGTTTGTTGTGATATACGTTACAATTACATCAGTTCTACCCTGTGTTCTTCTCTGGAGTTGTTGCTATCTGAAAGCGCACTGTGGTATGTGAGAAGATGATATATACCAGCTGATACTCCCTTCTCCCTATAGCCCTCCTCTCCCAGGCCCTCCTCCTCCTTTCCCATTCCGCTTTTCCCTTCATCCAGAAAACTTTTGTTACTAAGCTCCTAGTATGTCCCATTCCCCTTCCTCCTTCTCCCATTAATTCCCATTTCATACTTTGGTTTCAAGTCTCTCCTTCCTTTTGCTCCCAATTCCACACAATGAACCTTTCTATACCAAACCAGAATCTTCACTTCCATTCACTCTCCCCACTTGCGGTCCAGCCTGAGATTCTGGTGCCAATCACCTCTTTGGAATGGCAGGGCTGAACACTCAACTAGTTTATGTGACCTTTCACAGCTTCATTTCCCTCACCTGAAAATGGGAGTCTAGTGCTCTCAACAATAGCAACAGTTGTTAGCAACAATATAAAAATGCAACAGTAGTTACCATAATAGCTAGCATTTGTAAGTGCATTAAAATAAGCACTTTACACATGTAAACTCATGTGATCCTTGCAACAGCCCTGTGGGGTAGGTGCTATGATCATCCCCACTTTACAGATATGGAAACCTATGCACATAGAGGTTAAGCGATTTTCACAGGGTTGCACAGCTAATAAAACGTGTCCAAGGCAGGATTCAAACTCAGGTCTTCCTGACTCTGTCTACTGTACCATAATAATAATAATAACAATTTGAAAATAATATTAGTAGTATCCGTGGCTGCAAAAAGCCCCTTTGCCTCAGTTTCCTCATCTGTAAAATGAGCTGGAGAAGAAAATGGCAAACCACTGAGATATTTTTGCCAAGAAAACCCCAAATGGGGTCACTGAGAGTCAGACACAACTGAAAAATGACTCAACCAATAGAGTCCTTTAAGGTTTACAAAGCATTTTACATATGTTATCTCATTTGCTTTCGCTACATATATTATCTCATTACTTTTAAGTCACTAGCCAGGCAGAAGCGGTTCTTCTTTAGCTTCTTTCCAACGGGAACTAGGGTCTCACTCATCTTTGTGTGTCCCATCGCTCTTATGCATGTGGTAGTTATTCAGTAAATGTGCATGCTTGCACAAGTGAGTGTACTAAACATGATGAGGTTTGGAACTTCGATACGTCCAACGCAGCCTCTGCTCAGTCAAATCACAGGGTAGGATGCCCGCCCAGGAACAGTGCCACAGCCTGTCTCTGGAAACTTCTGGATGATTTTCCACTGAATAACAACAACAGCAGCTATCATTTACAAAGCTCTTTAAAATTTGCAAATGTGTTCCTTGTGTTATCTCATCAGATCCTCACAACAACAAGGCAAGCACTTAGTAGCATCCCTGTTTTACAGATGAAGATACTGAGGTGAGAGCAGCTAAGTGACTTGCCTAGGGTCACATAGCTAGCAAGTGTTTGAAGTAAGATTTGAACTCCACTCTCGCCAACTCCAGGTCCAGTTGTTGAAGAGCAGGTCTTCCTAAGGGTGAGATCTGTGTTTAAGAGTAAAGCCTGTGTGTTGAAGTCCTCGAAGTATAAACTTCAAGAACATATGGTCTATCATTCACTTTCCTGTACCTTTTCCACTTATAACCTTTCAGACATCATGGAACAGTTCATAGGGAATACATTCGATTCAATTAAGTTCAGTTTCAACTCAATTAGCGTTCAGAGTCATTTGGAAAGTGCTGAAAACTAGAATGGGCAGCTAGGTGGAGGACTGGTTAGAGCGTCAGGCCTGGAGTCAGGAAGCCCTGAATTCAAATCCAGCCTCAGACACTTACTAGGCATACAGATCCTATTTGCCTCCATTTCCTCATTTGTAAAATAAGCTGGAGAAAGAAGTGGCAAACCACTCTTGTATCTTTGCCAAGAAAATCCAAATGGGATCACCAAGTGTTGGACACAACTGAATAATAACGAGGACCTCCTTTGAGCCTAGAAAGAAGATAAAGAATTTGAGGAAGCGGAAATGAGGAAGGTGTGCACTCTAGGCAGAAAGGATGGCTTGTGTGAATACAGGGAGGCAGGATTATATTACCCAGGTTGGTTATGTAGCAAAGGTGAGGGATAAGAGAAGGATGCTGATATGTTTAATGTGAATGTATATGTAGAGCCTGTATTGGATTGCAAGTCATCTTGGGGAGGGAGAGGAAAGGGGGAGAAAATTTGGAACTCAAAAGCGAGTAGAACTGAATGTTGTAAACTAAAAACTAATTAATTAATTTAAAAGAAAAAAAGAAGAGATGGATGCTGGATCACAGCCTTCTTCTCTAAGAAATACTAGTGGACCTAGAAAAAGGCCTCTAACTCATCCAGTAGATCCTCCAGGAAGGATTTATGGGAAGACACAGACAGAAACCCCACATGATGACATGGCACAGATCAGCTACAATTTGCACCAGTGGAAGGAGTCTATTTCTTGGTGAAATCATAAACACATTGAATTACAAGATGTATTAAGGCAGTGTGGCATTATGGAGGCTTATGGAAATAGACAACCAACCTCATAGTCAGGAAGACCTGTGTTCAAGACTTGCTTCTGTCACCTGCTGGTTATGTGGTCCTGGGCATAACCTCCTAGGACCCCCAACCAAAGACTTTAAGTTGCTGGGCAGAGGCTGATCTGCATGGGCACTCTCCAGAAGTTTTTTACACCAAAAAAATCACAGGTCTAGAAAAAAAATTAACTACCAGGTTTTGGAATTGCGAGGAGCACAATTTCAGTAAAATGCAAAGCTTTTCTCTGGCTATCTTGAATAAATGAATGAATAACAAATGAATGAATGATAAAGAATTTATTAACTGCTTCCTATGCTAAGTGTTTGTGATACAAACACAAAAGCAAAGTTAGTACCTGCCTTCAAGGAGTTTACATGGCACAAGGATGGGTGACCAGAGAGGCACCAGAGAGTTGCAGGCATGGTAAATGGAGTTTTAGGGAATTAGATTGATATACCCCATCTAGTAACAATGGCAGAGTTGATTTGATCATTGTTCTAGAACCGGGACAACACGGTTCCTCCCAGAACATGGTTCCAGGGCTTAGGTGGATAAAGAAAAAGGTATAGAGGCAAGGCTTGGCATAGCTTAGTGTAACAACAATGTTGCTTGCAGCTGCTGTGGCTATGTAAGACCAGTAACACCAGCACACAAGAGGGCTGCTAGCATGGGTTCTTTGATCTGTTTTTCTAAGGAAAGAAAATTTAAGGGGTTAACAATCTTTAATTAAACATATATATATTATTCACTTAGTTCAAGGGAAAAAGCCAGCACCCTGAACTTCAGAGCAAATATAAACAGAAATTAAAAGCATACATTATATAAACAGAGCAAACAAACCCAAACCAGTAGACAGGCTTCTAACCATCTAACTATAGCAATACATGCAGTTACCAGAAAGAGAAGCATCAACATCTGGGTTTTCAAAACAGGGGCAAGGGCGGGGCGGGGCATCCATGATGGCTACCCAGAGTCTCATCTGGTCAAATCACATGACACTCTTCCAGGGAGCGAGAGCCCCAAAACAAAATGTCAACCTCAGATCTTATATACCCTTCTTAGGGCCAGAGGGAGTCACAACCATGCAACTCAAACCCATGTGAACTAGGCTCTATTGTTGCTTAAGCAGGTCATCAAAGACTCTTGATTCAATCAAAGAAACAAAGGCAAGACTCAAAGGCACTTGATTACCTCAGTGCTGAGAAGCACTCAAACAAAAAACAGCAAAAAGTCCCACTTTGCTTGCCATTGCATTTGAAAGGCAAGACTCAAAGATACTTTATTACCTTAGCATTCCAAAAGAGAAAATGGTAAAAAAAAAAAAAAAAGTCCCACCCTTCTTACCATTATACTTGGCAAGACCATTGAGGAAATGATGAGAGATTTGGGACTGAAATGAAACCTATCTGGGGCTTTTTCTGAAGTAGCAGTCTTGAGTGGTCTCTGCCCCAACCCCAACCCAACATTTGAATTCTAATGTTTCTCTTTGCTTCTCATTCTGTACCCCCATAATCCATGCCACCTCTCTACTCTCACGCCCCAGTAACCATGCAGACTGCCCATATGTCTCTAGAGCAGAAATTAACATAACAGTTTGACAGGACAAATTGGAGCATAAAGCAGGGAATTAGCTTATCCAAGGTTACCCAGAGCAGCAAGGGCTGGGCCATTTTAAGGGCTTCCTCACAGGTTGGATTTCACTATGAACTTCTATAACCATCCCCATCACCTTTCACTCTGACCCTCAGTCACAGCATGGAATGACTCCCCACAATTCCAAAAGCTGATGGTTAATTTTTTTTTTCCATATCCGTGATTTCACTGGGGTAGGATGTGATGTGAGAACTCCCTCTACCCACACACAAAAGCATCTGCTTTGCAACTTAGGGGCACTGAGAAAGTATGCCTAGGATCATGCAGGCTAAAGGTGCTCTTAAAGAGAGAGAGAGGTCAGAAAAATAGGAAAATAGAAATCCTAGCATCAGAAAGAAGGGTTAAATCATCGGTGACTAGAGCCCAGGAGTGAACATGGTTTCCTTCTTTCTGGAGCTTTATGGAAAGTTCAGTGACTGAGGAATGTCCCTGGAGTCATGCTTCATGGGAGCGGAGCAACTCTGTAAGAATGGGGGAGGGAAGATGGGATCAGAAAGATGGGAAACAGACAGAGAACCAGATAAAGGATCAGGACCTTTGAAAGACTGCCAGGGTTGAGTAGCTGAGGTAGGGCAGAGGGGTTAGGCATTGGCCTAGAAGATTTGCTGGAATAACCCCTAGCACAAAAATGGGATTGCTCTGCTCTTTACATTCCCATTCCTGACCCACTTTCCAAGTTTTCTGTGGCTAGGTTATTAATTACCCCAGTCACTGGAAAGAATGATTAACACTAACCTGTCAATAAACTGCTAGGGTTCGAGTCTCTAAGAGTCACTCTCTCTACTCTGGGGAAGGAAGAGGGGAAAGAACCCATTCTTCTTAGTTTCTCTAATCAAGACTTGACTGTAGAGCACAGTCCTTTAAATGATGTCCTAGGAAGGGAACGGGTCGGGGGGGGGGGGGGGAGTATGGGGGCAGAGTAAGGTTTTTTCAGTAAGGTGAACAATGTTTCCAGGAGCTGCCCAAGAAATCTGTATTCTGACAAAAAGCATGAGTTTTTACAGAGAGGTACGCACTGGGTGTGGGAAGCAGCTGGCAAAAGTAATGCTCATCTACCCTTGCTTTTCTCCCAACATTTTAGTGCCCTCCTGCTTCTCAGTTACCTTAGGGCTCCCTCTCTTTTGCATAATATAGAAAATCCTCAAGCTGAAAAAAAAAGCTTCAGCAGTCATATGATCTAAATGTTTTTAGCAAGCTGTATTTTGCCAACAACATCCCTGATAAGCATCTGCTTGAAGACCTCTAAAGACAGGGAATTCACTACTCTCCAAAACAGTTCACAGGAAGACAATGTGTTATAGAAGAATGAGCACCACTTTCTTGGAGTCAGAAAACCTGGGTTCAAATCCCAGACCTGATCTTTACTAGCTATGTATTGCACCCTTCTCCATGACCACTGCTGGTCAAATCACTTTATTTCTCTGAATTCCAGTTTCTTCATCTGTAAAATGGGGATTATATTTGTATTGGAAGACAGCATGCTATAAGGTAAGAGCTCCACGGGATTCTCTGCTCTGCCACCATCTCAGCTTCTCTGGGCCTCCATTTCCTCATCTGTAAAAAGAGAGGGTAAGACTAGATCTCTTAAGGTCTCTTCTAGAGTTGACATTTTGATTCCACTTTTTGGACAGCTCCAGTTGTTAGGTTTTTCCTTCTACTGAGCCAAAATCTACCTCCTTGTAACTCTTATCACTACGAATATTTTGATACATATTAAAACTTTGACTCTCTCTTTTGCCTAACAGTAGAATCATTGGCACCTTGAGCTCTTAAGGAATAGGCTAGTGGAACACAGGCTCTGGAAGATTCTATTAAGGTGAAAAGTTTTAAAATATGAGACTGACAATGGACTTAGTGGATTTTATACCAGCTAGATAAGTTCAGAGCAAGCTCTTTACCAGGTTATGCTTAGAGTGAGTACAGTGAGGGAAGTTAGGTGGCCCAGTGGATAGTACCGGGAGTTCAAATCTGGCCTCAGACACTTACTAGCTATGTGACCCTGAGCAAGTCACTTAACCCTTTTTACCTCATCTGTAAAAATGAACTGGAGAAGGAAATGGTAAACCACTCCAGTATCTTTGCCAAGAAAACCCCAAATGGGATCGCGGAGTCAGACAGAATTGAAATGGCTGAACAAGAACAAATATTGGATGAAAGATATAGGGCTAGAAGAGATCATAGAGATAATTAAGTCCAAATTCCTTAGTTTATGTATAAGGAAATTGAAGCCCAGAGAGATAAACTGCCTTACTCAGGATCATATGAATAATAAGTATCTGAGGCAGGATTTGAACCCTGGTCTTTCTGAGTCCATGGCCAGAACTGTTATCCACTATACTATGCTGCCTATGAGGATGCCAGTATTACATTAAAACTGTGCTGGGTGAACAAAGGGACCCACAGACTACCTGAGCCATATATGTTGTCTAGTGTCTCTTAAATTTTAATCACTTTATAAAGTGAAGTAAATTAAACAAGTGCTTATCAAGCAGCTGTTATGCAGAAGGCATATATAGGACCTACAAAGACAACAGTGAAAAACTCTCCTTGCCCTCAAGGAGCTTACATTTTTCTCTGGGATATAAAGAAGTGCTATGTAAATACTACTTATTATCACTAATGAGCCTTTCTCATCTCTGAACCTAAGCACTGGTTTCAGTAGTAGGTGAAGCTAGCATCTAATGAGAGGGGTTAGGTTACCTTTCCCACACCTTTGGCCATACCCTGGAGCCCCATGGAAAATACTTAAAGCCTACATTTGGCTTATCTATAAAATATATACAATAATATAAATATAGATAATAATCACAATAATATAAAATATATATAATATAATAAATATAACAAAATATTATATAATAAATATAATATAAATAAATATATAAATATAATAAAATTTTATATTATAATGTAATATAAATGTAATATAAAGTGTTTTGGAGAGTAGTGAATTCCCTGTCTTTAGAGGTCTTCAAATAGCAAGGGACATACAAGGTGAATAAAATACGGGGCAAATATTTATTTCTTCTACGCAAAAGAAATGCTAAATAAAAAGATTCACAAGTGTGCGCTGACAGAGATTTATAACAGGATACTTGTAGGTTACATTAACTTATGCTCTTGGAAGGTTGAAACTTAAACATCAGAATATAAAGCAGTTTTCGGAGTTACTGAATAGGCATTTTACATTTCCCCCAGCTCTGCACTTTCTAAATGATTCTCTCCAGGCACTGAGTACCTTCCCCTTTTGGAGGTCATCCTCTACCAAGCAGAAACTTCCCTTTGCCACTGGTCTGCCCCAAACAAGTGACCCAGTTTTCCATTAATTCTAGTAGCTTCTTGTCCTGTCCTTCCTAATCTTTATAATATGATTCAGGATCTTCAAAGTCTCAAACTCATAAGGTTGCTTCCAGGACAACAAATGTTCAACTAAGGATTGATATTTGGTCACCTATACTCAGAAATTTTCAAAAAGAGGTCTTAGACCCAAGGTCTAAGTTCCCCTAAACTCATACATGTGCTTTACCTGTGATGTGCCCAAAACTCACAATTTCTCTTAAGATGGGGGAAGGGCACTAGCTCTTTTCCCTCTTGCTCCCACACTGCTCCCCCACTCTCCCAGGCATGGGCATGAAGAGTCGTGATATGATCTGCACACGGGAAGAGAAGAGAGTAGCAGAGTGTGGGTCAGTCCCTTTTAAAGGTCTACTGACTCCACAGCACTTCCTACTTACTAGCCAATAAGGGGGTTTCTTCATCATCTCAAAGTACAAGCCCTTCACATATTTCCTTGGAGTCCCCAGAAATTTCCAGAGGAACTCATGATTTTGCTTCATGGTAAAATCCCTATTGATATAATTCTCACGTATGCTCCTCCCTGACTCTATATGTGATTTTTTTAAAAAACTGAACCTATGATTTCTTCAGTATCCAGTTGGTAGCTGTTCTACAATTAGAAAGTTACCTGTGGCACTAAGAAATCAAGTGGTTTATCCACTATAGAAAAGCCAGAATGTGTCAAGAGTCTAAACTTGAAACTAGATCTTCCTGATTCAGAGGCAGGATCTTTATCCACTGGATCCTTAAATTATTGTTGCCATAATAATGATAATTATATAAATTATTGATTTTGCTAAATGAATTACTTAATTATTAATGCATGATTAATTATAAAAATATACAGATGGATTAGATTATCCTTAAGGTCTCTTCTAGATTTAAATTTTATATTCCTCTAGAAGCCAATCTAGAAGGTTGGGTTTCCAGATGCACTGGGATATTACTACTCCCCTTCTCCTTGACCCAAAGTGCAAAAAATGAAGGTGACCACCCTATAGATAGAACATCAGATAAATGTTAAGTTGCTTCCCAAGGTGGGCTAGCCCCCCTCTCATTCTCTTGCTTCCCAAGGTGGGCTAGCCCTGCCTCTCATCCTCTATGAGTAATGAGTCACTGAGGGCAAAGAAAGTTCTTAGGGCTCCTCAGGATTGGATGGAGCTTGAGGTAGTGCCTCCCTAGATTATCATGAGTTCCAACCAGGGAGTCATCCGCTTCCTCTCCTGTTACCCTTTGTCCTGCTCCCTAACTAAACCCTCACCGCTGTCCCCCACCACATACCTAGTGGTACAAAGAGTTAAAAGGCTGGTGTTTGCTGAGATCACTTCCTGTGCTTCTTTCGGAAGGCTGGCCAAGAGCTCTCCCTTTAAGGAATGGGAGGGGGTTTAAGAGGAGAGAGGGAGCAAGAGAGGCTGAGGGGGAGGAGACAGAGGATGGGAAAGTGTTGAATGGAGAAAAAAGACACTTTTTGCCATTGTGAACTTAGTCCTGGGGTAACACTCTCCCTTGCCACTTCACTTCCACACGGGAGTCCCCACTCCACCACTGGCTGGAGAAAAGAGCAGAAGCAGGGGAGGGTGCATGCAGTTTATGTACGCGACAAGCCCGGTACTAGGTCAGCTGCAGCCTGGCCCCAAGGTTGATTCTCTGCTCTGTGCGCCTCTCTTAAGCCGGTGAGCTTCCTGAAGGAAGAGAGCGGGTAAGCTCGCCCATCCACCCTCTCCTTAACCTCAGCGGGGCAGGGGAGAGATTCGAGGGTGTGGGTAGTAACCAACCGACCCATGGGGGAAGGGATGGGCACCCCTTTGGCGACGCAGGTGATACGATAGCTGAGCAGGTGTCTTCCACTTGAAATCTGGCTCCTCCTCTCTTTGGGAGTATCTGTTGGGGCTTCCGAAGGTAAATCGATTTTTTAAAATGGATTGGGGTAGGGGGGAAGAGTCTTTCAAGGAAGAAACCTGACTTTGGAGTTAACACTATCCAACTTCTCGGAGAAGAGAGTGCCTTGGGGATGCAGACTTCTACCACGTAGCCCTAGTTCCTTTCTAGCCGGTGGACCCTTTCCCCATCCCCACTCCGCCTTTCTTTCCAATTGCCATCCCCCACCCCCACCCCCACACAATCCTAGGTTGTAAACCTGTTACTTCTATGTTTCTCCCAAGAAAACAGTAACCAATCAAGCATATGAGAAAACAGGTTGGACAATAGAGTGATTCGGGAACCTGATAGGTGAGGAGATTCAGCTTTGATTCTTGTTAAGTCCAGTAAAGAATAGCAAGGGACCACTAGGGGCGCGGAAGGTTATAGCGGAGTAGACCCCTTCCCAGACGCGCCCCTCCAGTTACTTCGCTTTTTAGGTGCTCACAAAATTCTCACACACCGTGCACATGGGTTGCATGAGAGAATCAAAGGCAGCAGCTTCTGGCACAATTTTCCTCTGATCAGACGTCTCTCTGTCCTACAAAATTCCAGAGTAAAACCGTTTGTAGAATAGATTCTTTCCAGCCTGCTCTTCTAGCTTTGTTTTGGTGACTTCTCTCCAACGGGAGAGTTAGAAAGATGTCTGCTTTGGTGGAGAATTTGGCTCTATTTTCTCAGTGATAATTCTGACCCAGTCGAATTATTGGAAAAAAAAAAAACCTCTTCCCCAATCAATCAATAAACACTGATTAAGCACCTACTATGTGTCAGTCACTGAGCTAAGTACTGGGAATACAAAAAGGAGAGAAAGGCAGTCCCCTCAAGGAGCCTATTACATTCTAATGGGGGAGTCAACATGCAAACAAATACAAAGCAAACTATACACAGGATAAATAGAAAAGAATTAACAGAGGGAAGGCACTAGAATTAAGAGGTGCACCTGGTGTCTTAATTTTTCTCTTGGATGAGGAAGAATGGTCCCATGAAGGCATGCTGCTAGATTCTGAATGGCAGGGCTTGGGTTCGAATTCAGTCTCAGCCTGAATAATCTGTGTGATTTGGGACAAGTCACTTAAACTCTGCAAGCCTCAGTTTCCTCATCTGAAAAAGAAAGCTCACTAGACTAAGTGGACACTAAGGTCCTTTTCTCTTAGCGACGAGGTGGTGCGATACATTCAACAGGTGACCTGAAAGTCAGGAACAACCTAAGTTAAAATTTTGCCTGGGACACTTAGCTGTGTGATCCTAGGCAAGTGGCTCAACCTGTTTCTGCCTCTATGTCCTCTTCTGTTAAATGGAGATATTAGCACCTAATTCACCTGGTTTTTGTGAGGATGAAATGAGTTAATACCTATAGAGTGCTTTGCAAAGCTTAAAGTGCTATGTAAATGATAGATTTAGCTATTATCCTTCTAGCTCTAAATCTATTTTCCTGTGACTATGGCAGAGAATTTTTCTTGTCCTCCTCCAAGAATCACCAGTCTCTGAGACACAGTCTTAATTCCTTTGTGGAAAGAGGACACCTACCTTCTGTACTCAGACCCCATAGTATTTTCCCCAGGAACACATTTCCCTTACCTCTGTGTGTTTATCTTCTAGATTCTGCTACCGTGTGTGTGTTTTCCTGCTAGACTGTCAGCTTCTTGAGACCTGGAAGGAATAATACTAATAAATAGCTAACATTTATATAACATTTACTCTGTGTTAGGCATTATGCTAAGCAATTTACAGTTATTATCTCGTTTGGATCCTCACAACGACCCTGGGAGGTGGGTGCTATTATTATCCCCATTTTACAGATGGGGAAATTGAGGCAAACAGGTAAAGTTATTGAGGTTTTAGGGATACTCAGGACCCCAAAATACTGACACACTGGGTCCTGCCTGAATGAATTTGACCCAAGCCTTCTTTCAGCCAAAGAGAAAAACAAAGTTTATTAAAGATTCACCATATCAGGTAGACACTTAAGGAGTCTGAGCATTTGCAACACCTGTATTGACAAGCAGGCCAGATTCATCTCTGAACACCTTCATGGAGGCAAGATTGGACTTATATTCAGAAAGATTGTGGGAAGGATCTAGGGGTGGGCAAGTAGTCTGGGATGATGGGAGGAGGGGTTTAGGGTCTTGATGGGACTGAGGTGACTGGGGGACTGGGATGAGGTCAGACTCCAGAAATGGGATTAAGGGTGGGAAATAGCTGAAGGCTACCTCCAGAGGGCTAGGCTAGTTTAAGGGTAACAGATTTGGATATAGATATTTTGTTAGGATCAAGGGTGAGAAGTGGCCAGAGGCTATCAAAAGGCAACCAGACAATGGAGGTAAGAGATGACAGATTTGGGCATGAGAAGTCAGATCCAGTGGGAAGATTCAAGGAGAGCTCAAGGGGGTTCCCAAAGCCTACATACCCCATCAAAGTGACTTGCCCAGGCTCACACAGCTAGGACATTTCTGAGGCCAGAAAAAAATTTTAAATTGTTGTTAAGACCACTGGTCATTTTTCTTGTTTGCGGCCCAGCTGGGAGGGTAATTGGAGGTTGCAGCATTATCTGGACCCACTAATTAGTCAAAGAATCATAGATTTAGAGCTGGAGGGGAATTTATAGGCCATCTAGGATGAGGAAACAGAGGAGAGAGTTAAAGTCCTTGACCAGGATCATACAGCTAGGAAGTGTCTGAGATAGTATCTGAACTGCTGTCTTCCTGACTCCAGGTACCATGCTTTATCCACTGAACCACCAAGCTGCCTAGATGGAAAGGATCTTAGAAGCCATCTAGTACAATGCTCTCCCTTTTTACAGATGAAGAAACTGAGGCTGTGAAGCCAGCATTCTATCCAGTGGTTTATCTGGTTATGACCCTTTTGTTTACTCTATGTCCTCTCAGCATTTAAGTAGGTTGAGAATAGTACATTAATTTGCACTGTGCTTCAATAATTTTCCTGTTTGTCACCATGCCCGGACTTGGAGGCATGATGCCTGCATTCAAATCCTAGCTCAGCTACTTCCAATTTAATTCATAAAGCGAATGATTCAATTCCTAAGATCATAGATACAGAGCTAGAAGGGATCTCAGAGGCCATCTAGTCCAACCCCCTCGTTTTACAGTTAAGAAAACTGACACCCAGGGAGATAAATGATGCACCCAACGTCACGCATTGAATATGGAATTTGAAACCAGATCCTGTGACTCCCAGGAACCAGTAAATCTCTCTGAACCTTATTTCTTCATCTTCAAAATGAAGTGATTGGAATTACTAGCTTTATGATTTTAGACTTGTCACAATTGCCAGTCTGAGACTGAAGTTTCCACCTCTGTTATCTGTTGGAAGTACTAAGACAGTCTAATTGACAGAGTTATTACGAGGAAGGTGTTTCACAAACCTTAAAATGCTGTAGAAGTGTGAATTATTATTATGACTTATCACTATTGGATTGTACAAGGCAGCTAGGTGGCAAAGTGGACAGAGTGCTGGGCCTGGAGTCCAGAAGACCTGAGTTTGAATCTGGCCTTAGACACTGTGCTGGACGTGTGACCCTGGGCATGTCCCTTGACTCTGTTTGCCTTAGTTTCCTCATCTGTCAAATGAGCTGGAGAAGGAAATGGCAAACCAGTAACTTTGCCAAGAAAACCCCAACAGGGTCATGAAAAGTCAGATATGACTAAACAACGAGAACCCTAGAAGGATATAGTAATATTCACTTTCTTTCCCCCAAAACTGGAAGGGATGAACCAAGTCCAGTTCGTGTTTTAGATGATGATATTGAGGACAATTACATTTAAGGATGGTGCCATAATTTAAGAAACAGAGACATAAGTGGCCCTTGGATTGAGGGGACAAGCAGATAGTGATAGTGGTAAGTTTTCTGAGGGAAAGGCCACCTAAAACCTGTCCATAATGGAGGACATTAGAATGACTCTCTGAAGTCCCGAGTCCGTAAATTAGTGAGACATTGGCACTATGGAAAGAACCCTACATATGGAGAAAGAAGAACTAGATTCAAATTCTGACTCTGACATAGACTTCTGTGCCCTTAGGCAAGTCACCTAACCTCCCTGGGACTCAGTGTCTCTTGTAAAATCAGGTGGTTGGATTAGATGGTACCCACATTTATAATTCTGGGAGCTAGTTTAAGAACTTACAGTTGCCAGAGGTTACTTATATTTGCTCCTGGAGTCAAAGGACCTAGATTCAAATCTCACATCTGGTTTTCTCAGGGAGTATTAATCTCTTTCTGAAAGAAAAAAAGTGGGGGTGGGGGGAACTGCAGCTTATGGATTCCCAAAAGTTTGTAAAAATGGATCTGAAGTTAATCCTATATCCTACCTGGAACAGGTCCAAGGACCTCAGGTTTTTGAGATAATCTCCTTTTCCCTCACTCCCTATCTGGGAATAGTCCTTGGAATTGTCAGAAGAACCTAGTTATCCCCTTCTGGGATTTGAGGCCTTAAGGTACTCCAAAGCAGGACCCTCTCTGGCTTTTATCTGTATATTACTGCCGTGAGAGGACTGGACTGAGAATCAGAAACACCAGATTCCCCCTCTCTCCAGTGCCTGCTGGCTTGGCTGTCTTTGCAATGCTCCACTTTCCTCATCTATAAAGCCAGAAGAATTTTCTTTGTCCCTTATCCACATTGAAGAGATGATTTACACCAGAATGAGAGAGCCTAAAA
Organism: Trichosurus vulpecula; assembly: GCF_011100635.1. NCBI lineage: Eukaryota > Metazoa > Chordata > Mammalia > Diprotodontia > Phalangeridae > Trichosurus > Trichosurus vulpecula. The sequence continues at coordinate 225,870,565 of NC_050580.1, forward strand.
GGTGCTTTGAGTCCCCTGATAGAAGAGTCTCCTTAGAAATAGCAGGTAATTCAGATGTTTGTACGTGTAATTGGGGGGAAAATAAAATATTAAATAAAAAAAAGAAATGGCAGGTATTTTTGGTTCTAGTACCATGTACTGTGGGGGAATCATGCTAGCCGGTAGCCTTCAAATATTGTAGGATGGCTCCCTACCGCTGAAGCACCAAAGTGCTTTAATGGAGAGAACAAAATGTGGGGTCAGCTGAAGACCTTGATTCAAAGCCCCAGCTCTGCCGCTTCGTAGCAGTATGACTTAAGAACTACCTAGTCTCTCTGTGCTTTGGTCCACTCACCTGGGAATAACAATGCCTGCTTTGCCTACATCATAGGCATGGCGTATGGATTAAACAAGATAACTGGATTTGGAGAAGGAAAGAACTTTAAGCATTTCTTAGCATAACCTCTACATTTTATAGATATAAAAATATCAGCAGAGGTAAAAACATCATAAAAATGAAAATCATTGCTTGTCGACTGGTTCTTGCAAATAAGCCTCTGCTGTGGTGTCAATGGAAAGGTGTTAGTGCCAGGTGACTCTACTGGTGAAGCTGAACTTTACTGTGACTTCCTAGACCCCCTGCTTAATAGCTGTTATTCATCCAGCCCACCTGCTTCTTTTGGAAGAGCCTCAGGGATTCAGTGGCAGGCAGCTAGACTCATTTCTAATCTGTTTCAAAAACCTTTAATTCACACCACATGCCTCAGCTAGTCTTGGCCTCCGCAGGAACAGTCTTTACTGTTCCTCTAAGCAGAAAAGGATTAACTGGGCTATGGGATCTAGGGCAGAATAAAGATGTCATGAAGACATTTGGTAGAGAAAAGCACCCCATGATGTCTGGGTATATGTCCAAACATCTTGCCTAGACAGAAAGAGAGCATGCTGGGGAACTTGGTTCCTAGAATATTTTGTCTTCACCATTCTCTTGAAATTTAGAAAGTGAAACTGATAAGTGACAAAGAGTAATAATTTATTTCTCTCTCTCTCTCTCTCTCTCTCTCTCTCTCTCTCTCTCTCTCTCTCTCTCTCTCTCTCTCCCTCTTTCTCTCTCCCTCTCTTTCTTTAACATAGATGACTCAAAAAAATGACCCTTCTTGTTTGGGGCTGGCTACTTTTAGAGGTCATTTTTTTTAGCAGTGTGTCCTATAGTTGGGAAAACAACAACACTAGATTGAGAGTCAAGAATTCAGGGTTCTAGGTCCTGTTTCTGACACTCACTTGCTGTATAATTTCAAGTAAGTCACTGCAGCTCTCTGGGCTTCAATAAAATGTTCTGAGTTTTGAAACAAATGACCTCTAAGATTCTATCTCTTTGTTTGTATGCAAGGAAAACTAAGCAAACAAAAGGGGAAGAAAAAAATCAATGAAGTTTTGTAGCCAGGCTGGATTCCCCAAGAGATTCTGTTTTATCTCCTCAGCTCTGATTCCAGTTCAGAGAAAGTGATGTTTTGTTCGTGTCTCTTGTCGTCCTGCCCATTCCAGTTGGTCCTAGTCAGTCCCAGTCCTTCAAGATAGAGGTTGCTATGAAGTCACAATGTTGAGATTGTTTGGGGGTTGATGCAAGTGGATTTGCTGGGCTGTGATCATTCCTTTAGCATTCTCTGGGAGTCCAGAGCCTAAAGAATCAGGCACCAGATGCCAGCAGTTTAATAATTCTAATAACAATTGTGAGAGGCTGCCTGGCATGGCTGATAGAGAGCTGCCCACTCCCACCCCCCTCCCCTAGTCGGGAAGACTGGTTCAAATCTCCTCTGACCTATGAGATATTGAGCTTTGGTGCCCCAGGCAACTCTCCAGGAAGGAAAGTCACAAAGAAGATTTTATTTTGTGAGATATTGAGCCGGTAGATTAGTGCCCCAGGCAACTCTAAAAAGAAAAGTCGCAAAGCGGACACTGATCTGCATTGGTAAAAGGAGTTTCAATACCAGGAATTCTCTGTACTGTACCATAGGACCAGTCCAAAAGAAAAAAAAAGCCCAAAACAAAAGCCAACAACAAACTCAAGTCATTTATGCTTTATGGTGTTAGAGGCAGTTGAATGAAGTGGAAGGATCACTAAATTTCAAGTCATAGGCTCCTTCTAACTGTCTCCAGGCTGAACTAGGTGACTTCTGAGTCCTTTCTGGTACTAACTCTATGATTCTGTGGAGAGTACCAAGACTTTTCTATAAGACCATTCCAAAGTACCACTTGCCTTTGATTGCAAAATCAAGAATATTCCCAAAGTGAGAAAACAGAGGCCAAAGTAGGAAAGGGGGCATTTCTACAGTCTGGGGTAAAATTGGTGATGGATCTATAACCAAACCCTTAACCAAACCTGACCCATCACGATACCTACCACCTGAGTAACGGGAAGCCTGCAAGCTAGTTTCCCCAAAGCCAAGTGGCTACTGGCAACAGGAAGAGAGATCCTCAAGTCCAGGGGATAGATAGAACCTCCAGTACTCATCCATCCTCCAAACCCTTTGCATCCCTCTTTACTTCTTAAGGTTCCTCTCATATCTCCTGATACTCCTCCTCATTCTCTCACCTGAACCCAGGCTTTTCTGAAATGGATAGAGCCTGAGACTTGGAAGACCTGAGTTCAAATCCTGTCTCTTATGTGACCATAAGCTTTATGCCCATAAGCAAATAATTTAACTTCAGTTTCCTCAACAGTAAAGTGGATATAATAAAAGTACCTGTCTCCCAAGGTTGTTGGGAGTTAACTTGGGCTTTACAAACTTCAAACTACTATATAAAAGCTATCATTACTGTTCTTATTATACTTTGCCTCCATATTCCTATGACCCAGAGAAATTTGGATAAATCCCAGAAATAAGGAAAAGTGCTTTGTAAATCTTAAAACATTATAGAAATATGAGCCTTGAGCCCTTAACAGACTCGTAGGGCTGCTAATGGATTTGTTAGCAATGCTGCTCTCTCCAGACTCTGTATCAGAGTATCTGGCAACCCTTTGGCCTGTTTCCTTGCCTAGGGGAGAAGAGCAAAATCTGTTTTTGGAAATAGGATGATGACAGCTGACAGCCCGTGGGAATGAGTAAGAGGAAAGAGGCCACATCTTCCTTTCATCTGACTCTCCATCTGAAACCTATCATTTTGATAAAATTCTGTCATATTTAACTTCTAATTCTTTTTTTTCAAGTTTTATTAATTTTTTTATACCACAGTCCCTTCCCCCAGTGACTTTCTCCCACAATTGAATTCTCCCTTATACTAAATTAATACAGTTAAAGTAAAACAAATCAATATATTGACCATGTCTGAAAACCTATGCCTCACTCAGCTATAGCCTCTCTGCTGACAAGAAATCCTTCACTGTCAGTCCTCTGAAGTCACCATTAATCACTACATTGATCAGAGTTCTGGAGTCATTTAGGTCTTTCACTGTTTCAATATTTCTGAAGGAGGTCCTCCCTTGAACCTCCCCGCTTAACTCCAGTGCCTTCCCTCTGAGATTATTTTCCATATGCACTGTCATATGGTTATTTGCACATTGTCTCCCCTATTAGAATGTTACCTCCTTGAGGGTAGGGACTGGGATTTTTTGTCTTTCTTTGTATCGCCAGCACTTAGCACATAGTAGGTACTTCATAAATGCTTGTTGACTTGAGTTTTGATTTCTTGGGCCATAGTTAGCTATTATAATGAGAGCTGGGGCTCAGAATAATTTTATAAGCCTTATAGACTTTTCCCCAGTCCCATCTTCTCTTCTCTCCCCACCTTTTCTTTGTCTAGATCTCTTCCAATTTTCCCAAGCTGGCTATACCCTCACTTTCTTCTCTGTGTCCTGGTTTCCAGAGATCCTTGGTACTTCCTCCCATTGCAGAAGATAGGAGTGTGCCATTCACCATGTCGGAGACTGAGATGGAGAATGGGACATGTGTGAACTGGCAGAAACGTTGCCTTGCCCTGGAGACCCAGCTCTTTCGATTCCGTCTTCAGGCCAGCAAGATTCGGAAGCTATTGGCTGACAAGGTAAGCCATGGAGGGCCACAGAACTGACCAATCCTCCCAACAGGTTGTTTGCTAGGGAGTATCTGTCCCTATAGCCAAGAGAAAAATGAGTCCAATTCCCTGCAATGGAAGGGACAGGCTAGGAGGGGACCAGAGAGGCAGAGCTGAGGAAGAGAGAAATTCAATAAGAGGCTTTTTCTGACTATGCAGAGCCAAACAAACAAGGATTATGAATAAAAAGCGTGAAATGTCAAAGCATTTCCTATGTTTAGCCATTCTGCTTCCTCACGTGCAAGAGTGTATCTGGGCATTTCATCCCCAGTCTCCCTTATCTTCCTTGGCCTCTCCTCATTCCAGGCAGCAATGACTGTCCCCTCGTTGTGGGCACAGGCTTCCCGAAGCCACAGAATTTTAGAGTCAGAAGGGGTGTATTGCAGTAGCTCTCTCTCCCAACTCATACCTGAAAAGGAATTCCCACTATAACGTGCCTCATGTGGTCATTCAGACTCTGCTTGAAGGTCCCCAGTGAAGGGGCACCTGCTACCTCAGTGCGGGGAGGAGGGGCTTTCTATCCAGTGTGGGATGGACAGGAGTAGGGAGGCAGCCTCCTGGCCCATTTTCTAGCATTCTAGGCACCTGCCTCCAACTGTCTGCTCTGTATTCCCAAGAGATAATACATGGTAGAGGCAGCTGGTGGCACAGTGGATAGAGCCCTGGGCCTAGAGTTAGGAAGATCGGAGTTCAAATCTGCTCTTGGATACTCACAAGCTTTGTGACTTTGGGCAAGTTATTTCACTTCTGTTTGCCTCAGTTTCTTCAACTGTAAAATGGGAATAGTAGTAGAATCTATCTCAAAGGGTTGTGGTGAGGAAAAATGAGATAATATTTGTTTAGGGCTAAAAAAGCACTTAGGACAATACCTGGCACATAATAAGAACTATTTCCTTCCCTTCCCATATGTACAAGTATTTTGCAAACTTAAAGCACTGCATAAATGTTTTAATTATTTAAAAAGCAATAAGTAGAATATGTTTTCCAGGTCTGGACCCTCTGCCCCCACATACACATCCAACCTTCCCCTCCCCCTATGAAAAAATCCCCTGCCCCCTGAAAAAAACTTCAGGAGTTGGGGATAAAAGAGAGTGAGATAAAGATAAAGGATTCCGACAAAATCCTATAACAAATTGGAGGAAGGAGAGATCATTCTCACCTGGTAGAGTCAGGAAAGGCTTCATGGGGAAGTTGGCATCTGAGTTGGACTTTGAATAAAGGGAGGAGGGTCTCTAACAGGTTGGGATTGGGAACACCTAGAGACCATTCCAAGAAGGTGTGATCGGGTGAGGAGAGTCATGAAATGGAGATCTTCCAGTATATCTGCGTGGCCAAGTAATCTAAGGTCTACAACATTTCTAGATCATCACCACATCTCATTCCCATATTTAAGCTCAATGTCCTGAGTTTAGGGTAATCCAGGGGGTATGTTTAAAATTTCCTCATTAATTAGTTTGGAGTCCTCACCCCAGTTTAGTATTTATTTATAGTCACTTGTTTATAAGTGATTATGAATAAATAATTTATGTAATAATATTGTTTATTTAATAAAATGAAGAAACTGCTTTTCCCATAAACAGTTGCTCATATCTTTATGTCAAAACTCCCAGTCTCTTAGGATTCACTTAATATTAATGGCTATATAGTTTATTAACAATGTAATCAGTAACAAAACAAAGACAAAAATAATTACTAAAAATATTTTGAAGATGATAAACTTTAGAGAGGTTGCTGATCTACGTTTGTTGAGAGCATTTTCTCACCCAAGAAACTATACCAGCGAAATCACAGATCTAGTCCTATCCTTATCCCAACAAGATTTTAACCATGAGATAGATCACAGCCAGGGTAACGTCTCCTTCTGGAAACCTAGTTCCAGTATTCAGTTCATTCAACATATCCCTCCTCTCAAAGTAGCTTCTCAAAGATTCTCTTCATGCATTTCACAACACAAAGGTTAAACCAGTTCCATCCAGAAAGCAGATTTCTCCATCTTCCTTTCCATTACCTCCTCTAGCTTTTCTCCAGCCTCTTCACTTCCCTTAAGCCATCTCTCTAATCAGCTTCTCTCCACATTCATTCATCATAAAATTATCTTTATGTTTCTTCATAAAATAAATTAAAACCATTCTCTCAAGAATTAAAGTTTTATTTGCTCTCTATCTTCTCTGTAGCTTCCCTCTTAAAATCTCTAATAACTCTCCTTGCTCAGTTTCTCCAAAACTGCCAGCTAGCCCAACTGAGAAGTCCTAAACATTCCAATTGGCTATTTAAGCTACAATAACAGTAACTATCCTGTATAAAAAAGGCTTTTGAAATTGGGGGTTACAGCTGGAATAGAGTATGTGAAAGAGAGTGATAGGGTAAGGCTGGAGGGATAGGTATGAGAGAAATTGTGGATGGCCTTGAGTGTCAATCAAGAGTTTATAGGCAAGAGGAGCCAGTAAAGGGCAGGGGATGTATCTACTGCATATACCCCCTAGGCTGCTTATTACAATGTTAGACACATAGTAAGGACTAAATAAATACTATTTGCTGTACAGACTTGCTCCCGCCTTCTCTCCTGGCTTTTATTGGTTATTGTTGATAAAGATGCTGCCTTTTGGAGGCCAGGTGGCCTCCAAACACATAACCAATGAAGTTCCTTCCAGCTCTAAATCTTTGATCCTAGTCCTTTTTGCCATTTGTGGCTGAAGTTTAAAGGCTGCTCCTAAAGTAGAAGGAGTCTAATAATAATTAGAATTTTAATAATAAAGTAGAAGGCCAGCTAATAGGAAAGGGAGAGGTTTCTGAAAAAAATAAAGGCAGATGGAATTAAATGCTTTCTAATCCAATAGACCCTTTAGTTGTCTGGTGAAGCCTATAGACCCCTTCTCAGACTAAGGTTTTAAAATGTATAAAATCAAACACATAGGATTACAAATGAATGCTTTGCTCAGGCTTGCCAAAGGGGGCCTGTAAGTCTTCGGAATTAAAATTACTTCTCACTTACAAATCACAGTAAGAATAAAAGAAAAAACCAAATCTTTGTGGAAAAGGGGGAAGTTAACTTTTAATTTTCTCTATGAAACAGCAAGTATCTTTGTATTTACTATATCAGACATTGGCTGTTATGTTCTAAATCAGAGGTTCTTAACCTGGGTTTGAAAGACCTAGTCTTGTTGATAAATTTCAAGGGGTCTGTGAATGGAGATTAAAAAACCCCAACAACTCTACATCTTTTATTTTCATTATAATTGGTTTCATTTGTAATGACCCAAAAATGAACTCCTGCCCTAAATGAAAGGAGGAAAGAGAACTGAAGATATTTCCATACTTAAAAATTCTAGTCTAAGGTTTTATGGGTCACACAAACAAATGGCTGCCCTAGGTGAGATACCCCATAATTTGTTCTGAAAGGGAAAAAAATAAGGGTGATGGAGGAAGGCAGCACATGACAGGGAAATGATGTCCAAGCTTAGACTAGGACCTAAATCAGAGTCACCCAGCATGCACTGAAGATTCTTCTGGATCCCCCAGAAAAACTCAAAGAAGGAGCTAAGAACATCTGGGCGTAGGGTACTTTTCTGGAATCTAGAAGTGACAATTGGTAGAGAAGGCTAAGGAGGAGACAGATTATAGTGGAATCCTCCTCCCCTCCCCTCGCCCCAGCCCCGAGCAGGAGACAGCGAGTCAGTGGGGTAGAAGACAGGAAAAAGTGCTGGATTTGGAGTCAGTTGGCGTAGGTCTGAATCCTGGCAAGTCTGCTGACCTTTTTGAGCTTCAGCTTCTTCATCATGAAGGGAGTTAGACTAGGTGGTCTTTAAGGTCTCTACCGCATCTCAGTTATTAATCCTATATGGTAGCTGAGCAGCTATCTGGTATTGCGGACATCTTTTCAAGTTGTGCTGACAGTAAAAATAGAATTCCATGTGGACAGTTTGGAGTAAGAAGTGATGGCAAATATTGTGAGCATCAAGGTGACTGACCTAGGAGCTCCATTCAAAAGTCCTTCATTTAAATCCGGTTTCCTAGCCCTGTTTCATTAGACCAGCTCCTCAGACTTAATGTTTCAGACCCACCCCACTCCAAACCATCCTAATACCTAATTAACGAGAGATTCTTCCAGGAGTTAGTGCAAGTTTCCCTATTGATCTTTGGAAATAGACTCAGACCTCCCTCTGAGCTTTAGGGATTAGCCCCTACTTTTCCTCTTAGGACTAGTCAATCATTACCAATATAAATCTGTTTTGAAACTTTTACTCTCCCTCTCAACAAATCCTTCTCTTAAGACCATTTCTAGAAGAGGCCCCAGCTACCTTCAAACTCCCCACACCCCCACACCCAGAGCCTCCTTACTCTCTAGCTGCTAAGGGGGAAGGGGGAAACAAGAGAAGGGATTGTGTTACTATGGTAACAGAAGGCCCTGTCATTTACCTCATAGCTTTTCTGGCTGACAAACCTGCTAGAGTTAAAAAAAAAAAAAGCTTCTTGGTTCCCATGAAACCATCTCAAGCTGTGATCTGATACCTCCCAGGAACCTCTGAAAACTTTGAAGGAACCGGCCAAGGTTAGAAACAGCTAAATTGCCCCAGTTTCCAAAGCCCTGTTCACAGAGGCACAAAGGTACAACAGTAAAAGTGGTAGTGAATTTGGAGGCAGGTTCCTGAGTTCTAACCCTGGCTTTACCTCTCTGAGCCTCAGTTTTCTCAATTCTAAAATACGGTGGTTGGGCTGCATGAACCTTCAAGTGTTTTTAAGTTCTACATCTATAATCACATGATTTCTGAACAGTAAAGGCAGGTAGATGAAATAAGTATTGTAAAAAGAACATGGCTGCCATATATCCTCCTCCAGTGGCAACTTGTGTGTTTTAATAATATTGGGATAGTGAGAGATTAATATCATTAATATGAAGGAAAGTGAAGGGGATCCTGCAGTGAAACACCTGTATATTTTTTTTTGCATTTTTTTTTGCAAGTAGGTCTGTGTGAGGAGAACTATTCAAATTTCCAAGATGTCCAGTCTCTGTAGCTGTAAGTTCCCCTAGTGCTGCCACCCAGATCAGAGCATTATAGATCCATAGAGTCAGAAGGGACCTTAGAGATCATCGAGTCCCCCACTACCCCACTTTACAGATTAGGAAATTGAGACCTCAGAGACGTTGTGTATCTTATCCAAGGTCACATAGGTGGCAAAGCCAGGTGTGAACCCGAGTCTTCCCATTCTAAATCCACCTCATCACTTCCTGTCTACCTTTAGTCCTTTCTTTCTGTGAACCAGGCTGGTTCTGGACTGCCCCTCCTCCCTCTACCTCAAGAAATATATCCATAGTGGTTGTTCAGTAATATCCGACTCTTGGTGACCCCATTTGGGGTTTTCTTGGCAAAGATACTGGAGTAGTTTGACATTTCCCCAGCTTATTTTACAGATGAGGAAACTGAGGCAAAATGGTAATCAGTGTCATTGGTGTGGATTCATGGCTTTGTTCAGCAAGAGCTGCAGTTTCTCTGCGTCTTTCTGAAAGTCCTCATGTAAACTTTGATAGGATCATCTAGTCTGCTGTAAGGTGTAAGGTGTAAGGCTGAGGGGCACAGCACCAATTGCCTTTTGAAAGTTCTGGATTCTGTATTTGGCTCAATTTTCACTCACTGTGAGAATTTAGTCCATTTAGATACCCTCTCTGTGCCTCGATTTTTCTAAATCGAAGGCAGGGCTTGCATTATTTACCTTCCACATCCTATAAGTATTATTTATATATAGTATAAGTAAAGCTTACATTTGTATGGCAAATTGCAGTTTACAAAGTGCCTTGCCTGTATCATCTTGAGTATCATAGCAACTCAACGAGGCAGGTCATACAAATATTATTACTTCCATTTCACAAATGAGGAACTGGAGGCTTAAAATGGTAAATAACTTTTCCAAAACCTCATAGATGGACAAGGGGCAGAGCTAGCTTTTGAACCAAGACCTCCTTGCTCCAAATCCAATGATAAACTCCCTCAGCAAGTATTGTGTTCTCCCTTCATTGGAAGTTGAATGACCCCCTGTTGGTTACCATGTTGTAGATGGGATTCTTTGGGGGGCATTGGTTAGACTGGATGGACACTGAGAATTTCCAGCCCTGAAATTATGTGGTTCTGTGAAATACTTTGCTATGATTCTGGAGTCTGGTAGCACATTGCTAGAAGAGAAAACAGTGGTATATAGTAAAGAGAACAAAGGTTCAAGCTTCTGAGCGTATCAGTTTATTAAACAATTCATGTCGATTGCATAACAAATCAAGACCAGGCCTCCTCAGTTTGGCACTGGACCCCGAATACAGGGGGAGACAGATTTTTATGAATTTAAAAACAATCAAATAAGACCAATTAATTAAAAGAAAACAATTCACCAGGATACAAAATTAGGTAATCTGATTTCTAATTGGAGGAAAGATTAGGCAGTTTCCAAGTTGGAAGGGGGAGAGCAAACAGGTAAAATTCCCTGTGTCCCAAAGGTCCGTATTCACTCAAAGGAACATGAAAATAATAACTGATTAACCAGTGTGGGGTCATTTTTCAGATGAGACATATATGTTGCTTGAGATGTATAATTCTGATAAAACTCCTTGAATCGATCTTTGGATCTGACTGCGTTTCTGGTACCTAGGTCCTTAGTTAAGGGTCTCTAAGCAACAGGTGAGGTGGCCCAGCTTCCCAGCTACTCAGGGCTAGGTTCAAACAATGCAACACAACCTTCTCACAATGAGCACAGTTGAATAAAGTTTTCTCACAGGACAGAAATTGAACTAGACCCATAACTGAAGAGAAAAGGAACTGAGCTAGAATTCAGAACTGAGTCACAGGATGAAGTCAGTGAGGTTCACTCAATTCCCACCACCAATTGCTGTTCCAATCCCTTCAATTCCCTTCCTTGGCTACAGTTTGCCATTCTAACCTTGGAAGAGCTTTCATTGCCCTCCTACGACTGGCTGTTATTTTGCAATGTCATCTGACATAGTGCTGAGGCATCCTGAGTTAAGTGCCAGATTGGTGCCAAAGGCACAATGGCAGTGTCACCATCTGTTGGGCTGGGAGGTTGCTTATTGATTCATAAGTGACGTTCCCAGCAGATGAAAGCAGATCCCTCTCTGCTGTTCTTAATCTAATAGCACTTTGGCTGGGATCCCCCTAACCCACAGTGGTCTGGGCACTTTCCCTAGGAACTTTTATGTAGGAGTAAGATCTGGGATGGCCAGCACTTCTCCCTGAAGGGAAAATGTCCTCCACGATGTAAGCATGAAGAGAATTGCGTCAAAATTGTGTGAGCAAAAGTTAATAAAATTTCTTTAGAAAACCTTAAGGTGACATAGGAAAAAAAATGTGATATGGTAGAAAAAGCCTTCAGCTGGATCAGAAAACCTGTATTTTGGGGCAGCTGGGTTGTGCAGTGAGTAGAGCACCAGCCCTGGAGTCAGGAGGACATGAGTTCAAATCCAGCTTCAGACACTTGACACACTTACTAGCTGTGTGACCTTGGGCAAGTCACTTAACCCCAATTGCTCTGCCTTCCCCCCTCAAAAAAATAAATAAATAAGAGAACCTGTATTTTAATCCTGGTTTCCCACTAACTTGGAGACTGACCTTGTTGACCTTGGTCAAGTCCTTTAGCCCTTCTAGGTCTGTTTCCATATCTTTAAAATGAGGAGGCTAAACTCATTTTTATCTCTAAGGTCCCTACAAGCCTAAAATCCTATGATGCTAAATATATGCTAACTTTAAGTTTCAACTGACCACATCCAGTAGGCAGATCAAAATGGCAGTTCCCTCACCAACAACATATTCCACCTGTTGGCTTCTTCATGTTATCTAATTGTCCACTGGATCTAGATGGAAGAAAATACCAAGCTGTGCCCACAGGCTCTATCATTGGCTTTCTGACCTGTCTTGGTCTCTCTACTGATATAACAGAAAGAGTCATTCATCCCACCAGATTTGATTAGGCACCAAAAGTATTCTTGCTCATTGGTAGCTCATGCTCTCTATTATTCCCGGAGCTACAGGAGAGCATAGCAATTGGCAGATTCCCTTTGAGGCAAATATCACAAAGCTTCAGCTCAGGAGCTTGTGGGAAATTTGCCAGGAATCTCAAGGCCTCCCGATTATTTTGTCATATTATTAATTTTTAAAATGCTCACAGTCATAATATCAGCTTGTAATGTTATCTCCTGATAGCTACATAGCAACTGCCTGAAGGTCAAGATCTCTACAGAATAGGATAACAATTTTACCAGATGCCCAAGAGAAAGAGCAGCAGCAGACAGGAGGCGGTGGGAGTCAGCACTGTGTGTTCCATCCTCAGCTACACAAGCGGCTGAATTCTCTTGTCAGGAGGACAAGAAAACTGTTGTCCAGAGCCTCAAAACCCTGAGAAAATACCTACTGGCTGAGCTGTGAAGAGGAATGGGGAGGGATTTTATTTTACCCTGCCTGGTTATAAAGAGCATGGTTTAGAAACTCACTTATGTCTCTAGTTCAGTTGTTTTTCAACCATGTTTGATTCTTTAGGACCCCATTTGGGATTTTCTTGGCAAAGATACTAGAGTGCTTTGCCATTTTCTTCTTCAGCTCATTTTACAGACGAGGAAACTGAGGCAAACAGGGTTAAGTGATATGTCCAGGGTCACACAGCTAATAAGTGTCTGAGGCTGGATTTGAACTCGGGAAGACGAGTAGTCCTGACTCTAGGTCCAGCATTCTATCCACCGCACTACCTAGCTGCCTTTCTCTCTCTCGTGTTTGTCCATTGCTGCAAATGAGACGCCAGTTGGCTATAGTAAGTGACCATGCAAATAGCGGATACCTGTGAGCCTTTTTCTAACCTGATGCTACACTAGTTAGCATTACTCCCTCTCCCCTCTCTTCCACTGATACTCATAAACCTAATATAAAAAGACACTGTTCCTGGCTTTTTCCATCGTGTAAATCAGAGATGGCCAGCTCTCATTCTGCATATAACTCTTAAGACAGTTCATGTGAAGCAAGTGGAGCGAGCATGAAGAGGAATTTTGTTTGATTGAGTCATCCTACAGTCTTTGAAACATAGGAAGCCGTGTGATGTGATAGAAAGAACGCTGGGTTAAGAATCAGAAACCAGAAAAGATCTCCCTGGATCCCTCCAAAGGCCAGTGTAAAATCTGGCCCAGTTCCTTCAGTGCAGACCTGAACCAGGAATGGATTGAGAAGTGTAGCCCAGTCCTAGGTCATTCTTGATTCCGATGGCATTCTATGGCCAAAGAGACTTTAGGGTCCATTCCATGACAGAGTCAAGGATATACTTCACTCTCAAAAGACACCTGAGCCCATCCTGGTCCCTAAATTAGTCCCAGAACAGTTTCTCAGGCTAAAAAAAAGAAGAAGAAACACACAACATGACATAGTAGAAATAACAGTGGATTTGGAACCAAAAGATCTCAGTTCTGGTCCTGATTCTGGTCTTTGGTTGGACGAGTCATTATATCTCTCTGGTTTTCTTATCTCTAAAATAAGATTCTTGGACTAAATGACCTCAAAGATTCCTTCAAGCTCTGCAATCCTATGAGTCTTTTGTGACTATGGGTGACTATGCTGTGTACTTGTTTGTTGTTGGGTTTTTTTTTTTGGTTTTGGGGGGGGTGGTTTGGAGGGGGCAGGCAGAGCAATTGGGGTCACACACCTAGTAAGTGTGTCAAATGTCTGAGGCCAAATTAGAACTCAGGTCCTCCCGACTCACTGCGCCACCTGGCTGCCCCACTATGTACTTGTTGACAGTCATACTAACCTTCACCCCTCCCTCATTGCTAATTGCTTATTTCCTTATTAATTTTCAAACTGGGTTCTAAGGCAATCAAAGGGTTCTTTTAAAAAATATTTCTTCGTAGAAATGTGCAATCTTTCTCATTAATTAATTAGCTCTGAATACTGACTATAATTAATAAAAACCAGAGAAACTTCTTTTCCCATAAACTTTCCTCTCTTTCAGTATCAAATTCTGGTCTTGTAGGATTAAACAAACATCAGTGTTACTATTAACAGTGTAACAAATAATGCAGACTTATTTAAATATTTCAACAACATATCAGCTGTGAGAAAAATCACAGCCAATGCGCCCATTACTAACCGTAGGCTACACAAACTGACTCCTACACAGACACTGAAGCCGTAGTTCTAGTACTTGACTATCAAAGAACGACATTTTCTTGCGAATGTCTTCTCTGCAGAATAAGTTAAACTAAGTTCTCTCAAAATGTTTCTCCACATTCTTTCTAGCTGACAAGCCAACCCGGACTCTTAGTTAAGAAAAAAGTTCTCGACTTAGTCCTTTTTCATCTCTGCCTCACAGTCTCTGTCCATCTGTGGCATTTCACTCTTTCCAGATGACACTTAGATGTACATTCTCCAAGTGTCAAAATTCCATAACCTCCTAAGGGTGGAGTGGCCTCTGTTTGAAGAGCTATTGAAGCTGGGGTAACACTGTGAAAAGAACCAAAACTGGAAGGAAAGAAGTGAGAAGGGGTGCCATTTCAAATGACAGACACAATAACTCCGTCTCAGAGGTAGGGAGGGCATTTTCGGGAAGTAAGTAAAAGAGATGACAATATAAACGTTTGAGTGGTTCAAGCCTAATATGTAAATATGTTGGGGGGGTGGGTTATTGCTTGACTTCTCAATGGGAGGGGGAGAGGCTTACAGGAGGGAGAGAATTTGGAACTCAAATGTTTAATAAATGAATGTTTAAAAATTGTTTACATGTCATTGGGGAAATATTTAATGAAATAAATAAAAATATTTTAAAAAATAGTTGTTATAAGCAAGAGCAGTATTTCCAAGCAGAAGCCCAGGGGTATTTCCTTCCCATTGGTTGTTTAGGATTCTTACCCTATCTACAAGTTTTCTCTGAACAGTAGGCCAGAGCAAAAGAGGGCTGGTTCAGGTAGAGAGGGACCTTCATAACCCTCCAATTCCAACTTATGGGCACAGACTCTCCTTCCTTATCTCTCTTCTCCCTGAGAAGATTAGATTTATGCTGAGAGGTGTCAGGAGGTGGAGGAACTAAGAACTGCAGAATGGCTGAACAGCTCGCTGATTCCTAGGAGATTTCAAAGCCAGGGGCCCAGGCTAGGGGGAAGAAACACACTTGGCTGAGTTGACATAGAAAAAGCTAGATCTCCAGAGATGATGGGGCTAAGGTTAAGAAAATGAGACGTGAATACTGAAACAGACCAGGACAGCACTGCCCAATGGCCAAATGTTCCAGTCTTTAAAATGTATTTATAATTTAAATGTATTTATAAACCTAATACTCTCATCTATAGTTCCAAGAAACTGTAGCATGCCCAGTGGCCACACTCTGTAAAATTGTCTTAGCAGATGGGCTAAACCAGGTTGAAGTAACTGACAGGCCTCCAACCCCATTGGTGAGTTAAGGGGTGTCTACCCCAAACATGTGAAAACTTCTCCCACTGGAATGGGCAGATGAGAACAATTTGTTCCAAAAGCCACCAAGGCAGCTGAAGCAGGTACTGTGGAGTACTTAGAGCTTGATCATACATCACAGATGCCAAGGTCATTCACTGCATCCCAGGCCATTGCCAGTCAACTTGACTTTTGTCCTGCCACTGGACTCCAATGACACTGGAAGAAAGAGTGAGATGGACAATTTTGCACAATTCTGCCTCACTTAAATCCAATTCATGTGAAAGTCAAGACATCATCCGTGATATCACTGGTCCCCTTTGAAAACAAAGGATGAACAGCAACAACTTGAAAGATCTTTGCTTTCATCAGGGTGGGTACCCCCTCCACTGATGCAGAATGCAACACTTCCTTCCACACCCCAATAGCTTTGTCCTTACCGTGACCAAGAATATTCATCACCTCATGGCCAACCCTTTGGTGATGAGCCTTTCTGTATTTAGCTCAACTAGACCTCGGATGAAGGCAGAATTATCTATTGCTAAGTTGGCATCGGAAGCCTTTTCAACTCAGTAGATCTTGCCAGAGTTTGCACTTGGCTTTTGAGAACTCAAGATCATCTCTGGCTAGATGGCACAATGGAGAGAGTGCCTAAACCTGAAGTCAGGAATAACTGAGTTCAAATTCTGCCTCAGACTACCTTTGTGACCCTTTAGCCTTAGTTTGCCTCAATTTCCTCGTCTGTAAAGTGGACATAATAGCACCTTCCTCCCACAGTTGCTTGAGGACAAAATAGGATAATAATTGTAAAGCGCTCAGCATAGGGCCTGGGACATAATAAATGCTATGTAAGTGTTAGCTAGTAGTATTATTCTGAACAACAACTTGGGGGGGGAGGGGCGCAGCTAGATATTTCAATGCCTGGAGTCAGGAAGACTTGAGTTCCAGCTTCAGACACTGACTAGCTGTGTCACCCTAGACAAGTCATTTAACCTTAATCCACTGGAAACAAAATGGCAAACCACTCCACTGTCTTTGCCAAGAAAACCCCATGGACAGTATGGTTTACAGGTTCACTAAGAGTTAGACACAACTGAATTCTTATTATCATCATTATTCGCTGGAGGAAGACCTTAGTGGACGAATAAAAATAGCCCGAGTAAACAAAAAATTTTTTTGTTGTTCAGCCACTCGGTTATGTCTGACTCTCTGTGACCCTGCAGACCATAGCGCACCAGGCCTCTCTCCTCCACTATCTCCTGAAGTCTGTCCGGCTTCATGTATGTTGTTTCCATGCTGCTATCTGTCTATCTTATCCTCTGCTTTCTCCTTTTCCTTCTGCTTTCGATCTTTCCCACCATCAGGGTTGAGAATAAAATAAAGATTTAGGATTTATTAAATAACCTTCCTTGAGACAGACTTATGAGATAGCTAATACCAACATCAAAGAAGTTAGACAACTTGTCCAAAGTCGCAGAGTTAGGTTCAAACATAGTTTTTTTTTTTTTAAATTCCGAACCAGTGTTCTTTCCATTCCGCCATGCCGCCTCATCCCAGAGGGCTGTTTCCTACATTTGAGAGGTCCCGTGCTGCCATCCACCCCTTCCCTTTTTCTTTTGGCCATACAGATGGAGGAGCTGGAGCAAAGGCTCTTAGAAGCTGAGCACAGAGCAGAAAATGCAGAAACACAGGTAAGGCCTGCTAGAGGAATGAGGGGAGGAGGAAGGTGGGCAGGAGTGGCAACAGAGGGCTTTGCTCTCTGGCCTTCCCTGGTCAGAGTGGGGAGCCCTTAGGTATGTATGAGAGATTGAGAAGCCTCCTTAGAGGCACAGGACAACTGAGTAGTCCAATGTTATCAGGCTCTCAAAGGCTCATGTCTGAGAAAAGAAGTATATGCCTGGAGCATCCCTTCTGTAGCCAGGGTTTTTTGGAGTCAGCGTAAGAGAGAGGATGAGCAGATAGGATGCCTCCCCACACCCTGTTGTGGCCACCACTGGCACATCATTCCCCCTAGAACACCCCCTCCAACCAAATGGTTAATTAAAATAATTAATGTCAATTTCTTCCACTGTAACCTCCTTCAAGGGCATATCTGCTTAACTAGATCTCTTCAGTGCCTAGGTAGGTACTTAATCAATGACTGATTAATCAATTGATTGCCTTAGGCAAGAGCTACCTGTAGATCCCCAAATGGGGGCTCTGTGCTTGAAACATAAGTTGAGATCCTATCCCACTTTGCCTATCCCTCATTTGCCTCTTCCAACCATTCTTCATGCCATGAGAGGGACCCTCTTTTTTAGGTGGGTGTGATGGAGGAGAAGATCAAACTGGTCAATGTGAAGAGTACTGAGCCTGAAAGCAACCTTCACCAAAAGTACCAGAAGCTACTGGAGACCGTTCGAGGCAAAGAGGAGCTGATCAGCCAGCTTCAGGGACAGGTGGAGAAGCAGGTAAAAGGATAACTTGCAGAGGAACCCTGGCCTCGAGCTGTGCACAAAATGCTGGCAGGAGAGGAAGAAACACAGCCCTCTTCCTGGGCAAGTGGGTTTGACACAGATTGTGAGGGAGACTGGATAAACAGAGAACAAGATCTGAGGCACCAGGGGTTCTTAACCTGGGTTCCATAAACTTGGTTGTTGTTGTTTTTTAATTGATAACTATATTTCAGTATAATTGATTTTCTTTGTAATCCTGTGCATTTATCTCATGCAGTTTAAAACATTCCGAGAAGGGGGTCCTTCGGTTTCACAAGACTGCCTAAGTAGTCCACCACACAAAAAGGTTAAGAACCCCTGTCTTTGAGAGCAAGCTTTCCCCAGGGCCAAGCCTCTTAGTAATATAGTGGACTTTCAGCCACACCTATTTACATCAGCATCCTAGCACCCTACTCCTGAGGATATCAGCTATGTGCATAATAGATAGACTAATGGCCTTGGACTCAGGGCTGAATCCCATGTCAGACTCTTATTAGCTGTGTGACTCTGGGCAAGTCACTTATCCCCTCCAAGAGGCAGTACTTCTCCTTGCCAAGGCAAACCCCTTTACACGTATAAATGATCCCATTCCATCCCATCTTCTCCTGAAGGTTGCCCCCTCTACTATCTTTATTCTGTCACCAATATTCCATCAACTGCCTGCTTCCTTGCTGGCTCAAATCATGCCTATGTCTATGTCTCCCCTATACTCAAAAACTGTCATTTGATGGCCTATCCCCTGCTATTGGGGATAGGCCGATCAATTGTCCTATATCTTTCTTCCTGTTCATGGCCAAACTGTTTGAGAAGGCTGTGTACACTCAATGCCTCTGCTTCCTTTCCTCTCATTTTCTTAACTCTGCTTTTTGGTTTCTGACTTCATCATTCAACTGAAGCTGTTCTCTCCAAAGCTGCCAGTGATCTCTTAATTTCCAAATCTAATGGCCTTTTCTTAGTCCTCTTTTCTTGATTCTCTGTAGCCTTTGACACTTTTAATCATTCTCTTCTCCTCAATATTTTCTTCTCTCTTCGTTTTCACGATACTGTTCTCTCGTGATTCTCCTCCTACCTAACAATTCCTTTTTTAGTCTCCTTTGCTGAATCTTCATCCAGGTAGCACCTGCTAGTTGTGAATGTGTCCCAAGGCTCTGTCCTAGACCCTTTCTCTTCTCCCTCTATACTATTTCACTTGGTGATCTCATCAGCTCCCATGGATTCAACTTTCATCGCTATGAAGATGGTTCTCAGATGCATTCGTCCTGTCTTATATCTTATATCTCCGACCACTTATTGGATGTCTTGAATTAGATGTCCTCTGGACATCCTAAACTCAACAAGTTCCATATCTTCTCCTCCTCCTGACTTCCCTATTACTGTTGAAGGTCCCACCATCGTCCCAATCCCCCAGGCTCACAGCTAGATGTTGCCTTCCACTCCTCACTCCGTCTCACCTCTCATAGCAGTCAGTTGCCAATTCCAGCTGATTTTCCCTTCATGGCATCTTTCATATATGCCCCCTCTGACACTGTCACCATGCTGGTGCAGGCTCTCATCACCTCACACATACCTCCTCACTCTGGTTCATCCTCCACTTAGCTACCAAAGTGATCTTTCTAAAGGGTAGGTCAAGGGGCAGCTAGGTAGAACAGTTCACAGAGCACTGACCCTGGAGTGTGGAGGACCTGAATTCAAATCTGGCCTCAGACACTAGCTGTGTGACCCTAGGCAAGTCACTTAACTCCAGTTGCAAAAAAAAAAAAAAACAACCCACAAAAAACCGAGTCTAACCTCATCACCTACTCAATAAATTCCAGCGACTCACTGTCACCGATAAGATCAAATATAAAATCCTCTGTTTGTCTTTTAAAGTCTCTTCCTACCTTTCCAGTCTTCTTACATCTTAATCCCATCCAGATACTCTTTGATCTGATGATGCTGGCTTCCTTGCCATTCCTTGCAGAAGACATTCAGTCTCCAGACTCCAGGTATTTCCACTGGCCGATTCTCATTTCTAGAATGATTTTCATCCTCATCCCCACTCCCTGAATTCTCTGGCTTCCTTCAAGTCTCAGATCAAATGCTACCTGCTTCAAATCCTACCTACTGCCTTTCCCAGTCCCACTTAATGCTAGTTAATGTCTTTCCTGAGATTATATCCAATTTTTCCTGTATGTATCATTTATACAAAATTGCTTGCATGTTGTTGCCTTGTAAATTGTAAGACCCTCAATGGCAGGGACTTTTTTTGCCTTTCTTTGTATCTCCCAGCACTAAGCACAGTGTCTGGTACATAGTAGGTACTTAATAAATGCTTTTGACTTGATTTGACTTGAGGAATTTCTATGTATGTGACTTTTAAGTAAGTCTTTGAAGGTAAAAAGTGAAGCAATTATTTCTTATACTTCACTGAAAAAATTGTCATTCTCTGTGAGCCGTCTTTTCCACATATCAAAACCCCTGACATCACCTTCCATTCTCATCTCCTTTATTCCAATCTCTGAAGAGGTGACCCTTCTCAACAGGTCTAACCTCTTTAAATGCAACCAGGATCTCATCCTGTTCTGCCTTCTTCAGCAGATCACCCCCACAACTATCTCCTCCCTCTCTCTTTCTCTCTCTCTCTCATCTTCAGTCTCTCTCTACTAGTTCTTTCTCTTCTACCTATGCTCAAGTTAACTCTTTTCTAATAAAAATTTTTTTAAAAACCTCACTAGAGCTACCATTCTGTCCTATCCACAAAGCTGAGTAAATATCTGTTGAAATACATCCTGGTGATCCTTCCCTTTATAACAAAGAAATTTGTTGTTCAGTTGTCTTTGACTCTCTGTGAGCTCTTGTACCGTATGACACCAATGCTGTCCATGGGATTTTCTTGGCATTTACTTCTCCAGTGATAACAAAAAAATATATCCCTACCATTCTCTTAAGCTTTTGTCCTTTATCTCTCCCTTTCTTAGCCAAACTTCTAGAAAGAGTTCTATATGTACCTCCATTTCTTCTCAATTCTTTGGTAGTTAGTTTCTGGCCTTATCACTCAACTGACACTGCTCTGTCAAAAGTTAATCTCTTTTTTTGTTTGTTTTTTAATTTTTAAAATTTTTTTTAAAGTTAATCTCTTAATTGCCAAATCTATCATCTCAATCTCATCCTTCTTGTCTTCTCTGTAGAATTTTATACTGTTTATTCCTCCTGGATACTATCTCCTCTCTGAGTTTTTGTGACATCATTTTCCCTTGGTTCTCCTACTTGTCCTCAGTCTCCTTTGCTGGTTCACCTCCGTATAGTGACCCCTATTTGTGAGTGTACCTTAAGGCTCTATCCTACATCCTCACCTCTTCTCATTCTACACTCAATATCTCAATAACCTCACCAGCTTCCGTGGACCTGAGTACTAAAACAGACCACCATAGACCTGAGCACTGAATTAGATCAATGTCTACAGAGAAGCACTCTTAATCATCCTTATGAAGATTACTCTCAGATCTATATATCTTTCTCTAGTCTCTCTCCTGAGCTCCAGGCTTGAATCATCAATTGCCTATTATTATCTATATCTATCTATCTATCTATCTATATCCATATAACTATATATATATATGTGTATTATATATATAATGTTATTTTATAACATTTTATAATAATTATATATATATAATGCCTATATATCTTAAATTGGATGTCCTGTAGGCATCTCAAACTCAACATGTCCATAATGGAACCCATTATATCTTTCTCCAAACTTTACCCCTCTTCTGAACATCTCTATTTCTTTTTTTTTTTGGAGGGTAGATGGCAGGGCAACTGGGGTTAAGTGACTTGCCCAAGGTCACACAGCTAGTGAGTGTGTCATGTGTCTGAGGCCAGATTTGAACTCAGGTCCTCCTGACTCCAGGACCAGTTCTCTACTCACTGCACCACCTAGCTGCCCCAGAACATCTCTATTTCTGTTCTGTTCCTTGACTTTCACGGTGCCACACTGGTTCTTCTCATTTCTTTCTGATCCTTCTGAACTCAGTTTTCCTGACTCTAGGTCCAGCACTGTGCTCAGCCACCTAGTATTTATGTAAGTAAGACAGCCAAGTACTTAGAGCAGTTACAGTCTCTTAGTAGGTCTGATGTTTCCCATGAATTAATGTTTCCCGATAGGTTACCTGCCAACATCTTCCTTGGCTTCTACTTTCAGAAGTGTTCAGCATGTCCCACTCTTTACCCAAAAGGTTCCACTAGACTAGAAACTAGTTCTAATCAGTTGTGATTTTCTGTTTCAGAAGCAGCTAAGAATTCAAGATGCAAAGACCGTTCAAGAGAAAGCAGCCAAGATCAAGGAGTGGGTGACCATGAAGTTAGGAGAGGTACAGCTATCACCCGGTCCTGGGGAACTCTGGGAAGAAGCAGGGATAGGCTCTGGGTGATTCACCGTTCACTCAATTCAAACTGAGGAATGCTTCAGTATACTTTCCTTTCCACTTTCTAATTAAAGTAATTTTTCCCAAATCCCCAGACCATAGCTTCTTGTTCTCTTTAAATAACGTTGTTATTTGGGGGGAAAGGAAGGCAAGAAAGGAGTAGTGTCCAGGGATGAGTCTCCCACTACTGGTAAAACTTAACCACTTTTTTATGGAAAGTGCACTGAATTTTAGGTCAGGAGATCGGCATTTGAGACCTGGCTTCTGTACTTTCTGACTAGGTATCCTTGGACGGGTCACCTAAATTCTCTGAGCCACAATCTCTTCATATGAAAAATGGGAACAATGATACCTAGGCAATATCAATGTCATTAATATGAATAGAGAATATTAAATTATTAACAATTATATAATGTTAAACGAATAATAACAGATATTATCTACCTCATAGGGTTGTCTTGAGGAGGGTGCTTTGTAAACTTTGAAGTGCTATACTCCAGTAAATCTGTGATCTCATTAATGTGGGTAATCCCTATAATAAATAATGCAGGTCACAGCCCGACCAAATCCAGCCATCATGCGCTTGCTACTCTCATCCATGTCCTACTATAAGCCCTATAGAAATAATTATTTTTATTGTTATATTGTTAGAATATTGTTAGTTTTGAGCTGTGGGCTGTGAGCTCCTTGAGAGCAGACTGTCTTTGGTCTTCTTTGAGTCTCTATTGCTTAGCAAAGTTCCTGGCACATAATAGGTGCTTAATATACGTTTATTGACTGTCTAGTATCTGTGATTTCATTGGCTTAAAGAACAATTCCATAGGAAGAGTCTGTCTACCGGTGATGGTGGGCAACTGTTCCGAAGCTTAGTTTTAGAGAATTTGGGGGGGCAGGAGAATGAAAGACAAAGTGATTACCCAAAATCACACGCCCAGTTTGTGTCAGAAACGACACTTGAACCTAAGAGCATTCTGAGGATAATACTGTCTCTCTCATTTTTCTTCTTCTTGTTATTAGTATCATTTCTTCCTTTACATCCTTTTCAATGATGTTCAAATGGAAATTCTTGAGACAAGTTGCTATCCTGCAAGTAAAGAATATACATTTGATGTTCTATGGGAGGAAAGTAGGAAACAAGCATTTATTAAGTACTTATTATGTACCAGGCACTGTGCTAACTGCTTTACAAATATTTCATTTGATCCTCACAGCAACCCTGAGAGATAGGTTCTATTGTTATCCCCACTTTATAGATGAGGAAACTGAGGCAGACAGAGAAGAAGTGACTTAGGCAAAGTAACACAGCTAGTAAGTATCTGAGACTGGATTTGAACTCAGGTTTTCCTGTATCCAGGCCCACTGAGCCACCTAGCTGCCTATGTGGACTACTGAAAAGGTGGGTGAATTAACTGGGTTTGTTTTTTAAAATTTAATTTATTTTCAGTTCTCAACATTCGTTTCCATAAATTTTTGAATTTTCTCCCCGCCCAAGACGGCATGCAATCTGATATGTGCTCTACACGTACATGCCTATAAACACATTTTCACATTAGTCATGTTTCATAGAAGAACTATAATGAATGGGAGAAGCCATGAGAAAGAAAACAAAACAAAAGACAAGGAGTCTGCTTTGCTCTGCATTCCGACTCCATAGTTCTTTGAATTAACTGTTTTTTGTAGTTGAATAAAAATACTAGGATGTAAGCTCATTCTCTGTTGGCTCGCTAAAAGTAGTGTTGTTATAATCCCGGTAGTAGGCATGACAACAGGGATGATATCATGCCCTCAACCTGTCCCCTGAGGATTTCAGTCTCCTCTATTAGGTCTCTACATTTTCAAAGTTTTTCATTCC
Organism: Trichosurus vulpecula; assembly: GCF_011100635.1. Lineage (NCBI taxonomy): Eukaryota > Metazoa > Chordata > Mammalia > Diprotodontia > Phalangeridae > Trichosurus > Trichosurus vulpecula. The sequence goes on from NC_050580.1 coordinate 225,894,761, forward strand.
ATGATGCTTAGAAATTATGAATATTTAGAAGTATGGCATCTATTTAAAGTCTTCTTAAGTTTTGCTGGATCAGTGTTATGTATAGTTGATTGTGGGCAACAGTTTGGTTTGTGACAATGATATGATGTCAATATAGTTTATTTGGTTGAACTGAGTCCTCCAGAATATTTTGAGATTTCTATTAAGTTTTTGATGTGGTAGTCAAGTCACCAGGTCATATCTTCCTAGATGTTCAGTTATTACTTCAGCTGAAGCATAATAGATTCTACTCCAGTCCCTTACAGTCTCCGTGTGTCTTCTCTGCTTCAAATGTGTCTCTTGTTAAAAACATATTGTAGGATTCTGGTTTTTAATCTACTCTGCTATTCATTTCCATTTTATGGGTGAGTTCTTCCCATTCACGTTCCCAGTTATGATTACTCACCATGTCTTTCCACGCCATCCCCCCCGCCATCCTATTTTTAACCTGTTTATCCTTCTCTCTCTTTTTCTCCTTTCACCCTATCCTTCCTTACAAGCTTTTTGCTTCTGACCACCACCTCCCTCAATCTATCCTCCCTTCTATCAGTCCCCCCCTCTTATCTCCTTCCTCTGCTCCTTCCCTATATGGTAAGATTTCTATACCCAGCTGAACGCGTATGTTATTCCCCCTTTGAGCCAATTCCAATGAGAGTAAGGTTCAAGCATTGCTCACCTCACCCCACCCACCCCATCTTCCTCACCACTGTAGAAATTCAGTTATAGAGCACTGGACCTAGAATAAGGAAGACTTGAGTTCAAATTCAGCCCCAGAATTAACTGTATGACCTGGAAAAGTCAATCAACCTCTGCCTCAGTTTCCTCATCTGTAAAGATAATAATGCCTACTTTCTAAGGTTGTTGTAAGGATAAAATAAGATGACACTTATAAAGTACTCTACAAACTATTTAAGTGCTATGTAAATGCTATTATTATTATCAATATACTCAGTATTTCAATTACAGTATTGATTATGCTTAAGAATTAGAAAAGGGTTCAGCACAGATCAATAAGTTCCCTAGCAGCTAATACGTTCTTAGCAGAATCTTTCCAATAGTTATTGTGTTGTGGTGGGAAGAACACTAGATTGGGAGTCAGGAATTGTATCCCCAGTGGACCACCAACTAGCCATGGGACTTTCAGCAAGTCACTTCACCTGTGTGGGTTTCAGATTCCTTATCCAGTAATGAACATAATAATAATAAAGCAGCTGACATAGTGTTTAGCACTATGTATAGAAATAACATTAACCATTTGATCCTCATAACAACCCTGTAAGGATCCGCAGCTCTTCTCTTGCCTTCAGGATGGGTACTGATTCTGAAACCACGGACTTTCCCTGGAGGGTCCAAGTAGCTCCCCTGGGGGTACCATGGAGAGACCTAGAGATGGGGAGGAAATAGATGGTGTAAAAGGCAATGACATCTTGGGGTTTCTCAGGAAGCTTCCCCCAGAAAAGAGCTTCTGCAAACAAGTAACTATTATTTGTTTACAGAAGAGGAATCTGAGACTGAGAGTGATTTGCAAAATGAAGGGGTCATCTGAGTTGGTCTCTCAGGTCCTTTCCAGTGCTAATAGTCATAGGTTGATCACTTCATAAAACTTCACTAAAGTAGGAAACTTGAATTCTAAAACTTTGCAAACTAGAGTTGCAAAGGAACCTAATAAATTGAGATGGTTCTAAACCAGACTGGAAAAAGGAGAAAATTAGAAAAAGACAGTCCTGGGGAGAGAGAACAGCGTTTTCTATTCTAACAAAGGCCAAATAGCACCTAAGGAGAGAGGAAGGTTCCATGAGTTTTAGTTTTCATTTTTAGTTGCAGCCTAAGGCTCAAATCCAGACTTATAAATGAATTTTTTCTTCTTGCGCAGCTCGAGATGGAGAATCGGCACCTGAAAAGCTACAATCAGCGCCTAGTAGGGCAAGTGAGGGCACTTCAAGAGGCCCTCGGAGGTAGGCAGCAGTCTGTCCTTTGGGGGCAGCTTTCTGGGAAATTCCAAGCTGCCACTGTTACTGATACTTGTCTATTTCCTCCCTATCTCCAGATCTGTCCATGGTGCTACCTGGGGAGTTACTGTGGTCCTTCCAGGGGAAGTCAAAGAAGAATTCTGTAGTTTCAGAGACAAGTACCCATCGTGGAGGCCAGAGAGGACCTGTGGAAGGCAAACAATCTGGAGACAATGCTTCCCAGACTCAGAGTGCCTTGGGAGCAATCATCTTAGCTTCTCCAGGAACCCAGCAGGACAAAGACCTCATTCCTGAAGCAGGAAACACTTTGAAAGGTTCTGGGAGAGTTATTTGCAGAGAAATCCCAGAGGCCAAGGCTCCCCAGCTTTCTCCTGAAGGTACTGTGGAGCTACAGAAATCAACTTACTTGGGTGAAATCCTAGGTGGTTTCCAGAGAGGGGTGCCCATTAAGCTGAAGTTCCCAGTCAAGGAAGGAGTCCTTGGCACCAGTATGACCCTGCCGAAGGTTCGGGCTTTCCGTAACCCCCGGGACAGCATCCAACTTGCCAAACGGCGTTATAGCCAGCCCCAGCTGAGAACTGGATGCTTTCATCACATGGTGAGCATTGAAATTAATACTCTCCAGACCTCCCAGACCCATACCCTTCCCATGAAAGAGACAGACAGCAAACAGAAGAAAAGGAAAGAATCTGAGAAGATGGACACAGAAGAGCCCCCCTCAGATAAGAAAGAAGTCAAAGGCAGTGAGCCAACCTCTAGATTGTTCAAAGAAGAGCTGGAGAAGCCTAGTGCCAGGGAGGTAGAGATGGAGAATAAGCCTCCTACGCCCCCTCTTCACCAGTTACCATCCTGGGTAAGAATTTTCAGTTCATTTTTCAGAGGACAGTGAACCCTAATAGTAGCTAGCATTGTTGCAGTGTTTGAAGGTTTTCAAAGTGCCTTACATGTTTTCTCTATCAACCCTGTGAGGCAAGTGTTATTCTTATCCCATCTTACATGTGAAGAAATTGAGGCTGACATCAGTTAAGTGACTTGCCCAGGATCACATAGATTTGAACTCAGCGGGGGTGGAGTGGGGAGTCTTCTTCCTTTGTAGACCAGCCCTCAATCCACTATGCCACCTGGCTGCCTATAATGAACATTGCATGTATGAGCTAAGCAGTCAGGTGTAGGAGGGATACAACTTCAATCAGAAATTAGCCACCATTGATAGGCTTATAAGATTTAGAGCCAGGAAGACTCTTAGAGATCATCTAGCTGAAACCTTTCATCTTACAAGTCAGAAAACTGATTTATCATGGAGGTGCATAACTGGGCTTTGAACCCAGGCCCTCTGGACTCCAAAGCTTGCCACTATGATATAAAATAGTATGACCCCCACTCTTTCCCTCCATTGTCTCCTGTTCTCACCCTGTGAGTGAATCTTCATCATATCTTGCCTTCCTGGCAGAGCAAATGGACTATTGGAAATAGGAGGAAGGGTGAAGGGTCAGGGTATCATGTGTACATCCTTCTCTTTGCAAACCCAGCCCAATACCCAGAATCTTTTCCCCAGTGAGGAGGCAGTGTATAGATAGCTTCCTGACAAAACATCAGCCCCACAATCAGGTTTTTTTCTAATTATCTTAAAATCCAGTTATTCAACATGTGACCTCTGAGCCAGATGTCCATCCACACGTGGCAGGGGTATGGCCTGCCTGAAATTTTTAACATCCTCCCCAAAAGGCTTTCCCTAATTAGTTAGTATTTATTAGGCCATTATAGTCTAATAATCTAATAATCTGCTACTGTTTTATACAACTGACTACTGCCAGGTGTCCAATAGGAGCTTGGGATCAATTGTAAAAATTTCATGCGGTCCATACAATATGGATTTTTGCTTGTATAATCAATCCAGTATTGGGGGAGGGGAAGAAGTTGGATGCCCTTTACTTAAAGAATACTCTTTGAAAATGTAAATACCCGCTGGGGAGGGTCATACCTTAAGCTAGGGGTTCTTATCTATGGGCTAGACCCTTTTGGCAGTCTGATGAAGCCTAAGGACCCCTTCTCAGAATAATGTTTTTAAATGAATAAAATAAAATGTATAGATTACAAAGGAAACCAAATGTTAGTGAAATCAAAAATAAAATTTTAGGGGGTTCATGTACACCCTGAAATCTATGCATGATTGAGGATCCATGGCCCCCAGGTTAAGAACCCCTGCCTTAAGCTATTATTAGTAATTACCTTTACAGAGGTTGACGGCTAGCTAAGAACAAGAATGAAGCACAGTATAACTATCTGGGGAAAGGAAGGACAACTCCCAAGTCAAGACAATGGTATAGGTGAAAGAGCACTAGCTATAAAATTAGGAAATCAAATCCCATCTCTGACATTTACTACCCAGTGATCTTGGGCCAGTTACTTAACTTCCTCAGGCTTCAGTTTCCTCATCTATAAAACTATGTGCCCTCTGAGTTGCCTTCTAGCTCTAAACACTATGATCCTACAAAACAGAGGTGGGATGGTACCAAAAGTGTGCTAGTGAATGTTTAACAACTAGCTGTCTAGGTTGAGAGGTGAAGGAAGTTGGAAAAGGGAAGGAGAGAGCACACACAACACACTTTTCAAGTTAATCAGCATTTTTAATACTTTTTCCATCACTTTCTCGAGTCTAGACAATTAACAAAACAATAAACCAAGCCCTGATTTGTAGCTGATTTTGGAGGTGTAAAAGCTCCCATTGCAAATTTAACAATCGGCTCTCATTAGCCAGTCAGAGCTAACTCTAGCACACCCCTGCATGATGACAAAGATAGACAATCTCTTTTGCAGTTTTGCCCAAGATTGGTCCTGGTCATATCGGGTAAAATCATCTGATCCTTTTGGGTGACAGAAAAAAATAACATGGGCAAGGACAATCTTCAGCATTTGTCATTCCTGACTCTATTCTCTCCTGGTCAAAGATGGAGAAGGAAAAGTTCCTGGAGAGATTCAGGGTCAGCTAAAAGATCCCGATTTCTTCTGTACAGGAGTTTTTCCTCACAAGTGTTAGTAGCCATCATTCCAACTCTGGATGGATTCTGGGAAGAGCTGGTTTTGCTAGAACAGAGATTTGAAAACAGGAATGGAAGAGCCAGCGACACCTGAGGATGCAAATCCTTCCCTGTCAAGAGTTCTGCCTCATGATGGCTTGCCTCTGCCTTAAAGGTTACAGGATGTAGTAGCTCTGTGGCACTTTCCCAGGGAAAGAAAAGGGGAAAAGGAGAAAGAGAAGGCAAAAGGACCTCAGCAGAGTATAATGGAGGAAAGAGTACTGAACTGGGTTGGTAATACATTAATACACGTCTTTAAGTCAAAATGGGAACATTAAGATCAGATAATGACTTTTTAAGTAGGAATTTTCCCAAAAACATAGGCTTGGAAAGGGTGGTGGGACTAGGGCAGGAGAAGTAATGAGAGGCATAGGCAGAGGTGGCCAGCAAAGACAAGTATAACCTCACCATTTGTCCAAATTCAGGCCGGCATGTTGTATGGGAATAGATGGCAGCTGCTCCCATGTTCTGTTTTCAGTGGTTTAATTGATATGTTTGTACATGAATGAATATAGGGCATGCTCTTAACAGCATCTTTCCCAGGCTGGGCACCAAGTAAATATGGGGAAAAGGTGTTGGTAATAAGAGATAGTGGTTTCCATCACACACTCCATACTTTCACCTGGTATTTGTGGCACCTTTTCAGTGTGTGCGCAACTTCCAGCTACCCCTACGTATTCAGGCCTTCATAATTCTCTCTCCCCAGGGAAAACCAGAGTAAAGCCTAAGCATTGCTGAGAACAGTATTACCCCTGCCAATGGTTATTAGAGAATTGGACTTTCAGAGTTTGAGAAGGGAGGTCAGCAGAACCTATTCCCCACCCCTACCTCACTTGACTTTCAGGCAAAGCTACACTTAAACTATTGCAGTCAATTGAGAATCAAGAAGAGGAAATGCTGGTATTTTGGCAATTAGCTATCAGGAAGTTCATTATATCTAACTGAAATTTCTCAAGCTACAATTTGAGCCATTCACCTTACTCAATCCTTGGTAGAGTTAAAGAAGAGCCAGGCATCGTCCTAGGTATAAGAAATAATCTTTTCTACACTCAGTGATGCCTTTCAAGTGGCTTCTCAGTCCTCTTCCAAATAGCTAAATGACTCAGAGAGAATACTCACTTTGTTTTCCCTCTCACCTAATCACATTACAGTATTCTGACTGAGATCTTAGTTCCCCATTATCACCAGTTTCAACTTTCACTCTCCCCTTGTTCAATTTTTCATCCCTGCCAAGGAAAGTTTTGCTCAGCCCTGCTCCCCAAGCCACCCCCACACAGCCGTAACTAGGATAAGGGCAGTCCAAGCTTTTCAGCTTTTTCCCAGGCACCATATTCAGAGAGACTCTGCTTTCTCCTGGAAGCAGGCATGGTGCTGCTTCATCCCCACTATGGTCCAGTGACATCTCTGCTGACCCCATGTCTCCACAGGGGTTGGGGGAAAGTAGCCTGGTACAAAATGAGGGGGTGGTTTTAATGGCAGTGGAGGTTAGGGAAGGAGGAAAGAGGAAATGAGCAACCTTTCCACCTCCACTAGGATACTGGCATTCACCCCCACATACTTTGGTGGGTAAGGTGTCAGGACGGGCGTGGTCATTGGGAGTGAATGTCAAGGAGGCTTGACAGGGACCAAACCACTCCTTTATCCCCACAGCTGCACCTGGGCAGGTCCATCTTTCCTGGGCTCACTTAGCTTCCCATCCTCTTTCTAAACCCTTTCTCTCCTTACCCAGTCAGTCCTAACCTGCTCCACCCTAACCCTCCTCTGTCTCTATCCTTCTCTGCCCTCAGGAACTATCCTCTATTATTAACAAACTACCCTTTATCTAGATTGCTTCCTCTCCCATTCCTTCCACCTTCTGGTGCTCACCGAAACCTAGCCTTCTCCTGAAAATACTATTTCTCTTGGATTGTCTCCAAGGCTGGCTGCTCCTCTCATATCACCCCCCCTTCCCTTCCCCACCCCCAACCTGACACACAGGCAAGAGAAGCAGGCAGACTCCTTGCTCTCTACTGCCACCTACAGACCTTCCCTCTGTCACTATCACTCAACCACATTCTCAGCTTTAAAGCTCACTCCATCCTGTCCATGTCTTGGTTGCTATCATCTATGGTTCTTCAGGTCACTCTCCTTCTTCCCCAATTAAGTTCAGTACCTGGCTCTGTCTTCTGCACCCTCACCCTGCCCCTTCCGGTATCTTAGTCTCTACCCTCCCACACCCTTCTACTGTTCAACCTAATCTAACCCCTAGTTGCCAGAAGTCCTAATTATGACTGCATATATCTAGGATTTAGAAAGAAATACTTCTAACTCATCTCATACTTAGCAAAAAACAACAAAAACAAAACAAAAACAAAAAAAACCCTCTTCCCATTAAAGAGCTGTATAAGGCTTGGCCCAGAGGATTCAGAGAATCACAGAATTTCAAAACTGCAAAAGACCATGCTGTTCATCTAGTCCACCTCATACCCAAATGGAGAATTCTTACTACAGCTTACAGGTGCTCATCCAGCTTTAGCCTAAAGTCCTCCAGGAACGCAGAACCCACCATCTCCAAAGTAAAACTCATTTCATTTTGAGGTAGGTCTAATTGTTAGGAAGTTGTGGTTTCTTTTTCCCCTTAGGGGCCCTGAGGGCCAATCCTAATTAGGGGCTGTCATTCCAGGAGAGTCGGATTTATGCCGTGGCCTCATCTGGCATGCAGCTGTCTGAGGCATCTCCTGGAAATGATGCTTCTTCCTGTGGTAAGTCCCAAACCAGGTCTGAAATTAGAGGGCAAGGGGGATATGGGGGTGTGGGTGGGGGAGACACTGCTATCTCTGAGAGAAAGAGGAAAGTAGATTTTGGGAAAGAGAACCCTTTCTAGGGTGGTTTAGGACTAGGAAATACTAACACAAAGCAGCAACACACTTCCCCCTACCCTCAATATTTTTATGCAGACGAAAGCAAGCTGTGAAAATAAATATTGAAGGCAACTTTGAAAATGAGAAAGAGCCACAAAAAGGTGGCCTGAGGATGTCAGAAAGGGAGGGAAGGAAGGAGTGGTCAGTCAGTCCAGCCCCTTTGTTTTAATAATTGGGATGGGGGGAGGTAGGGGGACTACCAATAATTCACAAAGGATAGGGAATGGCTAGGGACTGGACCTGCAATTTCACTTGTGTAAGGAACAACCTGGACTTGGAATCAAGAAGACCTGAGTTCAAATACTTAGCTGTGTGACCCTGGGCAAGTCACTTAACTTCTGCCTGTCTCCAGTTCCTCATCTGTAAAATAGGGAGAACAACAGAACCCATTGCTCAGGGCTGTTGTGAAGATCAAATAAGTTGAAATGTGTAAAGCACATTGTGAATCTTAAAGTGACGTGTGTGTGTGCGCGCGCGCGCGTTAGCTATTGTTTCCTAGTATCATTCTCTACAATTTGTATAGTTTTGGAGAATTGTCTACAGCACTGACTTCTCATCCAGGTTTAAATAGCCAGAGGCAGGACCCAGATTCCTAGCTCCAAGACTGGTTCTCTCTTCATCACATCATGCTGCCCATCATCTAATATCTTATCTACCATTTACATGACACTGTCACATGCATTTGATCCTCTGAGGCAGAGTATAATTCTCTGTCAGGAGAGGAGGAGGTTGAGGGACTTGGCTAAAGTCAAGGCAAGATTAGAGTCTAGATCTTGTAGCTTCTAATACGGTGCTCTTTCCAGGACAATACAACAGTTAATGACATATGTGTTAAATATTAAACTTAGGGGTGGGTTTTTTTTCAACACCACTGGATGGCAGCCCCTCTTAACTCCAAGTTTGGTTCCTGAAGCAATTTAGGAAACCCCCATAGGGCCATCACCCTGGTTTTCTATACCCTGGAGATGATTCTGATGGAAGTTGAAGGAATCTCTAAGAGTTTGGCTTTCTAACAAGGAGAGTTATTAATAGGAGAAATGGAATGGGGATACCTCAGCAGGTAGTGAGTTCCCTGTTGCTGAAGAACTATAAGCAGAAGTTGGGTAACCACTTATTAGAGATGTTGTAGAAAGAGTCGAGCTCATGCATGGATTGGGCTGGGTGACATTCCTTCCAACTCTGACATTCTGTGATTTGAGGAGAGTTGGGACAGGGAGTAGGACAGAGTGAAAGCTTCTCAGAGTCAATAATTTCCCATTTAGGGCTGGCATTATGCGCCTTCCCTGGCTATAAAAAGACAGGCAAGACCATTGATTCTATGTCAACGTTGAAATCTCCCATTTTCTCTTCATACTGCAGTGCAGTTCATGGCCCAGAAGAAAAGACAAGGGCATTGTTACCCCCAAGTCCTCCCTCATCTGGGGCCTGAAGCTAAATCTAGCGTCTCCCTAGACCAGCCTTTCAAGGTCGTGTCCTATCCTTCCCTTTGTGTTTTTCTTCAATCATTTCAGTCATGTCCAACTCTTCATGACATCTTGGCAAAGATACTGGAGTGGTTTGCCATTTCCTTCTCCAGCTCATTTTACAGATGGGGAAACTGAGGCAAACAGGGTTGAGTGACTTGCCTAGGGTCACACAGCTAGTGTCTGAAGCCAGATTTGGACTCTTTAAGATGAGTCTTCCTGATTCCAAGCCCAGTTACCCCCACCACCCAGCTGCCCCTTTAGTCGTTTCCTCCCTCTATCAGTCCCCTCCCTGAGTTATGGTGCCCTAGTATTTAGCATCTCTTCTCTCTCTTCCCACCTCCAGGTTCAAGTTCTACATCCCTCCCCTCCCCTGGGTCCTTCTCCAAGCTTGTCTACAAGAACTTCCATGCACCTGTCTATACCACATTGAAGGGGGTAAGGAATCAAGAACTAGGGATGATTACACCCTTTTAGAGAAGACCCCTGGAGCTTTGATTGGTAAGACTGGCAAGATCATCTAAGGTCAGGGCTTCATGCCACGTCTCTGAACAGGACTGTATCATGCCCTTCAGTATGGAGCACCATTTCTCAGGAAGGACTCTCTCCACATGTCCCCATATATTAGTCCTTGGTAGGGACCACACTTACCCTATTCTTAATCTGTTCCCTAGCTTTAGGGAGCCAGGCCAGTTGTGTTCATGTCAGAATTCAGTCTGGAAAATTTCTTTGAGAGGAGAAACAGGGAGAATCAAGGAAATCAGGATGGTGACACTAGTGAAATAATCAGTAGTCCCTCTTAGTCTCCGTCTTCATCTGCTGAGTCCCTACCCATCCATTAAATCCCAACTCAGTTGCTCCTCTTCCATGAAATATACCCTGATACACTCCCCAAACACATAAAATCATCCACATTCACACATTTAACTTTCATAACTTCAAGCATTCACATGACTTTATTAGTAACCTCATTTTCTTTTTTTTAAATTTAATCTAATTTATTTATTTAACATATTTAGTTTTCAGCATTGGTTTTCACAAGAGTTTGAATTACAAATTTTCTCCCCATTTCTACCCTCCCCCCCCCAACTCCAAGATGGCATATATTCTGGTTGCCCTGTTCCCCAGTCAAGTAACCTCATTTTCACTTTCACTGTTGGCAATAGCACACTTTTGCAGCTATGTGCTGTAGAAAAAAGAATGAGAGGCACGATGCGTGCAGGTCTGTAGAGTAGCTGGTATCTGACCAGGCATTTCATTGGTATTGCTCACCTACTGTAGTAAAGAGCTCCCCGTGCATGTGGGGTGTCAGAGGTGATATGGAGAACTCACTAGTTTCAGAATTTTGCAACAGCAGTGACTAAAGTCCCAGCAACCCTTCCCTTGGTTTTCAGAGAGTGGCCAAGGTAGAGAGGTTTACAGCAATGTAGAATTGTGTGGAATCGATGTTTTTTTTTTTTTAATTGAGATATTACCACTAAAGGTCACAGAATTCTACAAAATTACTAGCAAGAAAAATGTTTTGCATGTTACCAATTTTACTTTGTGCATTTTATGGGGTATTTCATGGTTACTGTGTTAGGAAAAGTGCATATTATTAGAATTGATGTTTTGGTATAAAAATGTATGCAGAAAAGTGTATTTTCAGTAATTTCTAGAATCTCTAATGAAAGATTACAGTTTTGGTGGTTATGGGAACCAAATCCCCTATTTCCCATTGGTTCAATATATCAACATTTGCATTTTTTTTTTGCTTTCATGCCAATTTCCAGAAACATTACCCTCATAAAATTTGAGGACTGACTGAACACATACACCCATGTATATCATCAGTGATGGCCCTCCCCTCAAACCTTACACAGCATTTTTGTAACTCTTTTATGTACATTATAGTTCTTTATATCTTATAATTCTATTAAACTGTAAGCTCCATGAGAGAAGGCACCCTTTCCTCCAAAATCTAATACACAGCAGGCACCTAATAAGTGTTGGTTGTTATAAGAAGCAAAGTACCCTCCCCAAGAACTTGCCCAACTCTCTCATTCCTTAGGAGCTGTTGATCAGACTTTACTCCAGGGTGGTAGGAAGTACGATGAACTAGAGATGATGCCCTTGTTTCCTTCTGCATAGTCACACATTTCATGACTCTCCTGGGGATGGGGGGAAATTGGCTTTCCAGAGAGCAACTCAGATCAGCACCATGCCCTTCTTGGATGAGTCCTCTGGTTCTGATGATGACTGCAGCTCCCAGGCCAGTTTCCAAACTTCGATCACCTGCATTGAGTCCAAGAAGGCCAGTATACCAGGAAGCCCACGGGCTATCAAGAGAGGTACAGGGAGCCTGGGGCATGAATAAGGCCTCAATAATCTTAACCAGCAAGCAGGACCCCAGCTTTCTCCAATGGGCAATGAGCTGTGGGGGTGACCCCGCTGGGCTGTGGGACACTACCACTCCTATCCAATCAGAGTCGGTTATAGGAAGAGTCAATCTCTAAAGTAGTTCTTAATGTTTTTGGTGTCATGGACCACTTTTGTAGTATGGGAAAGGGAATGCCCCTTCTTGGAGTAATGTGTAAGACATACACATAGGATTACAAAGGAAAATTATTTTATTGAAATGCAGTTATTACAATATACATATACTTTTTAAAAAAAAGTTCAAAACCCCATATTAAGAACCCCGGCTCTAAAGAGTTCACATTGAATCTTCTGAATGAGTTATTTGAACTTCATTAAATCCCTGGGAAAGAAAGAGAAAAGATGTTAGGATGGTAGTCCCATTTTAGAAATGGAGAAACTGAGGTACAGAATTGAAAAGATACACCCAGGTTCTCTTTAATAAAGTGAGAGCCAGAGTTCTTAGGTCCATTAAAAAAAATTCCTTGCAAAACACCACCTGGCCTACTACCTCCTTTTTTGTAAGGGTCGACAAGAATACAGGTAGGAACAACCTGGACTGATTCATGAAGAGAAAAACTGCTTATCACTAAGGTTCTTCCTCTTCCACTGTTTGAGACAACTAAGGAGTATGATCACCTAGACAACTTGGCCCTCACCATATCTCTCTAGCCTGCTCTAGGAAGAGGAAGATATGACTGTGCCCTCTCACTACTTACTCAGGAGGTTGGGCAGTTTTGCTTGACATGGGCAGGGTAGATGCTTGAAAAAGGCATGGGAACCTGTGTCTCTTAACTATCTCCTCTCACCAAACCCATTTCTCCATGGCTAGGTGTCTCCATATCTTCCCTAAGCTCAGAGAGTGACTACGCTATTCCCCCTGATGCCTATTCTCTGGACAGCGACTACTCAGAGCCTGAATATAAAGTTCAACGGACCTCAATCTATTCCACTGATGGATTTGGATCCTATGGGGTAAGTGAGACCTTGGAAGCATGGCCCCAATGGCTGGAAAGGGGAAGACTTAGCTGGGGATTTACCACACTCCTTTAACTAGAAACTACAAAGAAAGGTTGACACATCTTGTGTCAAGTGGGTTAGGATCCTTGTCTTTTTCAAAAAAATATTTTGGGCAATATTTGGTATTTGGCAATATTTTGTTTTCATACAACTGAACAAACACCCAAATAAACCCCACTAAAAGTACATTTCCTGAAAACAGTTTAGCAAACCTGCCTAATAGCATGGTTGCAACTGCTAATTCATGTCACTTTCCATTTTTAAAGTTTACACGTCATTAAGAGAAAAGGAACATGTCTTTTAATTTGACAAAGGTATCAACATTGTTTGTTGTACCACTGTTCTTGATAACGTGGTAGTCATACAAGGTTTCCCATATTTCTCTGACTTTTTTATTATTTGTCTTTCCTTACAGAACAATAATATTCCATTACATTTAGATATCATAGTTTGTTCAGTCATAGCTCAATTGTTGAGTATATGTTTCCAGTTACAGAAAGAAATAATTGTTAGCTCTTCTTTGTCTATGCTTATTCTCTTCATTTCTCTTCCTTATCTTTATTGTCACAGCTAGAATTTTTAGCACTAACAGTGGAGACACTGAATACCTTTGATTCAACTTTTATCTTACTGGGAAAAGTTTCCAGTGTACCTCCATCACAAACACTGTTAGCTCTTGCTTTTTAATCAACGCTTTAAATCATATCAAAAATTATTTTCAGTACTGTAGCATTTTAGTAGCATTTTTAACATAAATAAGCCCTATCTTTTGTCAAAGCCTTTTTCTGCTTGTATTTGTCTATTCATGTGATTTTAGGGATTTCTGGCATAAATATGATTAATGATGCTGAGAAAACAGTATGGTGTTTCATATTCATATTCTATGAATATTTCATGGAAAAGGAGACATCTTCAGTGTCAGGAAGACCTTAGTTCAAGTACTGATTCTGACACATACCACAGACCCTAGGCCAATCATTCAACTTCTTGGTGCCCTAAATAACTTTCTAAGACGATCTATATATTGCAGAGAAGGTACTTATCTGATTAGTCACCAGGAGCTTCTTACATCAATGAAATCACAGGTCTGGTTTAAAAGAAATACTAGTAGTTTTCCTAATATTGAACCATCCTTACATGTCTGGTATAAATCCAATCTGGTTGTAATGAATTATTTTGGATATACTCTAGTAGCTTCTCTGCTGTTATTTACATAATATCAATATTGATTAGTAATATTCCTCTGTAGTTTTCTTTTGCCTTGTCTTCTTAGAATTTATTTAGAGTTTTTTGTCAATACATTTTTATTTTTACACTAGTCATTTTCCTATATACCCATTGTTGGACCCTCCTTTGTAACAACAACAAAAAAAAAACAGTTAAGTTAAATAGACACCCAAAAAATCTGTGTTTGGAACATTTTATGCCCATAATTCTCCACCTCTCTATAGAAGAAAAGAGTATTTATTTTCTGTTCTCTATAACCAAGTTTGCTTCATGGCAACTGAAGTCAGCTGCTTTTTGGTGCTGGACTCGTTTACATTGCTATAGTCACTGTGCATATTCTCCTAGTTCTTCTTAATTAACTCTGCATCTCTTTACCCTCCGTCACAACACTCTCTACATCTATGTTTTCTAGCAAACCAGGCTAGAGGCTGTTTGTTCCTTTGTTTGGTAGTATCCTCTCTGCCCAAGGGCAGAAACTCCCTTGCCACATTCTATTCCAACCAAGAGACCCAGATCTCTCAAACTCACAAAGCGTGAACAAGTCCAAGACTGAACAAATCCATCTCAGGACCATTGCTCAATTACCTGGGAGCAGGAAAATAAACACAAAGCAAAAGAGGCAACTAGGCCTCTTAGAGCAGCCTCAGGCTCACCCATGCAGGAGGACATGTGCTTTGGTTACCACAATGGTGGTGGGGGGAAGGAGACTTATTAAGGGGTACCCTGAACTTATCTTCTTGAGTTGCCATATTTTGCAGAAATACTGGACCCAGAGTATACAGGAAGCCCTGAATGTGTCAAGGACAAAGCCCCCCTCAAGCTGACATAATTTGTTGTTTGTACCCCAAGATGGACTTGTGTGCAAGGACAAGTGTGTCCTTGGGAGTCAAGATGGTGACAGTCAGTTTGCTAAATAGTCCGGGCATGACTGTGGCTGCAAGCTGCAGCTACAAAAAGAAGAAAATAACTGAGGACAGATCACTGCTTTTTAAGGACCCTCTGAGTTACTGATTTTTCCTGCTAAGTGGCTGGTAATGAACCTGCTTTATCATCTCAAAGCACTTTCAGGACCGAGCCACATATGGCTAGTCTGAAGCAGGTAGGGCAGCTCTGCACATGCTCTCTGGGGGTGTGCCTCAACTCAACCCCTCCTACAAGGCGATAAAGAGGAGCTGAACTCAGACTGGATTGGCCCTTCAGTCTCGCCAGAATTCTCTAACCTTAATTCTTTGTGTGAGAAATGAGGTCCCTAAGAGGATGGCAAGAAGAAGAGGGGGTACTGCATTACAAGTGGAGACAATATACATGATAGGCACTCAGTAAATATTTATTGAATTGAATTGGACAGCAACTTGTCTTCAAGAGTATGGGCCCAGGGGCAGTTAGGTGGCGCCGTGAGTGGAGCATCAGTCCTGGAGGCAGGAGGACCTGAGTTCAAATCCAGCTTCAGACACTTGACACACGTACTAGCTGTGTGACCTTGGGCAAGTCACTTAACCCCAATTGCCCTGCCCTCCTCCTCCAAAAAAAGAGTATAGGCCTAGATAGGAAGGAAAGACTTTTCAACACCTGGCTATGACAGGCCTTTCTAGCTTTATCTCCCTCTTTTCGCTTCCATAAACCCTCTACTCCAGACAAATTGGTCTACTCATTCCTTCCCAAATACACCATGAGCATTCCTTGCTTATGAGTCCTTGCTCTTGCCTGGAATGCCCTCCCTTCTGTCTCTTAGACAATTGAAGTCCTTTCACTGATCAACTGAAGCTCCATCTTCTTCATGAAAACCTCTTGGAGCATCTCAAGACCAACCCCAGAGATCATTTCTCTGAAGTACCACTCATTTGGCAGTTGTCATATTTTATCTTACATTGCTACTGATTTTTTAATCTATTTTCTCACCTTGAATATAAGCCTTTCAAAGGTAGAAACCATGTCTTTTACCTTTTTGTATCCTATGCACCAGGAGGGGTATGCTACCCTACATGAGGCATCACTGAAAGTCTGAAGACTCGCAACAAATGCATGTTAATGATGATGCAATAATTGAGGCAGCTAGGTGGTGCAGTGGATAGAGAACTGGACCTGGAATCAGGAAGATCTGAGTTAAACTTTATCTTTCTACGTGCCCCTGGGCAAATCATTTAACCTCTGTTTGCCTCAGTTCCCTCATCTGTAAAATAATACCACCTACCTCCCAGAGTTGTTGTGAGGATCAAATAAGATAACATTTATAAAATACCAGGCAAACTTTAACATGACGGATATATATATGCTAGCTATCATTATCCGTAACAATAATATAGTCATTGGTTTCACATGAATAACTGTGGCCTACACTATATCTAATAGCCCTGACCACACTCTCTTTTTCTTTCTTTTCACCTCCACTTCCACTTCCTTCCATGTCTGTAGGAATCCCTAGAGAAGTCAGGCTACCTACTGAAAATGGATAGTCGGGTGAAGACATGGAAAAGACGCTGGTTTGTTCTAAGACACAGACAAATCATGTACTACAAGTCCCCGGTAAGGTCCTTCCCACAGGCCTATCACCGTAACACAACCTCAGGACAATGCAATAGGTGCCCTAGGACGGGGCAGCATGGGCTAGGATGGAGCAACAGCCATGAGTTGAGAGGAAGAAGAAGGAGGAGTAAAAGGCCAACCACCCATCTGGACTTCAGCAAGCACTGAACCAGAAATGTGGAGGACACCACTGAGAGGGAATATAACCCTGGAGGAAATTGGCATATTCACATTACAACCATGAGGCTCAGAATAGGATGCAGTATGAAAAGCCTGAGGGCCGTAAAGCTTGGCAGTTCCCCAGGTGGCTTCTGGACCCATTTTGGTAGTTCAATCTGTCCTTTTGTGACATCGATCAATGAGATGTGACTGAGTTCCCACTCCTTTCCCTATAAAGCATAGCCTAGGTACCATATCCCCCAAGCACTGCTAAGTCCTCCTAAACTGAGACACTATCACCAGGAAAGTCTGTGTGTCCTATTCCCCAAGACATGTCAGAAGGTTACAAGAGGGTGAAAAATGAAGACTGGGCGATTCAGGCACTAATGTCCCCATACCTCAACCCTGCTCCTCTGCCATCTCTTCCTACAGAGTGATGTGATCCGGAAACCACAAGGTCAAGTGGAACTGAACTCCCACTGCCACATTGTCCGGGGGGAAGGTGCACAGACATTTCAGGTGAGTCTTACTTGTGTATACACTCATCATCTTCTGAAACAGGGCCCAGATGCTGAGGACAAGATGAAAAAGTGAGCCCAGAAGTAAATGAGTCCATGTTAGGTAATCAAAGTACATAGAGAAGATGATAAGTTCAAACTTGGCCAGGACTCCTATAACTCCTAGGTGTGAGAAGGGAGGAAAGAGAGAAAGAAACATAGAAAGGGAGAGGGTGATGGTGAAAGATGGAAAAGGCAAGAAGGAAACGGGGGGGAGGGGAGTGTGGCGAGAAGAAGAGGCTGAGAAGATGGGCCAATAAACCCTGGGATCTGTGAAGACCCAGATGCCTTCCCTCTATTTCCCCTTATTCCCTGTGTCCCCTACAGCTCATCTCTGAGAAGAAAACCTACTACCTGACCGCAGATTCCCCCAACTTGCTGGAGGAGTGGATCCGGGTACTCCAAAGCTTGCTGAAGGTGCAGGCCATTGGATCTCCAGCCCTGCCACAGAGTGGGACTAAGCCCACTGTGAGAGGCTGGCTGACCAAGGTATGAGCAGCCCCCATATTGTGAGGCTCCTGAAAAGACAGTGGAGACAGGATAGAAAGAGGCCAGAAAGGGTTATGGAATCCTGCCTCATATCATATCATATAGAGAGAGGCAGGTAAGTGGCACAGTGACCAGAGCACTGGACTTGGGAGTCAGGATGGCCTGAGTTCAAAACCAGCCTCAGATTCTACTAACTAAAATGGGAAAAATACTAATAGCATCTACCTTCCTGGATTATTATGAGGATAAAATGAGACATTTGTAAAATGCTTTACAATTCTTAAAATGCTATATAAGTACTACCATTATTCCATATAGCATCTTTTGCTCAGAATCTCCATGCACGTTCTAGACCAGTAATCTTGAAAGTGCAGGTCCATGGCATGACCCCAAACAGTGGATGGTCAAGCAACTGAAGGGCTAAAAGATGGGTCAGCCTCCCGACTCAAAGGGTTTGTCTCTAGTAGAACTACACCCCTTCTTTCATCCATTATTTCCAACACTACCCCACACTGTGCCCTCCTACCTCTGGCCTCCTCCTCTTGTGGAGGCTCCTAACCTCTCCAGTTTCCACCTGGCTTTGGCCCCTCAGGGGCTGACAACCTGAGGCCTTGGCACTTGCATTAGAATGTGGGCAAATTTGTTGCCCCTGACATACCTACACCATGCCCCATCACCTCATAACTGTCTGCGGCAAGCACCCCTGGGGGGAGGAAGAAAAAGGACTTAAGTGTTCCAGTTCATTTTTGGTGGGACAGAGTAAGTCACACAAGATAAGCAAGCAGGAATGGATTTTGATCTTCACTACAGATTTCACTTCATTATCTTTCTACCTCAAATCTACACCTTTTCTGAACTACCCTATTTCTACTGAAGGTGCCACCATCCTTCTAGTCACCCAGGTTTGAAACTCTGTGTCATCCTCCACTCCTTACTCTCACATATCCAATGTAATCAATCACTCCGTGTGTCCAGCCAAACGGCTCTAGCCACGGTAGCTCTAGATATCAAGAATTAGGATTGTTGGAATCCCTTCGCTAGGCAAAAGAGTTTCTTATACTTTTTCCCTGGGTTACTAAGGATTGAATTCTCCCCACACAACTTTCTGGATGACAACAGAATGACAATATGACGACAACAGAAAGCAAGATCCCAGAGCCACATGTAGACAACAGAGCTGTTCTAGTCTTGCTGCTTCCTTTGTATCTCACCAGGTAAAACATGGTCATTCCAAGCTGGTCTGGTGTTCTCTGATTGGAAAAACCTTCTACTACTATCGAAGCCATGAGGACAAGGTATTTTACTCAATTTGATGATAGTTTTCTATAGGTTTGTCTTTTCCCCTCACCATGGGGACCATCAGTATCCATTCTTCCATTTCTTCAAAAACAAAAACCAGTCACCCAGACCGCTGAATTTTCTTGGACCCATAGAGTTCTGGTAGTCCCTGCTGAATCTCACCAGTCTTTTCAATTTCCCGGCTCCATTCGGGATATCTAGCCAATGACTTCTGCCTATGCAGTTTGTCTACTCGTTTGTATTTTTCCACCTGAACTTCATTCTGCCTTCTGCATTGTTGAGTTAGTTGGAGACATTCCCTCATTTTCCTTGCCCTCATCTCCCCACCTCTGGTAATCTCAGGACATAAGGAGGCATTTGACTCCAGCTCCCTCTTTCCCTAATGGTGTCTGTCTCTAGTATCCTCTGGGCTGCTTGCCCATTCAGGGGGCATTTATAGAGGAGGTGGATCGTTCCTGTGATTCAGATGAAGACTACGAGGCCACTGGAGGGATGAGAAGGCTTCTTTCTTCCCACTGTACCTTGGTGATCCACCCACCAGAACACAGTCCCACCTATCTTCTCATTGGTTCCAAGCATGAGAAGGTAAGGCAGGAAGGGGGACAAAGGGGGGCCACCAAAAAAGAACTGGGGTTGGTGATTCCACTCTCTTCCCTTTTCCCTCAAACTTGAACTTAAGGGAGTTTAGCTTTGCTTCTTTCCCCACTGCCTCTGCCAACTAACCTTTGGTGACTAGTAGGTGTAGAATTCCTCCAAATCTGAGAATCCCTTGAAACAACACCCTCAGAGGAGGATGACCCATTCATTTGGGGGAATGAAAAGGAACCACATGTTTGAAAATCTAAGTTATTCTTCCATATAGTCCTGAATCTTTGCTTATGGTTGTTGGTTATGACCAAGCGTCCTTGCCACTTCAGTGGACTTCACCTAAAACACTGAATTCTGCCTATTAGACTGAGCTCCTTGAGAGCAAGGACTGGGTTAGGCTTTTTATTTTGTTTTGTTTTGGACTTTCTTTGTATCCATAGTATTTAGCATAGTATTTAGGGTTCTAGAGGTGCTAAATAAGTGCTTCTTGGGAGCACCAGCTAACTCTTCTTCACCTCTAGGATGCATGGCTCTACCACCTCACAGTGGTTGCAGGTAGCAATAGTGCCAAGGTAGGCACTACCTATGAGCAGCTCATTGGAAAACTGATGGATGAAGAAGGGGACCCAGGTAAGCAGCATCCAACAGACTTAATGTTTGGGTGGAGTGGGTGGATGGCTTGAGATTGGTTAGGTAGCAATAAATGAGTCATTCCTTTGACCACTTTAAGAATTGCCTAGCTATTAAGCAAAATACTTTCTTAACTCCAGCACCTCCACAAGCTTAGCCCTGCGTCAGGGCTGGGATGACTTACTCTGTTTCCTGGAGAGTTTCTCAGAGAAAGATGTTTTCCAGTTACATGGTGGAAGTTTCACTCTGTTTAGCCCTCAGCTTTGCAGGCAGGACAAAAGGCTGGTGAATGAAGGTGACTAGTTAATCTATAGCTAGGGCATGTTAATAAAGAAAACAGGAATGGAAACAGGACTGACCTAATGGAAACAGGATATTTGAGGTTCATTCATTTGATTACTGGTATCCTCTCTTTCTCTTTCTCTCCTCTCTGTCTCTCTCTCTCCTACCCTCTGTCTCTATCTCCTTCTCTCCTCTCCCCTTCCCTCCCCTCCTCCTCTCTCTTGCTCTCTTCCTCTCCCTCTTTCCTTCTCTTTTCCATTCTTTCTGTTCTGTTTCTCTCCCTTTGCCTCTCTGTGTCTTCTCTTCCTTCTTCTCCCCTTCCCTCCTTCTCCCCCTCTCTCCTTTTCTTTCTCTCCCTCTCTCTGCCACACTATTCAGGGCCATACTCTCATGTATCTTTGTGTGCAACTAATTGTCAATTGAGATTGTTTTATTCTTTGGATTTGTGTCCCTAGTGTGTAGGCACTTAATAAATATTTGTTGATTGATACAATGCCCAAATAAGTCTTCATGCATGTATAAATACTTGTAACCATAATTATATGTTATACACACATCTTTCATAAGCCATGATGATGAACTCAATGCCAATTGTGTGCCCTAGGACAATCCCTACCCTTCCCTACCTCCCTTCAAGGTCAAACTCTAGAGATGAAGCCTTCAGGATGTCAGATAGGGCATCCCCCTGGTAGTAACTGACACTGCCTTCTGGTGCTATGCTCCTATCAGGTTCCCCTTTGTGGAGACACCCCATGCTGTCCTATAGTAAAGATGGGCTTTGTGCCTCCCTCACCACACTGCCCTCAGAAGCCCTGCAGACTGAGGCCCTCAAGCTGTTTAAGGTAATTTTTCAGGCAGCCTATGCCATCCTCCCTGTTCTCTACCTTCCACAAGGTGTCCTGAGCAGTACTAAAATTCAGTGCTCTCAAGCAATAACCACATGTAGCCAATGTACTCTTGTCCTTGTGAAACTAGCAGACAGGTTGGAATAGCAGGGAGAAATGAACGCTCCATAAGCCCGGGTTTTATGGTCTCATCCTCCTCTTTAAGAATAGAAGCCAAAAGTGCCACTACTGGGAAAGGATCTTCATTGAAGGAGGAAGCAGTGGAAACAGCATTTATGAGGCACTGGGAAGAGGCAAGGCCTTTTCTTAAAGTGAAACATAAATGGTTCCCTGCTAAAATGCATCTTTGCCTTCCCCCTTCTGTTGTGACAGATGAGTCCCATTCTATCTATTCTTGTGTCTTATGATTATAGAACTAGGCAAATTAAAACTGTAGAGGCAGAGAATATGAAATGGGGCATCTCTCCTTTTAACAAAGCTTCCAATGGAAGTAACTGAATTCCAGTCCAATGGGTCATTGTGGTTCAGTTGTTTTTTCAGTCATGTCCGACTCTTCATGACCTCATTTTGGGATTTTCTTGGCAAAGATACCAGAGGGGTTTGCCATTTCCTACTCCAGCTCGTTTTACTGATGAGGAAACTGAGGTAAACAGGGTTAAGTGATTTGTCCAGGGTCACATATCTATTAAATGTCTGAGGCTGGATTTGAACTGAGGTCTTCCTGACTCCAGGCCTGGTGCTCTATACACTGTGCCACCCAGGGGTTGTAACACATAGTACTTAATAAACAATATTTATCTTCCCTCTTAAAAACCCAATCATCTCTCCAAAATTTCCCATTTCCATTGAAGGCACCACCATTCCTCCACTCTCACACAACGTTACTCACTCCCCCTCCCCCTCCCTCTGATATCTGAACCAATGGCCAAATCTTGATGTTTCTCCTTCCACAACATCACTGACAACCAGCCTCTTCTCTCAACTCACAATTACCACCTTAGTTCAGGTTCTCATGTCCTCTGGCCTAACTTTCACATTTCAAGACACTTAATAGTTGTGTGACGCTAGCAGATCACCATCTCGACTTCACTTTGCCCATTCAGGGTCAATAGCACCCACCTCCCAGGGCTGTTATGAGGATCAAATGAGATAGTATTTGTAAAGTGTATAGCACAGTTCCTGGCACATAGCAGGCACTTAAAAAGCTTATTTTCTTCCTTCCTTCTTTTGTATCTTCCTTCTCTTTCTCCTTCCTTCCTTCCTCCCTTCCTTCTTTTTTCGTAAAATCCCTCTTTTCCTTCAAGACATAGCTCAGGCATTACTTCAGCCCTTCCTGATGCCCTCAATGGCTAGTGCCCTCTGCTGAATACGACCTTGGGTCTGTTTGTATGTATTCTCTTTATATTCATTCTTCATATACATGCATACGACCTTGTTGCCTCCCCGTTATAATGTAAGCTGCTTCTAAGTAGGGATGGTTCATCTTATTGTATTTGTATCCCCAGCACTCAGCACAGTGCCTGACACATAGTAGATGCTTAATAAATGCTTGCTGGTTGATTCAAAGTGAAGGAAACCAGTCCAAAAAAAAACCCCAGCCCTTCCCTTGAGGGTATCACCCAGCACATTTCCTTAGTAAAAGTGGGCCCATCCTAGACGATTTCTGTTAAAGGACTCTAAACACTATTTGGCCACTGTTTATTTCCTTGGTGGAAAGTGTTATTTTTTTCCATTTGAAAGGCCAAGGACCTGAGGCACATAAAGAATATTATTTGTTCAGCAGTAGCACAGAGAAAGCTAAAAGGGAACCCAAGAGTCCTAACTTCCCTTTTATTTCCCTCTCTGGCCAATAGCAAGGAGATTGCTTCTCGTGCTGCCCCTGGAGCAGAAGGATTCTGTCCCCAAACCCCTTCCTGCTCCCCCTTTCCCCCCTGCCTCAGCCCTTAACAATGAACAACCATTCCTCATTTGGGAAATAACTATGAGTGGACTTGATTCTTGATTCTCCTATTCAGTCTCAAGACTTCTGGGAAAATGCAGCCATCTTACTCTCGCCTCCCACTGGAGTAAGGGAGATCATTTCTGCTGCCTGAATTTCAGAGCCTGAACCTAGCCTCCTGGGACTCAAAGTCACTTAGCATCTTGGCCATGAGGGCTTTGGGTGCCAAGAAGGATCATAAGGCATGGGGACTTGCTTCTAATTCTCAGTCAGTTAACAAGCATTTATTAAGCACATTATGTACCAGACACTGTGCTAAGTGCTGGGGACACAAAGAAAAAAAACAGCCCCTGCTCTCAAGGAGCATTTCATTCTAGTGGGAGAGAAAACGTAAATAATTAAGTACATATAATACAGAGGAAGAGAGTAGATGCTTATTTGCTTCCAATTTTTTCTTTCCCAGTCCTGCCAACTATTCATCAATGTACCTATAGGGGCTGCCTCTGTGGACTACCATGTGTCACTGGCCCAAACAGCTCTGCAGGTATGCCTGGTTCACCCAGAACTGCAGAGTGAGCTCTACTGCCAGCTTATCAAGCAGACCAGCTGCCACCCCCCACAGGGACATTCCCTCTTGCAGGTGAGTGTATGTGGCATGGGGGAGGCACAGCCTTCCCCACCCCAAGCCAACTTTTCCCAGTTGTGAGGAACTGTCCATGGTGGGGTAGGAAAGATGCAGAAGGGAGGGTAGGAGCAGGCCACCCCTCCGGCTATACCAACAGGTTAGGGTTGCCCAGATTGATGATTTTACCTCTCTATTTTACATCAATCCCGGGGTTGGGGGTGGGGGTGGGGTCACATCTTTGTCCTGTCCTTAATTCTCTACACACTGATCGATCATTTGGTTGCCCATTCTTGTGACCTCTGATGGCCACAGATTTGAAAGTGTTAGACCTCTGGGTTGAGAAAAGAGAACACTGACACTCTCTAAGGTCCAAGGCAAGGCAGAGAACAACTAGACCCCTCACTCACTTGTCGGTGCCTGGTTTCCCTTGACAGTGCTGGCAACTCCTGGCTCTATGTGCTCCCCTTTTTCTGCCTCAGCATCACTTCCTCTGGTACATCAAACAGCAACTCCAGCGCCATGCAGATCCCAGGTGAACAGATGGCATTTCTTTTACCCTTGGTCTCTCTCTCCCCCTCTCCCTCTAGCTCTAACACTGAACATAGCTGATTTAAGAGGGAAGGAATACTATGGAACACATGGAAAAATGAAGGCCCCAAATTGCCCTTGCCCTCTGATTTATTGAGGAATTTGTACATGTAGATCAGTAGTGCCAAATTCAAACAGAAATGGATCCTTGCTGAGCAACATAATAACTTAGAAAACCACAAATTAACATAAATTACCTGTGCTGTATTGTATTTTTCTTTATTTTGTTAAACATATCCCAATTACATTTTAATCTAATCTCAACATACTCAGGAGTTCTGTGGGCCGAAAATTTGACACCTCTGATGTAGACCCCCACGTGAAGATCCAGGTGCACTTGTTTCTTTATACACTGTTCAAGCATATGTATATCCACAGACATTCATTTGGGGTATTCACCTATAATTACAAAGTCCTTCTAATGACACCAAAGGCTTTGGTTTTTAAAAAATTAGCTCCATTCTGGAAACTCTTAGCCATAAATCAGATCTTACCCCTTCTTTAATCTATCACACTAAATCCCAATAAATTTTTCTGAGCTTCCTGAATTTAAATTGGGCTGCCCCTACTTTTCCTCTTTCTTCTACTTAACCCTTTTCTGGCTGGTTGGCTGCCAGTGTGGATCAGGAGATATCTGTGTTATAAACTTACAGCATGTGTGTCCTGAGTGACAGCTGGAAGACAGAGAGGGATTAGATTCCTCTGGGGATTCCAACTCATGAACCAGTGCTGAAAGTTGATAGGGGCTAAGTGTGGTGAGAACCTCATAGCAGTCCCATCCTAGAGTGAGTTAAACCTTGAGGTTCCCATGAGCATCCATCCAGATGTTGAAGAATCCATAGCAACTTTCCAAATTTAATCTCCTTAAAATTAGTGATAAACATTTATTAATTTCCTACTATGTGCCAGACAATGTCCTAAGCATTAGGGATACAAAAAAAGGCAAAAAATAGTCTCTTTTCTCAAGGAGCTCATAATCTAATGAGGGAAATATGTAAACAACTATATACAAACAAGATATATACAGGATTAATTGGAAATAATCAACAGGGGGAACGGGGGATCAGGAAAGGCTTCCTACATAGGTAGGAGTTTATCTGGGATTTGAAGGAAGCCAGGAGACGGAGATGAGAAGAGAGTATCACAGGCATCAGGGGCAGCTTGTAAAACTGTTCAGAGTTGGGAGACAGGGTGTCTTGTTTGAGAAACAGCAAGGAGGCCAATGTCACTGGATCTCATAGTAGGTCGGGTAGGGGGGAAGGTGTAAGAAGGCAGGAAGGCTTTGAACACCAAACAGAGGATTTTATATCTGATCCTAGAAGTGATGGGGAACCACTTGAGTTTACTGAGTAGGGGAGTGACATGGTCAGACCTGTGCTTTAGGAAGTTTACTTTGACAGCTAAGTGTATGCTAGACTGAAGTGAGGAGACACTTGCAGCAGGGGGACCAACCAGCAGGCCACTGAAGGGGTTCTAGGCAAGAGATGCTATGAAGGTAAATAGACAGGCCTTGGCAACATATTGAATACGGAGGGGGGGAGGTGAAAGACCATGAGGAGTTGCACATCTCAAGGCCGATACACCTGTCCAGGTCTGCAGGCAGCATAGTCATGATGCGATACCATTTAAACTCCAACGTGACAGGCAAGAATGTGATCTCCAGTGGTCCCCTCTCGCTTTTCTGTTTAGAAGCGAAGCTGGCCAATATGCTACCTACTGCCAGCGAGCCGTGGAACGGACCCTGGAGGCTGGGGAACGGGAAGCCAAGCCATCTCGCATGGAAGTAGCATCCATCCTACTGCGCAACCCCTACCACCACTCCCTGCCCTTCAGCCTCCCTGTGCACTTTGTCAACGGGACCTACCAGGTGAGACAGGCAGCACTCCCCTCCTGGTCCTCCTCTACCTAAGCCTTCCAACCCTGTCCCTGGCTCCTATTGTTCTTGTGGTTCAGTTGTACCTGACTCCTTGTGACCCTGTGCACCATACTGTCCATGGGGTTTTCTTGGCAAAGATATTAAGTGGTTTGCCCTTTCCTTTTCCAATGGATTAAGAGAGCTTAAGTGATTTGCCCAGGATCACACAGCTAGTACACATCTGGGGCCACATTTGAACTTGGGTCTTCCTGACTCCAAACCTAGTGTTTTTGCCTCCTACTTAATATTCTGGCCTCCTGCCCCATCCTAACTACTCCATAGAAAACTGTTTCTGGCCTAAGCAGGTGTATATTTAACTTCCTGGGAAACATACCCATGTAGCTGACTGGTTTGGGAAAGGCAAATTAACAATTAAAATTAGCCTAGCATGGGGGGTGGGGAAGGAACCACATCATGGAAAATATTTTCTCCTAAGCCCTTGCATGTATGAGAAGGTGGAGGTATTGGAATGGTCTTCTTGACACTTTTGTACAGATCTGTTCAAAGTCATACAAGCAAAGAAGCAGTATGGAGGAGTGCATAGAGAGCCAGCCTCAGAGTCAGACCCTCACTGGCTGTCTGGTCCTCTCAGACCCTATCTCCTCTACCCCCATGCAGCTCTCTAAACTGTAAGTCCCAGAGAAGGCACTGATTGGCACTGATGGGAGGCATTCCTCACTGGGAGATCCCTATATTAATGGTATCGCCTGAGGGGAAAAAGTCACGAAGCAGACTGGTACTAAAATTGGCATTTAATCCTAACCTCCTGTTGGGAAGGCTGGCACACCTAGGCATTCTCCTCTCTGTACAAAACCATGCAAACCAAGCTGTCCCTGGCACGTTATGTTAAATCATGTCCCTTACGATAAATCTTCTCATCTCTTACCTTAGACCTCTTTCATTGCTTTTCATTTCACTGAGACCTTTTCTGCCCAATCAGGTGGTAGGTTTTGATGGCTCCTCCACTGTGGATGAGTTCCTCCATCGGCTGAACCAGGAAATGGGAATGAGAAAGACATCCCACTCTGGCTTTTCACTCTTCACAGATGATCCTTCTGGCAAGGACCTGGAGCACTACCTACAAGGAAGCATTAAGGTGATTTCATGCCTCCACATTAAGCCCTCCAAAAGTGTGCAGAGATATAGTCCACCTCATTAGGGATACTAATTGTGCAAGAACTATTTCATGGGCTGTGAAATCAAGTCAAGCCAACAAGCATTTATTAAGCATTTTCTATATGACAGGCTCTGCACCAAGTACAGGGAATTACAAATACAAGTGCCCTTGCCCTCAAGGAGCTTACATACACACAAGAGAAGACAAAACATAAGAAGAACCTAAAAAGGAGGGGTGGAGGAATAAACGTCTTAGGGAAGGGGGTAGAGGTGTAAGGGAAGTCCAAGAGGAAAATGAAGAGAACAGCCTAAAGAAGAATGAAGACATGGTTAGTCTGGTTTTTGTTGTTGTTCAGTTGTGTCTGAATCTTTCTGACCGCATTTGTAGTTTTCTTGGCAAAGATACAGGAATGGTTTGCCATTTCCTTCTCCAGTTCATTTTATACTTGAGGAAACTGGGGCAAACAGGGTTAAGTGACTTGCCCAGGGTCACACAGCTAGTAAGTGTCTGAGGCCAGATTTGAACTCTAGAAGATGAGTCTTCCTGACTCCAGGACCAGCTCTCCATCCATTGTGCCATCCAGCTGCCTGCATTTATAATAGTCTCTTACAATTTACAGAGCACCCTACAGAGTAGGGTGACATTTGATCCTCACAGTTGCCCTGTGAAATGCCTGGCACAAATATTGTCATCTCCATTTTACAGAAAGATAAAATAAGGTTTGGGAAGTTCCTACTTGCCCAGGGTCTTGGTGCCAGCGTCAGAGCTAAGCCTCAAATCCACGTCTGATTCCATGTCCAGTCCTCTCTCCTTTCCACACCACGACACTGCCTCACTGTGTATGCAGCACGCTGGATCCCTAAAATCGCCTTATTAAATACTGAGGCCCTTTTTGAAACTGAATGTCTGTGGATGAGATCCAAGAAGTACCTGCTTTGGATCATATGACAATAGTATGATGAGACAATTCTCATTAATTTGTTTCTGTGCTTAGGTACTTAAGGTACAGAAGTATTGGTTTTCTATATTCAGATTTTTTTTTGTCTCCCACTTTAGACCTTGAAAATGATGTCCTTTGTAATCTTTTCCTATTCACACAGTTGGTATAGTCCTAGGAATGCAATCAACTCAACAATCCTTTGTTAAGCATCTACTGTGTGCCAGGCACTGCGCAAAGACAAAAAATGAAAAGAGTCACTGCTCTCAAATAAGCTTACATTCTATCAGAGCAGACATGTCCGTATATAAGCATGTACGTTATACATACAAAGGAATTGAATTCAAGGTAATTAGAGAGAACAATCACTAGCAATTAGGGGAATCAGGGAAGACTTTGTACAGAATTGGTGCTTGAGATGAGTCCTGAAGGAAGAGAAGCATTCTATGAGACAGAAGTGGAGCTGGAGTCCATTCCAGATGTAGAAATGTCCAGGGCAAAGGCAAGGATGGAGGTGGGAGATGGGACTGTTGTGCATGAGGGACAAAGAGAAGGCCAATTTGGACAGTGATGTGTATAAAGGGAAGTAATACGTAAGAAAGCTGAAATGAGATAAAGGCTAAGTTATAAAGGATTTTACAAACCAAAGACGTTAACATTTCATCCTAGAGACAATGAAGTGTCATTAGAGTTTGTTGAGCAGAGGAATAACACAATCAGATATGTGCTTTAGAAAAATCACTTGGTGAGAAACTTAAGGCAAGGAAGCCAAACAGAACATTGTAATAGTCCAGGCAAGATGTGATGGGGGCATAAAATAAGGTAATGGTGGTGGGTGTGCTAATAAAAAGGGTCGATTGTGAAAAGCATGGAGGCAGAAACCTCAAGATTTGGCAACTAATTGGATCCATGTGGTACTTGAGGAATCAGGGCAAATGCTGAGATCGCAAACCAAGGAGATTTGAAGTATGGTTGTGCCCTTGACAGAAATAAGGAAATTTGGTAGAGGCAGGAGGCAGCTAGTAAGTATTTATTGATGAAGAGGATGGTAATCAAGTATCATTTTGGAATCTGCAGTGTGTCTGAGGAACTCAATGTTGGAGTTCTAGGGCAGGTATTTTGAGGACATATTTTTTGAGTGGAACCTGCACCACCAGATGTTCCTACCATCTTTGCTTTCCATATCAATTGTGAAACACACATGGCCACCTTCTAGGGAGTTGCAAGCAGATAAAACCCAATCAAAACCTTCAGTGCTTACTGAGGAATAGCAGCTGACTCTCCAGGTTTAGCATGCAAGAAATATTTTACAGCTCTACTTATCCTTCTGTGCTCCAGTTCCTGGCTCAGGACAGTGCTAGGCACATAGGAGGTACCCAGTAAGCCTTTGGTCATGGGAAGAATGGTACTTAATTGAACGGAAATGGTCATTTAAAATGGGTAGAGGGTGCATGTCTTCAGGGGTCTTTCTGAGTTTTCCTTCATAAAAGTTCTTCTCTCTATCATTCTCCCTAAAGATCTGTGATGCCATTTCCAAGTGGGAACAATCTCTGAGACAGCTTCATCCTAGGAAGTCTGAGGGCAGCAACCGGATTGTGAAGCTGATTTACAAGAACAGGTCCTAAACACTGAGGATGGTTTGGGACACAAATATCACATAAGAGACTGAACCTTATGGCCTTCCCTTGCTACCATGAGCTTGTTCCCTCTCTTAGTTGCTCAAAATGTCCTCTATTCTACAAATCAGGGAGGGCCCAAAGGCCTAAGCACTGCTTGAGGGGTCATTCTAACCTTCAGCTTTGTCCCCAAATCTCTATGTGACACTGGATTGAATAGCCTTCCCTCGCTAGTCTTGTTTCTTTCTTCCTCCTTCAGAAAAACAACAAAAACCAATCTCATAGAAGGACTTTGTATATTACCTTGCAAGGGGGAAGCTTTCCATTGGCACTAAGAGTTTAAGACTGTGAATTGGATAAGTAGCTCCACCACCCAATTCAAGTGACAAATACAGGCATTCTTAGAAGTAGGTAACTAAACTATACAGCCTGGCTAGACAAACAATTCTTTTCCAGGGATCATCTCCCAATAAAATAATTCCCATTGATCTAGTAATTGTGTTTAACTCATCTAACTCACCTATAGCATATCATGATACCTAGTATCATGGTACCTAGTTACCCCAGTAGTCTGGTGGGAAAACACAGCCTATTCAGAGTTAAATCCAAGAAGTTTTGAGGACCCCAAAGGACCTTCTTTCCATGTGTTACTGTTGGTATGAATTTATGTCATGGCCCCTTTTTCCTTGTCATACTTCATGACAATTTTCCTGTGGGAAGGGTCATGAAGATGGAGAAAACATAAGCCTTCCTCTTTTAAAATCAAGATTAAAAACAACCCTAAGAAAATTAAATCCTTGTTGTTCCCTGTTCAGTATCCATGTTGATTTCTCTTTGTATTGTCCTTGAGTCAAGTCTTCTATGTGCTCCCTCCTCCTTACAGGCTCTATTTCCGGCATCAGGTCAAAGGAGAAACTGAGCAGGAGCGGCTTCTGCTTGCCTTCCAGGTGAGCAATGAGATCACTGCAGGAAGATTCCCAGTCAACAAGGAATTAGCTCTTGAGATGGCTGCACTGATGGCCCAGGTAAGTGATCTGCCATCCGCCGAGTGAAAACGCCTCTGAAACTAGGGGCCAGAATAGACTGGATGACATCTGACTATTGCTGCTACGAGGATGCAGCCCCTAACACAGAACATGCCACAGGGCTTATGAGACCTAAGAAGAGGAAGTGATAGAAAACATTAGGGAACTGAAAGAAACAGTTCCTAGGAGGCCTGTGCAGGACTTTTTGTATGCTAAATGTCCCAGAGGATGGGAAGTAATCAGACTACTTCACACATTTTATCTGCTAAAAGTGTAAAAGGAAATGGAATACACATTTAACCCAGTCTATGGCACTTTTTCATCACCTTGATGACAGAAAGCTGGCCTGCTAGGAGGCAGCTGTCTCTGTAAGAAGTAGGGGTCCACACATGTACAAAAATATTTATAGCAGCTCTTTGTGGTGGCCAAGAACTGGAAATTGAGGGGATGTCCATCAATTGGGGAATGACTTGCAACTGGGAAATAAGATATACAGACAATGGGGTATAGAAATCTATTTTGCCCTACAAGAAAGTAAAGGGAAAAGGAATGGAGGGGTGGAGTGGAGTGATAGAAGGGAGGGCAGACTGGGGAAAGGGACAATCAGAATACATGACATCTTGGGGTGGGGGGAGGATAGAGATGGGGAGAAAATTTATAACTCAAAGTCTTGTGGAAATGAATTGTTGAAAACTAAAAATAAATTTTAACAAAATAATATTTTTTTAAAAAAAGAGAAGGCAGAAAGCAGTAAGGGTTTACAAGAAAAAAAAACAAGTATTTCTATTTAGACATATTGAGTTTAAGATGTTTACACAACATCTAGTTTAAGATGTCTGAGAGGCAGCTGGAGATGTGAGACTGAAGACCAGAAGAGAGACTGGGGCAGGACAGATAGATTTAAGAATCAACAGCATAGAGATGGTAAGCACCATAGGAGCTAATGAGATCATCAAGTAATACAGAGGGAGAAAAGGGCCCAGGAGAGAACTCAGACAGACACCTATGACAGGATCTCAGAAAAACCAAACCGGTACCTTACAAAAGGGAAACGGGAAGAAACAGAATGAGGATAAGTACACTGAAACATATTAGTGATGATAAATTGCACCTGAAGAATAGCATAAACAACATTATTAAAGACATAAATAAATGGAAAGAGAAATGGACTATTTACATATGAGGAAAAATCAAATTATTGATGATGATGATGATGATGATGATAATAGAAAATAATACCTGTGTGACATCCAGCAAGCAAGTCATTTAACTTCTCTGGGCCTTAGGCTCTTCATCTGTTAACATGGAAGGCTTGAACTAGATGATCTTAATATCCTTTCTACATCTAAATTTATGATTCTATAAACTATCCTTCTAATGTAACTTAAAATATTTAATTTCCTAGAAAAAAATTGGGGAACGGCTGAACCAGTTGTGGTATATAAATGTAATGGAATACTATTGTGCTATAAGAAATGATGAACAGGCAGACTTCAGAAAAACCTGGAAAGACTTATATGAACTGATGCTGAGTGCAGTGAGCAGAACCAGGAGAACACTGTACACGGTAACAGCCACAGTGTGCAATGACTGCTTTTGATAGACTTAGCCCTTCTCAGCAATGCAAGGGCCTAAAACAATTCCAAAGGACTCATGATGGAAAATGCCATCCACATCTAGAGAAAGAACTATGTAGCCTGAATGCAGAATGA
Source organism: Trichosurus vulpecula (assembly GCF_011100635.1). Taxonomy (NCBI): domain Eukaryota; kingdom Metazoa; phylum Chordata; class Mammalia; order Diprotodontia; family Phalangeridae; genus Trichosurus; species Trichosurus vulpecula. The sequence goes on from NC_050580.1 coordinate 225,927,679, forward strand.
AGCAGACTACTTTTTTTTGTTTTGTTTTCTTTCTCATGGTTTCTCCCATTCATTATAATTCTTCTATATGACATGACTGATGTGAAAATATGTTTAATAGGAATGTATATGTAGAGCCTATATCAGACTGCAGGCTGTCTTGGGGAGGGAGGGGGAAAGAAGGACGAGAAAATTTAAAACTTATGGAAGCGAATGTTGAAAATGAAAAATAAATAAATAAATAAATAAATAAAAAAAGAAGTAGGGGTCCAGGAACTGGGAGAAAGCTAAATGTGCAAAAACCAAAGAAGTGGTTGGAATAAATGATCGATCCCTAAGGTTCCTTCTAGCACTAACATTCTTGTCTGATTAAAAAAAACAACATTTTATTAAGTCATTATTATGGGAAGAAAACCTGAGTTTGGAACCTAGCTCTCCTTCTTACTAGTTCTATGCTCTTGGGCACGGGACTTAACCTCTGTGGGACTCAGTTTTTTCATCTGTAAAACAAGGATAATAACATTTGCGCCACCTACAAGATTAAATATGACAACAAAACATACTTTGTAACAGTAAAGTGTTGTATGAATGCAAGCAAGTATAATTTTTATTAGGATTTTGTTTTTATAGCTTAAAGGGCTGATCCATCCCAACAACACATTCCTGTAGACTGCTGTCAGTCACTCCTCCATTCTCAAAATAAGAATTGGAAATTCCACTTCTCAACAAACCCTTCCTTCTCCTTCCTCCTAATTGAGGCCTAATGCTTATATACTTTCTACACAGGTGGAATATGGGGATTTGGAGAAGCCTAATCTTCTTGGTCCTGTGGGAACAGCTCCCACCAAGGCTCAGCATCTCCTCCAATTGGTCCTAGATAGGTTCTACCCGAGGAGATACAGATATGGTGCCCCTTCTGAACAGTTGAGGTAGGAGGGGCAGTAGCTCAGCATGATATAGGAGGTGGTATAGGGAGGAGAGGGTCTGATAGAAGCAAGGGTTGCCACATAAATAATATGTCTGGGTTCTTCAATGATTAGGTTTTCTTTCCCCTCCCTTCTCAGACACTTGGCAGACACGCTGGCCTCAAAATGGTCAACACTGCAAGGCTGTTCCTCAACTGAGTGCATCCGTATCTACTTGACTGTGGCTCGAAAGTGGTCCTTGTTTGGTGCTAAACTCTTTGCTGCTCAGGTGTGTGTCAGTGGCCCCTAGGAAAAATATAATAACACAATACATGGGGAACCTCTAAGACCATCCTAGAGCAGCCTTCTCTTCCAGTTGCCTAGTTTTGACTTGGTTTAGCTTCATCCCTAACCCCACACAACATGGTGGGTGACCACTGGAACTGGTGTCAAAGGGACTTGGAGTGGAATTCTGAACTTACTACCTACTCTCTGAGTGCCCCTGGACAAATCACTTCTCGTTCCTAGGTTTCAGTTTCCTCATTCATAAAATGAATCTGTTGGACTAGACTAGATGAGTCTGATCGACAGATCATGATGGTAATTTGATATCTGAGTATGTAACCCACAGTGGTGCTTCACCAACTCATTTCTTATGTCCACATCTCAGGAAGACCCTTTTTCCTGTGGCCTCCATTTCTCTGTCTTCCTTCCCCCTTCCCCAATGCCCTTATTATTCTTGCCAGGTTAAAGCTAAATAGTAAACTTATTCACAGTGAAGTGCTAGTGACCCATTACATCTCCAAAGAGTACTTTTAAAGTGAAATCTAGAGAGACCATGAACCTCTAATAACCACTGCACATCAGGGAGATTTTTTTGCTTTCTTGGTATTTCACAGGAAACTACCTACTTCAGTTTCATGCAAGAAAGACCAGATTTCATTGTCTGGCATAAGCTTTAATCTCTCATCACAGACTGATTAGCATCCTGCTCCTGTGAGTCAAACAAGGTCATTCTGAATATTGGAAACCCTCCCCATCCCTCCTCCCTAGGGATGTGACAAGATGCAAAGCCCATAGAATTTGAGGAGTTTTTTTCCATCTCTCTCCCTGCCCCTCCTCCTCCATTTCTATTAATATCCCTAAAGTTGACTGAAGCCAAATATACGTATCTTCTTGATGGGACACTCCGGGGCTAACAAGAATCCCATAACCACAAGAGAACCTGCTCAAATAGCAGCACCATGGGTGAACCCACAGAGGAGTTACCTAGCTCTTCAAAAAGACCCAGTATATTGATCAGGACCCCCAGGCTATTGACCATATTGCTCCTTATTTCCCTAGACCACCCAACTTTCTACCAAAGGGAACACTCTGGTGTGGATTGCTGTGAATGAAGATGGTGTCAGTATCCTGGAACACAACACTATGGTATTAAGAAAAGTAGAGTTGCTTCCCAAATCCCTCTTATCTTCACCTCAGGCCTGAGTTTGGTCACCACAAACTCTATACCTCCCTATGTAAAGCCTTCCCTTATATGTAAAGTACAGATTTTCCAAGTGTTCATTTCCAAACTGTGGTGAAATGATCCATAATTAGCTGAAACCACCAGTGTCTAGAAAATATCTAGTATGCCACTGATTCCTAGTTTGGGAGATGAGGTTCCCTCACGAGCTCGCATTCTCACCAACTGCCTTCTTTCTACAGCAAGTTCAAGCCACTCACCCCTACTCCTTGGTGCTGACCTTCGGTGGCTACCAGAATGATTTTATGATTGTGATCAGACCTGTTCCAGATAAAAGTCCTGGTAAAGGCAACACTGAGAAGCTGATCTTCCGGATGGCACTTCCTAAGGTGGGTCTGAGCAGCTGCCAGGGAAATTTACCCTGGTCCTTTATAAGCTCCATGAAGGAATGAAGGCTAAAGCTTCATATTTTCTGGTAGATATAACAGCTACGTGACACTTTAGGGTTTATAAAATACTTAACACATCATATCATTTGATTTTTACAACAACCCAATAAGGTCATGAATGTATGCTTATCGCCATTTTGCAGAACAGATGAGGTCACACATCAGGACCCAACCAAGGTCACACACAACTAATCAGTGGCACAGCTGGGACTTAAACCCAGATTCCAGCAGACTGTGCTATGGTTCCTCCAAGCTCTAAGACTTAGAAAAGAGTCCAAGTTGCAATGGGCCAGAAGATAACTCTACCTCCAACTAAATTCTATGGCTTCAATGCACACAATAATCCAAAGTGTCCAGGTAGACTTGAACCACTCCAGATTTTATGGTTATTTTTTCTTCCCTCTTCCTAGATTACAGAGTTGACGTTTATGATGGCCAGCTACATGAACCATTGCTCCACAGTCTCAACCTCATCTCCTAATACACCTCCTATTGGAAACCTCCAAGAAGTGGATGGAAAACAGTTTCTTTCTTCTGCCTCACATTCCAAAGGGCCAACGCTTCTATGAGCATCTTTCTTCCACCTATCTCCCCTCACTTTGTGCCTGTGGACTTGGTGACATCTTGATGACATGCTGGGTCCCTCCTTCTACTAACTCCCCCTCATCCCTTGTGTCTGTTTCAAATTAGTGTGCCAAGTTTCAGGCCTTGACTTTTCTAACTCTAAACCCAAATGACAAAAGCCAAGTACTCACCCTCTTCTCACACGAATGACCAGACTCTGAATGCAATTCTAACAGATTCCCAAGAGAGGTCATGGTTCTATGCAGACACCATCCAGAATCCAGGACACTGCCCTTAACAAGAAAAATACCTACATACTCTCTGCATTTGGCATTTTAAATTGCAGCTGATTTTCTCACACATTCACTTCAGATCTGATGATACGAACTTCAGATTTTGTGGCAAAGGCCTAGAGCCTACCACGAACAGGCCTTATTTCCATGCTGATGAGGTAACAGGAGATGCGGGAGAAAGAATGGACTTGCTTCCCTGTTTCGGGGAGGAAACACCACCCCTTATCTCCCAACACTCAACCCAACCTGAGACAGGAGAGTAGGAAAACTGCAGAGAAGGACAATGGGTGCACTCAGGCTCCAATAATAGAGCAAAGAAACTCAATTCCTTACATAGGAGTTAGTGGATACTTGCGGTGACTTGTGTGGCGGCTGTAGTATATTGTTGCATGATGATGTCCCAGCCTCGGTAGGGCCTGAGGCTGCTGAGCTGTACTCTACACTGTGGGCAAATTTCACTGCCCTACATTGTCCCAGAACCCTTACCAGACTATCTCTTCTAGTCTGTGTTTAATCACTGGACCAAATGCTTTAAAAATAAGCATTCATTACTGTGGACAGGGGACTATGCACTGATTTCCTGGTCTTTGAAGACCCAAATAAATACACTCTCTGCTTTTCTGCAGCTTTGTGGGACCACTAGAGCTCGTGATCCTGACCTTATCCCTTAAGACATGTTCTGCCTTCTGTAGGAGGAACAGTTTAAGGGAAACAGTAGGAAAGTAGGATTAGTCAAGCTCACTGGAACATATAAGTATCTTTCATCTTTAAAAAAAAAAAGACAGTGAAAGAAACTCAAAGTTTCCTTCATTTTTGTTCCCTACCACCAAATTCTTACCTCTCCACTGGGACCAAGGCAGATGATTCTCATTGATCTTCATATTCCCTCCAAAGCCAACCAAACAAAAGAATCTATACTATTTTCCAAATATTTAATGACTACAATTTCATTTCCCAGCTCTCTAACACCCAAGGTATTCTTAACATTTATGAGCAAGAGAACAGAGGTAGTTGGATGGAAAGAGCAATTCCACCCAACGGCCAGATTTGAACCCTGATATTGTCATCACTAACCCCTTCATGATGCTAAAACTGTATGGAGTTGGACCTAGTTACTCTGAGAGGTCCTGCCTCTACAAAATCCCCCCCCCCCGCCTTTGCATTCTAAGCTGGAAAGGACAAGATAATAAGCACTTCTAATAACATACTCAAATGCAGTATATAACTTCAATGTTCTTGTTCCCACCTCTTCTCTTTCTGTAGGGAATGAAGATTTGCCTGATATACCTTATTATGATCATCCTTCCAGGGCTGGTGTGGAAGGCAGAGCATATCTCCAATCTTACTTCATAATATCCTGAGCCCCTGCCTACAGGGCAAACACGAATAATCTCATCTGCAACAATAAGTAAAAAATTGATATCCCCCATAACCAAAAAAGGAATTATTTACACTAGGTTTTAAGGGTTTTTTCCCCACTTTTTCTTCTTCCCTCCCTTGGAGTTTATCAATGCTATGTGGTGGTGGTGTTTTGTCATTTTTCAGGTTGTGTCCAACTCTTCGTAACCCCTTTTGGGGTTTTCTTGGCAAAGATACTGGTGTGGTTTGCCATTTCCTCCTCCATAATGTTATGTAGAATGAATGAATTAATGAATAAGCATTTATTATTAATTTTGCAGTATAAAGCACTTAGGACACACATAAAAAAGCAAAGATAGTCCCCATTCTCAGGGTGCTCATATTCTAATGGAGGAAACAACACATATGGGAGGTTTTGGCTGCAAATCAAATGGAAAGGCCCAGTGGTACTTAGGGTGCAGTAGCTAAGCAGACAGTGATGCATCTTTTAAAATGTCATTTCCACCAATAAAACCTTGCTTCTGATGTTGAACCACTTGAAAACACCAAGGACTTTAGTGGGAAGAACTTCCTTTTCTAGGCCTGCATTCAGTAGCTATGGCTGCTGAAAAGGCAGGAGCTGCATCTCTGCAAGAGTTGCTTCCTTAGACAATGGTTGTAGGAGCTATGCCGGAAGAAGGCTCAGTGGTCAGGAGTGGCCAGGAGTGTGGGAGGGGGTGGTGCTACTATTCCTAGGGCTCTTAAATTTACCTTCCCAGTAGAGGCGGTTGGCATTTTGTGTTGGTAGTGATGGGGATAGCAGGCCATCTCCACAATGTTTGCTTTCTTTGATAAAAGGCTATGAAGGCCAGGCTAGAAGAGGGTTAATACTTCAAATTGTTTCAGGCTGAAGCAGCTTATTCAATCCAAATGGGTATTTCCTGCCTTCTTCCTGTCCTTAGACTGTATTACATCTCGAGGCCCATGAGAACTCAAAAGCGAAAAGGCTCCCTCAGCATCAGTATCTTTGATATTTCTGCCATCTGTATCTAATATCAAAACATGTTTCACCTAGAAAAAAGCCATTCCTATCTAGGGCTACCTGCATCTTTTCTGGCAATAGTGATGGACAACATAAAATCATAGAAGAGTATATCAATCTGACTGAAATACCACAAAGGCAGCTCTCTGTGAGATTTGATATCTTGACAGGCACCATCATAAACTAATCCCACACAGATCACAGAAATTAAATTGTCAGAACCTATAGAGGTTTGTGTCCTCTATAATTAAGGTACAATTCCTTCTTTAGCCAAAACCTAAATGATTCTCCATTTTTTTCCCCTCAAATTCCCCACAAGATCTGTAGCTGGCAATCAGTTTTCTTAGTAGGACTTATAAATCACTAATCACAAGGTAAGCAGCATATTTACTAAGGAAGCTCTCTAAGTATTGGCAAAGGCCACCAATGCTATTCATAGTCATCCCTCAAAAGGTAGTATGACTGACCCTCAGTTTTAAGATGGAGAAACAAGGATGCAAAGTGACTTGGCAGAACATTATTCTTGACTTCAAGTATTATTTGATGGGCTATTGTATAGAAGGGGCATTAGACATGATCTCCTTGGCAATGTGGAAGGAAGCTGTAGAAGCAGATTTTTGGCTCAATATAAGGGAAACTTTCTTAACATTTAAACTATATAAAATTGCAATGGGCTGTCCCAAGAAATAGTGTGTTCCTTATCACTGAAAGTCTTCAAGCAGAGGCTAGATGACAACGTGTAGGAAATATCACCTGGCATATAGTAAATGCTTAACAAGTGCTTTACTTGTTTGTGGAGGATTTCTTTTGGGCTTCTGAGGTCCCTTCCAACCCTATGATTCTATGAGTTGTCTACTCTCTCAAACGCTATAGGAGAGAACTTGTACTTCTTAAGAAGAACCTGAGTTCCATCTAGAATTTGACTCCTGGGGCCACCCTGCTTAGGGAAGAACAAACTTCTAGAGATGTAGTATGCACCAACTTAACTGATCTGTCAAACTCTCCTGCTTAGGAGCATCTAAAATGAGGCTCATATCCTGGAGGTGAGTCAAGTGTAATAATGGGAGAACCTGAAGACCAGAGACTTTCTTGAAAATAGGCCACCAATTCTTGGCTTATCACCCATTCCCTCTAATCATGATCTATGAAGGAGTCCTAGTTTCTGCTAGTAGGATAAAGGATTCTGCTCTCAGAATTCCTCCACAAGGTATTCCTGAACTACTACAAAGAGAAAGCTACACACGTAGATTTTCCCAATTCCATTTTATTAACAGTCACTTTCATAACAACACCTTGTTTTGACCTGGCTCTTACCTCCCAAAGGACTTTACCTCATTAGCATCTCACTCATATTTCAGCTCTCCCACACAATGAGGTAGAATGCATTTATCCCCATTTAACATTCATCCATGTCTTTCAAAAAACAGTTTTTAAGGTGCTGAAGGCAGTACAAAAATAAGACACTGTTCCTGCTGTACAGGAAAGAAAACGAACATACAAAGAAATAACCTGCATAACCTCACACAGTAGATTAGTGGTGAACAAAAGATTCAATCTAGATACTTCGTCATTTATTCTAGTCCTCGGTACTCCCTGACTTCCATGTGGGTCATCATAGATGGGTCTCACTGTTGGTCTGGCACTTGTCATTTTGGACTGTGCCTGTGATTGTGCTGGTAAAGGGAACTCCCAAGGTAGGTACCTGCCCTGCCTGAGCCCCTCAGAGGTCCAGCACTTCCCTGGGCACACAAGGCCAGTATATGCAAGAAGGAGAACTCAAAAAAGTCTTCTTAACTACAAGGCCAGCACTTTCTCCACTACACCATGGTTCCATGCTGTTTAGAACTGGCGAAAACAAAGGAATGGCTGTGGCAAGATCTGGGATTATCTTGATAGGAAGTAGCATGGGAATCTGTTGAATGGGACTCACAGACTTGTTGATGTGACCGCCTGGTGTGCTAAGATCTCTTGGCAGCTCCTGTACACTTCAATCAAGCAGTCCAGTCGGGGCTTGGCACTCTAAAGCCCAGCAAGGAGAAATATAGTCAGAACTAATGATTTTTGGAGGTTATTGGTACCTTGAAAGACAAAATAGCTCAGCCCACCAGTTTCACAAAAAGTTCTACATTCATGTGTAAAACACTCTATTCATTAATTCAAATATTTATTAAGTATTTATTGTGTGCCAGGTACTGTGGAGCTTCAAAGGTATATAAATCACGATCACTGTGATCCCTCAAAGCGTTTCTCCCCTGATATGAATTCAAAAAGAGAAGGCATATCTGGGCTCACCTGGAAGACAGGGACTACTTGCGACACCCCCTGTGGTTCCACTGGGTCCTTCAGTAAAATGCACAGGTAGTAGATCACCTTTTGCTATAAGAAAATAAATAAATGGTAGAAGCACAAATATAACACACAACTTTTTAGTGAAAGTCAAAGGGCTACATTCCCAATAGATAACAAATATGTTTCAAACGTGTAAGACAACAACAAGTTCTGGGGAAGAAGTGATAACATTTTCTAGACTGGCAATACAGCAAGGATGCCCAAAAGTCAGGCTATAATTTGTCTGAAGTGCTAATTTCCTATTACTCAAGCTACAATAAAGATAACAACAGACACCCTATTCCACAGAGTTGTCATAAGAATAGAGCTTTGTAAACCATAGAGTCATAAGTATGATTCTGTGATAACAAGAGCTTACGTTTTAAATTACATATTACAAACCCAGTATCTTGCCTACTTCATAATGATGGTAAGTCATTTCACCTCTCTTGGCTTCATTTGTAAAATGAGAGAGTTGCATCTGATGATTTCCCTACAGTCCCTTCTAGTTAGGATATTCTATAAGCAAACAAGGACTTGATGCTTCTCTTTGGAGCTGGTCTTCTCAGTGAGCAGAAAATAAACCTCCACTTCAAAAAGGTGCATGAATATTTTCTGGTCATTAAATGAAGGCTGAATCTATCTGACACAGAAGTGTCTTCAAGTCTAACTACATGGTTAATAATCCTCTGGATACGAAGGGTCTAAGAATATTCCAAAAGGTATGTGCTTCAAGAGATACCTGAAGAACACTCACCATGTAAATGGCCTCATTGATGACAACATCCTTCACCTTGCCCATCTCAATGAAGGTTGTACTCTCTTTTCCGGAGGCATAGGATGAGGTCATTTGGATGCCAAGAGAGCCAATGATCAGTAGGGTCTCTTGATCAATCTTCACAAAGTGGAGGTAACCAAGCAAACCTAACAGAGTGATGAAGATAGCAGCAGAGAGGACCATACTGTTCTGAGGAAAGAAGTCAAAAGGAGCCAATGAGAAGACTATACCAGATTTTACATGTCTTCATCATCCCAGCTATGACAAAACAGACAAAACACCACAAGGTGGTGCCTAGGTCCAGCAATGGGAAGGATGAGTCAAGAATTCTATCCAGCAATACAAAGGAGACAAGGGAAATGAGAACAGGGAGAAAAAAAATAATTTTCAAATTAAGCAGAGAGATGCCCTGAAGATTGTATGATGTAGCCTTTGTACCATCATCAACCTCAGAAGGCTCTCCTCCAAAGATTTCAATTTTGAAGCATCAGCCTTCTAGCGTCCCACAGTGTTGCTTGAGCACAACTGACTCATTCATTGTTAGAACATAAGACTACCTTGCAGTATCTCAGGATACAGAAAGAAAAATTGGAGATCCACAATCATATTATTTAAACTAATCAACTACAGTCTTACTCATTAATTGGATGATTAGGTTTTTAAGCTATTTCCTGCTAGGACAACTACTCATACCTGCAGTCCCAATCCTTGGCTTACGCAGTCTTTCAGTTGCTGGCACCCAGATATACTCCTCAGTTCTATATCCAAACAATTCTTTATATAACCACCCATCCCCTGAATTTCAATTCATCAAGCATTTATTAAGTCATCAAATTAACAAGCAATTACTTACTGCCTACTACATATCAGGCACTGTGTTTGCAGTCTAATTATGAAGACAACATTCAAACAGCCATGTACAAACAAGAGATAGGGTAAATTGTAAATAATCAACAGATGGAAGGTACCAGCATTAAGAGGGATAAGAAAAGGCTTCTTGTAGAAAGTGATTCTTTAACTGAGACTTGAAAGAAGCCAGGAAAACCAGGAGGCAGAGATGAGGAGGAAGACAATTCCAAGCACGGGGAAGCCAGTGAAAACGACCAGGGTTGGGAGATGAAAATGTCAAGTGCAAGGAACAGCAAAGAGACCAGTGTCACTGAATTACAGAGTACTATGGAAGAGGATAAAATGTAAGAAAGATCGAAAGGTATGAACACTTTAAAAGTCAGAGGATGCTATGTTTGATCCTAGAAGTAATAGGAAGTCACTAGAATTTGAGGAGGGGCATGGTCTCTGTACTTTATCACTTTGACAGCTGAATGGAGGAAGGACTGAAGTGAGGTGAGACTTATGGCAGGGAAAGAAACTGACAGGCTATTGCAATAATCCAAGTGTGAGGTAATGAAGGCCTGCACCAGGATGGTGGCACTGTCAAAAAAAGGATGTACATGAGAAATGTTACAAAGAAAGACATGACAGGACCTGGCGAGTGGTAGGATGCGGCAGTAGCGAAGGGGGAAGGGGAGAGTTAGGAGTTGAGGATGACACCTAGGTTGAGAGCTTGAGTGACTGGAAGAATGGTGGTGCCCTTGACATTAATAGGAGAGTTAGGAAAAGAAGAGGATTTGGGAGGGAAAGATAATAAGCTGGTTTGGACACGCTTAGTTTAAGATGTCCAATGAGAGAGAATAGAGGTCAAGGGAGATAAAAATTAGATAAGCAGATTTAAGAATCACCTATATAGAGATGATAACTGAATCCTTGGGAGGTAATGAAATCACCAAGTGAAATGGTACAGAGGGAGAAGAAGGTCCAGGACAGAGCCTTGGAGGGCACCCAGAGTTAGTGGCTGCCACCTGAATGAAGATCCAGCAAAGAAGATAGAGAAGGAGCACTTGGACAGGCAGGAGGAGAACCAGGAGAGAGCAGTGTCACAAAAAGCATAACAGAAAAGAGAGCATCAACAAAAGGAAGGTGACTGACAAGTGTCAAAGGCTGCAGAAAGGTAAAGAAGGATGATGATTGGGAAAAGATTTGTCACTTAAAAATCACTGGTAGAGAGCAGTTTCATTTGAATGATGAGGCTGGATGCCAGAATGCAGTTAATGAAAGAATGAGAAAAAAGGAAGCGGAAGCACAGAGTATAAGCAGCCTTCTCAAGAAGTTTAGGTATGAAAGAGAGGAGAGCTATAGGATGAGAGCTAGAAGGGATGGATGGCTCAAAGTAAGCATTTTTGAGGAAGGAGGGAGACACAGGCATGTTAGGGCAGCAGGGAAGCAGTCAGTAGACAGGGAAAGTGGAAGATTAGTGAACGAGTAGGGATGATAAAAAGGGGCAATCTGCTGGAGAAGATAGGATGGAAAGAGATCTACGTGCTTAATTTAGAGTGTAGCGGCCCTTGATAAGAAGAGCCAACTCATCATGCCAAGACAAAGAAGAGGAAATAAGAGGGAGCTCTAGGTAAATGGTTTCAATTTTTTCAGGGAAATATGAGGCAAGGTTCTCAACTTTTCAGGGAGGAAGGAGAGCTATGAGGGATGGAAAAGTTTGGAAAAGCTGCTGTGAGTATGATAGTGAATCAATTTTGTAGTGTAAAAGGATTGTCTTGCTGTAGTGAAAGCCCAGTTGAAGTTATGTAACAAATTTATAATGGACCCAATTAGTATAGTTCTGTGACCTTCTCCAGCTTCATTCAGCAACACATGAATAGGAGTGAAGGGAGTAGATGGTGGGAGTGATCCAAGGCTGGGGCATGTCATAGAAAGATTGTTCATAGGAGAAGGGGGCAAGGGACTCATGAGAAGAGAACAGCTACAGAACTGAACTGATTTACCGAGGGATCAAGATAGGAGAGAATGGAGCTAGTGAAGGGGTAAAGTGCTGGCCCTGGAAAGAACTGAGTTGAAGGATTGGAGGTCCCAGTGAGGAACAAAGAACATGGTGGGGGTTGCCAGGCAAAGAGAGAGCTGAAATGACAAATAGTTTATGGTCAGATAAGGGAAATGTCAGAGTTCACGAACACTGAAGTGGCTCATTTGTGGGTGAAAGCAACAAAGGTATGACCATCTCTGTGTATAGCCAAAATAGGGTGGATAAATAGGTCATGGGAAATGAGTAAACTGAGAAACTGGAAGGTTAGAATGTTTTAAGGAATATCAATATGTATGTTCAAGTCCCCTAGTATGAGGGCAGGAGTTGGGGAGGAGAGACTCTGTGAGTCAGGCACCGAACTCCTTGAGAAAAGGAGAATGTCCTGGAAGTTGGTACATAACAACTACTAAGAACTTGACTAGGGGATAAAAACGGAATGAGTGAACCTCAAAGGAAGAGAGATTACTCAGGGATGATGGCAGAGGAAGAGCCTACAAGTGGAAACAGGGAGCACGGAGTACTCCAACTTCCCCACCTCAAACAGTAAAGAAAGTGAAAACAATTCTGTAGAGGATGGTCAGGGAGGTTTTGTCATCAGGAGGCAGCCAAGGTCTCAGTGAGTACAAAGAGATAGAAAGAATAAGAAATGAAAAGGTTTAAGAGGAAAGTAAGTTTTTAATTATGGAGCAGGCATTCTAGAGGGCACAAGAGAGGGGATGGGTAGCTTTAGAGTGGGACACTGGAGGTTGAGAGACACTGGGGGGGGCTTACATTGAGGGGGATAGGAATAAAGGAGTGACCAATGGGGGACAAACAACAGAATTTGAACAATGACAGCCAGGGATTCAGAATTATTAGAATAGGGAGGGTATGACAGGGTGGAAGTTTATTAATCATATGCCAACTAGCACTGTCCTAAGTGTTGGGGTTACAAACACAAATATAAAAACCCTTGCCCTTAAGAAGCTTATATTCTACTGGGAAAAACAAGTATATGGACAAGTAGAAAATATATACAAAATAAGCACAAAGCAGTGGAATAGCCCATTTCTGATATGTCCAACCTATCCGGTAGGCCCAAGCGTTGGCAATAATTCATTTCTCTAGCCCTTTAAATTTTTCAAAGCACTTCCCTCACAACTACTGGGATTCAAGTAGTATCAACATTATTATCTTCATTTTACAAATGAGAAAACAGACTGGCAGAAGTCAAGTGATTTGCCCATGATCACAGTCAGTAACTATCTGTGGCTATATTCAAAACCAGGTCTTTTGACTCCAAGTGCACAACTCTGTCCAACAGACCCACTGTCTCACAACAGACTGCTGGTGATTCTACTTTATTTTGCCTAATACTCATTCAGTGTCTCTTCTTGATCTCCTGCGGCCATCGCTCCCTCCTGGCTCCAGCCGTCTCACCTCTGGTTAGTGGGTTAGTGAACGTATTCCTTTCTAAGCGCACTCTAAATGAATTGTCTCTTTTTCTTTTTTTTTTTAATTTTTTTTGGAGAGGAGAAGGCAGGGCAATTGGGGTTAAGTGACTTGCCCAAGGTCACACAGCTAGTCTGTCCAGTGTCTGAGGCTGGATTTGAACTCGGGTCCTCCTGACTCCAGGGCCGGTGTTCTACTCACTGCACAACCTAGCTGCCCCTTGCCCCTTTTTCTTAGCCAGTATCAAAGTGTTTTGATGAAAATGGCTTCTTAGTATAATGAGATCTCATACTTATGGGCCGCCTTCTTTTCTTTTTTTCATTAATCCTCCTGATATTCTTACCCTTTCGTTAATCCAGATAAATTCTTTTTTTTTTTTTCCTAGATCTATAAAGTAATACTTAGGTAGTTTGATCAGTATGAACTGTATCAAGAAGCGGGTGACTTGGGGCAGCTAGGTGGCGCAGTCAGGAGAGCACCGGCCCTGGAATCAGGAGGACCTGAGTTCAGATCTGGCCTCAGACACCTGACACACGTGCTAGCTGTGTGACCTTGGGCAAGTCACTTAACCCCAACTGCCCTGCCGAAAAAAAGAGGGTGATTGACCCTTTTTCTAAAAACTCCCTTTTTAAAATCCCTACCCTGTCCCCAGTTCCCATAGTAGTATCACAAGTCTTTCCTATCTTTTCACTATAAGGACGTTAAAATATGTAAAACAACTGTGTGTGTCTATATGTGTATATGTATATATATATATATATATACATATAGACACACACATCATATAAATACACACACATATATAGTCCCATTCTTTGCCCAAAAGTGATGAAAAGTAGGGTACAATGCAATTCACAATAAATTGAAGTGAGGGAGTATTTTCTCACAGCTACAGAATAAGTTATTAAACGTATAGTAGTAAAGCAACAAAAGGAAGACTGGAGACATGAGTAGGAGACAGAAAAATATCTTATACATGTGCTGAAGAAGGGTATCTAAACAGGCTTAAGTTGAGACTGGAGATTAATAAAATACCAAAGGCACAACTAAAGGACCCTTGTTGCTACTACTTTTTATAAAGGTACATATTTTAATGGTAACAATAACTGGTTTTTATATAGAACGCTAAGGTTTACAAAGCACCTTACAAATATTATTTTATCTTCATAACAACCCTGAGACGTAGATGCTATTATCCCCATTTTACGGACGAGGCAACAAGCAAAAAGAAGTTAAAGGACTTGCTTAGGATCACACAGCTAGTAAGCAACCGAAGCTGGATATGAGCCTACGTCTTCCTGAGCCCAGGTCCAATCCTCTAACTCTCCATAATATATAAGGTATTTATTTTGTAATGTGTTACGTGCAGTAGCACAGTGAAGCAGAAAGACAGCTGTGCTTGGAGTGAAGAAGATCATGGTTTATTCAAATACTACCTCTAACTATAGCTGTGCAACCCTGCACAAATCATTTAACCTCTCTGTGCCTCAGGCAACTCTCTAGGACTTCTCAAGACAGGAGTTACAATCTGCATTAGTAGATTTAGTTCCACAACACAGATCCTCTATTTACAAGTCCATAAAAATGAAAGGAAGTAAATGACATACCAAATTAGTGGTTCAGATAATAAGTGCTATATGAGTTGCGAGGAAGATCTTTGTGGGCTGGGATATTCTTAGAAGATTTCCTGGAGAGTTGAGCTGGTGGTTTTTGAAGGCCAGGAAATAATTGAAGAGAAGACCATATGTTGTAATAGGCATTCTAGCCTGTGAAAAACAGGCAGAATGGCAGTGATAATGTGGGAATGCAAATGGAATATTGGGGTGGGGGGGTAGAGGAATGAGTAGTGAAAAAAATCTAACAAATAGAGGGTTCATGAAATGTTAATTTGGAAGATTAAATTAAGATCAGACTGTGAAAGACCTTAAATTTCAGGCTAAGGAAAGTGTAATTTATTCTGCAGGTTAAGTGATACCTTTGAGGTCCCTTCCAATTCTGAAAACAAGAGGACAAAACTATGAAGATGAAATTTAATTCAGATAAATGTAAAGTCCTGCATTGGGATTTTTTAAAAAAATTAATTGCCCAGGTAGTAGATGGGGGAGAACAGGCTTAATACCAGTTCATGTGAAAAAGTGTCAGAAATTTCAGATGATTACAAGCTTTATGTAAGTTCACAGTGTGCTATGACAGCTATGACAGCAATACACACACACACACACACACACACGCAAATACAATGCTAAGCTGCTTAAGAGAAATGCAGAAACCTGTCCAGAATCAGGAAGTAATAGTTCTAGTTACTATATGACAAGTTTGTTACAATACATCTGGAGAGTGGTATTCAATTCTGGAACAACAAAAGAACCGAAGTGTGACCAGAGAAATGTAAGGTCAGTCAGTTTGAATGCAGATAGAAGCATACTATTTTTTTTTCTTTCTTATTTTTTTTTGTTCTGATTCTTCTTTCATAACACGACTAATGTGGAAATGTGTTTAATATGATTGTACATGTATAGCCTATTTATTAGATTGCATGCTGTTTTGGGGAAGGGAGAGGAGGGGAGGGGTAAAATTTAGAATTCAAAATCTTATGAAAGTGAATGTTGGAAACTAAAAATGAATAAATTAATTTTTAAAAAGAAAATAAAAATAGCTATCAGCCACTTACGCAGAAAGATTAATAACATCATTCAAAAGCAAGGGGGGCTCTTTGAGGAGCAGGAACTGTCCTATCCTGTACTGCTCACAATGAAAGCTTAAGGCAGCACTGGTGCCTAGGGAACAAAAGAACACTGGGTTTCAGAAGGGAAGGTAGAAGGGAAACAGACAACTTTGCCTATTTCAAAATGTTGTCTAGAGATGGTCCTGTTCAGGAAAGAAAAGAAAAACTATTTATCTATATGGTACCAGGACTCAGAATTCAGGCAAGTAGAATTATGGGTAAGCCTGAGAACCTTACCACTAACACATCATGTCAATTTCTTTTAAAAAGTCAACGGGTTTTAAACATACTTTCTACTGAGCTTTTGGAACACAGTTTAAGTTAGAAAATGCCTAATTCTGCATCTGTGGTAATTAAATTTCTGAAATAAGGCATGGATAAAAAAGGTAATACAACCTTAGCTCGTATTAATTGAAGTATAATATTCATATTACAGAAAGTAAAAGCCATAGGATTTAAAGACATAAGGAGCCTTAGGGATTATCTAAACACCTAATTTTACAGATGAAGAAACTAAATGAAACCTCAAGAGGCTAAGTAAATTGACCAACATTACACAGGTAGCAGGGGTGTTAGGTCACATCTGGAGTATTATGTTTAATTTTCATGTGACAACTGGAGTTGTTAAGTGGAGTCAAGGAAACCAGGTGGCAGAGAAGATAGCACACTGGTCTTGGAGTTAGGAAGAACTAGGGTCCAATCTTGCCTGTGACACTGGGCAAAAAGTCACTTAATCACCCTCAGCCTCAGTTTCCCCATCTGTAAAATGAATAGCACTTACCCCAAAGGGTTGTTGTGAGACATAAATAAGATAATACATGTAAAATGCCTGGCAAACCTTAAAGTACTACATAAATGTTAGATATTACCAGATGAGGCCAAAGGAGGACTGGGCTTGAAATTAAGACTACCTAGCTATGTGACACAGAAGTTATTTAACCTCTCTATGAGCCTCAGGAAACAAATCAGTTCTAGGCAGTTGCCTAAGTCAGACATAGTAGATAACTAAGACATGGAGAGCAGTGGGAAGGAGAGGTGACCAGCATGAAGACAGGTCAGAAAACCACATATCATAGCAAAATGGGTTGCTTTGGCCTGAGGAAGAATGAAAATGAGAGGCATTATAATAGCTGTCTCCAAACACTTAAAAGACTGTCCAGTAGAAAAGGGCATAGACTTGTCCTATGTTGTACCAAAAGGCTAAACTAAAAGAAAGCTGTGGTAAATCAATCAACAAGCATTTAGTAAGATCCACTGTGCTATATGTTGGGAATACCGTGAAAAAAGCAAAACAATCCCTGCCCTCAAGGAGTTTGCCTAGATTTTATGAAAGAAAATAACATGTGAGCACATAAGTAAATACAAACTATATAGATCAAATAAATGAGTTAATTTGGTGGGAAGGGCGCCAGAAATCAGGCAAAGCCTGATGTACAAAGTGGCACCTGATCTGAGTTTTCAAAGGATGTAGGAATTCTAAGAGGAGGCCTTGAGAAGGTTAACGTGTTCTAGGCATAGAGGACAGCTTGTACTGCAAAGGAATGGAGACAACAGGTGCAGCATTTCCTGTGAGGAACAGCAAGTAGCCCACTTTGCCTGGATTGTACAGGAAGTGGAATAATACATAAATCTGGAAAGATAGGCTGCAACCAGACTGCGAAGGGCTTTAAATGTCAAATGGAAGTTTATATGTTGTTTTAAAGGCAATGGAGGGGACTGGGAAAGCTACCCAGTGCTACTCAACTGCCTCCTGTACAAAATTTGTTACTACTGCTTTGAACAAGTCTTCACTAAAGTCAAGCAGCCAAGCCAACCCAAGACTTTGATAGGATCAGAAATGCTGAGATCAGTAAGAAAGACTTTAAGCTTGATGTCCTAGAAAAAGCATATTGTGATATGCTTCTGACATATGACAGTTCTTCCTCAAGTAGAACATTGGCTGGTCAGAATATACAAGATATACCAGTACCTGGTCAGAAAATTGAACTCGTCTTCATCCAGAATGTTGCACATTGTTTTCATATGCAGTTTGTCAAAACAGGGCAGAATGAGATGAAAATTACCTGCTAATTTTGCCCTGGGCAGTACAGGCTGAAGCAGGTGAATTCTTTTTATAATTACAAGCTGGTTACAGAATGAAATGCCAGCTTGCTTTGTAATATGGTCAATTAAAGAGTAAGAACATTTTTTTTTCTTAAATAAAGGCAATAGAAAGTTTTCTGAGGGGGATGTTAAATAGACAGACCTGTGCTTTAGTAATAAGCTTTGGCAGTTCACAAGATAATAGATTTAAAGTTCCAAATGACCTCAGAGGTCAGGTCCATCATTTTACAGATGGGTGACACACCTCTTATTTCAAGCTTAGAGTCGAGTTTTTTATTCCCAACCCCAACTCCAATGTTCTATCCACTGCAAGGGGCCTTCCTCCCCCCGCCCCCACCCATCCACCCCACCCCCCAGTACCTTCCCTCTGAAACGAACTCCCATTTATGCTACATACACTTAACTTGTATGCACTTTTTTTTTTTTTGCGTGCCGTCCCCTCCACTAGAATGCGAGCTCCTTGAAGGCAGGGGCTGTTTTTGCCTTTCTTTGTACCCCCAGCGCTTAGCACTGGGCATGGTACACACACTGGGCACTTGAGTAAATGCTGTTGACTGCTGCTCCACAACAGCCGTCCAACAACAACGGTCTGTGCTAAAGTACGACCACCCACGAGGGATACGGACTAGCCATTTATACTGGACCGTGTGCCAGGCATCGCGGCAAGCGCTTTACAGCTATTATCTGATCCTCACAGCAACACTGGGAGCTAGGTGCTATTATTACAGACGAGGAAACTGAGGCAAACGGCGGTGAAGTGCCTTGCCAGTCTGCATCCGAGGCCCAGCGGGCGGAAGTGGGAATCCAGCTGGGGCAGAGGGGGAGGGCCGCCGACATCCGGAGCCCCGGCCGGCGGCGAGGGCAGGGCGGGTACCTGGCAGAGGGTGAAGAGCCCGTAGGCCACCAGCCACACAGTGCAGGTGGCGGCCGTGAGCGAGCGCAGCGAGAGCCTCGGGCAGCCGACGCAGAACTCCCGGCAGGAGGGGGAGTAGTAGCGGCGCTGGAGAGCCAGGCGACCGCCGTCGATGTCCGAGAAGCTGCGTCGCTCCTCCATGGCCCCAGCCCAGCTCGGCACAGCCGGGCGGCGAAGCCGCGCCCCCTCGCCATTACACACTTCCGGAAATGGGCCGGGTTCGGCCCCGCCTCCCCTGCCCCCCCCCCCCCGCCCCGGTCTCGCGAGTCTTCGCAGGAGCTTGTTCTGAGAAGGTGGCACACGACTTTTGCAGGTGTGACGTGTCACCCGCTTCGAAAAAAACGGTCCCGAGGGTTCCACTTCCGTTTCCTGGGGTTATCACGCGGCGGAGCGAAGGCACCACCTCCCGGCCTAGACCTGCGGAAACCACCAGACTTCAGAACTACAAAGCCTTGAACGAGGAAGGAGCTCGGCCTGTGGATGGCGCCGTCTGCCCCGGGGGCTACAAGTTCTTAACCTCGGGGCATGTAGGAATGATCGGGGTCCCCTTTATGAGACGTATTAGTTAGGGTCCTCAGAGGTGGCGGGCGGCATTTCAGCTGTAGGTGCCCGGGTGTAAAAATGGTGAGCGGAGCTATAATGTACAGATGGGCAAAGCCACCGCTGGCGGGAAGAAACGGAGAAGTATATTGACCCTGGCGTGCCGCCTGCGCGAATGCTGCACCCAACACAGGTTGCCCCCAGGTTTTTTTTTCCATCCAAACCACAACTGAACAAAAATCAATATAGGGCTGAAGACTGTATCACTACCTACCGAACAAATAGCTGGACTGAGGTCCTGTCTGATAGAGCTAACGGTTTACAGATAGGCATCAAAGATCCAATTAGATAACTGAGGCTGTACTTCACAATATGCCAAATACTGGAAGTATTTGTGGTATAGTGAAAACAACACTGGATTCCAGTCCTGGTTCTGCCACTTAAGTAGCTGACCTTGAGCAAGCTACTTTTTTTAGGGCCTCAGATTTCTTACCTATAAAATGAGAGGATTGGTATAAATGATGTTTCTGGTTCTTTCTACCACTAACATTGTATGTATGTGTTTGATTTCTAATTGATATTCCTCCAGAATCTTATTTCCTGATCATTTGTGTTTTAGAAGAGTCATCTCTTTTGAGATGCCGTGTTTATTTCTGTACCCTGAGTAAAAAAACAAAACATCCCTTTGGGAAAACTGCTAACCACTTTTCTAGTTCATAATTGTGAATTAAAAATAGTTTTATCAGTGAAAGTACTTTTTTAAAAGAGTAAATGGTTACTTCTCAAGCATAAATGATGCTTAAAAAATTCTTTAAAACCTCTTCTGGTCAGTTAAATTTGAGCATCTCAAGTTCTCTTATAAAATCTGGCTCATTAAAATTCATCTACTTGCCATTCCCTTGGGCCCCAACTAGAGCATAAGAGGTAACAAGATCTAAACGGAACAATCTGAGATCTCTCAAATACTTACACTAGACATCAAAGCTTCCTGGAGGGTACAAGAGGGCAACTTATATACAGCAGCAAGAGATTGGCATTTTGTCAGAAGATCTTTGTAGTAAACAGATTTCTTCAAGTCCAAAAGTCTATGTAAGTAATAACTGAAGGACACGTCCAATTCCTTACTCAGCTAGGTTTAACAGTAACTGACAACAAACATTTATTGGGGCCTACTGTGGGCAATGTTCTAGGACAGGTGTTAAGGGTTAAAGATAAAGCAGAGAAGTAACATGAAAAACACTCTCTTGCCTCTTGAGCTTTCTTCTCTCTTCAGGCCTGAACATCACCTGTCAACCGGGGTAATGGTGTTTCTCCTGCTTGACCAGACCTGATCAGGTCCTGTTCATGGGGTGCCCCCATTTCATACCTCTAGCCACCAAGTCTTCAGCTAGACTGGAATCTCCATGATGACAGGGATCTTCCCCTGGAAACAACATTGGTTCCCAAAGGTTCCTTTACTTAATACTGCTGGTAATCATCAAAGAAACCTGCAAACCAGTCTCCTTATGCCAGGAGTTCCCTTCACAGCCCTCCTCTAGTAAAAGAAAAATAGCTCAGGTATACCAAAGAACTAGATCATTTATGGTAAGGCATAATTCAAGAGGCAGCAAATGTTTTCATGACTCACCTCTAAGAAAATCCCTACCTCTCCATGGGAGAGAAACATGACTCAGGTATACCAGAGAAGAAGATTAGTAGTGATCAGGTCAGGCCCTGTTTGAAAATCCTTCCCCTCCACCAGTGCCCAGAA
The DNA here is from genome assembly GCF_011100635.1 of Trichosurus vulpecula. Lineage (NCBI taxonomy): Eukaryota > Metazoa > Chordata > Mammalia > Diprotodontia > Phalangeridae > Trichosurus > Trichosurus vulpecula. Next base: position 225,949,157 of record NC_050580.1, read on the forward strand.
GTATACCAGTCTCATTGTCCCTGAAGGGAGCCTTTGAAAGCCCCCTTTGTAGCATACCCTGATGAACATATGCCTCGAGTATGTCAGAAAACTAGACTATTTATGGCAAAGTCAAATCCTAATGGTGCTACTGGAGCCGGCAGGCATTTTTGTGACCAAATATGTTTGAAAAGCTTCACTTTTTGGCTTTTTTTTACTTTTTCTAGTTAGGATTGTAAAAGGTTATAGAGAATCCCATATAAGGCCTAAGCAATATCTGAAAAAGATCCCAGAAATACCAATGATAAAACAAACAGAATTCTTCCACCCAGGCCAGAATGTCACAAAAAGATAGCCAGGAACTAACAAAGGCCAGTAGAGGCAGTCAGGAAAGAAAGTGGGCTCAGGTAATTGTGGAAGCCCTCAGAAGTGGTAAGAGGAGCCACACTAGGAAAGCCTGCATAAGCAACCAAAAAGGGATTGAAGCCAGCCACAATTCTGAATAAGGACTTTTATAAGCCAGCTCAAGAGCTCCTGCAATTGTAAACATAGAGCTAGATCCTTACCCTGGCAGGATAGAATAGCAGCAGAGAGACAGAACCTCCAGAAGTTATTGCACAGGGAGACAGGACCTAGTTGTATAGTACTTAGAGCACTGGAGGCCACAGCAGAAAATGGGTTCACTTAAGTGCCTGGACACTAATGCTGGAAGGACTGTGCATGAAGCCTAACACCAATATGATCTTTAACAACCCACTGGAGTTTGTCAGGGCCACAAAAGGGGAGAACTAACTATTGACTGGGGATAATAAAAGGGCAAAGCAGAACGTGACCAAGACCAGAATCTACAATGGACTAAGTCAAGAGCGTCAGAAGGGATTAAACCAAGCAAAAAAAATCCCAAGCCAAGAACTAAGGATCAAAAACAAAAATACAATATAAGAAATACTGTGGGTTAAGAAAAACCCAACAGAGTAGTCCAACAATAACTACAAGCAGAACCTCAGAAAAAACAACTTTGAGATTCCACCTCACATTCATTAGATTGGCAAAAATGATAAAGAAAATAACAATTGTTGGAGGGATAGGCACACTAATGCACTGTTGGTAAAGTTGTGAAGTGTTAAAACCATTTTGGAAGGCAGTTTGGAATATACCCCAAAATTTACACTTTAAACCACTGATATCATTACTAATCTTAAAAACCCCAAGTAGATCAAAGAAGAAGATGAACCATATGTACAAAAATATGTTGTTGCTTATAAGATACTGGCTTAGTTCAACATTTCCTTCTCCAGCTCATTTTACAGATGAGGAACTGAGACAAATTGGGTTGTGACTTGCCCAGGGTCACACAGCAAGTAAGTATCTGAGGCCAGATTTGAACTTAAGGAAGATGAGTCTTCTGGACTTCAGGCCAGGCATTCTATCCATTGTGCCATCTAGCTGCCCTAAAAAAAAAAAAAGGCATTTTTATTATTGCAAACAATGGAGGGAGGGGGAAGAGAGGAGGGTAGTGACTGCTTGTGAATGACTAAACAAATTATGGTGTATGAACATAATATTGCTCCTTAAGAAATGACAAAAGAGACTTCTTTTCCAAAAAAAAAGAATTGTGTAAACAAGGAGAGTGAATTGAACAGAACCAGATGAATAATTTTTAAAATTATAACATTGTAAAAAAAAACTTTGAAAGACTTAAGACTGATCAACACTTAAGAATTCTGATCAATTAGGAATCTATTAGACTAATGATGAAGTATACTACCCACTTCTTGGAAAAGAGGTAATGGACTTAGAAATCCTGAATGAGACATTTTCAGGCATGGCCAAAGTGTGACTATATTTGTTATAAAGGAGCACTTTGTGTGGGGGCAGGAATGGAGCAATGTGGAGATAATGATATTAAGATGAAGAAAAAAAAGATCAATGTGTCATTTAAAAAAGCAGAAAGATGTTCAGAAGAGGGCACAGACAAGTGGGGCAGTGTTGGAATTGTGTAAAAGCCGTATTTTTAAGTATGAAATATCACAAAAAATAAGCTGTACTTCATGGAGATTCATGTTTTTATATGCTGTTCTCTTTTTCTACTCTATATGGAGGAAAATGCTCATGTTTATTGATGCTTGTAATGTTCATAATAATAAAAAGGACAATTCTTTTAAAAAGAAAATCTCTACTTCTTCCTTTATCTTTTCAAAATATCATCTGACCCATGTGATAATCTCACTACTGGGAATGTACTGGAAGAATATAACTTTTTTTTTTAAAGCACTATCTGGACCAAGCTATCTATAGTTGCAGCATACATAACATAATTTTTTAAAAACAGAAAAAACCTAAATGTCTAATAGTTGGGGAATGGCTGAACAAACCATGGCACATTGATATAAGAGGGGTATAGCACATGTGGGATAGTCAGTAGAATGCTGGACTTGAATTCAGAAAGATCTGGGTTCAAATTCTGCCTCTGACACATGCTAGCTTTGTTAGGATGGGCAAGCCACTTAACCCCTTGATACAAGTAACTTTCTAAGATTATAAAATGCAGATAAGTTGTTGTTTGCATAAGTAGAAGAAATTTCCATACTGAGAATTCCCTGTGCCAGTAAAATCACAGGTTTGGATCCAAACACCACTTTCTACATGAAGCCTCTCCTGCTAGCGCCCTCCTTTCTTAACTTACTTTACATTTATTTTCTTTTAAAAAAATTTTTTTTGAGTTCTGAGTTAGGTCTCCTTCCTTACTTCCTAACCCCACATTAGAGAAGGCCAATATTTGATATAAATATACATGTGGAACTATAAAATATATACTTCCAGATACCAGTTCTTTCTCTGGAGGTTGATAGCATTTTCCTTCATAAATTTTTTGTAGTTAAATGTTCATATTACTCAGAATAACTTAGTCATTTGGTAATTTTTTGAACAATATTGCTGTGACTGTTACAACAGTCTCTTGGTTGGGCTCGTTTCATTCTACATTATTTCATGCAAGTCTTTCCCTGTTTTTCTAACATCACCCTGCTCATCATTTCTTACAGCACAGTAGCTTCCATCACAATCATATACCACAACATATTCAGCCATTCTAGCTTTTAATGACAAAACAAACACCATATTGACCATTCCTCAGCCCTTTCTGAAGCCACACAGGCTTTCGGGTAGATGACCATCTTCCAGGTGAAGAATCAGCCTATTAAGGAAGAGTCTGGCAAGAATCTTGCCAGCAATGACTAAGAGAGAACCCCTCCCCCCGCCCCGATTGTCACAGGTCAATCTATTTCCCTTTCCTTTACAGAGATGGACAATGGCGGCATCCTTGAACTCCTGGAGGATAACTTCCTGTTGCTATATAACCTGGAAAATTTCTGTCAGCTTTTGTCTGAGCCATGGACCCCTAACTTTGTAAATCTCAGCTGGAATAGGGTCAGCACCAGGTGCTTTACCACACAGGAGAAGCCTAATGGCATTCAAAACCTCTTCTTCAGCTGGAAATTCAGCTAGAGAGGGATTGAGTTCAACCTGAAGTGTATGGTCAATGACTTTAACATTGATTAATGATGGTTTGTTGAGAACACTATGGAAGTCTTTGGCCCATCTCTCCAGGATCACATTCTTATCACTAATCAATGGGGTTCTATCAGCACTAAGTAGCTGAGACACACCATAGAACTTTGGCCCATAAATAGCCTTTAGGGCATTATAAAAGAGCTTTGGATTGTTACTATAAGTATAAAACTCAATTTAGTCTACCTTCTTACTGAGCCAAAAATCCTGTATCTAAGTTTCACTTGCACTTTGCTTTTGATGGCGTTAAATGCTACCTTATTAGAGGCAGATGAACAATTCTGCTGGTAAACCCTTGGAGTTCTTGTTTTTCATTTAGCACCTTCTGAATTTCCCCATCATTTTCATTAAACCAATCTGGATGTTTGCCAGTGTTCTGGCCCAGATGAGTAAATGCAGTGCCATGCACTAAATCTCTTAAAGCTGCTCCACTGTTGCCAACTATGTGTTGACTCAGCTTTCCCTCAAAGTTAGCAACAAACTCTTCCAGCTCAGAGAAGTGTTCTAATCTGTTTTCATTAAGTCTTCTGGTGGTTGTGTTGTCTTGAGACCTCTGCTTTTGTTGAATGCAAATATTTAATTTGGAAAGGAAAAGTCTATGATCAATCTAGCACTCTGTGCCACACATCACCTTATTCCTTCTCACATCCTATCAGTCTCTCCTCCTTAAAATGACAGTCTATTAAATTCCAGTATTTGCTGCGAAGGTGCATCCATGAAGTTTCATTGTGTTTAGATAAACAGAAGGCAGTGTTGGTGATGAAATGGTCATGAGACTCACAAGTCTTCGGTAGTAAGTAACTTTTGCTGTTGCTGTTTCTGACTCCATTCCTCCCAAGGACTCCTTGCCATATCTGACAGTCTGTGCCTACTCTGGCATTAAAGTCACCCAGAATTATAAGTCTCTCATCTTTTGGCACATTGATGATGAGGGTCTCCAGGTCTTCATAAAATTTTTCTTTCACCTCATCAGGGTTCCTCATGATAGGAACATATTCACTGATGGTGGTGGTATGGCGCTTTCTTACAAGTGGTAATCACATTGTCATAAGCTAGTTATTCACTCCTTTCAGTAAATATACAAACTGATTTACTAGATTAGTTTTTATTGCAAAACCTATGCCAGCTTCATGGAGCTCTGCATCATTGTGCCCACTCAAGAAAAACATGGATCCAGCTCCAACTTTGGTATGCTAATGTTCATTTGCCAGCCTTGTTTCACTCATGGCTGCTGAGTTCTCTTACAAGAGCTTTCAGGTCTACTGGATTTCATGTTGCCCATAAGTACGTGCACATTGCATGTACTGATGGAATCATCTTCACAGACTCAAGATGGCAGAGTAAAGTCAGGTACTCACCTGAGCTTTCCCCAAAACCCCTCCAAATGCCTGTAAAAATGACTCTAAACAAATTCTAGAGCAGCAAAACCCACAAAAAGACAGAGTGAAACAAATTTCCAGCCCAGGACCACCTGGAAGATTGACAGGAAAAGTCTGTTGCACCAGTCTCAGAGAGAAGCACAGTCCAGCACAGGCAGCGCCAGCACAGACTGGGCTGGAGCAGGCTTCAGGGCTTGAATCACTGGCAGCTATTGCAGTTTCCAGACTTCTCAGCCCACAAACACCAAAGACAACTTAGAAGGTCAGCAGGAAAGGTCTGTCAGACCTAAGTGAGAGAGGAGCGCAGTCCAGCCCTGGTCCCAGCACAGCCCCATCCCCAGCAAACCAGGAGCAGGCCTTGAGAGTGACTAAATCAGCAACAGCAGTGGCAGTGCCTGCTTCTGGAGCTCTCAGCTCACAGATGATAAGGAGAACAAACAAGTGGTCAGAAGGAGATTACAGGGGTCTCTTTGCTGTCACTAAGGCAGGGCTCTGTTGCTTTGTCCATACTTGGATATGGGTGACAGTCCTGGGGCAAGGGGGAGCACAGGAATAGTAGAGCTTGCAGCAGCAGTGGAGAAGGAACCCTTCTCACAGTTCCAGGGCAGAAAAGAGTGCTTGTGGTTACTCACAGACCAGAGAACAGGCCAGGAGAGGAGTAAATACCTCTCCTTAGACCATAGAACCTTGAAAGAACTGAAAACTTACAGGTCCCTAGAAGTATTTCTGAAAACAGCTGCACAAAACCCCTGAAGCTTGGGACAGTGCATCCTCCACCCTGAAAGTAGAGCCATACTTTAACAAAGAGTTAAAAAAAATCAAGTAATAGGCTGGGGAAAATGAGCAAACAACAGGAAAAAACTCAGACTATAGAAATTTACTTTGGTGACAAGGAAGATCGAAACATACACTCAGAAGATGACAACAAAGTCAAAACTCCTACATCCAAAACCTCCAAGAAACATATGAATTGGTCTCAGGCCATGAAAGAGCTCAAAAAGGATTTTGAAAATCAAGTCAGAGAAGCTGAGGAAAAATTGGGAAGAGAAATGAGATTAATTTAAGAAAATCATGAAAAATGAGTCAACAGCTTGGTAAAGGAGACCCAAAAAATTACTGAAGAAAATAACACCTTAAAAAATAGACAGACCAAATGGCAAAAGAGCTCCAAAAAGGCAATGAGGAGAAGAATGCCTTAAAAAGCATTGGTCAAATGGAAAAGGTCCAAAAGCTACTTGAAGAAAGTAATTCCTTAAAAATTAGAATGGAGCAAATGGAAGCTAATGACTCAATGAGAAATCAAGAAATTATAAAACAAACCAAGAGACTGAAAAAATAGAAGACAGTGTGAAATATCTCATTGGAAATACAACTGACCTGGAAAGTAAATCCAGGACATAGAATTTAAAAATTATTGGATTACCTGAAAGCCATGATCAAAAGAAGAGCCCAGATATCATCTTTTAAGAAATTATCAAGGAAAACTGCCCTGATGGTCTAGAACCAGAGGGCAAAATAGAAATTGAAACAACCTACCAATCACCTCCTGAAAGAGATCCCAAAATGAAAACTCCCAGAATATTGTAGCCAAATTCAAGAGTTCCCAGGTCAAGGAGAAAATATTGCAAGCAGCCAGAAAGAAACAGTTCAAGTATCATGGAGCCACAATCAGGATAACACAAGATTTAGCAGCTTCTATATTAAAAGATTGCAGGGCTTGTAATTATAATAATAATATTCTGGAGGGCAAAGAAGCTAGGATTAACTAAGCTAAGAATCTCCTACCCAGCAAAACTGAGAATAATCCATGACAGGAAAAAACTGACCTTCAATGAGGGATTAATTTCATGCATTCTTGAGAAAAGACCAGAGCTAAATAGAAAATTTGACTTTCAAATATAAGACTCAAGAGAGGCATGACAAGGTAAACAGAAAAGAGAAATCATAAGGGATTTATTAAAGTTGAACTGTTTACATTCCTACATGGAAAGATGATATTTGTAACTCATAAGATCTTTTTCATTACTAGGTAGTTAGAAGGAATATATATAGACAGAGGGCACAGGGTGAGTTGAATATGAAGGGATGATATCTAAAAAATAAAATTAAGGCATGAGAAAGGAATGTACTGGGAGAAAGAGAAGGGGGAGGAAGAAAAGGGTAAATTATCTCACATAAAGGAGGCAAGAAAAAGCTTTTACAGTGGAGGGGAAGAGGGGGAGGTGAGAGGGAATGAGTGAACCTTACTCTCATCAGAATTGGCTAAAAGAGGGGGTACCGTACATATTCGATTGGGTATAGAAATTTATCTTATGCTACAGGAAAGTAGGGGGCAAGGGGATAAGAGAGGGAGGACTGATAGAAGGGAGGGCAGATTAGGTGAGGGGGTAATCAGAAGCAAACCCTTTTGAGGAAGGACATGGGAATAGAATAGGTGGGGGTGGAATAGGATGGAGGGAAATATAGTTAGTCTTTCACAATATGACTTTTAGGGAAGTGTTTTGTATGACTACACATATATAACCTATATCAAATTGCCTGCCTTCTAATGGGGGAAGGCGGGAGGAAGGGAGAGAATTTGGAACTCAAAGTTTTAAAAATGAATGTTAAAAATTGTTTTTACATGGAACTTGGAAATAAGATACACAAGCAATGGGGTATAGAAATCTATCTTACCTCACAGGAAAATAGAAGGAAAAGAGGATGAGAGAAAGGGGGTGGTGATAGAAGGGAAGGCATACTGGGGGAAGGGGTAGTCAGAAGCAAAACATTTTTTGAGGGGGGACAGGGTGAAAGAAGAGAGAGAATAGAATAAATGGGGATAGGGGAAATAGGATGGAGAGAAATAGTTAGCAATAGTAACTGTGAAAAAAAATTTGAAGCAAGTTTCTCTGATAAAGGCCTCATTTCTCTAACATATAGAGATCTGTGTCAAATTTATAAAAATAAGAACCATTCTCCAATTGATAAATGATCAAAAAATATAATCAGTTGTCAGATGAAGTCATTAAAGCTATCTATGGCCATATGAAAAAATATTGTAACTCACTATTAATTGGAGAAATTCAAATTAAAATAATTCTGAGGTACTACCTCATTACCTATTAGATTAGCTAATAGGACAGAAAAAGTAAATGACAAACGCTGGAGGTGATGTGGGAAAAATGACACATTAATGTACTGTTGTTGGAGCTGTGAATTGATTAAACCATTCTATAGAACAATTTGGAACTATGCCCAAAAGGGCTATAAAACCACACATACCCTTTGAAACAGCAATACCACTGCAAGGTCTGTATCCCAAAAGAGATAAAAAACAAAAAGGAAAAAGAGCTATATGTACAAAAATATTTATAGCAGCTCTTTTCTGGGGGTAAAGAATTAGAAATTGAAGGGATGCACATCAACTGGGGAATGGCTGAACAAGTCATGGTATGTAATTATGATGGAATACTATTGTACTATAAGAAATGATGAGCAAGATGCTCTCAGAAAAACTTTCATGGACTGATGCAAAGTGAAATGTACTGGGTACAAAGTAACAGCGATATTATAAGATGATCAGCTGTGAATGACTTAGCTATTCTCATCAATACAATGATCCATGGCAGCTTGAAGGTCTTAGGATGAAAAAGGCTATCCATCCCAAGAGAAAGAACTGATGGTGTCTGGATCCAGATTAAAGCATACTTTTTAAAATGTCATTTTTCTTGAGTTTTTTTCTATGTTTTCTTTCACAATCTATCATGGATATGTTTTGCATGACTACACATATACAACCTATATGGAATTGCTTGCCTTCTCAATGGGGGGGGGCAGGGTGAGGAGGGAGGAAGGGAGAGAATTTGGAACTCGAAGTGTTAAAAACAAATGTTAAAATTGTTTTTACATGTAACTGGGAAAAAATTAAACACTAAATAAATAGCAAACAAACAAAAATAAAGTGAATAAATGCGTGTGTGTGTGTGTGTGTGTATATATATATATATATATATATATATATATATATATATATATATATATATGAAGTAGATTAAGGTAGTTTAAGAAACAGGGTACACTTGGAGGGATCAGGAAAGCACCATCACACAGAAGATAGTGTTTAAGCTGTGTGTTAAAGGAAGAGGGGGACTCTGAAATGGAAGTAAGGAATAAGTAACTGGAAAAGGAAAATGGAGTGTTGTGTGTGAGGTACAGAGAAAAGAACAGTTTGGATTGCTGAGTATGAGATGGGAATGTTGTAATGTCTAATGAGGCTGGGAAAGAAAGGTGAAGTCCAAGTTATATAGGACTTTTAAAGTTTAACTGAAACCCAATCGATGAATGGTCAAAGGATATGAACAGGTAGTTTTTCAGATGAAGAAATTAAAGCTATCTATGTTATAAAGCTAGTCATATGAAAAAATGCTCTAAATTACTATTGATTAGACAAATGCAAATCAAAACAACTGTTAGGTACCACATCATACCTATCCAATTGGCTAACATGACAAAACAGGAAAATGATAACTGTTGGAGATGTGGGAAAATTGGAACACCAATGCATTGTTGATGGACTTGTGAACCATTCCGGAGAGCAATTTGGAACTATGCACAAAGGGCTATAAAAATGTGCATACTCTTTGGTCCAGAAATACCACTTTTAGGTCTATATCCCAAAAATATCATAAAAGTTAAAAAATGACCCACATTTACAAAAATATTTCTAATAGCTCTTTTTGTGGTAGCCGAGATTTGGAAATTGAGGAGATGTTCATCAATTGGGGAATGCCTGAACAAGTTGTAGTATATGAATGTAATGAAGTACTATTGTGCTATAAGAAATTATGAGTAGACAGAAAAACCTGGAAAGACTTATATGAACTGATGCTTGGTGAAGTGAGCAGAACCAGAAGAACATTGTACACAGTAACAGCAACATTGTGTGATAACTAACTTTGAGAGACTTAGTTCTTCTCAGCAATGTAAGGATCTAAGACAACTCCAAAAGACTCATGATGGAAAATGCTGTCCACATCCAGAAAAAGAACTATAGAGTCTGAATACAGATCAAAGCATAATATTTTCTCTGTTTTGTTTCTTTTTTCTATGGTTCCTCCCATTGGTTCTAATTCTTCTTTACAACATGACTAATGTGAAAATATGTTTAATATGAAAATATATGTAGAACCTATATCGGATTGCAATCTGTCTTGGGGAGAGGGGGAGAAAATATAAAACTCAAAATCTTACGGAAGTGAATGTTGAAAACTAAAAATAAACTAATTAATTTTAAAAAAAGAAATGATGAGCAGGTAAACTTCAGGAAAACCTGGAAAGACTTAATGAACCGACGCTGAGTGAAGTGAGCAGAACAAGGAGACCATTGTACACAGTAATGGCAGCATTGATAGATAGACTTATCTTGATAAACTTAGCTCCTCTCAGCAAAGCAAGGATCTAAGACAGTTACAAGGGACACACGATGGAAAATCCTCTCCACACCCAGAGAAAGAACTATGCAGATCGAAGCATACTATTTGCTCTCTCCTCTTTTTTGTTTCTTATTTCTCATGGTTTCTCCCATGGGTTCTAATTTCTCTTTACAATATGACTAATGTGAAAATACGTTTAAAAAAGACAAAAATGAAAAATATTTATTTTGTATTTATATTTATATATTTATAATATTTTATATATATATTTATATATTTATAGCAACTCTTTCTTACCTCCTATCTTCCCTATCGTTGTATAGTATACCACTATTCTTCCAGTCCCTCAGGTTTGCAAACTAGGAATCATCCCGGACTTCTCACTATCTCTCACTTCCTATATCCAAGCTGTTCCATCGGTGCCACATCTCCCCAATACACCCCTTTCCCCTCTGACACTACCACCACTCTAGTGCAGGCCCTCATCACTTCATGCCTTGATTATTGATATAGCTTGTTTGTGCGTCTGCCCACCTCAATACCCTCCCTACTCCACTCTGTCCTTCATTTAGTCATTAAAGTGATTTTCCTAAAGCAGAAGTCACCCCTCCTTACTCAATAATTTCCAGTGGCTCCCTATAGCCTCTAGAAGCAAATAAAAAATGCTCTGTTTGGCACTGAAAATCCTTCATAACCTAGTCCCTTCCTTTCCAGGTCTCGTTCCCTGACATGTGCATTTTGATCTAAGTGACACTGGCCTCCTGGCTGTTCCACAAACAAGACTCTCCATCTGTCAGCTCTGGCATTTTCTTTGGCTGTCCCACATGCCTGGAATGCTGTCCATCCTCCAATCTGACTACTGACTACCCTCTTGTTTTAAGTCCCAACTAAAATCCCATCTTTTATAGGAAGGCTTCCCCGATGCCTCTTAGTTCCAAGGTCTTCCCTCTGTTAATTATTTCCTATTTATATAGCTTGCTTGGTATATATTTGTTTGCCTGTTGTCTCCCCTTTTAAATTTTGAGCTCCAGGAGGAGTTCTTTTGGTATTCCTAGCACTTTAGCATAGTGGCTGTAGTAGGTGCTTAATAAATGTTTATTGATTGATTTCTCCCTCATCCTTAAAAAATCCTCACTTGATCCATTTGCCCTATCCCTTATCCCACATCATTTCTTTTGTGGGTAAACCTGAGAATCTACAATCTATGCCTCCATTTCTTTTCTTCTCACTCTCTTCTCAACTTTACCATCTGGCTTTTGACTGAAGCCTGCTCTCTATTCCTTAGACCACCAAAATATTCATAGCAGCAATTTTGTAGTAGCAAAGAAGTAGAAACAAAGGATAGACAAATAAATAGATAATAGATATAAATATACCTATTGATTATATCTTGTAATTGACCAAAGTTGTCTCTGGAGAAGGGATGAGAAAATGTACCACTCTTGTAGGACTATGGGCATGCAGCATTACACAGAAATTTAGACAGCTGATATGTAAATTAGTTTTACTTCACTATTTTTTCTTGCTTTTTTTTAAACTAAAGGATGTCTTTCTGGTAAAGGAAGGAGATACTCAGAAACGAAGGTGACGTTAAAACAAAAGATATCAATAAAACTTTTTAAAAGGCACCTAGGTCACTTGTCTTTCTTTCAGTTCTTTCTTCCTATTTCTAGCTCCCTTTTCTTCTTTCTTTGTTTCACTTTCCCCTCACTATCTCTCCCTCTCTTTCACTTGTTATTTTGTCTCTTTTCCCAAATCTTTTTCCTCTAACTATCCCTAGCACAGTGCTTAGGTGGTAAAGGAAGATCTGAATTCAAATCCTTGCCTCAAAGACTTAGTAGCTCTTGACTCTGGAATGTCATTTAACCTCTGGGTCGATTTCCTCATCTGGAAGATGGGAATGATCATCGCATCTACTTCCTAAGATTGTTGTGAGGATAAAATGAGATGATATCCATAAAATGTTGTGCAAGTCTTAAAGCACAAGGTAAATGCTAGTTATTGTTATGATGATGATAGTGACTGAATGTAGAACTAAAGTAGATGTTTTTAGAACTTATTTTATTTATTGTATAAAGTTTTGTGTCCCATTTACATTTTTCTCTAAAAATATACACATGTAATGTATAAAAATATATACATATACATAAAATATATATAACATGTAATATCTGTGTGTGTGTTACACACACACCCCTATATTGGCCTTTTTTCCACGGACTAGTGGGCCTTTAGAGAAGCAAGCTCTCTTCCCTCCACAGCAGAAGCATTTCCTTACCCACAATTACCTACCAGATGTCTCCACTTGATCTTCCTACTGTCACCTTAAACACAACATATCTAAAACTGATTTGATCTTCACTCCTAAGCCAGCCTTCATTTCTAGGCAGCCAAGTTAAAAAACTGATATGCATCTTCATGTCTTCCCTCTCCTCCTTCCTCCAATCCTGTTGCTTCTTCCTTTGGAAAGGGAGCATAGTTTAGTGAAAAGAATACTGTACTTGGAGTTAGGTGCCCCTGGTTTAAATCCAAGTCCTGCCATTTACTAACTGTGTGTTCTTGGGTAAGTCTTTTAACTTCTAGACTTCAGTTTCTTCATCAGTAAAATGAGATAGCCTCCAAGAGCTAGAAGCCTCCTTCTAGCTCTATAGCTATGACAGTATGATCTGAATGGCAGTAGCAGGAACATCTAGGGTAATCAGAGACCTTGGAGATAGGATAAGCCTGGCCCTTCCTCATACCCACTTTAAAAACAATAACTACAACCAAGGCTCATGGCCCATCACTGAGAGATCTAATTTTAATTCCTATGATTTGATGAAGTATGTCTTAGAAAAACCATATACTAGCAGAAGACATGGGTTCAAATTATAACCTCTGAGCCTCATATTTTTCATCTGTAACGTGGAGATAATACCAGCCACATGTAGTTCTTGTGAAGATCAAATAGAACAAGAATCAATCAGAACTGTGAAAGAACTTGAGAATTGAAAAGTGCACTCTCTCTCCTCCCCCCTCTCTTTCTCAAAGCCTTTATCCCCTATATCTTAACTAGTGAAACAGCTTCCTAACTAATCTTTTCACGTCATGTCTGTACCTTCTCCTGCCCTTGTTTTATTGCATTTCTCTGATAAAAATCCTACAATGGGGCCAAGCCAATATAATAAAAATGACAATTCTACCTAAATTAATTTACTTATTCAGTGCTATACCAATCAAACTACCAAAAAATATTTTGTAGAGCTAGAAAAAAAAGAGTAACAAAATTCACCTGAAAAACAAAAGGTCAAGAATATCAAGGGAATTAATGAAGAAAAATGTAAAGGAAGGTAGCCTCGCAGTACCAGATCTCAAACTGTATTACAAAACAGTAATCATCAAAATAATCTGGTACTGGCTAAGAAATAAGAGTGATGAGTAAGTTAAATAGATTAGATACATAAAACATAGTAGCAAATGACCATAGTGATCTAGTATTTGTCAAAGCAAAATATCCAAGATTTTGGGACAAGACCTCACTATTGGATAAAAAATTCTAGGAAAATAGAGCACCAACCCTAGAGTCAGGAGAACCTGAATTCAAATCTGTCCTCAGACACTTGACACGTACTAGCTGTATGATCCTGGATAAGTCACTTAACCCCAACTGCCCAGCAAAGAAAAAAAAAGTTGCTAGAAAAACTGGAAATTAGGCATAGACCAACATCTCAAAGTGTTTACCAAGATCAGATCAAAATGGGTACATGATTTGGACATAAAGGGTGATACCTTAGGCAAATTATGGGAGCGTGGAATATTTTACCCATCATGGATAAGGGAAGAATTTATGACCAAACAAGAGATAGAGAATATTATGTGATGTAAAATGAGTAATTCTGATTATGTTAAAAAGGTTTTGCACAAACAAAACCAATGTGGCAAAGATTAGAAGGAAGGCAGAAAACTGGGAGTGCGGGTAGAATTTATAGCAAGTTTCTCTGATAAAGTTCTCATTTTTCAAACATGTAGAGAACTGAATCAAATTTATAAGAATACGAGTCATTCACCAATTGATAAACAGTTAAAGGATATGAACAGGCAGTTTCCAGAAGACAAAATCAAAGCTATTCTAAATGCTTTAAGTCATTATTAGATAAATACAAATTAAAACAATTCTGAGATACCATCTCATACCTATGAGGTTGATTGGCTAATGTGACAGAAAAGGAAAATGATAAGTGTTGAAGGGGATGTGGCAAAATTGGGGCACTAATGTACTGTTGGTGGGGTTGTGAACTGATCCAGTCATTCTGGAGAGCAATTTGGAATTATGCCCAAAAGATTATAAAACCGTTCGTACCCTTTGACCCATTACTAGGTTTGTATCCCAAAGAGATCAAAGAAAAGAGAAAAGGAACTATTTGTGCAAGAAAATTCATAGCAGCTCTTTCTCTGGTGGCAAAGAATTGGAAATTGAGGAGATATCCCTATATCCTGACTGGGGAATGACTGAACAAGTTGTGGCATATAATTGTGATGGAGATAATATTGTACTACAAGAAATGGCGAGCAAGATGCTTTCAGAAAAATGTGGGATGACTCATATGAACTGATGCAAAGTGAAGAGAACATCGTGTGTAGTAACAGCAATTTTGTACAATGATAGACTTAGAATGATTTAGTTATTCTCAGCAATACAATAAGATAAGACAATTAAGGACTTAGGATGAAAAATGCTATCTACTTCCAGAGAAAGAACTGATGGAGTCTGAATGCAGATTTAAGCATAATTTTAAAAAAATTTCTTGGGGTTCTTTATGTTTGTTTGTTTTGGTCTATGTTTTCTTTTGCTGTAACATGGCTGATATGGAAATGTTTTGTATGACTGCACATGTATAATCTATATGTAATTGCTTGCCATCTCAAGAAGGGTAGAAGGGAGAGAGAGAGAGAATTTGGAACTCAAATTTGATGTTTGGGGCTTGAGGAAAGAGGAACAAACTTGAAACAGATGCCCTCCAACTTTGATAATCAATTAAAGGACAGTAAAAGGATTCCTGTGGAAGAATAAGAGAACAGTAGAGATTAATTGACAAATTTGTAATGGATCCAGTCAGCAAGATTGAATGACTTCCTCCAGTAGAGTTCAGCAGCATGGAAGAAGGGGCAGAAAAAGGGTAACTCAGGGTTAGACTTTGGAAAGAGATGAACAGCAATAAGACTTGGAGGCAAATGATGTGAGGATAGAGATCAGTATAAAGTTAAACTTGTTAACTTCAAGATCAAGATAATAAAGAAAGAAAAGTAAAGTCTGAGCAAGAATGTTGGACAAGGAAAGCATAGAGAGGTGAAGGGTCATATAAGTACGAAGAATAGGTTTAGGAGGAGAAAAGATGAGAAAATAAGAGGCTGTGGTCTGAGAGGAATTTCGGTGTTCTGGATCATGGAGATTGTTTAATGGTGCTCTTTAGAGTAAGACTATCTCTGCGGGGCTTGAGGTGGAGTGAAAGTGTAGATCATGTCAATTGAGTAGATTGATAGCCTGGGAGGCCAGGCTATTTGAGGGGAGATTACACACACACACACATACACACCTGTATGTGAGAGATAGATGTATACTATATATGTAGAATACATACATACTGTCTATATGCGTATTTGTTCATTCATTATTTTATTTGTTCATTTATTTATTTAGGGATATGGGGTGGGGACCTGAGGCCTTGAAGCTACATGTGGCCATTTAGATCCCCTTAATAAAAGGATTTGTTCTGTGAAGTTTGGATTCAATTAAAGGGCTCCTCCCTTTGGGATGAGATGGAGTTGGGATTGAGGATCTGATTATAGACTAGCTGGGTGGCTCAGTGGTGAGAGACCTGTGTCTGGACTCTCACTAGTTATAGTAAAATAAAATCTAGCAGTAGTTGTGGGATGGTTATTTTATTTTATAGGAATTAATTGGGACATAACATCTTGTGGTCTCTCTAAACTACAGCCATCAGACTATGGTAAAAATGTCTGTATCAGCAACTTTCAAAGTTTCCATTAAGAGTGTATTATTGGGACAGTTTGGTGGCACAGTGGACAAAGCGCTGGCCCTGGAATCAGGAGGACCTGAGTTCAAATTTGGCCTCAGACACTTCCTAAGTGTGGCTATAGGTAAGTCACTTAACCATTTTTGCCTCAGTTTCCTCATCTGTAAAATGAGCTGAAGAAGGTAATGGCAAACCACTCCAGTATCTTTGCCAAGAAAACCTCAAATGAGGTTACAAAGAGCCAGATAGGACTGAAAAGCAATTGAAAAACACATTACATCTTTACAAACAAAATTGCTGAAATTTGTGATTCACTCCTTCAATGAAAGGAGGCTGGTGTGGTAGAGTTTGTTTGCCAGTATTCCAGCTCTAATCCTGCTTCTGCTTAACTGTGGCAAGTAATTAGGCAAGTCATTGAAACTGTTTTGTAAATTAATAGCTAGCATTTATAAAGCGTTGTAAGGTTGCCAAAGCACTTTGCATACATTCTGTCAGGAGGCCCTCACTACAAAGAAACTGAGATTGAGAGAGGTTGAGTGGCCTGCCTCGGTCCCAGGATCTCACTGCCAGCATCTGGGGCAGAATTTGGACTGGAGTCTTCCCAATTCAAAGTCCGCCACTCAATCCACTAGATCACCCCGCTCCCGCTTAGTGGATGGCATCAAATGACCGGAAGACCCTTTCCAGTACTACTGCTTTATGATTCTAAGAAATGTGCTTGAAAGAATTCTGACCAATCCATTATAGAAAGCAACATTGGAATTATGGGGAAAAGAGTGACTAAGCTGTCTAAATCTTCTGACTCAAGAGATTGCACTACTAGACACATGCCTTAAGGAGGGCAACAAGAGAAAGGCCTCATAGGCACCAAGATATTTATAGTAGCACTTTTTTATGATTGCACAGAACTAAAGTAGATGTTCATCGATTCCGGGATTGCTAAATAAATTGTGGTATAGGAATGTAATAGAACATTATTGCTGTGCTGTAATAGGATGTTAAGAATATGAATACAGGGGGCATAGCCAAGATGGCGTCTGGAAAGCAGGGACTTGCATGAGCTCCCTGCCAGGTCCCTCCAAAAACCTATAAAAAATGGCTCTCAACAAATTCTAGAACTGCAGAACCCACGATATAGCAGAGGAAAGCAGGGCTCCAGCTCAGGACAGCCTGGATGGTCACTGAGTAAGGTCTATTACACGGAACTGGGAGCCGAGGGGAGCAGAGCCCAGCTTGAGCCGCGCCTGGACCAACGAGACCGGGAGCCCAGTGGAACAAGCCCTAGCATCCTGAATCAGTGAGCTGTGGCAGTTACCAGACTTCTCAACCCACAAACACCAAAGACAACAGAGAAGAACTGCAGAACCCACGAAATAGAAGAGGGAAACAGGGCTCCAGGCCAGGACAACCTGGATGGTCGCTGGGTAAGGTCTATATCACATTGAGCTGGGAGCGGAAAGGAGCAGAGCCCAGCATGGGCCGTGCCAGGACCAACCAGATGGGGAGCCGGGTGGAACAGGCCCTAGCGCCCTGAATCAGTGAGCTGTGGCAGTTACCAGACTTCTCAACCCACAAACACCAAAGACAACAGAGGTTAGTGGGAAAAGCTGCGGGGACAGAGTGAAAGGAGTTCCCGGTTTGGCCACTGCCCCAGGGGCAGCAGAGGTGGTGCAGTTACAGAACTACAGCAGCAGTTGCTTCTGGCCCTAGGCCCACCTGGTGGGAGGAATTAAGTGGCGGTTCAGAGCAGGAGTGCAGAGCCTGCTTAAGATCTGAGTCAGGTCCAGGTTGGCGGTTCTTGGGGGTGGAGGAGCGCTGGTGTGGCAGAGCTGGCTGTATAGAAATAGCTCTGAAAACAATGCATCCCCTCAAGCTTGGAACAAAGTACTCTCTACTCTATAAGCAGTCGTACCCCAATGAAAAACTCAAGGGTCAAGTAGTTGGCTGGGAACATGGTCAGGCAGCAAAAACGGACTCAGATTCAGACTCAGACTTTGGAATCTTTCTTTGGTGACAAAGTAGACCAAAACATACAGCCAGAAGAACTTAACAAAGTTAAAGAGCCTACATCAAAATCCTCCAAGAAAAACATGAACTGGTCTCAGGCCATGGAAGAGCTCAAAAAGGATTTGGAAAAGCAAGTTAGAGAAGTAGAGGAAAAATTGGGAAGAGAAATGAGAAGGATGTGAGAAAACCATGAAAAACAAGTCAATGACTTGCTAAAGGGGATCCAAAAAAATACTAAAGAAAACAACACCTTAAAAAATAGACTAACTCAAATGGCAAAAGAGCTCCAAAAAGAGGAGAAGAATGCCTTAAAAGGCAGAATTAGCCAAATGGAAAAGGAGGTCCAAAAGACCACTGAAGAAAATACTACCCTAAAAATTACATTGGAGCAAGTGGAAGCTAGTGACTTTATGAGAATTCAAGATATTATAAAAACAGAACCAAAGGAATGAAAAAGTGAAAGACAATGTGAAATATCTCATTGGAAAAACCACTGACCTCAAAAATAGATCCGGGAGAGATAATTTAAAAATTATTGGACTACCTGAAAGCCATGATCAAAAGAAGAGCCTGGATATCATTTTTCAAGAAATTATCAAGGAGAACTGCCCTGATATTCTAGAGCCAGAGGGTAAAATAGAAATTGAAAGAATCCACAAATCGCCTCCTGAAAAAGATCCCAAAAAGAAAACTCCTAGGAATATTGTCGCCAAATTCCAGAGCTCCCAGATCAAGGAGAAAATACTGCAAGCAGCCAGAAAGAAATAATTTTAGTATTATGGAAATATAATCAGAATAATACAAGATCTAGCAGCTTCTACACTAAGAGATCGAAGGGCTTGGAATGCGATATTCCGGAGGTCAATGGAGCTAGGATTAAAACCAAGAATCACCTACCCAGCAAAACTGAGTATCATGTTCCAAGGCAAAATATGGATTTTCAATAAAATAGAGGACTTTCAAGCTTTCTCAGTGAAAAGACCAGAGCTGAATAGAAAATGTGACTTTCAAACACAAGAATCAAGAGAAGCATGAGAAGCCTCCAGATAACTACACAAGATTGCAAATGCCATGACTATTTTCCCACATCCACGTTTGCTTGGGCTAACTTTACTTGCCATACTTGTCCCTTCTGTTACTAACACTTATTCCCTCTCTTCCTTCACAAAGTCTTTTTCTGAATCTTTCTAATTCACTTATTTTATAATATTATAGGGACGAGACCTGTGATTCCATCCATGTACGAAACTCCCTTTACCAGTGGAGGTCAGTACATTCACTTTAACTCAGTGTAGTTTTAGAGGGTGACCTTGCCAGGGTCAAACAGCCAACATATATGGGATATGGGCCTAGAACCCATGTCCTACTGGTTCTGAGACTGGTTCTATGTCCATTATGTAACCATGCAATATTATGTATTTATATATCATAGATACACAATATATAATATATATATATAATATATACATGTATAATACACATTGATATTACATATTTAACAGTAATGTGAATGCCTCACATCTATATCACACTTGGAGACTGGCAAAGTACTTTGCCTACCTTATCTCATTTAATCCTCACTTCCTAGGCAGGGACATAATAGATATTAGAATAATCCTCGTTTTACCAATGAGCTAGCTAAGCTTCAGAGAGTGGGCAGAATTTGTCCAGGGTCAAACAGCCAGTCTGTGTCAGAGGTAAGCCTTGAACTCTGGTGCTAAAGCTGGCCCTCTGTCCATTATGGAACAGCAACTCTCATATGTTGTTATATATTTAATAATAAGATAATAACTTACATTTACACAGGACATTACCATTGCAAAGTATTTTTTCTGCACTATCGCACCTATCCTGGCAGGTAGTCTGATGATCATCCCCCCTTTACAGATGAGATAACAGAGGATTTGTCCAAGGCTTGTAAGTGTCCAAGACAGGATTTTCACTCATTTCCTCTTGACTACAAGCACAATGCTCAACATGCTATGGAGTTATCCATCTATGGATCTTACCCCTATTAGAATCTAAGCTCCATGAAAAGATGGACCTCATCCAGTGATCTGTGTACAACACAGAGTTAATATATATCTGTCAGGTGAAAAAATGAATGAGTTTTCTGAGGTCCTGAGAGATGTTATAACATGCCTTAGGTCCCAGGGCTCGATATCTCTTGCTGTAGATTTCCACAGGTAATAAAATTAAAAGTTTCCACTCAGATTTCCTTGCTTCCTCTGATATCCACCTAGGTACCAAAAGAGACAATGTGGCATAGCGGAAGGAGAATTCAGCTCGAAGTCAGAAAACTCCCAGCTCTGTCTGGTCCTGGAAAGCCAAATCATTTCTCTGGGTCTCAGTGTCCTTATCTGTCGAATTGCACTAATAATAATTGCGCTGCCTGGGTTTTGGGGAGAAAAGTATCTTGTAAACTGAAAGACTGCCAAAGTGGGAATCATTATCACTATTATTATCATTGCAACACAATTACTAATAAAATAAATCCATCTTTAAAAAAAAGAATATGAATACAGAGCATCATGGAAAGACTCACATGAAGTGACATAAACATAACCTGGAAAATAACATACACAACGACTGCCACAATGTAACTGGAAACAACAGCAAATGAAACACAATGCTGTGAAATCATAAAGATCAAACGATGCCAAAGAAGAGAAATGGCACCTCCCCCTTCTTTGCAGAGGTGTTGCCAATATGCTGGTTGGTTTTTGGTGAACTTCTTTCTTCTTTTTTTAATCTTTAAAATTTAAGCTCTCCGGGGCAGGACAGAGGGAGAGTATACAGTGGTAAATGTAGGTGATGTAAAAACAAAATGTATCAATAAAAACTTATTTAAAAAAAAAAAAGGTATGGTCAAATCCTTCACACGGCATCAGCTTTTGAATTAATGAAAAAACCGAGAACGCAACAGAGAGTAATAGATTAAACTCTCACTAGAAAGAGTAAGATAGGTACTGTGACTTCAGTAGAGAACGACCAAAACTTGCAGAAGAGTTCATAGAACTTTTAGGTGGGCAAGGGCAGATTCCATCGTTAACAATTATCTGCATCTTGAAGCCCTGGAGCATAGGGAAGTGGCTGAGCTGGGCAGCTGGTACTCACTAGCGGCTCAGTCACGTGACCGTGACGGTCTAACAAAACCGCACAGCTCTTTCTCAGCAGGTAAGGGCCCGCGCCACGCTGGCTAAGGCGGTGGAACACACCACCTGGCAGCCGCGAGTCAGTGAGCCCTCCCACCCAGGCCTAGGAATAGAACCGCCCGCCCTCCTAGAAGAGACACACCTCCCCGCAGCCGTTCTTTCATTGGCCTACAGCACTTACTGGCCTTTGTGACGTCAGGGACTGGAAATTGCAGAGAATCCAGATTAGGAGGGTGAAGTAAACCCAAAGCGAATGTGGAATCGAACGCGAGGTGGGCAGGGACTGTGGGGAAGGCGTGCTGGAGGCCCGCGAGGGGCGGGGCTTTGTGCGCGGAGTCCGTGACGAGGTCTGGGAAGGGGCGGGGTGTTACCGGCTCCGGGATCGCGGAGGTACCCGAAGCGAGGTAAATCGTTCTTGTCGAGGAGGTATAAAACGGAGTTGCTGCGTGCTCCAGCTAGCTCTTTGGGCCGCCGGTCTGCTGTCAGTCATGTCCCTGAGAAGCAGCCTCTCGAGGCTTCTTCAGAAGCAAGCGCATTCCGTGCTCAAGAAATCCGTTCACTCGGTGGCCGTGATCGGAGCCCCCTTATCCAAAGGGCAGGTGAGACCGGGGACTTCGCGCCAGAGTGTGCGGGGGGCAGGACCTCCTCCCCCCTTTTCCTGGAAACCAGGGCACAGCATTTCCCCGGCGGAGCATCTGGGCGGGCAGCCTCACCGATCTTCCCGCTGGAGGATGGAGTGGGGGAGGGGAGAAGCCGAGCTCAAGGGTTTCACCCTTTGGGGAGAGGTTCGGGAGGGAGCACGTGGGGTCTTCCTAGGAGTGCAGTGAAGCCGGTAAATTTCCGCTTTACGCGCTCCAAGTTCGGAGGAAAGCGAGAGAGAACACGAGGATCTCCCTTGTTAGGGATGGTTGAAAAGAGAGAGATGGTTTCCCCACTGGGGCTGGAAGAGGAGAAATGGGCGGTTCCCCCCACCGCCCAGACCCGGGTAGCATCGGATAGCATGGAAGCAAAACCACCTAGTGAGGATTTAAGGGTGGGGGTTGCCGGGAGGGGGATTCGTCTTAGATTGGGAGAAGGCATTGACGGAGAAGGTCAGTAAGTGGAGAAGATTTGAAGGTGCTACTAGCTTAGGGAGGGGTTGTTTTGTTCTCCTTTAGATAGAAGTAGGGGCGGGGTGTAGTGGAAAGAGCAGGTCTTGGGAATGGGGAGATTGAGCTAATCCTAGCTCTGTGACCTTTAATAAATTGTTTTACCTCTCTGACTAGTCTCGATTTCCTTATTTGAAAATGAACGGGACTTAAATCTCTAACTCTGAAGTTCTGTAATCAAATTGATTGTGGCTCTTTTCAAAGTGAAGTATGTGGTGATGTTAACTCGATTTTTCCAATTCTGGTGTCCTCTACCCTCATACCCTAGCATTTTCATGAGCTAATAAAGTCTTAGGGAATGGGTGTTATTGCTCCAAATACTTAATTTAACTAGCATTCACTGACAAATGGATCGTGTGAAGTACAACTTTTCAGAAAGTATCTTCACTCCCAACTTGTCACCAGTATCTACGTGTTTTTGTGACAGAAAAGAAGAGGAGTAGAACATGGTCCTGCAGCCATAAGAGAGGCAGGGTTATTGAAAAGGCTCTCCAACTTGGGTAAGTGATTGTGGTTTGTGTTTGTGCTGTATAAGGTTAACTGGCCGGACTCAAAAGAGGAGAAAGCTTTGAGTCGGTGGTAGGGTATAAACTAATGTGGCAAACCAGGTTATTTTCTCTGAAATCTATTGTTGCTTTCAATTGCATTTTAGCATCAATCGAAATAAACCTTTGAAGTTAGCATATTACAATACTAATTATTAGCACCTTGTGGTGCCAGGGAGTTGGAGCAGAGCTGAACCAAAATTGTTAATGTATGCAGTGTTGCCTTCTGTCCTACAAGTCAAATAAGATGATTTTATAAAGATAAGGAACTAAGTGTTTTGCTAAAAAGTTCTCTCATCTTGCTCAATGCTGTCATAGCAGTGCCACTTATGACTCACCATAGTCTCACACCCATTTCCTTTTTTAAAATCCTACAATTGTCTGACCCCTTCCCAGGGCAACATAGGGAAATCATACCATATTAGTATTAGTATATTAGTATTATTAGAATAATTGACATATGTGAGCATTACCTAACAACTAGCAAAAAATGAAAAAGTAGTCACTAGATGATGCATGATAATAGACAAGGTTTAGAAAAGTAAAAAAAAATTTAGAAAAAAAGAAAATAGTGACTAACATATCAGTCATGACATTTTATTGTATCAGTCATGGGAAAACAATGTGGATAATTGAAATTTTCCAATTTTATCCATAGGTTTCAGCTTATTCCCTTATAAGTCCTTTTACCAAAGCTGCCAACAAGTAACGACTGAGTTTTCAGTATATTGAAGTGTTTGAGTGAGTTGGATTGTTCAACCACTCCAATTGCCCCTTCCCCCTACCTTATCCTGACTCACTGTCTAGTTGAGTTTCCTGTTATAAACACTCCTCTTATGTGAGAAGTTGTATCAAAGGATCCTTCATTCTTCCTCCTTCCTCTTTCCCCCCTCCAAGTTCAACCAAAGATAGGGCTCTGGCAAAAACATCTCTCTCTACCATCTTATATTCTTTTATCCCCTCCTTCCATGGTATTCTTCCAACTGCTTTTTGAACAAGTATACCCAGACTAGCCTGTTAGTTCACTGTTTATAGAAAAACAAGTACCCCTGATTCCAAGGAGAGAGACTTTAGACTTAATTGAGAGAGCCCAAGCATAGAAAGATACAGTTACCACCTTGGGATCTGTAGGCTACAATGGCATTTCAGCAACACAGCCCTGACACTTGATCAGCCCAAACCTCATTCCCAGTATCCTGGCCCTATTTCTTCTGGTAGCTGCTTTTGATCATACTACCCCACCTAGGTTTCTCATGGTTATCTTTCCTTCTCCATCTCTGTGTTTCTTCCTTGAACTCCTTTTTTGAGATTGGGTTGAGATGGGATCCACCCAGACCAGCTTCATTGGGCTGCTAGCCTTTGCTGCCTCTAGCTTCAGGCTTAACTATATTCATTTGCTTGGGCTAATGCTGTATTTTTCCCCCAGAAAGAGCAGGAATCATTACCTTAGTTACCTCTCTAGTTCTCCTTTCTTTGGGACTTGGCTTTTGAGGCCCTGCTGGAGACAAGAGCAGAGTCCTCATCCTTTAACAGTTTTTCATGGTATAGGTCTGGGCTCCTCAGTGAGAGAACTAGCTCCTAACTTGTGGTGGCTATTCAATATTTGTCAGAACTTCATCTCTACAAATTAGGCCAATAATTTGCCCAATAATTACCAAATAGTTATGGAGTTCAGGGTTCTCCAGTTTGTCTTCATACTATTAAGTCTTTCCTGGCTTTAAAAATAAATGAGTGAGTAGTATGGAGGCAATCAAGTTGGTTGGGTGAAGTTTGGTATTTCTGCCGGATGCTCAGTAAATGCTTTTATGGTCATTTCTTGTGAAAATAGTCGTTCGAAATCTCACCTCCTTTACTAGATGCAAGGTGATCCTTACTTCTGAAAGAGGCTCACCATTTACTAGGTGCAAAATGGGTCTCATTAACATACAACTTTACATGTATGTTGCAGATAATTTAAATGCTTGTTGTTTATCTGCTTTCCTGACTTTCACTCTCTACGTGTTGTTGGAGCTGCTGATGACAGGTGAAGATACCTAAAAGGCAAAGGGAGGGAGAAATCTCGATAATTATGTCATGGCTACAGAATAAGGAAAACACATATCTTGTATAATATGCATAATAAGGGCTCAATAAATATTTGTTGACCAACTGATTTGAACTCTTGTGAAAGAAAGATCCTGAGAAGTCACAATAACAAAATCCTCTTGTTATATTCTAGACTAGATTTTGCAGCAGTCCAAGAAACCTTATCTAACTCTTTTTTGAAAACTCCAGAGAAGGAATTCCTACAACCTTAGTTAGAAATTTCTTGAGTCAGGAAAGTTGATTTGTGTATCTAACTTGGGTTTATTCTGTTACTGTAAACAGCAGTGGCTGTTCTCTCATTTTCAGGAGATCATTTCTTGGTATCTTTTGTTTTTATATCACCTACATTTTCACAGTGTTTCTTTTTCCCTTCTAGAAAGCCACCCCTTTTAACCACAACAAAAAAAAGTTCAAAACTAACCAACATGAAAATTTAATGTTATACGCAGCATTCTATGCCATAGTCCCCTACCTTCAAAAAGAAGCAGAGGTGGGTGCTGTCTCCTGTCTCTTCTTTGGGGACCAGGCTTGGTCATTCAATTTTTATTGCTTTGTTCTTTCCATTTACATTGTTCTTGTGTATATTGTTTTCCTGACTCTGCCTACTTTATATTGGTTCCTATAAATATTCCATTCTTCTTTGAATTATTCACTATTTCTAACAGTATGGCAAATATACCATTACAGTCATGTGCCACAACTTGCTTAGCCATCCCCTAATCAATGGGTACTTGTTTTATTTCCAGCTCTTTACTGCCACAAAAAGTGTTGGTGTCCTAGAAGCCAGCTTAGCTATTTCTGTTTTAAAATTGTCCCCTCTTTTTCTCTGAAATTCTATGCTTTTAAGCTCAGGAAGATGTCCAGCTGTTAAAACTAACCTAAGTATCCTTAGGCAACCATTAATTTTATGTCCTTCAGTCTTTTTTTATGGTGGGATATTTAAATTCCAACAAAATTGGGGAAAATCTGGACTTAACATCCTGATCTCCCAGATGTATTTTTTAATAAGTTTATTTATTTTACTTTTAGTTTACAACACTCAGCTCCACAAGTTTTTGAGTTCCAAATTTTCTTGCCCTCCCTCTCCTCCCCACTCCCCTCCAAGACAGCATGTAATCCAAGTAGGTTCTGCAAATACCTTCACATTGAATTTATTTACATAATAGTCCAATTGTAAAGAAGAATCATAACCAATGGAATGAATCATGAGAAAGAAGCAAAACAAAAAAAGAAGGAAAAAAGAGCAAATAGTTTGCCTCAATCTGCATTCAGACTCCGTAATTGTTTCTCTGAATATGCATACCTTTTTCCATCATGAGTCTTTTGGAGCTGTCTTTGAACCTTGCATTGAAGACAGGAGTCAAGGTAGTCCTTACGGATAACCATGTGTCTGTAAACATGTATAATAGTATCCTGGTTCTGCTTCCCTCTCTTAGCATCAATTCATATATGTTCTTCCAGATTGTAATGAAGTCCATCTGCTCCTCATTTCTTA
Source organism: Trichosurus vulpecula (assembly GCF_011100635.1). NCBI lineage: Eukaryota > Metazoa > Chordata > Mammalia > Diprotodontia > Phalangeridae > Trichosurus > Trichosurus vulpecula. The sequence goes on from NC_050580.1 coordinate 225,975,948, forward strand.
TAGCACAATAGTATTCCATTACATTCATATACCACAATTTGTTTAATCATTCCCCAGTTGATGGATATCCCCTTGATTTCCAATTCTTTGCCACCACAAAAATACCAGGTGTATTTTTTTTCTTTTTGCTGATGTCTAAATAGGACACCTTAATCCTTTGCGGCTTGAAAAATCACATTTTAAAAGAAGTATTATTCTACAGCTTGGCTAGCTGTCTTCTAATAAAATTTGAACGATCTTAAGCATTTCTAAAATGAGTGTTTTTTACTGCACAACCTTATAGCTGGGCCTTTCTTTTTTACTTCTTTGTGTGTATTTATTAAGCAGTAGGATTTTTGAGTCAAAGGGTATGGACATTTTAGTAATTTTTAAGCATGATTTCAAATTGCCTTTTAAAATAGTTGAACCATATTCACAGCTTAACCAACAATGTATTAACACTTCTCCAACAGTGACTATTTCCATCCTTTCTCATATTTGCGAATTTCCTGGATGTGAGGTAAAACCTTGGAGTTGTTTTGATTTGAATTTCTCTTATTTGTGTCTTAGTGGTTAATTGAAATTCTTCTTTTGACAATATTTGTTCATGTCCTAGGCTTATCCAGTGGGGAGTGATAGGTACTCTCTTTTGGTCCCCTAGTGTCCTTTGAAGTAGACTGTTTTCTGTGAGCTATACATTGTGGAGGTGGCAAAAACAGATTCTGGAAATGGACTTGAAGCTGTAAATGGCTCTGACCTTGGCACTAACTCTGCCGAGTCACCCTGAGGGCGTGAGGCCATTCTAAAAGTAGACCATCCTTCAGTGCCTAAACAGCAGGGACAACAAAGTCCCTCACCATCAAGATCTAATTCCTTCATATACTTAAAAGTTCTTATAGATATAGAGATAGAGATAGATATAGAGATATATGTTACAATCTCTCCTGTATTAAATCACTATAAATTTCTTGGCTTATATTCCTTCACTCTCTTACCCATTATAACATCTAATTGAATTCATGTCTCTTCATGAAATAGTAAGAGTTTTTAAAAGACAAATTATGTCAGACTTAGGGTTTCTTTTTGAAGTATTACCAGTTATATGGATGAAAGATCTTTTCTCCTTTCTTAAACTGATGCTACCTCTTTAAATTGGTTTCTACATATTTTTAAAAGGCTCATTTTCAACTGAAGAAAGCAATCTTTTACTTTGGTAATTGACCTTTTAATTGCTTAAGGGTTCCACAATTTTTAATTGGACCAAGTGGCTATAATGTATATTAAAAAAAAAAAAATTTTCCTTGAGGGCTATTCTGACAGGCAGAGGTTTCTTCCTTCTGCACAGGGGGTGTTTGTGAAGATTCATTTCTGGCTGCTGCATTAAGTAGGATGGAACATTTCATATTGTTATACCAGAAGCGAGTGAGGCACTCCACAGAGTATAAGTTTTAAATGGAGAATTTATTAGCCGGCGGCCATTGGGGCTTCAACCCAAATCAGTGGCGAAGTGAAAGTGTAGTTTATATAGAGAATACAGAGTACAGTGGTTAATTATCTCTTGAAACATTATTTTACAGACTCAGCACGCCTGTACCTTTTATGACCATGATCAAAAGAACCTCCTCAATAGATTGTAGATAGCTGTCAAACGAAAGTACAACCCAGGATCCCTGTCTCCAACTTGCCATAACTCCCACAGGAAAAGCTCAAGATAAGGCAGAGGTCATATAATTCAACGTAATATCTAAGGCCGAGGCTTTCATCCTTTATGGCCATAGACGGACCAAGGGATGCTCCAGCTTAGTCTGTTGACACAGGATAGAGACATCTCTGAACCCATTCAGTTAGATAAAGGAAGACCGTTTTGCATCAGGCTTTTCCTGGTAATTAGCTTACATTCCTTGGAAAAGTCACAGAGCCCTGGGACGTTTGCTAGAATCCAAAAGGTCTGAGTCCACTCTTTAGTATGCAAAACTGGGGTTTGTAGTTAGGGGCTGGGGGCAGGGTTTTTCCAGCAATAGCTGGCTACTCAGGTATCACAATATCACTTCCTTTATTCATTCTTTACGTTCCTATTATTTTGGCATTTTTGAACCCCAACTTAGGGAGATCCCTATCCAATAGTGAAATTTCGGTTTTTATTGTTCTACCCTTTTCATTTTTTAAATAGGATTTATGTTTTCATTACATACCTAATTACTGATTTGTCCAGTACAGCCTATCAGCAGTCTCACATGGAATTCTGTAGTAGCTAAATCCAGAACCCTCAGAATTCTTCCAGCCTTCCTGGAACAAAAATAGTGAGAAGCTGTAATAGTTGGAATCATATAATATTACCAAGCAATGCTAATGTCATCCAAAGCCTACAAGGCACTAAATAAAAAGACAGCTAGGTGGCATAGTGGATAGAGCACAGGACCTGGAATCAGGAAGACCTCGGTTCAAATTTGACTTCTGTCAGTTCCTGGCTGTGTGATCCTGCTGTTTGGGATGCATTTTACGAATCCAAGAATTAAAAACAGGCATCTCAAGGTGAAAGTAGAAAGGAAAATTTATTACGATCCTGCGGGAAAGGGCAACTCGGACACCAAAAGGACTGGGGGTCCTCTCAGTGTCAGAGCGCACTGGACACAGAAAATTGGGGTGTTTATATAGGTCCCTAACCGCAGTTCCCCCTCCCAACCTCCTTCCTCTCAGCTTGCAGATGTAAGCTTTGAGGGTACAATCTGGACACGATAAATCTATCCTAGGGACAATGGCAAGGAACAAACAGTATGGTTATTTTTGAGAAGCAGGTGATGGACATAACCTTCCCACTATTCTTATCCCATTCTCCAATCAATCTGAAATGATAAATCTATCTTAATGACAATAACAATGAACAAATGGTTTAGTTATCTGTGACAGGCAGAAGCCAGATGTTGGTTACTTCATCTTCACATCTGTGGCAAACTAGCCTTTCCCATCACCCATACATCTGTGACGGATATCCCCAGCACCCTTGCACCTTGTCTTCCATCATTCATACCTAACTGGTCTTGCACGTCTTCATTGCACCTGGCTTTCCGGCTTTTCATCCGTTTTTCTGCTGAGCTGAGGGTCCCTTATCCTGGGGTCAATACACAGGGGGTGAGCATCCTGTGTCCTATCCTTACTTTCAGAGGATTTTATGGTTGCTGACTTATTCACCTCAACCCTTCTTTCTTTCAGGCCTCTCGGCATTAGGTAAATACACAGGATGCGAGCATCCTGTGTCTGTTCTTAACCTCGGGGGCCTTACGGTCACTAGCTTAGCTTATGGAGGGGAAAACATCTAAGTAGAGAAATGGCTTTACAGAAAGGAAAATAAGTAGAGAAATGGGACTCACTATCCTACCTATTTCTATTTATTTAATTTGTCCTCTTTTATGAGAGGTCTTCACTCGTTCCACACACTGCATAAGTCGTTGAACCTCCATTTGCCTCAGTTTCCTTAACTGTTAAATGGAGATACTAATAGCACCTGCCTCCCAGGGTTGTTGGGAGGATAAAATAGATAAAAAAGCACTTATGACAGTGCCTGGAACACAGCAGGCACTATATCCTTCCCTCAAAAAAAAAATACCAAGGAGCTCTCCGTCTAAATATATGAAAATGACATCCCATGGAAAGCAATTTTTTCCAACTTGGGCCTGTTTTCTCCAACCCTGATGCCTCAGGTACCCAGTGTTGCCATGAACAATTTAAATTTTCTGCTTTTTTGAATAACTATCCAAAGTTGTTTTTCTTTTCTCAGTAGAATAGCGGAAGGTTCTTGGTACATCCTCTCATGGATCTATTCATTTCAGATGGCACAAAGAGCCCAAAGGACCCACTTAAAGAGGCATTGCCCTGGTAGACTCAGGGTCCTTGTCCCTTTTTTTTTTGTATTTATTTAGTATTTAATTTTTCCCCAGTTACATGTAAACAACAGTTTTTAACATTTGTTTTTAAAATTTTGAGTAGTTCTCTCCCTTCTTAGCCCCCTGCCCCACATTGAGAAGGCAAGCAATTCCACAATAGTCATGTTGTGAAAGAAACATAAGATTAAAAAAAGCTCAAGAAAAATAAAGTGAGGAAAAAAAATGTTGCTTCAATCTGGTCCTTGTCCCTCTTGCTGGTGTTGGTTAGTCATAACAGCTACAGCAACTTTTTGATGAGGGTTTCCATTTTAGAATATGGGAATTCTCTGAGGGAGAACTGTAACTATATCAGATAACTTAAATTTTAAGTCTCTGCCTTTGTAATTATGGTAGCTTGCAAGTCTCAGTACTTGGCTTTCACTTCAATCAAGACATCTATTTTTAAGACAATAGGAGTATAGAAATGAGTAGTTGGAGAACTAGTTTTGGAGTCACTGACACTGAGCTTCCTGCCACTGGTATATACTGACCTTCTGATTCTTGGCTATTCACTTAACCTTTCATTGGCCCCAGGCAACTGTCTAAAAGGATTAAGGATTTGCCCTGGTAGAACTTTCACTGGGCACTCCCAACACTAACAAAATCACGTGTCTTTTAGTGGCACTCTAGGCTCCCTTTATCACTGGTGCTTTATCAGACACTAACGGTGCTATCTATCTTCCTGGATGAGACCAAAGAATCTGGCTTGTTTCTGTGACAACTGTTGACTAAAGAACTGAAGTTTTATCTGTAAGAAAGATGTGAGTGTCTGAAGTAGGGGAGAGAATAGCTCCATTTAAAAAAGATGAGAATTTCTTTTGTTGCCTAGCAGATGCGTGTTAGGGAATTGTATTTACTTTTAGTTTTAAGTGTTAAGTGATTTTGTCATAACTAGCATTTACATAGCACTTTAAGGTTTGCAAAGTAGTTTACATATGTTATCTCGTTTGATCCTCACAACTTCTAAGAGTCTGGGAGGGCATTTGCCCGGGGACACACAGGAAGTAAGGGTCTTGAATCTGCTTTTGAATTTGGGCCTTTCTGGCTTCAAGTCCATCATTCTAGCCACTGCAGCAACTAGTCTTTGTTCCTGTTTGAAAAGTCCTTGTCATTTTCCAGTTTTTGGACCTCAGCTTTTAATGTTTCTATGACCATTCAGTCCCTTCAGGGTACAACCTCAAGTATTCAAGGGCTGATTTGCTACTAAAAGGGTCATATACAAGCTCAAATCCTCTTGTTCTCATAGCAGCCACAGCTTTTCTTCAATTATTGTTTCTGCTACTGAGGATATTTTTCTTGACAAGGACAATACTTTTTCCAAATTCGTTCTAGTGCCTTGCATTTGCTTCAGATAGTGATGTGTCTTCAGGGAAAGTTAATGGACAGGTGTTTCAGGTCCTGCACTTAGAGGCTGAAATTTAGTTGGGCGCTCATTCTGTAACCTTCTTAGAACATATGCATTTGTACACTGATTGGCATGCTTTTTTTTTTTGCCTCATTTTCTGTGCCTGGAAAGCCCTTGGATTTTCCAATCCTATGATATAGGTATCTGGCCCTATCTGGACCTATCCTCAGAATAAAAGGGAGATTTTGAGTCTTAAATTGGGTTCTTCAAATATCTGATGTTCAACTGGGTATGAACTTTCATTTATGGTTTTGAAGAAACCAGGGAATTGAGTCATTGATTCCTCTCCCTAAATTGTTCTTTAGCAACAAGGCTCCTTTTGACTTACTGATACTTGAACTACTTGCTAGGTTAGTCAACTGCAAGTAAGTATCAGTGGTCTCTCTGGAGAGTGATCCCAGATGTTTATGACAAAGTAGCAGTCTTGCACTAAACTGTCCCTTTATGAAAATTCAAAAAGTATTGTCTCTGAGTACATAAGATGGCCCATTTAAAATAAAATTTGTTCATTATTTGACATATTTTTAGGATTTATGTAATTTTTTTCATCCAGAGAACTCAAGGCTGATTGGATTAATAGGTCTCTGGGTATGTAGGAATGGAGGTTTGTGTTTGCACTGTCTTCCGGAGTTTGCCTTACTTCCATTGAAATCCCATCCATTTGGCTCTTTTTTTTCTTCCTTCCCCTGAGCATTCAGTATTTTTCTTGGGAAGAAAATCTTTTCTGATAAGTAACGATGTTAAGGAAGGTCCCTAATTCCTTCACTCTGTTCTCTCTTTAGTTGTTTTTCCATTTTGATTCTCTTCTATAAAATCCTGATACAAAGAATAAATTGAGTACACAATCCCTCAGCTATTCTCCCATTGAATCCACTCAAGCTTCCGCCTACTATCTGAAGATAGCTTACAATGAAAGGAAAGCTCTACTCAGCCCTTCAGTCAAAGTCTGACAGATTTATTAATATACAATTGTTCTTGCTTAGAAAATAACTGGCAAAGTTTTCCCTACCAGTTGGAATTCTCTGAGTCCAGCAATTTCCACTTACATTCTATAGTAATCTTAAACCAGAAGACCGTTCTACCCCAAAGTAAAACAAAGGGACGTAGCTTAAGTTTAGAAGTTTTAATGTGCTTAAAGAGAAGAATAGCAACATCAGCGCCCAACTTTGGAGGAATATCTTCCTGAACCATTTACTTTGCAGGTTCTTCATCCAAGCTTATTGACTGTGGGTATCAACGAAGACTCTATCCCTAGGCTCTTTATTTTTTTCCCACTCAATTATATCACTTGGTAATCTTGTCATGGGGTTCTGTATAGATGATTCCCAGGCCTAGTCTTTCTTCTTACTTTCAATTGTGTATCACCAACTTCCTTTAAACATCTTGAAATGGATGTCCTTGTAGGCATCTCAAACTCATCTGGTCAAAAATCACTCATCATCTTTTCCCTAAAACCCTCCTATCTTTTGAACCTTCCTATTACTCTTAAGAACACTACCATCCTTCAAATCACTCAGGTCACCAACCTTGGAATCACTCTTGACTCCCTATTTTTACCTTACCTATCTAATTGGTTGCCAAATTTTGTTTTTTCTACCTTCACAACATCCTTCGTATATGTCCTTTCCTCTAACACAGCCAACCATCCAAATTTAGGCCTTCCTCACCTCCTGTCTAGACTGTAATAAGAGAAATGTGATTTTGCCATACACCCGGCAAATTGGCAAAGACAACAAAAGATTGGAAGAGCAAAAGCAGCTTATAATTATACAAATAAAGTGACTAAAATTTCCGTATCTTTTATCCAGAGGCATATACTACTAGGCATATACTCCAAGGAAATCACTGATAAAAAGAAAGAGGCCCCATGTACAACAGAATCAGTATGGCAACATTTTTTATGGTATTAAAAACTGGAAACAAAATAGATAACCATCAGTTGCGGAATGGCTAAACAAATTGTGGTACATGAATATAATAGAATATGATTGTACTATAAGAAACAATGAATTATGAATACAGAAAATGATAGAAACACTTAAATGAACAGATGCTGAGTGACATGAATAGAGCCAAGAGAACAGTGACACCTCCCCACTCCACCCCCACTTCTTTGCAGAGGTGGTGGGAAGGGGAGTCTATGGACATCCCGTATTGTCCTATTTTTTTTCAATATATTCATTGATTTTACTGATTTTTTCCCCCTTCCTCATCTTTTAAAGGAAAGAGTTCTTGTTTTATGGAGTGTCTCAGGAAAGGAGAGGAGAAATGGGGTGGAGAGGAGGGAATTAGGCAATGTAAAAAGAAATCAATAAATTCTTTTAAAAATACATTGACACTCTTAGTTTGGTCTGCATAAATGATAAAATTTGAATCTTATTTTTAAGGACTCAGTATCCTTCCCTGAACTTAATTAAGTCTTCTAGTCAAGGGAAGTTTATTGATCAAGCAAGACCAAGGAGTTTAGAGTAGGACCCCGTCATAATTTTATTTCTTGATATTTTATACTACAGCTGAGGACTTAGTGCTCTGTGCCTTCAGGGAGGATGGTGTCCTTGTGGAAAAGAATCCTTATTAAATTAATTAATTGGATCCCTGCCTTCTTAAGTGATAGAGAATGGTGCAGAAAAAAGAGAAGGAACACCAAAGACAGGCCCATTTCCTACTATTTTGCTTTAGGGTTAATCTTGGCACTTTGTAGCTTTTGTTTTTCTGCTCTTGGTATTTTTATTTTGGTTATCTCTGGGCTCCTGAAAGGACTAAACTTTGTTCACTCTTTGAAGTTATCAACGTCTTAAAGTAGTTTTGGAGTTGGAAAGTATGGTGTTAGAAATGAGGCTCTCACTGCTCTTTCATATTTGGAATTCTTTCCTTGAAAACGTGTTCCATATGGAGAACCATATATGCAAGCACCACAATGCTCTAAATAAAAACAGTACAGAAGGCGAGTGAGCCCAAGACTAAAGGCAGTGTCCCATCACTGAATCCATAGGGCAGACATCCGCAGAAGTGGAATGTGACGGAGCCAGACAGAGTTGCTGTTGGGCAGCTCTGCAGGATTGCTCACCTTTGTACAAGGGAGAACTCTGGATGGGTTTGGGGGTTGGAGAAGGTAGATACGATTGTGATGTGTGTCTTTTTTCTTATCTCCCATCTGTATACAAACAAAACTACCCAAGTTTCTTTGAAAACTTTATCTCCTTAGGTTATAGTGGCAAAGAATAAAAATGCCCTTTCCTCTGCAGCTTTCCTTCAGGCCCATGTACTTGGCCTTCTGCCTTGAACCTCTATGTTTTGGTTGTCGAAACTATCTATCTCTATAGATATACTCTCTGTATGTGTGCGTGTGTGTGTGTGTGTGTGTGTGTGTGTGTGTACACATATATATGTACAGATAATAAATCTTTTAGCAAGGTTTGTGAAGGGGGGGACAGGATCTAATTAACCTGTGAGTATTTTTATCATCAGAATTCTCATTATTTTAGTCACAAACCATCCCATCTCTTTGATTACAATGAATACCCATAAATATTATTAATAGTAATAAGCTCACATTGTAGAAAGAGGTGACTGGTTATATAGATTCTTAGTTTCGTTTTCCAAGTCTGAATACTGTAATTAATCAAGACTGATATTCCCAAGAATAGGTTAGAGTCTTGTTTCCCAAGTTGATGTGACACAATTAGGGCCAAAATTCTAACAGGACGTAGATAGTAGGAAATATTATTGCCTTGTGCATACCTTACAGAGAAAACTGTCTAGGCTGAACATTAGAGGCATTCTGTGAATTTGTAGTTGTGCGACATGGGACCTCCACCTTGAGCTAATTCCCTGTGCCTCAGTTTCTTCCATTTTGGAGCTCACTTAAATAATTTTCTCAGGACTCTAAGAAGGTTGGACTAGATTAGCTCCGAGATCCTTTCTGCTTTGGTATCCTTTGATCCAATGACAGGTCAAGTTTATATGGCTTTCGACAGTTTACCAAGTGTTTTCCTCACATTGAACCCATGAGGAACTTCAGTACTTCAAAAGGTATAGACTGAACCATCTATGCCCTCTCAAACTATGTGACGCTGGGTCCATGTCTGTTTTATAAGTCTTCTGCAGAGGTTCTATTCGATCTCAATACGTGATTAGGCCACCTTCTTTTCTGGTCATAGATCTTTGATATTCTTCTCCTGCTCAGTTTCTCATTGGTAATAGGCTACCTTTCTAATGCCACGGGTGACCCCGTGTGGAAACTGAGATTCTTTGTGCAGCATCACAGGAAGAATAGTTAAAAAAAATATGACTCATAGATTAGGCAATGCTTAAACAAATTGTGGCACGAGAATGTAATGGACTACTACTGTACAGTAAGAAATGAGTATGAAGAATATGAAGAAGTTTGGAGGATGATGGGAGAAAGGGCTTGTAAGTACAAGAGTACACACAATGGGCACAACATTGACAAAGGCAAGATGAATAACAACAAAATCAAAGCTGAAGAAGAGACAGGAGACTATTTCCTTCCCTCTTTGCAGAGGTGAAGAAGGGCTATGGGTATGAAACACGGTGTTGATGTGTTAGTAAGTTTTGCTGAACTGCTTTTGGTCTTATTTTTTCTTATAAGGGATGGTTCTCTGGGTGGGTTAGTATCTCGGGACATCGTGGTATAAAAACAAACAAAATCCATCAAAACTTAAAGCATTTAAAAATTGTGGGCTTTTGGTTCAGGGAGAAGTTTGAGGTTGATAAAGTACTGTGCAGTTTCCTAAAGGCATTTGAGCTTGTTCTACTCCCTCTGCTCTTTCCTGGGTCCATTTCAGTGCCTGTTCAAGATGCGTGTACTGATGGATCCATCCAGCTATATATCATAGTAGCTAAGTAGCACAGTGGATAGAATGCCGGGCCTAGATGCAGGAAGATTTGATTTCAGATTTGGCCTAAGACACTTTCTAGCGTGACCCTGGCAAGTAACTTAACCACTGTTTGCCTCAGTTTCCTCATCTTTAAAATGGCGGTACTAATAGCAATTACTTCTTAGGATTTTTGTGAGAATCAAATGAGATATCAGAAAGTGCTCAGCATGGGGCCTGGCACATAGTAAGCACTATACCAGTATTAGTTGTTATTATCATAAATATTAAATGACTCGCCCAAGGCATCCAGTTTGGATATTTTGGTCTGGGAAGGCTATTGAGACTGTTGGCACATCTTTTATTTTTACATTACCTTCATTTTCAAATACATTCTCCTCCTTCCCTGAGCTTGAGAGCCAGAGAGGAGGAGGGAGAGAAGGGCAGGCGGTTTAGCAAAACTAACCAATACCAACTGAATCTGATGCTACATACAGTGTTTAACACCCATAGTACCCCACTTCTCAGTTTTCTAGGCCTCTCTCTAAAACGAAGTTGCAGAAAAGGTGCCAACTCGCCTTGGTAGATGGAGTTCCTCACTGGGAGTTCCCTACACCAATGAGATCTTAAGTCTTCTAGGCCCAGTTATCATCTTTGGGACCAACCTTTGTTATCATAATTACACTATTCAGTTACTTTTTTATTGCCGTTTTTCCGGTTTACATTGTTAGTTGTCATTTTGTGCATGCTGTTTTCCATACATGTTTGGTGTACTTTGTTCTGCAGCAGTTCATATAAGTCTTCTCTTGCTTTTCTGAATTTTTCAAGTTCATTATTTCTTCTGATATAGTAATATTCTATTGTAGTCATACACCACAGCTTGTTTAACCATTTCCCAATCTATGAGCATCTACTTTGTCTAATTCTTTGGTTCCCTAAAAAGTGTGTATTGGCACCTAGATTTTAAGAAAAATCATAGATGACACTTTTATTCTGACTTGACACTTGCTAACAATCACCTAAACAATTTTAATTCCCTCTGCAAATCATACAAAGCACCTTCCCTGAAATCAGCTAAGCAAGTTTTGATAATAGCCACCCTTGTAACTGATAATATATCTACTTCATGAGATGTTCAATGACTTATTAGAAATGGATTCTAGACTAGCATTTGCACTTAGTGGATTTATGATTTTGAAATTTCTCAGCATTATAGATTTCTTATGATGAGAAGCAAGCCTGTCTTTCATCTCAAAGGCTGAGGAGGCTCTTTCCTGTGCCAACTAAAATTGCTATTTCTTGTTTGTGGGATCTCTTACATGTCTTCCAGTTAAATTCTAGGATCCTTTGAAGTTGGTAGAGCTGGTAGTCTGAACATAAGCATGTCCTTCATTGGGTTCAGGTTGTGACAATTGTTTTTGTGATAATATTTGTCGCGACCTGAAGACGATTATTTCTCCTCTGCAGTTGACATGTTTATGTTGACTAGCAGCTCCATCAACTTAATAGAATCTTAGAATCTAAGTTGAAGATATCTAAGATATCTTATAATCCAACCTTAAGTATTGATTCCCATCTATGATATTCAGGACTAATATTCATCTAACATATGCTTTAAGACCTCTGGTGGTAAAGTCCTTCATTGGCATTGTCTTCACAAGCATGAAAAGGTCATTGAGGAAGACTGAATTCTCTTACCATTTCTTCACTTATTGAAGTTTTGATATCCTCTTAACCATTTTTATTCTAGGCTTCCCAGACTGAAGGTAATATTTTTCTTGGTCAGTTCTTAAATACCTGCAAGGGAATGTACCCCCCCATCCTCTCATATCTCAAAAAAAAAAACCCAAATGGCTATCTTCATTGACAAAATCAAGTTGTTGAAACAAACAAACAAAAAAACCAAGGACCTGATGTGGCTGTGGCTTGAATTAATATATCCAGAACCAATTTTTCTTTGTCTTATTCATTGAATATTCTATAACATAACATTGACTCTTTTCTCTACCATGATTACACCACTTCCTGACTGTCTGGTTCAGTTCCTTCAACTTTATGCAAGTCTAGCCATGGGGAAATTTGTAGAATGTGATTTTGTCACTTTTGGTGACTTTTTGCCACCCTGCCATAAAGGCACAGTTTCTTTGCTGAATTCCTTTCTTGTTTTTTTTTTTTTAAATTTGGGGCTCTTGTTGGCTTTTTTTTTTAACACATTATTGTCTCTTCCCAGTGACCTACACCCTCCCAAATAACAAGTATAGTCAAGCAAAGCAAAAGAAAGCAAAACATTAGTCATACCTGAAAATGCATGCTTCCTGCTCTACTTTGTCTACTACCTCTCTGCCAAGAGGTGGGAAGCATGATCTATCATCAGTTTCCTGATTAATCAGTTTTCTGAGTCCTTTCAGTGGTTTCCCTTTATATTACTGTGTTCGTTTCCAAAATTGTTCTCCTGGTTCTATTTATTTTGGTAGCATCAATTTATACAAGTCTTCCGGAGCTTCTTTGAATTCTTCACATCCATCTTTTCTTATAGCACAGTAATATCCCATTATATTCAAGTACAATAATTTGATTAGCTATTCCATCTGATGAGTACCCACTTTATTTCCAGTTCTTTTCTATTACAAAAATTCTGGGCAGGATTCCTCATTTGCATCTTTAAAAGACTGAATTGGTCTGTTTTTAAATGACTAAAATAAAATAGAATTACAAAGGAAACCTATCATACTGAAATATATTTATCATAAAAGAAAACGAATTCATGGACCCAGAGATTAAGAAGCCCTGGTCTAAATAATCCTGTAGCTCTAAATTATCTTTACCAAGTAATTGATTTGCATTTTATCAAGGAATTTTGATGCCTTAACCCCAAAGAACTAATTTTGGGGATTTCAGACAGGATCCTTCTAATCATCCTATACAGGCAGTTGCCTCTCCCTCCCTCAGATAGAACAGATACTCGGAGACAAATATTTACCACAGTCTTTAAGTTTAATTCATCAGTATAAACATCAATATAAACTCTCAGAAGGTCAGTGCTCTTGTGTGTATGACTGATATAATTATTTATGCAGTTTGGAAGTGATATCTTTACCCTCCTATGCAGGAAATGAGCAGATACTTGGTACTAAAATTGCGCTACCTTGTGTGTATGTATGTATGTATGTGTATATGTATGTGTGTATGTGCATGTATATTATACGTATACAGAGGGCACAGGGTGAGCTGAATAGAAGGGATGATATCTAAAAAATAAAATGGTGTTGAGAGGAATGTACTGGGAGAAAGAGAAAGGGAGAGGTAGAATGTAGTAAATCATCTCACATAAAAGAGGCAAGAAAGCTTTTACGATGGAGGGGAAGAGGGGGAAGAAGGAATAAGTGAGCCTAACTCTCATTGGATTTGGCTTAAGGAGGGAAATAACACACACTAAGTTGGGTATGTAAATCTATTTTACCCTGCAGGAAAGCAAGGGTGGGGATAAGAGAGAGGGATAATAGAAGGGTAGGCAGATTGGGGGAAGGGGTTAACAGAAGCAAACACTTTTGTGGGGAGACACAGGTCAAGGGAGAGAATGGAATAAATGGAGGATAGGACAGGATAGAGGGAAATATGGTTTGTCTTTCACAACATGACTTATGGAAATGTGTTTTGCATAGCTATACATGTATGACCTGTATTGAATTGCTTGCTTCCTCGGTGAGGAAAGGGAGGAAGGAAGGGAGAGAATGTGGAACTCAAAACTTTAAAATGAATGTTAAAAATTGTTTTTGCATGCAACTGGGAAATAAGATGTACAGGCAATGGGGTACAGAAATCGATCTTGTCCTACAGGAAAATAGATGGGAGGGGGATGGGAGCAGGTGGGGTGATAGAAGGGTGGGCAGATTGGGGGAAAGGGTGGTCAGGGTACACTCTGTCCTGGGGTGGGGTAGGGGAGAGATGGGGAGAAAATTTGGAATTCAATATCTTGTGGAAGTGAATGTTGAAAACTGAAAATAAATAAATTATATAATTTTCTAAAATTGCCCTACCCCAAATGTAACAGGGTCCTAGTTATAATTATGCAAGGGAGGCAAAGAGAGAGAAAGAGTACCTTTCTCTAACATGGAAGAGACTTGCTGAATTAGGAAAAGGAGGGTAAACAAACTTATTTGCTTGCTTCTGACTTAAGAAATGAGTCAGAGTTGGGTGTGTTGTTTTATAGAGAATGAATTGATTTTTTCCAGGAGTGATTTTACTTTCTTTTATATCTTTTGGTTTTTACACTATCTTCATTTCTAAATATATTTCTTGCTCACAGCGCCATGCCTTGTAACAAAGAATGAAAAAGAACAAAGCAGTAGTTTAGCAAGATAGGTGTGGCTGTGTATATCTGTATATCTACGTGTGTGTACAGATACACACACACACACACACATACAGAGGTGTGCATTTTCTTTGGGGCCAGTTTTGTTCAGTTGTTTTTCAATTGTGTCCAACTTTTTATGACCCTTTTTGGGGTTTTCTTGCCATTTTACAGATGAGGAAACTGAGGCAAACAGGGTTAAGTGATTTGCCTAGGGTCACATGGCTAGTAAATGCAGAGGCCAGATTTGAACTCAGGAAAATGACTCCAGGTCCTGCACTCTATCTGCTGTACCACCTAGGTGCCAGACTTGGTCATAATTAGAGCATTCAGTATTTTGTTCTATTTACATTACTATAATCAATGTGTATATTATTTTCCTGGTTCTTAACCTCATTTCACTTTGCTTCATTTCATATAAGTGCCTGAATTTTTCATATTCATTGTCTCAAATGGTGTAGAACTATTCCGTTATATCAGTCTGTCCATTACTTAACTGATGAACATTTACTTTGTTTCTGTGGTAGTTATTTGATATTAGAGTTGTGAATATACCAGTGCACATGGAACCTTTATATCTTTAATCTCTTTGGGTTGTATCCCTAGTAGTAAGATTTCAACATTAAAGGGTATCAACTTTTCAGGTGAGAGGGAAAGGGATAAGCTTTTATATAATGCCTTCTACAACACCAGGCACTGCTCTTTACAAATATTATCTCATTTAATTCACAACATCCCTGCCAGGTAGGTGCTGTTATTATCCCTGTTTACAGTTGAGGAAACCAAGGCTAACAAAGGTGAAGTGACTTCTCTCTGGGCAAGTACCTAAGGTGGAATTTGAACTCCTGTCTTCCTGACTTAAGGCTCTATCAATTTTACCACTTAGCTATACCACACTTTAGTAATTTATATTGCTTTCCAGAATGGCTGGATCAGAATTCTTTCAAGAAAATTTCACAGAATCATAAAACATTAGTGGATTCTATATATATTTACTTTGCCCTCTGGTTATAATAGATCTGGGTAGTTTTTGTTTATCTTTTGTTCTAATATTTCCTATCATCTCATGGAGTCACTCATTTCTATTTGCTGCGTTCTAGTCTTCTAGGACTTGGATAAGCTTTTATCATTTCTAAGCTATTCTAATACTTTTCTCAAGAGCTTTATTCCTTTTTTAAAAATCTCCTTGCTTCATTTTGTAGTCCTTGTGAAGAATTCATTTTTTTCCCCTTTGAGTCTCTGCTTGTGGTCAAGTAGTTGATATCCTCTTAAGGGAGAATCTCTGGATTAGCAACAATTTTTTATACTGGTTGGAATTTGATTCACTTACTGATCTCTCCAACTTTAGTTTCTCAACTGGGCTTTGGGCCAGAGCCAAGCTCCACCCCTTGCTGTGCTTTTAGATGAAATGGTTGGACCTGTTTGGTCTTCACATAGGTCACTTAGATTTCAGGTTGACCTGCTTCTCCCAAGGTTAGGCCTTCTTGGTGGACCTTTGAGGTTCAGAGCACTGGCTCTTCATGGCCCCCTGTGGCATCTTAGGACAAGATTCGAGAAATACTGGAGTCCCAGTGTGTCATACTCCAAGCTGGCCTTAATGCTGGTCATTGCTGTTTCTCTGCGTTTCCATGGGCCCCACTGTAGGTTTACAACCACCCTGGAGACTTTTCTGGTGCTCCTTCTGCTCCTGCTGCTTCTAGACAGCTCTGCAGGCTCTTGGCTCTTCTGTGCTGGGAATGTATAGACTTTTTTGCTTGGGTAGGCTTTGCTGGCTACCCCCTTTCCAATTGTCTGTGGGCTGCTAGCTAAAATTTTGTGTGTGTGCAATTCTGGTATAGAAGATGTAGCTTCTCTGAGAAACTACATTTATTGTAGTTCCTTATTTAATTTCTTGCTGATTATTCAGTCTGGTACAAATTTCAGGCTTATGTTGGGGAGGCAGTCTGCTGCCCATTCAGGCAGTCACTTTAGCTAGAAGTCCCTCTCCTAAACCTATTTGTGCTCTCTGAACCTCATTACTGTCCCAGGCCATCACCCCAGCCCTATATATAAACACAAACACACACACACACACACACACACACACACACACACACACACAGTCTCCTTTCTTCCTAATCTCTACTCATTAGTTAACCAGCTAAACTCCTATACTTTTTTCTCATGCTACCTAGGTTCTCTACAAATAAATATTTATCTAATCCCAACTGGTCTCTTGATGCCATCAAGGCAATGTTCTTTTCCTCCATGATTCTCTATTCCTCTCACCAGAGTGGCTGAAAAATACTGGTAACCTCTTCCTTCTCCAAACCTTTCCCAACACCACCTCATCCAAGGACTTTATCTCAACTGAAAAAAACAAGGCCATTTGATTCTCTGAAGGGGACCTTTTCCTTGCTAAGGCCACGCACTCTTGATTCTATCCCTTCTCTTTAACCACAGTTTGCCCCTGCTATCATCCTCCCTACCTGCTGCCTACAAACATGGCCAGCAAAACACTGCCACTCCTTAAATCCTCTAGAGCCTGCTGTTCCCACAAACATTGTCCTGTGTCCCCTTCTCAGCCAAACTCCTTGGAAAAAGCTAAATATCTATACACATTGTCTCCAGGCTCTTTCTCTTGTCTTTTAAAATTTATAAATTTTATTTTTATTTTCAACTTAAGCATCAAATGAACATTTCCATATGCAAAGTAGAACAGAAAGAGAATTATACACAACCTCAAATGTGTTACATACATACTAAAGAAGAAGGAAACAAGCCTATTTTGTGCCAGGAATTGTATACTTTGAGTATTGTTTCATTTGATCTTCCAAAAATCTCCTACCAATCTAAGGCAGACAGCAGTTAAGTGACTTGCCCAGGAGTTATGCAGTGAGTTAGGAGGTCGTATTTGAACCTGGGTTCTCCTGGCTCTAAGCTCTGTCCAGTGCAGTACCTAGTTGCCACCTAAGTTACTGAATAATAAATTCAGAAACTTTAAAGCTTGCCTGTTTTCTTGTTTGTCTTTTGTGCATTAAAAAAAGTTTCAATAAGTCTCCTTTTTTTAACCTCCCACTGTCTTCTAAAACCTATACAATTTAAATTCCAACTTAATCACTCAACTGCAACTGGTTTTCTCAAATTTAATTTACGACCACCTACGCTGGCCATGGGATGGATATACTGTTTCAAACTTGATGTCCTAAAAGTATCTTAAACTTATGTTCAAAAGTGAACTCACTATCTCTCTCTCCAGATCCCACTTTTTGAATTCCTTATTAAAATCTTTCACATACATGCCCTTCTTTCCACTCACCTGGCCACATAACCTAGTTAAGGCCTCCATCACATCTGGCCTCTACTATTACAGTAACTTCTAAAAAAAAAAAAAAAGGTCTCCCTGTCTCCACCTAGCTTCAAAATGAGTTTTCTAGAACAGGTCTGAGCCTGTCACCCCACTCACATTCCTCTCTCCTTTAGGATAAAACCCAAAGTCCTCTGGAGGTTTGACATTTACAGCTCCTTTACACCTCATTTCCAACTCCAACCCCTTCTTGGCTTTTTCCAGCCACTGGCGGCCTCTTCATTTCTAATCATCCAGTTCCTGGAACGCACTTACTCCTTACCCTTTTAAAGATTGCCTCAACTCAAAGACTACCTTCTCCAGGAGGCCTTTCTTGGTCTATGCCACTACCCACTCCTACCCCCTCCTCCCCACCCTCCATCTGCTTTGTCTTTTCATATCCTAGGTGTTGTTAGATTTGTTAGATTTGTTCTTTGTAGTTCTCTAGGCTCTGGCACATAGGAGCTTAACAAATACTTGGTTGATAGTACCCAGGTCAGCAGTGGCTTACATGGGGGAAGGAGGTGCTGAAAGCATAAGCCCTCCTAGAAGAAGAACCTTCCTACTAGGAAGTATTCATTTAGCTATAGTCTGTAATTCCACTGAACTAAATAACAGAAAAACCTTAAGGTGTTTGATTTGGAATTAGGAAGATCTGACTTGAAATTCTACCTTAGACACTTAACTAGCTATGGGAACCTGGGCAAGCCTCTTCACTCTGCTGTGTATTCAGTTTCCTTATCTGTAAAACGGATAATTGCACCCACCTTACAGGATTATTGTTAAGATCAAAGGAAAACAGATGTAAAGCACTTAATAAACCTTTAGCACTGTGTAAATACTAGTTGTTATCATTATCAAATCTTGACTGTGATTTGATTCTTTTGCTTTGATTCTTTTGCTTTGGAGTTTATTTTTTTTCTACCTGAAGAGTGTCTTATAGTATAAGCCACCACTTAGCATTAATCACTGTTCATCTCTATTTCTGTCTATCCATATGCATGCCTGAAATGTACCTATGCAATTTGAATCTATATATGGATAAGTTTAGGACTCGACCAGTAATTTCACTGTTATAGGACTATAAGTGCTGTCAGATGAGGAAACTCCTTGTACTGATACAGGTCAGCTCCTTCTTTGCACTTCCAGAGGCTTGCAACACCCAAGAGGGAAGTGACTTGCCCAGAGTCCCATGGCCAGTGTATGTCAGAGGTGGGACTTGAGTCCACGCCCTCCTAGCCAGTTCTTTATCCCCCTTGCACTACACTACCCTCATTTAACACAAGGCCTGTGCAGTCCAGCATGTGGACGTGGCATCTCCTCCCTTTATAAAGCCTCAAAGACCAGGGTCATAACTTCGGCTGGAAGGAACCTTGGAGATAAGTCCAAACTCTCTAGCTTATAGATGAGGAAACTGAGGTGAAGTGGCTTTCCCTGTACTCCAGAGAGGGCAGAGCCAAGATGTGAAGCCTTTGACTCCAGGCTCAGTGCTCTGTCTGTTGAACCATAACCTTAGTCCAGCATCTTCATGGCTAAAAGCAACAACTCATGTCTATTCCTGGTATTTGGAGGCAACACAGGAGCCAAGTGGGGGAGAGAAGCAAATGTTGTGGAACTAGGACCTAGGGAGTCTTTCTTGGGGAAAGAATATTAATATGCCTAGTTAATGTGACTTGATTTATTATACTGGTTAAGTTTGGTTTATTCAGGCCAATAGCAAATTTCTGAGCACTCTAAACCACTTGGCTCTGAAATCTATACATTTTAAAGGAGTGTTACATTACTACATAGAATACGTACTACTTTGTTTTATTAGTGGTGACAAATTTCTTTATTTAGCATTTATAAAAATCCTGTGATATACTGTCTCTTTCAGAGGGTATTTATTAAACTAATTCAGATTGTCTGGGGTGAAAAGGAAAGTTCAGCCAGCTTTGTGAGTAACATGGATTAACACACTGTATTCCTAGTTTAGATCCAGTCTAACATTTCAGCCTTGTTGCTCATCAGTTATTTTAGCTGCAACTTTGATAGGGTTTTTTGCAGTTTTCTACGGCCATTATCTCTACTGCTTGTTCAAAAACACAACCGATCAGAGATTTTTATTTGTAATTAGCTGTGGATTTGCCCACTGGAAATGTTGCACAGCTCTGTGACTTTTAAATGCCTGACTAGCAACTGCAATAGCCTGCTGGGTGGCTATGCCTGCCTCAAGTCTCTTCCCACTGCAGTTCAGCTTTTATTCAGCCACTAAAACAATATTCCTAAAGCTTAAGTCTTACTATGTCACACTACCCACCCCACCCCCACAGTAAACTTCAGTAGCTCCATGTTGACTCCAGGATCAAATACAAAATGCTCTTCGTGTCATTCAGAGCCCTTTCCAGCCCTAGCCCTAACCTATCCCTTTCCAGTCTTCTTATACCTTCTTACACCCCTGATGGGTAAGTTCCAGTGACTCTGGCCTGGCTGTTCCACAAACAAAACACTCTATCTCTTGGCTCCAGGTTTTTTCTCTCGCTGTTCCCCATGCCTGGAATGTTCTCCCTCCTTTGCTAGGTCTTCATACCTTCCTTTAAGTCCCACTTAAAATAACATCTTTTACTGGAAACTTTTCCCAAGCCCTCTTAATTCTAGTGCCTTCCTTCTGCTAATTAATACCTGCTTATCTTGAATATAGCCTGTTTTTGTATGTATTTGCATGTAGTCTCCCATAACAGATTATAAACTCCCTGAAGGCAGAGACTGCCTTCTGCCTCTTTTTGCCTTAGCACAAAGTCTGACTCAGTAGTAGGTACTTAATATGTGTTGATTGATTGAACTGGGATCCTTCTTTGTGTTTCTTAAAAATTAGGAATAGGAGTTCTGCTGGTGATCCATACAGTCTTAAAAGATGTATAAAAAGGGGTAGTTTTAGCGAGCCCCATTGGAGCCTATAATCACTTGGGGAGGGAGATGGAATGAAGCAACAAAGAAACACCTGGGGTGGATAATCAACCTTACCTATTAATCTAAGGAAATAAGCATGTTTATTTCCCCTCTTTTTTGAGGAAAGATGCTTAGGCAAGATGTAGGAGGTGGGGAATAGGAGTGAATTTTGGATTAGAAGCCCTGAGGGGACCCATTAGATAATGGTATATGATTCCTGGAGAAACTTCAGCTGGTAAGCTTTTGGGGAGCCAGAAACGGAAATGGGCAATTCTGAATTCTGCCTTCCTTACCCTTATTTTAGCAAGGTAACCAAAACCTAGTGCCTTAGGATAGACAGAAGTATCATTATTTTAAGTGGAAAGAGGGAATTGGGAAACATGTACCCTGGTTCACTTTCCTTCTATACCCACTTAGTTTTTTGGTTTTCCCCAAGATTCACTGGGCTTCTCATTGTTGTCAAGCTCTAAACTAAAGCCATAGACTGCACAGAAGTTTCCATTTACTAGAAGCTCCCCCACGTTCTCCAAACATTTTTCTCTGCAAGTTGACTACTAAACAGCTCTCAATCTTGTTTTCAGTTCCTTATTTGCTGGTCTGAAAAATATGCTTTTCTTAATTTACTGAGACACTTGGTAGTGACTGAAAATTTGAAAGCAATAGTATTCCCTTAAATCAGAAGTGCAATCATTTAGAAAAAAATGCTTTTGATACCTTATTCTCATTGATTCCTTAAAAGATATTTCAAAGTTAATTTTTATAGTTTAAGCTCATCATTGGTTCTTGTCTGAGTTTTTATTGATCCTGAAAATTAGAGAATTACCAGGGTGAATGGGAACTTTGATTCCTTTCCCTCTGAAGTATTTTTGTCCCCAACTACTTTCCATCAAGGTCAAAAGTAACTTCTAGTTGGTCTAAAAGATCAGAGTTGGGTGTTAGAAGTTATAAGGCTGCCAGGATCTTGTGGGTCACTGTAATTTAAGATACAGCAAGTAGTGAGGGAAATGGCGATCCTCTTAAATTCAGTAACTGGGCTTGTCTTGTGCTTTTGGTATGAATAACTTCTGTGTATCCCAAAGGGATTACCTACGACAGGCCCGTCACCACAGTGGAGCAACTCATCCTCTGGCTGCTTCAGGCCTAATGTCTAGAGTTTATCTTGAACCTATCTTCCCCTACCTGCTCAGTTTCAAACACATCTCACCTTCAACTAGAACAGCCTGGCTTTTCTCCTTCAACAGTCACATTCACTCCTATGAAATTAAATGTCACCTTTATGCAGACCACTCTGAAATCTTTATCTCTAGTCCTGACTTCTCCCCTGAGCTCCAGGCCTACATCTTTAACTACTAACAGTATGTAATGGATAGAATGATTTCCCTCAAGGACTTCAGTAAGTCTGAAATTGTGAGTTTATTTTTCTCTTTAAAGCTGGTTTTCTTTCTGACTTCACTAGTGAAACACCATTCACCCAATATCCCATGTTTAGGATTTTGGGAGTATGCAGTTTGTCTGTAGTCCTCTCTCTTTTTAAACAAAAAAAATCTTTATTTTTATTTTTCAGTATTCACTTTTATAAGATTTTGAGTTCTAAATATTTCCCTCTCCCCAAGACAGCATGCAACCTGCTATAGGCAATAGATGTACAATCACATTAACCATATTGCCACATTAGTTATGTTGTGAAAGAATCAGAACAAGAATCAGAACAGGGAAAAACTATGAGAGAAGAAAAAGAGAAAAAATAGTATGCTTTGATCTGCATTCAGACTCCATAGTTCTTTCTCTAGATGTGGATAGCATTTTCCATCATGAGTCCTTTAGAATTGTCTTAAATTATTGCATTACTGAGAAGGGCTAAGGTCATCACACAGTGTTGCTGTTACTGTGTATAATGTTCTCCTGGTTCTGCTCACTTCATTCAGCATCAGTTCATGAAAGTCTTCCCAGGTTTTTCTGAAATCCGCATGTTCAGCATTTCTTGTGGAACAATAGTATTCCATGTAATCCTTTTTCACCTCTCCAATAGGGTCTGCTAGGTGGTGCAGCAGATAGAGCACTGGGTCTGGAGTCAGGAATACTGGTGTTCAAATCTGGCCTCAGATACTAGCTGTGTGACCTTGGGCAAGTCACTTAACTCTGTTTGCCTCTGTAAAATGAGCTGTTGAAGAAAATGTATCTTTGCCAAGAAACTCTAAATGGAGTCATGAGGAAATGGACACTACTGAAAACAAATGAAAAACAAATTTGATTAGTTATTAAGTTCTACCAGTTCTGTGTGTTGAAAAGCTGTTACATTCATCCCTTTCTCTTTATTCCCACTTCTACATTTCAATGCTTATTACTACCTACCTGCATTGTTGCAGTAGTCTCCTAACACCTTCATTCTCCTCTCCATCCTTTTTTTTTTTTTTTGCAGGGGGGAAAGCAGGGCAGTTGGGGTTAAGTGACTTGCCCAAGGTCACATAACTAGTAAGTGTGTCAAATGTCTGATGCCACATTTGAACTCAGGTCCTCCTGACTCCAGGGCTGGTACTCTACTCACTGCGCCACCTAGCTGCCCCCTC
This sequence comes from Trichosurus vulpecula, assembly GCF_011100635.1. Lineage (NCBI taxonomy): Eukaryota > Metazoa > Chordata > Mammalia > Diprotodontia > Phalangeridae > Trichosurus > Trichosurus vulpecula. The sequence continues at coordinate 225,999,261 of NC_050580.1, forward strand.
TCTGTCCTTTTCATACCACTGCCAGAATAATGTCCCTTGAGCCATATGGTTTTATCAGGCCTCAAGTGAAAAACCAAAAACTGTTCAGTGGCTCCCTCTTGCTTCTTGATTAAAAATTCAAGCTCCTTAGCTTGGCATTCAGCATCTTCTCTGCCTGGTACCACCCAGCCTTCCACACCCTGCCTATTGCTGCTCCTTATATCCTCTACACCTCAACCAAATTGGACAAGTCTCTTCTTTTCCTTTAGCCCAACACAGCTGTTAAGTTCTTTCCCTCTTCTTTGTTCCCTTTGCCTGTTTAATTTGCACCCATCCTTTTAATCCCAGTTTAGATGCTGCCTCCTCCAAGCCTTCTGTAGTATGTCCTTTCCCCTTAAAATTCACTGACATAACTTGTTTTCAGCTCACTAAGTGCATCATTGTATCTTATAGTTACACATTTGTCTTGTCCTCCTACTAGACTAAAGCCACAAAGATGGGGATAGTCTGTCAGTGTCCCTGGTATGCAGCTAATAAATAGATCACTGGACAAAATCCTCTCTTCAGCTGTAAAAGCTGATAGGGTCACATTCCCAACCTTTCTATCGGGGGCCATTTTTTCCTTAGAGTGTACATAGGTTATAAGATCTTGACTTGGAGATTTGGGCTAATTATTTGGGAAGAAAATGAACTCTAGAAAATAGGTGTTTTACATACTTAAAATTCAAAAATGCCACTGTAATCAGTTGCTAATATTTGTGTTAAGAATTTGCCTTCTCTCTATAGAGAAATCTGTATTCATTCTTTTGCAAATATTATGCTGCATCAGAGTAGAAATAGCTTTCAGACTGAAAGCTTGTTGGTTTTGACTGTATTATGAAGTAGAGGGGAACTTATGTGATTAACATGTATAAATGGCCCTTTTAAGGAAGGGAAAGTAGTAGTTTGCAGTTGTGGAAGTCAGCCTATCATGTCAGAATTTGCAGGTGAGATGTAAGGTGACCTTTGAAATACTCAAAGGAACAGCTTCCTTGGTTAAAAGGAGAAGAGTGTATAAAATGCAAATAATCTTCCCATTATCACAGCAATATTTGATCCTTTCATCATCACTCCCAAAGACTGAAATGATCTTTGATCTCCCTTGAAAAAGAGATATGTAGAACATACAATATATTCCCTGTAAAAGATAAAGTTTCATAAAGTACACGGTCAACTTTGCCAGATTAAATCTTAAAACACTTTTTAGAAGCAGCATTCTTCCATTTAGAAACTCACTAGAAGATCATAGGACCTGGATCTGGGAGTGACCTTAGAAATCTAGTACAATTTCCTCATCTTAGAGCCGAGGAAACTGAGCCTCAGGCCATTTAAATAGCTCCTGGTAGAGCCAGGTCTTTCAGTTCCTTTGCAGTTCTATGGAAAAAAAAAAACTCGAGAAATGCAATAATACAGGAATAGTAATTTTATCGTCTGTGACCCTAACTTTCGGAAGTGCCAGTAGAGAATGCACAATTAACCATCCTTTCCTCCTTTCCTTGGCTCTCAGGTTGCCGGGTAAATGACATAGGAGATCTGCGTTTCACTCCTGTGACTGATGATGCACTCTACAACAATCTGATCGTGAATCCTCGCTCAGTAGGCCTGGCCAACCAGGAGCTGGCGGAGGCGGTTAGCAGGGCTGTGTCTTCTGGTCACCGTTGCCTCACTATGGGAGGAGACCACAGGTGAGCGGCATGTAGGGGTGTCCCTTTTGTCCCTTAGCTTAGCCTGCATATCCATACATGTGACTTTGGGCAAATTACTTGTCAGTTTTCTTATGAAGAATAAACTACCTCACAGGATTGTGGTGGAGATTGAGATAATGTATCTTTATAATTTATATGCTTTACTTTATAATCCTTACTATTTATAGGCTTTAATTGTATAAAGGTAAAATAAAAGTACTTCATAAGTGAAGTCAGAGAATCTTGGGGCTGTAAGGCCTAGGGATCTCCCCAATTTTAGACTGACGATTAGGAAACTGAGAATCGATCAAGTCTTCTATTAAGGAAGACTGAATAGGTCTTAGATTAAATTGAGACCCAAAACTTCTAGAACATTGTATTAATGTTAATGTTTGATAACATAACTGATGCCTTAGTTCAGTGTGCTCTCACACTGGGGAGGAGGTTAAGTGCAACTGTCAGTCCTACATAATTGGTGTTTCTGCTAAGTTTTGAATGTTGGTTCAGGCCTTTGAGGGGCTGATTGTTAGCATTCTTATTCATCAATTAGCCACCATTTACTGTGCACCCACTTGCCAAGCAGTGAGGGATGAAAGATGTGGGATTTGGTTCAAAGAATCTTATAGGATGAATTCATACTCATGCATAAAAGTCAAGATGTAGTTCCTAAGTAGGGATTTAGAAAAGGTACAAGTTTGTGTGTGTTAGAGCCTGAGAGAAGATGGGTAGGCTTCCCAAATAAGAATGGGGACAGTAGACTAGAGTATGGTGAATGCTTAAAGTGCTTGTTGAAGTTAATGGGATTTTTAGATTTTCCAGTTAGAAATTAAACACACAGATCGGACATCGAGGTAGTGGTGAAGCAACTAGAAGTCAAGAATCGTACCTCACAGCTCAGTGCTGTGTCCAGTGGGCGGTTCTCCCTGTCTTTTTAGTCACCACCCAAACAATCACTCAGCTTCCATCCATAGTTTTTATTCTGCCCTGTTTTTATTCTGCCCTTCTGCTAGCTACCTGTGTTGCAATAGTTATTAAGACTACTTCATGGATTCTTTAACATTCTCCATTTGTCACCTATTCTAGGAAAGCTAGGGGAGTTTGGAGGGGGAAAAGGGGAACAAAAGATAAGGTGAATCTCAAATTGCTAACTTGTTAGCAGCAGGTAAAAGAAAGCTTTGGTGGGGAGAGAAGGAAAAGGTTCTCGGTTACCCCCCCTTAAATTTTGTTAACCTTTTGCTTTGACACCACCACTCCCCTTTAACATAGACTGTCCCCATCCACTGAACTATCCTTTTATCAAAAAAACTTCCACAAGGCCATTTCTGTCACCATCAGTTACCACGATTTCCACCTGAGAAAATAAGACTTTTGCCTGGTAACAAATATCATCCAGAACAGAAGTCAACATGTTGGTCATGCCTGAAAATAAGCACTTCTGTCCTGAGGTAGGAGGAATGTTTCACTATTGGTCTTCTCTCAAGGCTGTTTCCCTTCACAGTTACTGGAGTTATTTTGTAAACTGTTCTGGTTGTGCTTACTTTGTATCCTTTCACTCACCTTATAAAATTTCTCTTTATTCTTTGCATCACTTTTTATAGTGTACAACATACCTTAGCAGGCAACCAGTCCAGCTCCCCCACCTGCCAAATGATTACATTTCACACTTGTATACTAAGGGACATTATTTCATTATCAGATCTTCCCAAACCAAGATTGTTTATTCCAGCTCATGAGCTTGGCTGACATTTAGCTTTACATTATAGTAGACATTATGTATATTTTTATACACTGTTTGTTATAAGTGACAGATCTGGTGTTCTACCTACTATAAAATGCTTGAAATTCAACCAGCGTGTATTTAGAGCCTGCTCTGTATGAGGTAATGTGCTAAGCTGGGGAGAAGGGAAAGGTTGAGATAAAAAAGAGGACAGTCTCTACCCTCAAAGAGCTTACTGCTTTACATGCCGTTCTTTGAGCTCATACAATTCATCGCTGGGTTTAACAGTGATGAATCTCATTGATTGTGATCCTACAGACTGGACCCAACTAGTATTGCATTGTTTTCTCTTTTTTCCAGGTTGGTAGATAGGTTACTTTTCCAGGGTTTTCATCACATCCAGGAAACACTGAACACTGAAAGGAATAGGCATGAGGAGTACTTTTGGTATCTGGATAACATGTAAATCCAATGTAAAATGTCACAAAATACAGTTTTTTTAATTATTTTTTAAAAAATCAGTGGCCTTGGTAATAATGAATGCTAATTTTTGTCATCTTTAGTTTCTTTTTTTAAAGAGTGTTTCATTTTGGTGCCTTTTTCAAAAAATCAGTAATTTCCCAGTATTTCTCTTTTGTAACAAAAGAAAAATGAGCAAAACTTTTTTTTTGGTTCCTTCTAAACTTCTAGGATAGTCTAAGGTATTTTATTTTTATCTTATTTAAGAAGCTGTAGGCTTCAAATTTTTGAATTTCCTAAATTAACAAATGTTTGATAGTTTGAACCAGCAAAGTGTTACATCACCATCTGGAATTTATATATACAAATACAGACATACACACAAACACACACATGGAGTCTACTTAGTTATGAAATAAGTGAACGCCTCTATCACTTACACAAAAAATAAAATTTTATTGATTTTTTTTATTACCGGAATTTCTCCCTCTCCTATTAAGTCATCCCATATGACATGAAATATTCTTTAAAGAAAGGAGAAAAAATTAGCAAAACCAGTCAACACATAGAAAAAGTCTGAAAATGTATGTAGAATATACCACAACTGTGGACCTCCCATCTCTACAAATGAAATGGTATGGGGTGGCTTCTTATGTCTCTTCTTTGTAGCCAAGCTTGTTCCTTTATAAATCTGCAACATTCACTTCTGATTATCTTGTTCTGTCCATTTACGTTGTTATAATCATTGTATGTGCTGTTTTCTTGGGTCCACTTACTTCACTCTGCACCAGACTGTATCACTCCTAATGTGAGCCGCTGTGATACACTCCTGACCTGTTAAGGGGTTCTGGTTCATAACTATCCCATGTTAGTCACTGTAATATTCCTTTTCATCACTTGTTTTGCATTATCCAAACCCAACCTCGTCAGTTTTCAATTTTTGTCCAAAGTACAGAATGTGAGATTTAGAGGCATTTTATTATGATATTTACTACATTTCTTCTTTGCAGTACGGCAATTGGATCCATTAGTGGCCATGTCCGGCACTGCCCAGACTTATGCGTTATCTGGGTTGACGCTCATGCTGACATCAACACACCCCTTACCACTTCATCTGGGTGTCTGCATGGACAGCCAGTCTCCTTCCTTCTCAGAGAACTGCAGGACAAGGTCAGTGCGCTGAACTGATTACCAGAGTGTTGGATGCTCGCTCAAATAGGTAAACACAGCACTAATTATCCAGGCTCTGGGAGGCAGTTGTAGAGGATGAGATGAGTATGGTGTGTTAGATGTTTCCCATCCTGAGTAGGGAAGGAAAGAATGTTGCTCCCACAGTCACCACAAGCCTTTCTGTTACTAGAGAACCATTTGCCTTAAGGATGCAGCTCTGTGAACAGGGAAGTTGGAACCTGGCATTTCTATGGCAATGTAGACAGCAAAGGTTACCCTCACTGTAGCGTTGGGTGTTCATTGCCTTCTGAACTGTACTGCGATATCGTTTGTGGCTTCTCCTCATTGCCACTTCTGCCTTTACGAGGTACCTTCCTTGCCCCTGTTGAATAGCTCAGGTGTGTATTAAAAGTAGTGTTAAAACTCTGGCTCAAATTAGGGCAAGTGGCAGAACAGTATAATATGAGGACTGCTCATAGCAGGCTCAAGCTCTTGTTGTCAGCAACTTGAAACAGCCCCAGTTATGCTTCACTTCACTGATCTGTAAACAGTCCTGTACCATGCAGCAGAGAAGGACTTCATCAGCAGTCCTTACACTACTTAGATTAGTTAATGAAAAACTGAGGCTCCCCTCCAAGCAAGAGAAGATGTTATTCCCTTTTGGAAAACTATACTGCTGTTTTTAGCAACTATTTACAGCAAGTGGCTGCCCTTTGCAGTATTTTTCCAGGTCAGCATGTCCCAAACTGTTTTGCTCACATTCAGTGAACGACAGGGGTAAAAAGTAGATAGCAAAAGCTGTCCTGTGAGCGCAGTAGAAATGACATTATTTTCCTGTTTGGAATCATACCTACACTTTTAAAATGATCAGAGTGTTTGGGGCCAACAGAGCTACCTCTTACAGTCCTGCTCAAAGTAAATTTCCATCTTCCTGATTTTCTTCAAGATTGGGAAATTTCCTGACTTTCAGTGGGAGTGACTAACGGTATGCAGGCTGCCACAAAAATCAAAGTAGGACTTTTATTAACAGCCCACCCCGTTCAAGAATTCTTGGCTATTTAGCACTTGACTCACTCTCCCCTCCCCAATCCAGCTTTTTCCCCTGTGAGTTTATTAAAGGTAGAGCTATATCATTAAGCATATGACAGGGTTCTAGAAATTACTGTACTCCTCCTTGACTGACAGCTCTATTCTGAAATGGAAAGAGTGATATGCTTAGCATTAGGAGGGTTCTTATAGTAAACAAAGCTTAAGTTTTTCTCCCCCCCCCCCCTTTCACTTAGGTACCATCACTCCCAGGATTCTCCTGGATCAAGCCCTGCCTCTCATCCCCAGATATTGTGTATATTGGCCTAAGGGATGTGGATCCTGCTGAACAGTAAGATTTGTAAATGACTGTCACGGCCATTAGGCCTCATTTGACTCTCTGACAAGTGTCCCAGGCACCAGCTCCTCCTTTTGGAGATGATCCAGGGGGACTGTGCCTTTAGCTCTTGAGGTTCTGGATCTTCCTTGTTTTGAGCTTTGTCCTTTCAGTTCAGAAATCCTACCCAAACCCTAATCTCCCCACTACTGCAAAGAAGCTGCTATTCTTGATGCCTGTCTTAGAATCTACTTCCTTCTTCCCTTTCTATGTTGTACCTCCACAAGTCACATATGGACCTAAAAACCCCAAAATTAACTTTACTTACATTGCACTGTATTTTAATTTATTTTGTTGAACATTTCCTAATTTTTATCTGGTGCTCCAAGAGTTTTGTAACTTGAGTCTGACACTTCTGCTCTAGACCACATGTGTGTTTTCTAAGGCTTTTTGTAAAGGAAAAGAGCATATGCAAAAATGGAAATAATGTAATACCAGAATAGGATAGGTAGGGGGGCATTTTCTTTTTCTTTTTTTTAAAATCTATCCTTAACTAGACTAACACCTAAGCTTCTCATCTCAGTCCTTAACTACAGCTAACCATTCCAGTTCCTTCTTCGTCAGAACCTCATGGTCTCTTCCTTTCAAGCACATATTCAACTCCCCTACCTGAAGGTTCCGGATCAAACTCATTCACCTCAGTCTACATGTTGTAGGCTCTCTAGGCCAACCAGAAATTCTTCCTGGCTGGTGGATTTTTGAGTGCTCTATTACTACAAATTTTAATTCACATTTATCTCTTAAATGTTTACACATTATAAATAACTTTCTTCACAATAACCCTATGAGGTGATGAGCAGTCTAAAAGTTAGTTCCATTTTTAGTTTGGGAATCTAAGCACCCTGGTCACACAGCCATTGTCCAGAACAGATCCATTCAAGTTCTTCTAGATTCTAAATCCTAGTGTTCTTTCTACTCCATCATGCTGAATCACTTGGCTAGGTAACTAGTTTTCCCTCCCTCCAAACAAGGATGTACAAAAAGACAAATGTAACAAAAATCAAAGTAATTCATTTTAACATGGGTCTCCCTCAAAACTTGCAATAAATGGCTTTCCTCACAAGGTTGGTCACCTTTCACTAATGATTGTCTCCCATTTGGAAAGTTGCTGTGGTATGTTTTGATAGGTAGGGAGTCATCTTTAAATGTGAACTATATTGGGAATGAATAGCTACTTTGGAATTCCTGAATATGCATGAGTTAAAACCAAATCATTAACTCAATTATTTCTTTTCTTTGCCTCACCAGTTTTATTCTTAAAAAATATGACATCTTGTACTTTTCAATGAGGGACATTGACCGCCTTGGAATCCAGAAGGTCATGGAACAGACATTTGATCGACTGATCAGCAAGTAAGCAACTATAATGAAGTGTTTGGATACTAATGTCCCAGGGGGTAATGGTGCAAGGATTTGTACATTGTAGTCCAGTCTTCAACCTGTCAACTGGGATATCAGTTCATTTCTATCTGGTATTAGAGGCTGCTTCAAGTATAAGAGAAAGACCTATAAGACTAGAATTTTATGCCTGTCCAATATAGAATTTATTCTCATAACAGCCATTACAGCTATTTGTTTTAAAAAAAAAAACGCAATAGATAGGCATTCTAAATTTCCCTTGAAAGCAGTTTCATTGAGTTTTTTGAAGTTGAGGAAGGATTCTAGAAAGGTACTTGGGATCAGATTCAAGATTTCCAAGACAGCCTTTTCCACTAATACTAGGTCTTCATTATTAAGTGGGTTGCCATCTAATATTATGCTACATCACAAAAAAGGAAATTTGAGCACTTCAAATGCATCATGCTCACATTTCAATTTCAGCCATTAGATAGATGGGATCAACTGATGCTTGAACCAGAAAAGGAGTGGGTATTAAGATATGGTGAGTAAGTTAAAGTCAGAGTCAAATCATGCTATTGTGTCTGGTTAGCAACAGAAACTAATCCAGATTAATCCAATTTAATTTACATCACTGGGGTAGAGGGCTCATCAGGGTCACACATTCAATGGAAGTAAAGAATTCTTTTTGTGGACAGTTCCAATAGCATTAGGTTCTTCTGTAAGGTAGTAAGATGACCTGAGGTCTTTCTGTTCCAGGCATACAGAATAAGTCAAGATTGTCTTAAGACAGTTTACATCCTTAAAGTCTGAAAATAGATCCCTACAATAACTTCCAGGAAAAGGAATCATTTCAAACCTGCAGGTTCAGGAGGCCGAATTCCTGGATACAACAGGTTGCTACAGAACTACTAGACAGATGTGGATCAAAGTATAACTTAAATGATAAATGCTTTCCATTTCTGTCTAGAAAACAAAGACCAATTCATCTAAGCTTTGATATTGATGCTTTTGACCCTTCACTGGCTCCAGCAACAGGAACTCCAGTTGCAGGCGGGCTGACTTATCGGGAAGGCATGTACATTACAGAGGAGATACATAATACAGGTATGTAGGGAACTAAGTGCATAAAAATCTGTTTGAACTCTTACCTGCAGGATATTTGCTCAGTGTTCCATGTTACAGACTTTGATACACACTGTAATATATCAGAAGGGCTACTAACTTACATTCATACATGTTGCATCAGCATCATCCTGCTCAACTTATAAAATGGCTTTAAAGACTTAGGGACTTAACATAGAAATTTAATAGTAACCTGAGCCCCTACAGCATCACTGTTCTCACTGTTCTGATAATCCCCCTATCTTTCCTCCATCCCCAAAATTGGAAAAAAAAAAAGCCTTCCTCAGATGTTTCTTAGACACATCAACTGAAAATGGATTCCTAGCCAGCTGAAAGAATTCCTCATTAAAACTCTGTCTTCTTTGATGGAAATAAGTATCCTACTACAAACCCCATTTACTCAGCAATAAATGCTTCTCTCAAGTTTTGTTGACCCCACCACCTGTGTTGACAACATTTTGAGGTCTGGGCAGGTTTCTTGGTCTAATCAAATATAAACTGTAGAAGGCCAACACAAACAATGGAACACTGTAATCAGGGAGGAAGCATTTCTCTAGTTCTAGACTTTCCTCAGTGATCAGGCAAGGAAGAAAAGCCAGAGAACTAGTTGAAGTCTTCCTAATGAGGAAGAAAGCATTTCTATGGTATTACCAGTCAGACAATAGCAATCTTTAGAGAAACAAACTTGTCAAGTTCCACCCACTACACCCCACCCTCTCAGTGATCTCTAGCTTTGACTATTTTCCCTCTCAGTCATAATTATAAAGAATGGAAGTTGAGCTTCCTCATAGTACAAGGGAAAATGGGGATACTATCTGTTGTCTCTGCACTGATTCTTGTCCTCAATGCAAAAAGTATAGAAGGTAAAATCCTTGGTGAAAAGGGCTGGGAAAAATTAAAGCTTTTTGTATATGGCAAAAACAGAAACCACCTTGAGTGATTAATTAGAGTAATGGAAACAGGTTTGAGCTTAATCATCTAGAAAAGGAAAGGTCATATTAAGGTTTGTCTGAGGATTTTAATTTTATTATCTTTTTTTTTAAAGATCAAGAAATTAAGAGTGGCCAATAGCCTCTTATTTCAGGGGGATAGCGAGGAAGCTGTAGAAGGCACAAATAGGGCTACCTGGGGTGCAAAAGAGAACACTCTCTTTTAGGCAGGCATATGCAGAAACCTTTCTATGGGTTTCCTTGTCACTGAAGGGCTAGAGATGCATGTTCTTGTAGAAAGCACTGAACAAAAAAACTTAGTCCACCAAACAGTGTGACAGATGGCTGTATCATCCTGGCTAACTAATATTCATTTCATAATCCCAAGTGTTTCATCAGATACTTTTAAATTTCTTTTCTCATGGTAATGTTAATGGCAGCACGTTTTAAGATGAAGTAGAAGGGCTACAGGCCTTTCAAAAAGGAGAGTAAGGTTAGACTAGGTAATCTTTAGAAACAAGCACCATACTAGGCATCTGACTAGGTTAGCAACTTCACAAGTACATTCCTCTCCGATTTTTCTCTGGTCTGCTCAGCCACCCTCCAGCTGGCTGAAATACAGCCAGTAAAGAAAATAGAGAGAAATGCTTAGTCATTCCAATTCCACTTTTACTTTCTAAAGCAAAAGTTATATTCCAGTAGAGGTATATAAAACATAGCAGCTAAACCATTAAGATGTAGTTCCACCCCTGAAATGAGCAGTTCAAGGCTGGCTACCTTTCTTTCCCAGTCCTATTGACTGACCTCTTTGGTAGGAGGATCATCTCATATAGTTTGTGTGGCTCTGCTCCCACAGGTTTGCTGTCGGCCCTGGATCTAGTTGAAATCAATCCTCTCTTGGCTACTTCAGAGGAAGTGAAGGCCACAGCTGGGCTGGCCGTGGATGTGATCGCCTCAAGCTTCGGCCAGAAGAGGGAAGGACAGCACGATGGTTATGACCATCTTCCCACTCCCAGTTCACCAGATGAATCGGACAGTGAAGAACGTGTTCGAATTTAGGGAGTCAGTATTTTTTCCACAATGGGCATTCCAGAATTCTACGGAGGCACTTAAAGGGATATTAAAATTGGCGATGTCAATACTGCCCTCATGAGAGCATTTTTCTCCCAATTGTTTAAAAAAAAATCCCTCATTTTGGGTGACCAATGTTACTGTATTCTGTAACCGGCTTTATTTAGTTCATTGTGAGTTAATATATTAGAATGCTCTATAAATTTAAAGAATAAACACAGCATTTGTTACCTTGGTATAGCACCCCAGCCTTGTTACTATTATTTCACATTTCCAGTTGCTGTCTGCCTTCCCTCTTACACAGTCTGAGCGCTTAAACTGCCAGCCCATAGCAGTGAAGTTGGTTCTTTAGCTCTTTGATTTAGAGATCCACAAGGAGAGTAAAGAGGTGGCAGGGATTTTCATTGTTTTCGAAAGAACTTGTAATAGACTAGGCCTCCCAAGATGACCAGCTCCAGAAGGATAATCACGGAAAGCAACAGTTTATTGGTTGCCACTCTACAAATGGAAAAAGGTAAAGGAACAGTATTAGGACTTGTAAGCCCCTACTGGAAGGATGGAAACGCACTGTGTTGTAGCGGAATGAACACTATCCTAAGTCAAATCTGTCATCTCTCCTCTCTGTCACTGGCTATGGATGACCAAGTATAGTGTAAAATGGGGATAAAACTTATTTCAACTGGTTGGGAAATCTACTGTGTGTGCTGGGTATGTTTTCTATAATCAAGCACACTACCACCGGCTACACACTATGTGACAGAGTAGCGACACTTCTCTCTCCAAGATGGATCACTAGGGTAGCTTGAGTTTTCTTCCATCTCCTTCCTACCCTTGATTTTAGTTATCACAAGTGGGAAATCTTGTCGTTGTTCTCTCAGATGTCTGGTTGTTCCACAAGATGCTTACTATTCACCAGTTAAACATTTCTTGTCCGTCTAATAATACTTTGTATTCTAAATTTAGACTGCTCTAACTGGTGTTGGGAACATTATATACCTCTCTGAATCTCATTGTGCCCACTTTTATCTTTCTCATCCGCATTTAACTCAAGAACTAAAAAAAAAATCAACTTGCAACTGCTTACACGCTGCGGACATCCCTAGATCAGGTCATGTGCTGGTGGAGGCATCCACTAATAACTGTTAGCAGATAATTTCTTTAAAAACCAATCTTCAAAATTAGAGGCCGGAATGGAAAGATGCAACAATAGCCACATGTGGCGCTTACTATCAAACATCTATCCTTATTTTTTCCTCCCTCCTGAGCTGGGTAAGGCATAGCTTAACTGCTTATGTAGGTCCTGCAAAGCTGCCACTAGGAAAGTCCTCACTTTTCCTCACCCTACATATTTAATCAGTTGCTAAATCTTGTTTCTACTTCATCTCTCCCATATGTTCTTTTGTCTCTACTGACAGAGCCACCAACCTAGGTTAGCTCTTTATCCCTGAAACCTACTATAGTACCCTCCAAATTGGTGTCCTGGTCTCAAATAATTCTGAACAGCTACTAAAGGGATTTTTTTCTTCCTTCCCTAACATGCAGGTCTGACTCCTGTGGCTGCCTTCCTACTGACTTACACTTCTTCATCCTTTAAACACTTGTATTTTTGAAGTAAATTTTATAGTGTACAAAATTATATTTCATAAGTAAACAGATCCATGGGGGGTGATTAAATATAAAGTGTACAAGTACTGATGGAGATACAGGATCAAAAAAGGTTTAGAGACCATTGCTCTAGATGATCACATAGTTCAGGGCAAAAAAAGAATATTCCTACACACTGCTGATATTTTTGTAAAGGAAAAGAATGGCTTAGTGTATTTTTATACAGTCTAATTCGAAAAGAAAGAATGAACTGAATCACCTCATCTGCCATGCTACAGTCAGCTACGTTTCCATCAAAGAGCTTCCAAAAGTTTGTTGACAGTCTGGGGATTCAGAGCTGGAATGGTCCTTTGAAGTAACCTAGCCCAACCCTAATTTTCTCAGATGAGGACACTAAGGTTAAGTGATCTGCACAAGGTAACACAAGTTAATGGCAAAATAGGGTTTGAATTTAGGTTCAAAGATCTTTCCATTGCACATTGTTTCCTGGAGATAAATGTCATGATGAATTTATTAATAATGACAGAAATAGGAAAGTGTAATGTAAATATAACTAGTATTAACACTCCAGTTTTAAACTCAACTCACTTTCTAGACATCGAACGCAAGATCTTTCGGCTTCTGCTCAAGTTTTCATTTGTATTCACCAGCTGGGAAAAAAAAAAGGTAAACCAAGTTATCTTCCAATTGTAGATTAAATAAAAAAAACTGACTCTGTGATAGCTGAGAGATCCTGCTGAGTGTATAAGGTAAGAAACGGACCAAAGTTCGTTTCTTTTCTCTAGCTTAAATAACCTCGGGTCCTTTAACTGATGCTATGACAGTTTTCCAGGCTCTTCACCATTCCTGTCCCCCTTCCTTGGGATGTATGCCAGGTTTGTCAATGTACCCTTAGGCACTCTTCTAGATGCAGTCCGGCCAAAGCACAGGTCAACCAGCACTTCTTAAACTGTGGGTTGAGACCCCATATGGGGTTGAGAAAAATTAAGCAATGATGAAAGGTTTCTGAAAGCACAATGACCAAAAATTACAAATTACGAATCAAACGTAATAAATCCGAGGTGTTTCAGGCAGCTCCTGCCCATCCTGCATCGAACAACTTCACCAAAGCCTTGTTTCTGAACACAGCATGTACTTTGCACTGCCCATGCCATGCCCTCAGGCCACTCACCTTCAATGAATGCTGCCTAAACAAAAAGGGGTCCTGAGTGGAGAAAGTTTAAGAAATTCTACGCTAGACCAGGGCTGTCTGACCTTAGGTTTTTACTGAAACGATAGACAATATATTTTGATTTGCCATTTTAGTGGGAGCTTTGCAGTAGCTCGACTTCGTTTACTAAAGCATTTATGTAGATTTCTATGCTTGTAGGTGGGCCGCATAAATCGCAGTGTGGACTGCCCACAGTCCACATTCTGGACAGCCCTGCACTAGACTATCACTCCCTCCTTTAGAGAACAGAGGAACAAGTTGCTCTATCTGATGCTTCCTTGAACCTGATTGACACAAAAAGCCTGCCCAGTATTCTTTTACTGGAACTTTTAAGTTCTAGCCAATTATGTTAGTGTATCAAGATATTTTTGATTCCAATTCTATCCCTCAATGTGTTTTCCTAGCTTCACATGAAATTTGTAAAAATCTAATGTATCTACATCTTCCTCAGCAACACTGATGGAAATGTCTTTAGAACAGAGGCAAAAATAATCCTTTGATGAGAATCTGCTGGAATCCTTGCTATAACTTGTCAGAACAGGAAATGAATATGTTCTACATGGCTGGCTCTTAGTAACCACCTCTTCTTCCCTTTAAGTGTTTACAAACTATTCCTTTTAAAAAAAACCCTCAAATTCTGACAGGAATTGAATTTGTCCAATTTTCTTTTTGAAACCTGGAAAGTCTGTCCAAATCTGAGCAATATTTGTCAGAGGATTTAGGGCTAGGAAGGATCTTAGAGATCATCTGGTCCAATGTCCTTATTTTATAGGCGAGAAAAAAAAATTAAGTGACTTTTTAACAAATGTAGAAAGGTGACAAGGTTACTATTTAAATCCAAGTCCTTCGCCTCTAAATCTAATGTTTTTCCCACCAATTCATGTTGTCCACTGTCAAGTCACCAAGTTGAAGGAAACATTGGTGTCTCTCTAGTGTTCCTCAAGGAAGCCTAGGAAAGTCATGAGGAGGGAGCCCTTAGAGATGAATCATCTTCAGCCATCTGCTCCTACCCAGCCATGGTAGACTGATCCCCCTTTCTCATTCCCCACCTTTCAAATCCAACTATTCCACTTGGTAAGACTAGAACTTAAACTGTAGACAACCAGTCTTTTTTCCAGTAGCTTCTTTTAAGAGACCCTTGATCAAGATTTGCTGTCAATCTCAGAGAAAGAGCAAACAGCACTGACAAAAAGGAGGCTCCTCCATTCTTTAAAACAAGCTGTTATCAGGTTGGAGAGAGCTGCCCCAAACTCCAACCAGCCACAATCTCCCTTCCCAGTTCTGACTAATCACTCTTTGGTCAGATCTCATCAGTTTTATTAAGTTCTGCTATTACCACCTTTTTATTCTTATGGCATCAAATCAAATAATTTGAAGTGGGACTGTAGAAAATAAAGAACGTTTTCATTCTTCAAAACCTTTCTGGACTTGAGCTGCCTACCAGACAAGCCCAAGGTCAAATTCTTCCTATAGGTCTGCAAGGTTACTTATGATTCTAGTCTTCATAGCTAATAGTAAAAGAAGATGGGGCTACTTCTACGTCTAATCATTGACACTGCATGGGAAGTATCCCAAGCTAAAAATTACAGGGCAACTATGGTCTGGGTCAATGAAATAAAAGAGTAACCTGACCTTCAAGAATGGGAAAAGAAACAAACCCTTTCCTGTCAAGTGACTTTGAGGTCTCTCCCAACAGAAAAGGAAGATAGAGAAATCAGTAAAAGAAATACTAGTCCTGTGACATTTTTCAATAAGCACTAATGTAGCATAGGGAATACAGAGCTGGCCTTGAAGCCAATGAAATCTGGGGAAGTTAGTCATATAACTTCACAGTGTTCTAACCTTCTGGTCAAGTCAACAAGCATTTATTAAATGCCTACTATGTGCCAGGCACTAAGTGCTAGGGATACAAAGGATGGTAAAAGATCCCTATTCTCAAGGAAATCACAGTCTAATGAGGCAAACAGCATACATAACAATGAAAATTGCAGGTCCAATCTCCTCTTCCAATAAATGCAGAAACCAAAATAAAACATGATACATATATTGAAGAGAAAGCATCTACCTTAAAAGGTAATCTAGTTCACCTTGCTAAGAATTCTAACTCCAGACAGGCTCACAGAAAAGAAAATCTGTACCAAATTTATACCAAAATCTGTACCAAATTCCTGAACTCAGACCTAATGTAGTTTCTGGCTTTTGTATGTTCCTAAGTCATAACAGAGCATAGACTCTTATGAAAGAGACCTCACTCACCTCTTAACTTGCCCCTGCTCTCTTCCCCAACAGAACTTACTCGGCTCTTTGTGCGTTCCAGCTGGTCTCTTTGGTCTCCTAGTTCTTCAATTATCTCAGAACCAATCTGATCTGTCTCAGTGGCAATCCGGTGGGAGCGTTCAATGCTCTGAGTGGCTCGGTTCAGGCTGTCAGTGCCTTGCAGAAGTAACACTCTTTGAGATTGCAGCCAATTCTGACCAAAAAATGGAAAAGAATCAGGTACTCTAGTTGTTTTCTTCGTAACATTTATTGGGAAAAGAGGCAAGGGGACAATTTTTCAGTTGGGAAAAAGAATCCAGGATGTAGTACACAGACACATTGCTCTCAACTCTTATCTTCTCCTACTGTTTTGGTTGAGTGGGAAACAAGTGAAGTTTCACTTCAAAAAAGTGAAGATTTTTCCTATTTTTAAAGGCCTATCACCTAGAAACCCTCCCAATGGGAGCTAGGCTGGTTTCAATGTTGTAGGTTTGTTCT
The DNA here is from genome assembly GCF_011100635.1 of Trichosurus vulpecula. Taxonomy (NCBI): domain Eukaryota; kingdom Metazoa; phylum Chordata; class Mammalia; order Diprotodontia; family Phalangeridae; genus Trichosurus; species Trichosurus vulpecula. Next base: position 226,015,765 of record NC_050580.1, read on the forward strand.
GTGAAGTTTGGACTCAGTCAAAGGGCCATACTTGAGGACCTAGAGGGCCTCAAGTGGCCTCAAGGCCACAGGTTCCCCACACCTGCACTAGAACCTGTTCTAAAAAATGAGCTCAACAGGCTAACTAGCTTATGAGATTTGCACCTAACAAGCTACTGGGAATTCCAGTGCTAATCCATCTGCCCTGCATGTTTGTTTAAATTGTTGTCCTTGTTTTTCAGCACATAAAGGAGCCATTTAGTACATTCTTGGGGGAAAACCTGTGCAGTTACACTCTCGGTGATTCCATCTCAGGCAGCATAAACTTCTAAGAATTAAACTGATGATCTCTCAAGCTGAATGGCAGCTTCTGTTGTCCCAGCAGACCTAATTCCTAATTCTCTAAATCCCCATTAAAGCTAAGTCCCATTTACACTCCCTAACATAAGGTAGCCTAAGTACAAAAAACATACTTTTTAAATAAAAGTTTTGACACGTTTTGTTTTTCAAAACTACAGAATTTCTTCCAGCATGCCTCCCCTCCCCAGGAAGCCACCCCATATAACAAATTTTAAAAGCCTATTTTTCTAGGTCAGCATAAACAATTTACAGTTACAAAACAATGCCACTAGAAAAAACAGGGCTAGTGAAAGCCTTTTATTCTATCCTATATGTTAATAATCAAAGAAAGGCAGCATCCTAGGAAGCCTATAGCAATTCACTCATATATTAAAACAACTGTCTTTCACTGATCAAACAGTTCCCAGCACTATGGCCAAGTGAAATATAGAAAGAGCACTGGCTCCAGAATAAGAGGACCTGAATTCAAATTCTGCCTCCTATGTAATCCTGAGCAAGTCACAGCTTCTCTGGGCTGAAGTTTCCTCCTATGTAAAATGAGGGGTGTGGACTGGAAGGTCTGAAGTCCCTCCTTCTATTATTCTAAGCCTAAAGTTGGCTTATTTTATTTAAAACCACATTATTCTTCTGATTTATGATTAATTGGTCATCTATAATTAACTTACTTTGACTCTAAACCTCCACCTTGTCACGCCTTCCCATCTTTGCAACCTCTTCCTAACCTGTGTCTCAGTGAATTTAATTTCATCCTTCTTGACTTGGAACATCCATCCACCTCCTCTACTCCTCAGATTTCTCATATAATTATCATAAAATTTAATATGAAGAGACCTAAAGTTTGGGTCATAGATTTCAACCCCTAACTTTTACAGATAAAGAAAGTAAGTCCAGAAAGTGTTTTGTTCAGGGTCACATACTTAGACAGCAGCAAAGCTGGGACCAAAATTCCTGAAAGAGCTCAGAAAGGATTTTAAAATCAAGTGAGAAAGAGGAAAACTGAGAAAGGAAATGAGAGTGATACAAGAAAACTATGAAAAGAGAAATAACAGCTTGGTAAAAGAGGCACAAAAAATACTGAAGAAAATAACACCTTAAAAAAAGAACTGGCCAAATGGTAAAAGAGGCACAAAAATCTACCAAAGAGCTCACAATTAAAAACTGGGCAACCAGAAAAAGGGTACAGAAATTCACTTAAGAAATTATTGCAAGCAGCCAGAAAGAAACCATTCAATATTGTGGTGCTCCAGTCAATATCACACAAGCTTCCACATCAAAGGACTAGAGGCTTGGAATATGGTATTTCGGAAGGCAAAGGAACTAGGATTACAACCAAGAATGACCTATCCAGCAAAACTGAGTATAATCCTTTGGGGGAAAAAAATGGCTATTTAATGAAACAAAGGACTTTCAGACATTCCTGATAAAAAGACCAGAGCTGAATAGAAAATCTGACTTTCAAATACTAGATTCAAGAGAAGTATAAAAAGGTAAACATGAAAGAGAAATCATATGGAAATCAGTAAGGGGAAATGGGAAATGATATTTGTAACTTCTAAGAATTTTATCATTATTAGGGCAACAGGAAGGAGTATACAAAGACAGATGGGTGTGAGATGACTATGGTGGGATGATCTTACATTAAAGAAGTACGAAAGAAAGAGCTTTTACAATGGACGCATGAGGGTACGGGGGTGGAATGCAATGACTGCACCTTATTCTCATCGGAATTGGCTCAAAGGAGGAATAATGTACACACTCAGTTGGGTATAGAAATCTATCTTACACTACAGGGAAGTAGGTGGGAAAGAGGTAAGAGAAGGGGAGAGAGGCCGATGGAAGGGAGGGCAGGTTAAAGGAGGTAATGGTCAGAAGTAAAACAGACTTCAGGAGGGACAGTAAAAAGGATAAACAGGGTAAAAATAGGACAAAGAGAAATGTATAATAATCGTAACTTGTGAAGGTGAATGGTGTGAACTCACCCATCAAATGGAAGTAGATAGCAGAATGGATTAGAAATCAGAATCTAACAATGTTATTTACAAGAGACATACTTGAAAGACAGAAACACACTAGAGCAGTAAAAATAAGGAACTGGAGCAGTACCTATTATTCATCAGGTGAGGTAAAAAAGGCAGGGGTAGCAATCATGATCTCAGACAAAGTAAAAGCAAAAATAAACCTAATTATAAATGTACTCATAATGCAGGAACTTACCATGTGCTCATTCTCTACGGCATATGCCCCATATCTGCTGTCTCCTCGGCCCCCAGGTGGCGCTGTCAGTGGAGTGCTCCTCACCTCCCGCTGGAGCTTGGCCAGGTCTCTGCGGTAGCTTCGAAGCTTGGCCATCATGGGATTGCGAAAAGACAGGGGGGCATAGCGTAGCTCCTCTTCCATCTCTGCCAACTGTCAAGTCAGGAATATTAACAACTCACATTTAGACATAGACAGAAGCAGGGGAAGCAGGCCCCTCTCAGAATCTGCAGCTGCCGCAACAGTTTCTCTCCAAGTTGTAAGGTTGGTCATAACCCAAGATCAATCATTATTCAACATTTACTAGCCACAGATCCACAAATACTGAGCACCTGCTATGCATTCAGCTCTTCAAGCAGAGGCAGTAGGCATTCTCCTCAGTGTCACAGTTCCTGTATGATCAAGCATCTGATCCCCTTGGTAGGAACTGTAACCCAACAACTAGTTTCTACCTATATAACCACCTCTCTAACTCACAGGATCAATTGACCACTTGTTTTCAGTGAGTACTCCAGCCTTGAGGAGTGAAAACCTGGGTTTAAATCCCACCTGTGACACTAAGGTGACCACTTAACCCTTTTCAGCCTCAGGTTCCTCTTCCATAAAATATGAGCTAAATATTTGTTCTGAAGATTTTGTTTTTTAAATTTTTGTCCACTGGAGAGAAGGAAGAGAAAAAATTAATTTTTTAAGAAAGAAAAAAATAATCAAGCTAAAGATAACCTTTAGTAACTACCTTATAAAGGTTGCTGTGAGGATCAAAAGAAATATGTGTAAAGTGCTTTGCAGACTTTAAAGCATTAGATAAATGCTGGTTAATATAATTACTACCAAAGTAGCTAAATGCAACTCTGGAGTCCTAGTTATCTAACCTCTGATCAAAGTGTGCACGCCACTTCCCTAGGCGTCTTTTCTCAGTTCCCTTTCTAAGTTATTAAAAATAGATGTATAGCATACACTTTAAGAGAGAAATGACTATCAAGTGAGGATGACCCAAAAGCCTCCTTTGATTCCATTACTTTACCTGCACAAAAACTCTTAAAATAAGATTAGGATAGATCCATTTTAGAGCAGCTCCCCTTACCATGAAAACATAATTATTCAGCTCTACCCCCAAGCCTTTCTTATCCACAGATGCCATCCATCTCTTCTCTACAGCACTCATCACCAACATTTGCCCCACCATTTAGTACAGATGATATTAAAAATTAAGGTCCTTAAAGGAATGCAGCCACAGGGTCAGATCTTGGCACTGCTTCTGGAGAAGCCATATACTAGTAAAAGAAGTCCCTTATTCCCCAGATCTCACCGTTTCATTTGCTTCCTGTTGCTTCTCATCAAAATCTCTGATTAACTTCTTTTTCTCTTCTGGAAAAGAGAGAAAGACATGTTTGAAATGCTCCAGTATGTTTCCATGACCGTTAACACATGCCACTCACTCTCCTTTCCCTCTATTCTCTGCTAACCTATGGTAATTCTATGGTAATAACAGTAACAACCAATAAATATTAGTATAGCATTTTTACATTAACTCATTTGATCCTCACAACAACAGTGTGATGGAGGGAAGAAAGGCAGTATCATCTTCTTCCAAATAAACTCAATACTTAAAAAAACAGCCTTTTAAAAACATCTAGCTCTTGAAGAACATTGTGTTGTTTTTTTCTCTCCTCAATGGTGGAGATAGCTTCCATCAAGGTGGATTTGATTTTTCAAAATGGTCATTAATAACCGACATCTGGAAAATAAAATGAATAATCAATCAACAAGAATTTACTAAGACCCTGTTATGCCAGGCATTGATGACAAAGATGAAATAGTCCCTACCCTTAAGAACATATATTCTATAGGAAGAGACTACCTAAGTATAAATTATGTACAAGGTGATTTTGGGGGTAAGCCCCCAAACCCTTTGGAGGTGGGGAAGGAAAAGTATAAGAAAGATTTCATGTGGAGGTAGGGCTTGAGCTGGCCCCTAAAACAAGATAGGGACAAAGAAGCAGAGATGATGATGGAGAGCAGTGCAAACATGGGGAACAGCAAGGGTGAAGCCACAGAGATGGGAGTTAGTGGCTTCTATAAGGAACAGTAACAGTAAGGCCAGCTTGGCTAGACTGTGGGATCCAGAAAGGGAAGTATTATGTAATACGCCTGGAAAGGTAGCTTTTACGTATGTTGTAAAGGGTTTTAAATGACAAAAAAGAGTTATTATTTGATACTAGAGATAAAAGGGAGCTGGTGGAGTTAACTGGGCAGGGGAATGACATCAGACTTGTGCTTTAAGAATATCACTTTTAGCACCAGAGTCTAAAGAGAGAGTTGAGGCAGAGAGACCAATACTATCAAGCTGGCTAAGATAATTTTTGGTCAAAGGCAAGGTATGGCTACAGAGTTACTGTTTTTCTTATGTAGCATAAATTAGTCCCCATATGGAAGACTGCACAAATCTGTATGCATTTATTCTGCTTTTTAAAAGCTGGTCTATCTGTTTTAGAGTCACATTTGCAGTTACTTTTCTCTTCATTCACATTTATGTATTCTGTATTCCAATTTGAGAGTAAACTTCTTAAAGACAAGGACCAGAGATTTGCTATTCATCTCAAAACCCTACCATAGTGTTTACTATAGAAGCTTTGCACATGGCAGGCACTCAAAAAATCCTAATATCTGAATATCTGAAACATACTGTCAAATTTAAGAATTAAAAGACACTAGTTCAACATACACTTTGCCCATGCTTTTCATTAATCTTCATATTCATTCTCCCAAACTAAATGCAGCAAACAACTCTTTGGCTCAAGAAAAACATACCACTTCTCACTGTACACCACTGAGAAAAACAGAAGCTGGGTTTATTTTTTAAGTAGAAAACAAAGGTAAGGTGCGTCAAATTCATCTTGTTTCTACTCTAGTAGAATCTTTTGACAAAAATGAAGCCAATGCGGACCTGAGGGCCAGATTAACCCCAATTTACTAACTACAACTTTTCAACTAGGTTTTCTTGGTATCAGTGTAGATATGATTGCAGCATTCCTAGCTATCAAGAGTAAAATAAATGCTTACACTTATAGATTCTCTCATGAGACAAACTACTTCAAAATAAGTTGTCACAAGTATCAGATATCATTACTTCTTGAGATCAACAGATCCTGGAATACAGCCTCTCTTCTGCATAACCTGTCTTCTAGCCTTAGTGAAATACATACTGCATAACAAGTTTCTATACAGTTATATCTATCCTTCTGGCTCAATTTTCTTTTTTACATGAGAAAATATGAACCATCCTTCCCTTCTCTCCGTGAGGAAACCGAGATTTGAGATCTCATTAGTCAGATTCCAGATAGCAGAGAAGGAGAATAAGCACTAACAGTTGGTTATGGGGTATGAACAGTGAGTTCTAAAGAACAGATTTCCTCATTGACTTCTGAACACATGTAGATTTTTTATCTGGAGACCCCTTCAAAAAATCCTCTATGCGCAGTGCTTCTTAAACTGTGGGTCACAACCCTACATGGAGTCACAACTGAATGTGGGGGTCTCAAAGAATTTGGCAACAGTAAAAGGTTTCTGAATATGCAATGACCAACAATTAATTAAAAATCAAATGCGTAATGAATCCTAAGTGTTTCTGGAAGCATTTGTCCACGTTGTGACCCACAGTGATGTAGCCTTGGTTCGGAACACAAAGCATGCACAGTTTGCACAGCATATGCCCTCAGGCCATGAATGCCTATGAAGGCTGGAAAAAGTTTAAGCAGCCTTGCTCTATGGCATGTATTTTTTCATTGTTGTTATTTACTGATTACAAAAACACACTTACCATTTTTTCAGCCTTTAAAGGCTCTCCAACAAGAAATCTCTCATGCATAATTAAAATACAAAATTCCTGGATAAGTGCAACTACTACATCTAAAAGGATATTCCTTGTAGATAGATGAGAAGTTTCAGTTGTTCTGGTTTGTACCTTGACAGGTTGGTCAAGCCCCTGAACATGAGGAATTTCTATGATTACAAAAAAGAGATCAGCCTAAGAACTAACCCATACAAGAAAAACCAAAAGGATTAAATTTTCCATACTATAATATGCACCCAGAGGCATGAGTACGCACACAGGACAGAAGATATTATGGACAAGGAACTTGGGCCCAAAATAGGAGAAAGCAAATTTGAATGCATTTAGTAACTAGGGGCAGTACTATCAATGATCTCAAGTTGCTTTCCAACACAAAAAAACTTATCTTTATTAATACTAATAACCTCCAATTCCAAAAGACCTATAAAGAAAAATGCTATCTACCTCTAGAGAGAGAACTGATAAATCTCTGAATCCTGCCTGAAGCACACTTTTTAAACTTTACTTTTTGGGGGGGTTTTTGTCTGGTTTCTTTTGCAACATGGCTAATATGGAAATATATTTTGCATGACTTCACATCTATAAGTGACATCAAATTGCTTGCTTTCTCAAGGAGAGGAGAGGGGAAAGAGGGGAGAAAATTTAGAACTCAAAATGTTTTTAAAATGAATGTTAATTTTTTTACATGTAATTGTAAAATATTTAACAAAATAAAAATATATTCTAAAAAATACTGATGTCTTCTTGGTCATCCGGCATGGATGCAAATATGGGAATGCCACAATAATCAAAGTTCTTGGCGTCCAAAAGGGCAAAGGAAAGACACACAGGGAGTCTGAAACGTATTTCCAGTAATTATCTGTGTGTGAAGTGGTATAAGGTATAATACCCTCCATAAGGAAATGTATGATTAGAAAACTCTGACTTCTTATTCTTGCTCTGGGAACAGTAATCAGACCAATATACCCATTGTTACTGCCCCACAGTTCCATTAACAATTCTTAACAATTCTCCCATCTCTGTACACTGTTCACAGATGTGCACTGCATCTCCTTATTAGAATGTAATTTTCCTCATGGAAAGGATTGTTTCATTTTTGTGTTTATATCTCCATGCCTAAATAAGCACTTAAATGCTTTTTCATGCAACACTCGCCCATGCTTAAAATCTCACTGTTATCAAAGCACTCCTCCACCCTGGGATATAACACAAGCTCCAGAAGAGCAGAAAATTGTCTGATTTAAAGGAATGGAGTCAGGAAGCAATAAATGTTTTACACATCGTAAGACTGAATGAATAAATGAACAAAAGAAGACTAGGTGGTAATACATTTGGCAAGTCTTCCTATGCCCACAATGAAGCCTGTGAGAAGAATCTGAAAGAATCCTAACTCTATGTAGTCTGGTATTTGTAGTGCCATGTACCTCCAGTCCAGGAAGAATGCAGGACGAAGAGAGTTCCTTAGGTTCAAAAATACCTTGTCACAGTCTTTAATGTATACACTGTATTGCTTTAGAACTTAAACTACAGAATACAAGGTAAAGGTAAAGATTATGACGTGTACATTGCATGGTACCTAATACTTCACACATATAGAAAAAAATATTTTAAACGGTTAAGAAATGGTCTCAGTGGCCAGGGAAAGGCCTAAATGATAAAGATGGAACTGACTGGGCACAGCACAATTTGAGTAGACACTGGGTTTCTCTGAGACAGTTTTCCTAACCTGTCTCCTTCCTTTGGCCATGATAAAGAAAGGACTAGGTAGAGGTGAACAGGTTGAGAATGAGGTAGACGTAATCTATTGAGTTTTCTGGTTTTCAAAGAAAGCTGTACCTCTGCATCACTTAGCACCAGATGAGAAATCTCTTCTCAACTGGTGCACGTTACAACAGGCACCCCTAAGCACAGAGAACATACTTCTTATTTCTAAAATGAATCACAAAGTAGACTTTAGAGGAAAGACAATCAAAAACGCATGCTGTTTTTCTCATTAATATTGTGGCTCATTTATGATCTCTTAAGTGAAAAGGAATACTATTTCCTCCTTAAAAAGTGAAACACCTTGATCCCACAAGGATTAGAATTAGAGGGTCATACTAGAGTTGAAAATCTATTGTTTTGATCCTGAAAAACAAGACATTCCTCAAATTCCCTTACTAACTTATCCCTAACTCAAATAACTTCTGACCCAAATTCCCCACGTTGTGGCTTAAGCACAGTGCCTACTACTAATGGCATCTAACATTTATACAGTGCTTTAAGGTCTGCAAAGAGCTTTACAAGTATTATTTGATTTGATCATATTTATTCAATTAAATTAAGCCAACTTTCTCTAGTGTTGCTTCCAGGCAAGGAACAGCTCAGATGGTGAGGAGAGCTTACCTGGCACATAGAAGACTGCTGACTTGACATAATTGAGTCAGTTCAACAATACGGGCATGCTTAGTCAGGAGAAAGAGTCTAAGAGGAGCTGTATCTGAAGATAAGCTCCCAGAAACATGCAGCAGTTGAACTTTTGAGACATTAGCACTGAAATAGACTAGAGAAGGCTCAGACAGGTGTCCCAACTAAAAAGAAAACTGGGGGAGAAGCACATCATCACCAGTACTAGTCAGCTGCCCCCACTAAGCAACACAAAGGAAGCTACATTCAGAGGCACAAACTAGGGAGGTGGCGGTCACCTGTAGTCAGACCACATGCAGAATATCTCATTTCTTTCCATGCACCAGATTGGAAGGCTATCATGATGTAAAGCAAACTGCTTCAGGAGGAGGGCAACCAACAAAACGAAAGGTTCCAAGAAGCCTTTCTCATGCCCTTTAATAATGCTAGTGACTTCCCTCTGAGAGTATTTCCAGTTTATCACGCATATCTCGTTTGCTGTTAGAATGTCACCCCCGGTAGACTGTGAGTTTCTTGGACACCTGGTTTGTTTCTTGCCTTTCTTTGTAAGGCACAGGGCTCAGCACAATATCTGGCACATAGTAGGCACTTAATTAATGCTCAAAGACATGACGTGACATACTTGAATTGTTGGAACAACATAGGAATATAGCTGAGAGAAGAATCAAAAAGGAGCTGTGAGGTGAAATGAGATGAGATTAATTTTGCTTGTTCCCACAGAGCTGAATGAAGAGGAACGGCCAAGAGGAAGATTTAGGTTTGACTTAATGGAGGAAAAAACCTCCTCCCGAACAGTGTACAAACATGCAACGGTCAACCTCCGGCCCCTCATTGGAGATCTTCAAGAAAAAGGATTGGTAGGTAGGTGACCATGATCTTTGGGCTATGTTAGAGTGGATTCACTCAATAAACATTTATCAAGCACCTACTATGTGCCAGACCCTGGAAATACAAAGAAAGGCAAAAATCAGCTCCTACTCCCCCAGACAGGGTGCAAACAATTACACACAGCTATATACCATCTGGGTAAACTAAACACAACCAACAGAAGGAAGAGAATAGAATTAAGATGTACAGGGGAAAGCTTCCTGTGGTAGAAGGTGGAATTTGAAGAAAGTCAGGAGATGAAGAGGGAGGGCACTCCAGGCACGGGGGACAGCTAGTGAAAATGCCTGGAGTACGGAGACGAAAGTGTATTTATTCAAGGAACAGCCAGACCATCAGTGTCACTGGATCCAAGTACGTGGCGGGGGTGCAAAATACAAAAAGACTGGAAAAGTAGTGCGGGTGGGCAGGTTATGAAAGGCTTTGAGGATTTGATGTTTGACCCTGGAGATAACAGGAGCCTCTGGAGTTTGGGGTGGTTTTTTTTTGGGGGGGGGGAGAAATGACGTCGTCGGACTTGTGCTTTAGGAAGGTCGTTTTGGCAGCTGACTGGTAAGCACCTTAAAGGCAGGAACTAGCTTTCTTTTTATTAATTATAATCCCAGAGTTTACGCAGGGCCTGGCATATAACGCTTAGCAGGCACTTAATAAAGAAGCACAAAGGCACTTAATAAACGATGACAGGTTGGGCTGGAGTAGGGAAAACGAGGTAGCCCCCCAAGGCCTTTCCCCCCAAAATCCGTGATTTTGTGACGCAAGCCCCGGAAGCAATGGGGAAACGTGAGAGAAGGGGGGCGGGGCCCCTGGCGCCCCGCGATCCCCGGACACCCGCCCCCGCCCCGAGGACTCACCGGTCCCCCCGATCCCCAGGAGCCTGTCGGGGACCCCTCGCAGGTCATCGTAGAGCCCGCGGAAGATCTCGTGCAGCTTCTCGAATGGCTCCGAGGACACGGCAGCCGCCATGGTGTAGGGCGAGCTTCCCCCACACCAGTAGGGCCGAGGTCCCGGGCCCAGGGGCCCGCTTCTAGCCCAGCGTCCCGTTCAACCCGTGTATCTGGTCTCCATTGCCCCCCGACTAGTGCGGCTATAGCCCCAGCGTAAAGCGAGGCGCTTCCGGGGGACTGAAGCCGCGGGGTCCTTCAGAGCCGGAAATCCCGCCACGAAGTCCCACCCTCCCACGGAGGCGGGGGATGCGGGGGAGGGGGGGGGGGCCAACCGAGATATGCCGGATGAGAAACCTAAAACGTTTACGCGTAAGGAAGAGAGAAGCCGAAGTCACCCTATCTGCCTTCCCCCCTCCCTGAGCCGAGCTGTGATTTGGGCGCCATATTTGAGACGACTAAGCTGTCACACGTTGGTGAGCGCTAGTCACCCGCCGCCCTAGGCGGTGAAGAGAGAGGAAAAAAAAGGGTCCGCAGGAAAGCTCTGGTTTCGCAGTGCATTCAGGGAGTTGTAGTTCCACGTGAGCGACTCGTGACAGTCCCGAGATACGGAAGCTCTGGGAGGCCTTGGAGGTCCCCGGAGGCACTGTGCGTCATCACGCATAGTCACGTGTCAGTGACACCACCTGCTTCTATTTTTTTTGGTCGTAGGGTTAGAGGTCTCCAGCTACTGGCTGGTTTGTAAGAGCTGAAGGTCTGGTGATTCCTCTTTTACCGGTGAGGCAACTCAGGCCTGGAAGGCATTTACCGTATTTCCCCAAATATAAGATGCACTCTTTTCCGAAAAATTTGGGGTCTAAAAACTGTGTGTGCGTTATACACTGGTTATAGATTTTTTTTACTTGCATTTCCCGCTTTTTCCGCGCTTGTTGTCTTTGTGCTCATTGTTAGGTTTTGCCACAGTCTGCCCAGAAATGGCTCAGAAAAGATTTTCATACAGTGCTGAATTCAAGTTAAAAGTTTGCACTTTGCAAAAGTGAGTGGGAAATCATGCTGCTGAACGTAAGTTTGGTCCTCCTCCAACTGAGAAAACAAGCTGAGACTGGCTATGGGAAGAAGGCCATGAGAGGCAAGTCAGCAAAATGGCCTGATTTAGAGAGGGAATTGAGGCTATGGATTGAAGAGCAAAGGGCAACTGGAATTCCTGCGTCCATAAAGATGGTTCAGCATGAGGCAAGAAGAATTGCTGATGAAAAAGAAGTTACTGATTTCAAAGGAGGACACAATTGGTGCTTCAGGTTCATGAAACAGAAGGTTATGAAGAAAAACATTTGTTGAAAAAAAGTACATTTGCTTAAAAAAAAAATGAACCTTTGATCTTGCCATAAACCTAAAAATTGGCTTGGCAAAATTAAGCACGTAAGGAGATCATTGCCTGGAACGTATGTGTTATGCATTGCCTTATTTACAGAATAACTTGAAAATTTGTGACAAGCAATAATCACACTATTCAATGACATCAACATATTTTCACTTAACTAAATGTTTGTTCAAATTTTTCTATCCTCATTTTTTCACTTCTATAACAATTCTATCTCCTTGATAGGTGGGGTATATAGTTGCCTTAAAATTATATTTTACTCTTTGCAAAATGAGTATCTTCTATTTTCTTGGTTTCTTCTAGGCTTTGATGTTCCTTTTTGCTGTCTGGTTGCTGTTATTCTGCTTTGAACTTCTGGTGGATGGTTTGGTCTCTTTTAGGGTGTATCTTCTTCTAGAGCCAAGAGTTCGTCTTTCCTGTGAGTCAGGTTCCTCCTGGCTATTACTTAATCTCTTGGACCAAATTTCATTGCCTGATAAAGCATCATTTTCTCCAGTCTGGTTTGTATTATTTAACAGAGTGCTTCCTTCTCTAAGCAAAGGCTCTGACTGGGTTTCTTTTGCTGATAAAATACTAGCTTTGAAGTTGTCATGTTGCTCTTGAGCAGATTTTAGAAGATGATTCTCTGGGATGCTATAGTTTTCAACATCAGCTCTGAGGGTTTGATGCTAGCAGTCCTCAGTTTTCCCCTTTTCTTTGCTAAAAGAGTAGTATTAACTTGCTTCCAGTGTTTGGATTTTTTTGCTGTTACAACAGTAGTCCTGGAGGCAGCAGTGGATGGGTCATCTTTGCTAAGATTAGCAGATCTTTGCAGATTTGTATTACTTCTATTTCTAAGCCTGGTTCCCATTAAGGATGCTTGACTTATTACACCTCCTGGAAAAATCTGGACAATATTTTCTTTTTCATCCTTCCCCAAGGGTGAGATGTCCATGGTTTCTAGCAAAAGATTAGATCTTATCATTTCTGTACCATTTTTGTTTCTAAAGGACCTTATTAAAGATACCAGGTCATCAGTCACAACTCCATCTTTTAGCTTATTCTCTGTTTCTTCCTGATTTTTCTCAGTGTAAGCTATCTCGGTTACATTAAGCAAAGGAAAACTATAAAGTTCCCCATCAGCTTCATTTCTGCTTTCAGTTCTAAAGGGTGCATACACGCACCAGACTTGCCCAAAAGATGCCTGAAAGCTATGAGCGGATGAATAAAACTTGAGTTCAATAACTTTATGCAATACATTTTTTTTTCAAATTTCAGGCCCCAAAATTAAGGTGGGTCTTATGCATGGGAGACTCTTATACATGGGGAAATACGATACTCCAGGAGGCAGAGTCAATAACTCCACATAGCAACCAAGGTGGTTTTCCTAATCCTAGAAAGTCTTTCTTTTTTATCGATGTTTTGTTTTTACCTTGAAATTAGAGGTTACTCCTGGCTCGTTAGAGGTCTCTTAACAAAGTAGAACAGGTAAAACTCATAATACAGGGACCTCGTCTGAAAGTGCATGCAACATACATTTTCACTGTTATTCTTGGGGTTTCTTGGTCTGCAATTTTCCTTTGCAATATGTCTAATGTGCAAATATTTTGAGTGACTGCACACGTATAATCTATATCAAATTGCTTGCCTTCTGACAAGGGGAGGGGAGGAAAAGAAGATGGAACTCAAAACATTTTTTTAAAACAATGTTAGTGTGATACCTGAGCAGCCAGCTATTGCTAAAAAAAAAAAAAACCCTGCCCCCAGCCCCTAACTAAAAAAACCCGAGTTTGCATAAGAAAAACAGACTTAGTTCCTGCCATTTGGCGTTCAGCGGTGTCCTTGGCACACCCCCCGCCCCCCCCCCCCAGACTATTCTGGGAAGTATGGACTGCTTGGCCATGGAGGGGCCTGATGCTAACAATCTCTGTTTGTTTCCTGAGCGGGCTGAGAGATGTCTCTATCTTGTGTCAACAAACCCAACTGGAGCTTCCCTTGGTCTGCCTGTGGCCTTGAAGGATGAAGGCCTCAGCCCCAGACATTCTCTTGAATTATGTGACTGTTCCTCATTCTTATCTCATGAGTCATGTTGCAGGATGTATGGCAAATTGGACACAGATCCTGGGTTGTAATTCAGTTGACACTTTGTCAGCTATCTGACATGCTGTATTTACAATCTCTTCAGGAGGTTCCTCTTCATGTATCATGGTCATAAGAGTGAAGTAACAAAGGCTTGCCGAGCCTGCTAAAAATAACATATGTAAGTTTCAAGAGATAATTAACCACTGTACCTAGATTTTTTTGTATAAATACTACTTCTTCACCCCAACCCGGAGCCGTTTTGATTTGGGCTGTTAATTGCCCCTGAATGGACGCCGGCTAATAAATTCTCCATTTAAAACTTATACTCTGTGATGTGTCTCACTTGCTCTTGGTATAACATTAGAATTTTTTGTTTTACATGTAATTGAGGAAAAAAAGATAAAAAATAAATGTAAGAATGTAATTGGGAAATAGTTAATAAAATAAGTTAAAAATCTGTAAAAAAAGAAAATGCATGTAACACACCAAAAAAAATCAAAAGTAAATTAATGAAATTAGGCAGATCAGGTATACTGGAATGAAGAAACATGAGAAGACACTCCCATGGGACGTCCAAAGGTGTTATACATTGCACATGTTTTCTGATTTTTTTCAGTGTTATCAATCAGTGGTACTGATTTTTCTTCCTTAAAAAACTATTTCTTACATAGAGGATGGCTCCCTGGGAAGGGGAGGGGAAAGGATATGAAGGATAGATATGATGACTTAAGGAAAAGAAACCATCAATAAAAATTTATTTTAACAGTAACCCATTGTCTCTTCTACTCTGTACCCTATTATAAAAAAGTAAAAAAAGTTTTTGTAACAATTATGTATTATCAATTAAACAATTGTAAATTTCTCTACTCTCTATATCAAATTGTCTCCTCCATCACCTCTCTCTAATAGTATATTTCATCATCCCTCTTCTGCAATCATGAAGGGTCATTGTATTAATCATAATTCTTATGGCTTTCAAAGTTGTTTTTACAGTATTTTTGTCTAAAATTATTGTGGTTCTGCTCATTTAATTTTTCAGTAGTTTATAAGAGCCTTCAGAATTGTTCACTTTTGGGGCAGCTAGGTGGCGCAGTGAGTAGAACACCGGCCCTGGAGTCAGAAGGACCTGAGTTCAAAATCCGGCCTCAGACACTTGACACATGTACTAACTGTGTGACCTTGGGTAAGTCACTTAACCCCAATTGCCCTGCCAAAAAGCAAAAAAAAAAAAAAAAAAAAAAAAGAAAATTGTTCATTTTGACCATATTGATATCATATTATAAACTGTTCTATGTCTTAAATGAGATAATGTTGTTTTGTTGTTAAGTCATTTTTTTCAATCATATCTGAGTCTGGGGTCTTCTTAGTAAAGATGGTTTGCCATTTCCTTCTCCAGCTGATTTTACCGATGAGGAAACTGAGGCAAGCTGGGTGAATTTACTTGCCCAGGGTCACACAGCTAGTAAGCATCTGAGGCCAGATTTGAATTCAGGTCTTCCTGACTCTAGGGCCTATGTTTTATCCACTGTACCACCTAGCTCAATATTCTCTAAACTACAGTGGCTCCCTGTTACCTTCAAAATCAAATATATGTCCTTATTGTCATTTAAAGCCTTTCACAGCCTGGCCCTTTCCTGACTTTCTAGCCTTTTTACACAATTACTCCTCACCACGCACTGGCCTACTTGCTGTTTGTTCCTTGAACATGACATTCCATTTCCCTAAAATGCCATTCCATATCCCAACCCTGTTCCTTTACATGAATGTTCCCTCCTCACTCTGCCTCCTGACTTCCTTCAAGTCTTGGCTAAAATCCCACCATCTGCAAGAAACCTACTCGCAATTTGGTATTTGGCTCGTGAATTAGTCTTTTGCACCAAGGGAGATCCTATAAACACAAAACAATACGCATTCCCTTTGAGGGTACACAAGAGAAAACCCACAGATACTTTGGCTATGAGAGATTTGGGAGCCAATAGTTTAGCCATTCCCTTGACTTTTCCCCCCACTTTGCTTACAAAATAGTGGCCTGACAACACCAAGCAAGCTCAAGAAGGGGCTTTGAGGAGATGTAATAGTAAAGCAATGATAACAACGTAGATGATAACTGTCAAAATGCCTTTATAGTTCTGTATAGCAAAGTATAGACTCTCCACATAGAAGGTAGAAGAAGTAAACCATTTATTCAAATACCAGTGAACCATATCCAGCAAGCCATTTATCCAATCTAGCAGAGCAGTAAAACATTCCACACACCATAACACCCCATGGAGCCTCGCCATCCCAAAACCTCTCCGAACGTCTGCTGGGGTCTTCCCCAAAACCAACTCACAATACAACTAAGTCAGCCTGTTCAGTTCTAACCATCACGAAGGCAGCCATTAGCAGCCATAACATCTCTCTGTCTCTCTCTGTCTCTCATACACACACACACACGCGCGCACACACACACACACATGATTTTCCTGTCAGGAAGCTCCTCCCACCACATATATCTTGAGCTTCCTGTGACACATGGCAGGTCACATGGCCTATTAATGGGTGGGAAAGATATTCAAGTCTAAATTGCTACTATAGGAGGGTCAAAAATTTTAAGGGTTAGTGATAGTTTCCCAGTTAAAAGCGACTGATCAGGAGTCATTTTCCAATCTATAGCAATACAATTTGGTATTTTGTTTAAGTTTGCCTTTTTGATTGCAAACAGAAGGACACAAGTCCTGGATGTCTGACCCCTCGCCCACCAGGGACATCCCTTTCCCCAAGACCAAAGGGACATGTGCACATATTCAGCAGTTGGTTCAGTTAAAGACCTAGCTGGCATGTTGGGTCAGACATACATAAGTGTTATGCTCTCTATTCTCTCAACCTCAAGGGTGTAAAGCTAGTGATAAAATGAAAACAGCAAATATATAATTGTTGGTCCTTCGTTCTTGAGGACCAATGACATCAGGAAGGTGATGTCATGATTTGCAAGTAAATTGGAATTAAGTGAGGGGAGGCTGTGCAAAGTCACCAGCTTTACCTTTTACTCCAGAGCCATCTGGGTCCAGTGGCAAGATATAGATCTGCACAACTGGAGATGGCCCAGGATGCAATAGGAGACCTTGGCCTTTTTAAGCTAAAGTCTTTCTCGGGTCTCAGTTTGTCAGAGGTAATAATACCCATTCAGTGCTTAAGACTAGGTGTTACTGTTGTTTGTCCTTTATCCTCAAAGAGGACCAATGATAACATCAGGAAGGTGATGTCATGACTTGCAAGTGAATTGGATTTAAGTGATAGGGTTAAACAAATAAGTGCCCCCAAAACCAAACATTGGTGTTGGGGTCCTTTTCAAGCTTAACTGGGTATGTGAAGCCAGTCAAGGATTGCTTCATTTGCTACAACGATGTCAGTCATGGCAAGCTTCACAAGGGAGTGATATATCCAGGTCTTCCATTTGGTTACCATGGTGGCAGAATAACTGGTCAACAGGATCTGATAAAATCCCTACTGAATGACTCAGTTGCTCTCTATGCCAAAACACACCTGTAGCCCATAGACTTTGACAGTTCAGTCTGCAGGTGTTCAACTGGTACAGCCTGCCCACTTCCCCACTTTTGTCACAATTTTCTTCTTTGAGGAGTTAAGCTGCTGACAAGAAAGGTAGCTGGAGACCATGAGATGGGTCTCGGCATAAACACATGTAGCAACAATTTGGCTGCCAGCACAGGATCTTTTGATACTGAAGAAAATAACACCTTAAAAATTGGACTAACTCAAATGGCAAAAGAGCTCCAAAAAGTCAATGAGGAGAAGAATGCCTTGAAAGGCAGAATTAGCCAAATGGAAAAGGAGGTCCAAAAGACCACTGAAGAAAATACTACCCTAAAAATTAGATTGGAGCAAGTGGAAGCTAGTAACTTTATGAGAAATCAAGATATCATAAAACAGAACCAAAGGAATGAAAAAATGGAAGACAATGTGAAATATCTCATTGGAAAAACCACTGACCTGGAAAATAGATCCAGGAGAGATAATTTAAAAATTATTGGACTACCTGAAAGCCATGTTCAAAAAAAGAGCCTAGATATCATCTTTCAAGAAATTATCAGAGAGAACTGCCCTGATATTCTAGAACCAGAGGGTAAAATAGAAATTGAAAGAATCCACCCATTGCCTCCTGAAAAAGATCCCAAAAAGAAAACTCCTAGGAATATTGTTGCCAAATTCCAGAGCTCCCAGATCAAGGAGAAAATACTGCAAGCAGCCAGAAAGAAAAAATTTGAGTATTGTGGAAACACAATCAGGATAACACAAGATCTAGCAGCTTCTACATTAAGCGATCAAAGGGCTTGGAATATGATATTCCGGAGGTCAATGGAGCTAGGATTAAAACCAAGAATCACCTACCCAGCAAAACTGAATATAATGCTCTAAGGCAAAAATATGGATTTTTGACAAAATAGAGGACTTTCAAGCTTTCTCAGTGAAAAGATCAGAACTTGAATAGAAAATTTGACTTTCAAACACAAGAATCAAGAGAAGCATGAAAAGGTAAACAAGAAAGAGAAATCATAAGGGACTTACTAAAGTGGAACTGTTTTGTTTACATTCCTACATGGAAAGATGATGTGTGTAACTCATGAGACCTCAATATTAGGGTAGTTGAAGGGAATATACATATATATATATATATATATATATAGAGAGAGAGAGAGAGAGAGAGAGAGAGACAGAGAGACAGAGACAGAGAGACAGAGGGCACAGAGTGAGTTGAATATGAAGGGATGATATCTAAAAAAATCAAATTAAGGGATGAGAGAGAAATATATTGAGAGAGGGAGAAAGGGAGATAGAATGGGATAAATTATCTCACATAAAAGTGGCAAGAAAAAGCAGTTCTGTTGGAAGGGAAAAAGGAGCAGGGGAGGGGGAATGAGTGAATCTTGCTCTCATCCAATTTGACTTGAGGAGGGAATGCCATATACACAATCAGTTGGGTATCTTACCCCACATGAAAGTAGGAGGAAGGGGATAAAAAAGGGGGACAATAGAAGGGAGGACAGATAGGGGGAAGATGCAATCAAAAGCAAATACTTTTGAAAAAGGACAGGGTCAAGAGAGAAAGCTGAATAAAGGGGCACAGGATAGGAGGGAGGAAAATATAGTTAGTCTTTCACAACATGACAATTTATGGGAGTGTTTTGCATAATGATACATGTGTGGCCTGTGTTGAATTGCTTGCCTTCTTAGGGAGAGTGGGTGGGGAGGGAGGAGGGGAAAGAATTTGGAACTCAAAGTTTTAAAAGCAGATGCTCAAAAAAAAAAAAGGTTGTTTTTGCATGCAACAGGGAAATGCTCTTTTTGTGGTAGCTAAGAATTGGAAATCAAAGGGATGCTCATCAATTGGGGAATGGCTGAACAAGCTGTGGTATATGAAGGTAATGGAATACTATTGTGCTATAAGAAATGGGGATGGTACGGACCTGGAAAAACCTACACGACATAATGCTGAGTGAGCAGAGCTGAGCCAGGAGAACATTATACACAACCACAGATATATGGATTCTGTGAGGACCAACCCTGACAGACTTTGCTCGTCTCAGCAACACAAGGTACAAAGACAACTCCAAAGGACTCACGATGGAGAATGCTATCTACATCCAGAGAAAGAACTATGAGGTATGAATGCAGATTGAGGCATACTTCATGCTCACCTTTTTCTCACCCTTTTTTTTCTCTTTTGTTTTTGTTTTTGGGTTGTGTTTTTTTTTTGGTTCTGTTTCTTCTTTCTCATGATTTATTCCATTGGTCATAATTCTTCTCCACAACTTGACTAGTGTGTAAATTAATTCAATGTGAAGTTATACGTGGAAGTTATATGGGATTCCATGCTGTCTTGGGGAGGGAGAGGGGGAGGGAGGGAAGAAAATCTGGAACTCAAAATTATGTAGAACAGTGTGTTGTAAACTAAAAATAAAAATTAAAGAAAAAAAGAAAGCTATCTTGCCCTATAAAAAAGTAATGGGAAAAAGGATAGGGAGGGGAAGGGAGGGGGGGGCGGTGATAGAAGGGAGGTCTGATTGGGGAACAGGGCAGTCAGAATATATGCCATCTTGGAGTGGGGGAGAGGGTAGAAATGGAGAGAAAATTTGTAACTCAAAATCTTGTGGAAATCAATGCTGAAAACTAAAAAATATCAAATAAAAAAGAGAACAAAAAGAATTGATATTGTTTGAGTACAGACTGAAGCATTGCTATTTTTTCTTTCCTTTTTTCCTTCACTTCTTGTACATAATAACTACATGATTGCATATGTCTAACCTATATCTAATTGATTACCGTCTTGGGGGAGGGGTGGGTAGGAAGAAGAGAAAGAGGGATAGAATTTGGAACTTAAACTTTAAAAAAAAAATACACAAGTTAAAAAATTGTTTTAATCTGTAATTGGTGAAAATAAAGCATAAAAAAAATTTTTTTAAGGATCTATGAGGGCCTGACTTGGAAAATGAACCCTTCTGTCTTCTGTGAGAACATCCCCAGGCAGAATGGGCAGATGAGAACAGTTTGTTCCAATAGCCATGACGATAGAAGAAGCAGGTACTGTGGAGCACTTAGAACTTGGTCAGACATCCAGGATGTCAAGATTATCCACTGCATCTCAGGCCATTGCCAGTCATCTGGACTTTTGTTTTGCCACTGGACTTTGATGATTCTGGAAGAGAGAATGAGTCTGACAACTTTGTGCAACTCTGCCTCACATAAATCCAATTCATGCTTGTCATGACATCACCCCCATAACATTGCTATCCTTTTTTCAAAATGAAGGACAATCAGAGACCTCCAAACAGGAAAAAGATGATTTAAAAATTTCTTTAGAATTATGAATTCAATTTTATAAGTAAAATCCTCAGTCCAGTTTTTAGAACCTATTACTGGTTGGCTGTTGTCCTTCCTTCTTGAAGAGGACCAAAATGACATCACTATGTTAGAGTCAAACTTCAATGTGTCCAGCTATGACTGATCAGACCAATAAGAGCTCGGAATGCTCTACCACAGATCGGTTAAATAGTTCATGTGAACATTTGGGGTGGATACTCTAAATTTGCGCATCTTGTGTTTCCTTTGAGCTGTTTCAGTTCTGCTTTGCTCATAGAGCACAGTACATTCTCTCATGTGGGCACACTATACTGAGCAGTGCTGTGCCAGTTTCTCCCATGTCACACAATCAATTCCAAATTTCTGAAGAGAGACCTTGAGAGTGTCCTTGTATCTCTTCTTCTGATCACCATGTGAAGGCTTGCCCTGTGTGAGTTCTCCATAAAATAGTCTTTTTGGCAAGCATACATTTTGCATTTGACAATATGGCCAACCCTTTGGAGTTGTGCTCTCTGAAGCAGAATTTGAATTGCTAATTAAAGCATGCCCTTGCAAGCACATGTGTTCCAACATGAAGCCTTGCCTGATTCCTTCAATTTCTAGTGCCTCCCCACTGAAGCTTCTTTGCAAGTGTATATCTATATGTATCTTCTATATAGTTATATAGATATGATATATCCTTTAGTAGACTAATGTCCCTGAGGGCAGAGCTGAACTCCAGGTTCCTAAGCTGCTGGTCCAGCTCCAGCTGGCTGCTCTTGGCTTCTGCCAGAATCCTGATTCAGGCAGCTCACAACTCTCACCTTTTCAAACTTCTCACGCAGGCAGTTTTCCTTGCCACCATCTTCTGCTTCTTCTTTCTCCTCACCAGCAATTCCTGCTCCTGTTGATTCTACAGGAAGGTCATTCTCCACTCCTCTTTCAAAACTTGTCGTACAATCTAGTCTCAAGACATTCAGTCTTTCAGCACAGTCTTCCAGAGCCAGGCCTATCAACTCAAGCCCTCAGAAGGAGGGATTACCTCCCAGGGCCCGTGCTGTGGGCCCCCAGGAAACCACTCCCAGCACTTCCGCCTCCAGCACTTCCACTGGCCTGTTTTCCTTCGGGCCTTTGTTGCTCTGGAGCTCCACAGAACCATAGTCACTTCAAGTACAGAGAGCAATCCAAAAACTGGGAAACATTCAACCACCCCAGCACCCCAAAATGCCATACTTTCCTTTTAATCTGCAGATCCTGCCACGACTATGCCATTTGTTGCAACAATTTGGCTAATAGCTACTGTGGGGGTGAAAGACCAATACAAGCCCAACAGCAAGAATGCTGCCAACACAGGTTGTTTTGATCTGCTTTACTAAGGAAAGTAACATTAAGGGGTTAACAATCTCAGTTTAATTGAACATACAAATATCATTCACAGTCCAGGGGGAAAAGATCAGCCCCTTGAACTTCAAGGCAAATACAAACAGAAATTACAAACATCAACAAACAGGGACTTTCTTTTTTTCTTTTTACTGCACCAAGCTGCTTCTTATTAAGATGCTAGGAAGGAAGGAAAAAAACAAATATTGAGCACCAAACACTGCATTAATTGCTTTGCAGCTATCCTCACAACAACAACCCTGGGTGCTAGGTGCTACTATTACCCCTATTTTACAGTTGAGGAAACTGAGGCAGAGGTTAAGCAACTTGACCCAGGTCACTATTAGCAAGGCAATAATCACAATATAGATGACAATTGTAAACATGCCTATGTAATTCTGTATTGAAAAATATAACAGACTCTCCATATAGAAGGTAGAAAAAGTAAACCATTTATTCAGACATCAGAGAACCAGATCCCAAAACCAATAAGTTGAGTCCATCATAACAGCAAAGAAATTAATACACATTATCACAGCAGAGAATGATTCCATCTCAAAACCATTCCCACCCCCCTGCTGGGGCCTTCCCACAGACACACTCACAACACAGCTAGCACACATCATCTCTCTCCCTCAGCTCTAACAGCTCTGAGCATTTCCTGCTCCACCCTTTCCTGTTCCTCTTGTTCAGCAAGCTCCTCTCACCACATGTGACTTAGGCTTTCTATGACATAAGCAGGTCACATGGGCCTATTAATGGGTGGGAAGGATCTTCAAATTTAAATTACCATTACAGTCATACAGCTAGTAAGTGTCTGAGGCAGTACTTCTACTCAGGTCTTCCTGACTCCAGGTACAGCTCTAGACACTGAGCCATTTAGCTGTCTACTGGTACAATTGACTCAGCATAACATTTTCATCAGGCAATAAGTGTTAGTGCTAAGCATTATGGACCAGAGCACATTGGACCCCACCACCTACCACCAAGACCAAGCATGTTGTCCAAGCAGCTTCTATGATCTAGGTATCCCAGAATAAACATCCTTCCATAAGGAGACCTGTGCACTGTTTTGCAATTTTATAATTTTACTTCAATTAAGCAACCATTTCATAATCATCTACTGAAGTATATAGAACAGCATGATGCAGAGGAGTAAAACAGATATAGATATAGATATAGATATATAGAGATATGTTAAAGGTTAAAGGAACCTTTTCTAGAAGCTCAGGGACCTAGCATTTAAGCTTATTCCGTTATGAACAGATGGTTATACTTTTTAATTTTTAAACATTTTTATTTAAAGTTTTGAGTTCCAGATTCTATCCCTCTCTCCATTGCTCCAATCCCCCCTCCCTGAGAAGGTAAGCAATCAGATATAGGTTATACATGTGCAATTAGGTAAAACGTTTCCTTATTAGTAACTTTGTACAAGAAGATGTGAATAAAAGAAAAAAATGAAAGAAAAACATCATGCTTCAGTCTGTATTCAATCTATCAGTTCTTTCCCTGAAGGTGGATAGTATGCTTCATCATCAGTCCTTTGGGATTGATTGTCTTGGATCGTTGTATTGCTGAGAATAGCTAAGTTATTCGAAGTTCTTCATTGAACAATATTGCTGTTACTAGGTACAATATTCTCCTAGATCTCATCGCTTCACTGTGCATCAGTTCACAAAAGTTTTTCGAGGTTTTTCTGAAATCATCCTGCTTGTCATTTCTTACAGCACAATAATATTCCATTACAATCATATACCACAGCTTGTTTAGCCATTCCCTAATTGATAGGCATCCCATTGATTTCCAGTTCTTAGCCATGTGATTATACTTAATGTATACTTCAAGGAATCTGTGATGCACCCACTCAAGCTAGGTATTCTCCTCTCTCCAATACAGAATGTAACCCATCCATGCCTTTTCATCTTCTGTTATTCTTTTTCGTATTCTTCAATAGATCTTACATGAAAGGTCCAACACTTTCTGGAGGTTTTCTTCTAGGTCTTTTTTACAATAACCTTTGGCTATCTATCTGTTATCCTATACTCTTCCCACAGGATCAGCCCATTTCCTTGCCCTATCAGACATTGGTTTTTTGAGTCATGCCCCTTATGTCACTTCTTGAATATATGTTATCATTGGAAATATACTACAGCTTGCTTGAATCCTTTGAGTCATGCACAACTTTAATTCCTAGCTGTGCCAAGATTTACAATCATATAGCATTGCTGAGAGAACATGTGCTGAAAAGATGAGTCTTAGGCTCTTCTGCTCATTTGGCTTCATTTGCTGACTCCTCCACTCATGGTGAGAGACTGTGCCATAAGGAGAGAAGCCTTACCACCTCCAAGGCTTCATTTGTGTGGCCATGAGAAAAAATGGCCTTCATCCTTAGCTTTTTCATTTATTTTTTCCATTTTTAGGTGAAGAGAGTGACATCTCCCACTTTAGGAGTTTCAGAGGTCTAGAGAGCAGGCCACAGCAATCCAGTAGTCAGAATCCTGGCCAATTTTTACAGCTAGTTGTTTCAATAATCTGGCTAGCAGCTGTTGTGGGGGTGAAAGACCAACATAAGCCCAACAACAAGCACACTACCAGCATGATGCAAAAGCCCAGGTTCTTTTTATCTGCTTCACTAAGGAAAGCAACGTTAAGGGGTTGAAAAGCTTACTTTAATTCAGCATACAAATACCATTCACTTAGTTCAGGGGAAAAAGCCAGCACCCTGAACTTCAAAGCAAATACAAACAAATTACAAACATTGACAGACAGACCAAATAGAATTCTTAGTTGCCAACATCTAAGTTCAGCCCTGGAACTCATAACAAGGGCTGGCCCAGAGTCACGAGTACCACCATGGCTGTGGGTAAGAGCTCCGAAAAAGAGAAAGCCAACCCCTGGTTTTATATCTTTTTCAGGGTCAAGGGTGAGTCACACATGCGACTCACCCACGTGACCTAGAATGGTCACAAAGAGGTGACTTAAACCCACATGAACTAAAAGCCTCTGATGTCCCAAACATGTCACTCAAACTCGTGTGTAAAATAGGCCCTCCCCTGAGGCAAGGAGGCCACCAAGGACTCCCAAATCTAACCAAGTAAACAAAGGCCAAACTCTTCAAGGGCACTTGGTTGAACTGAGTGCTAAGAGCTCATTTTGTTTACCAACACACTAGTTCAGGATAATGTCCTGAGGGACAAAGACCTGATGATCTTCGGGATTTGGGACCCCAGTCCAGTGGAAAGATACAGCAGTTTGAGCTAAGTTTTTCACTTCCTTCCATAGATACCAAGGTTGTGTAAAGGAGAGTATGCCTTAAAGCACTGGGGAAGATATTTCAACATTTGTCCTTGCTATACCTTTAAAGTAACTATGACTTTATAAAAATTAATTGATGTTCAGTGGCTAAATAGAACTTGGATGCTAGCCACTGGCCCCTAACAATGCAGGGATGTCTCCAGTAGGGGTTGTTAACCATGGCAATAGGAAAAAGACTCTTTCCAACCCTCAGGGTACCCTAGAAACCTGAGAAGCAACGCAGGAGACCTGACCTTAAGAAAATGTGCCAAAGCCTACTTAGTGACTTAAAAGTTCCCTTCCTGCGTGGGAATAAAACTATCTATTCCATACCTGAACGAGAAGATGAAAGATAGGTCTTGTGCCAGGAAGCAATTTGGGAACATTAAAAGCACTGCAGTTTCTGGAATGGAATCCAATCCTCTTTCCTCCTACTCAGATCTCATCCCAATTCATGATCCAGCTACAGTACCTCTCCCAAACATATGTATTGATATATTAACTCCATGAACTGGCCATCCAACTGCCTAGTATAGTCTGGACAATAGGTATTTTTCATCTTTTTATTCAATGAAAAAAATATCTTAAAAAGTATTTACACTTTCCTTTAAATTCTGATAATATGTAAATAAGCCTTTAGTTCTTTTTTTTTTGAAGCAGGCCATTTCCCCCACATGACTTAGGGCAAAAGTGAATTTAATGTTTCAGATGTACAAAAAAATAATAATTTGTATTAGTTTGAGTGTTTGCTTAGTTAATTTAATTTGCTTGAGTTAATTTAAATCTGGTCAACAAAAAAAACTTCATTGCAGGCTTAAAAACCCTCAGAAAATCCTTCTTTAGCAAGTAGAACTCCATCATCACACTTGGCATGTAATAAATTAAGTTTAATTTTCAACTGATTTATATGATAAAGTTACATTCTTTTAAATTCACATTGGTATTTTAGCCATCAGGATCAACAGGTTTCATTTCTTATGGTCAGTCATAATTTGCTTCGGGTTGGCAACCTAGTTAGCCAATCTTTTAGCCATATACTGTATTTAAAAGTCTCCAAGAGACTTTTTAAGCACAAGATAGGTATCAATACTGTCTAAACAATCTCAGAACTATTAGGAAATAATTTTTTATTAAAAATATTTATATTGGGGCAGCTAGGTGTTACAGTGAGTTGAGCACCAGCCCTGGAGTCGGGAGGACCTGAGTTCAAATCCGGCCTTAGACACTTCACACACAAGCTGTATGACCCTGGGCAAGTCACTTAACCCCAATTGCCCTGCCTTTCCCCCCTCCAAAAAAGATACATATTTATATTGCAATTTGACAAAAGGAAAAAGAAAGATGTTCTTAAAAAGCTTTGCAGAGTGATTTGGAATTTATTTTTATGCCACTGCCAATAATTTCATTGGAATAGCTGTATTCATACATGTCTTGCACACTAATCTTGGATGGGACATTACCCAAAGCTCTATCCTGGCCTCTCTTCTCTTCTCTCTCTATACGTTTTCACTTGGTAACATACACACTCATTTGGGTATAGAAATCTATCTTACCCTACAGGAAAGTAGGAGAGGAAGAGGATGAGAGAAAAGTAGAGGGGTGCTGCTAGGAGGGAGGGTAGATTGGGGGAGGTGGTAGTCAAAAGCAAAACACTTTTGAAGATGGGCAAAGTGAAAGGAGAGAGAGAATAGGATAAATGGGTAAACAGGATGGAGGAAAATAGTTATTAATCATAACTGTGAAAAAAATTTTATAATGCTTCTATGATAAAAGCCTCCTTTCTCAAATTTATAAAAATAAAATCTATTCCCCAATTGATAAATGGTTAAAGACTATAAACAGGCAATTTTCAGATAAGGTAATCAAAGCTATCCATAGTGATATAAAAAATGTTCTAAATTACTATGGATTAGAAGAATGAAAATTAA
Organism: Trichosurus vulpecula; assembly: GCF_011100635.1. NCBI lineage: Eukaryota > Metazoa > Chordata > Mammalia > Diprotodontia > Phalangeridae > Trichosurus > Trichosurus vulpecula. The sequence goes on from NC_050580.1 coordinate 226,043,263, forward strand.
AACAATTCTGAAGTACCACCCCATACCTATCAGATTGGCCAATACTATATGAAAGGAAAATAACAAATGTTGAGGGGATGTGGGGAAATTGAGACACTGATACACTGTTGGTAGAGTTGTGGACTGATACAGCCATTCTGGAGAGCAATTTGGAACTATGCCCAAAGGATTGTAAAACCATGCATAGCCTTTAACCCAGCAATACCACTACTGGGTATATCCCAAAGAGATAAAAAAACAAAAACAAAAAGCTAAAGGATTTATATGTACAAAAATGCTTATAGCAGCTCTTTTTCTCATGGCAAAGAATTAGAAATTGAGGTGGTGCCCATCGACTGGAGAATGGCTGAACAAACTGTAGTATATGATTGTGATGGAATACTATTGTGCTATAAAATAATGGGCAAGATGCTCTCAGAAAAACCTGGAAAGACTTACATGGACAGAACCAGGAGAACATTGTACATAAAAATAACACTATTCTATGATGATCAACTGTGAAGGACTTGGCTATTCTCAGCAGTACAATGATCCAAGACAATTCTGAAGGACTTGTGATGAAAAATGCTGTCCACCTCCAGTCTGAATACAGATCGAAGCATAACTTTTTTGTTTTTCTTGGTTTTGGGGGAGGTGGGGGTGGGAGGGACACGTTCTGTGCTTTCTTTTACAACACGACTAATATGGAAATATGTTCTGTGTGACAAGAAGTCTCCCAATTTCTCAGTACGCTTGTAGAGGGAGAAATGAACCCAGGAATGTAGAAATCCCAAACCAAAATTCCCAAGGCAAGGCTGCCTGGAATGAATTCGCGGACCCAAGCATTCTTTCAGTCAAGGAGGCAAAGATTTATTACGCTTTAAGTAAATAAGGTGGGCAAGAGTTCTTAGGGAACCTGCAACCATACAGGGCTACTGGGAAAGTTTTAAGTACAAGATTTAGGGATGAAACCTGTCAATCAGGTGTGTTAGGGTGGGATTAGGGAGTGGTCAGGGCGTGATTAGGGGTTGGTCAGTTCTTAAAGGAACATGCACTTTTAGTACCTACTGTGCAGGTATCTTACCCAGAGTTCACAGGGAAATAGCCCTCGGGGGACCAGGAGGAGGTGTGGTTTTGCCTGTGAAACATCTCTAAGTCTCCAGGAGTTCAGGGGTAGCTGGAGATACTGGTTAGATTCCATCAAGTGCCTTGTTAGTCAAGATTAATGTAAGGGAGTATAGATTTGACTATGTCTAGGATACGTGTTAGACTCAGTGTATAATCAGTTATCAGCATCCTGAATCAATCTATAATTGGGCATAGCTGCTTACTGAGAAAGAAGCAGAGATAATTTTGGGGCACACTGCCCTTTAGCTAGAGAGGCTGCCTAGGAAAGAATATGTTTGAGAAGTAGATGTGTTCTGAAATTGGAATTCTGCCGAAGGCACAGGCACCCAGGCAGAGGCTAAGGGGAAATGTGATGTTAGAATCAGGGTCCGAGCACAAGCACCCCATCAAGCCCCTGTCCCGTGAGAACATTTTCTCTTGTTGCAGAACACATTCTCTTATCAGAACAGGTAGAGGGGTGCCAGGCCCAAAGATTTTTGTCCCTGCTGGCCCAAGGATAGATCCCCTAGGTCCATACCTCTGACAACCCCCTCACTGTCGGGTAGACTTCCTATACTTTCCCATCCATAATTCCCAAAGACACCTGAACCCATGGCATTAACTAATTAGTATCCCTGGCATTCCTTTCCCATGCCCCTTTTCTATATAAGCTCTAAATTCATCCCCAATAAACTGCCTCTTGACTGAAAGATGTCTGGAATGTGTGAACTCTGCCTTGACACTCTCGGGGTATCAGCACCCCAAACCTATACCCCAAAACCTCTTTAGAGGGACTTACCCGGGGTCACACAGCTAATAAATGTCTGAAGTTGTATTTGAACTCAGGTCCTCCTGACTCTGGCTCTGGCACTTTATCCACTGTGCCACCTTGCTGGACCAAAGATAATAACAGCTAACATTTATATAGTGCTTATTATGTGTTCGGCACTGTACTAAGCGATTTACAATTATTATTTTGTTTGATCCTCATGACAACCCTGGGATGGGGGGAGGGTATTTTACAGGTGAGGAAACTGAGGGTCATGGAGGTTGAGTGATTTAAATTATATGTAATTAAAGCACAGACAAATGAAACTGATAAAACTTTTTTTTCCATAAGAAACCCAGTTGGACAATTATACCCTAATATGCTCAAAAAGCCAATTTATCCTTTGCCTCCCCAGGTAAGCAGGTAAAGACCTCTGGCATGGGATTTACTAGAAAAATCCTGTAGCAGTAATCTCATTCCAGGGCCTTCCAGGAAGTCTAAATTAAACTACATTGCCCAGAAGCCTTTGCTTTCTTTCCCAATTGAACTTATTGCAATTTAAATGGGGTGTGCCCACAGAGAGTCAGCCATAGTATTTGGGGTCCGCTACAGCTGAGGCTTCGGCAGCATCCTTGAGCAGGGCTCAGGTGGCTGCAAATTTAGGAAAAGATGCTTGGGACCCTGGCCTTGTTGGCTTTGCTCGTTTTCCTCCTGATCTTGGCAGCTCCCTATATCAGGTGAGTGACAGCTGATAGACCGGCTCTTCTGTTAGCTGTCTTCTTCCCCACCTCTCCTTCAGGCCATCTTCTTCTCCTTAAAGTTAGGTGAGAGCTCTCCCTGCACAGGAAGGATGAAACTCCTAAGTGGAGGTGCTGAAGAGCTGAGCCTGATTGGTGCTTTCTTGTAAAGGGTGGTCCTAGCCAAATGCAAAGGAAGGCTATGCTTGGAGGGGAGCAGTATGTACTATAGTGGCCTTAAGAAACCGCTGATCCCCTGGAAATGGCCAGAGTTCTAGGAGATCAGGGCATCCCCTTCATCCAGGAGGTTTAATTTACTCCCGGTTTGGAGTCAGCGGGTCCCTGCAAAGAGGTGCTTGGCTCGATCTGAGCAATTGTGATTTTGAAGAGTCCTCATGGGAGAAGATACAATGCAGAAAATAGCCTATGTCCCCCTTAGTCCTAACAAAACATCTACAAAGCTGTTTTCTTTTGTAGGAGTAATTTGATGAAATCATAGATCTAGATGCCCCCCCCCCACAAAAAAAATTGAGATAAACATTCTTAACCAAGGGCTTCAGGTGGAGAGAGCACATTTTCTTCCCAGACCGTAGTCCCCTCCAATAAATTGCAAAATCACTTTGTTATCTGTTCTTGTTACATTTTGCTTGTTATCCTCTGTTGACCTTTGGTATACTTACAATCTCAGAGAAAGATCTAGGCTCCAAAGAGCTGTGACCCATTCCATTATTCACTGGGAGTTTGAACTAGGAAAAAAAAATACTCAGTTGCTCTCTTAGTCTCAGAGTTAAGTAAAAAAGTTCATAGATGTGATAGTAACACTCAGGAGGACATGTGTTAACTTCTTGCATTGCATCTCCTCCCATAAGGACCCAGAAACATAACTGCTTGTTTTTTTGAGGGACTCCATTTACTCCAAACCAAAGGCCAATTAAATCTTCCTGAAGAATTTTATTGTAGGGGAGGACACAAACTTCCTCTAAACAAAGAGGGTTAGTTAGCTATGTGTCCAGGGTTTGACCCAGTCTAAATGATTAACCAAGAATGATTATGGAGGATCAAAAGATGGTGGGCAACTAATGGCATGAAATAGAACTTGAGGACATATTTGGTGATACTCAACAACTTCCTATATTCTCCTCCTCCTTTTCCCTCTCCCCGGCTCTCCTCCTCCTCCTCCTCTTATCTCTCTCTCTCTCTCTCTCTCTCTCTCTCTCTCTCTCTCTCTCTCACAGTCTGGCTCCTTAGATTTGAGAGACTTGGGTTCAGGTTTGGCCTCTGGCACATAGTTTTGTGACAATGGGAAAATTCCTTAAATTCAATGTCACAGGCTCTTACCTTTTAAATTTCTCAAGAGTTACAGATTAGCATTGGTAGAGGTAATTTGATGAAACTGGTGAAACCACAGATCTAAACAAAGAAAAAAGGCAGATAAACACTCTTAACTTTAGGGTTTGAAACACAGCTGTGAGATCCCTGGGATTGAAGCCTGGTGCTGCCTTAAGCTGTGTGACCCTGGGTGAGGCAGCTAAACTCTCTGAGTCATAACTGCAAAAAGTGGGGTAATACTTATACTGCCTACTTCAAGGGTTGGGAAGTGCTTTATAAAGCTTAAAACACAATACAAATATAACATATACACTTACTCCTAGACACCGTTTAGGGTTGTAACAAACTCCTTTCCCTATTCAATGAGCTGATTAAAAAAAAAAACAAAACAAAAAAACCACTTTACAGAGAACAGGTCCTCTCCCTTCATTTCTCATAGCACTCTGGTGTTTCAGTCCCTAAAGTTAAGCATGCCCAGGATGGAACAAACAGAGATGTAATCTTTCTACAGAACAAGGCTTGTGATCTCCTACTATGTTTCAAATGCTGTGTCAGGGATACAAAAGACAGAATACAATTGTTGAAACTGAAGCCTAGTGCCCTGCTAACTGAGGTTCTGACCTGAGCTCTTTTTTTTATTGCAATTTTAAAATTAAAAAAAATTAATTTCATTTTCACATCACAGTTATTTCCCCAATATGCCTCCATAATGAATCCTCACTTGTAATAAAGAAAAAGTTAAACAACTTACAAGACATGCTATACCCAGGGTACTTCAAACTCTCTGCTTAGGTGTAAAGTATCCTTCGAAGCCTGTTCTCTAGGACCAAGATGGTCTTTCCAGTGAACCCAATTTTGGCTGTCTGTTTACATTATTGTAAACCTCCACCATGTTTTACTTTCTTTACTCTGCATCAGTTCATATACTTCTTTCTATGTTTTTGTTCATGTTTGTTACTTCTTTTTAAAAGTACATTTTATTTATTTCATTAAATATTTCCAAATTACATTTAAAAATTTTTTAACATTAATTTTTTAAAAATTTTGGATTCCAAATTCTCTCCCTGCCTTTCACCCCTCCTCCACCCTTGATTATACATGTGAAGTCATGCAAAACATATTTCCATATTAGCCATTTGCAAAATAAAACATCAAAAAACCCAGGAAAAAAGTTAAAAAAGTATGCTTCAATCTGTACTCAGTGTTCATCAGTCTCTCTCTGGAGGTCGATAGCATCTTTCATCGTGGGTTCTTTGGAATTGTTTTGGGTCATTGTCTTGATCAGAGTAGTTAAGTCTTTCACAGTTGATTATTATGACAATATTGCTGTGTTTATTATTACAGTGTGCTATGATTATTACACTGTTCACTTCACTTTGTATCAGTTCATATAAGACTTCTCAGGTTTTTCTGAAAGCATTCTGCTCATTTCTTATAGCACAATAACATTCCATCACAATCCTATACCACAATTCCCCAATTGATGGGCACCCACTTGGGTTCCATTTTTTTTCTAGTCATAGTTCTTAAGCTATAAAAGAGTTAAAGGAGTTTCCTGCCCACCTCTACAGCATTGCTACTACCAGCATGCTTTGTTGTTTAGTTGGTCTGACTCTTTCTGACCCCATGGGTCACAGAATGCTAATACTTACTGTCCATGGGGTTTCCTTGGCAAAGATAATTGTGTGGTTTGCCATTTCTTTCTCCAGTGGATTAAGGTAAACAGAGGTTAAGTGACTTGTACAGAGTCACATAGCTGTTAAGTATCTAAGGCTGGATTTGAACTCAGGTCTTACTGACTCCAGGCCCAATGCGTTATCCACTGAGCCGTGTAGGCACCTCTACTACCAATATGAAATACATGCAATTCACTTAACTGGGAGCACTAAGGCCACTTGCCTCTGTACCATCCTCCAATTTTCCCCTCCATAAAAAAGCCCACCCTCAAAAAATCTTTAACAGGATAACAAAGGTTGTTTATTATCTGAGAGCCACTGCAATGGAAAAAAATCAAAGCAAATTCTAGTCTTGAGCCGTGGAGACTCGAAGCACAAGAAACCCAGGCTGAGGTGGGAAGCTCACTGGAAAAAAAATATGGATTATTTTCTTCTCCCTCTGTAGGAAAGCAGTTTCCAAAGGAGTTTGTACATCAACTGTGCAGCTTCCTGGAAAGGTAGCAATAGTCACTGGAGCCAACACGGGCATTGGGAAGGAGACAGCCAAAGACCTTGCTCAGAGAGGCAAGTTTATATTCCTCCAGTCCCCTTCAGCTTCTACCATTTCCTTTCTCTTATTATTTGTTGTATTCTGTCTTTCACTCTTCATTTTAGGTGCCTATGACTCAGAATTTACGAATATTCTTGGAATCTGTGTTTCAGTTGCCCCATTGAGTTCTGACCGTATGCCTACTACCACGCTTTACCAGGCTATGAATGTTAGTCATTTCCTGAGTATAGTTCTGATGCTTCGTGCCTAGCTACCTTCTCTGTAAAGTAGGGCTAATGATTCCTCCTGGAAACATTAAAGACCAATGTTAAGCATTATTGAGTTCATCCTGGTCAGTCAGATTGGTCTGAGCTAGTCGTCCTTTTGAGAATCCCTGTTGTCATACCCTCTCATTTTACTCCCGCTTATACCCATCCTGGACTCTGGTCCTCTCCTCTCTTTTCCTATCTCTGTTGCTTACCTTAGAATTATTCAGTTACTATTTAGCGTTGCCCTGTTGCCCCTACTCTCAGTGCCATGGGACTCCCATACCTGGTGGGAATTGAACTGAGTGGGACATCTCCCCGTCCCCAAGACAGGATGACTTAACTTTTCCCCTCTTAGCCTTCCCGCATATTCTGGACCTCAGCCGATGATTCCCTTCTCTCCTTGATGAAGGATTAGGGATAGGGGGTTGTGTGTATAGTGTATAGGGCTTATGAGATGATGCCACTTCCAACTATTTAAGAACCTCCTCTAAGCCCATCAGAGGCATCACCATTAGATTTGTTTTCAAAATCAAATTAAAATTGTACTATGCACAAAAATTGAACTTATTTACATCTTTACTCTTAGGAGCTCGAGTATATATTGCTTGTAGGGATTTGCAAAAGGGGGAGTTGGCAGCCAATGAGATCCGGGCTAAGACAGGGAACCAGCAGGTGATGGTGCGGAAGCTGGACCTGTCTGACACCAATTCAATCCGAGCCTTTGCTGAGGCCTTCCTGGCAGGTGAGTCAAACTAGGCAATTAGGGTCAAAGACGGGGCAAGAAGTAAGGGTGGGAATAGCACGCTCACTATGTGGCTCCTATCAGATCTATCCTGTTCTAAAAAAAAAAAAAAGCATGCATTTAAGGAACAGTAAGCTGGAGGAATAACTTGAATTGGGCTCTAATCTTGAATCACCAGTAGGTATGTCAAGTCTCTTCTGTCCCCTGGAAGCCATTCTCACTGGGATGACTTCTGATTCTTCTCTTAAAGGTCTGAAGGTCACCTGTATCTGTGAATTTCATGCATGCTGCATGCAAATCTATCTCCTTTGTAGCATATGGAGTTAACATAAAGTCTGACATCCAGTAGGATACAGGATTGATTATTGATTGAATGTGACCTATGCAAGTGAAAGGAAAGGAAACACTTGATTCTTGAGTCTCTTTTTTTCCATGGCTAATTATATGCAGGTAGGCCAGGCAGGTATCTAGGCCATGGGTAACCTTGGCCAGCTGCTGCCAAACTCCCTAAAGTCCTCATCTTCTCCCCTATGCTTTGCAGAAGAAAAACAGCTTCACATCCTGATCAACAATGCAGGAGTGATGATGTGCCCCTACTCTAAGACAGCTGATGGATTTGAGATGCATATGGGAGTCAATCACTTAGGTAAGAAACCTGATGTAACTAGAAAGCTGAAGATATCACTAAGTCGCTCGTACAATTCTCTGATTTAGGTTTGGTTTTGCTTAGGATTTTCACAATTACCACATTGCTTTGACACCTAGGGTTGCTTCAGCAATAATCCCTATCACCAGGTCCATGTCAGAGAACCCATGTTTTAAACCTGTCAAAGGAAAAAATCCCTTGTCTCAGGCTGTTCCTGTTGAATGGAACCTGCTCTCTGGCATCTGACTTCTGAGGCCACCTTATCCAAGCCATACATAAAAAGATTTGACCCACTGTTTGTTTGAAGGACTGGAGTCTGGTACTCCACCTGGGCCGATACATTTGTTCCCTGTCCTCAAGCCCAGCTATTCCACACATATCTTTGGGGATAGTCCTAATTTTTCTTTAAAAAGACAGCATGGCACAGAGGAAACCATACTAAACTTGGATTTAGAAGGTTAAAATTCCACTTCTGACCCAGCTTACTAGTTGGAAACATCAGGCAAGTCAGAAACTTAGTTCTCTCATCTGTAATGAGGATATTACCTTTAAGTACCAATCTTCCAAGTTCTTGGTGAGGATCAGATGAGACAATGTACATAAAGCACTTTGTGAACCTTAGAACGCTACGTAAATAAATGCTGGTGGTGAGATAAAATGACTAACTTGGCCTGAGCGTCCCATTTTCTTTAATTGGCCCCCTGCTATCATTGCCTCTGAATTTTCTCCTTTTCTGCATCCCTTTGCAGGTCATTTTCTTCTGACCTACCTGCTGCTGGGGAGGCTGAAGGAATCAGCCCCATCAAGGGTGGTGAATGTGTCTTCCTTGGCTTTCCACCTGGGCAGGATCCATTTTTACAACCTACATGGCGAGAAGTATTATAACCGGAGCCTTGCCTACTGCCACAGCAAGCTGGCCAATGTGCTTTTTACCCAGGAGTTAGCTCGAAGACTAAAAGGTAGGCCTGCAGAAGAATGGAAGTAGTGGCGCAGAAGGTGGAGGACAGCAATAGGGAAACTTGTCTTTCCTCTCTCTTCACCTAGGCAGAATCTCTCTTTCCAAAATGTATAGGATAAAGAGTACTGCAATTTGGGCCTGGCCTGCTGCTCCCTCAAGCCTCTCTCGTTCAGCGGCCAGCTGGAAAATAGATAGGGACCCACAACCTGAGGTATTCGGGGACTGGATCTTCATTGGTCAAGGTGGAAGCTTGGACTCTCACCATCTCCAAGTAAAGTAGAGCAGCTGGTTTCCAGGCCTGTTCTGTGTAAAGATGAGTCCCACTGATATCTCTCAGGAGCCTGCCTTACGCCCTAGACTTCTGAGATGGTGCTGGTAATAATCCAGTGATGGGAAACCTACATGCTGAGAGTTCTTCCACCTTCTTTGCCCTCATCGAGATTTTCAGTTCTTACATATGGCTTCCTATAACTCCTGTCTTCTAATTCTAGGTACAGGGGTTACTACATATTCTGTACACCCTGGAACTGTCCACTCTGAACTGACTCGGCATTCAACTTTCATGAAACTGATATGGAAGCTCTTCTCTTCCTTCATTAAGACCCCACAAGAGGGAGCTCAGACCAGCCTGTACTGTGCCTTGACCGAGGGCCTTGAACCTCTGAGTGGCAAACATTTCAGGTATAATTTGGCTTATAGAGGTAAAGTTTTTCCCTCAAAGGATGTCAGTTGTATGGCAACATATCCAGAGTTTTAATATTTTGATGGAAATATAAATTATTCAATGATTTTCATGTTATTTATAAATATTAATGATAATTTTTTTGCATATTGATAGAGCTGGGTAGTCCCTGAAATGGCTTGTCCATCATATTTCTTTTACCAAGTCATATTTGAACTGTTAGTGGCTTGGATCTTCTGCATCTTAATTGTGATGCAGAGGAAAATGCGCTGGACTAAATAGACCTGAATTCTAGCCCCCCGCTAAGGTACTACCTTGTTGACATCCTCAACCTTGTTGTTGTTCAGTCATTCAGTGGTGTCCTACTCCTTTGTGACTCTGTGGACCATAGTATACCAATACTGTCCATGGGGTGTTCTTGGCAAAGATATTGGAGTGGCTACCATTTCCTTCTCCAGTGGATCTAGTGGATGTAGTCAGGCAATCAGAGGTTAAGTGACTTGCCCTGGGTCACACAACTAGGAAGTGTCCAAGTCTGGATTTGAACTCAGGTCTTCCTGACTCCAGGCCTAGAGCTCTATCCACTGAACACAGCTGCCTCTTGTATCACGGTTCATTTGATGGGGCTGTTTTTCCTCAGCAAATCACACTGGAGATGCAGACTTGAACAAGGGCTTTATCGGCAGCTAGCCACCCCCTTAGATATCCCTGCCCAAAGGCAGGGCATTGGGCAGATCACTTGTAGGCCTCATTAATTTCTTCATCTCTGAGGACACTGGACTAGGTCAGCAGTTCTCAGACTTTTTGGTCCCAGAACCCCTTTGTACTCTTAAAGATTATTGAGGTCCTCAAAGAGATTTTGATTATGTGGATTATTAGCTACTGGTATTTTTGTTTTTGTTCATTTGTTTCAGTTGTGTCTGACTCTTTGTGACCCCATTTGGGGATGCCTTGGCAGAGATACTGGAGTAGTTTACTATCTCCTCTCCAGCTCATTTTGTAGATGAGAAACTGAGGCAAACAGGGTTAAGTGACTTGCTCAGTGTCACACAGCTAATAAGTGTCTGAGGCCAGATTTGAACTCATAAAGATGAGTCTTCTTGACTCCAGGCCCAGCACACTATCCGTTGTGCCACCTAGCTGCCCACTATTGAAATTAAGTTACAATGAAACCATATTCGAAATTAAAATGGATAATTTTAAAATTATTTATTCGTTCTTTTAAAATAATAATAAATATATTACACATTAGCATAAATGACATTTTTTATGAAAACATTCTCTAAAACAAAAAATTGAGAGAATGACATGGTTTTACATATATATGTATATGTGTATATATCTGTATGACATGGTTTTACATATATATGTATATATATGCGTGTGTATGTATGTATGTATGGTTGTTGCAAATCTCTAATGACTGACTTAGTAAAACACAGTTGTATTCTCATATCTGCTTCCGCATTCAATCTGTTGTTTTGGTTGAAGAAAATTCAGCCTTGTACAAATAGAGAGCTGGAAAAGGGAGGAATATTTTAATAGCCAAATAATATCTTAGTAATAAAAAAAAGAAAGTGGCAAGCCTTTCTGGGTGAAGAAACCAACCTTTATTAAGAGAAACAAAGGTGGTTGTGTACAGTGTGCCCAGTATGATCTGAGACCACGAGTTACAAAAATCATGGTTATTTATGTTCTCTTGATTTACGCATGGCTCAGTCTTGTCCTGTGCAACTGTCCTTTACAAGGTTGCAGGGCTCTATGATGTAAAGTTTTCCCATAAGGCCTGGTGTCCTAATAAGCCATAGGGCTTTGTTTCTTCACTATTTTAATATAAAGATTCATATAAAGATTTTATTATTATTACATTTTATAATGATTATACTTATACTCCTAAAGCTAACTAACACAGGCACTCACACTCCTAAGGTCAGTCAACACAAGCAAACTTGCATTCATATACAGCAAGAACACCCGAGTCAGTTAACCCCAGGAGTGTTCCTCTAGGACTACATCACAGTTTGTTACAGAGGTTTTCACCTGGGACTATATTCTTACCATAAATCACACAGTTCCTTCTTATCCTAAGATGATTGTAGCTGTTAGATGATTAGCAAAGCAAAGTGCTCAAGGAATTATTGATTTTTCCTGTTACAATATTATTATGAAAATGATTTTGATGTTGCAGATTCCCTGAAAGGTCTTAAGGATCCCAAGGGGTCCTCCAACAACACTTTGAGAGTCACTGGACTGGGTAATTCAGCTCCAGTGTTCCTATGAATCTAAGCTGTATTCCAACATCTCCCCTCAGAGTTCTCCCATACATCTATGGAGTTGCCAGTTTTCCCAGAGGCCTGGTTTAGCTGAGAGCTCATGGCTATAAGCAGTATGGGCATTTACATTGAGTAAAGAGATTTAGGGTTCCAGCCACTTACACACTAGAACAGGCTTCCAAATATCCTTTTCTATAAACTGTTTTTAAAAGAAAATAGATAAATCTTTATTTCCGTCGGCTTAGGAGCAAAGCCTTCTTGTAATTGAGACAAAGACGGTCTTTGGACCTTTTCAGTTCAATGGACTTTTAATTTTGGTCTGATTTTGCGGGTCAGACTGCCGCAATTAAATTCAACAAGCATTTATCAGGTACCTCTGGCATGCTGTGTTAGGCACAAGGACGTGTAATGAAAATAAATAAGACACAGCCCTTGCCCTCATAGAGCTTATACTCTAGATAATATATTTAGATCCAATTATTGCCAAGGCTTATCAATTCTACCTCCAGTGTTTTTATCATTCATCTCCTTTTCTCTATAACAATATCACCACTATTGTCATTCAGAAGACCCTCCTTACTTCTCACATGAGCTACTGCAATAGGCTCTTGACCAGCTTCTTTGCCTTCAGTCTCTCCACCTCACCTCCCCCCCTCCAAATCCATGCTTTACACAGGTCTAACCTTTGCAGTTACTTGTCGAATAAGTTCCGTTGCCTTTAGGATCAAACTCCTTTGTTTGGCATTTCAAGGACGGCTCCCGTCTACCTTTCCAGGATTATTGGCGAGCAAGCAAAAAAGCATTTATTAAGCACCCTCTCTGTGCTAGGTGTTGTGCTAAGCATTAGGGATACACAGAAAAGCTGCTCTCAAGCAGCTCAAAATCTAATTATTATATATAAATCCCCTTCATGCACTCCGTGGCCAAGCAAACCCACCTTTCTGTTCTTTACACAACAATTCTGTCTCCCTTCTCACTGACAGTACCCCATGCCTAGAACACACTCCCCTATACCTCTTTCTTTTAAAGTCTCTCATGTCTTTCAGAGTTCCGCTTGAGGACCACCCCCTACGTGAGGCCTTTTCTGATTTCCCCAAATGCTTGTGTTTAACCCTCCCCTTCAAATCACCTTGTAATGACTTTCTATATATATTTTTTATTTTCTTAAATGAATACGTTGTCTCTTCTGAGAGGATGGAAGCTCCTTGAACACAAAGATGGTTTTCATTTTTGTATCTGCAGTACCGAACATAGTGCCTGGCACATGAATAAGGCTTATTAGTCGTTGATCAGTAGATAGTGACAATGTATACTGTGCCAACCACTACCAAGAGGTAAATGTAAAAGTCTGTTTCTGAGAGCAGACTACCTTTTCAACTACCATCCAACAGTCAAAAAATGTTAGACCTGGAAAGGACCTTAGGTCATTTTATCCAACCCCCTCATTTTACCCATGAGAAAACTGAGTGCTAGAGAGGTGACATGACATATGTAAAAGAAACAAGATTTTGTCTAATCCCTCCCTCACCACCCCATTGGGACAATTTTTCATAAATAAATAGATAAGGTAAGTTCCTCATAATGAATATATATAGTGTAGCAAAATAAATTTACACATTGGCCGTGTCCAGAAATTTATGTGTCCTCTTGTATTTTAAGCTTATCACCTCTCTGGCAGGAAGTGGGTGGTATGTTTCATCTTCAATCCTCTGGGCTTGTTTCAGGACTCAAACTAGGATTTGAATTCAAGTCCTGTGAAACCCAATGCATTGCTCTTTCTACTACAGTAGGTAGGGTGGTGCAGTGGATAGAGCACTGGGTGTGGCGTCAGGAAGACCTGAGTTCAGATCGGGCCTCAGATACTTACTAGCTATGTGACCCTGGGCAAATCATTTAACCTTTGTTTGCCTTGGTTTCCTCATCTGTAAAGTGAGGGGGGATAATAATAGCACCTACCTACCTCCCGGGGTTGTTGAGAGGATTGAGTGAAATTATAATTACAGAGCACCATATAAATGTTAGCTATTTATTATTGCTATGTCTTGTCCAGAGTACGGACCAAACAACTCTGCTTCATGTGCACTGTCAGTGACATCAGCCCCTCTCTTTTCTCCTCTAGCGAATGCAGTCCTGCATGGATTTCTTCCCGGGGACGGAACATGACAACGGCAAGGCGGTTATGGGATGTCAGCTGTGATCTGCTGGGGATCCAGCAGGACTGGTAGATGGGAATAGCCCATCACCAAAGAGTAGCTTTAGACTGCTCAGTTGTAATGTGCCAAAAGGGTTTCTACAAGGCTGGTTGAAAGGGAGCACAATCCTTCCACTGATGATACATTTGCCTGCCTGACTTCAGGGTAATAACCCAATGCACTGCCAGGTCTTTCTAAGTATCTTTTATTTGTATGCCTCGTCCCTGTCACTTCCAGGGCCATCAGTAATATTACAGGACAGTAAGACCCCAATATTACATGTGCTTATAATTCTTTCCTTTTATTCACCTCTAGGTGAATGGGACCAAACTATGGAGAGGGAAGGATTATACTGAAAGTTAGCCCTCTTTGACCATTATTGGGTAGTATCTAGTTCCTACCGAGCTGATCGTTGGGAGAATAGTTCTGTAAACTTGGTCTGGAGATCCTTCATCAAGACCATAACCAGGTTCCCCCTTTGGCAAAACCAATCCAAGACTGATGCCTAGACTCATTCAGGAAAATCTTTATTAAATCTAGACTTCACTTTGGCTCTTTCCTTTGAGCAGCCTGGAGACATTGATACACAACAGATAATACGAGTGAGAGGAGGAACAAATGTCATTCGATCTTCATACCTACGACAGGCTATTTTTCTTTGTAGTTTTGCTCTTCTGTGTCACTGAGGATTTCAAATCAGTTAAATGACTGGATCTTCTTTCAGGTGTATCTTCATGCAGATGGTAGGGAAGTGGGCAGCCTAGAAAAGGCTGGGGAGGGAGATTATTAGAAGTTGAATGAATGGTAGGAGATAGGGCCGATTGTGGGGTTAAAGTGGAGGGCTATAAGGAATGGAAGAAAACCTGTCTGTAAGACAGAGGATAAACTAAAATGGCAGTCCCAGCCGGCACTAGTATAGCTGGGGAAAGCACCTTCATACTGCAAAAAATCATTTCCTATGACCCACATTAAGTCATACTGAGATTATGCACCATTTTATTCAATTTCCAGGCAGCTAGGTGTCGGATCCAGAGTCAGGAAGATGAGTTCAAATCCAGCCTCAGCCACTTGTTAGCTGTGGGAACTTGGTCAAGTCATTTAACCTCAGTTTCTTCATGTGTAAAATGGGGATAATAATGGCACCTACCTCCCAGGGTGTTAAGTATCTAATGAGATAATAATTGGAAAGTGTGCAGCAGAGTATTGCTTGGCATAGAGTGGTATGTAAATATTGGCTATTATAATAGTAATTATTATTTTAAAGCATTTGTTTTCCATTGGGATTATGTAGGGAAGGTAGAACTGCTATTTATGGAATTTAGCTTTTTATAACATTAATGTTTACAAAATAAAACATGGGAATTCAGAAGTGTTTGCCTCAACTATGCAGAGTATGGTGACTTCCTGGAATTTGGATGTTATTTATCCTGTACTGATGTCTCAGATCTTTAGCTTTGAAGAGGAACAATTATGATGCTAGTTATGATTCTTCATATTTAAGCATTTGTCATCTCTTTCCTTATTGTCATCATCCTGGCCTAGAAAATGGATTTGTTGCTGCTGCCGAGGGGGTTTTTCTGTTGTATGAGGCACTATGGTACAGCAACTGAATTAACACTGGTTTTTAACTTATATGGAATGGCCCACGACAAATAAAAAGAAATGCTATTTATTCTGTATTGTTTTTTGACTGAACTTGTGCTTTGATTGATGTAGAAAGTCCTGGTGAGGAAATTTCCTCCACCAATGCATTTCAGTAATCATTCCACTAGGTATATAGTCTTTGCCTTTGTCGCCACTTGGGGAATTTGAACGATTTTCCCACAGGCAGAGAGTCTCTAGGTAGCCTGCCTGACTTCGAGGCCACTATATTGGCAGTTCTCCAAGTTTTCAGTCTCATGATCCCTCTATATTCTTAAAAAGTACTTTATACTCTTAAAAATTATGGAAGAACTCAAAGAGCTTTTGTTTATGTGGGTTATATCTATCAGTATTTAAATTTTAAAATATTTATTTTAAAGTAACAATAATAAATCTATTGTATCTTAAATAACATTTTTAATGAAAATAACTATATTTTCCAAAAAAAAATTAGTGTTTTTGTTTTACATATTTTTTTGCAAATCTCTTTCATGTCTGGCTTAACAGTAGACAGCTGGATTCTTTTATCTGCTTCTACACTCAGTCTGTTGTGATATGGTGTTTTGGTTGAAATACCTGAAGAAAATCTGGCCTCACATAGATAGACAGTTGGAAAAGGGAGTTTTTAAGTATGCAAATAACATCTTGGTATTATTACTAGTTTTCACCTTGAGGACACCCAGAAAGGATCTTGGAGACCTCAAGGGGTCTGCGGGCCACACTTCAAGAACTGCTATATACTATACCATGGTTTCTGTTTCCAAAGATTCTTATCTATCCAATGAGAAAGGTTGAGTAAGACTTCTATTTAAGGAAAGGCCTTAGATTACCATGTACTTGAAAAACAATATAAATTTAGGTCTATAGATAATGAGGATTATGTTGAAGGCTGGGCTATTATTATGCTAAATTTTCTCATCCCATGACAAAGTTCTCTTTCCTTATTTTCTAATTTCTCCCTTGATCCATATATTGCAGAGATCCAGATATTGTACCTTCTTTCTGAAAAAAGCTCTAACAGGAATAGAAGTAGTACTTTCGCAAGAAGGATACAATTTCCTGTATAGAGAAATTTATGAGGGAAAAAAAAGGAAGGAAAAACTTGCTGGTACCTGCGCCCAAAGAAGACAAAGCCAGTCCCCTGAAAGGTGCTTGTATTACTGTGCTTCTCAATCAAGTAATCAATCAGCATTTATTAAGTGCCTACTAAGGGCTAGGCTCTGTGTTAAGTGCTGAGGAAACCAAAAAAAGGGCAAAAGACAGTCCCTGCCCTTAAGGAGCCAGTCAGGAAGGTAGGTTGGACTTAGCCCCATTATCTTGGTTACTAATGGGGTCACTCCTCTATTGAGGATTAATGGAAGCTCTATCAATTTCTACTCTCTCCCATCCTATCCCAGCTTCTGTAGGTAGAGATGGGGGAAAGGGGAAAAGCATTTATTAAGCACCTACTATGTGCCAGACACTGTGTTAAGTGCTTTATAAAATTTTATCTCATTTGACAACTCCCCACCTCCAAGCAGGGGATGTGGTTGTGGAGAGGAGTGGCTCTTTTCCCAGAGAAAGTAGATAACCTCATTCCATGTCCTTCCTTCTCACTCTTTTTCCCCATGGCTTTTATAGTAAGCTAGAACAAGAACTATTGGGAGCTGCAGCACTAAATAAGCTCTGATTTGACTATAATATTCTGAAGTATGTTTTACTAGTAAAATTATGGGCTATGAATATGTAACCTACCATAAAATCCTATTATGATGCCTCATCAAAGCACAATCACAGATTCTTGTAGGCTTTGCCACTGCAGTACAAGCTCAGGTAGCTCCTACCAAGTTGGAAAGGTTTTAAGAAAGGGCCTGAAGAGGAATAGTCTGTGGCCTAATAAACAGTCCAGCTAAATTCATAGAAGTTCATCATTAGAATGTGGGCTGCCAGGAACCAGAGCAGGTCATCACCATCATCATTCTTCATTAAGAACAGATGCCAATGTATCATTTTTTTTTTTAAAAAGAGACACATTTTTGGACATAGCCATTATGTGACTTTGTTTTGCTTCCTTATACTTGTTAGTTATGAGGGTTTTATTTTTCTTTTTCTTTCCAGTAAGCTGGGGGAGGTCATAGAGGAAAAAAATACACGCTCAATAACTGGAAAATAAATTAAAAAGCCACATCAGATTAACTTTATTTCTTTTTTTGATAAGGTTGCTAAACTGGTAACTCAGAGAATGCTATAAAAAAGTTTAGCAAAGCATCTGACAACATTTCTCATGCTATTCCTATGGGGTAAAAAATGGAGAGAGGTGGGTTAGATTTGTGTGTTGGCATACAAAATGGGCTCTTAGCACTCAGTTCAACCAAGTGGCCTTGAAGAGTTTGGCTTTTGTTTCCTTTGATTAATTCAGTGTATTTCATTGAGTCTTACTAGGTGCTAAACCCCAGGCCCAAACCCCTACTAGGTGCTAGGCCTATGTGGGTGTGAAGCTCCCAGGTACTAAGGGGAGCTAACTCAAGAGCCAATCATAGAAGCCTATGTTCTAGTTGATCAGATGATGTTTGATGACTCCTGAAACTGTATAAAAGGAGAAGACAGAGCTATTTCCTCAGGGCTGTCACTCTTGGTGGCTCTCTGATGTGCAGACTCCGGGCAGCTGTAGCTAACAGCCCACCAGCTCGTAACCTGGATGTTGGGACTTTGTTAAACTCTGGTAACTATGTATTGGGATTTGAAATAGGCAAGGTCTGTCTGTTGATGTTTGTAATTTGTTTATATTTTGCTCTGAAGTTTGGGGTGCTGGATTTTTCCCCTGAACTAAGTGAATGATGTCTGTATGCTGGATTAAAATAAGCTTGTTAACCCCTTAACGTTGCTTTCCTTAGTAAAGCAGATCAAAAGAACCTATGCTGGCAGCATTCTTGTTGTTGGGCTTGTGTTGGTTTTTCACCCCCACAACAGCTGCTAGCCAGATTGTTGAAACAATTTGGTAGATTTAAAAATGGTTGAATGGTTAGTCCCTAAGAATAGTTGTTAATGGTTATATGTCATTGCAGAAGGAATCATCCAGTGCCTGAATGCCTCAGGAATCTGTGCCTGGTCACATGTTTTGTTTCTGTTTTTTTAACATTTATATCAGTGACCTGGATAAAGGCAAAGATAATATACCTGTCGGATTTACAGATGATAAAAATCTTGGACAAATAGTAAACATACACTGGGTAAGGGACAGGATCCAGAAAAAAACTTGTCAGGCTAGAATGTTGGATCAAAGCTAAGAATACAAGATTTACCATTAATGGTGAGATGTATGATTAGGAAACATAGTGGGATAGTCAGGTAGTGAGAATGGGGCATCACCAGTGGATCACCATTATGCTCCATTGCTGTGTATCCATGCAATGTCAAGAGATCTAAAGGCACGCCCCCCCAAGCCTCCACCTAGCATGCCAGATGACCTACAGGATTTATGGGAACACATGGACAAGAGATGCATAAAATGAAAAGCCGTGGATAATGTGATCTGTGCTGGTGTCCAAGAAACAATATTACTAATACCAATGAAAAAAATCTAAATTTTTTTTTTAAAGAATCTAAAATTTTTAATGAAAAATATTTCTTAATGAAAACAAAATCCAAAATCTATGTTTTTTTGCTTCTCTTTCCCAAACAATTTTATTTATCATTTTATCTATATACAAGCCATCTCTAGCTTGGAGAGAGATGTCCAGACTGGGATTGTCTCCATGTCCACCAGCATGACTCTGCCCCAAAATTTCAGTTAACATTTATGGATAGGAATCTTGAATTAAATACCTGGTTCAGTCTGGATCAACATTCCTGTACTGAATAATCAAGTCACTATCTCATTCCTCTTGGACCACACCCATTTCTTTCCCCTTTTGTTCTGACTTTCTAAGTCAATCTTTTGTTCCATCTTTTCCAAGGATTCTGGAGAATGTTTTAGAGGGAAAAAAATTATTTCTTAATATTTCTAGAGAAACTAAAAAGGAGGTTTTTAATTTGCTTCCAGTTCAAGGGCACTTCCCTTATTTTAGAAAAATTACCTAGAATAGATGCCAGACATTAGGACCAGGCTGAAACAGTCCTGATTGTGTGCCAGGACCAGATTAAAATGTAACTGGGAAATATTTAACAAAATAAAAATACAATAGAACATAGATAATGTTTTTATGTGGTTTTAAAAGACAATGTACGGCTCACAGGGATCCTTACATGAGGTTTAATGGTTGTGGCCTCTTTTCTCTTTGGGTCTGACACCACTGACCTAGAACACTAAGAGGATTTGTCCAGTGTGATCCCAGGCAGGAATTAAATCCAGGACTTTCTGGCTTGGAGGCTGGCTCTCTATTCACTAATGCCATGCTGCCTTTCTACACTTAGATCAGGTAAAATTTCCTAATGATCAAAGCATACTAAAGTGGAATGTGATGTCTTAGAAAGTACTGGAACTCTTTTTTTTTTTTTAACTGGAGGTCTTTAAGCAAAGACTGGATGACCTCTGATTCTTGGTTGAGTATATATGTAGGTTAGATTCTGGCTTTCCTTCCAACTCTCAAGTTCCATGATTCTTATGTTCCCCTACGATAAACTGATTCAAGTAAACAAATCTTTATTAAGTGCCTAGTACTTCCAGGCCCTGTGTCTAACACTGGGGATATACAGAGAAACAAAATACAGTCCCTGCTCTCAAAGGGCTCACAGTCTAACGGCACAACAGACAACTATGTACAAACAAGATTTTCATGTATGTGTGTATGTATGTATATATATACACATATCTTTTCTTTGTATCCCCAGTGCTTAATATAGGGCCTATTTAAAAAACAAACACATATACATGCTGCTTAACATA
The DNA here is from genome assembly GCF_011100635.1 of Trichosurus vulpecula. Classification (NCBI taxonomy): domain Eukaryota; kingdom Metazoa; phylum Chordata; class Mammalia; order Diprotodontia; family Phalangeridae; genus Trichosurus; species Trichosurus vulpecula. The sequence goes on from NC_050580.1 coordinate 226,063,656, forward strand.
TTTATGATAAATGGAAGATAATCTTAGGATAAATGAATATATATATATAGGATAAATGTATATATATACATATGTATGCATATATGATAAGTTGGAGATAATCTCAGAGGGAAGGCATTAAGATTAAGAAGGACGACTTGAGAAGCCCAGAGGCAGAGATAAGAAGAGAGAAAATTCCAACTATGGGGAACAGTTAAGGAAAATGCCCATATTTGGGAGATGAAGTATCTTGTGCAAAAAACTGCAAGGAGGCCGGTGTCACTGGACTGCAGGGTACATGGAGGGGAGTAAAGTGTAAGAAGACTAGAAGGGCAGGAAGAAGTCAGATTATAAAGGGCTTCAAAAGCTTGGGTGACTCGGAGGATGGCGGTGCCCTTGACAGTAGAAAGGAAGTTAAGAAGAGAGGAGGGTTTAGATGAGAAGATAAATTTAGTTTTGGAGATGTTGGGTTTGAAATATTTATGAGACAGCTAGTTGGAGATGTCTAATAGGCAGTTGGAAATGTATGACCGGAGATCAGGAGAGAGATTAGGGTTGAAAAAATACTTACTGGAATCAGTTGCATAAGATGATAATTGAATACATGGGAGCTGATGAGATCACTGACTGAAAGACTTTTTTTTAAACTTTAAAAAAAATTTTAAACTTTATTTTTAATTTTTATATTAGCTTATTTTATATTTTATTTTATAGTTTTATATTAGTTTATATATAGTTTAATATTTTATTTTTCTCTAATTACATGTAAAAACAATTTTTAACATTTTTTAAAATTCTGAGTTCCAAATTCTCTCCTTCCTTCTCCCCTCCACCCTGTTTGCCTCAGTTTCCTCATCTGTAAATGAGGTAGAGAAAGAAATGGCAAACCACTCTAGTATCTTGGCCAAGAAAACTCCAAATGGGGTCACAGGTCACAGAGAGTCAGACACAACTAATCAATCCCCCAAAAAGTTATCTTGACCATCCTCATTATTCTATAACTTGGGGGAGAGGGGAAGAGTGGTCTGTGTTTCAAGGACAGTGCTCTGTAGTAAAAAGCTGCCATTTATATAGTTTGTCAAGTGTTTTCCAAACATTATTTCACTGGACTTTCACAATAAGTCGGTGTTATTTATTACCATCTGCCTTTTATAGATGAGGAAACTGAGGGTCGGCAATTTGCCCTTGGTCCCAGAGAAATTTCAGAGGCAGGGTTTGAATCCAGGCCTTCCACCTCAAAGCCTAGCATTCTTTCCACGATACCATACAGCCTCTCCATTGTCTGTAGCAAACACTTAACTAATTTGTTTCTTGAGTGGAAAAATATTGAATTTAATCCCTATATCATTCAAAGTCAGAAAGCTCAAGATTAAGTTGGATTGATTACAGTTTCTAGTGACATGTCTATTAAAAATTTTTCATTGGTTTGACATGGATCTTCAATTCAAATCAATAAACATTTATTAAGAGCATTTGTTGGGTATACAAAGAAAGACAAAAGACAGTCCCTGCCCTCAAGGAGCTTACAAATTAATGGATGCAATACCCACTGATCACTATCGATTGCTGAGTGCTTTCACTTACTTCATTTGAATCCTGCAACAGTCTGATATACAAATCATTTGTTTTTATTTTTAACTTAAATTTAATATTTTATTTCCCCCAATTACATGTAAAAACAATTTTAACATCCTTTTTTCAATTTTAAGTTCCCAATTCCCTCTCTCCCTTCTCCCCACCCCCATAGAGGAGGCAAGCAATTTGACATGTGTGTTTTTAAAGGCATAATTGTTCTGTGTAGTCAGCATTTCGTTTTTCTTTTCTAGATTTTTCAAACATAAACTTATGAAAAATTAGATTTTAAAAGATGAAAATGACAAATGTTTAATTTTATTTTCAGTTCTAACTCTCTCCCTTACCCCCAACTGAATAGACTTTAAAGGGAAAGGCAGTTTCAACTCTTCCTCTCTTCTTTCTCTTCTGAACACGTGGCTTTGGACTCCAAAATCTTTCCTTGAACTTCTCATCAAGGGAGAAAAGGATTTCTTTCCTCTACACCTCCCTCCCACTGTGAAATATGGGTACACGGCAGCAGGTATATGTGCCTGTGTAGATGTCCCTGAGATTGGACCTCAAATCTCTGATTATCTTTTGTGCTTTGGGTTTCTTTGCCTGAGCACAGGTGACCAAATAGCAATCCTAGTGACTGCCTCAAGAGGTCAGGAGCTCTTGGGTCTGAGTGCTGATTTTCAGCAGGAGGTGATCTTTGAAACAGCTTCCTGAAGGAGAAGATGACCACCTCCTGGAGTCTGAGCCCAAGCAGAAAATGTAGACCTTGAGCAAATTGTCCAGACATTTCTTATGGTGCAGTAATATCTCATCACATTGATCTATCAAAATATGCTAAGCAATTTCTCAATTAATGGGAACACAAACAGGTCGGTTGGTTGGTTATTGTCCTTTGTTCTTGAAGAAGACCAAAATGACATCGCTATGCTAGAGTCAAGTTTCAGTGTGTCTGACGGGGGTTGATCAGCCTTATACAAGCCCAGAATGTTCTACCACAGGTTGGGCACAAATAGTCTACGTGAACATATGGGGTGGATTCTCTACATGTAACTTTAGTCCCAAAGTCCATTGGTACGGAAACTCTTTACTCTTTGGTGGAGATCAATACCCTGACCTTCATGAAGGTGCATTAACAGTCCTCAGAATTTCCAATACTATAAATAAACCAAATTGTTAGTGTTTGAACCCTTGTTCTAGTTTTGATTTTTTTCTTCTGGTTTTTTTTTTTTAAAACAATATCCCATAGAGAAAGAGTTTTCCAAACTGTGGGTCATGTCCTCTGGAAGTTCATAAAGCAAACACCACAAATTATTGAATATTTTTTAGGTCAGCTTCTATATAAATGTGGTTGTTGAGTCATTATTCAGTCATGTCCAACACTTCACGACCTCATTTCAGGTTTTCTTGGCAAAGATATTGGAGCGGTTTGCCATTTCCTTCTCTAGCTCATAAGGAAACTGAGGCAAATAGGGTTAAGTGACTTGCCCAGGGTCACATAGCTAAGTGTTGGAGACCAGATTTGAACATACATTCACTTAAAAAAAAAAAAAGAAAACCTAAGTCAACAAGAGTTAAGTCTAATGAGATGAATTTGTTGTAACTCTTTCTGGGTAGGCAGAATGGGAGTGTGCTGGAGGAGGGATGCAGCAAGCAATAGACCTAGGTGCCAGGAGTAAGGGAGCCTCACCTCCTTCCTGCCCCTACACCTTTGGCCCAAAAGGCTGAGCACCCAACTCCTCCTTTGACTAGGGAAGGGAATCTGTGGGTGAAGGTCACAACCCTTTGCTGAAGAGCAAGAGTAGGCAGTTTTCTGGCAGATGTTATGCCCTTCACTAAGTCCATGTTACTATGCCCTTATGAACATGAAAACCTGCAAAGATTTCCCAATGGTCAGACCCCTTTCAGAGTCTGCCTGAAGTGTTTTTATTGTTGTTGATCAGTCATGTCTAATACTTTGTGACCCCATTTGGGGTTTTCTTGTCGAAGATACTGGTGTGGTTTATCATTTCTTTCTCTAGCTCCTTTTACAGATGAGGAAACTGAGGCAAAGAAGGTGGCAGGACTTCCCCAGGGTCACACAGCTAGTAAGTGTCTAAGACCAGATTTGAACTCTGATGTTCCTGACTCCAGGCCTAGCACTCTGTCCACTACATATCTTAGGTCTCCCATGATCCCTGGAGATGAAGGAGTTTCCTGGAGCAGGATTGGGCAGCCACTCACAAATGAGGCAGCGACACTGTGCTGTTCTGTTCTCTTGCCTTTGGTCCCAGGTCCTAAGAGATTTAAAGATTTGAGGGGACCTATTTCTCTTGTTTTCCTCTTCACTTTTTTTGAGGCAGTATAGTATACCGGAAAACATACAAGATTCGAAGTTAAATCCTGTCTCTGCCACTCCCTACTACCTGTATGATCTTAGGTTGGTCACTTAGATTGCTCTGCATCTCAAGAGTAAAATAAATGGGTTGACTGATCCATCTTGAAAGTCCCTTTCCTACCTTGTAGGATTGTTGTGAGGATAAAATGAAATAATATGCTAGCATATAGTAGGCACTATGTAAATACTTAATCCCTTCCCTTCCCTTTCACCTCTAAATCTATGATTCTATGATAATTAATGTAATACAGCTCTCACTGATGTTATGTCTTGCCACTGGACTTCAATGACTCTAGAAGAGAGAGTGAAGTTGACAACTTTGTGCAACTCTGCCTCACTTAAATCCAATTCATGCCCAAGTCAAAACATCAACCTGTGATGCCACTGAGTCTTTTCGAGACCAAAGGACCACCACCACCAACAACAACAATATATAACAAACCCCTGGGCAGCCCACTTATAGCAGGGATATAGAGACAAATATGGAGTTGCCCCATCTCGCATTTCCAAAGAGACTGGATTTGGGTACTCAGTCCCTCAGTCTCGTAGCTAAAGGAGTATTAGACTTGGAATTATACTTCTTCAGAGGTTCCCAAACTTATTTGGCCTACTGCCCCCTAAAAAAAAAAAAAGACAAAACCACTCAGCTTTCTTTAGCCCTTTAATAGTCTTTCTGAAATTTGCATCATTTCGAACTACTACCACCCTCCTGAAGTGTTCCAGCGCCCCCTAGGGGCCGGTATTGCCCACTTTGGGAACATATTAAACATCAGGTATTGGAAATATGAACAAATGAGTTAAGATATGTAAAGTGCTTTGCAAATCTTAAAGATCCATACATAAATGCTACTAGCTGGGTGATGCAGTGGTTAGAATCCTGGGCTTGGAGTCAGGAAGACTCATCTTCACAAGTTCAAATCTTGATTCAGACCCTTGCTACCTGTGTGACCTTAGGCAAGTCACTTAACTCTGTTTGCCTCAGTTCCTCATCCATAAAATGAGCTAGAGAAAGAAATGGCAAGCCCCTCCAGTATCTTTGCCAAGAAAACCCATATGGGGTCACAGAGAGTGAAACACCTGACTGAAATCACTAAGTAACACTATTATGATTATTTGGGGGTTTAGGATTTAAAAACTATTTCCCTGGTCATTGTTTTTCCTGCCATGTAAGTATGGGGGAAGAAGGTGGAAAATAGTTCCACTGAATACTTGTTAGTTTAATCTCAACTAGTTTAGCAACTCCTCCCCCCATACGCTTATCACACAAAATATAGTCAGGAATAATGAGAAAACATATTTGCCAAGACAAGCATGCACAAGGATAGTTGGGAGAACCATACAGATTAATTTAGGTGAAGGAATACTTTTAATCACCTATACTTCAAAATTAGGGGGCTCTGTTATATAGAACAAGATAAAATCTCAGCTCAACCAGGAAGGGAACTACTTCAGCCAAAGAGTCCACCTTTAGTAGTCTTTGATAGTACAAGACCTGGGATTCAAGGAACTAGTTGGAGTGCCACCTTTTTCCCCACATGGTGCAGCTTGGTGGGGGATAAGGGAATGATTGTCTTCCATTCAAGATTTAAAATCCACACCTTGCTTTTTCTTGCCTCATGCTTCCTCTTCCCATCTTCTCTCTCCCAGAATTCTGTTAGCCAATCAGGAATCACATCTCTCTGTTCTTGTGTAGCATCTTAGAGCTGACCTTCAGAAGACCAATAAGCCAGTAAGACCAAACCCACCCAGGGGTGCAGGATGAAGAAGAAGCTACACTTGTTTAAGATTTGTTTTGTGTGTTATAAAGGGATAGGAACAAGGCTTAGATTCATTGGTACAGGGGACTCTGGTAAGGAAACTCTCTTCATCTATGCAGTTGGGCAACTTCTTTGCTTCCCGAGCACTGAGTTCACACAACCTGTATGTGTCAGAGACAAGGCTTCAATTCAGGTCTTCCTGGCTTTGAGGCCAGCTAGTATAATGTAAATTAAGGTGGGACTTTCTTACTATTTTAAAATGATTAATTAAGTGTCTCTGATTGAGTCTTACTAGGTGCTAAACCCCCTACCTACCAGGTGCTAAGCCTGTGTGGGCATGACACCCTCAGGGTCCTAAGACCAGAGCCAATAGTAGGAGCCTGAGTTCTGGTCGCTCAGATGTTTGATGATGGCTAAAGAGTGTATAAAAAGAGAGAACAGAATGATTTGCTTAGGGCTCTCACTCTTGGCGGAGTGCTGATGTGGAGACTCTGGGCAGCTGTAGTTAAGAGCCCTCCAGCTTGTAAACCCAGATGTTTGGACTTTGTTAAACTCTGGTAACTATGCATTGAGATTTGAATCAGACAAGGTCTGTCTGTTGATGTTTGTAATTTGTTTGTATTTGCTGTGAAGCTCAGGGTGATGGTTTTTCCCCCTGAGCTGAGTAAATGATATTTGTATATTGGATTAAAGTAAGATTGTTAACCCCTTAGCATTGCTTTCCTTAGTAAAGCAGATCAAAAGAACTTGGGCTTGCAGCATTCTGTGTGCTGGTTGTTGTTGGTTTTACACTGCCACAGTAGCTGCTAGCCAAATTGTTGAAACAAATGGCATAGCCGTGGCGGGATCTGCATTTTAAAAGGAAAGTATGATGTTTTGGGGTACTGGGTTGGTTGAATGTTTCCCAGTTTTTGGATTGCTCTTTGTACTTGGGGTGACTATGTTTCTGTGGAGCCCCAGGAGCAACAAAGCCCTGAAGGAAAACAGGCCCGTGGAAGTAGGGCCCAGAGCAGGAGACAATCCCTCCTTCCCAGGGCTTGAGCTGATAAGCCTGGCTCTGGGGGATTGTGCTGAAAGGGTGAATGCTTCGCGATTGTATTGTATTCAGAGTTTTGAAACAGGAGCAGAGAACTGCCTTCATACAGACTTGAGAGAAAAATCAGAGAATGGCCTTCCTGCAGATTTGGCGGGAGCAGCTGGTGAGGAGAGAGAAGAAGCGGACGGTGGCTGCCAACATATTGACCCAGACAGAGCAGAGGACTGCCTGCACGAGAACTTTGGAAAGGTGAGAGCAGTGAGCTGCCTTCTAGCCGACTTTGGTGAGGTGAGCGCAAAGATGGAGAACAGCCTACATCTAGATCTGGATTCTGGCAGAAGCCAGGAGAGACCAGCCAGAGCTGGAGGACCAGGAACCCAGGGGCTTGGGATTAAGCCCTGGGGCAAGATGGAAAGTTTATAGCAAGGAGATAAGTGTGCCTTTTTGCAGCCTCCCCCTGGGCCTGTTTGGGACCAGGAGGAAGGGGAGGATTTGTTTATGGTGGGGTCGGGGAAGTGCCTTGGACCCCACCTTGTTGGCTTTACTGCCCAGCTCCCCCTCAGGACTTGGAAGTGGCAAGTGGAACAGTATGAGGAGGAAAGACTCACAACAGAACTTTATTTGGACTTTTTCTTTGAGTTGGGACTTTGGGTGCCAAGAGGAAGCCTGCAGCAACAGTGTGGGGAGGACATATCCCCAAAAGAACTTTATTGGGACTTTTTTGTTTGTTTGTTTGCTTTGGGACTTTACTAACTAAAGTATGCCCGTGCCTGACAGGGTACTGGGAGGAAGCCTGCAAAGCAGTGTGTGTGTAAAAGGACCCATGCTCAAGAAATACTTTACTTTGATACTTTGTATTCACTGAAGAAGATTGTTACTTGCTGGGACCTAAGGGTGGATCATGGTGTATTGTAAACAAGTATTTTGGGGGATGACACTGAATGATATGTTTTGTTTTGTTGTGAATGATATGTTTTAGTTTCCTGCTTTATTGCATCACAATGTATAATGCTTCTGAGTGGAACGGCTGGAAGTTTCTCATTTAAGGGGAAAAGATACCTAATACTTTAGTCTCTATAGAGCTTAAGACTTGTTACCCTAAATCATAAAGATTTGAATCCGCCCCCACCCCCACCTTAAGCCTGCACCCACATGAAGGCTCTCTGAAGAGAAAAGCCATATAGTCAGATACACCCACATCCTGCACACACACATGATTACAAACTTTGCAACTGCTATCTCTATCTCTTTTAGCCAAATATGGAAACTAACTGAAAAATGTATAGTAGAATGTGAGGCCATTTGTCTCCACCAATAGAGATGGAGGTCCAGGCATTAAAAAAAGGTTTTTCTCTGAATTGTTTTTGTTGGGTTTTTCTGGTATGTAAATGCCTGCCTGCTTTTTGTAAGGGGCCTCCCTACCCCAGTCCCCACTGGAGTAGGTGATGCCCAATTCTCACTGGAGACTTGCAAATAAAGCCTCTCTCTTTACCTTGAGAGGCCTTTGATTGCTATTTCATTTCGGGAAAATTATTGTCCCACACAGTTTTTGTGCTGAAACCTGGGAGTACCCTCGACTGAGGCAGACCCCTTTTATTGGAGCCACAACCTAGTATGCACTGGGATTCCCCGGAGGTTTCGGACCCAAAGGTAGTGGAGCTGCCTGGCCAAGGGAAACAATCGGAGAGAGGGACTCGGTAAGGCAGACTGCTAATTAAAACTCTGACAATAATTCAGCTTACGTATGTTAGACCGAAATTCCGGCCGGCCAGTGAGTGAGTGTCAGGAAACTTGTATGCATACAAGGCGGAGGTAAGTTCTGGGGGTGAGGGAGGGGTCTGGAGGTAATTGGCATTGCAGTGAACTTCTGGTAGTCCACAGACCAAAGGGTGGAGTTAATACCTCAGTGAAAGGATGCCCGCTGAGTAGGCTTCACAGGTGACTGAGGGGGAAAGGTGACCTTCCTCGGAAGTTTTGGCTGAGTCTTTTTTGACTCAGGGACCTCAGTGACGACTCCCGTAAAACCCCTGAGGATGGGGAAAGAGCAGTCTAAAATTGTGCAGTCAGAGCATAAGTGTGAGGTACCTATGTATAGTCCTCTAGGCAATCGATTGCAGAAATAAAATTGGAATGAATTGCCAAAGCATAAGGGAAAAAGGATAGGAAGAAAATGGTTAAATATAGTTTTAGCCAAAATATATTTGGAAAAGGGGACCCCAAAATTTTAAATAAATTAGCTTCTTGGATCCATCTTGTCACCCTTTGTTTGTACCCGTTTCTGTGTTTGTTTCTGTGTGGAGTGAGTGTGTGATCTGACACCCCGTAACATCCACTATCTCTGTCTCTCTGTCTCTGACTCCAGTCTCCTTAGAGGAGCATGTAGGTGGCAGAGACGAGAGAGAGAAGTATTTTATTGTCTAGATTATATAGTTTTGAAGGGGCTTTAATCAAAGTCAACCCAAAGGGAAGAGTAAACAAGGTTTGGAAACTCTTAAAGAGTTCTTGGAAAATATTCTCTTCCTCTGCTGCATTCCAACTTCGGCCAAGTTGTTGAATGTAGGAGAAAAGCCGCTAAGGAGGAAGGGGGGTGAATCTTTTCCCCTCAGATCAAAGGGAGGCAGGCTAAATAAGCCTTTAACCATTACCTTACCTAAAAGAGAAAATTTTTATGAAACAGACCCAAAACCGGAAAGAAATTGAATTCATTCCGGTTGTTTTAAAAATATAGAAGTGTAATGTGGCACTCCCAAATTAAAGCTTAAGAAAGGTTAGAGTTTATTTTACTATTTGGCACTAAAGCAAGTTTAGTAAACAATGATCTTAAGCAGGAGGCTTAGAGTGAAAGACGGATAGCCTAATTTAAAGACCAATAAATAAGGTTATAGAGAGATGGAAGGAATTGTACCCACCCACCTTTTGGCCTATATCCGTGGGTGGGTTCTATTAAATCTAATGTAGACACTGGCTATGGTAAAGATATTGGTTATTGTGAGTTATGATTATTACTGTTTAATTAATTGTCAAACTCTAGAGTTGTCTACCTGGAGGGAAAGCTGATCATATTTTGTCATCATTGATTCAAATTCTTTAGGTTTGCTTTTTACCAGGGCCAAAAAGAAGTAGTTGGAATGCTAGTCTAGCACATTTTAAACTGACCTGATTACAACAGGTGATTCCAAAAACTTTGTAAAACTTTAAAAAAAATGTGGACATGAAAGTACATATTTGGCATTAAGAAATGTATTAATTATATGGCTCCAAGAAAGCTCTATTTAGTTTAGTTCGCTGTTCAGTAAGGAGATGGTGGTGGAATTTACTCCCAGGGATATTATAGGAGTCACATGATTGTGAAAATACTTGGCACAATGCTTGGCATGAAATGAATGCTATCTCTATGTGAATGTAAACTGTTTCAAGTTGAACATAATTGCTTCCTATTCATTAACTTTATGTGGATTTTCTTCGATGTGAAGTTTATGTCTGTGGTGATGAAATGAATAATTCTCTGTTGTAAGGCAACTTCAGAACACATCCGACTAAAAGTAAAGCCCCCAGAGTGGTAATTAATTGGTTTTGGTTTTAAAAGTTTAAATAGATGATAATTGTTTATGTTATTGTTGTATTTCTAAAAATTTCCTTTGTTGCATCATTTGATAAACAATTGTATCAAGTTTTGTTTCTATTTAAAGGGGATTTTCGGTTAAAAATTGTTTTGCTGTCGTTTATGAAATTTGTGAGACTTAACTGAGCTACGGGAGTCATTGTCTAAATCAAGTGTTTACAGAGGTATGTTTAGTTTTCTTTATTTTTAATTGAGTAGAAGAGGTTTTATGATCAAATTTAAGAATTGTTTAGTACTTAGGAATTAATAATAATATCAGAATAAATTGTAAGCTGTTTCTGAGAATAGGAAATATTTTCTTTACTTTTAGTAAAGGACGGTTTGGTTATTTTGTTGATTATTGTTTTAGTGCTAAAACCTAAAATGGTTAATTGATTACCATATGTGAAAAGAACAGATTTGTGTAAAGTCTTACCAGGTTGGTTCTGCCCATACGGAACAGACTTCCTGTATGCATGCAGGGCAGCAGGTGAAGGGGCACCAGCGTTACTGCCTTTACTACCACTACTGTCATTAACACCACTATTACTGCTGCTACTACTATGTACATGTATGTATGTAGCATGGACCCGCCTTGGGGTCCATGTTAAATCTCACTATTGTGTCAAGTTGCTGGGACCCCTTGTAAGCTATGTCCAGGAGCTAGTTCACTAGCCCCCCGGGGGGTGGGGGGGAGGGGAATCTACAAGAGTCCCCTATCCCTGAGGGGATAAACTTATTTATAGATGGTTCCTTTAGAGTGGCAGAAGGGGAATGATTAACAGTAAAGGGGAAAGAGCTAGCCCATACCACCTTAATCATGCAACTAGGGAACCTACTGCTGCCTGGTAATACAGCAATAATCCACTTAGGTGGTCATTAAACTGGGCAATCCTTTGAAGTCAGGGGCTATGGCTTTGCCCATGAGGAAGCACGGAAGGCAGGAATAATGGAATCTGAGTTATCAGACCAGTTATTGGTCTCAATCCCCTCTTTTCCTCCGAATCTCCCTTCTCCTTCCTTTACTGAGGAAGAAATGCAGAAGGTACTGACCTTAGAAGCCCGGGAACAAGAGGGCCGGTGGCTACTCCCAGATGGAAGAGAGGTCCTGACTAAAGCAAGTACGAGGCAAGTCCTGCAACACCTACAACAAGGCAGCTGTTGGGATGTCCAAAACCTGCATGATGTGGTCCTGACCCAGTATGTACCGCCTGGCCTTTACACTCTAGCATGACAGCTGGTAGACGGGGGCCTTGTGTGTCAAAGGACAAACAAGTCTGTTCTGTCAGGCTCCGGCAGGAGGCAGGCCCCTGGGTCTCAGACCTTTCCACAGCATGCAGGTGGACTTCACTGAGCTGCCCCCTATAGGTTGCCTTAAATACCTGCTGGTCATAGTGGACCACTTGACCTCCTGGGTAGAGGCCTTTCCTTTACCTGGGGCTCACTGCTCCGGGCGGTCAGTAAGGTCATGCTGGAGCAGATAATTCAAAGGTATGGGATGGTAGAATGGATTGATTCGTGTACCCGCAGTGGCGTGAATATATGATGAAGCAATTGACACAAAAAGACAAAGACATGGGGCTAGGCGAGTCGTATAGTCAAGCTATAGACTGATTTTAATGGAGTTACTGACAGTATTTTATACAGGTTAATTACTGAGTCATCCTGACTTCAAAGAAAAGTACAATAAAGCATTGATAAAGTTTTTTATCTCCTTGTTCCTAGAAGTGAGACACTATTTTTACTCAAGGCTAACCAAATTGAAACATTTATGTTCTCTTGCATATAGATAACCAGACTGAAACATTTCTGTCATCTCCCATATAGATAGTCAGCTACAAAGGCAGGTTTTCTTTGCCACGTCTTCTTATCCTGAAACTGGCCTTGCCGTGTATAGGCCCATTTTCAATTGACCCTGCCTTGCAGAGGTCTAAGAGGCCTAAACAGGATATAGCTGGCTCCCCACAGATTTGGACCAAGGGACCCATTTTACAGCTAAAATACTGCAGTCCTTGGCTCAAGGCCTTGGATATTACCTGGGAGTTCCATACTCCTTGGCGGCCTCCCTCGTCTGGCAAAGTCGAAAGATGAATCAGGAGATTAAGAAACAACTCGCTAAATTGGCCTTAGAGAGCCAGCTACCCTGGACTAAATGTCTACCCTTAGCCCTCCTCAGAGTTTGAACCAAGCCTCAAAGGGACAAGGGACTCTCCCCTTATGAGCTCCTTTTTGGACAACCCTACGCTGGCAGAGGTAAGGGGAGTTAGGACCCACTGTGTGACCAGAAAGATAAGTTTCTGAGAGAATATATATCTTCCCTGACAAGGCACAAGCATTCTTTACAGCTTAAAGGGTTAATTGCTCAAACTCCCACCTCTGGGATTCGTAGTTCAGAGGTACAAACCAGGACACTGGGTTCTGATCATATTTTGGAAAGAGGATAAACTCATTCCCAGCTGGAAAGGGCTGTTCCAGATCCTGCTAACCTCAGACACCCACACATGCACATGCAGACTCTGGAAAGAGGTTGGACACACCATACCCAAGTAAAAGGACCAGTTGCACCTCCAGCGGTTCGGACTGTTGAGAAAACTGACCCAAAGGACCCAAAGGACTTAAAGCTTTTGCTTTTCATTGTATGTGGGAATGATTAGGTCTGTTGATGTCTGTCAAGTCCATAATAAAAAAAAAGGAAAATCATAAAAGAAAAAAGAATCTGTGTGCTAAGAGAACTGCTTCTCTTGAGCTGAATGTTGTTGCAGTTTTGGAAACACAGGAAAATTTCTCCAGTATTTTGGGGCTATACAACAAATAATGAAATTGATATAAATCTCATATGTAAGTGGGAAACAAATTGTTTCTAACTAGTTTGATCAACGACAGGGAGAACTACATTGAGGTTAATTGCTCAAGAAGTTATAGTTTTCCCGTTGGATTCTATATACAAATTCTATATACAAAGCCAACCTAGACAGGAATGAGGGAGGAGGATTTCTTCAGGATTCTAATATTAAAGACAAAAGGCTTCTCCTTACCAATTTCGTTATGTATATCATATATATGTAGTATGTATGTATATATGCATATACACTTATACCTATACACACATATATATACATACACATCCACTCACCCACACCCACCCACACATATATATGTTCCATATATGTGAGTGTGGGTATATGTATCCTCCATCAAGCAATATCCAGGAAGACTGGTTCAGAAGTTATGAAAATTCTAGGTAACAAGTCCATTGTGAGAAGGGGTTATAGGATAACAGAAACCCAACATCATGGCAAGTATTGATTTATTGGTCCTGTGATAACAGGTTACATAAAGTAGGCTAGTTTGTTTGGACTGTAGGGTAGGGTTGGGGAGAGGGTGGTGAAAGAGTGGGAGTAATGTGAAGTCATCCTTGCCCTTTGCCTTAGTGTTATCTGGCTTTTATTGTAAGCTGCTTTGGGGGCTGGGATTTGGTAAGGGCTCTTTAGGGTCTAGTACCACTATGAGTAAGTAGGCATATGCTTTTTGGTAATGACGAAAGTGATGATGCTTGTCCTCCTTATGTTGTAATACCAATATGAGAACGTCCCAATACTGGGTTGAGAAACATTTTCCTTTTGATATCATTTTTTTTTCACTTGAGAAAAAGAATTCTACCAAACCAATAGGGTATTTGCGTTGTGAAGATCATGTTTAATACCAATTTTGTCAAGTTATTTCTGTGTTTCCTCTTCAGGATGTTATCATAAAACCTAAACACGAGATGACTGGGATGTTTTATATCCCTTTCACCTATTACTTCATGATACTGCAATGTGTTTCTCTTGGACTATCCTGTTCCTGGGTTCCATTGAATCATGATCAGAGGAGATGGGATTCAATATAGAAAACAATCAGAAGCCACTGTAGATTTTAGTATGGGGACATGATTTCACCCAGGGTGACAGCTACCTCCTTCTTCATCCCTTTAGTCCCTTATGACTGTCTTTGCTCTGCTGGGGTGCGGCAGAACTGCTGTAGTGGCTGCTCTGACCTTTGGCACCTCTGACCCTGTGTACATCCTCCCTTCTCTTCCTCCTAACCCCACTGTTCTCTTACTGGCTCCTTTCTTCACCTATTTAATACTCTTTTTTCACTTCACCCACTACTACCATTTCTGACTGGAAAAGACAGACTCAGAGTGGGCAGGTAACTCTAAAATGTTATTTCTCTTAGCTGACAAGGAGTTTGTTAGCTTTCTTTTTGCTTCCCTCCTTCTCCGTAACAACACAAAAAAGGAATGTCAACATGCAGCTAGGGTAGTATGGAGCAAAACTGCACTCTTTAGGAAAATGCACTAAATGCCAGGTGAACCATACTCAAGACCAAGCTCTGCCATTGACTACCATTGTGACCTTGTTTTGGTCACTCTTTCTGAGCCTCAATTTCTTCATTGGTAAAATGAGGAGAGAGTGCTTGTATGCCTTAGTTTCTTCAACTATGAAATGAAGGGCTAGGAACTAAAGTTCCTTCCAGGTCTAAATCCTATGATACTATTTCTTTGAGTTACTCATTCATTCATTCATCATTTATTAATACAGCAGGCACTCTACTAAGTACTTTGAATATAAAGACAAAATGGAAATGGTCACTGCCCTTAAAAAGAAAAGAACTTATATGTGCAAAATTATTTATAGCAGCCCTTTTCGTGTTGAGAAATACTTGAAATTGAGGAATGTCCATCAATTGGGGAATGACTGAACAAGCTGTACTATATGAATGTAATATAACACCATTGTGCAGTAAGGAATGGTGAACAGAAAAACTTGTAAAGACTTTTATGAACTGAAACAAAGTGAAAAGAGCAGAATCAGGAAAACATTGCACACAATATCGGCAGCACCGTGTGGTGGTCCACTATGAATGTCTCAGCTCTCCTCAGTAACACAATGATCCAAGGACTCACAAAGGAAAATGCTATCCACATCCAGATAAAGAACTGATGGACTCTGAATGCAGATTGAAGCATAACTAACTAACATGGAAATACGTTTTACGTGATAGCACGTGTATAACCTAAATCAAATTGCCTACCATTTTAGGAAGAGCGAGGGAGAAAAATTTTGGAACTCAAAATGTAAAAATGAATGCTAAAAATTGTCTGGACAAGTAATTAGAAAAAATACTATTTAAAAAAGTTTATGTTCTATTAAGGGAAAAAATGTTCATAAAGATAAGTAAAGACAAAGTAATTTGGGATGGGAGGAGGACCTGATCTAGGAGGCCACCTTTGAAGGAACTCTTCTCTAAGAGTTAACAAAGAAGTGGAATCTAGGCACAGAGATGGAAGGGAAAGTGCTATAAAATATGAGGTATTATTATTATTTTTGCGCATTTCTTCTGATTTCCCCACATAATGCTCTTAGAAAAACAAGCAGAAGATGAAAGCAGTCACTATTCAAATAGGGTAGAAGAGATTTCTGTTCAGAGATTAAGTGGAGCAGAGAACCCCTAGCTAGGATCCCTTCCAGCTCTATGATTCTGTAAAGAAGAATTAATGTGTAAATATGTAACACTGTTTTCATTCTACTGTATTTCAAATAACATCCCCTTTTATGTCATCTTTCTCCCTTTAAACTGTAAGCTCCTTGATGAGAGACACTCAATTTTTGCTTGTATTTGTACTCCCATTGATTCGCACAGTGCCTGGGACATAGTAAGGACTTAATAAATGTTTTATCTATTTATCGAGCACCAGACCTGGAGTCAGAAAGACCTGAATTCAAATCCAGCCTCAGACACTTACTAGCTGTATGACCCTAGGCAAGTCACTTAACCTTTGCTTGCCTCAGTTTCCTTATCTGTAAAATGAGGATGGTAATAGTTGCCACCTCCTAGGGTTGTTGTGAGGATCAAATAAGATAATAATTGAGATAATAGTGCTTAGCGCAGTGCCTGTCACATAGTAAGTGCTATATAAATATCAGTGATCAATCTATTGTTAAAGCTTTTTTTAAAGTTACCTTTCAAGATAAGACCCAGAGAGAGGGGTTAAAAAAAAGGAACCATCCTAACTTAGGGAATGTGGTGGGATGCGTGAGCTGCAAAGAAGTTTCTCCAGTTTCCCCATATTCCCTTCCCTGAAGGTTTTGACCGGTCCTCCCAGTACCATTTCAGCAGTTAGAAATTAGACTACATCTCCCAGCAGGCCATGCTCTCACAGCTCACAAATTTAAATCCGATTCTGAGTCAGGCTCAGATCCAGTCTGCTGGGAGTAGCAGAGAAAGCAGACGGCCAAGAAAGAACCTGAGAGAAGTGAGAGCAGGAGCAGCAGGTTGGAAAAATGATAAGCACTTTGGTGCTGCTCACCTCCTTCCTTTCCTTCCTGTTCGGGGCAATTCCCTACATCAGGTCTGTGTTCATTCATTGACTCACTAGAAATCTTTACTTATTCCTGAATCAGGGGCCACTTCTGTTGAGAGAGGGAAAAGAGATGGAGCCAGACTGGGAGAAATGAGTGGGGGCAGAAACTACAGGAAGGCAGTGGTTATGGATACCAACCACCCTGAAAGATGAGAAAGGAGATAAAACCAATTTGCCAAGTGCATCATGCAAGTGGAGGATGGGTGATTTTGAATCCTTTAGGGACTGGTAAGAAGAGTGGATGACTTTAGTAGATAACTTGCTGTTGGAATCTAACTGTATTGATTACTCTTAATGATGCATGCCTCCCTGTCTACTAAGCATCCCTAGTCCAGATGGCACTTTTGAATGACATGGGTCATGATTGCTGAGGGATTAATTAGTGAATGCTTAGGGGAATTCTGGGGAAGAAATGAATAAACTCTTGTTTCCTTTGAAACTCCCCATATCTCGACAAACCTAGTTTCTCATTCTGTTCTGTGATTTCTCTGTTGTAGATGTCAAGGGCTGCTTGTTCTAAAGAGAAAATCTGGGGATTGTCAATAATTGAAAAGTCTAAAGAGAAGGAACAACCACATCCCATTTTGAAGCCAAAGCATCCCTTTAGGGCCTTGATATTCCACTTTCATTTGAACCATGAATGAGCAGCTATGGGCAATAGGGAGGAGCTCTGGTCTCGAGTTCTGTCAGTCAGTTGACAAGTATTTATAAAGTGTTGGAATTACCACTGTAGTGGAATAACAGCATTGTACTTGAGATGGCTAGCCTCCTGGACCCACGGAGAAATAGAGAGGTGGCCAGAGCAGAGTATTCCTACAGAGGATGGTCAAAGTCTGACCACTGAGCATACTGCTCAAAATTTTTTCCAACGGTCCTGGGCAGATTAGATTTTTCAGCTAAGGCTTGTTAAGTGTATTATTATACTTGGCATGATGTGTATTATTTATAGAATATTGATAAAGAAGGGAACCTACTTTTAAAGGACCTCAGGGATAACCATAAATATCTCAGCGATGCGCAGACGATTCCTGCTCAACAGATCTGGCCAAATGTCCTTTAAAGTCACTTCTAACTCAGGTTCCTGTGACTCTATGTCCTCTGCTACCTCATGGACTTCTTTTTGAGTTTTCACGGTCTCTGTTCCTAGTCAGGCAACTTTCTTCTGATTTAACTTAAAAACATTTTAGTACATTTTCTTTTTAATATCAATCATTATAAGCATAAGGAACAATAACGAAGGAAAAGTGCAAACAAGACAAATCAAACAAAGTCCTCATCCCCTTTGCCCAGATGATTCTCTTGTTCATAGGTATGTATCACCTTCTAGCAAGGAATTCCAACAGATTGCCTTGCTGAGCCAAAAGTAACATATTGACCTAAAGAAGGCAATTAAGGTTAAGGAGCATGTTCTCTGTGTCATGGTGATTGCATACAGAAAGAATGGAAGAAATCTATAGTCATTTCTTAAGCAAGTCAGATAGGGACTGAGAAAGAAAATGAGTGTTAATAACCTTTCCTCTTGTATCTGTAGGAAGTACTTTGCTGGCGGAGTTTGTACATCAACTGTGGAGCTTCCTGGAAAGGTAGTTGTGGTCACCGGAGCCAACACAGGCATCGGAAAGGAGACAGCCAAAGATCTTGCTCGTAGAGGCGAGTCCGTGCTCTCCCAGTTTTTGTCTTTTTTCCTGTTACTGTCCCCCACTTCCTCCTATTTCACCTATTTTTGCTGTTAGCTACTCTTGTTTTGGAGGCATGTGGCTAGGAGTTCAAGAACATGTTTAATAAATTTCCTCATTTGTAAAATAGATGGGTTAGACTAAGTCAGTGCTTCTCAACATTTTTTGTTTCGTAAAGTCCCTTTCAAGCAAAACAAATGTGTTATGAATCTCCAGGGTGATTTAATATATTACTGATAATATTCTTTACAATTTTTTACAGTTTTATGGCACCAATAAATAATTTTAAAAGTATCAAACATAGGACCCGAGTCACATTGTGTCCAAGATCATGAGTGAGGCTGTAATTGGGAAATGTAGTTAGGAAATATTTCATAAAATAAATGAAAATGCAAGAGAACATAGATAATGTTAATATGTAGTTTTCAAAGTCAATAGGAGTTTTTCAGGGATCCTTATGTATAATTTAGTGGCCCCAGTTTATATTTAAGTTTGACACCTTTGCCTTAGACCATTGTCGAAAACCATAAAAGTTGGGGACAACTTAATGGGAATCTGTAGTCTAGATAATCTTGAAAGTCTCTTCTAGAAATAGAATTCTATGGCTCTACTATAATGATTCAGAACTGGGAGGTTTAAATTGAGTGAGACCACTTGTTTTAATGTCTCCCTCTGAAAACCTCTCCCTATTGCCCTTTCTCACAAGCATGATGGGCATAATTACTAGTACATTTATATAGTTTTACTATCTCTTACCAGAAACATACATTCAACATCTGTGTATTTCTCCTCTCCTTCCCATAAGTGCAGCATTCAAAAGACTAAACATAGCCTGGAATCATGTTTATGTTAACAGACCTGAGTGCACAGGTTCCTGAAAACCCTAAGATGATAAAATTGTCACCATTATGTTGAAGAACATAGTCCACTTATCCCCTTTGAGAGTACTCAGCTCTAACTTGTTTTTTTCCTCTTTCCTCTGCCTAGGAGCCAGAGTATATATTGCCTGCCGGGATATACTAAAAGGAGAGTCGGCAGCCAGTGAGATCCGGGCTGCAACAAAAAACCAGCAGGTGTTCGTTCGGAAGCTGGACTTGTCTGACACCAAGTCAATCCGAGCATTTGCCGAAGGATTCCTTGCAGGTGATGAGGGAGCAGGGTTGTTGTTTGTCCTTCATTCTTGAAGAGGATCATGACATCAGGAAAGTGATGCCAAGACTTGCAAGTGAACTGGATTTAATGAGGGAGGGCTGTACAAAGTCACCAGACTCACTCTCTTCTCTGGAGCCATCTGGGTCCAGTGGCAAGATATAGATCAGGAAGACCAGAGATGGCCCCAGATACAGTAAGGGACCTTTTGGCCTTTTTAATTTGAGGTCTTTCTCAGGTCTCAGTTTGACTGAGGTAAAGTCCATTCAGTGATTAAGGCTAAGGTAAGAAATGAGGCAAAGAATGGTCTCTTTTACCTAGTTTAAAAAAAAAAAACAACCCAATAACTATCTGGGAGGGAAAGACCCTCAGGGTTTCTGTCCAAAACAGAAACAATTGCTATTTACATTCCCTCTGAGCCAATCAGGGCCCAAACAATGACCAAGTGAGGCTTGGGACCTATTGTTGACCAATCAGTGACAGCCAGAGTGATTTGGGTGTGAGGTTCTTTGCTTAAGAAAGAAAGCTAGTCCTTAACCCCCAAGATGTAAACTAGAGAAGAAAGGATACAGGTTGTAGGAGTGACTGGTCCACCCAGAGATCTTCCCCTTGCATCAGCACTGAGTCCCCACCTAACTGGTTCTGCTACTAGAACCTGCAGGGCAGGATTCGGAGGCAGGAGAAGGATAGCCAGACAAACTGGGTGGGGCCCCTTACTTTCCTCTAGCTTCACTTATGGGAATATGGGAAATGCTAGGCTCCTTGCCTGGGCTTGAATGATGACATAAAGGTGTGGAACCAGTGTTGCAGAGGCCCTACATTGTCCTTTATTATTTGATGGTCAGTGAGCCAACAACATTTTGTGGCCATACTAGGTGGGGCGTATCAGCTGGCACTGCACTTTGGGATCGTGGAAGATGGATAACCAGGTTTCACCTGCTATTCAAAAAGGTTCATGAGCGAGACTTGGGGGCGGGGAGCACAATTCTAGATGAAGGGTCCTAGATGATGTGGCACCTAGACAGTCACTGGTGGGGAAGGTTACTCCAATATTTGTAACTGTCAATGAGCACACTTTCATGTTTCCTACTGTGCGTTGTCTCCTCCAATTAGATGGTAAGTTTCTTGGGGGCAGGGAAGTATATCTAGCACTTAGCACAGTGCCAGGCACATAGTAGGTGTATTGGATTAGATTGGATTGAGTGAATCCTCTGTGGAACCAACATTGTATAGTCATGAATAAAGGCATAGGGCAGGTGCCCAGGGTCTTAAAAGTGAGGATTGTGGCAGGCTGGTATGGGTCCCCCTCACTCATGGCTCATTCTGCTTTTATTGTGTTTTGCCAGAAGAAAAACAGCTCCACATACTAATTAATAATGCAGGGGTGATGATGTGTCCCTACTCCAAGACGGCAGATGGCTTTGAGACCCACTTTGGAGTCAACCACTTGGGTAAGTCGTTTTCCCGTGGTGAATGTTGACCCATTCATGCTCTTCCTGTTCTCAAGCTCACATCCAGAGAAATGAGGCCATTTATATTACCTCCCTTTGCTGTACCTAGGTGTACCCAGGTGTACCTGGAGCATGGGCCAGTTGTGACTGGAACCCGTAGCTCACACTCACGCTTCCACAGCATTCTCTTCTCCTGTATGGATAATGCTAAGGGCTTAGAACCATGACATCCAGCCGTAGCATCTGGCAGAACTCTTTTCCCCAAATGCTAGGATTGTGATATGGGAAGGTATTAACACTAATGTGCACTCAGTTTTATATATTGAACACATAAGCTGGAAGTGATTCTCACTCTTCCCATGCTCCTCCAACGAATCAAGATTCATCCCTGGGACAAACCGGAACCCACTGGGGATTTACACCCAGACAGATCACCTTTACACTGCCCAGGCATCTACATATGAATACTTCCACAGATGCATGTGCTTTGTACACATTCATGTCATTCCCTAAATCATTCTCTCTCTCCCTCTCTCATCCTTACACTAATATTCTACTCTCATTTTTGGTACTCATTCAATAACTGCTCCATATTCAACACAAATACTCAGGAGTCAACTTCCTAACGTGTCTGTTCCACCAATTAATGACCAGAGTTAAGAGAATATTATGACTGTACTGCATGGCCTCAGGGTAGCTTATAAGCATCAGCCTAACTGTGGACCCTTTAAGGTTCTCAGCATACTCCTCACTATTCTCCATGTGGGGATGCCCCAAAGCCAGCTCTATGAATTCTCAATAGCTCTGTGGCAGGGAAAGGACTATATAGGGCTATGGCACATTGAATCAGGGTCACAATAAAATGGACAAACTGATATCAAGCAGATTGATTAATGCTGATTCATGTCTCTGTCCTGACCTGTTCTCTAAGATGGGATTTTTCCTCCGTATAAACCAGGAATTTCAGGAGATACTGGGGTGAATAGTGTCAGTCTAGTGTGGGGGTGGCATTAGAGCAGGACATATTGAGCAAGGTCAGGCCTGGGAAGCCAGGTATGGCTAGAAAGATCAGGCTAAAGGCAGAGCAGGTTATAGGTCAAGTCCAGAGAGAACGCTCAAGAATATTGGACAGCCTCGTAGGTTGAAAAGCCAGTCAGGAAGAGAGGTCAAGGCTGTTGTGCTAATGGACGGTGTGGGAGCTCTTGGCAAGAGTGTTGAATTTGGAGGGAGGGCCCTTAGGTTTGCATCCCAGCCCTGCTATTTGATGGGGTAGCAAGATGGCTTGGTGGATAAAGTACCAGGCCTGAAGTCAGGAAGACTCATTTTCCTGAGGTGTGTGACCTTGGGCAAATCACTTAACCCTCTTTGCCTCAGTTTCCTCATCTGTCAAATGACCTGGAAAAGGAAATGCAAACCACTCCAGTATCTCTGCCAAGAAAACCTTCCAAAAGGGGTCCCGAAAGAGTTAGACATGACTGCACAACAACCTGCTACTTGATACCTGAATGGACTTGGGCAAGTCACCTAAACTCTCCGGGCCTGTTCCCTTGTCTGTGTCCCTTTATGTGAGGGGGTTGAACTGGGTGACCTCACAGATGACTTCCAACTCTCGGTCTAGGGCCCTACGAGGCCTGTGTGTCCTCTGCCCTCTTTTATCCTTCTTGTCTATGGCTAGGGTCCACACATGTGTAATCATGGCCGGAGAGAGAGAGGCAAAGGCTGTTAGTGTTCTCTGCTTCTGATTGGATAGGAGCAAAGGTGATGGAATTATCAAGAGGTTGTTACAGAGAGGGACAGGAGAAGTGAAAAAATTGCGTGGCCTTATCCTTGTCCATTGGTTTGAGGAAAAGGGAAAGACTGCTTGCCTCATGGTAAAAATTCCCTCGTGGACTTGTTCTCTGATCTCCTCCTTTAACAGTGGGGCAGGGTAGCAATAACGTTGGTATAGCATTCTAAAGTTTGCAGAAAGCCTTCTGCACAAGAGCCCTATTAGATGGGTATTGAAAGCAGCATCATCCGCGTTTTACAGATGAGGAAACTTGGGCTCACGTCAAAGTGACTTTGACCAATTAGTCGATAAACATTTATTAAGTACTTACTGTTTGCCAGGTATAGGTCAGTGTTAGGTGCTTGAGATACACTGATAAAAGTAAAAAATTTCCAACCATCCAGGGGCTTATATTCCATTGGTGGAAACAATATATACACATATAATTATATACAAAATAGATATAAAGGTACTAGCATCTGGGGGTGGGAGGGAGGGTAGACAGGGGCAGGAATCAATCAAGTTTTCATGTAGAAAGTGGCAGTTGAACTTGAAGGAGACTAGAGATTCTAAGAGCTGGCAGTGAGGAGGGGGTGCATGCCAGGCATAGGGCACAGACAGTGCAAAAGCATGGAGATGGGAAACAGAGTACTATATATGAGAAAGAGTAAGAAGGCCACTTTGATGGCACCTTAGGATACATGTAAGGTAGTAATGTATAATAAAGCTGGAAAGATCATACCAAAGGTCAATCAGTAAATAAATAAACAAGCATTTATTAAGTGCCTAATAGGTGCTAAGTACTGTGATAGGCACTGGATATATAAAAGCAAAAAATGATTCTTATTATTATGAAGCATATATATGTAGGTAAAAACATGTATATATACATGTATATACATCTGTACACACACAGAATGAATTTTAAAATGAATATGAGGTAGTTATGGAGAGAGGGCACTAAGACTTGGGCAAATCAGGAAAAGCTTCATGTAGAAGATGGGGCTTAAACTGAGACTTGAAGGAAGTAAGGATTCTATGAAGCAGAGGTGAGGAGTGAGGGCATTCTAAGCGTGAGGGCTGCTGGTACAAGGGCATGGAGGTAGGAGATGAGGTATCACATGTGAGGAAAAGGTAGCTGGACTGCAGAATATAGGAAGGGGAGGAATATATAATGAGGCTGGAAAGATAGGTTGGGGCAGATGGTTAAGGGCTTTGTAAGCCATCCTTAGGAGTTTATAGAAACAATAGGGAACTGTTAGAGTTTATTAGGTATAGGAGTGACGTGGTCAGACTTGAATGCTTAAGAAAAATCACTTTGGCAGCTGTATGGAAGATGGATTAGAATAGGGAGAATCTTGACTCAGTGGTCTGCTGGTAAATGTTTAACAACCAGCTCTCCAGGAAAAACCCAATTAAAACAAAATGTATGCACAGCTTAAATGTATACATTTAACTTTAATCTGCATTATTAACATTTTCTCTATCACTTTCTTAAATCTGGATAATCAACATAACCCTGATTTGTGGCATTTGCTGATTTCCGAGGTTTAAGTGCTCACACTGAAAATTTAACAACTGGTTCAAGCTGGCTCCAGCCCACCCCAGGACTTGAGGCAGGGAGATTGTACAATTGATAAATGTGAAGAGTCAGGATCTGAATCTGGTTCTCTCCTGGCTCAACATCCAGCTTTCTTTTTACTCTCAAGTATATCTAGGCAGTTCAGCTTCTCATTTCCCATTCTTGGACAGCTGCTTTTATCTTCATAGCTTTCTCCATCATTCTGTTCTGCTCATAGGCCACTTCCTTCTGACTCACCTGCTTTTGGAGAGACTGAAAGAGTCAGCTCCATCCCGTGTGGTGAACTTATCTTCAGTGGTTCACCATTTGGGCAGTATTTACTTCCGTAACCTGGAAGGGGAAAAGTACTACAATCGTCTGTTTGCTTACTGCCATAGCAAGCTGGCCAATGTGCTTTTTACCCGCGAATTGGCTTATCGGCTAAAAGGTAAGCCTAGACCTGGGACATGGGGGTAGAAGGTGCGTATTCAAATTTAAGAAAAAAATGGCAGGAGTAAGCATCGAAAAAGTAGGAAAGATGCTCCACAGTGGGAGGCCTCATTCGAATGAAGTCGGAGCTCGGTATGCTGCCCTCCCTTCCCAGAACAACCTTCCCCATGTTACCCTCGCCTCACCCCCAATGCCCAAGAAAAAAAAGAAAAGAAAAACCAGACAAGAACATTTCCCTGAATATGTGTTGAATGCTGGGCATAAATAGACTGCTAATTACTGCTACTAGTATTTCTGTTACTACTACTAGTACTGCTAGCACCATTTTTATTACTACTACGACTATGACTACGACTGCTACAACCTAACATTTATACAGTGATAACGCGTTAAAGTTTGGAAAACACTTTACATGCATTGTCTCACTGGAACCTTAAAACTATTTTGTGATGTGGGTTTTACATCACATTACACGAAGGTTTTACAGGCGTAGCATTTCTATTTTACAGACGAAGACACTCAGACTCAGAGGTTAAGTGACTTTCCCAAAGTCCCGTAGATAGTAAGTATCACGAGCAGGATTTTAGTGTCTTCCTGACGCCAAGTACCACAGTAGAAGACGGTCCTTGCTCCTAAATTGTTTAAAATCTAATAGGAGTAAGGTAGTAGGGTGGAGTCCTGGAAAGATATACTGGAGACCCGTAGTTTAAGTCCTGTCTTGATTACTTACTAACTCTGTGAATTTCCACAAGCCAGTTAAACTCTGTGGGTCCAGTTTCTTTATCTGTAAAATGAAGGGTCTAGATGTTATACGGTCTCTAAAGTTGCTTCCAACTCTAAAATTCTAAGATTCTCTGAAGTTTGAGAAAATTCTGACTCTGACTTTCTGTAGGTCTTGGGGAAGGGAACAAGCATTTATGAAGCTCCTGCTATGTGGCAGGCACTCTGCTAAGGGCTTTACAAGAATATACACATATATGTATATATATGTATGTATATATATACATATATGTACACATATGTGGATCGAATGTTATAAGGATCAAAGTATAAATATATTTGTATATATGTGTGTGTGTGTGTGTGTGTGTGTGTGTGTGTGTATGTATATTATTTGATCCTTACAACAATCCTGGGAAGGAGGTGCTATTATTATCCCCATCGTGGAAACTAAGGCAAACAGGGTTAAGTGACTTACCCAGGGTCACATGGCTAGTAAATGTCCAAGGCTGGATTTAACCTCAGGTCTGCCTGACTCCAGGCCTAGCACTGTGTCCACTGCACCACCTAGGTTCTAAATGATTATAGGATAGAGTCAGTGATTCTGTCTGTTGGGAGGGAGAGATTATTTATCAGTCTATACTCTGGTGGGAGGTAGCTTCTATCAAACCTTGCCATCATTCGTGTGCATCGTCCCTTTTCATCATTGTCCCTCTGTAGGGTCTTGTTTCATGAATCCTCTTCCCGTATAACCCCTGTCCTTTGTGTCGCAGGGACTGGTGTCACCACATACGCCGTCCACCCAGGCATCGTCCGATCTGAATTGACGCGTCACTCGTTCCTCATGTGTCTGCTGTGGCGTCTGTTTACCCCTTTCCTGAAGTCAACCCGAGAAGGAGCTCAGACAAGCCTCCATTGTGCTTTGGCTGAGGGTATCGAGTCTCAGAGTGGCAGATATTTTAGGTGGGTGTTAGCCTGACTGTTTGTATGGAGGACATGAAGGCTGTAAACTCTGGGGAGGAAGCGACAGCTCTTTGTCACAGTGGAAAGAATACTGGATTTGATGTCAGAGGAACTGGGTTCAAATCTCAGCTTGGTCATCTACTACTTATGTGACCCGAGACAAGTCATTTGTCCTTTCTGGACCTCAGTTTCCTCATTTGTAAAATGAAGGGGAATTAGGCAGCTCCAGATAGGGTCACCCATTGGTCAAGTACTTATAGGACCTGTTGGCCAGGTGCCGTAGGGCTGTTTCCCTAGCAAACTGATGACAGGGGTGGAAGCACAATTCAGAAATAGCTGGGGTACTTTCCATGCCATTGAGTCACCCCCTGCCACACTGGGCTCGGTCATTTACTCATCAGGGTTCAGCAAGTGGATTCACTAGATTGACTAGCTATATGTCAGTGCCAGTTTGTGTTTTCCCCTTCAGCCTTGTGGTTCCTTGTTAGTTTCTTTTCTGATTTGTTTATTTGCATGTAATACAAAGCATTGGGTGAAGGTCAGTCATAGCAGCCTGGATCTAGGGCTAAAAGGGACCTCAGAGGACATCTACTTTATGAACCCAGATCTTCCCGAGTCCAGAGTCACTGTTCTTTCTGGTCCATCCTGATATGTGCTCTGTTCTTACCAATTAACCTTGCTAAGAATAGCACTGTCCACAGAGAAAATAGAAATCTCACTGGACATGTGTCTGGGTCGGGTACCATAAGCTGGACCTCCACACTTCTCTCTCATACTCTAAACATCTTCTCTCTCAACCAGCGATTGCAGGAAAGCATGGGTGTCACCAAAGGGTTGCAACAACAAAACAGCCAAGCGCCTATGGGATGTCAGCTGTGAACTCCTAGGCATCTAGTGGGAATACGTGGTGGCAGAAGAGAAGGTGACTTCATATTTTTAGCCTGGACTATTTGAGCCCAAACAGCCAGGAACAATTCCCAAAGGAGAAGGCACATTGACATGGGAAGGATCAACTGTGGCCTGTGGACACATTCCTCCTCTATTCCACCTCCGTCACCTGTCTGAGAACCTTTGTCCTCTTTGCCCTCTTGCCATCTTGGCTCTTTTGGGTAGACATTCACATTTACATAATCTTCTTACCAAAGGGTGTGGTGAGTAGCACCAGTGCTTTATCTGGTAAAGGGCAGGCCCCTGCTCACAAATACCAGTCGCTGAAGGGCTTCCAGGGAAGTTAACATTGGTTTCCACACTCATCCTACTTGGTTGCAGCTGGTTAGTCTTCCATTTTAGAAGCATCCTTTACTTGGCCTCAGATGAATTGAAAGGGGCCTAGAGTTATACCTCTCAAACTAGCAGGAGACCATGGTCAATGATATCAGGGCACCCTCTAGAAAATCCTCCCTAAATCTGGATTCCCCTTTGGCTGCTTCCTCTGAACCACCTCGCATTGCTGCCAGAAAGACAGTTTTTCCCATCTCTAGGCATGGGGATAGTTTCCTTTTATAAGGGTTTTGGTTGTTTGTTTGTTTTTTCTCCTCAATTTTTGGAATAAAGATCAAATAAGTTCTACATCTCTGCTTTTCTGTTGCTGTTTCTCAGAAATTAAGGTCATGGAAAAGAGGTTGTTATGGGGAGATTGGGCCTTCTGGCTTCACATCCAATGTGCCCTCTTTATTTTTATTTCACCATTGATCTGTGATTTCGTCCAACTGGAGAATCTATGAGGAAACTA
Source organism: Trichosurus vulpecula (assembly GCF_011100635.1). NCBI lineage: Eukaryota > Metazoa > Chordata > Mammalia > Diprotodontia > Phalangeridae > Trichosurus > Trichosurus vulpecula. The sequence goes on from NC_050580.1 coordinate 226,091,848, forward strand.
ACTCCCTTCATCAGTGCAGAACCAGCATTTGCTGGTCTATCTGCAGTCTTGGAAGTTGACTGGGGGCACTGAGAAGCCACTTGCCTAGGGTTAGACAGCATGTTTCAGAGTCAGGACTTGAATCCCTCCGCCCATTCTTAACACTACTGAAACTGGGATCCTTAGGCTCCCAGGAGACCTAGCATGTGTGCAGATCCACATACCTTTAGGAGCATTAAGACAGAAGTCTTCTCGTCTGTGAATGGGTCTCTAGGGTCCCGTCAGATACTAATAATTGATGATTCAGAGTAAAAACCCATGTTGGCAGTGGTCTAAATCACACAGCTCTTGCCCTCTCCCACGGATTAAGACAAGAGACTTCCAGTAGATAGCATGGGTCTTAGTAGAACAGTCAAACCCAGATACTTCCCTGATCTAGGTTATCTAAACTTTCATCATGGCTTCGGCTCAAGCATGACCAGATCCTTACCTTCCTGCTTTTGTAGGCAAGATGTAGAAGAAAGGAGATGTTACAGCCCCATAAGGGGGTGGCCAACTGTATCATCCCAGGCAGATCAGATCTGACAACCTAGAGACCACAGACTTCCAAATTAATGCCCTTCTAGACCTTCATAATAGCCTGACGACAGCAGTGTCTAACCTCTTAGCCAAGTATTAAAAGGAAGCCACATTGTCCTGACTCTAGCCTGGAGACAATTCCATGGAAACCTTGTGACATCAAGTCCTCTTCCATGAAAGTGATTTGATTTCTCTGCTAAAATGTCATTGTGAGATCTTCAGGATTTTTGGTGCTAAAAGAGAAGACTAGGCATTTCCCATAAAAGGATAGGGATTGGTTATATCAGAATGTGATGACTTTGCTCAGATATGACATATCTGGGCTAGGTGTCCTGGGGACAGTGCTGTATAGGAATGAGAGAGGACAGGAAAAAGGGAAGGGGAAAATGGCAGTGTTGAGCTGGAGGCAGAGCTAGTGAGAAGAGCTGATGAGCAAAACACAGGCAGACCTGTTCAGAAGATATCTAGAATGTTTAATCAGAAGTGCTGGGATTAGGGAAGAGCCTGAGAACAAAGTCTGAGGGCAGAGAGAAAATAGAGAACACATAAAGAAAAGAGTATTCCTAGGGGCAGTTCCAGAGAGATACTATTTGATGACCTCCAAGTTCCCTTGATTCTCTGAAGTTATATGACTCTGTGTCATGAGGTAGGTAAGTGGTTTTTCAGAGAAAGAAATTTACCCCAAAGCCTATGTTGTGTATACCTGGAATCCAAACAGAAAAGCACTTTAGATCAAAATGCAACTACCTACCGGTAAATGCTTGTCCTGGTGCTTCGGGAACCACAGGCAGGTTATTTAATGGAGAAAATTCCCCCTTGGATAGGTTCTACCCTTCACACAGCAGGATGAACCCTAAATCTACCAGCTGTCATCATACAGCTCCACCCTCAAGAAAAGCAAGGTTGTCAATATTCACAATTTCCATATTATACAAAACACCCACACTGCCCATCCTTTCCCCAGTTTTCTTCTGGAAGAGACTCAACTTGGAATCATAGGCTGTCATTCCCACAGATTTGTGGGAAGGCTTGAGGCACAGCCTGTTCAGCCAGAGTACTGCTTGTCTGGGGGAGTAGAGGTCCTCTTCTTCCTGTAGGACAGAGTACCAGCCTTCAGCTCAAGGTAGTAACTCCAGAAGAGACTTGCCCAAAGTACTCTGCAAATCTTGATGCCCCGAGTCGTGGCCCAATCTGTTGATCTTTCTTCTCCACATACTAGTATGACCCGAGATACTGTTTCTTAGTCCATCTCCAAGTGTCATAGGCAGGCCTCCAAACACCACCAACTATTAGGAGCTGAGAGAAAAATACCCAGGTGGCAAGGGAACAACAATCACAGCTCTTCCTTGGTTCCCCTATGCCTCATCCTTCCCTTCTCTCTCTTTGTTCCATACTACCATGTCTGCCTTCGTGGGAGATGTTGTTGTCTCTAGCTATTCATAACTGAGGGCAAAATATCCTTTTCCATTAAATTCAACTGAGACAAAGTGGGTATTTTCCCAAAGGAATTTTCCCTAGAAAACTGAAGGAAAAACAAAACTGAAGGGGAAAAAATGCAGAATCACAAAAAGGAAGGTAAGGGGGAAGGGAAAAAGCATTTATTAAATACCTACCAGGCACTGTGCTAAGCACTTTACAAATATTACCTTGTTTGATCCTCACAGCAATCCTGGGAGGTAGGTGCTATTATGATCCTACCTCTAAAAAAAGCCCCAGTTTTTTACAGTTGAGGGAACAGAGGCAAACAGATACTAAGTGACTTGCCCAGAGTCACACAGTTAGTAAGTGACAGAGGCCAAATTTGAATCCAGGTCTTCCTGACTCTAGGCCCAGTGCCATCTAGCAAATAAATGTATGAAGTATATATTCCTTAACTAGGTCAACATATTAATAAAGGCTTACTAAGTACAAGGTACCACGTGTGAGATATTGTCTAGTCATAGATTGTCTTGGCAGGTATATCGCTTAGTGGAAACACACTGTTTCTTAGTCCTATCTTGGGGGAGCGGGGCGGAGAGTCTCTATGGCACCAAGTCTTTGGAGTTATCCATCCTTTGATGAAGCTCAGATTGCATAATCTAGTACCAGGGATACGGCATCAATCAATCAGTAGGCATTTCAGTGACTACTGCGGGCCAGACTCTGTAATAAACATCAGAGTTACAAAGACATAAATACAATAACAGTACCAGAACTCAAACTGCTTACATTCCATGAGGGGAGACAACATGTAAATATGTATATAATTGTAAATAAGCACATATAAAATATGTGCAAGGTTTTAAAAAAGTAATGTGGGGTAAGGAACTATACACGCAAAAATATAATGCAAAATAGAATGTGCTGGAGGCAAAGGAGAGATTCACTAAAAGTTCTTTAAGAACTTTTGAGGGAGGAAAGAAAACTTTCAGTTGGTGGGACACTGTTGGAATCACAGGCAGTGCTTCAGGGAGGCACCGATAAATAGCCAAACACGCCCATCTTAGTTGAGTCTTGAAAGAAAAAGGAAGGCTTTCAATGGCTGGAAATGAGGATGAGTGTGTTCTAGGCATGTGGAGGAGAATATATGGATGCATGAGGGCAGGAGGAGAGCAGCAATAGCTTAGCAGTCCAGTTTGGCTGGATGTGAAGGAGAGTAGTAGGGATGGTGAGATGACGCAGTGGATAGAGTGCTGGATCTGGGGTCAGGAAGACGAGTTCAAATCCTGTCTCTGTGTGACCTTAGGTAAACCAATTAATGCTCTTAGCCTCAGTTTCCTCATCTGTAAAACGGGGATAATACCACCTACTTCACACGGTCTTTGTGAGGATAAAGTGACCCTTCTAAAGCATTTTGCAAACGTTGAAGTTCTAGCTGTTATTATTATTATTATTGTTAGCTATTCTAAGTCCAGGACAGTGGGACATAGTGAGATGGTTGTCAGAGGTTTGTATTTTATCCTTGAGGCAGTAAGAGGCCACTGAAAGTTTTTCAATGAGAGAGGTACATGGTCAGGCCTCTACATTAGTGCAGATGACAACAACAATCAACGAGAAAAAACTGGCATTCCTATGGGGGCAGCTAGGTGGTGCAGTGCCAGGCCTGGAGTCAGGAAGACCTAAGTTCAAATCTGGCCTCAGACACTTACTAGCTATGTCACCCAACCCTGTTTGCCTCAGTTTCCTCATCTGTAAAATGGACTGGAGAAGGAAATGGCCAACCACTCCAGGGTCTTTGCCAAGAAAACCCCAAATGGGTCGTGAAGAGTTGGACATGACTGAAAAATAACTTACCCACAAAAGCATTCGTATGGTACCTACTGTGTGCTGCGTATCATGCTCCATGCTCTCTGCGTATTACCTCATTTGTTTCTCACAACAACTTTGGGAGGTAGTTCCTATTATCATCTCCATCTTACAGCTGAGGAAATTGAGGTGAGTAGAGGTATGAGGGGCCTGCCCAAAGACACATATCTAGCAAGTATTTGAGGCTGAATTTGAATTCAAATCTTCTTGACTCTAGGCCCAGTACTCCAATCCACTGACTGCATCACCCAACTGTGGCAGCTGTATGAAGGATGTGTAACCTGTGGCTGTGATTTCAGATTCACATAGACCCCACACACAGGATCCAGTCCTGGAAGCTTGGCCTTGTCCCAATCTCAGAGTTTTAATCCAGGGTACTCATGGGAATCAAACATATAGTTTGTGTCTGGGTTTTTCCAAAAGTGGGTTGAATTAGATTATGGGAGGGTTAGATAACAAAGAGCACATAGCTGTCCCAATATCCCCCATGTGGATAATCTAAGGCATAGCTTCATGCCTTGGGTTGGGATCATTCGGTAAGGAGAGGTCCCTTGAGGAGTATATTAAGGTCTCCTGTAGGCCCTGGAGGTCACCAAGTATGCCTTTTCAGAGCAATAGGAAGAACTGTGGGAAGTCATCATCACTATGTATTCTTGTACTCTTTGTTGAGAATGATATTCTATGTCACTAAAGCAACTACTTTGTGTAGCCTTTATAAAGACTGATTATCTGAACTCACACTTACTATGATGGGTCAGGTCCTCTAGAACAGTGGTGTCTAACTCAAATAGAAATGGAGGCCGATAATCTATACATAGGGATCCCTGCAGTTGGTATATTGACCTAATGTTAAAATGTAGTATTATCTGTTTTATTGTATTTTTACTTATTTTGTTAAATTTTCCCAATTACATTTTAATCTGGTTACGGCCATACTCTGAAGTATTTGATGCCTCGGCCTTTAAAAGCTACATCTCCCCCTCTGGGTTCTAAGGGCACCATTATTTTTCTCTAATGTCATTGGCTTGAGTCTCTATTCTCATGATTAGGCCTTTTCTCTGGCTGTCCTCCATTCCTGGAACGTTCTCTCTCCTCATTTCCAGCTCCTAGCTTCCTTCTTCATTGTTGTGTCTGACACTTAGTGAGCCCATTTGGGATTTTCTTGGCAGAGAAAGAGATGAGGGTCCAGGACTCCAGGAAAGATTTCTCAAGTACGTTAATTAATAGGGGACATCAAAGCAAGCAAACACGCACCTACTATGTGCTGATCACTGTGATTGAAAAGGTAAAGATAAAATAGTCTTTATCCTCAGGTAGGTTACCTTCACTTGGGGGACTAAATACAAAATATATGCAAAGTAAATCCTGAGTAGTGTGTGTGTGTGGTGGCGGTGGGGTTCCTAGCAGGGGTAATCAGGAAAGGCCATATAGGCAGGTGGTATTTAAAGAGAGCTTCAAAGGGAGCTTAGGGAATTGCAGGCATGGATGGACAGTCATACAAAGGAATGAAGAAGGGAGATAGAACATCGTGTACCAGGAACAGCCAGTGGATGAGTTTAGTCGGTCATAGAGTGAGGGAAAGGAGTAATGTGTAATTAATCCTGAATGGTAGGCTGAAGGCAGATTGTGAAGGGCTTTAAATGCCAGAGGAGTTTGCTTGTTTATCCTGAGGCAGTAGGGACCCACAGGAGCTTTTTGAGGAGATGGTCAAGATTAGACTTTTACTTTAGGAATATGACTTTGGCAGCAGCAAAGGAAACCATATCAAATATCTGTTTTTTTAGATAGGTAGGAAAACTGATTGAGGTGTCCTGGAGAGCCAGTGAGGAGTGAGCATTCAGGAGGGGAAGGAGCCTCCTGGGACGGAATTAAGGGTGTAAGGAGGGGAGCCGGCACTCGCAAAAGGTGTATCTTCTTTCTGAGGGACTGCACAAAAGTCGAGATCCTGGAGGTTGAAGTCATTTGCAAGTTTAGAACTGGGGAAAAGAGGGTGTGCAACAGACAGCTTCAGGCTTTTCTGTGAAGTGTGAGATGAAACCTTTGCTGAGAGGGAGGAGTGATGGAAGGGGCTTGAGAGAAGAAATGGTTTGGAACCCATGTGGCGAGTGTGATAGATGTCCAGACAAGATCTTAAGTTACCTCTGAGTTTCTCAAGTTTCTAAGCATCACAAGATGTCTGACCTAGATTCAGCTTTTGTGTTTGTCTTCCACCCCTCTGACGGATTTTTAAAAATGGCTAGCTTTTGTTTTTTCATCACTTTCATTTCCAAATATATCTACTCCTCTCCCCTCTAGAGAGTCATTTCTTGTAACAATTTTTTTTTAAGACCAGAGGGAGAAGCAATAGCCAGACGAACCAATATAAATCAGCTGAGTTTAACAGGATGTGCATTATTCAACATTCATAGTGTTCCTCCCCTGCAAAGTAGGCAGGGAGATGAATTCTCTCATCCTGTCTTTGGGACCAAGTTTAATTGTACAGCAGTTTCATTTTCTCTTGGTGTCCTTTCCATTTACATTGTTGTGGCACTTGTGTGTACTGTTTTCTAGTTTCTGCTTCCTTTTGTTATCAGCTGCTCTGAATTCTATTTCATACGGTGCCATGATATTCTATTACATTCATGGACCAAAATTTATTTAGTCATTCTCCAATCAAAGGGCATCTACTTTGTTTCTAGTTCTGTTACTGCCAAAAAAATGCTGCTGTGGTTCTTTTGCAGTATATGGGCATTTATCTGGACATATATGTAGCTACATGGGCATTAGCAGTGGGATTTCTGGGTCAAAGGGCACAGGCATTTTAGTCACTTTGTTAGCATAATTTTAAATTGCCTTCCAGAATGGTTAGTTTAGCCTCTGATGGATTTTAATTATCAGTGACTCTATGCGAATTATTTTTCAAGGTCTGCTTTTGTGGTATAGTGGAGTAGGAGTCAGAGAATTTACTATGAGACCATGGACAAATTAATCTCTCTGGGGTCCTTAGTTTCTACATCTCTAAACTGAGGATTAGAAAAAATGGTTTTGGGGCAGCTGGGTGGCACAGTGAGTAAAGCTTCAGCCCTGGAGTCAGGAAGACCTGAGTTCAAATTTGACCTCAGATACTTGACACATGTACTTAGCTGTGTGACCTTGGGCAAGTCACTTAACCCCAATTGCCCTGCCAAAACAAACAAAAAAAAATAGAAAAAATGGTTTCTAAGATTTCTTCTAGCTCAAAATCCTCTGATCTTACTAAGCAGTTACGGCAATTTAAAAAAAAATAATGCTTAGTTTTCAACATTCATTTCTGTAAGATTTTGAATTCCAAATTTTCTCCCCTTTCTTCCCTCCCCCACTCCAAGACAGCATGCAATCTGATACAGGGCTCGACACATACATTCACATTAAACATATTTTCACATTAGTCATGTTGTAAAGAAGAATTAGAACCAATGACAGGAACCATGAGAAAGAGGAAACAAACAAAAAAGAGCAAATAGTATGTTTTGATCTGCATTCAGTCTCCATAATTCTTTCTCTGGATGTTGACAGCATTTTCCATCATGAGTCTTTTGGAGTTGTCTTGTATCTTTGCATTGCTAAGAAGAGCTAGGTCTATCAAAGTCATCACACAATGTTGTTGTTACTGTGTACAATGTTCTCTTGGTTCTGCTCACTTCATCTAGCATCAGTTGATATGCATCTTTCCAGGTTTTTCTGAATTCCGCCTGCTCATCATTTCTTATGGAACAATAATATTCCATTGCATTCATATACCACAACTTGTTCAGCCATGGGCATCCTCTCAATTTCTCCAATTCTTGGCCACCGTAAAAAGAGTTGCTATATTTTTGTACATGTGGGTCTTTTTCCCCCACTTTTATGATCTCTTTGGGATACAGACCTAGAAGTGGTATTGCTGGGTCAAAGGGTATGCATATTTTTATAACCCTTTGGGCATAGTTCCAAATTATTCTCAGGAACGGTTGGATCAGTTCACAACTCCACCAACAATCTATCAGTGTTCCAATTTTCTCACATCTTCAACATTTATACTTTTCCTGTTTTTTCATGTTAGCTAATCTGAAAGGTGTGATGTTGTAACTTACTTTTGCACTTTCTTGATTATAGGCATTTTCTTCCTATCAATATTGTATTCTTTCCCGTTTTATATTTCATGTCCACAGTATCTCACTCCCCTTCGACTGAGCTATTCTTTTAATTTGGAGGGAAAATTTCAGCTATGACATGGTGCTTCTTGCCCCTATTACCTATAGTTTTTTTTTTTTTTTTGGTGATAATGTTTGTACTATAGCTGGTCTTGGAGCTGTTAATATTGCATTCTCCTCCTAGCTTCACTGAAGGCACAAGAGAATAAACCTTCTATAACCATGGGAAAGTTGAGAACATAAGGCTCATCATAAACTAGATGAGACACAACTTAGACCTATGTCAGGTATGCCAATGGAGATCTTCAAGAATTTGGATTTCCATATACGTATTGAACTAGGTCCTCTTGCTAAAGCAATTTGACATAAGAAGTTGAAATGGGTGATGGGAAACTTGTTCTGCTACAACCAATGCAGTTTTTGGAAGCCCAAAGCACAGGACCTTCTGACATTGACTCTGCATTCTCTTCATTCTCCGTGGGCAGTGTACAATGGCCTTGAAAGATCTCATCCAAAATGGAATTGTAAATCTCTTTAGAGACAGTTTCTATCCTTCCTGCATAGAAGGCATAAAGACACCACTGTATGACCTGTACTATTTGGTCCTTTAGATCCTTCTGATCACTGATGCTCACAAACAAATCCAGATGGGTGAAAAAAAGTCAGCATATATTTCCAAAAGCAATCTTCCTTTGAGAATAAACGTTGGGAGAGTTACCTTGCTAAGATCTGTTCCTAGCCTATCCTCAGATAAGATGCATGATGATGTTCTTTTGCTTTTCGACAGAACCAGCCCCTCTGTTGTCATCTCAGTCATTATGGGAGTCAGAGGGGTCAGTATCACTCATTCTATTAGATGTGGAAGAAATACAGGAATCTGCGGTATTGGTGCGTTTAAAACTATTCTCTGAACTGCTGTGTGTCAAGACTGAGGCAGACCTAGAGGAATCTCTTGAGAACTTTAGAGAGGTGCTGCTTTGTTGGAATTTAGGAGGATCATAGAACTAATCTTTGTTGCTATATAACTGAGCAGATTCTGAAGGTAAGGTAGTCTGGATAGGCAGTGAGTGGATCACTGGTTCCAAGGGACTAGGTTGACATACTGCACCTACAGGGGTGCATGCTTTTCTTCATGATTCTAGTCCTTGGCAGCTGGTAACAGCACAAGGCAGTATTTAATTGATTCTGCAGTCATTTATGATCTGAGTGTTTTCTTTTTCTGTTCACCGTCTTTGCAGTTTTGTAGCTTGTTATCAAAGAACTTAAGCTAATCTACCAAGATTTGTCAGTATGCTTCAGCCTCTATAAGCTTCTTATCGAAATCCTGAATGCTGGAAACAAATCTAGAATCCATACCACAGGAGGCTGCCCTTGGGCCAACTGAGTTTTGGGGCTGGCTGGTGGGGAGCAGATAAGGGTGGCAGCGTGGAGCCAGCACATCACCTGGGTGCAGTCATAATGGAAATGGTATTAATCATGAGAGGCACAATAGTATAGTGGAAAGAATAATGGCAGAGGTAAACAGGCTTGGGTTCCAGCCTTGGCCATCAGTGACTCTGGGATTGTTTCCTTACCTGCTGAGGTTGGAGAAAGCAATTCTCCTTTTGGATCTAATATTCTATGATAAGAATTATTCAACGATGGTCCAAGAGCCAGAGGTCACTGGACCTTCTTCTCCAAGTATGCATCAAAAGGGGGAAATAGAGAACAGAAAGACACATAAGAGGCAGACACTTTATTGTGATTAGTTTGTAAAAACACAACACATAAGAATGTACTTTCTCACTGGAGATCCCACATCGTGCTCAAAAATCCTTAGCCCTTTCGAATACTGGGCCACCCACCGTCTGGTTTAATTAGTCACTAGAGGGGGACAGTGTGAGTTTAAAACCCAGGACTGGGCAGTAAAATCTGTAACTCATTAGTGTAAAGTGCATATGGTTCAGTGCAAAGAGATAAGAGTTTGAAGGGGATAGAAACATCTCTAGTGGGATGTACCACTGGCTTCATGGAAAGAGCTCATTCTTTAATAAAAGGGAAGGACAAATTGCTCATCCTCTTTGAAGTCTTCTGCAAAAGGTCTAACATTTCCTCTAACTAGATAGAAGCAGTGTCTGAAAGACAACCAAAGCAGATGTTAGTTTAATTTCTAAAAGGCGGTTCAGAAGGAAAACACATGGATCCTCTGAACACCACATCCACCTGAGTGTGGAACATCACCTACGCCCACCTCTGCCCCAAATGAGATGACCAGACTGAGTTCCAGCTGGCAAGAAGCCTCTTTAGGAGCTGGAGAATAGGTAGTCTTGACTGAAATGCCATTTTTGGACCCAAGTCAGTAGGTACCATAGGCTCTACTTACTGAAGCCATGTTTTTATTTGGAATCTAATTTTTTTTAATCTTAGGGAAAGCATTAAAAAAAAAAAGGGGCAGCAGCTTTGTACTGAGTGATTTTTCTCTATCTTTTTCCCTTTTCTTCCTCCATCTTCTGACTTTTCCCCCCAGAGACTCAAGAAGAAATAAGTACTTTGTTTATAAATCCTTGATTATTTTCACTGTTACAACATAGGGAAGAAACAGGCAAACTCCCTGCTGGTCAGGGTACCCCATACATTGGCTATGAAGAGATGCCAGGAAGTGGGGTGAAAGGGGGATACCAGTCCTCATGGCTCCCCAACCCTATCTGAAGGTGCGAAGCTGCATTTTCTGGCATCGGAAATGAAATGTCGCTCTATTTGGTCAAAGCAGATGTCCAATCCCAGGCTGCTGTTTTTCTTCCTCTACCCTAAGAGGGGAATGGTGCTCTCTTACCTAATTATCCTTGCTAAAAAGAGTGTTCTAAATTGTGGAACTCACAAAGGCCTGTGAATTCCTTCCTTCAGAAGTGTTAATCCCTGATTTGTGAAAGGCAGTACTGTGCTTTCAGACTTAGCATAACATCTAGTAAAAAGGGTTTGTTTCCTTTCTAGTATGCTGGCCTAGCACTGATATGCACTTCCTGCCCCCATCATGAACTGTCAGGCAGATGAGTGGCATGTCTGGATACTGACATTCATTGCCACAATTCTCAGATCCAAGGACCATGAGAATCCTTTTCCTACTCCATAAACTTCCAAAGCTTCATGTTAACAACTTGTGCTCATGACAGAAGAGCATCCTATGGAAAAAAAATCAATTTTATTTTGCAATAAACATGATCCTCAAAATAAAGTCTGTGAATCTCATAGAAGGACTGGAAGGGAAGCAGAGTAAACTTTCTTGCAGTGCTTTGTAATCCTTTGTAATCCTTTGTAAAATCATTCCAGCTGAGACAATACAAAAACATTTCTGCACCAATGGGACTGTGTACAAAGAGGATGTACTGGGTTAAGAACTAAAGCACACAAGGAGAGTTTCAAGATTGGCAAAAAGGCAAAATTAAAGTGCCTCTTCTCACTGGAAGAGAGTTTAGTTTGTTCAAAAAAGCCTGGGCGCGCGCGTGCGCGCACACACACACACTCGCTCACTCACTCACTCACTCACTCACACAATGTGAGGTAGAAAGAAGTGGCCATCAGGACACCCATACCCACAAATACATGGCACTTGTGTGAAGAGACCTGTCCTCTGTGAAGAGGGCAAGTGGGCTTTCAACTCCACTCATTCAAAACTGAGGACAGAGTCACGTAAGAGCCGTGCTTTGGGAAAATGTACAAAGCAGGGCTACTATTTCTTGCTGCCTAGCTTCTCAGGGGCTGCCCTGCCCAACAGTCACTTCCTAGAACTGAAGCCACGGGGACACCTAGTACGGGAGGTGAGAAGCCACTGGGCACAGATATCCTGGACCACTTCGTCCCCGCTATTCTGGGCTGCCTGCTGCACCTGCTGGACGAGGTCTGTGGCCCGGGAGTGTTCTTGCTTCACTGCTATCAGGTAGGCAGAACGCAGCTTGCTGCACATCAGATAGGCCAGAACCTTGGAGTCACATGTGCAGGAGGGAGAAAATAAAGTCCATTAGTAAGATCTGGTGGTCAGTGGGGAGTCCAGTTTATCATTTTTTAAATCAAAAGCACCTGCAAACGAAGAGGCTCTGGTGTCCAAAACTGTGCCAATCCTCTCTCTTTCTGTATCTTGAGACCAGTGCCACAAGACTGCCTCGGACCGGACTTAGCATGTCCACTGGCACCATCCCTCCCCAATCACACTGTCCCCTTGGCCTGCATTCTTACCAACCTTACTGCTTAGGGGTCACTTCTTAGACCATGAGGCCTACCCACTAGGGCACAATGATCTCCTCTCTCTATACTGTCCGACTTATGGGAAAAACCTACTTTGGGTTATTGAGTCTTCCTAAAAAAACAGTTATAGATTTTCAAAAGGAACTTTCACCAAGAAACTAAGGAGGTTAGAAAGAATGAGTTCCAAGTTTCTAATCCCAACTAAAAAGACAGTTACAGAATAGTTTGGCAAACAGCTTATAGATCACACAGAGTCTGATCCCTTTCCTTTGCCTCTGCCCACATTGTGTAATGTTAATGGAATAGGCAGATCTTCCCTGTCCATTAATAAGCCTATGTGACCACATGCTTCAATCACAGCTATGATACATCCTGAGTCACATAGAGCCCACTGGGGGAGAAACTTGCCTAAGGAGGAGCTTGTTTAGGGGGAGGCTTGCTTGCAGAAAGGCTTTCACACCTTTTAGTACTAAGCTAATTAGGCACTGTGTCAGGAGGGTTGTGATGCCTTCTGGCTCTGAGCCTACTAGCCATATAGGGTGCTTGCTGCTACACCTGGTTGGCAATGACCAGCTCCCTTGCCATTCATTGATCAGGCTGACAGGACTGCCTTTCTAGATCTAAGATTAGCCTCTCTAGTGACAATGCCTTCCAAGAGGCAGCATCTTTACGCAGAGCTTTTCTGTAGCACAGTAGCTTCAAAAGGAGACACTTCTCTTTCTGGCAATGTCAAAACCCTCTGTGCTCCCTTTTGCCCTGTCCACCAATTTGTTGTCTGAAGAATGCCTCTAACTTTTAGCTGATTTGTAAAACAGAAATAACTGACAAGTCCTGACCTCAAGCATTATTAGATTACTAGGTTTGCTCACTTCCTTTGGAATGCTAATGATTCAACCCATGAGCGGTCTTCTAGAATCACATCATTACTATCTGTTAATGTCAAAATACTTTAAACATATATTAAAAGCAACATAAATAAAATTCCCAAGAGAAAAGGGGCATTTTTCTCCAAAGTCAGGCTCCCTGATGCCTTAGAATCATCGCTACCCAAGTATTCAATACATGCTAATGATCACATTGCCCCTTTTCATGAGGAAATTACATCCCGAGGGTTGATGGAAGACCAGTGATCAAGAACTATGAGTGTTGTCCTCAATGGACCTATTAAGAGCCTGTGTAATACCAAAAAGAATTGGAAGGTAGGGGGTGAAGTCTATCAGACAGAACAGTCAGCACAGCAGTTGTGGCTTTGGCTTTGCCACTCTAGAGTGTGGGAAAATCATTTGTCATGTACACGGCAACCTCTTCCACCTCCACACAATCCTATCTCCTCAACTTAGGAAAGTAACTTAGAATACCACTTTTCTTTATTTCACCAGGATGTTAAGGGAATAAATGAGGGAATACTGAGCATCCTTTGATGGGAAATTATCCTATAAATTACCTGTAACATCATCCTGATCACAGTTTGTGAGATCAGGAGGCAGCTCTCTGAATATCAACTTTGCTCACAAGGGACTGATGGATAAACCAAGACAAAATGGTTGTGCTGCATTGGGCCAAGGCAGGATACAATCTAGCTCACTTCCTTAGTGGCTAGGGAGATTTTGGAGGAATGCCTCATTAGCAACAAGAGTTCTCTGCTACCCACACAAATAGGCACCCAACTTCATACTGACCAAGGTGAGGAGAAAAAGTCCACTAATTTCTAGCTATTCCATGCTTGTCTCCAATGTTCTTAAGGGAAGAAACCCACTTTAGGGAATGAGGAGTAATCAGAATGGATGGAGGTAGGGAGTTTTCTTTCATATCCAAGAAGGTACTCCTTCATTATGAGTAAGGGGACACAGGAAACTTTTTTGGAACTAGATTCAATTAGCTGACTGAGAGACTGAAGAAGGCTCTTCAGAAATAGGTCTCAATATAAAAACACAAGATTAGGAATTCCTTAGAGTCCCAAATATATCTGTGTCAGGGATGAGGCAGAATAAGGCAGTCTCATATAGTAAAGTGTTCTCTGTCCCCACTCCCTATTACTAAACCCATCAGTACTTAGCTAACAGAGATAAACAAGAGAGGGACAAGGAGATATACACAGTAGGGGTGGAAGATCATTTGGAATTAGAGAACCGACCTGGGTTAAATCCTGTCTCTGTTGTACAACCTGGGTGACCGTGAACTTGGGCAAATCTATGAACCTCTTTGAGTATGACTTTCTTCAGATATAAAAGACAGGTTTGGACTGGGCAGCTAAGGTCCTTTCCAGCTCCTATCATGTTATGACCAGGGGTAAGGAAGACGACATTGAGCTTAAAGTGCTTCTAATCAACTTGGGCCAGAAATTCAGAAAACTCAGGTTTAAGGATGATTCCATCCAGAGGGATTTGGGGAGGCAGGGGGTTTCTCTGCTCACCTTGTTGTCATCACTGTGTATTGCCTGGATTAGGCCATCTAACTCCTGTGAAGAAGGAAAATACAGATATCATAAGGTGGGGGGAGGTGGAGGAAGAGTCTGTTTTCTTCTCAGCTAAGCAATTCTGATACTAGGACTGGGAATGCCTTTCTAGCTCTTCTTTCCTAACTCAGATTCAATTATAAAGGGTAGCTAAAAGGGAAATAACTGGTAACACCAATTCTGGGCAATTTGGGAGATACAGGAAGAAAGAATGGTTCCTAAAAAAACTGTGCTTAGTCTTCATGAATGGAAAAGGTAATCTTTTTACCCCAACGGGATGATCATTATAGGAAAAATTCTTTAAACAATGTTTGTCAATGAATTAAAAAAAAAAAAAAGAATGGTGGGCTTTGACTAACTTCAAGATTAACAACCATGCCCCAAAGACTACTAAATAGAATCACTTTAGAGAATTTTTAATTTAAGGCTCAAAGAAGGCCCTATTTCTTCAACAGTGCTTAAGAGAAGGTACTGTCTTGCCTTGTTTAAGGTCAATCAGTTGCTCAGGACAAAATCAAAATACCACGTACGCTCTTACGGGACACCAGGACGTAAGAGGCAGTGAAATAGTTTAATTTACTTTTCTCTGGACCAGAAAAGGCCTAGTCCATCCAGAAGTTTTGGGCTCTTGCTCTGATGCATGACTAGACTTTTAAAATAATTTAGTTGAGATCTAAAATTTCATCAATGTAAGGAGCTCCCTATATGGAAACTCTCTCCATTGATGCAGATTGGCAATACATCTGTACCTTACAGAATTGCCTGGAATACTGAGACTTGCTCAGGACCACAGAGCAGGAATGGGTAAGAGGCAGTACCAGAGCCCAGGCCTTTCTGACTACACTATGTTGCCTCTCTGAATTGATCACACAAAAAACACACTGTTCTGTGGTTATAAAAATGACTATTTACAAAGTCATACTAAAGCAGCCACTTTCTTCATGAAGGCCTAGTGCCAGGACATTGTCCCCTTTGGCACCTTGGGGAGACACAAAACTTTTTGCTGGCTCCAAGGACATGTCCAGGGCAATCCAAAGTAGCTACAGAGATTTGCGGCTTCTCCTAGAACTTATAAAAACAACACAAGATTACCAAGGCATAAGACTAGCAGAATTCTGTTTCCAAGAGGAGAGGACCTAATGGTATCCCAGTTCTACTTAGGTGCTGCACTAGCAGTTTTTACATGGAGGGATCCTATTACAAGAAGGCCATCACTGTAAAGGGTTTAGAGAAACAAGGGCATCCTCAAAGGCATTAAGAGCATTCAAAGCAAGCAGAGAGTAAAGAATAAGACATTAGGACATTGTAGAGAGAAGTGGGTGAGAAGAATGTTACCTGGGATGGGATACTCCCAAATTTCTCCAGACAACTAAGGAGGATGGTATCACCATCACTCTTGGCTGCCACACCAGACTCATTCACACACTTGAGTAGTTGGCGTATCTCATTGTATTTCTCTCTTTTTACTAGTTGCTGGGCGGCTTTACAATAAGTGGCAGGAGCATCCAGCTTGAAGTCCTAGAAAAAAATGAGAGTAAAGGATTTGGGATGTCAGAGGACATGTATAACAGGATGAGGAAACACTGATTCCAGGAAGTGCTTTGTAACCATTCAAGCTATAACAGAAAGGCTTCCCAGAACATGATTTGAAGAGTCCTGACTGGCTACAAGTTGTGATTATAACTCCTTGGACAAGCAGTAGATATGGATCTTAGGTTTTTTAAACACTAGTTAAAATATGTGTACCCACAGAGGTAAGCTGGCATTTAGGCAGCATCTCCTTAAAATTCTGTATGTACTCCAAGCTTAGGGCCTAAAAGGAATGCTCTGCCTTCTTCCCAGGGTCACTATCTAACAGAATTCTCAAGCCAGGACCACCTCACTTAGTCTTTAAGGAATCACTGTCTCTCATTAGGAAGTAGCCTTTAGCTACTGCTGTCTCAGACAGATGACTTTCTGATATGAGGGGCTTACATAGTTATCTCCACCAAGGGTGTTTTTCTGCTTCAGCTCAAACAAGGCACTACAAACATAATCCTGCCTCTCCTGTGATAGGAAGCTCTTGAAGAAAAGATGTGGGTGAGCACAATTAGGTTAGATGATAGTACAATTAGGTATACACTGAATTGGCTGAATGACTAGACCTAAAGAATAATCATTAACAGCTTTGTATCAAATTGGTGGGTATACATAAGGGCCCTAGGGATCTGTTAAAAAAATTATGTACTATTCAACATTACACTAGAAATGCTAGCTATTAGCAATATATGAAGAAAAAGAAATGGAAGGAATTAGAATAGGCAATGAGGAAATAAAACTAACACTCTTTGCAGATGATATGATGGTAGAACTGCAGAATCCCAGAGAATCAACTAAAAAAACTAGGAAATAATGAACAACTTCAGCAAAGTTTCAGGATATAATATAAACCCACACAAATCATCAGCATTTCTACATATCACCAACAAAGTTCAGCAGCAAGAGTTAGAAAGAGAAATTCTATTTAAAATAACTATAGACAATATTTGGGAGTCTACCTGCCAAGACAAACCCAGGAACTGTATGAACACAATTAGAAAACACTTTTCACACAAATAAAGTCAGATCTAAACAACTGGAAAAATATCAACTCCTCCTAGGTAGGGCAAGCCAATATAACAGAAATGCCAATTCTACCTAAATTAATATACTTATACAGTACCATACCAAACTACCAAAAAATTATTTCATAGGCCTAGAATAAATAATAACAAAATTCATCTGGAAGAACAAAAGGTCAAGAATATCAAGGGAATTAATGGAAAAAAATGTGAAGGAAAGTGGCCTAAGCCATATCAAATCTCAAACTGTATTACAAAGTGGCAATCATCTAAATGAACTGTTACTGGCTAAGAAATACAGCGGTGGACCAGTGGCATAGATTAGGTACACAATACACAGTAGTAAAAGACCATAATCATCTTGTGTTTCATAAATACAAAGATCCAAACTTTTGGGTCAAAAGCTCACTATTTGACAAAAACTACTGGGAAAACTGGGAAGGAGTTTTGCAGAAACTAGGTACAGATCCACACCTTATACTATATAACCTGTCCATTCTTAACTCTACCTTGGATGAAGACATAGATCACATGCTTAATCAAATCTGCAGGTGGCACAAAGCTGAGAGGGATATTCAACATGATGGATGATAGTAGGGATCCAAAAAGATCTTTACTGGCTATAATGATGGGAAGAATGTAAGAAGATGAAATTTAATAGAGACAAATGTGAAACACTAGGCATAAGCTCACAGAATCAATTCTACAAGCACAGGATGTGAGAGGTGTGCCTAGGTTCTGATGAAAAAGATCTAGGGTTTTTCCTGAGACGCAAAATCAGGAGAAGTCCATAGTATGACATGGGACCCTAAAAAGCTAATGTAATCTTGGACTGTATTAAGGGAGGGATATTATTTGAAAGAATGACGTAAAGTTAGAGCAGGCCTGCATAACCTTTGGCCCGCAGGCACACCAAAGGATTTTGGGCAACATGCTGAATCCTTTGGTGTGCCCGGGGGGGCCAAAAAATGTGGAGGACATTTTCCTCTACATGTTTCACGGGCTGCCCGAAATCCTCTGGTGTTCTGCAAGAGGCCCGAGAGCCGAAGATTGTGCAAACCTGAGCTAGAGGTTTGTGAACCTGGGCAAGGCACTTATCCTTTACCTTTCAGGTTCAGTTTCCTCATCTGTAAGATAGGGATAATAACAGCATCTACCCTTGAGGCACTGTTGTGAAGATCAGAAGAGATCCCCTGTGTAAAGTGCTTTACAAACCTAAATGTACCATGTAAATGCCAGCTCTTCTTTTATTGTTATGATTACTATTGCTTTGCTCTGGTCAGACCACATCGGGTATACTGGGCTGCATTCTAGGCACACAGCTGTGCTTTGAGGACGACAGAGCAGTGAGGATGCTGTGAGGCCTGAAGTCGACAACACTGGAGGACTGGTTGGATTGTTTAGTCTGGACGGGCAATCACTGTTCTATTATTTTTGTAGTCATGTCTGATTCTTTCTGACCCCAATTGGGGTTTTCTTGGTACAGACGCTGGAGTGGTTTGCCAGTTCCTTCTCCAGCCCATTTTATAGATGAGGAAACAGGGTCACACGACTCGTAAGCATCTGAGACTGGATTGGAACTCAGAAAGATGAGTCTTCCTGACTTTAGGCCTGGCACTCTATCTACTGTACTACCTAGATGACACCTAGCTAGATAGGTGTTTTCAAATATCTTAAGGAGGGACTTATTCTGAACTTATTCTGCAAGGAGGGTGGAACTAAGGAGAATGAGTAGAAGTAGCAGAGAGATAGATTTAAGCTTGAGTTAAGAAAAATTTTCCTCATAGTGACAGCTGGCCAGAGTAGAATGGGCTACTTTGGGTGATGGTCAGGCAACAATCAGTCAACAAGCATTGATTAAGCCCTTATGATGTGCCAGAAACTGTGCTAACCTCTAGAGGCACAAAGAAAGGCAAAAAAGGAATCTTTAATTTCGAGAAGCCTATATTCTAATAGGGAGGACAACATGTAAGTATCTAGGAACACACAAGATATAGATAGAATAGATAGAAAGCAATCTAAAAGAGGAAGGCATAAGTGGTGTGTGTATGGGGGTAGTGACTCAGGAAAGGTTTCCTCTAGAAGGTGGGGTTTGAGCTGAGTCTTTGGGGAAACCAAACAAATCAATAGGCAGAGAACTGAGGAAGGAGAGCACTTGGGAGTGGGGTTGGGGGGACGGGCACAGAAAAAACAAAGGCATAGAGGTGGGAGATGGAGCACCCTGTCTAGGAAGCCACAAGTAGGTCAGTCTAGCTGGACTGAGGAATGCATGGAAGGGAGTAAAGCATAAGGGAGCTATAAGAGGTTTTAAATGTCAAATGAGTGCACATATAATTCTGGAAGAGAGCTAGAGCTACTGGGGCTTCTTGGCAGGGAGGTGAAAAGGTCAGACCTGCACTTCAGAAAAATCATGTTGGCAGATGAGTGGAGGATGTACTGGACTGGGGCGGAGACTTGAGGTATGGAGAAAAGGCAGAAGTAGATGGCAATGACCAGGATGAGTGATGATGTTCTGAATTGGGTTAGTAGCTATGTTAATGGGGAGAAAGGGATGCATACAAGAGATATTATGATAGTAGAAATGACAATATTTGGCAAAAGACTGGACGTGCAGAGGTAGAGTGAGGAGTCAAGGATGACTCCACAGTTGTGAGCCTGAGTAACTGGAAGGATGTGTGGTGTCCTCAAGAGCAATAGGGAAGTTTGGAAGAGGGGAAGGTTTTGGGGAAAAGAACGAGTTCTGCTTTGGACATTTTGGTTTGAGACGCCCATGAAATATTCAGTTTGAGATGTCCAAAAAGAAGGTAGAGATGTGGGACTGAAGTTTGGTAGAGAGACCAAGACTGAATATGTAGATATAGAAGTCATCCATATGGAATGTAGTTGAACCCATAGGAGCTGATGAGGGCCCTGAGAGACATACGATTGGGTCACAAAGAGAAGCAAGCTGGATATGGAGCCTTGGAGGACACGCATGGTTAGTGGGCATAATATGATGAAGAACTAGCCAAGAAGATTGAGAAGGAATGATTGGACAGATAGGAGAACAAATAGAGAGTAATATCAGAAAAACCTGTAGAGGAGAGCTACCCAAGGAGGTGACTGACAGTCTCATATACGACAGAGAGGTCAAGGAGGATCAGGATTGAGAAACAGCCACTAGATTTGGAAGTAATCGTTGGTAACTTTGGAGAGCACATTTTTATTTGGACAAGGCCAAAAACCAGATTGCAGAGGACGTAGAAAAGACGGAAAGGAGAAGCACAGCATGGTGCAAACAGCTTTCCCAAGTAGATTAGTTACTACTAATGATATCTACTGGGGATGGTTAGCACAAGTGAGGATCTTTTATGGATGGGGAAAACATGTGCATGTTTGTAAGCAACACGGAAATAGCAGATGGGAGGGGGGAGGGAGAGCGAGAAAGAGGGAGGAGAAAGAGATGATAGTGGGGATAATTTTCTGGGGAGGTTGGGAAGGGAGGCCATCAAGGGTGCATACAGAAAGGTTTTTTCTTGACAAGAAGAAGGTCTAAGGTCTTCAGCTAAGATTAAAGGAAAAAATGGTGGAGGAAGATGTCTGAGTGATGTGAGATGAGAAGGAGGGGAAGAAAACCTCTTGACACGTTTCAACAATCCGGCTAGCAGCTGCTGTGGGGGGTGTAAAATCAACAACAACCAGCTCACAGAACGCTGCAAAAGCCCACGTTCTTTTGATCTGCTTTACTAAGGAAAGCAACGTTAAGGGGTTGACAAGTTTACTTTAATTCAGCATACAAATACCATTCACTTAGTTCAGGGGAAAAAGCCAGCACCCTGAACTTCAGAGCAAATACAAACAAATTACAAACATAGACAGACCAAATACAATTCATAGTTACCAACATCTGAGTTCAGCCTGGGAGCTCATAACAATGGATGGCCCAGAGTCACATGCTTCACCACTGCTGTGGGTCAGAGCTCCGAAAAAGAGAAAGCCAACCCCTGGTTTTATATCTTTTTCAGGGTCAAGGGTGAGTCACACATGCAATTCACCCATGTGACCTAAAATTGTTGCAAAGAGGCGACTTAAACCACCATGAACTAAGATGTCATAAACATGTCACTCAAATCCATGTAAACTAGGCCTTCCCTTGAGGCAAGGAGGTCATCAAGGACTCCTAATTTAATCAAGGAAATAAAGGCACTTCAAGGGCACTTGGTTGAACTAAATGCTAAGAGCCCATTTTGATTGCCAACACAACACATGGTTTCAATCTTTTCAGGAAAACATGATGTGAGATTCCCGGCTGAGAGGGTAGAGTGAGAAGATGCTGCGGTAGACTTGAGGACAAAAGAGAAGGTGTGAAAGGCGGGGTTCCCTTCACTGACAGTCTTCAAGTGTAGGGTGCTGAGCATTTGTCAGACATATTGCAGAAAGGATTGCTGTTCAGGCCTGGGGTGGCTCAGATGACTTTTGAGGTTCCCTATAACTCCCTATGACTCTTGCAGGGCTGGGTTTAGGTACTGTGCCCCCTTGGTACAAACCCATTATAATCCAAGTCGTACCTGTAGGACACGAAATGCTATCCCAAAGCCATCTTCCACATTTTTTCCTCCTAGCATTACCTAGAAGGGAAAGGAAATCAGTGACATGGCTGGAAGGGCCAGTTATTCAAGCAAATCAGCATGGAGCACAGAAAGGGTACTGAATTTGAAGTCAGAGCTGGAATCAGATCTCAGTTCTGTCAGCGACAAACTGCATGACCCTGAACAAGTCACTTTTCCTTCGTTTCCTCATGTAGAGGATGAGCAGGCCGTACTACGTGCCCTTTGTACGGTTCCTTCCATCTTCAGGTCTATGATCTTATGACATGTGTGAATGGTTTATTCTGTTAGGCATAGGCTGTAAAAACTAGCACATACTTTACAGGCAACATCCATTTTCATGTTATTGTTTCCAAACAGGGTTGGCAGGGGCAGCGCTGTAATCTGGGAGGTCCCAGCGCTCTCACACCGATGTAGAAACCTGGTAACTTCCAGCTGCAGGCCAACTGTATTCATGTGCCTGAAATTATACAATACATAAGCAATAGTCAGTCACCACCTGTTTTCTTAGGCATAATGTAACTGGGGCTGGAAATGAAGCAGCATCAGCAGTAAGAATAGAAAGGGCATAGGATTTGGTTCTGGAGGTAAAAGAAATATCCACCTGTACATTTTTCTGAGAGTCTACAGGAGGACAAAAACAGATTTCCTATGACACTCAACAGGCACTCTAATGGCACTTTGGAGCTGGAGAATTTGTGGTCTTAACCCTTCCAGTCCCCCTCTGCAGTTTCTCCAGTCTCTGGGATAGAAATGACCACCTGAGTCTTTCTACAGTGAGAACTGTTTCTCCCAGAAGATCTGGAAATGGGGGAAAATTGCTCAATATTTTTCAAGGCTTTCTTGAAGTAACAAACACTGAAATCCAGGTAGCTCCCATCTTCCTGCCCCAGGCTGAAATTTCCCTAGATTTTGATACTACCTTGACACATCAGCTGCATTCATCTTTTTTCGAAAAAAAGTGAGTTTCTTCTTCCCTGTGCTCCTGGATACCTCCTGTAAGTAGACCTTAAGGTGATCCTTAGCCTTAAGCAGCCATGGAAGTTTTTCTCCCAGTTCTGCATATGTCTTTGCTTTGTGACAAAAGAATCGTATGCAGGTCATGGCAGCACGGACTTGGTCCTGGGGAAGAGAAGAGATGGGTGGGTTAGACAGACTAGGGGTTTGGAAATAGTAGTGGTGATTGTTTGTACTGAGCCCAGGTCCATGAAGCCCTCTTACCAGTATTTAGATAGATATGAAGTAAAAAAGCCAAATCAACAGCTTTTCTAAGTTTTCTCTTTATTAGCTGAATTGGATCAAATAATCCTATAGCAGATTGACTTCTGCTTTCATTCAGAGCAATGATGTGCTTTAAAAGTAGGCCTGGGGCATACAAGTTGCATATTTCACTGAAGTATGTTTTCGATTGTTAGGTTTTTCCCAGTTTGCAGTTGAGTAATTCCATTCTTTTTGTTTTCTTCAGTATTGACAACCTTCAAATTTGATCCTATATAAGCATGTTCCCTAGGACATATCTAAACTTTTTTTTTATCATCCTCCTTTAATTTCTTAAGCATGTCTATAATTCTTTTACCAACTACCCCATGCTTATAGTATTATGAGTCATCCATATAGAGATGATAACTGAATTCAAGGTGCCTGATAAAATCACCAAGGAGAGTGAAGAATAAGAAAATAAGACTAAGACTTACCTATTAATGAACTGTTACCCACTTAAGAATGAACTTTGGCAAGTGTTTAAGGAAGCCACAGAGCACCAAGCTTGACCCCGAAGTCACTTATTGGCATACTCAGGAACCAAATTATGGGGTCTTGTTTCCCAAACTCATGTAGGCTCAGATCGACCAAACTCACATAGTTTAATGTTACAGCAAAGACAATGGGTGGGGCTACTGTTACCTTCATGAATTGCTGCAGTTCATACAGAAGGTGGTAGTAGTTTTTTTTCTGTAAGTGCTGGCAGGCAGCAATCAAGTACTTTCCCCAGCTCTCCAAAGTCGGATCAATGTCTTCTAGCAAGTTTTCCAAAATATGTAGCTTCCCACTTGTGTAGCTTGGTTGGAAGATGCCTTCGATAAAGACTTCTGGGGGACTCTCCTACAGAAGGGGAAAGGAAGACATCAGAGCAGCCTGTGGTAGCATGTGTACTAACTCCATGTCCCACCTCTCCTTTTAGCCCCCTTGTGTAGTTTCCTCGGCCCTTGGGAAACTGATTAAGACTGGTGTGTTACCTGAATAGCCATTGCATAGGGAGAAATCTTCATGAATAATTATCTTTGCAGAGGGAACGCATAGCCCAAAGAAACGGTTTCCAAGCCCCCAACCTTAGAGTTGGATGGCTCCAGCTGGATGAAGTAAGAAGCTGCCTGCTGTCATTGGATCACTCACCTTCTTTCGGAGATGCTGAAGGGCTTCTCTCATGCAGTTGTGCCTCATGTAGAAGCTGATGATGGCCAGGTTGGTGCTGTAGTGATGTAAGTAGAAGAGGCACTCCTGGTAGTAGGTATTGTGCATGGACTTCCCCTCTGAAATCACTTCTAGAGAGAGGCTCTTAGTTCTAAGAGTAGCTTCTAGCTCCTTCAGAGTGGCAAAATAACCATCGTCCTGCTATGAGAAAGAGGAAGAAAGAGCAGGAAAAGCATTCTTTTTAATAAATAATATTTACTAAGAACTTACCGTGTGGTGATAACTAGGAGAGATACAAAGTTTAGATGGAACTTGGACTTTGTCCTTACGAATTTATAGTTTAATAGGAGAATAAGACACATGCATAATTAAACATTAGATTAGAGAGAGTTGAAAATCAATGTGACCCCAATATCTATGATGTCACAATGATGTTTCTTTTTTTGAACTGCCTGCTGTTCTCTTACCACTGACAAGACAGGCTTTACTGTGGACTCCAGGTACTCAATTACATCCTGTACCAGCCTTGAGCCATGAGTTAGCTGATTGAGATCAAGGGGTGACTTGAGACATCGACTGAACTTCTCACGTGCTGCCGTCAGGTTCCCAGCTTTGAGACAGGCCATACCCCAGGCATGCCATGCACCAGTGACATCCAGTCCAGTTTTGGTGGACACCTGGAAGCAGAAATTATTTATCTGAGGTGTGGGTAGCCAAGAAAGCCAACACAACTCCCCTGTGTCTACAGTTTCTCTATCTTGCTCCTGATCCAGCTCCTATGGCAACCCCCTACCCCCACCCTATCCCCATATACAATCATACGACTAAAAATGGTAAAGATAGTCCTGTCTGTTAGGGTAGGGTTACAAGATATGGCTAACCTGAAGAGAAGCCATTCCTATCGCTAGTCCATCAAGAGGTCCTATCCAATCCTAAGGTACCCCATACCCAACTCGCCGCCTACCTAAATCGAAGCCAATATAAACTTTATCCTTTTGTTCCTTTGGGGAGTCTCTGCCTGCGTGGCTGAGACTTCTTTGCTGGCAAACTCAATAATTAGTCGGTTCCTAAACTTGTGGTACTGGGTTTGGTTCTAATTTGCGGAGGCACCAACAATTTTACCCACAGTAAATGATGGTAGGCTATGGGATTCCTAGACAGACTATTGGAATTCCAGGGGTGACAATTTGGGAATGCCTTGGGCTCCTCTGCTTTGGATAGACATTATGGGTTGGTGATGAAACTCTGGTAAGTATATGTAGTTAGGTGGGTGAGGACTGGCCATACTGTCCTGATCCACAAATGGCAACACTCCTCGCCCTCCTCCTTTCTGATTAAACTGGTAGTTTGGTTTGGTTCTCGGTTAGAAAATGGATTCTCTGGATTAACTGAAAAAGATTTCACCTGAAAGTGCTTTTGTTTTGTCTTTGTTTCAATATAAGTGTTTGTATTTAATGTCAAGTATGTTGTAATCATTGTGTTTTGTGTCTTGGTAAAATCCAACTGACTCCTTCATTGGTCTAACCAGCCAAAGGAAAAAGGATGTAAAAAATGAAAACTTTTCTGTGGGACTTCCAAAGACTTTAAATGAAAGTCTTTCTCTGCATTTCTAACTCAGGTCAAGCTGGTGAGGCAGATGAGACAATACGAATAAGAGAGAAGGGAATCTTTTCCCAGTCTGCAGAAATTTATGGCATTGTAAACTAATTAGAGACTAAATGTGTGACTGAAGTGTAAGCTCTGTCCTGTGAATTTCCAAATTGCGATATGAATATTTTTTATAAATGCTGAATATCTAGGTGAGTTTTGGGGTACCACTCTACAGAATTTAAGGAAAAATAAGAATAAAACTCTATGAAAGTTACATGGAAATAATACCTAGACCATTTATCAGTCTTTCCCTAGAGAGTGAGATTTATTGTCTCAGTGCAAGGAAGGTTATTTCACTGATGAGAGAAAGGGAAAAAAATGGGAACTGAAGCTAATTTGAAAGTGAAGTTTCAAAGTGAAGAAAAAAAATGAGTTTGCGGTTTAAATTTATCTGGTACTTAAGAAGCACCCATTATTTTTTTTTTATTTAATATATTTAGTTTTCAACATTGATTTTCACAAGAGTTTGAATTACATATTTTCTCCCCATTTCTACCCTCCTGCCCACTCCAAGATGGCATATATTCTGGTTGCCCTGTTCCCCAGTCAGCCCTCCCTTCTGTCACCTCACTCCCCTCCCATCTCCTTTTCCCTCCCTTTCTTGTAGGGCAAGATAAATTTCTATGCCCCATTGCCTGTGTATCTTATTTCCTAGTTGCATGCAAAAACATTTTTTTTTTTGTTTGTGAACATCTGTTTTTAAAACTTTGAGTTCCAAATTCTCTCCCCTCTTCCCTTCCCATCCACCCTCCCTAAGAAGTCAAGCAATTCAACATAGGCCACATGCGTATCATTATGTAAAACCCTTCCACAACACTCATGTTATGAAAGACTAACTATATTTTGCTCCTTCCTAACCTATCCCCCTTTATCCAATTTTCTCCCTTGACCCTGTCCCTTTTCGAAAGTGTTTGTTTTTGATTACCTCCTCCCCCATCTGCCCTCCCTTCTATCATTCCCCCCTTTTTTATCTTCTTCCTCCTTCTTTCCTGTAGGGTAAGATACCCAATTGAGTGTGTATGGTATTCCCTCCTCAGGTCGTATCCTATGAGAGCAAGATTTACTCATTCCCCCTCACCTGCCTTCTCTTCTCTTCCTACAGAACTGCTTTTTCTTGCCACTTTTATGAGAGATAATTTACCCCATTCTATCTCTCCCTTTCTCCCTCTCTCAATATATTCCTCTCTCATCCCTTAATTTGATTTTATTTCTTTTAGGTATCATCCCTTCATCTTCAACTCACCCTGTGCCCTCTCTCTCTCTCTATATATATATATATACACACACACATACATACACACACATACATATATATACACATATACGCATATTCCCTTCAGCTACCCTAATACTGAGATCTCATGAATCATACACATCATCTTTCCATGTAGGAATGTAAACAAAACAGTTCAACTTTAGTAAGTCCCTCGCAATTTCTTTTTCTTGATTACCTTTTCATGCTTCTCTTGATTCTTGTGTTTGAAAGTCAAATTTTCTATTCAGCTCTGGTCTTTTCAAAAGCTTGAAAGTCCTCTATTTTATTGAAAGTTCATATTTTGCCTTAGAGCATGATACGGAGTTTTGCTGGGTAGGCGGTTCTTGGTTTTAATCCTAGCTCCATTGACCTCTGGAATATCGTATTCCAAGTCCTTCAGTCCCTTAATGTGGGCTGCCAGATCCTGTGTTATCCTGATTGTATTTCCACAATAATCAAATTGTTTCTTTCTGGCTGCTTGCAGTATTTTCTCCTTGACCTGGGAGCTCTGGAATTTGGCGACAGTGTTCCTAGTAGTTTTCTTTTTGGGATCTATTTGAGGAGGCCATCTGTGGATTCTTTCAATTTCTATTTTACCCTCTGGCTCTAAAATATCAGGGCAATTCTCCTTGATAATTTCTTGAAAGATGATATCTAGGCTCTTTTTTTGATCATGGCTTTCAGGTAGTCCAATAATTTCTAAATTATCTCTCCTGGATCTATTTTCCAGGTCAGTGGTTTTTCTAATGAGATATTTGACACTGTCTTCCACTTTTTCATTCCTTTGGTTCTGTTTTATAATATCTTGATTTCTCAAGTCAATAGCTTCCACTTGCTCCAATTGAATTTTTAAGGTAGTATTTTCTTCAGTGGTCTTTTGGACCTCCTTTTCCATTTGGCTAAATTTGCCTTTCAAAGCATTGTTCTCCTCATTGGCTTTATGGAGCTCTTTTGCCATTTGAGTTAGTCAATTTTTTAAGGTGTTGTTTTCTTCAGTTTATTTTTCAGCATTTTTTGGGTCTCCTTTAGCAAGTCATTGACTTGTTTTTCATGGTTTTCTCACATCCTTCTCATTTCTCTTCCCAATTTTTCCTCTACTTCTCTAACTTGCTTTTCCAACTCCTTTTTGAGCTCTTCCATGGTCTGAGACCAGTTCATGTTTTTCATGGAGGCTTTTGTTGTAGGCTCTTTGACTTTGTTGACTTCTTCTGGCTGTATGTTTTGGTCTTCTTTGTCACCAAAGAAAGATTCCAAAGTCTGAGACTGAATATGGGTGCGTTTTCACTGCCTGGCCATATTCCCAGCCAACTTACTTGACCCTTGAGTTTTTCAGCAGGGTATGACTGCTTGTAGAGTAAAGAGTACTTTGTTCCAAACTTGAGGGGATGTGCCGTTGTTTTCAGAGCTATTTCTATATATCCAGCTCTGCCACATCGGCATTCCTCCTTCCCCAAGAACACCCAATCTGGACTGGACTCAGATATTCAGCAGGTTCTGCACTCCTGCTGATCCTCCACTTAATTCCTTCCACCAGGTGGACCTGGGGCCAGAAGCAACTGCAGCTGTAGTTCCTTTAGCTGCCCCACCTCCGCTGCCCCTGGGGTGGTGGCTGAACCGGGAACTCCTTTCACTCTGTCCCCCACAGCTTTTCCCACTAACCTTCTCTGTTGTCTATGGTGTTTGTGGGTTGAGAAGTCTGGTAACTGCTGCAGCTCACTGATTCAGGGCGCTAGGGCACACTCCGCCTGGCTCCTGGTCCAGTTGGTCTGCACGGCCCACGCTGGGCTCTGCTCCGCTCCACTCCGCTCCCAGCTCCGTGCAGGATAGACCTCATCCAGCGACCATCCAGGCTGTCCTGCGCTAGAGCCCTGCTTCCCTCTGCTATTTTGTGGGTTCTGCAGTTCTTCTCTTTTGTCTTTGGTGTTTGTGGGTTGAGAAGTCTGGCAACTGCCACAGCTCACTGATTCAGGGCGCTAGGGCCCACTCCGCCTGGCTCCTGGTCTGGTTGGTCTGTGCAGCCCACGCTGGGCTCTGCTCCCTTTTGCTCCCCTCCACTCCCAGCTCCGTGCACGATAGACCTCACCCAGCAACCATCCAGGCCGTCTTGGGCTGGAGCCTTGCTTCCCTCTGCTATTTTGTGGGTTCTCCAGTTCTAGAAGTGGTTCAGAGCCATTTTTTATAGGTTTTTGGAGGGACTTGGTGGGGAGCTCACGCTAGTCCCTGCTTTCCAGCTGCCATCTTGGCTCCGCCCCAGAAGCACCCATTATTAAATATTTTTTTGACCATGAAAGGAGAGAAACTTGTTTAAATCAGGAAGCAACTTAAAAGTGAATAAAATTTAATTTGGGAAAATGTTTTGTGTTATAACTGTATTCTATGCTGTGAAGGATATAAGGGAATGTAATTATATAGGTAAACTAGAATTAAAGTCACCTAAAAGAAATTGGAACAGACTATGCACTCTTAAAAACCCAGAAATGTAATAGTATTGAAATTAATTGGCATTGCATAATAAAACCTTGGAGAAATCCAATGAAATAAAGATGAGTTCTACAGATAGTCTGGGATATGACTTGGAAATAAAGATTAGAGGAATTAAGCAGAATTATATAAGAGAAGTGTTGGATCAGAATATGAAAGAAATAGGAAAGGGGCAGTTTTGAAGGGCTGTAATCAAAGTCCACTGGAAGGATATAAAAAGAAAGGAAGGAAGGAAGTTTAAGCAAGTAGAGATGAGAAAAGAATGTGTAGAAAATTAAAGAAAGCTGGAATCTGTTTGCACTGTGAATGGAGGGTTTGAAAGACAAAGTTTTGCAGTTTTGAAAAGACAGGTTTGAGGGAGGTTTTTGATCTCATTGAGATAAGGACATGAGAAACTGTGTAGTTATTCTTTAGGATATGGAAAATTTAGTAATGAGTAACAATATGGAATTACTTGAGGATAGTGTACCAAAATTCTGTCCTTGAAGGACCACTGGAAAGGTATATTTTAGTTGTTATGTGAGGACTATAAGATCCTCATGAACCCTAGAAGTGGGGGCTGAGAATACAAGACTATCACTTTAAGTCTTTGGCACTAGGCTGACTGAATGTAGTGGGCCCTAGGAAGTGCTAGTAGTAAAATGGTCATTGGGAAAATTGAGATTCTGTATGATACCACTGGTAACTATGGATCCAGATGTGATTTAATTTATCCTGGTCTCATTTTAAATGGGATGTTTTCTCCTGTTATGATAATTGTGATCTTTGACTCTTTGTAAGTAAAATAGGCCTTAAAGGAAAAGATCATTAATATTTGCAATTAAAACAATGTGTGTTGAAAGTACAAGTTTTGTTAAAGGTATAATTGGATCAAAATTACTCTATACTGGTCTTGAATATAATCAGCACAGAATGCCCAAAATGATAAAACAAAGTGACTTTCTATATATGATAATTTGGAAATATAGTCAACTGAATAGATATCATCTGATTGGTAATATGCTTTGTTTCATGTTTTAAATACACAATAGTGTGGATTTTATTACTGCATTTCTAAATTTTCTTAGACTGTGAAATTTGGGAAACCATTGTATAAGAAATGCTGTTAAGAGAATGATGCAGTTGTATCATTGGAAAATCTAATTCCTTTTGAGCTGGAAACTGAAATTATTGTTATTAGAGGTTATCATCATAATGTCAAAACCTATCAAGTTTTCAACTGGGAATATTTTTAAAAGGAAGAATAATAATTATTTACTTTGAGGGAAAAGGAAAAAAAAAGAAAACAACCTTGTAAAAATCTCCTTATCTGTAAACTTGCCAGGTTTCTTGGGATCATCTGCTTGGACAAGGTCCTGAAATCTTATCAGCCTTGTGAAAGAACTTGCTAATATTGCAAAATTCTAAAATAATGAACTGACTTTCTGAGAAAATGGGACTTCCATCACATCCACCACTTCTATTTATAAGCTTTCTTATGGTATAGAAGTGATATATATGATAATTTGTGATTATGGGAATCATGAAATTATACCTGAAATATATGTGCGTATGTATGTGTACACACACACACACACGTTACAACTTGAGCCAACTTAAGTTTTGACAAACTCCAGTCTTAAAGATTTATTTTTGCCTGACAGATTAATAACATATAATACCTTAGTAGATGGATATCTGATAGTCTAGGGTCTAGAGATTTATAATAAATAGCCAGTATTTTCTGGTTTTTGAGTGAACTATTTGCTATCTATGTGGAATTCCAGAATGTGATTATTTTCTTAATTTCCAATGATTTATTTTTATACCCAGATGAGTTTAAAATCAAGAAGGAAAAAAAAGAATGTTGAATGATTTTTTTTTTGAAAGGCCTGGCAAATCCTTTATTGTTAACTGTTATTGCAACAACTTGAGAAATAATAACTATCTAGTCCTGGGCTATGATCAATTAAGTTTACTATTTGAAGTAAAATCTTTTGGGACTGTAATTTGATATTGTTCCAAGTTTTGAATTTAGATATAAATGAGTGAATTATCATTAATTCACCATTCAAGGGAAATTCTACCATTCAAGGGAAATTCCATAAGCTGCTCAAAGGGAGGGTGATCTGAGAACTGCTATAGGTAGATATCTGTGTCTGAGAAAGTTAAGGGGACAACTTTGAATAGGCAAAGGTAGGATGCTCTTGATTCAATTTCCTCATTGTGTTATTTCCTTTTTGAACAGGAATGTTTTCCACCTGGTTAATCCTAAGCCTGGCTATGATACCTTGTGAACAATGTAGAACTTTGCATACTATGAATGGCTGTTCCAAAAAGTTAAAAAGAGTCTTACCTAAAATCAAGTGGAACTAAGGATGCATTATCCTGTTATATCTATGTTAAGTCATTCTGTGGCCTTCAGCTTAAGGCTGTTACAACCAGGTCCCTGCTTCTTCCTTTCATAGGAAATCTCTTTAACCATAACAAGTAAAACCATAATTTTTTATATCATGAATCTTGTTGCAGTACTTTAGTACTACCGAAGTGCTATAATGTGATACAAGTACAAAGCACCTTATTGTGTAGCCTACTTGCTTGATCTTCCTATAGCTCTATTGTTTATATGGTTATCTCTACAGGGTCTGGCTTTTGCCACATGAAAGGCCAATTTGATTAGATTTTGTCATGTTTTACTAAATTATGCCAAGTCTTATCACTAGCAGGCATTCTAGAAGCACTGCCCGGAGAATTTCTACAAGTGACCTGGTGGTCAAAGAGCTATCTCCACAAACCATCGACAGACACCTAAAGATCATGGACACTGCCAAAGGACTTGATACCCTTAAAATTTCAGCGATACTGGATTTCGTTATTCACCCTATTGTAATTTTCCTTGTTTTCTGTATGTTACCTATTCTGTAAAATGCTTATCTGAACTAATATCAACTTTGGAATTGTTAAAAAAAAAAGCAAGACTTTATAGTCTCAAAGGGGAAACTAGGTAGCCAAGAAAGCTAAAGTACCTCCATTTTGTCTGTAGCTCTATCTTGTCCCTAACCCTGTCACATCCTGTCTGTGACCTTCCTCATTACTGAAACAGCAATGAGAGGCCTATTTGGGTGGGGTTACAAGAGATAGCTAATCTGAAGAAGAGTCTTTTCTGTTACTAGCCCAGCAATAGCCCTGTCCAATCCTAAGGTACCCTATACCCAATTCACCTGCTGCCTAAATTGAAAACTATATAAGCTTTGATGTTTTCTTCCTTTGGGGAATCTTTAATTGTGTGGGTGAAGCTCCCTTGATGGTGAACTCAATAAATCCTCGTTGGTTCCTAAATTTATGGCATTGGTTTTGGTTTGTGGTTTTGGTTCTGGTTTGTTGTGACACTGACAATTTGACCCACAGATAAGTCTAAACTAAAAAATATATTCCACCACTCTAACTCGGCCATTGGCTCTGCTCAGTATACTTCCCTACTCCCATGAAAAGCTGACAAGAGTGATTTCTGAAACTAGCAAAACGCAATTCATTCTCATCCTCTCTTACCTCAACACCCAGCTGATAGTATTCAGCTTCCAAAAGTTGGTTCCTTAGTCTTGTTACTGCAGCTGGCTGTAGGATCTGATCCAGAGATGGTACATGTCGATAGGCAGCAGCAACTAAAATATTCAGTACATCCACCTTGCTGATGTAGCTATTAGGAAGAAAGGGGCATGGAAATGAATCTACACAGAACTCCCCCTAGAGTAACTGATGCTTGAAGTCCTGCCTTAATTTTCTGCTATGGTCACTAGGAGCATGCTTAAAGAGCACTAGGAGCCTTTGCAGCAGCTAGTCTCAGATTTTCCTTTTCAGGTCAGTCTGTCAACTAGCATTTATTAAGCATCTTCCATGCCAGGCACTATGCTAAGCACTAGGGATACAGAGAAAAGCAAGACAGTCTCTTCCCTCAAGAAGGAGGACTGGGAAAGTCTTCATGTAGAAGGTGGGGTCTGTGTGCTCTGTGTTGGCCAGTTTGTTCAGTGATGCCCTCACTTGAATCATTATCACTTTAGATTCTATTTCAGACTAGTACCCAGATGAAAACACCACTGATTTCCTAGTTGTTCTTTTCAGAGTCTCCCTACCCCTTTATTTAGATTCTTGCCTCCCTGCCTGGCTCAACCAAAGTTCTTTCACGGGCCCCTAGGCTTGGTTGCCTTGACTAGTTGCATGCATTTATTCAAGCCTACAACGAGTTTTCACTTGGGTCCCATCCCTGACAGACAGGGATTGTTTCAACTTGGTAAGAAAGCAGAGAGCCCAAAGGTCAATCCTGCTCTGTCTGATACTGCTGGATTGTCCTTTCTGATCCATTCTGTCAGTGGAGTCCTTGACTCCTGATTCTAGATGAGTGAACCTTATGATTCCTGGTAGTAGATTATAGCCTGTATTAGTATATGATCTTATTTGCTCATTAATTTCCCTGGAAGGGGACTCTGAGCTACTGTGAGGCTGTACTGTAAGACATTTGCCTAGATAAAAGGGGCTATATATGAGCACAAAGTATATGAGCACATAATCACCAGTCCTTCACATATTTTTATTAAATGAGAAAAGGGTTGTTATGGTTTATTCTAGAGAAGCAATAGCTATCTCTTCAAATTCATAGTATTTCCACACCAGAATGGATCTTAAAAGATTACCTTGTCCAACCCCCTTATTTAAAAGATGAGGAAACTGAGGCCCAAATGACTTGCCTGAGACCATAAAGTGAGTTAAAAGTACTAAGTCAATGGTGAGCATCTTATCTGAAGAAAGACCTTCTCTATTCTCCATTCTGGACCACATTTCCACTACGTACAGTCACTGGTAGATGGTTTTAAGTCTCTATGTATCTCTAGTACTGAATCCACAACCCAGTGCTCTGGGCCAAGTATGCAGAGCTGTAAAATAAGTTTCTGGTTTGCTTTTAGTTTGTAGGCGGGGATTCTAACAATTGCTGATGTTTATAAAGTAACTGAAAGCTCACACTGCCTTTGTAATTTAAGGTACAGAGCAGGTTTGCTGTCTGTGACAAAAGTAGGTGTAGAGCTTGACACATTTGATGCCGGCACTCCATCCACAAAATGACATAATTCATTGTTTACCATACCTACCTATAAGACTCTAATGTCACTTGGTCTTAGCTTTCAGCAAAAGACCAGACTTAGTGAATTTTCCTTGGCACTAGAAAGCATTAAATACTGAATGCTGATCAAACTCCAAAATCAAGGTTTGCATTTTCTTCCTATTCTAGTCTCATTGATACTGATTTTCCCCCAGGAACTCAGTATGGGAATATAGTTACTGATATTAAAACAGAATAAAGTGAAATCACATAGGATTTAGCAATTAACTCATTAACATGAATCAATTAGAGTGGGCTGAATTCCTGTGCAACCCTGTTTGAGGAAGGGGGTGTTTGGATAACTGGGAGTGGAAGATATAGAAGGAAACCCTCTTAGCCCACAGGACAAGGCTACCTGTCACACAGTGCTAAGTCTTGGCTCTGGCCAGCTTTAACGAACATCATCTTGGCACTGAAGAGCAGCTGCTTCATGATATCTGTGAGTAGTCCAGCATCTACCTCGGGGTTGGTCAGGCCCCGGGACAGTTGGCAGCAGTGATCAATCAACTGATGGCCGCAG
Source organism: Trichosurus vulpecula (assembly GCF_011100635.1). Lineage (NCBI taxonomy): Eukaryota > Metazoa > Chordata > Mammalia > Diprotodontia > Phalangeridae > Trichosurus > Trichosurus vulpecula. The sequence goes on from NC_050580.1 coordinate 226,127,147, forward strand.
GCAATGCTGTCACGGTGCAGGTTCAGGATGGCAATGCACAAGGAGGCACTGGGGGCCTAGCCAGGGGAAAAGGAAGAAAGCAGAGTCCAACAGAACATTTTTCAAGCATTCCCAGGACAGAGGACTTGTTTCCATTTTACAAATGGGCCAGGAAAAGTAAAGGATAAGGAATTTGGGAAAAAAAATCCTCTTGTAAAACAACAGTGGAGCGAAAAAAATAAATCTAGGGGATCCAAGACCCACTGTATAAAACTCTCTTGATCTTAGGTTCTCCTCTAAGGCTGCATGGCCAGCTGTCACCCACACTTTGCCATTACCTGTTCATAGTAAAACTCACTCCGGACCAGATTATTTTCTTCCTCATTCAGATCTAGAATCCATTCCAGCTGAGCTGCTTTGGGGACTCGCACCACAGCCAAGTACGGGGGGCTCTCAGTTGAGGGGCTGTCTGAGGCTGAGGATAGAAATGCTATTCATTCATTCGTCAGTTAGGGCTCCCTAGAAGTCAGTGGTGGTCAATCCTGACAGTAGGTAATAGTGCAGACATTTGATTATGGTAATGGCTTCCTTCTCTTTTCCTTAGGGAGAACTCTGAAGGGAGTAGCATCTCTTGTAAGACAGATACAGCTGGGGAAAGATCTACAATGTAGAACACAGAACTGTGATGCTTCATAGACAGTAGTAAATAATAAGTAATTCGGTTCTCTGCATCTGCTCAGAATGAAAGATACATAAATATTTGTTCCCCCATAGCCATTTACCTTTGATATGTGGAACTTAAAATTGTACAACCTCAAATAGGAATTTGGGTAGGATTTTAGCTCATCTGTTCTGTGTACTACAGAACTAAGAAGGGGTTCGCTTTCCAGGTAAAGGTGGAAGTAATTAAATACCCTAGGAACGACCTGCCGAGTTAAGAAACAGATGAACATGGAGAAGGCTTTGGCATTAAATAAATGACTGAAAGCAGCAGTTGGGGTCTTCATTGAAATAAACTCTAACATACAGGGAACATAAGTTTAAAAACCAATATAAGCATATCAGAGTATTTTTCAGGCTCACCTTCTGAATGTCCTATACTCTCCTCTGGCAAACTAGAAATAGAAACAGAAAAATAAATTGCTTATCACATGTCTCATAGTTCAAAGGTTCATAGGATTATAGATCTCAAGCTAGGAGGTACTTCAGAGGCCATCTAGTCCAACTCTCATTTTATAGATGAGAAAACTGAGGCCTAGGGAAGTTGGCTTGCCCAATATCATACAGATAATAAATATTAGAGACAGGATTTGAACCTACGATCTGACTCTAGACTCAGAGCTCTTTCCCATCTATATACTGTCTCTCTGACAGTTGAAGGAAATTAGACACCTATTTCAACACAAAACTAAAACCAGAGATGTGGACTTAATCAATGCTACTATGAACAAAGAATTCTGGAGGTTCTTATAGTTTTTTGAAATATGAGGGCAAATTGAAGATTTATTAGGAAAGTGTGACTGGCATGTTTGATGATCTAAAACTTATGGGTTACTAGGCATGGTTGTTGGCACAGGAAGGATACAATAATTCAAAAAGCTAATGTTTGCATATAAATAAGGTTTACAAAATTACTTTCATATATTATCTAATTGGATTTTACATGGTAAGTAGTGCCCAACTGGAATAGGAAACATTTAATTCAATTTAACAAACTTTAGTTAAGCATCCATGAGCTAGGAGGTAGGATCCACGAAGCAGAGACTGCTTCAAGTGGATAAGGAGTTAGTTTTTTCACTAAGAGCAGACACTGAATAGACTCTTGGGGTCAGAATGAAGACGTAAATCCCTGCCACTGAGGAATCCATGACAGGAAGCCTGAACACATATTTCTTCTCATCTTGGCTGGAAAGGATTAGCCGTACCTACAGAGAGCTTGTCCTGCTACAAGCCCACCAACACCTTGCTCCAGAAGTCACTAAATGTTTGTTTGAGGAGTGCTGATGTCAGAGAAGCAGGCTTTTGGGGACCTGAAGGCTTAGGGAACAAGCAGAGCCCTTCTGCCCTAAATTCTACTCACTGTTTGTTGTAGTGGCTGTAGCACTGGTCACACACCCGAGCTGGGTTCTCTCTGCTGCCCTCCACAACCATTTTCTTAGTGGAGCAAGAGCCGCACACCAGCCTGCCACAGCGACGGCAGTGATGACGGCGGTTAAACTAAGAAATAGAGAGAAGGGGAAAGGAAAGGGGAAATGGGTAGATTAATAAATGGTTCTATCAAAGGGGTCCCCTTCCCTCCCTTCTTTCCTCCAGTTATTTCATATTATGTACTCAGAGGACAAGTAGTATTGGTGCTAAAGCAAATACATGCAATCTGATATCCCTGCCCTAGAGGAGCCTCTCTTTTAGCTGAAGAGAGAAACTTCAAAGTTCATTAAAGATTCTGCAATGTTGGGCTGATCATGAAAACTAGTTCTACTTTCTGGTGGGCACACCCCAGTGGGAAAGAAGAGATACCCACACATCTTTTTAAAAATAGCTTTCAATTAAACAATCAGCACTTATTAAGTGCTACTATGTGCCAGGCACTGTGCCAACCAGATCAATAAAACCAATCAAATAACCTATATTTCTCAATAATAATACTACATTAAAGCACTTTTACCTATCTATCACCTTGTTTCATCCTTATGGCCAAAGGGTGAGGTAGATAAGTTTTTATCATCCCCATTTTTACAGACAAGGAAGTGCTTATTAGTGACACAATTGGGACTAGAACATAGGTTCCTTTGTTTTGAGCTGAGGCTGCCTCTTACTTAGCAAGAAATGAAGCAGGCAGCTGCTTACCATGGTGAAACGTTCACTTCTACACACCATACAGGTGATTTCCATCTCATCTGGTACCCACTCCTGCCTAGCTGGGGGTTTTTCAGGGGGCACAAATTCCAAGGGATCACTCTGTGGGAAGCTTCTCTCCTTTAAGCTTGGAGATCGTGCAAAGGAGACTCCTAAAGGTCAGATGAAAAGTGAGAATTAAAGTTAGAGCTTGAATAGAGCTAAGTGGGCCAAGCCATATCAATATGTCATTAGCCTAGAACTTCTAATTTGGTTCTGTTGGCTATTTTTTTTTTGAGACAAACATCATGTATTACATGCTAAGAAATGTCGTAGTCATTGCTTCATGGTATCCAAGCAACTTTTTTGGTCCCATTCAGAGCAAAGTTTTCTGAGTACTACAGAGGAAAAAAAATCTAAGATTCTTAAGACCAGCTCAAAGATGAAAAGCTGCAAATCTACTAAGTACATTGTACCTCTGAATATTGTAACCTTGCTAATCCACAACTTCTAAGTCCCAACGTGGTAAGGTTTTTGAGCGCTGCTCAACAAAAGCCAGGCCACAAAAGAAGGATGAGAGGTCAGAACAGCAAGGCAGAGGTTCCTGTTTCTGTTTTCCACAATATACATGTACAATTAGAATGACTCAGAAGTACTCTGACTGGAGGTCTAGGAAACCAAGTTAGGCTTGGAATTTCCTCTGGGCTACCATCTCTATGATACTCACCTCTTGATAAAATTGAGAAATCATCTTTGGACAGGGCTTGATTGGAAAATGTAACTCCTTCAGAGTTTTGAGTCATAAAGGGGGTTTTCTTTTATGAAGGGGATTAAATCTGTTATTTGGATTTGAAACCCAGATCAGGCAAAGGGTTGTGATTAGAGACACTGTTTTTATTCCTGGAAGGCTTTGTATTACAGAGGCTAGGCAAAAGCTTGAGAAGAGACCACCAGCTTACTTTCATGGGATAGAAGTTTAAGATATTTTCCTGATCTTATCTGTTATCTTTATAGAAAAGATAATGGTCATTCTTCTTTTACAAATGAGAAACCTGAGGTATAAACAACAAATTGTACCAGGTCTGAAAGTCAGTGAGTGACAGAGTCAAGAATTTGGGATTCCTGGTTATAATGGTATTAAAGCATTAGAGTAAGTAATCTGCTCAAGGTCACATGGTTACCACGTGGTAGAGCCAGGTCCAGACAACAGGAATTCACATTTACAAAAGAGTCCTTTACAAATTTCAAAATGTTTTTGGAGACCACATCATTTGTTACATAGTTACTGACTATGTAAGGCATGCATAATTATCTTTACTTTTTACAGATAAAAAACTGAGGCTTAGAGGGCTTAAGTGATTTACCTGAGGCCACATGGTTAGTAAGAATTGGAATCAGATAATAAGAGCAGCTCATATTTATGTTGCTCCTTGAGGTTTACAAAGTACTTTCTCCATAAAAATCTTGTGAGGTAGTAGAGTGTTGTCCCTTTATTTCAGATGAGGAAACTGATGCTTGGAGAGATGTTATAGTCCCACAGCTAGGAAGCATCAGAACTGGAGCTAAAACAAAAATCTTTTGATTCTCAACCCAGTGTTGAGCCTGTACATGAAGAGAACTAGTATAGAAAAACAGAGGTGCAATGTTGTGATTAAAACACCTTGGGGCTCTCCACAAGTGTTTGCTGCCTTTATCAGCCACATACACTGAGATATTTATTGAGTACTTGAGCAGTGGTATGAAACTCAAACAGAAATGGATCTCTGTGGCTGCGTATTGACTTAGAAAACCACAAACTAACATTTATATTTTACTATATTTTGCTTATTTTGTTGAACACATGCCCACTACATTTTAATCTGCTTGTACTAAGTGTGATATACCTCTACACTTGAGGATGCTGTTTTGGGCACCACAGGGGTTATGAAGAAGGATAAAATATGGCCCCTCTCCTTAAGGTGTTGATGATGTAGTTGAGAAGTTGCTGGACAAAGCATAAACACACTTAAAAAGGTGAAAATGTAAGGACACATCTAAGGGCTAAATGAGTGTTATAGGAACCTAAAGGAAAAAGAACTGTGGGCCAGGAAGGTTGCTTAAAAATCTAATGGATAAAGAACTGATAAATAGAAGTATGCATATACACGAATATATACAGCTACATGTGCCTAACAGTACCCATCTCTAGGGTGGGAGGGGGAGAAGGAAGAAAAAAAAGAAACTTATATGATAATTTTGTTGCATATTTGAAAGTAATAGCAAGTTGTGCATAGCAAATTTGCAGTTTCATATGAAATCATCTTTTTTACTGTACTATATTATGGAAATGCTTGTTTTATCCCATAAATTAAAAATAAATAGAAAGAACCATAAAAAAGAAAAAAAGAAAATGCTTGTATTAATCTTAATATTTATGGCCATTAAAAAAAATCTAGTGGAGGAGGACTGAACTTTAAGACCACCCTTGAAAAACACGTAGGATTCAGGAATATATAATAGGTGGAGGGGGAAAAGGCATTCCAGACAGGGGTAATTAAAAACCCAGAGGCTAGATGGTTTTTGCAGAGAATCGTGTGATTTAAGTTTAGAAAGGTAGGAGCAATGGACTGAAGGGACTTTAGAGATCATAGCCTAACCTCTTAGTTTTACAGATAAAGAAATTAAGTGACTGAAGCCAGAATGTAGAAGGCCTTAAACTGGTAACAAAGTTTAGAGTTGAGCCAAAAGGCTGTGGGAAATCTTGAAAGATTTTTAAATAAGGAAATGACATGGGAATGACATAACAATGACATTTAAATAATATCTGAGGAAACTCATCAGATAATCTCTTCTATGTAGAGCCCAAGAAGGTGGCTGTTTATGGAGGCTCCCAACCTGGATTCCTGGTAAAGGATGGAGAAGAATTCAGCTTCCTCTGCAAAGATATCTTTTTACCTTAGTTCAATAAATCAGGGAAACAGATAAAGATGAATTTAGTCTCTATGGCTCACCTAATGCTTGTTCTTTCCACTGAGCTTGAAAAATCTGGATAGTGAGAAATAGTTCCCTAAGCATTCACTAAATCCACAAGAGGGTCATAAATTACCATCTCTGGTATACAAAGCTAGACCAAACCCAGAAAGAGGAGCTTGAAAAGATGATTTTCAGAATGTCAGATGCAGTTGTTTTTTTTTTTTTTTTAGAAAGAGGCAAAAAAAGGGAATATGAAGATAGCATTAGAGGAAAAACCCAAAAATGTAGGGAAAATTTCAGAAATTTTTCTTACCAGGAAAAGTAGCAGCAGACAACTCAAGTGATGTTGACCTAGACAAAGTCTCAGGCTCTGACACCTGATTAAAACTGTCTTGGAGGTGAATTACAGAATCTAAGGAGGAAAAATTAAAAAAAATCAGGTAAATTATGAACGACATGCTGTTAAAAGCATGGCTCAAAAAAATGTATCACTGTTCACTGTAATGGGAAAAATTAACTCAAAGCCAGTTCAGTTTGGGTGATGAACATTTCACTGCTTTCTTGAGAATACACAGAGAGTTAAAAGCCCCTATTACCCAAGAGCATATAGGTTCCTTCCCTCTGCTCTGGTACCTGAGCACAGAAAGAGCTGAACCTTTAGCCAGAGGACAAAAGTGAACACTGAGTTCTCCTAAACCAAGTCTCAAAATGCCCAAAGGAGGTGTCAAGACTTTGAAAGGATGATTATACCTGGAGATTAAACCCAGATTGCTTCAAGTACTGGCTTCACTTTACTGCAGCACTCCAAGAGGCCGCTTGTACTTTAGTAATGAACTGTAGTGTCATGGAGTGATTCCAGAAGTGATAGAACTTAAGGAATGACTGTGCATATGCCAGAAGCAGACATGTCATTTCAGACACACTGGTACCCCAGCGTGCTCTTGTAACCAGGGGCTCCAAATCCAGGGTTTTTCTTGCCCAATAATTACCCTCCTACGACCTTTGGCAACTCAGGGAAACAAAGGGGAGGGGAATTAGAAGTGCAGCACGGCTACATCGGTCCTCTGCCGTCCCAAGACCAGAGTGTGCTATTGACGATCACCTACCTGATCGCTTTTCTTTCAATGAATATGGGAAATCGAGTGCTTTCCCTGCATATCTGGAAAGCAGTGCGTCAATGTCCTCCATGGTAAAGCCAATTTCTTGCCCAGTCAGCAGGTTGTGAAGGGTTTGCACAGCCACAGTAGCCCAGTCCACTTTCATGTTCATCAGCAGCTGCTCCAACATGAGTAAGGGGCTGGAAGACAGGTGGGAGTAGCTGGCCCGGTGCGGCTCAGGCAGAGTCAGCAGAACCTGTGTGGAAGTTTCATCACAGGAAGGATGGTAATATGGGAACTTTGGAGTGATACTGAAGGCCTGTGGAGTGCAGTCTAACCCATAAGAACAACCAATTGGTTTCTCTTGGGAGAAGAAAGCCCCAATTCTGATCTAGACCCATAGGTTCTCTGATTCTACAGCTCAGTTTCTCCAGACCCAGGAAGGAAGGATTCTGCTGAAATGGTGACCCAACATCTGTCTCAGCCATTCCAGTGCCTGCATGAGCTCAACCACATTGGACTTATACAGGGTGGCTTAGCTCTTGGATCTTTTAATCAGTGGTTTCTCCATGGTCAATATAAACTACCTATGGAAGTCATGAAGGAAGCCTTTTAAAAAATTCATGCAGGAAAACCTTATAGAACTTTTGAAATGTGAGCCACTATTGCACTTAAAACTAAAGAAAGGAATTATGGAATAGAGGCCATAAAACCAGTTCTGGAGTCAATAAGGAAGACCTCCGTTGAAATCTTACATCTTGATACATACTGGCTGTATGACCATGGAAGGTATGTAATTTCTTAGTGCCGCAGGCAAGTCTCTAAGACTACATCTGCAGAACAGAGCAGAGTAAAAGGGAGTTTGTGGAACAGAAATTTCCTCTACCAATAAAATTCTAAGGACCAAAAAATTATAATTGAGTCATACATTAACAGTCTAAAGGAATTCTCAAGACCCTTCTCAAAGGGCTCCAAACATGGGTTTGTTTTTAAATTATTTAGTGAATCTTTATATTATTCTGGTGATATATAGGACAGACATTGCCATCATTTTAGCCATGAAAAAATTGAGGCATTAGGATGCATAAAGTCAAACAGAAAGCTATGGCCTCTGAGATGGAAACAAGACAGTCTTTTTAGGCCTCTTTTTAACAGGACATTAATCTGACATGTAACACTTGGAGGTCTGCATTTGTTTGAATCATCGTGTATTCCATAATTATAACTTTCACTATTCAGGGGAAACTATTATACATATAAAATGTCATTTTTTGGTTTTAATTGCATTGTGATGTCTACATTTGCATCGCAGAAACTGCCTGCCAAAGCCTGAAACTCCTTCATCCAAGGCAATCAAGTGATTCTTCCCAGTGGCCAGAGTATACGTATAGCGAGGATTCATCTAGAGAAGACAGGTCTAGATGGAGTGGCCTAGTAAGGGCCACAGGCAGTGAAGGGTGGGTTTACAAAGAACATGAGTGTGCCAGGGCAGGGAGGACAATTCCAGGGTAAGTACCTGGAAGCAGAGGGCTTGACGCCTAAATGGCAGGATATCGCAAAGACTATTTCTGAGTTCTGGACAGGGCTGGCCCTGAGGAAGTGCTCCCTGGACAGGGCTGCAATTTTTCTTATGTGTATAAACCTTATACAATGCGCTCCTTACCTTGGACCCCACGTATAGAGCTTGGATCTCATAGTGTCGAGTAGCTGTCAGTTCCCCGTAGAAGTGAGTGGTGAGGTAGTTGGCTAAAAAGTGAGAGGCAGCCAGGCTGGGATGCTGGTCAAGGGAACGTTCTGTGACATCAAGGCGCATGGTGGGGTCAGAGATTCTCTGAAGGAGCTATAAGGAAGATAGGTAGAAGAGGAAGGTGAACCCTGGGGCCAACCACAACTACCTAGGCCAAGTCCTCCCAGGGACCTGAATCCTGAACCCAGCTGGCTAGCTACACCTTATAGATATAGAGAAAGCTAGCTGGGCAACGGCCTCTCGATGTGTCTATGTAACATGTTCTTAATTTCCATATGAAGCAATCTGGGACTGCTGATGCACTACAGCTGCAACCCTCCCTTCCCCCCAGTCTTTGGTCTGGACTTGTGATTCCCTGCCTATGCCCATGGTGGTGGGGTTAAACTCCTGGTGTGGAAATTGCCTTCACTGAGGCAGATCAACAGCTCAGCTGTAACTTCTGATGAACTGAGAGTTGCCGGGGGCACTGAGAGTGAAGTGATTTGCCCATGTTTGTTCAGCCAGAATGTTTCTTAGGAAAGACTTGAACCCAGGTCTCTTTTCACTCAGCCATCTGTCCAGTATGCCTTAGCAGAGTTCATTATTTTTCTTTCTTTTTTTAAAAATTAATTTATTTTTATTTTTAGTTTACAATATTCAGTTCCTCAAGTTTTTGAGTTTAAAATTTTCTTCCCCTTCTCCTCCCCCCTCCCCTCCCAAGACAGCATGAAGTCCAATATAGGTTCTACCTATACCTTCACACTAAACACATTTTCACAGAAGTCAAGTTACAAAGAAGAACTACGACCAATGGAATGAAGCACGAGAAAGAAGAAACAAAACAGAAACAAAAACAAAACCAAAAAGGAGAGCAATAGTTTGCTTCAATCTGCATTCAGACTCAGTAATTCTTTACCTGGATGTAAACCACTTTTTCCATCATGAATCCTTTTTTTTGGAGGGGGGAAGGCCGGGCAATTGGGGTTAAGTGACTTGCCCAAGGTCACACAGCTAGTGTGTCAAGTGTCTGAGGCTGGATTTGAACTCAGGTCCTCCTGATTCCAGGGCCAGAGCTCTACTCACTGTGCCACCAAGCTGCCCCTCCACCACGAGTGTTTTGGAGTTGCTTTAGATCCTTGCATTGCTGAGAAGAGCCAAGTCTATCAAAGTTAAGTCATCAGAGACACCATGTGTCTGTAATCGTATAATGTTCTCCTGGGTCTGCTCCCCTCACTCAGTGTCAGATCATGTAAGTCTTTCCAGGTTATTATGAAGTCTGTCTGCTCCTCATTTCTTATAGCACAATAGAATTCCATTACATTCATATACCACAACTTCTTTAGCCATTCCCCAATTGATGGGCAACCCCTTGATTTCTAATTCTTTGCCACTACAAAAAGAACTGCTATTAATATTTTTGAACATACGGGTCCTTTTCCCACTAGTATGATTTCTTTGGGATACAGCCCTAGAAGTGGCATTGCTGGGTCAAAGGGTATGCACATTTTTATAGCCCTTTGGGCAAAGTTCCAAATTGCTCTCCAGTATGGGTGAATCAGTTCACAACTCCACCAACAATGCATTAGTGTTCCAATTTTCCCACATTCTCTCCAGCATTTATGATTTTCCTGTTTTTGTTATGTTAGCCAATCTGACAGGTGAGATGTGGTACCTAAGAGTTGTTTTCATTTGCATTTCTCTAATCAACAGTAATTTAGAGCATTTTTTTTCATATGACTATAGATATCTTTAATTTCTTCCTCTGAAAAATGCCTGTTCATATCCTTTGACCATTTATCAACTGGGGAATGGCTTGTATTCTTAAAATTAAACTTGGTTGTCTGTATATTTTAGAAATGAGGCCTTCATCAGGAACACTGGTTGTAAAAATTCTTTCCTAATTTTCTGCTTGCCTCCTAATCTTGGTTGTGCTGGCTTTGTTTGTACAAAAACTTTTCAATCTAATGTAATCAAAATTATCCATTTTGCATTTCATAATGCTCTCTATCTCTTGTTTGGTCCTAAATTCTTTCTTTCTATATAAATCTGACAGGTAAACTATTCCTTGCTCTACCAGATGGCTCATAGTATCAGCCTTTATATCAAAATCGTGAACCCATTTTGAATTTATTTTGGTATATGGTGTGAGATATTGGTCTATACCCAGTTTCTGCCATACTATTTTCCAGTTGTCCAAGCAATTTTTGTCAAATAGTTAGTTTTTATCCCAGAAGCTGGAGTCTTTGGGTTTACCAAACAGTAGATTACTATAGTCATTGACTACTGTGTCTTGTGTACCTAACCTATTCCACTGATCCACCACTCCATTTCTTAGCCAGTACCAAGTAGTTCTAATGACTACTACTTTATAATACAGTTTAAGATCTGGTATAGCTAGGCCACCTTCCCTAGCATTCTTTTCGTTAATTCCCTGATATTCTGGACCTTCTGTTCTTCCAGATGAATTTGGTTATTATTTTTTCCTAGCTCTATAAAATAATTTTTTGGTAGTTTGATTGGTATGGAACTAAACAAGTAAATTAATTTAGGTAAAACTGTCATTTTTATTGTATTAGCTTGGCCCAACCACGAGAAACTGATGTTTTTCCAATTATTTAGATCTGACTTTCTTTGCGTGAAAAGTGTTTTGTGATTGCGTTCATATAGTTCCCAGGTTCTCCCAAATATTTATAGGGTCTACAGTTATTTTAAGTGGAATTTTTCTTTCTGTCTTTTGCTGTTGGGTTCTTAGTGGAGTTTAAAGTGAAACTTGATATCAGATTTGGCTTACTCTTTTTCAACCAAATGGGGATGATTTACCTGGAGGGCCTTTTCATGATCTCCACTCTCCAGAAGGTAGAGGAGATGTTTTTGGTTCAAGCTGATTAAATGTTCTCTGGGAATAGGATAGAGGCAGCCCCACTCCTCACACAGCTCGTATTCCTGGTGTGGAAAGAGGAAATGAAACACATGTGCTTTTAATCCAATAAAGCTTTATCACACACACCTAACTCTTGCCTGGATTTTCTACCATACACTTGGCCTGGGTCTAGGGCAGCTCTAAGAAGATTTAGTGAGTAGTAAAGGGGCAGTTACTATAGGACTAAAGCTGAAGAAATCAGGATTGGAGTTGTATGAGGCTAGCATGGTGGTGCCTGTCTGTTGTCCCCATAGCTGGTGGATTGCTTGAGCTCAGTAGTTTTGAGCTGCAGTCAGGATAAAGGCAATTGGGTGCCTGCACTAAATCTGGCATCAATATGATGAGCCACAGGGAGTAAGAGGCCACCAGGCTGCTGAAGGACAGGCAATCCAGCTCAGGTTGGGAAAAAAAAAAGCAGGTTAAAGCTTTTGTACTACACAGCATGGTGGCCATTGCACTTCCATCCTGAGCAAGACAGGGAGACCCCATATCCAAAAACAAAAAAACCCAATGACATAAAAAATTTCATTAAAAAACAAAATATAAGGAATTAGATGCATATGATCAAAATGCTTTCCCATAGATTTAAAATCTCACTTTATCCTTGCAACTCTTACAGGACAGGAGGTACTGTAAGTATCTCACAGAAGCAGAAACAGAGGTGAACAAAGGCTGAGACTTGGTCATAGCCTTATAGCCAGTAATAAAGCCAGGTTTAGAACTCAAACTTCCTGGTGCCTTTCCCAATACTCTCTCCAATCATGAGAACAGTGGCACTCGGTGCAAAGTTTGTCTCCAGCTAGTACACTAGCTGACTTCCCAGAAAGATGAGAGAAAAGAAGGGGCTCTTTATTTGTTCTAAGTATTGTAACATCCTTATTCTTAGTGCTAGAACACCTAGTGAGCAGCTAGGTGGAGCAGTAGATAGAGGGTCAGGCCTGAAGTCTGAAAGATTCACTCATCTAACTGAGCTCAAATCTGGCCTCACACACTTTCTAGCTCTGGGACCCTGGCCAAGTCACTTAGCCCCGTTTGCCTCAGTTCCTCATCTGTAAAACCAGCTGGAAAAGGTGATGGCAAATCATAATAGTATCTTTGCTAAGAAAACTCCAAAGGAGATCTTGAATGGTCAGACTTACTAAAACAACTGAATAACAAAGAACACCTACAAGAACTTGAGAGTAGCCTCAGACTATTGCCTGGATGGGAAGTCACCAGGTTACAGGCCATAATTAAAGAGGCCAGGCCAAGGGCATATGTGGGGAAAATGCCAGATTAGGAATTGTGAGATAACCTCTGACCCTGCCTTGCTGTGTGAGCTCATTTAGACTCAATGAGCCTTAGTTTCCTCATCTGCAAAATCGGGATCACAGCACCTCCTCACAGGGCTGCACTGAGGACCAAAGGAGACCATGCAACTTACAAACCCTAACATTCCCAGTCTAGCTACTCTCATTAGCCATGATATCTTCTAAAGACCTGGATAAGATCAAGGCCGGGCAAGGAAGGCCCTTCAGTCAGACTCAATCTCCCTTTATTTACCATGAGAGAAGTTCACTGGTTCTCATCTCACCTCTCCTCCAAGGCAAACTGACAAAGTTCAAATAAAGGAGAAAAATGAATGGGTCCCTGGGTCCTGGGTCCTCACTATTACTAGGTTTTTTTTTGGTAGTCGGTAAAAGGATTGAAGCTAATGATCAAGGAGATCTTTTGCTTCACCTGAGAGCTCCCCAGACCAAGGAAGATGGAGACCCACACTACTCAAACATACTGAAGAGGGACAGCTTTCTGAGACTGGGAAGAGGGAGGGGATAGTTTGGGAAGACTGAACCTTTGCCTCTAGAATCAGGTCCATGACCACTGGTGGGTTGTCAGCACAACACCTCTTCAATGTCTGCCAGTCAGACCACATTGCAGTGGACTGCAAATCCAGAATCTAAGGGAAGATAAGGAAAAACACTAAAAAACACATGGCAGGTTTTTGATCCGTAAGTAAGTCCCTTGACTGTTCTGGAAATGAGCTATCGAGAGATCCAGAAACATTTGCCAGCAAAAAGGAGGAGGAATCAGATAGCAAACAGATTGAAAAGGTAAAAGCTTTGAAAGATCTGAGAGGACAGTAGATTCAGACCTTCTTCTCACCTTCCCTATTTTGGAAGAGGAAAAAGAAAGCAGAAGCTTGGGCACAGGGAGAATGGAGGAGAAAAAGAGGGTGTAATTCACTGGTTGTGAGAACTCCTACAGGCCATGGCTCCATCTGAGAATTATTAACTTTACAAGCCCCTTCATTTCAGGGTTGAATTTAGGTCCCTGCTGGCAAAACACCGGAGAGGAGTGAGAAAAGCCTTTGTGAGCTGACATCTTGAGTTCTCCAAGCAGAATTCTGGACTCCATTTTCATTCCAATTAGGGATTTTCCTAAGAGTCCTGTAATCCCACAGATGGGATAAAATGCCACAATAAACTTTTTTTTTTACATGTTATTTATATGCATTCTTTAAAAATCAGCTTTCAGGTACTTCTCAATCTTGAATATAAGATATATCCAAGAACCGCATGTTCTTAAAAATGTCATAATCGTTTCACACTGGATTTTGAAATTAAGCTAAAACAATTTTAACAAGTATATAATCTTCTCTGCACATAATATAAATGGAACCTAAATGTTCTCTATGTTTGTTTGATGTGTACTAAACCATGAAATTGTAGTTATAAGTGATCCTTGTATAAATAAAACAAACACAAAGTATGAAGAGCTTAACAGATAGCAAAGGCAAATCTGCCCCAAAGTCCTTACCATCCTCACTTAAATAGTCAACTCATAGATAGGTTAAACAGTCTATTAACTTTGTGACTGATGGTGGTTTTACCTTCTGGTAAACTTGGAGCTCCTTCAGCTTTTTACGCAGCTCTGATAGCAATCCTTCTGGGACAGCTGGTTCAGAAATGCAAAAGGCCAAAATTTCTAGGCAAGGCTCCAGGGGCCACCTCTCCACAGACCAAAGGGCCATTTGGCTTCTCAGAATTGCATCCTCTACAGAAAACAAGTGCTGCCAGCCATCTTTATCTAGGAGGAAAACAGAAATCACTGCAGTCAGTGAGCAGAGCGCTGAAGAAAGGTTAACTCAGAGTCATGAAACAGCAAGTCGGAAGATTCATAAGTTACCTGCTCTAAATTTAGCTCTATCACTTATGACAATGGCAACCTTCTTCCTTTCTGGCCCTTCCCTCCAACCAACATTCAAGGACACACGCTTATCTAATATCCAAGTGGAGATAATATGGACCCAAATCACAGGACATACATAATGCAAGTGGTAAGCCCTCAAAGGTCTTCCATTCTCTACACAGAGGGCTGTTTCAGGAATATGTGATCAACAGGGGTATTAGGAGCATTCTCTGCCATCTCCACCCCTGTGACATCCAACACAGCATCACCATAATTGAGAAAATTCTGAGTATCTGTTCCAATTCTGTTCTTTGCCAACACCATTAACATTAGCAAACCACAAGCAAACATTTCCCTGTCCAATTTCACAAATGTGACAAACCACAGGAACCAAATTTTCCAAAGGTGGGGACAAAATCTACTAGCTCTAACTTCTCCTGTGAAGTATATTTCCCTCCTTCCAAGATCAACCTTTGTGTTTCTCAAAGTATCTACAATCCCACTTACCATTCACTGTGGCACAGCTCAGAACCACATCCTTTATACTGCTCAACTCCTCCATGTCTTGTCCATACAAGTCCATGAGTTGAAGGGCCCGGGCCCAACTATTAGCTATTAGTGCTTCCTCAAAGGCCTTTGTCAGCACATCCACAGCAACAGGAGAGTGTAAACCCAGGAGAACAGTAGAGAGACAAGGCTGGCCACACAACCCCCCTGACAAGCTCTGCTCCTCCTCACGGGTACCCCGGAGAGGCTCCCAGGCAGCTGTGAGGAAGGTTTCTAACATAGGGACCTGATCCAGGAGGCTCTCACATTCCCGGGCTATCTGTTCTGGGGCCAAAGGAGCCTCTCTCCTGCCACACAGTTCCTTCCATGATAGACTGGGCTTGGAGACTTGTGAGCCCAGGGTAGCCCCTAGGCATGCCAGAGTTGTCAGTAACTTTGAGTGGGACTTGAGGAACGCTAAGGCAGAAGCAGTGAGGGCAGGAGTTGGTGAGTCACTTGAAAAGGAAGGAGAAGGTGGATCCAACATAGGTTTCTCTTTTGATTCTGCTGGGGTAAGACTAGGGAGTGGAATGTCAGTCAGGTAACGGGAGGTATGGAACTGTGCTAATACACCCAAATGGGTCAGAAGGGACCAAGTCTGTTGGCTCTGCCGAGGAGGACAAAGGGTAAGGCGCTCACAGCAGCAGCTGATGATAATCTGTGGCACATTCAGGCTGAGTTCCTCTTGGGCCAGAAGAGATGCCAGCCTGTACAAAAAGGAGTAAGGGAGAGTAAAACTTGAAAACTCAGTTATTTTGGTACAGGTAAAGGGAGGAAGGAAACAGAAATCATGATCATTAAAGTTATTACTTTAATGCAAATGGAAAATGCAAGTGGAAGGGGAGAATTAGTTTGGTAATGAAATCTTAGTTCTAATTCCCTGCATGACTCCAATTTCCATCTATTAAGAGCTTCTCTGATGGAGCAGAAATCAAAGGGTCTGTGTAGAAAAACAGATCAAAGCACCCACCTGTCTGGGGGAATCTGTCTTTCAAGAAGGAGGTGGGACATGAGTTGGGAAGGGCTTTGATGCAGAATAACGAAAGGGTTCCCCACTTTCACCTTCACTGCATGATCTGTAAACAGTGGAGGGAAAAGGAAAAACAATGCAATTGTCTGGATCAGCAGAAAGACATAGGCTTCTTGGAGGCATCAAGGAATATGTGTGGAATGAAGCTGAAGAATGTGCTAGAAGCACACTTAAATTCATCTCCTCATTCTCACTCGCCAGTGGCATTGTCTACATACTTCTGATTTCAAGTTCACCTTCTCCCTACCAATCCTGGTCTATGCATGATCGATGGTCATCACAAAAGGAAATGGAATCTACAGGGAACTGATTTGATACTTCTCATGCAGAACCATTTGTAAATGAAAGACAGACCACCTTTCTTTTTGGAAGCATGAATCCTACTTCCTGGATACCTAGCCAAACACTCATTCTGGGAACTCAAAGTCACACATCTGTACTGAATGTCTTTGAGGTCATGTTTAGGGCACCTGCCTAGGGTTCTCTCTAGGTTCAAAACCCTTTCAAACGATCAGGGCCCCTTGCTATAATAAACCCCTTTCCTCGAGAGCAGGAACTTGCCTAAATCTGCTACTTACCAGGCTCAGAACTCAGGCTTCGAAGGAGCACAGAAGCCATGGTATTTGAATAAGTGAAGAAGGCACCCACGTAGTCAGCCGGCCCACTGTCTACTGGGATCTGGGTGCTTAGGTTCTTTGTGAGAAGATGTGTCTGGATCTGCACAGGGTGGGCTCCTGTTTCAGGGAGCTTGTGAGATGCCTGCGCCACCAGCGAAGACAATGGGTTGCCCTTAGGTTCTGAGGAAAATAAGAGAAGCAATAAACTGTACTTTTTGATGAAATTCTATTACAACCCATGAATTATGGTTCTCTGGCGTTACATCTGGCTTCTGTTTGTAGTCTAAACTATTTGCTCATAAGATAAGGATAAAAAAGATTTCTCCATATTTCAACCTACTCAATCATTTCTCAGTGTGAGGGATCTAAGATTTTATTCCTGACTTAAAATGAGAAAAAGCTTGCGTCTGCAGGAATCAGGCAACGTTCAACCTTTGATCCAAGATCACTGCATGTAGAACACCTTAATTAGTGGCATGGAAATACTCAGGTGAAGGGCATCAAGATTCATTGAACACTTCTGGGTACAAGAATATGTAATTGGGGGTGATCACCACATGTTACCTTGAAGAGCTTAATCACTCGCCTTACAGACAGGAAAACAAATACACAAGTATATGATATAGATCACCTGGGCAAGTCTGGTAGAGCCAGGTATAAACTGTATAATTTAATTCCTTATATGACCAAACTCATCAATTTTGTCTTCACTGATTCTATTTCATGAATAAAAATGACCTTCTACTCCACAGTTTAAACAAATACATTATTTTTCTTTCAATTCTTTTATGATTGTTAAAAATATCTAGATCACAAGTATTAATACATTACTGTTGTAGTATATAGTATGGATTGTGGATTCAATCTGTTTTTTTGTTTACAGCTATCGTTTTCTCAGCAGATTCTATTCCTCTGAGTTTGAGTGTAGGTTTATCAAACACAAATCTTTTATATGCATTTGGTTCTATTGATCATAATTCAACTCAATCCAACAATCATTAAGTAACTTCCATAGTCTCGGCCTTCAAGGTTAGCTTATAGCCTGTTAATGGGGATATATCACGTACACGTATCAGTAAAGGTTTCAAGGGAAGGTCACATTTGTTTGAATGCAGCCTCAGAAGATGGACCAATGCAAAGATTATCCCCTACTGCTAGGATACAAAGGTACAGAACTGGGACGTAGCATTCTGAATTAGGGGAATGGGTTATTGGCAGTTAGTCAGAATGCAGAACATGTGAAGGAAAGTATTAGGCAATGATTCTGCATAGATGGGTTGGAGCCGGATTGTGGATGGCTTGAAATGCTGGACAAAGGACTTTGTATTTTATTCTGAGATAACAAGGAATCACAGAAGATTTTTGAGCAGAAGAATAACATGGTCAGATCTGTGCCTTTGGGAAATTATTTTGGTACTTACCGAAGGATGGATTAGATATAGGAGAGGGATATTTGAGGCATAGAGAACAATAAGGAGGCTATTACAATATTCCAGGTAAGAGGTGATATGGGCATAAACTAGGGTAGTAACCATGTGGGTGGGAAGAAGGGGAAAGACACTGTGGAGTGAGGGGAAGAGGGAAGAAGTCAGTATGATTGTGAGCTTTTGAACCTGGGTGAATATGAGAATGATGGTGCCCTCAACAAAAATAGGGATGTCTGGAGAAAGGATGGGTGATGAGTTCTGTTTTGGACATTTGTGTCATCATGTCCAGTATGCTGGTGATGATGTGGGTTGGAGATGAAAAGAGATAAGGCTGGATATATGGATTTGGGAGTCAAACAAAAAATGAAGATAACTGAACCCATGTGAATAGATGAGACTACTGAAGAAAAGAGTGTAAAGGGTGATGAGGGCCCACATCAGAGCCTTGCATAGAAACGGAAGTGAGAGTTCCAGAACCTCAGAAATCACATGATCCAACCCATAACTGAATAAGAATCTCTTTACAACACACTCAACAAGCAGTCATCTAGTCTGAACACTTTCAGTGAACCTGAAGTCACCCAATCCACCTTTGATCAGATCTAGTTTCTCCTGACATCAAGCCTAAAGCTGCCTCTTTGAATCTTCCACACTCTGCTCCTAATTCTATCTTTTGAGTCTAAGTAGAAAAAGGCAGCTGGAGGTTCTGTGGATGGAGCTCTGAGCCTGGAGTCAGGAAGACCTGAGAGTTCACATCGAGCCTTGGGCACTTACTAGATGTGTGACTCTGGGCAAGTCACTTAACTTTTGCCTCAGTTTCTTTATCTGTGAAATGGGGATAATCATAGCACCTACCTTATAAGGTTGCTGTGAGTATCAAATGATATAAAGTTTGTAAAGCACTTAGCACAACTCTTCCATGTAACAGCCTTTCAGGCTAAACAGCCCCAGTTCTTTCTACTCATCCTCAGATGGCATGATCTTGAGGCCCTTTACCATCCTAGCAGCCAACCTCTAAACACCTGCCACATGATCAGTGTGCATTCTGAAGCGTAGCACATAGGAGGGAATCTACTCAAGATGTGATCCAACCAAAGCAGAGGACAGAAGGATGATTACACTCTGAGCTTTGGACCCTGTGCCCTTTTAATGAAGGCTAATCTACACTAACATTCTTGGCTGCCCAGTCATCCCGATGACTCCTAGTGAACCTGAAGTTCACTAAAATCTTCACATCTTTTCCAGATGGACCAATTCTCCCCTCATCTTATGCTTATGAAATAAACCTGACTTTTTTGAACCCAAGTATGAAACTACAACTATCTCTACTAAATACCACCCTTTCAGATTCAGCCACATGCTCTAGCCCAGGGTGGGGAACCTTCAGCCTCAAGACCACATGTAGACTTCTAGATCCTTGGGTGTGGCCTTTTGAATGAGTCCAAGTTTTACAGAACAAATCCTTTTATTAAGGGGATTTGTTCTGGAAAGTTTGGATTCAGGGAAAGGGCTGTACTTGAGGGCCTAGAGGGCCACATGTCCCCTTGAGGCTGCAGGTTCCCCATCCCTGCTCTGGCCAGTGAGATCTTTTGGAATTTTGCTCTTTCATCCCACATATTAGCCATTCCTTCCAGCTTTGTGTCATCCACAAATTTGATTAAAAACAAAAAACTATCTGTGGCTTCTGATTGGAAAGGATGGAAGGCGGAATAAATAGCTCCCCAAACCTTCATTTTTTAAAAATTTTTTTAAACTTTTTTTATTTTTTGGAGAGGGGAAGGCAAGGCAAGTGGGATTAAGTAATTTGCCCAACGTCACACAGCTAGCGTGTCAAGTGTCTGAGGCCGGATTTGAACTCAGGTCCTCCTGACTCCAGGGCCGGTGCTCTACTTACTGCGCCACCTAGCTGCCCCCCCAAACCTTCATTTAAAGAGAGCTCCCAGCCCAGTTCGTAAGCTCTGCACTCCCTGGACTAGACTCTACCAAGTCCCTTTGTCAGGTGGGTTCCTCCTCCCACTCACTCCTGCTTTTCAGCTTCATTTTGTGTGATATCTTCATTGTTAAACTGTAAGCTATGTGAGGACAGGGAATATTTTCAAAATATATATTTATTTGTGTCCCCAGCACTTAGCACAGTGCTTGGAACATAGTAGGCACTTAATAAATATTTACTGACTGACTGATAAAACCATAGTTTTCTGGGTTCCTCCACTGGAGACTTCTCCTTACTAGATGACATCGAATCATTAATACCTACTGTTTTAACCTGGCCATTCAATCAGTTCAGAATTTATCAATTCATATTATGATCTAGGCCACATCCCTCCATCTCAGCCACAAGAACAATATGAGAGATTTCATCAGATGCTTTGCTAAGATCTTGAGAGGTTAGAATAATCAAATGAATTTAGTAAGAGGAAGTTTGTAAGAGAGATAAATGTAATACCTACACTGTTTCAAATATCAACTCTGCAAACAGAGGATAGTAATTAAAAATACCCATTAAAAAAAGGTCTAGGTATTTTAGTGGCCTGCAAAGTCAGTGAGGTAACAGGATGATGAAGCAGATGAAATAACTAAAGTTATGCCTTAGACTGCATTAGAAGAAGGCCACAGTCAGGTCGCATTTTGCTATTACTGGAGGAAATTGTGGGTATTTTGTTCAGTTTTGAGCATCACATTTTGGAAGGACACTGACAAGATAGAGAGCATCCAGATGACAGTGATCAGGGTGCAGAGGAGAGAGGACCATGAGATCTTGACATACAATGACCAGCTGCAGGAACTGAAGATGTTTAGCTTGATGAGAAGACCCAGGGGGACATAATAGCTGTCCTTCAACTATCTGAAGAATTGTCATTCAGCAGAAGGCAAAAATTAACAGAGCTAATATTTGTAAAAAGTTCCTGGCACACAATAGGTGCTATATAAAAGCTTATTATCTTCCCCTTTTTTTCTAGTCGTCTTCTTGTCCCCACAAGGCAAAAACAGGAACAAGGGATAGAAGGAAAAAAGTGGTAAATGGGAGGTGAAATGTGCCTCAAACCTGGGCTGTCCAAAAGTGGAATGGGCTCCCCTTGACTAGAGTTCCTCATGCAAAGGCAAAGAATGACTACTTACTGGGGACAGTGTCAAATGAATGATGCCTGTGCAGGTAAGTATAGATCAGGTTAGACGGCAGGTGGGATCTCTCCCATTGCTGGAGTTCTGAGTCTTGGGCCTCTGTCCTAAACGCCCAACCTGCCACTCCTCTCTAATTCCCAGCTCTGTTTTTTCCCTACTTGAGCATTTGTTCCTTCTTTCCTATCTGCAGTCTTTAGGAGGTAGAGAAAGGTGTGGCTGACCTGGAAGCTGCAGTTCTTCCATCAGTGTCTGAACAATTTGCTCTCGCTGCTGGCAGAGGGTGGCTTGGTTCGACACACAGTCCTCTGTCAGGCTGGGGAAGCACATCTGAAGGAGCTCTCTAACACTGTACCGAGGGTGACTACTTGTTTTTTCTTCTGCATTGTCTATGGAAAGCAAATGAGAGTCAGGTGGAAGAGACAGCCTAATGACAAACTCTTAATGCATCAATCCCCGAGAGAAAGGAGGAAAAGCAACTGACCAGATTTAGTTTGTCCTGCAGGCACAAAAGGGTAGTTGAGAAGTTTACCAATTTGCTGAAGAACAACTGGAAAGCCTCTAATGCCATCAGAATTCAGGAGAACATAATCAAGCTTTCGACCTGGAAGCAGATGAAGGGGAGGGAACATGGTGAGGTTAGGTGCTTCTAGAAATTAAAATTTCAATGCTACATCCCTGTTATATTTATTTTTTGATTTTCTCTCCTTCTGGGGAGATGAGGCTATACATCATTTCCTCTTTCTTTGCTGTGGGACCTCAACTGCTGGTAGCTATAAAAACCTTCCCCATGTGGCCCACAATGACAACAATCCTGGTTTTGTGCCTACAGCCCAGCAATGACAGGCAGCAGTAGACCTGGAAACCTTCCGCATTCCTCCGAATTGTGGCCACTAGTTACTGTGGTACTCTGCCATCAGCAGCAATCCTGAGGGGTTTGTTGGGCTTGAATATAAATCCTTATGCTGGTATGTCTCATCTCTTCTGTATTCCTACCATCATACCTGGCACACTACTAGGGATGTAACAGATGCTCAACAAATGACTGACAGATACAAGGCTATTGTTGCTAAAAACTGCTGCAGCCTAGACAGAGCTCACACAATTTTACTTCCCCTTTACAAAATAAAATACCAGTAGCCTAGGAGGGTGGCTGGTAGGGAGAAGTATCTATTTAATGTAGTAGTAATAGTGATAAAATGAACAATTCTCAACAAAACAAAATGAAATGAAAACCAAACAGTATTTTAACCAAAAGGCCAGAAATGATTCTGTAGACAAGAAGGGACTGTTCTGCTTCTAGGGAGCAGTTGTTCACTTCACAACTCATTTCCATTCCCCTGACTCTGCATCTCTGAGGGTGAACAACTTATTTTCAGGAGTCAGGGTTCTAACAACATGTGGAACATATTGATGAAATGGGTTTGGCTGGATTAGGGCTTAGTTTAGTTGTCTTCTATCCTCAAGCTCTCTAATCCTTCATTAGTTCACCTTGGAGCATCACTCCCTCTCAATTTCCTTTCCTTCCAACCTTCAAGTTCAAAATCTTTTCATTAATAGAAATCTAATAAAATTTAACGCAATGTCTGACCACTATCTTTTCTCTTGGAAAAAAACCATTTCTTTCAGAAAATCTTTCCTAAATTAGGGAGGATTCTACAAAGGTGATTAAGAACTCCACTTGTTTAGAATCACATAAATGAATGTGTTTATTTAGACATTAGGTTTTTCAAGGCCATTCATAACTATACAATTAGTTTGGACTACACAGTAGCAAGAAGGGGACTGAGGGGCAATTCTTTTTCCCTCCTGCTTTCAAAAAATCCCATTTTTCTCCCTATGGAACAGAGGAGAGGAAATTTATCTCACTCGCAGCCAAAGGGACAAAGTACAAAGCATCCTCACCTCGGCTCTCGAGGCTGCTGTGCAGACGTCGCTCAGCTGTTTCCAGAAGCTGCTTGCAAGTTTTCCACAGTTGGCACTGGGTGCAGGCTAGGTCAAATGCAGCCATAGCTGGGGGGCTGAGGTCTTCCAGAATGTCCCTCAAGGGAGCAGTGGGTTCCATTTGCGTGCTGCTTATCCAGAAGTCCTCCTGAAGGATGGGGATGGGGTCTCTAGAGATGCTAAGCAGTTTGTCAGTCACATCAGAAATAGAGTAAAATACCATACCTGGAAAAGGAGCAGTAAAATAAAAAATATAGGACATTGAAATGAGCACCATTAACCAATTCCATTTGGTAAGCACCTACTATGGGTGAGGCACCACGATAAGGATACAAAGACAAAAAAGGAACAGCTCTTGTCTTTAAATAGCTCACATTCCACTGCAGAGAAACAACATGTACAAATGTAAGAACATACAGATATTAAGTATAAGGTAGTTTTCTTCTCTGAGGGAAAGGCGCTAAGAGTTGGGGAGGGGGAGACGAAGAAGGTAGGAGATTGTGCTTGAGCTGAACCTGGAAAGGAGCTGGGGATTCTAAAAGGCAGAGGTGAGAAGGGAGAGCACTCCAGGCACAAGGACATACTCCCACCATAACAAAACCCAGCTATACAAAGGCAGGGAGACAACTGTTGAAATATCGTGTGGGAGGAACAGCAAGGAGGACAGTGTGTGCAGCTAAGGTATGTTAATGTCAGGTTACGAAGTCAAGGGTAAGAGGTGCCTAATTTCCCAGAAAGCAAGTGACAGGGTCAGACCTGTGGCTTAGGGCTAAGGCTCTGGCGGCTGGGGGAGGGGACGGCAGTAAGGGGTGGGGGGCAGACCTGAGGCAGGCCGACCAATGCGGAGGCTACTGCAACAGTTCAGGTCAGATGTAGCAAACACCATGCAGTCAGCAACACTCCTGAGTGCAGCCCAACCAAATGGGAAATATTTAACAAAATAAATTAAGGTAAAATAGGACACAGATGTTAATGTGTGACTTTCTAACTCGATGTGTGGACCTCATGTAGGGTTTAGCTGCCTCATTCTACCAATGGTCTAGGTGAGAGACCATAAGGGCCCGAGCTAGGGCGGTGGCCATACATATGAGTGGGAGAGATGTGATGATTACACTGTTGTCATTACTGTTATCAACAAAGTTATCATCAAACTGGCAGGGCATTCTTTGCAGGTTAGTAGATAAACACATCTCATCCATCGGTGTGAAGAAAAAGTAAGGCACCATGGTTATAATTAAGGCAGACCAAGAGAAATCCTTAAAAGAGGTCAAGAAGAGCTGTATTTCCATATGGGATCTAAAAAAGAAATCAATCCATCAGCCAACGAACACATTAGGAGTGTACTATGTGCCAGGAACTGTGCTAAGCTCTGGGGGATACAAAGAAGAGCACAAACTGCTAAAACAGACCCTGCCCTTGAAGAAGGGGAGGCAGTATATAAATAAATAGGCACACCCATGATACACAGAGCAGGAAGGTAACTTCAGAGGTAATGACCATGTTGGTAGGCAACAGGGAAAGAACCACCGGATCGGAAGAAATTAAAGATTATTGAGAGAGTGGGGAAGATGTCGTAGGCATCCTGTGCTGGAGAAGGCCAGAGGGATGTGTATACAGGGGTTGGCCCATGAAAGGAGAAGGGCAACCCCTCCTTGTCAAGTCAAATAAAGATACTCTTGTAATTGGGGACTCTACTTCTACTAGACTGAACACCGATAGGTGTGAGTAGGTATTAAAAAAAAAGATGTGTGTGAAGAAATAGGGGAACAGGGGACCTGTTCAAGAAGCAATTAAAAGAGGGTCTTTTTTACACTGGAGCCCAGGTTGGAGGAGACAGCTCACTCTCAGTGGGTGGCACCAGCACTTGATAATACTCTCTTCTCTAACAGCTAAACAAAATGACATTCTTTATAAAGCCTGAACAACTATGTTGAGAAAGAAGCAAAACACTCAGGCATATACAGAAGTACTGGGACTTATGCCAACAAAATGGAGAAGGAGGATAAAAGGGTTTCTCTTTTAAGTTTAGACACAGTAAATAAGCTTAAGGGAGTGTCTAAAATGGTAGGTATTTGAAATATATTATAGGGGAGATGGAACAGATCTCAATTCCATAGTTCTCCTCTTCCCCAAGAATGATATTATCTAGGGGTCCATGAATTTGTTTAATATTTTGATAACTATATTTCAACACAATTGGTTTCTGTTGTAATACCATGTATCTTATTTATGCATTTAAAAACATTCTTATCTTTCGCAACATGACAAATGTGGAAATATGTTTATGTGATTGCACATGTATAACCTTTATCATATTGCTGGCCTACTTGGGGAGGGGAGACGGGAGGGAGAAAAAAATATGGAACTCAATTTTATAAACAGTGAATGATAAAAACTATATATACAATTGGAAAAAATAAAATACTATTAAAAAAACCCATTCTCCTGAGAAGAGGTCCATAAGCTTCATTAGACTGCCAAAGTGGTTCATGTTCTTGAGGTTTTTTTCTCACTACCAGTAGCATGCAACATTTGCTACTAAACAGAAAAAGGATATCCTCACCTGCTGCAGCAGCACTGCCAATGGCCTGTAGGGTTGATCGACCACTGCTGGTTCGTCGAACAGTGGTACTGCCCCCATCTGAGATCGTGTTTTCAATCTTGTGCTCTACTTGGGCCAACTCTTGGATCACTTCTTGGTAGCGCTCCATAAACATGAGCTCACCACAGCTGGGGGAGGACTTTAGGTCAAACATGAACACCACCTGTCACAGGGGGATAAGGGGATGGATTATTTCTATGGCTGCACTCAGAAAATTCATAAATTTCTACGGAATTTAGATCAATTGTCATGACAATCGTCTGACAGATCAGGTCCTTGAGGTCTGGGCAGCCCTGGATGTAAGAGCAGATCAGAGAGTGTTGCAGCGTCATGGAGGACTAAGAAGAAACAGGCTTGAGTCCTGTCTCTGATCCTTACCACCTGTTTGACACTAACTTTGTGACCATAGGCAAGTCATTTAAGGTTGAATGAGCTTCAGTTTCTTTATCTGCAAAATGGAGATAAAAATATTTCCACTAACTCACATGGACACCTTTTTATTAAGAAAAATGCTTTGTAAACTATAAAGTGAGACACAAAAGGGAGCTGTTATGATTGGAATGCAAAGGGAAGGAAGGGTAGCTGAAACATATTCAAGGGGAAAGGGACATGGGACTTCCAGTGGGTGGTAGGGAAGCTATCTGGATTAGGATTATTGTTAATGTTATTAGAGATGGGATATAAAAGCAAGAAGATAAAGGAGCATAAAGATGGCTCCTATCATCTGGGATTTTTCCCACTGGTATTACTATTAGATGGATAGTTGGCAATGCTTTATAGCCTCTGAACAACTAAACTGCTGCCTAAACTGAAGGAAGTAAAATGCTCACCCACACGCTAAAGATAAGAAGACAACACTGCATGTCATTATAGAAGCTACAACTCAACCTGTTTAAACAAGAGGCTGACTTTGGAAAATAAGTAGACAAAAGTAAAAAGATCGATTCTGACTATATCATTTTAGTTGTCATGGCACACTGGACAGAGGACCAACCTCACAGTCAGGAACAGTGGAAGTAAGTTAAGCTTCTAAGCAGTTTTTGTAACAAAAAAGCTAAAAAGAACCTTGAAACTAGCAGCCAGAAAACCCAATTTCCTTTCAAAATAGATAGATGGCAGCCCAGAACAGCAATTTAGAGTATAAGCTCATTTACAGTAGTATCACCCCAAAAACCAACAAAGTAGGGGAAAACATGAGTCTGCCAAGAGCTTGGTATAAGAGCCAACTAAATCCCATTATTCTGTGAGCCATCTGGTGGGAAAAACTGAAGGACAAAACCAAACAAACTCATATTGGAACAGATCTCTTAACCTTCCTGTCATGATTTATTCACAATGATAAGAGAACTACCACATTCGTATACTAGGTGGTGTATTTGCATTTGTATCTGTATATTAGGTAGTGACCTAATGTGCTAGGTGCGGGACTTAGGAAAATAAAGTCAGCAGCAGTGGCTGGACCCATCTTTGTACCTACAGTAGTACTTGGCAGATAGGGCACTCTTGATAATTGCTTACTGACATTATTTTGATTTTTGCCTAGTACAAGAACAGCAGAAGGGAACACACAAGACAAGCTTTGCACAGATGACTTTCTACAGAACACATCTTAAAAGTAATGCAAGTGACAGAGAATGTAAAGATATTTGTTGATTTAAAAAAAGTATTTGATTTGGTGGAAAAAAATTCATCCTTAAAAGTTCTCTGCAAACAAGGTATCTCCCACATATGTTAAACTTATACAGAACTCCACAAACATGACTGCAGAGCTAAATTTGCTCTATGATTCTCTGAATACTGATACAAAGAGGGATAAAAATCAGGGATATAGAAGATACCCTCTGGTTTTCACCACTGTCATAGTAGAATGTCTTATGCAGAGTCTAAGCTGGATTCCAAATGAATGCTAAGTTTCTCCACAGTGCTATCTCCTCCTTCTCTGACTCCATATTCAAAAAATGATCTTTTCATCTTAGTTTGCTTTTTCAAACTGGCTCTCCTACTAAGTAATAGATGTGCCCTTTGGCTGACACAATAATCTTGCATTTGTACATTTCTTTATAGTTCTCATAGCGTTTTCAATAGGGCCAAGATATGCGATTTGTGTCAGCCTTTGCATCATAGAACTTAGTACTGAGAAGGACCTTAGGGAATCATTCAGTCCAGGGGTCAGAAAACTCTCTGGCCAACAGCCTGTGAGCCAAATGGTTTATACATTTTTAAATAAAATTTTATTATATTTAAATTATTTCTACATTTTAAAATAAAGTTTTATTTTAATAAATGTAAAAAATTTAATGTAAAAACTATTCTTAACTCTGGACCTTATAATAAACAGGTGTTGCCCCTGGGCAGTAGTTTCTGACTCCTGATGTAGTCTCATTTTAGGCTCAGAAAAACAGAGTTGACCCATGTGGTAGTAGTAATAAGTAGTAGAAGCTAGATTTAAATCTATTTCCTCTGACTCCAAATCCTGTGAACCTTCCATCATATCCTTTGTACCCTGAAAACCTCAGCATTTGCATGCAATTTGACATCACAAAAAACCTGCATGGTATTAGACATATGCTCCTTGTTGCATATTCTGTGTGCTCTGGCCTAGGAGGCTACCTACTTTATATAGTTCTGGTCAAGCTCTGGCCTTCCCATATATATGACCATATGATAATCATGATGATTCATGAGTTAGGCAGGGTAAAAGCCATGTCACCTCTGTAGAAAGGAGGCACTAAAATACTTTTTAAAGATCACAAGAGCAAATTGAGGTATTTTCATTCTTGGGCTAGTGCTCCATCACACAGCTATAGAAATACTCTGGTCACTTGAAGGTTATAGTGCTCTTTGCTTCAAAAACAAATAAAACAAAATTGGTATTTTGGTAGATCAGGTTTTTTGTGAACTGAAGCCATTTTGGGGGGTCTGATTACCCCTTGAAATAGTTTGAGAAGGCTGGAAAGCCTGGAATTTAAACTGTGGCACGCCACCTTTCAAAGGAGCAGTCACTTTTTGAGTACTGAACTGAAAACAGCCTTTCAGGCCTTTTGTTTGCCCAAAGAAACAGCCTAGATCAAAGCTGTTGCCACTGGGGGGTGGGGGCAGTGAGTTCCTCTCTCTTACCTGATGTGCTTCCACAAAGTTCTCTCGGAGAATACAAGATGCAAGAAGTGACTCGGGCTGAGATAGCATCATAGGAATAAGTAGGTTTTGCGGTTGGGGTTGTAGCTGGACCTCTAGCTCACTGCGCCC
Organism: Trichosurus vulpecula; assembly: GCF_011100635.1. NCBI lineage: Eukaryota > Metazoa > Chordata > Mammalia > Diprotodontia > Phalangeridae > Trichosurus > Trichosurus vulpecula. The sequence continues at coordinate 226,156,356 of NC_050580.1, forward strand.
GGACATAGTACTCAGACTTCCCTCTATATGGAACACAGGATAAGGGGAAAATAAGGGGAGCACATGGCTTGCATTGCAAAGTCTTCAAATCACTTTCATCAGAGTACCCCATGGAGAAACCTGGAGATAGGACCTGACCTCTCCTCCAGAGGAAGGACTATCTCCACATCTAGATTCATTTAGCAAGTGACACGTACTAACAAACCTCTGTTTATCTTGATTGAAGGTGAGCAGGCCTGACGGAAGCCTCTGAAAGGCTTTCTATAGAGCTAGTCCTCACTTTTCCCTCTTACTCTGCCTAGAACACGGTAAGCATTATCTCATAGTTCTCAAGCCAGTATTCACATGGAGTCAGGCTGTGGGACCCCAGTTCTTTCATCACAATGAAGGAATACTCTCTCCCAGGACAAAGGTGGGGAACAGGACCCGCCCGATCAATACCTGAGGTGCTCGTGCTTAGTTCACTACTTGTACTTTCTAGTGATAGGCTGGAGACTCTGTCCCGGCCATCTAAAGGCATTAGAAAGAAGAGAAAAAAAAATCTACCATCAATTTCTTGTAGCATAGGAAATGTTAAGTCCTCTCATTAATAGCAACTTGTGAAGTCTGAGAGTGGAATGCATCCATACAGCAGGCAACTGCTGCCACACATACACACACACACACACACACACACACACATGCATACACACGTAAAAGCGAGCATCCATACAGCAATACTGGCTTTAGCAAGTATCAGAGAGAAAGGAGCTCAGAGGCAGCTGGTCCAACTAGTCACCTCTACAACAGGAGCCTTACTCCCTCTTTCAGGCAATAGATGATATCACATGTATTGGAGAAAATTACAAGACTCCATCAAGCACAGACGTGAATGCATCAGGCTATGTAAGACAAGCTTCTCTGCATCACTTTCCATGACCTGCTTCTTTCTAGATAAGATGCCCTGTGGCTACCGGTTCATTATCTGATGGGCTTGGTCAGTGCTGATCCCTGTCCTAGACAAGGGGTCCACACTGCCCTCTAGCTCCTCTTTCATCCACTGGTGAGCATGGCATACTTGTTCCAATCTGCCATCCTTTATATATCTAGAATGGATGTAATCCAGGTCCTGTGTGCGGAACCCATGGAGCCCATCAGCTTCATGGATCCACAGTCTCTTTGCCTAGTCTCTGAGCCACACTGATTTCTCAGACATTATTTTATGCCAATCACCACAAACAGAATGGTCTTTCCTTTCTTTTTCACTCATCTAATACATCTTTGAAGACCCAGTTCAAGTCCTACCTTGCTCAAGAAGCCTTCCCCTATCATGTCAGTCTATGCTAACAGTAACCTTTTTTATCTCTAATGGTTGTTGTGAGGAAAATGTTATGCAAATACAAGTTACTATTATTATTATTATTTTAACCCCCCAGGCACTCATAGTAGTAATTAGAGTAGCTAGCTTTACAGATAGCACTCTTTTATATAGCACTCCAAGATTTGCAAAGGGCTTTATAGATGTTACCTCTATAGAGCCTCACAACTCTGGGAGGCAGGTGCTATTGTCATCACCATTTTACAAATAAGGAAACTGAGGCAGGGGTTAAGTGACTTGGCCACATTCACATAGCTAGTAATGTCTGAGGTTGGATTTGAACTCAGGACTTCAAGGCTTCCTCTCCCTCTCCTGTTACTCTCAAAGTTTCCAGCTTGATGATAGGTATAAATAAATGATTAACTTCAGACAGAAATAGCAGCACACAAGTTGCCCAATGTGTTTCTGAGCTCACCTGACTTATTCCTTCTTGCCCGGTGAGCCCGGCGGAGAGTAGAGTGGCGTGTGGCAAGGGTGCGGCATTTTTGGGAGGCTGTCAGCTGCTCCTCTGAAATGGTAACCACCACAGGTCATACAAATAAGTATGCAGGCTACCCCCTCCCCTGGAATAGTGGGTAGAGAAAGCCTACTAAAAAGTGGAACAATGTTCAAGTTTTATAATACAGGTTAGGATGGCATCTAGCCCTCTGAAAATTATCTGGGCCAAAGTGATGTGGCATTCTGAAACCATTTCTTAGTTTTCTCCCTTTTTGTCCTACCTTTCAAGCATAATCCCTTCTCTTACCTGTGTTCTGGTTGCTGATTACCACCTTATATCTCCACTGTGCCTCAGAGAGAACTTTGGAGAACTGGTGAAGTCGACTCTGCAACCCATCCCTGCTTCCTGAGCAGCTCTGGCTCTCTACCAGTTTCGGGTCCTTGGAGGGCTCATGGTTGTTGATTTCCTCTAGCTGTTCTTTGAGAAGCTTGAGAAAAGCCTCCATTGCTAGTTCGTCAGCCAAAAACCCACTGCTACCACTAGTAAAGTGTTTGAGGTCCAGAAAGCCTTGTTCTTGATCCTTGCCTCTTGCCTCTGCAATCAGACAGCTTGGAGAGTTGTGAGGAAGACCTCTGAGCACCTCAAGGGCAGTCCGTTCTGACTTCCTCTCAGGCTGGGGTATATGCTGGGGGTTTTCAGAGGGAGAACATCCTAGATCTGGAGGACTTTTTCCATCAAGGTCATCATCTTCAGCATAGTCCTCAGGCAGGGCAGGCTCTTGGTGAAGGTCACTAGAAGTGATGAGGAGCAAAGAGAAAATATTTTCCAGAAGTTCTAGCCGCAGGGAATTGGGAATACTGCATAGGTAATGTTGACACTTGGCCAGGTATGTTGAGAAGAGATTTGAGGCACCTAAGGAGATGAAGGGTGCCAGAGAAAGAAAAAAACAAGTTCACATACATACTCATAGATGCCTCCAAGCCAAAAGCAAAAAATAAAAATCATCTGCTAGCCTCACAAACATTTTCTTATCTAGGGCCACTATCTTCTAAGCCAGGAGACTATAGCAGTGGTCACAAGACTAGTAAGATGTACTTCATGATACACTCCACAGGGCTTCAGGACCTTAGCAGAAACCAGAGATACTGTTGAAGCCTGGAATTGGCCAATGAGCTACACCAGGGTCTTCATGCTTCTTAATAGGGGAGAACAAACTCCTCTAGCACCCTATTTCTAGCTGGTGTCCATCTGGGCTATCTGCCCTGCTGTCCAACATGTATTTCTCCTCCCTTCCCAGCTACTCTCTTGCTCTGAGTACAATAATTAAATCAACACTACCACTGCATTCTGGAGAGGTTATGCCACGTAAGTTACTCTATGGCTCAACTCAATATCCCAGGAAGTTCCCAGACTAAAACTCCCTTCCTCAGTAACTAGTCTTATATGTATGTTATCTGTCCTTTCCCCCCCACTTCTCTTCCCCACCATATTAGGTAATTTGAGGGCAAGGACTGTCTTTTCCCAGTGCTTAATACAGTGCCTGGAATATTTTAGTACATATTAAGTACCTAGCAGGTACTTAAGTGTTTTTTCTTTCTTTCACAGGACACAGATAAACCTCCCACACTTATGTTCAGTATGTGCTTTTGGCTAAGGCACTGAAACCTCAATAAGGTGGGTCTTGTACTATCTTACTATCCCTTCTCTCTTATAAATGCTCTATTTCTGATTTACTAGAATGAAGGTAGCATTCATCTCCCTTAAGTAATCCTCTTCTATATTGCTCCCCCCACCAGAAGAGTAAACCACAGTTTATCTTAGGTTTCCTGAATACCAAGAGAGCTATTCACCAGGCAAGAGGATTTTGCTCACAAATAACCTTGATCACACACAGTTTAGAGTAGTGGTGATATAATATTGGAAACGACCTCTAAGTTGCGTACTTTATAGACAAGGTACATTGAAGACACGGAGACTTCAAAGTGTCCTGATAAAAGCAAAGAAAATATCCATTCATCTAATATCTATTAGATATTAGATTATTTCTTTTTCTTTCCTTCTTGCTTTGGTTTTCCCTTTACAACACTGAAAATAGTATTTGATAATAATGAAATAATTCTTGTGAGTAATAAAACCTTTAAACTGAAAACTGTAGTGAAAGCGATTATCAGTACAAAGAATATATGTTGGATTGTTACTATGAAGTCCATGCACAAGATAGGTCCCAATTACTGCACCTGGGGAAGAAGACTCCTTTGTGGGCTCCTGGTTAGTGGCCAGGTTCTCAGAGGGTCCTTCTTTGCAGACCTGGCACTGAGAATGTTGATGAGAATTCACACAGAGGGCATAGATGGCATACTTCATGGCACAGAATCCCTGGAAGAGTGTCACGTTCTGACATTGGTACAGATTGCTGGGGACTGAGACATCAGCTGAATATTAAATAAAAGGAAGGAGAAAAGAAAGAAGTAAAACTCCTGAGGGTCGATTTTTTCACATTCCCACTGGCTGTGAGCACAACATGAAGAGGTGGGGAGACTTTGAGTCATTTAGATATGTCTTCTCTCCATACCATTTCTTATTTCTACTAGTTCCTCTTGTCTTTGTCTTTTAGGCCATTTGAATTAAACATTGCGATTCTTTTATTTCCTTCATTCATTTACTCCTAACCACAGGATCATAAAATCTGAGTTTCAGAAGGGACCTCAGAAGCCACGTAGTCTGTTCCGTCAACCTCCCAAACCTGACAATCCTTAAAAATCCTTTCCCAGACTCACTTATTCTAAGACATCCACCCTCAGCCATTACAGAACTCCTGAAGATGAATGGAATAGAATCCACATCGTCCTATACCTCTGACATAGCTATGGTGACATCATCTATCTTTTCTTTTCTAAAGTATATGCCTATGTCCTCTCACATTAATAGTGCTCAGAATGAAATCAACTGAAAAGGCTTTATGTTTTTATGTAGGAGAAGCAGATAATTCTAATTTGTTTGAAGATTTGGTGGTGGTAAAGCAATCTTGTACCGTATTTGCAATTGCTCAGGATCACTATATTAACTTTCCAATGCCCTTTTCTCAGTCCTTATCCTCTTTGACAATGTATAGAATTCAAAATGAAGCTTCTACTTTTATTCAATTGGGGAATATATGCTTTGAGAGTTTCAAGGCACAGGTTGCTCAACTGTAGCCTAAACTGCCTCGGAAAGGCCAGAGATCTTGTATTTGTGATTGTGTTCCAGAGATCCCCAACATCTCAGAGTTTCTATAACAGGTGAGGAAATCCCACCTTCCTGGTGTGACTGACTCACCGTTGCTCCCTCAAATTCAAGGACACTCTAGGGGACCACTGCCAGGCTGCCCATTTTGAGAAGTCATGGCAATAAGCCTGGACAGACCTTCAGTTCACAGAGGATGGACATGAGCTGGACCACCCTCACTTCAACTTACACTGATTCTGCTGTGGGTCCTTGATGAGCATTTTCTGCAGTAGCTCGAGAACATCTTCCTCCTTAAGAGCAGGAAGGTTTGTGAGGTGATGAAGGGAGTAGAGCACTGAATGGCTGTCTCCACCATACAAGTGATGTAGGATCTCTCTCTCTGGTATGGGAAGGCTACAAAGAGAAGATTGAGGAAGTGGGGGCTGGTTTCATAGTTCTGTCAGGGGAGAGCCTGACTTCATTTCCTCCTTTATCTTTCTCCTTCACTCCTCAGACCACAGATCTCACCTCTGTTAGCACTGAAAAAGGAGCCTAATCTAGGATGGAAATTGTCAGTACCCACCATCAATGAGACTCCAGGAGATCCTGAAGGACAAGCCCTTTACTACTCAGCCTTCTAATGTCTGCTGACAGAAACTCCCCTGAATACTTTCGGCAAGTGCCAGGACAGTGACCAAACAGAGACTGCCATTCTCCTCTATGGCCTCTCCACTTTTGGAAATCCTGATGAGGTGGGAAAGAGATGAGCCTAGAACCACAGGTGAGCTGAGGTCAGGGAAACATGAGGCAAGATGCTCCTTATGTCAATCTCCTATGGCCAGAGAAGAACTAGCACTTATATGTTCATGTTGAAGAAGGGTAGAAGAGTTGATGGGCAGCATCATCCAAAAAGATTTACTATCCCTATTACAGGACAGAGAAGTGACCAAGAGAAGGTATCACCTATCCTCACCTGTTTTGCTGCAGACACCACTCTAGGACCTCGACATGTGCCGACAAACCATCACAGGCATCTCTGAGGAGCTTGTCACACTCTTGATTCCGCTTTCAAATAGGAGAAAGGAGAGATGTTGACTCAGACACCTGGGGCCAGAAACTAGGACTACCCGTATTAAGCCTAACCCTGATATAGCATAGTTCTGGACATCTATCATCGCTAGAGAAATCCAAGGCTTCAGAATGGAAGATTTACCTCTGTCCTGTGGAGGGTCTGGAGCAGCAACTTGGCTGACTCCAAGCTCTGACAGTGAGTCCATCCCAGAAGCACAAATAGTTGACTGAGAGGCCTGAATTCTCTATCCAGCAAGCAACTCAGACCTGAAAAGTCTCCTTCCTTCAACAGCGTCAGTGCTGTCATCTGCAGGTCAAGAAGAGGGTTATGAGAGGCTGACAAACTCATAAAACAATCTAAATGAACTTGGTTTGAACTATAAAGGGGATAGCTTCTTAGTGCAGGGCTTCTTGCCAATTACAAAGCTGGAGAGCAGATTGAGTGGGGCCAATTTTCAGATTCTACCAAAGGGAACTACAGCCTACAGGGAAAAGTTTTACTTCTCCATGCATGTTCTGAATCTCATGAACCCATCTAAAGAACAGAAAAAAAATGGCATCAGGACTACTGGACTGCACTGTGATCCTCCTCTTTCTAGAGTAATCCCTAGACTTTGCTAACATCCACATCCAGAGAAAGAACTATGGAATCTAAATGCAGAGCAAAGCAGGCTATTCTCTTTTCTGTTTTGTTTTTTTTCGATCTCATTGTTCCTCCCATTCGTTCTAATTCTTCTATACAACATGACTTATGTGAAAATATGTTTAATAGGCATGTATATGTAGAGCCTATAGCAGATTGCATGCTGTCTTGGGGAGGGGAAAAAATTTAAAACTTATGGAAGTAAAAGGTGAAAACTAAAAATAAATAAATTAACTTAAAAAATATTTCTTGGATGGGATTATTTATCACAGTCAATCATATTTATAATGCCTGCCTTTGTCATAAGTGTGTATGTAAGCCAACAATAAGTTTTGGCTGAATGAACCAAATCTGATGATCAATGATGCGTTCTCTGGTCTCCTTCTTATCCCTGGGAGAAGAGAGAAGCATCTGAGCTGAATAAGGAGCAAGACACTGTGTAGGAGAGGTTTGTGCTTGAGGAGCAATTTGGGGTAAATTGAGGAAAATGTGAAGATGAACATACTCTTGGTCCCAGCTTCTGTGAGAGAATGTTGAAAGAAAAGAAACAAGGTCAAGGAGGATAAATGAGAATAAAATTATAAGGATTTGAAGAGAGACTCAGGAGAAGGGAAAGGCAAAGGAAACTGCAAAGCCGCGTAAGAAAGATAGGTGGAACAAACTAGATAATAAAACAAATTGGTAAAGTGGATTGGTTGGTGGGATAAGTTGGTGAAATGGGAAATTGGTGTAATGGAGAAGGGAAGAGTGTGGGGCTATGGAATAGTTGATACTAAAGAAAGGAAGGTTATTAAGAAGTGATAAATCACTATAAAGTTAAGTCCTTAGGGGTACAGTATAAATACCCCAAAGTAGTGAAAGAACCCCACAAGCCTAAAAAATCACAATTGGTATGGGGAACGGAAGAGAATTCTGCAGGACTTGCACTAATTGTGCAAATGTTTGCATTTCTGTCACAGTCAATTGACTGATGTGCTCCAAGTATAGAATGGTCTCCCTTCTTGAAGAATAGATGAAAGGCCCTGGGAAATGCCTCTCTACATTCAAGGCAATTAGGGTCACTTAAGTGTTCCTAAAAGAAATGAAAGCAGAGCTTCAGTGGGGAAAAAAAATGGGGGATGTAAGGTAGAGGAGGGGAGACTAGATCATAGTCAAGAAGATGGAAGATGAATGAGTATTAGAGATTATAGGGAGAAAAGGAAAAAGGGAGCTGTAGATTTACAGCTAAATAACAGATTTAAGGCTCTTCCTGAAGAGAAGGAAGTTCCGAAGAGGAGGCAGCTGCTTATCCTCCAAGGAATCACAGCAGAACCACCGAAGTCATCAGGGGAGAAATCCTCCAATAAGAGTCAGAGGAAGAAATGAAGAGTAGGACAGTGACTGATGATTCCCTGCATAGGGACACTGAGGCAGTTATTTGCTCACATGCTAACAATGACAGAGAAGTCTCTTGTATTCCAGTGGCATATATCTAAGATTTATCAAAATGGAAGTCTGTAATGCAATTCTAGTGTTTCACATAGGCACAAATAATATTGCCAGAAGGTGCCTAAAAAGTACTGTAAAAGATTACGAGGTTTTGAGCAAGAAACTAAAGATAATATAGGCACAGTTTGTTTTTTTCTCACTGTTGTTTACTAATGGCAAACAGTACAAAAGAAATAAGCAATCTGGGAAGTAAACAGTTGGCTAAAACAGTGGTGTCTGAGAATGGGATTTGTACCATGTTAAATCCAATGATTAGAGACACCTACCTGGGGATGAACTAAACTTAATAAAAACAGATAAGAATGAATGGTTAGTTGGGCATATGCAAACTTAATCAAAAGGACTTTACAAAAAAGGATGGGAAAGGGAAAAAATCGCCTAGCTTTAGGCAATTTTCTAAGCTAGATACCACGGATAGCCAGAATGAAGAAAGAATAGCAGATAAGATATTCAAAAATCACAGGACATAAAATCCAAGGAAGGAGGCAATAGTAAACTCAATGGCATCAACTACCTATAAATACTTCAATTTAATAATTAATTTAATAATTTAAGCAAGAAACAAGAGGAACTAGTTGTCCTAACATAAACTAGCAAATTTGACTTGAAGCATCACTGAGATTTATGGGATAAAATCCAATATTGGAATATGGCCCAAGACGGGTATACCTTATTTAAAAGAAACAGGACAGGTAAAGGGGAAGAAGAATGGGGTAGAAGAGCACTGTATATTAATACAGTATATTAATAAGTTCTCATGTGAGGAAATCCAGAAATGTTAATAAATAAGAATAGTGAAGAACATTTGGACAAAGATCAATGGAAGAAGAAATACAAGCAATTTTGTATGCCACAGACCACCTAAATAGAAAGAAATAGATAAGTTCAGGAAACAGATCATAGACCTTGCATGGAGAAGTGATCTAGATACCCTTTGGAACTCTCTGCCAAAAGGAGAACAGCTAATAACATCCAGATTTGCATTAACAATAATTTTATCCTTAAAAAATTGGAACAAGAGGAAATTCTATATTAGATCTAATTCTCACTAATTGGGAAGAGCTGGTTGCTGGGGTGAAAATGGTGGGATCTTTGGAGGAAGTAGCCACTCCTTCTTAGAGGCTGTGATTGAAGAGAAGAAAAGTTGAGTGTATTCTGACAGGTACCCTAGGTCTCAGGAAGTTTAGGGGAAGGATAAATAGGACTCCATTCTACAGGGAAAGTTAGCCCAAGAAGAATGAAAAATTCTGAAAACCAAGGGAAACGATCCCAATGAAGAAGAAAAATGGAATTGTCTGAAGAGTAAGCTGCAGCTGCACAAGGAACTGACCACCCAACTTATATTTTTTAAAAGATGTAAACAGAAGATGGAAGCACACGCAGGCAAAAGAAGATGAATGAAAGAGTGGCACAGTACTATAAAAATAGTGTCAGGAATACTAAAGTCCAGAATAGGCTGAGGCTGATAAAGGGATCTATGGACACCAAAAAGGGAGCTCAAGAAGAGACAGGACTGCTGCTGGGGGTGGAGTGAGCGTAACTGGCTGTCCAGAATGACCTGTGGAGTGGAAATGACAGAACAATAGCTGACAGAGAGCTGATATAGGGAGCAGATATCCAAAGTAAGTAAGTAGGATGATAATAAGAGAGGACTCAGTCATCTTTTATAGATTTAAGTCACCCAGCCCAGATAAACTGCATCATTTGATGCTTAAAGAATGGCTAAATGTGAGAGGCAAGCAAGCCACCGTCAGTAACAGCTGAAAAGCTGTGGAAATTAGGAGAGGTAATTCAGATGTGGACAAAAAAGGGAAGAGAATAAAGTCTAAAAATATAGGCCAATAAGTTTCAATTCTTGGGAAAATTCTGGAATGGATCATTTTAAAAACCGGCCACTGAACATATAGAAAAATAGAGATTACGAAGAGAAAGCAATGCTTCATCAAGCAATAAGTCATGCTAGATCAGGGGTGAGGAACCTGAGGCCTCAAGGCCATATGTGGCCTTCTAAGTCCTAGTCCTCTTTACAGAACAAATCCTTTTATTGTTCTATGAAGCCTGGATTCAGTCAAAGAGTTGCACTTGAAGACCTAGAGGGCCACATGTGGCCCTAAGGCCACAGATTACCACCCCTGCGCTAGACTAACCTTACTTTCCCCCTACCCCCACAGGATTACTAAATTTGTAGGTGAGAGGAATGCCTAAACATAGTTTGTCTAGATTTCTTTAACAAAACATTTGATAAAGTAGCTCAAACTATTCCTGTGGAGAAGATGGAGAAATGTGGACATAACCGCTTAAATGGACAAATTCATAGGAGTCATTCCATTAACAGTTCAATTTCATTATGGCAGGACATCTCCAGGGCCAGAGTGCCCCAGGGATCTGTGTTGTTTAACATTTTTATCAATGACTTGGATAAAGGCACAGAGGGCATGCTCATCAAATTTAATGACTCAAAGCTAGGAGATACTGTAGCTAACAAGCTGGATGACAGAATCAGTATACAAAAATATGGCATCCTTCTTAGGACTCAGCAGCAGGGTCATAACTAAGCTCTGGTGGACACCCAAGCACAGTCATCCCAGATTGTTGTTCAGGTACTACTTGAAGAAGCTTCTATGTGACAGCAGTCCTAGAGCAAGAGCATTGGATTGAATCTAATTAGATGAAATTTCATACGAGTGGAGGACTTATACTTGGGTTCAAAAAAACAACTTTAAAAGTACATATGGGGGAACATGGTTAGACAGCAGTTTGTCTGAAAAAGGTCTGGGAGCTTTATCGTACTGCGACCTTAATCAATACCAGTCAGCAGTGTGAGGTGGGCTGGTACTCAGAAAAGCTAGGGCTACCTCATGAGAGGCATTTGCTTCTAGGAATAAGGAAGTGAGAATCCTTCTGTACTCGGTTCTTGCACTAATCTGGACTGCTAAGTTCAGCTCTGGAATGTTAGGCTGGTATCCAGAGAATACCCAGAGAACAACCAAAGCTCTTGTGTCTATGTCATATAGCCTCCTATTAAAGAAAAAGGAACTCCAGGCATGTTTGGCCTGGAGAAGAAAAGACTCTGGAGACACATGTGATAACTGTCTTCAGGTATTTGAAGGGCTGTCACATACGTAGGAGGGAAGAGAATTGTTCTATTCAGCTTTAGAGGACAGAAACAAGTAGCGGGTGGGAAGACACGAATTCAGGCTTGATATCTTGGTAGACTTTGTAATGACTAGAGCTGTCTAAAAGGGGAACAGCTGAACTGGGAGGTAACGAGTTTTTCCCTCAATGGAAGTCTTCAGCCAGAGTCTGGATACCAGAGATGATAAAAAGGGGGATTCATTGGGCATGGGTTGGACGAACAATGCTAAATTCTGTGATTCTCAATGAATTATAGAGTAACCTGACTTGCCCATACCAAGATCTGCTCCAGGAGGTGTTTGTGGCTACTAAAGCAGTAAAAATAGGCCATCTTCCATGCCTGGGTTGTATTAGGATTGGAGAACAGAGTTAGCATTGCCTTCTCAGGATCCAGATGTTCAGATGGAACTAGAAATCAACAATACAGCAGGAGTTACTGAGGAAAAACCAGGATCTCAGTTCTTACAATCGACTCCATTTTTAAATAACTGATGCAAGAGTTTATAACTTCACAACTTCCAACAGCTTTCCCATTTCTCTATTTGTACTGAAAAAACCCTTCTTTCTTATTGCTAATAACTTATCTGTCTCCTACTACCACTACCTTAGTTCATGAAATGTTGCTTTGCAAAATAATACCCAAGACTCCCTAATCCCCATTACTACCCAGCTTTTCTTACCAGATTTCCTAGTCTACATGGAGGGTGTGGACCCAAAAGAAGTTAGCATACCAGAATTTAGCAAAGGGAAGGCTTTGATCCCTGGATACAGACAGGGTGGAAAAGAGAAAAAAACTTACCTTTTCCCAGTGTTTTAGAGCCCAGTGGCTTTTCCTTCACCTGTTCTGCGTAGATATTGCCATATATGGCAACCAGGCTCCTGCTAGCTCTCCTTATCATGCACCCCAAGAGTTGCTCCTCTTGCAGGAGACCACCTTCAGTTTCACAAGCTCTAAGGAGCTCCTCACACAGGAGATGCCATTCAACCCCAAGTGGTTCTGCAGGACAGCGTAGTATACGCAGAGTCCCATAGATGGCATCAGCTACCCCAGAGGGGATAGGGCTGGGACCCTTTAGAGACTTCAGTGCTTTCTGAATAAAGTCAATCAATGGTTTCTGCAAAGGCCAGCCACAGGCTCCTATGCCATTGTCCTCTCCAAGCAAGAGATCCAGCAGGGCCTGTGCCTGTGGGGGTGCCTGCCACAGGAGGTCCCAGAGGGTAGAAAGAGCTTTTGTGCTGAGTTGGCGTGCCCAATGCTCCCCCTTCCTAATGCTGTCAGTCAAAGGCCCTATATCATCTTGTGGTATGGACTCATACAGCTCCTGTGGGAAGAGTAGTTGGTCAGAAATGCCTAAAAAGCTACCACTTTTGTGCTTTCTTATCTTTCCTTCATGACCAGTATAGAATTTGTTACCAAAACCTGTTCTTTCCTTCACAATGGAGTCATCCCTTCCTCTCCATTCGCACAGTCATCAGGGCCTCATCACTTTGTTATGCCAACAACTTCCTAGCTGCCTTAACTGCTTCTAGTCTTTCCCCAACCCAACATACCCTACATATTTGAGACAAGGACTGGCCCCACGATTTCATTCCTATAGGACCCCTCCTTCCTATAAACAAAGAGCACTTAAAATTAGTATCATACGGTTTAGCACCTAATTGCTCCATTGTCTTGTCTCTCCAAGCAGACTTAGTTCCTTGGGGATAGTGACCATGTTTTCTATTTTTCTTGTATGTTTCATAGTTTAGTACGGTGCAAAGCACACAGTAGGTCAATAATAGCTTTTATAGACTCAGGAATGGCTCATGGGACTGTGGTGCCCCTACTCATATAATGTGACAATCTATTTCCCTTTCTCTTCTAAAAACCAGTCTAACCAATCTATACACAGTAGAGAAAGTAGGTAAAATAAGTAGCTATAAGCTCTGGAAGGATGCCTAGAATGCTTTGACAGCTATGTCTCAACCTCCAGTAGAACTGAAGGTCCCTGAAGGGCAGAGAATGTTTCCTTCTTGTTCTAGCATCCCCAGGACCTACCAAGGTACCCTGCATGCAATAGGTGATTAATAAATGTTTGCTAAATTAAAAGGAACCTAGACTGGCATGGGAGGGTAAAGAATACTGTGTAGCCACTATCTTGAAAGGCAGCCTCTCCTAGAAGCACGTTAGCAAAGGGAACAACTTTAATAACTTAGAATAACCTGGGGAAAGGAACATGTAATACAAGCTTTCTTCCTAGTCTTTTCCTCAGAGAGGCTCACCTTAAGGATGTCTTCTGGAATGTTATTTTGTAGATCTTCTGATAGCAAAAGAAACTCTGTCCTTCTCCGTAAAGTAGACAGGGGAAACTTCTGGAAGAATTGGAAAGAAGAACCACAGAGGCTAAAGTCCAAGTGGAGGGCAAACAAATTATAGGCACATACCTCACCTGGGCTAGCCTATGACTTGAGGTTGTCCTGAAATAAAATACACTTAATGCAGTGAAATCAGAACTGTAAGCACACCAATTATAATGATATTAAGAAAAAAATGGGAAAAGAAAGGAAAACAGGGCTAAAAGTGACAGAACTGTGGACAGACCTGGAAGGAGACAAATAACAAAAGCAACTTGTGTGCTTATTTGTTAATTATTTAAGTTCTGTATATTCCAAAAGTCAACTAAATTCTACATACCACACGACCCAATAATGCTACTACTCGGCCTATACCCTGGAAATACCAAAGACAAAGGAAAAAGACCCATGTTGTTGTAGTAACAATCTTGCTAGCAGCTGCTGTGGGTGTGTAAGATCCACCAACAACCAGCACCCAGAAAGCTGCCAACACAGGTTCTTTGATCTGCTTTACTAAAGAAAGTAACTTTAAGGGGTTAATAATCTCAGTTTAATCAAACATACAAATATCATTCACAGTTCAGGGGGAAAAGATCAGGGCCCTGAACTTCAGAGCAAATACAAACAAATTACAAACATCAACAGACAGACCTTGTCTGATTCAAATCACAATACATAGTTACCAGTACAAACATCTGGGTTGCAAAGCTGGAGGGCAGTTTGGAGCTTGCCCAGAGTCTCAACACTCCTTCCGTGAATGTGCCCCCCAAATCAAATGCCAAGCTATTCTCAATCATATCCAGTTTGGAGCCCTGAGGGCTCTGACTTCACCCAGGCTGGGTCTGGGAAAGTTCTCCATCCCCAGTATCACATCATATACAAATCAAAGACTCCCAATTGTCTCTGTGCTGAGAAATAACCAAGACAAAAAGATCCCACTTTATCTGCCCCATTCAAACAAAGGCCAGAATCATTAAAGGCACTTAAGAAAAGCAAAAAGTCCCACCTTAATTACTATTACAGTTGTACAAAAACATTAATATCATAACTTTTCACGATACTATAGCTGCAGCACAAAACTTGAAAATAAAGACATACCCATTACCTGAAAAACAGCTAAACAGGTTGTGGCAGGGCAGACGGGCATAGCCAGATCTCATGGTAACTCAGCAGAGGTCCAGTAAAGTTAAGACAATCCCCATACCATAAAGGTGAGGCCCAATACAATTGTGAATTCTCTGGCTGGACTCTTCCCCTATGGTTAATAAATCCCCACTTCCCTCTTACTCTCTCAGTCCCAGCAATACTGAATTTCTCTCTGAAAGAAAATTATACCATCCCCTCTCCTTCTGTCTTTATCTCAAAGCCCCTTGATATCCTCCCCCTATTCTTTCCTCCTTCATCCCAATCTCTTCTTGCCCTTGTCAAGGTTCTCCCCGCTATGTGTACTCCTGATAGAAAGCAGAGAATGTTTTGTCTTTATATTAATATCCCCAGAACCCAGCATAGTGCTTGGCATGTAGTAGATACTTAAAAAATGCTTGTTGATTAACTCATCTCACCCCGTAATGTCCTCTCCATCATATCACGCTATCATTCCTTCTCTTTCTCTAATATTCCTTCTCTAAGTGATACTCATTCCTTCCTTGCTGCTTTCAAACACACCTATCAAACACCCCATCCTTTCTCATCTCTACCTCCTGGCTTCCTCAAAGTCCTAACTAAAATTTCGCCTTCAACAGGAAGCCTTTTTAAGCCCTTCTTCATTCTAGGGCCTTCCCTCTTTTATTTTTATTTATGCTGTGCATAGCTTGTTTGTAGGTATTTGTTTGCTTGTTGTCTCCCTTATTAGAGTATGAGTTCATCGAGGGCGAGGACTGTCTTTTGCCCCTTTTTGTATCCCCAGCATTAGCACAGCGCCTGGCACATGGAAGGTCCTTAATAAATGGTTATGGATTTCCTGGATTCCTGTAGTAGCTTCCTATTTGGTCTCCCTGCCTTGAGTCTCTCCCCTCTTCAATCCACTCTCCACACAGCTGTCAAATTGGTCTTCCTTAGGTGCTGACATTGTTACCCTTCTCAAACTCCAGCAGCTTTGTGTTGCTTCCAGGCTCAAATATAAACTCCTTTATTTGGCATGTAAAGTCCTTTATAATCTGACCCCAACCTACATTCCTGCCCTTCTAGGAACACCGCAGCCCTTCCAGACTGGCCTTCTTAATGTTCTTCCTATATAACCGTGCATCTTTCACCTTGGCACTGGCTATCTCCCATGCCTGGAATAGTTTTCCCTCCTCTTCACCTTCATTTTGGGGAGTCTCTAGTTTCCTTCAGGGCTTAAGTGAAGTGCTACTGTCTATATGAAGGCTTTTCTGAATGTGGTATCTCCTAGCTAGACTGTGAGGCACATGGCGGGGTGGGGGGCAAAAAAAGTTTTGACTTTAGTCAGTGTATAGTGAGATACCAGCACAGTGCCTGGCATAGAGAGACGCATAACAAATGTTTGTTAATTGATTCACAATAAAAGGGCAGCCAATCTTATGCCCAAGTCCCCACTTTACTTCTAACTTGAGCAGAAGAGAGAAAAGGCCATAGTAATCAGCTTTAAACATTTCAGAAGGCCCCTTTTATGCTGGAATTTCTGTGCTGATCATGATGAGAAGTGGATATGTGAATTATTCTCCAAGAACATAGAAGGCTTAAGGCAGTGCCGTATACTCATTTTTCAGTATTCTAGAATGGGTGATTTTATATTAAGTTGTGAGAGGCAATGTGAAATCGCATTAGAATCAGCTGAGTTCGAGTTCTAAATCTGACATACTAGCTCTATAGCCCCAGCTAAGTTCCTTCATTTCTCAGTACCTCAGGAAATTCTCTAAATATACAAGTTATCAAGAAGTTATTAAGGTCTTCCACCTTGGCAGAAGTTCCTCACTACCTACTGTCTCCATCAGTGAAACCAGAGGTCCAGTTAAAAAAATAAAAAAAGAGTCTCATCTTCTCATTTCACAATTACATTTAGCTTAGAGGCATAGTTCCTAAACCTTTAAATTTCACAACTTTTTTCAGTTCAAAAATTAATCTCCTTATCCCCATGGACCAACACGAACAAATCTGTGGTCTGAGGTGGGCCCATGGAACAATAAAAAACAATGCTATAGCTCAAAACCCTGATGACATCTGTTACACCAGAAGCGAGTGAGACACTCCACAGAGTGTAAGTTTTAAATGGAGAATTTATTAGCCGGCCGGGGTGCTACCCAAATCAATGGCCCTGTCTTGAGGTGAAGGTGTGGGTTATATAGATTTACATGCCAGGTCACAGGGTGGTCTGGGGGTACAGGAACAAAGGTTCTGACAGATAACAGATTCTGACTGGTTATGGTTAAGTGGGATAATCTTATCTATTGACATTCCTAGGAGGAGTCACGGAGCCCCAGGAACTTTTTTGTTTGCTAGACTCCAAAAGGTCTGAGTCCACTCTTTATTATGCAAACTGGGGTTTGTAGTTAGGGGCTGGGGGCAGGATTTTCTAGCAATAGCTGGCTACTCAGGTATCACACATCTATCATAGCTCTTTTAAATAAAAAACAAGGTGAAGGGAATCCCAACCTAACGTAGGAAGCACCTGCCAACATCAGGATGGATGCTAGATTTACCTACTTTCCATTCAAAATACATAATCCTATTTCTTTGTTGTTGTTGTTGTTAAATATATCATTTAAAACTTAATACTGAACGTGACTAAAACCAGTTCTACTTGGTTAGCAATTAAAGTATTCAGTCACTGTCAAAAACGCCCACCAAAATTCTTTGTATATTCATTTTCATTTACTTAGCTTACTTGATCATAGTTAATGCATAGCCTTTCTTCTAGTTTAAAGTTTTTTCTACTTGCATTATTTCATAAGGGTTTTTCAAGATTTATTTGGCTTTAAAATTCTGATCTTAATGCCAAATAAGTTGACCATTTGCATATGCAAATAACAAAAAATAGTACAAGAAGCTGTAAGTCTGTATTATGACCAACTTACTTCAGTTTTCAAGTATATAATTAATTCAACATATTTTCAAAACTGTCTTGCTTATCTGTTTCCTACTGAAATTTTATTCTCTCCTATGCATCTTATAAAAATGCTACAAGGACTTTCTTTTATTACTTTTGTTTTTCTTTCATTCTGGTAACCCCATCACTGCCCCCCTTTTTGGCATCACTCCACCCCTCCCCCAAGAAAGAAAGGAAAAAAAATTTAATCAGATATGCATAGTCAAGCAAACCAAATCTCCACATTGGACACATCTGAAAATGAACATTTAATTCTGTACTAGGTTTATCATCTGTCTGCCAGGGGATAGGTAGAATGTCATCACTGGTCATTTGGAATCTTGGTTTTTGTCACTGCATCAATCAGAGTTCTTAATCTTAACGATTTTCAAAATTGTTTTTCTTTATGATGTTGTTACTATACACATTATTCTCTAAATTCTGCTCACTTCACCCTGTATTAGCTGCTTCAAGTCTTCCCAGATGTGTCTGAAGCCATCCCTTTCATTATTGTTTATGGTGCAGTAATATTCCACTACATTCATTACCACAATTTGTTCACGGGTTCCCCAAATGACTATTTTTGAACGTGTGGGTTCCTTTCCTCTTTCTTTGATATCTTTGGGGTATAGGCTTAATAGGGGTTATCACTGAATGAAAGGATGTATGCACAGCTTAAGTCATATTTGGGGAATGATTCTAAATTGCTTTCCAGAATGGATGAACCAACTTACAACTCTACCCATAATGCACAGGTGCCCATATTCTTGGCCATCCCTTCAACAAATGTTATTTTTCTTTTTTGTCAACTTTGCCAAACTGAAAGGCACGAGGTGGAACTTTGGAGTTGTTTTAATTTGCATTTTTCTTATTAATTGGGAGCATTTTTTCACAAGGATTTTGATAGCTTGAATTTACTCCTTTGAGAATTGCCTGCTCATATTCTTTTACCATTTCTCTACTGGGGAATGACTCAAATATTTGAATCAGTTTCTTATATATATTGGATATCAGATCTTGGCCAGAAAAATTTGTTGCAAAGCAATTTTCTTTATATCCTTCATACTTGTCAGTCTCAATGACATTAAATTTAAATGTCTGTTGAATAAATGGCATTCAGTCTCATTAATTTAATACAAATTATTTAATCACCTTCCTATTTTAGGACAGTTAGATTACTTCAGGTTTATTACAACTGCATTTCAAACTTCTACGATAATCGTGGAATGGGTAATTTTTTCCTTATTTTTAAATTTCAATACCTCCAGAGTATATTTCCAGAAATGAACCTGCTTGGTCAAAGGGGATGATTATTGCTTTAGCTTTTACTGTATACTGTTCAATTATGGCCTTTCCCTCCACAGCCCTACCAATACTAAGCTTTCATTATTTTTCATTAATTTTCATTCATCTTTCATTATTTTCACAAGTCTGATGGGTATGAAGTGGTACTTCAAAGTTATTTTAATATGCATCTCTTTGATTATTAGGGAAGTTAAAGGTTTTTGAAGTGATTATTAACAATTTTTTTTTCTTCTGAAAATGATCTTATTCTTATCCCTTGGTCATTTACCTGCTGTGGAATTAAAATTACCATAGCACATTATGAACAGCTCCCTAGATACTTAAAATGTCAAGTTTTTTATCCATCCCGTTTGCTATAAATATTTCCCCTAATGTATTATCCATCTTAACCATCTATCTTCTAACCATCTTAAGTACAAGACTCACCCTGAAAATAATACCTAGAAAAATCACAACAAAATGAAAGGGAGAAAAGCAAAAATTGAACAAAGAAAAGGAGAAGAAGGTTACACACTAATCTGAAAATCAAAAAGGAAACTGTTAGCAGAAGTTAGGAGGTTTAGAAAAGGAACCACAGCAAGCAGTTTAAAAGAAAGCAAGACTTTTTTGTCTGGTTTTGAAGTACCTTGAGAAGGAAAGTCAGAGGTTAATGCTGCAGGTTCCATGTGGGTTTTAGGGTAAGTTTAATCAGCTCCCAGAGGACTCATCACATCTTTGAAGTTGTTTTAAAAAACAGAGTTACTGTGGTTTTAAGGGGCAAAACTATTTACTTTAATCTTGGAAAAACCAAGACAAAAGTTATGCTCAGCCTGTGCAGTGAAAATGAAGGAAAAGGACCGGGCAGGGTGACTGGATAATGAAACCCCCGGTGCAAGAAAACTCCTGATCCAGTTGAGCAAGCGTTTGTAAAGCAAGCAAATGAGAGGTGAAAGTTCACCTGGTTCAAGAAATTCAATGTTTAAGACAGAAAGATCCCTAAATGGGAACAATAAACTTTTCCTCTTCAGAAACTGTGAAACATTTTATTTCAAACTCCTTCCATAAGTCTAAAAATAAACTATAATCCCTGCTCATGCAGGCACTCTGATTCTCATGTCTCCCTTTTCTTGCTTGATTTTGGTCATTATGTTGTGCATTAGTACTTTCCCCAGAAAGAAGACAAAGAGTAAGAGGTCAATTTAAGTTGACCGTCTTGGTTGCTTTTTGGCATCTCTGCTGAAAAGATTTGGTCTCTGGTGACAATAAAAACAGAATAAAAAGCAATTTGGAATGAAGAAAGGAATGGTCCGAGGAGAAGATTGGTACATAAATGTAGGCTTACAAAAAAACTTTTAATGTACACCGTAATTTAAGTAAAAGCTAACAAATATTAATCAATATTGCCTCAGAGTAATGCTAAGAAATGTTTTGACTGATTTAGTATGTAAACTTTCTAAAGGGAAGGAAAAAAATGTTCTAATAATTAAATTTTTAAAAACCCTATTTGTACCCTTAATAGGATTAATATTCTTTTAATTATGCATGCCTGTGCGTGTGCATGTGTGTGAGAGAAGTTGCATCCTAACCCATATGTATTACGAGGTTTTAAAAATATTTCCGAACTTCAATTATTTACGTATTTGCCCACTACCATGACATAATCAACAACTGACTGTAGTTTAACTTTATTATTAATATTATGACCTTTTTTCTCTCTTCTCCTTCATATCCATACTGGTATTCAACAGTTGTCCACACTCACACAGTAAAAAGCTCTATTCAAAGAAGCACTGTTACATAAATTTTGGTAAATCTCAGATGAAAAGAAAACACCAACATAGAAAACATAGAATCCACCAAGAGGATTCCACTACTAACAGTTCATTCTCAATCTCCACCTCAGAGGCTCATTTCAATTGTAAAGAAGATCCTTACCCGGTTCCATTCTAGCCATTTTTCTAGTGTCAGAAGCCAAATCCAGGCCAATCTTTGGGGACTGTTGTACTGCCCACACCTGAAAAGGCAAAATGATTTCAACAAGCAACAAGCAGCCAAAAGTCTAGAAATTTTTACTTAGGAACAGCATGGTGATAAGATTTAAGGTAATAAGCTTATCCTGGTGGTATGATGAAGTCCAAAATGAGAACAGCCTTGAGGGAAATTCAGGTAATGTCTGAACATCTAAAGATTAGGACTCAAAGTACTGCATGAGCAGTAAGTTGCTAGTCCCAGTCTCGACCCCCCCACCCCCACAATGCAATACCCAAGATTTATCTTTTTTTCCCTTTCTGCAGTGTGACCTTGGGATCTAAACTTCTTGGGAGTCAGAAGACTTTGGTTTAAGTGCTGGCACTGACATAGTACTAGCCAAAGGTTTCACAATTTAGTGAATCTAAGTTTCCTCATTTTAAAAATGGGAAGCACTTACTTTACATGGTTGTTAAGGAAATTCGACAAATATTTATTATGTACTTCCTGTGTACAGGATATTGTACAAGGCAGGAGAGTGGATAAAACATTTAGATAAGACATCATGCCTGCATTTGTAGTATAGATCTTATAGTCTAGGGATCAGACATACATGTAATACAAAATATTATGTGGTAAATGCATCAAAGTAGTTCCAAGTGCTGTGTGACAGGAAGAGCGATGGGGATTAGCAAATACTTCATGGAGGCAGAAGAATCTGAGTTAGGCTTTTAAAGAATGGGTAGAAATTCAAAAGATGAGGAAGGCTAGGGAGGACATTCCAGGAACAGAGGAAAGCATGAACAACATGAAAGTAGGAGGGAAACGGGTGTATTCTAGAGAGGGAAAGTTTGTCTGAGGCCTAGAGCATATAGAAGGTCATAATATGAGACAATGCTGGGATATACCTTAGCACCCACCTCATTCTGGTAGACCTTGAATGTCAACCAAGTTGGTAAGAACTCTAGTTGATGGGCATTAAGAAGCTGCTAAAGATTTCTGAGCAAAGAAGTGACCTAACCAGACCTAGGTTTGGTAATGAGGTTTGGGTTGGAAAGAGGAGTGGGAAGTTAGGTTAATGTGATAGTCCAGGGGAGGTGATGATGAGGTCCTATGCTAGAAGGGATACATGCAAAAGATAATCTGAGGTAAAACTACTGGGACTTTGTAAATGATTCGAAATGAGAAGTGATGGAAAAGATAATAGGAAGGTTTTGCTGGGTGGCTGGTGCTACCATTGGGTTGAGGTGGTCACTCAGGCAGCACCAATAAGCAGGGAGTCGCTAACTAAAGTGATTCCAGTAAGATGGAGGATCATCAAGCCTTACAATCTGCCCTGCTGCTAAGCCCTAGGAACCTGTGGGCTTTGCTATCTACCACAGAACTAAATTTATTCCTATAAATGTAATCTTCCCCAATGAGAAATATGAATTCTGTGAGCAGGGGACAACCTTGATTTTGTCTCTGTACCCCCAATGCTTAGCACAGCTCTTAGCATGTAGCAAACATTTAATAGATATTCTTTTTCATTTTCATTCTTTCATTTATCCTATGATTGAAAAAAACAGCAACCTGGTGAATTTTGCTATTAGGAAGTCAGAGGTGACCTTGGAACAGCAGTTTCAGAAGTGTTCTGGAGGTAAAAGTTCAAATGATCAAGGCTGAGGATAGAATACATGGTGACAAAGTGAAGGCACCTGGCATCAACAACTTTTTTCAAGAAGTTTAGCAGCAAAGGAGAGGAGAGTGATGTGACAGATGGGGCAGAGTGGTCAAAAGAACAATTCTTTAGAATTGAAGAGACTTAAGTACATTTGTTGGCAGACCGGAAGGAAACCAGTAAGGAGAAAACTGAAGATACATCAAACAGAGGGAATGACTGCAGAAGTGAGGTCCTAGAAAAGACAGGAGCAGGAGGCAATGGGATGGAGTAGGAGGATTAACAAAATCTCCTCTTCTGAGATCAGAGGAAAGGAAGAGATGGTAGGTGACAAAGCTGATTAGTTCTGAGGAATGAAGGAGGGCTGAGTGACAAGAAGATGGCCTGGATCTTCTCGGCAAAGGCTAACCCTTTCTCTCTTTTGCTGATGAAAGCATTCAGCTGCACCCCACAAGTTATAATATGTTGTCTCCTTATTGTCATTAGGTCAGATCCATCTGCTGTGAGAGAGTGGTGTATGATTCTGTCCCTGAAGAAAGGTGAAAAGCTTTGTTAACAGTCTTTGAGTAGAATGAGCTTGGAAGTCAATAATAGAATAGAAGGAATTGACAGCAGTGATTAATTGTGTGAAGAGGTTATTAGACAGGTCCTTCACCATGTATACCAGAGTCTTCAGAGATGATGACAAAGGATGGCACATAAAAGATGAACCATCGACTTTAGAAAAATAACTGAAGAAGTTAGCAATGACCTTGCTGTTGTTGTTCAGTTATATCCAACTCTTTGTGACCCTGTTTAGGGTTTTCTTGGCAAAGACACAAAGATAGCAGAGTGGT
Source organism: Trichosurus vulpecula (assembly GCF_011100635.1). NCBI lineage: Eukaryota > Metazoa > Chordata > Mammalia > Diprotodontia > Phalangeridae > Trichosurus > Trichosurus vulpecula. Next base: position 226,179,820 of record NC_050580.1, read on the forward strand.
TTGACAATTCCTTTTCCAGCTCATTTCACAGATGAGGAAACTGAGGCAAATGGGGTTAAGTGACTTTCCCAGGGTCACACAGCTACTAAGTGTCTGAAGCCAGATTTGAACTCAGGAAGATGTCTCCCTGACTCTAGACCTGACACTTCCCAAGGTGCCACCTAGGAAACACCTAGAGATCAGTAAAGGACAGCAATGAGAATGAGGATGGGCAGGTATAGATGGACTGCATAGGCTTCTAAAGGGAAAAAGGGAAGGAACATACTTAGAGAAAATACCCTGAGGCAATGAGGAACAAAGAATGTGGCCTCCAAAGGGATACGGTTTCAAAGAATACAGTGATTTTAGGGACAGTCCAGGCTGAATTTAAGGGAGAAGAGGGAGAAGTGTTATTTTAAAATTTTGAGGAAGTAGGGGAGTTTGTTGAGAATGGTGAGGTCTAAGCTGTGTTAGAATAGGAGATCAAGAAACTAAGATGAGCAAGTTAGTAGAATGGATAGATAAGGGAAGAATTTAGGATAAAGAAGACTTGAATCTGTTTGTAGGTACTTAGGAAGGAACCATTAGAGGTGGTTTGCTATAGAAATCTCTAGAAGAAATTAAGTTTGCTAAGTAGAGCTGTGGTAAATAAAGTGCTTGGAGCACCTATTAAATTCAAGCTATTCTGGTTGCTCTATAGGTATAGGAGTGCTGAACTAATGGCCTTTTAATCTTCCCTTTCATCTGCGAATCCCCCAAGCCTAGTCTAAAGTAAGGTGCAAATTTCTTAAGGAGAGGAACTGTCTTTGTATTCCTAGCACCTAGACCAGTGTTTCCAACGTGGGAAGGTAATGCTTGTTGAACTGAAATTATTTTTTGCTTCCTGAAATCATGTATTTATTTTGAGGTATATTGTTTCTTCTGCTCATTTTCCTCCTTTTCTTTGCATAAAAAGAAAAAGATATGGGAGTCTGACTTTTTTTCTTTTGGTAGCTGGCAACCCAAATCCAACAGCCACAGCCTAGAACAAAAACTGTAAGAAAAGTACTTATCTAAAACCCAAGGAAGAAAGGAATCTATTAAGTTTTGCTTCTCTGTTAAGCTGAGGTACAAAAGGTGGAATATAAAAAACAAAAGACTGAATAATATATCCAACTTCTTTAGCAACAGCTGTTATTAGCAGGAACAATATTATGAATACAAGATGGAATTCTCTTTCATTATTTTGCTTAAGCTGCTACAAAATCTTCACCCCCATATGGATACAGGATTTATATTTTTGAAGGAACTAAAGAAAATACAGTCTAGTACGCTGTTATCTATCCCCTCTCAAAGAGACTAGTTGTAAAGAAGACAAAGATTGTCTCAGAGGTACTTCCCTGGACAGGCTCTGTACCAAGTTTTATATGATGTCATAAGCTATTGCTTATAAATTAATAAATACCTGATAAAAAGAGTCTTGGAAAGAATTTGGACTTATGATTTTTCAGTGATATAAGGCAGGCAGCAGATCTCAAACTTTTTTGTCTTGGTACTTCTTTATACTCTTAAAAATTATTGAGGACTCCCTAAAAAGTTTTTGTTCATGTAGTTTATATCTACATGTTGAGGTTTAGGGGTGCTCGGGACCCCAAAATACCTACATGTTGGGTCCTGTTCGAATGAATTCAACCCAAGCCTTCTTCCAGCCAAAGTAAAACTAAGTTTATTAAAGATTCACCCTATGTAGACTCTTAAGGAGCCTGAGCATAGGGATCAGTAATGCCAGCTGGGCACACTGAATCTGGGGTAGATTGAATCTGAACACCTTTCAGGGAGGCAAGATGGATCTTCTATATGGAAAGACTGTGGGAGGGATCCAGGATGGCCAAGAAGTCTGGGGTGATGGGAGGAGGGGTCTAACGAGGATGTTGATCAGACTGGGGCGACAAGAGGTCAGACTCCAGGAACCAAGAGAATAGGATTAAGAGTGGGAAGTAACTGAAGGCTACCTGGAGATAACAGACAATGGAAGGCTAGGCTAGTTTATTAAGGGTAATTTATTTGGATTTAGATATTTGAATAGAAACAAGCCTGGGAAGAGGCAATCAGGAGGTAACTGACAATGGAAGGCCAGGCTAGGTTAAGGGTCAAAAAGAGTTGGGCTTAGTGATAATGCAAGGCTTATGGCCTCAGGCTAACCCAGATCAAGTGGGAAGATTGAAGGAGAGTTCCAGAGCCCATCATATAATGTTTCAGTAATACAATGAAAATAGTTTTAACTTTGTGGACGTCCCCCTCCCCTGCCCCATCCATTTTACTTTGGAAATATCTCTTGTATATGCCCTCTTTTCTCCACTGACAGTATCTTGCTACAGGTGCCTCACTCTTTCACTTCTGTCATAGTCCTCTGGTTGGTCTCTTTGACACAAGTCTCTCCCAACTCTAGTCTATCTTCCACTACACTGTCACAGTGGTCTTTGTAAAACACAGGTATGACCATGTTACCCCTGCAGGATCAAATATAAAATCCTGTTTTGCATCCAAAGCCCTTCATAAGTTGGTCTCCACTTATGCTTACAGTCTTCATACACCTTACACACTTCTTCCCTCTACATGCTCCGTGATCCAGTGACACTGGCCTGCTTGCGGTCCTTATACATGACTTTCCACCTCCTGACTGGGCATTTTTACTGGCTGTCTCCCATGCCTGGCTTCTCTGACTTCCTTTAAGTCTCAGCTAAAAATCTCACCTTCTACAGGAAACCTTTTCCTATCTCCCTCAATTCTCCTACCTTCCTTCTGTTGATTATTTCAAATTTATCCTGAATATAGTATAGCTTTTTTGCACATAAGTGTTTGTGCGCTATCACCACCATATAATTATTGTAAGCTCTTTAAGGACAAGATTATATTTAACCTCAAGATGTATCCCCAGCACTTAGCACACAGTGCCTGGAACATAACAGGCACTTCATAAATATTTACGGATTGATCTAAAAAAGTCTAGAAGACTCCAAGTGGTCCCTGGATCATACTTTGAGAACCACTAACAGGAATTCCCTCTACCAATGCAGGTGAGCACCTTCTCTGCAACTTAATAATGTAAGAGACTTTGCCTAGACCACTGAGAAATTAAGTCATGTCAAATTAATAAGCATTTACTAGATTCCTACCATATGCCAGGCATTGCGCTAAGTACTATAGATACAAAGAACGGCAAAAGCTGTTTCTGTCTTCAAGGGGCTCACAATATGATGGAGAAAGCAACACTCAACTAACTAAATACAAACAGGATCTGTGCGAGATAAATTGGAGACAATCTAAGGAGTAAGGCACTAGTGCTAGTACGAAAGAAGACCAGGAAAAGCTTCTTGCACAAGGTAGGATTCGAGGTGAGAACCTGAAAGATGCCAGGAGGTAAAAATGAGGAAGGAAAGAATTCCAGGCATGGGATACATTTAGTGAAATGCAGAGAGTAAGGAGATGGGGTTTCTCATGTAAAGAAGATGAAGGAGGCTAGTTACACAGATCAAAAAGTACTTGGAGGGGAAAAAGGTGTAGGAAAAGTGGAAAGCTAGGAAAAGGCTCTTTAAAAATTCTGTATTTGATTCTGGAGATGACAGGGAGCCACTAGAATTTTCGGTATAGGGGTTTGATATGGTCAGACCTGCACTTTAGGAAGATCACTTTGAACTGGAGTGAAGGCCTATACTATGGTGGAGCCAGTGTCAGAGGAGAAAAAGAGTCGTACATGACAGATGTTATGAGGGTAGAAATGACAGCACCAGATCATTGATTGGCTATGGTGGGAGGGAGCTGGTAAGAGTGAGAAGTTGAAGAGGACAGACATCAAGGTTTTTGAGCCTTTGAGACTTGGGATGATGGTGCTTGCCTTGACAACAATAATACAGTTAAGAAGAGGGGAGAGTTTTCTGAGAAAGATATTAAGTTCAGTTTTGGATATTTAATTTAAAATGTCTATGTAACATATAGTTTGAGATGTCCAAGTTAAGTGACTTGCCCGGGGACACATAGCCAAGTGTGTATCAGAGGCAGGACTAGAACTCAGGTGTTTCTGGGTTCCAAGTTAGCTCTCTATTCACTATTAAAGGAAATTTCTCCTCTGGTTACTGAATGTGGGAAAATATCTAAACAAATCCTGAAATTTCACTCTACTAAATTATCTTAAACTTAAGTGGCATCTATATGCAAAGGTTGATACACTAATTTAGTTGTGAATGGGCAGTGCTGGTGATGGAACACTTAGAGTAGTTACCTCATCAGGCTGGGACAAGCCACGAGAGCCTGCAGGATCTCTTCCACCTTCTTGGGGATATCCCCATGTCCTCTGTGTAGCTGAGGGACACAGGCTTGTGCCAGTTCCCATTCTCCACGTTTCAGGCACTCACAAAAAAACCCAAAGAGCTGCAACACCGAGGCAGCTTCCTCTTTTCCAAATGGATGCATTTTCCCAGCACAGAGTGCAGGGGATAGAGGAAAGTGAGCTACACTGCACAAACTGCTCTCAATCTTTCCTTTTTTGGAGCACCTCCTAGAAATGGAAAATCAAATAGGGAAGAGTCAGACAAGCAACAGAAGGAGTTGGACTTGGAATAATGAGCAGTTGCGAGTTCCATCAAAGAAAGGTAGCATTTGAAAACAAGGTTCTCCAATATAACTTCCCAATTTGTACATGGCATCGTGTTACCTGCCAGGGAAGCAATACATAAAGAATCTACCGAAGGATATCCAAATATACACAAATTAAGTAAAAACACTGTAATTGAGGGGAGTCAGGTGACCTAAAGATTAGAGTGGTGGGACTGCCGGAAGGCTGCACAGAGAAGGCAGCATCGGAGACTGGCGCTGCAGGAAGAGAAACATTCTAAAAAGGCACGTGGTCAGCCTGTTCAAAGGCACGGAGACAGGAGACTAAGTCCATGGCAGGGACCATCCATTATCATTGCCCAAGGCGGATTCACAAACTCCTCTCTCCACCCCTTCCGAAAATGACTGCTCCTTCCAGGCTCCAAATCTCCCAAAGAAAAATCACTCCCCTCCCACTCCCCTGGGGGGAAACGGCTGAGACAGGCAGCCCCTGTGATCTGGACTATCCTGTCAAGACAGCGAACGTGGAGCCCGGGTCTGTGACAGGGCCGGAGGGATCCTGTCTGAGCCGGGAGCGGGAGTTCGGGGACCGCCCCTCTTCGGGGGGTCGAGGAGGGTGCCACCTACTCCCGTGGGGCGCACAGCACTCACCTACTCCCGGCATAGAGAACGGTGCCCAAGCCAGAGCCGCCATGTTTAGAGTTGTCAGGTGACAGGTCTCTCCCGGAAGGGAGAGGAGTCAGCGGCTTTCTCCCCGATTGGTGGAATGACGGAAATATGCAAATGAGACTCCATACTTTTTGGGGGCATTGGAAGCCACAGAATGGAACCTGGAAAACTCAACAGGAAGTTTGGGATCGTACTATTCCATAGACTTCCGGCCCAGCGCCAGGCTGAGCTTCTTACCCGTGACAGGACATGGCATACCAGGGAGTAAACTAGAGATGTGCTGGCAAATGTTTAACCACATGTCTCTTCCTCCCAAAACACAGACAGAGACACACACACGCACTCTAGTGTTCAATCTGCATTATTAACACTTTCTAAAGTGAACAAAACGATGAATCAAACCGTGTTTGGCAGCTTGCTGATTTTTCAGGTGTAAAAGCACACACTGAAAATTCAACTGTACACTCCCAAGAACCAGTCAAGAGTTGGTATCAAACCCTGCTCCCTGTAGTCCAGCCCTGTTTTCAGCCCCAGCAGGAGACAGCACCCCATTTCTCCTTCCCTTGTCTCCTCTCCTGCCACACCGCCTCCCCTACTATGATTCCTTGATTTTCTTTCCCTACCCAAAAAACTTACATTTTGTTAACGTCGAGTTCATGAGTTTTTTTTTAAATTGATCACTTGCAATATAATTGTCACTTTTTATAATTTTATATTTTGTTTCATGAGTTCAAAAATATCTTAAGGGATCCATTGATTTCATCAGAATGCCAAACTCCCAAAGTGAAGAACCTCTGACCTACAATCTGCATTTATGTTCTTTGTTGCCAACCTACCCTGTCCTTTTCTTTCACCGACATTGCATGCTTCTTCATCAAACCTTCTTTAACACTTTTTTATGTATATTTCCTCTTCTGATCAGAATAACCTTTGATTCTACATTTTTCAATCTACCTCTTGAACAGTATTCTGAAAAGAAAAAAAAATGTTTTGATACAATAGACACTTCCCAAAAAACACCCAAACAGTTCTATTAACCATCTTTAAAAGAAAGGCCTGGGATGCAACAAGGCAGCTTTTTTCAATAAACACTGGAAACAAGGCTGCCCATGCTTCCTATTCCTCCCTTCATTATTTAACATAGTTATAGGAATGCTAGCAATACCAAAAAGACAAAAGAAATCAAAGACATATAAAAAGGCAAAGAGGAGACAAAACTACCTCTATTTCTAGGTAACATGATGGTTTGCCTAGAAAATCTTAAAGGAGTCAGCAAAGAAACTAATTGAAAAGAGCTTCAGCAAAATTGCAGGCTATAAAATAAGCCAAAAAAATCAATGACATTTGTAAATAATAATAATCCAATATAAGAAACAAAAATAGAAAGGTGAAGTCCAACACAAAATAAATACAAAATGAATAAAATATTTGAGAGTCAATTTTCCAAAAGTCCACTCAATGTTTGAACATTTGTATGTACACACACACACTAACTTACAGAATGATCCATAAGGAAAATGATGGACGATTTAAATAGCAGGAGGAATATTCAGGGTTCATAAATTGGCTGAATAATAAAAATGACCACATTACCAAAGTTAATTTACACATTTAGGGCTAATTTATAGATTTTATAAACTAAAAAAGAGATACTTTACAGAGAGATAAAATAATTACGAAATTAATCTGTAGAAAAAAAGATCTAGAATATTATAGGAATAATTTAAAACATAAGAATGAATGAGGGGGAGGGCAGTTTCAGACCTCAAATTATGTTATAAAGCAACAATGGGTTAAAAAATAGAAAAAAGTATTTCACTTGCCAGAAAAGGAAGAATCAAAATAAATCAAACTCAATAACCTAGTATTCAATAAAGCTGAAAATAAATTACCTAGGAAAGAACTCCCTATTTGATACAAACTCCTGGGAAAACTGGAAAGTAGCCTGGCAGAAATTAGTCTTATACTCACATCTTACACCATATTCCACAATAAATTCAAACTGGACATATGACCTGAATGTTAAAGATTATGCCATAAACAAATTAGCAGAGAAGCAGATCATACATATTTTACAGCAATGAGTAAGAGATGAATTCTTAACCTAGCAAGAGGACAGAGACAATTACAAGAGATAAAATAAATGAGTTTGATTACATGAAATTGAAAAACTTTTGTATAATAGAATTACCCCATCTAGGATAAGAAGAAAAAGTCACCTGAGGAAAATCTTTGTTTCAAATACTCTGATAAAAGTTTGATATACAAGATATACAGTAAACCAAAAGAAATATTTAAGACCAGAAGCCTCTAAATAGAACAACAGTCAAAATCACTTAAGAGAAATGCATAGCAAAACAATAGTCAATGTTGGAAAGATTTTGGAAAGACAGATACTCTAAGGCTTTGTTGGTGGAGCTATGAATGGGCCCCACAATCTTGGAAAGTAATATTGAGTTATGCATAAAATAAAATGTCTTTACCTTTTGACCCAAAGATTCTACTGCTAGCGAATGTCCCAAGGAGGTCAATGACAAAAAGAAAGTTTCCATATGCACCAAAATATTTATAGCAGCCAGCATTTTTGTGCCATCAAAGAACTAGAAACAAAGTGGATGCCTATTAATAGGGAAATATTGTTATCTCTATGCAGATGACACATAACAGTGCTTGACACATAACAGGTGCTTAATAAATATTTATTGACTGAGTTTTATGTATGATGGAAATATAAAATAATTAAATAAAAAATGAAACAATTTAAAAGAATAGTAAAATCTAGATGCTAGATGTCAGTCCTTTTGGAAAGAAAGGGAGGGAGAGGAAAGACAAAGTAAAAACTGCCTTTTCCTCAACATTTTATTCTTCTTCAGTTTCTAAAACTATCATATCTGATAAATTTAGTGTGAATTTTTTGTTTTCCAAAGTAGAGGCATAGCTTTGTGGCTAATTCCCCACACTTAGCGCATTGTCTCTTTTCAGTTCCTAAAGAGGTTCCCAAAGAGGGCAATACTACCCTCAGGGGGACGCTAGAACAATGGGGGTAGGGTGTGGCAGGAGTGGCAGTTTCATGTGCAATTGGGGGGTATTGAATAATAATAAACAGGCAGTGGTAGTATAAGGCAAGAACCTAAGAAAATTTTGAAAAACCATACAGGTTTCATCTGTTGTGTAACTGAGTTAAAGTCGTAATGATTACATTATTTTCCAACTAGACACATAAAATGTAAGTCATAACCCAACAGTGGTCAAGTCTGCCCAGAGATCTTAAGATGCAAGTGTTGGCAGGTGAATGTGTTGCACGTTGTCAGGAAGTCCAGCATGCAGGGGCAGGAATCTGTGTGTGATTAGATTTGTTTACAATATTATACTAGCTGGTTACATGACACAATATTGCATTATTAAAATTTCAGTACAGGAAAACTTCCACAAATTTACAATAAATTGTGAAATTTAAGGCGCATCTTTTTAAAAAAAATACGTACTTTTTTTGTAATGACGCAGATTGTAAAAAAGAAAAAAAGTTGTTAAAGGGTTAAAGAAATTAGATTTCCAGGGGAGCGCTGAGTAATTTTTTTTAAAGGGTGCAGTGTGGCAAATAAGTTTGGGAACCTCTGCCTTAGGTGCTAGGGGTTTTGCTTATCCTCACCACTGCTGTTGTTGCTCAGCTAATTAACTTCCTTGGCAAGGGTGATCCTTCTTGTGCTGTCATCACTGCTGCCACCACTCAGCTTGTCTCCAAACTGAAACTAAATCTCATGTCTAGCCACCTCAGCTCAGAGCCTTTCCTCAAAGTTCTGCTGTTCTTTGGCATACAGGTGGAAAAAAGCCTCTTGAATTTGCATCATGCATTTCTCCATGTCCTTCAGACATTCCTACTACAGCTAAGAAAAACAAGTTTGTTCCTCCTCACTCAAGTCTCTACTTTTTCCTATCCATCATCCAAATTCAGTTTGCCATTTAAAGCTCTTTAAAACCTGCCACCTTCCTACCTTGCCCTCAACTTATTCAACATTCTAATCATACTGGCCTACTTGTTTGTCTTCAGACATACACCTGTGTCTCCTGTCTTTTCCTTTGCAATTGCTATCCCCCATGCCTGAAATGCACCTCACCTCCTCATCAGATATAACCTCCAACTGTTGGAAATACTGGTTGTCCTTTTAAGACCCAACTCAACTGTCACCTTCTACAAGAAGTCTCTGATGGGCCAGAGACTAGCGCTCTTCCCCTCCCCCTCACTTTTGTGTATTTATTTTGAATAATTTCCTATATATATATATATATATATATATATATATATATATATATACACACAATATCTCCCTTATTTGAATGTAAGGTCCTGGAGGGCAGGGGCTAACTTGTTTTATATTCATTTTTTCCAGTCACTAATTTATAAATTATGGTTAAGTGATTTTTAAAAAAATTGTCATTCTACATGAACTTAGTCCCAAATCTGGCACAGGGGACAGAGCACTGAGCTTGGAATCAGGAAGATTCGTCTTCAGGAATTCAAATTCAGCCTCAGACACTGCCTAGTGGGACCTTGGACAAGACACTTAACTCTGTTTACCTCAGTTTTCGTATTTGTAAAACGAGCTGGAGAAGGTAATGGCAAACTGCTCCAACAATTTTTAATAAGAAAACCCCCAGTGGGGTCATGAGCAGTCAGATGTTCCTGAAAACGACTGGAAGACAATCAAAACTGGAATCAAAGAACTTCAGAGTTGGAAGGCCCCAGAAATTCACAGCAAATCATTTAAATGCAATTCATCACATATTTATTACACATCTACTTAAAAAAAAATGGTGCTTCTCCCTTTCCCCTGGCATTTATTTAGTGTCGTCTCTAAGTTAAGTGCTTTATAGACGCACAACCACCTTAGAGGTTAGGAGCTATTACTTTCCTCATTTTACAGTTGAGAAACCTTAAGCCAGCAGAGGCTAAGTGACCTGACCAAGACAGTTTGGGGCCAGATTTAAACTAAGGTTAAGCCCAGTAGTATAATCTTGATGGGAGCCAATTTCAGAGATTTACCTCTTCTCTGTCCCTATCCTGTTACAGTTAGAAGGTTCAAGTCCATCAAAAGAGATAATTCTGTTATTTTAAATTCAGCTTTGTTTTCACGGTGTGTATGTGGAAAACCTTGAATAAATTGCACTGTTTTTCTTCCATAAATTTTATCGTGTATTTTCTCAACCCAACCCCACCCCTCTTCTTGCCTTTTCCATGGCAAGGCCACCTCTCCCCGTGCCCCAGGACCAATCGGGACTGGTGAGGACTCTGATTGGCTGGCACTCTCCCCTCTTCTCCTCCCTTTCCCCATTAAAGCGGCTTCTGGGACCTTCCTCTTCCAGTTGGGGTCCGTCGAGGTGTGGGTACGGAACAGTGACAGCGGAGGCTGGATCTTGGGAGGTGCCACGTGCGGACCGAAGGTAGCGGCGCTGTGCATGCAGGAGCGGGGTTCGTACACTACCTGGGGCCCAGTTTTTTCTTTGCTTTTTTTTAACCACCTCGCAGGGCGTGGTTGTGAGTGGGATCAAGAGATCTTTGTGGCTGTTCATCCTCCCTGGGATATGGGCGAAGCTTCCCTGCCTAGACTGCATCTCCTCAGTGGGTGGGAAGGAAGGACCCTTATTCTAATGGGTTTGTGACTGCTCAGTGTCTATGTTTCGTTGCATTTGAGCTTAGCGTCCCAGGACCCTAGCGCACTGTGGAGCATTCATTCTTGTGGAAAGGGCGCTATAGCATAGGTGGCATCATAACTTTAGCAGAAGGGCCTTTCACCCGGGGACCATGAAAAACTGTTTTTGGAAAAAGTTTGTTTTTTCATAGGAAATTCAATACAATTTATTTTTCTTTTTAATCCTGTGCATTTTGTTATATTCATTATAAATGTGACCAAATTGTGACCATTGTGACCAAATCAGTGATCTAGGAGAATTCCGAAAGACATAGTGAAAAATGCTAGCCACCTCTAGAGAGAGAACCAATGAACTTTGAGGGCAGATTGAAGCGTATTTCGCTCCATGCCTGTCTTTGTGTTCACACTTTCTACAGAAATCCCTATAGAAAGATCAAGGTTTAAAAATAGGTTTCCTACGAATTAGAAAATCATGACTGAATATGAATATTGCTACATTAGAAAGAAAGCCAGGAAGATACAATTGTATACAAAACTGAATCTGTTACAAATAGCTTGTTTTTTAAAAGAACATATTAAATTTTAACTTTTCTATCTCTTTTTGAACATGTTTATATTTTTAGTGTTTTCATTGCTGTTCTTTCTTCTTTTGCTTCACTAGTCTATTTCCCACGTATTCCTCACTTATGCTCCTCCATAAAATTCTGCCCTTATAACAAAATTATATGTTTAGTTTCAGTTATATTTCACTCTTTCTTGACCCCCTGTGGGGTTTGCTTGGAAAAGGTCTTGGAGTGGTTTGCCATTTTCCTCACTTCATTTTAAACATGAGAAAACTGAGACAACCAGGGTTAAATCACTTGCCCAGGGTCATACAGTTAGTGTCTGAGACTAGATTTGAACTTGGGAAGATGAGTTCTGACTTCAGACCCAACAGTTTACCCACTAGATAACCTAGCAGCCCTAACATTAGCATAATCAAGCAAAGAAAAATTTTATATTTTTGTTTGTGCCTGAAAATGTATCACTTGTTGTGTTCCAGTATGCTTCATTGCCAGGTTTTTGGAGTTGTTAAAAGTTATGGCATTGACCAGAATTATTAAGTCCTAGTCACTTACTTACAATGATATTGTATAAATAGTTCTGATTCTGCTTTATTTATTTATAAGTTACTGCAGTGCTTTCCCAGGTTTCTCCTGAATTGTGTCTTTCGTTATTTTTCATAGTGCCATAATATAATGTTCCATTGCGTTTAGAGACCATCATTTGTTCAGCAATTCCTCAAATTATAGGCATCTGTTTATAGTTTTTAGGTCTTTTGAAGAAGCAAAGTACTATAAATATATAAAGTGCTATAAATATCTTCTGAGATGTTCTTTCCTCATCTTTTTTATCTCTAGAGTATATGCCTAGTACAGGTATTCTTGGGTCAAAGAATGTTTAACGTTTAATGACTATCGAAGAAGAGTTCCAAATTGGTTTCCACGTTGGCTCTGGCAGATATTTTTGACTTACTGTTGTCTTGGTTAACCAGTTAGACATAAGATGGAACATCAGAGTTATTTTAATTTGCGTATCTTTTTAGTGATCTGAAGTGGTTTTCTTTAATATGGTTTGTGATAGTTTAGATTTCAATTGTGAACTGCTTTTTAACATCCTTGGACCATTTATCTATTGGGAAATGGCTCTTACTACTATGTATTTGTAAGAGTTCCCTATAATCCCTATGGCATTTTTAGCCAGCTTCTTTTTGCATTGTACTTGTGATTTAAAAAATCCACCATTTGTGAAATACTCATTTCACCTCATTGATGCTCTCCCCTAATAATATCCAGCAAATGGCCACAGATAAACTTTTTTCTTTTTAGTAGTTGTAAGTAAACTTACTGTTTTTTTATTTTATATTGTATGGAAATCTGGGATTCTTTTTAATTAGAATTAAATCTCTTTAATTCTGAAATGTTTCCTGTGCTGATGAAATATAGTAACCTAAATTAGCGACCTGAGTTCAAATCCAGCCTCAGACACTTGACGCATGTACTAGCTGTGTGACCTTGGGAATGTCACTTAACCCCAATTGTCCCGCCAAAAAAAAAAGCAAAAAAAAAAATTCACTCCCATTCTTGAATAAAATTTATATAGTGTCCTAAAAATCTTAGTGTAAGTTTAAGGTATAGTGTTTTTAAAAACTTTTAGACTTTTGAGCCATCATATATTTTTTTTTTTTTTACAGCAGATCAAGTTGGATTATATTTTTGAATTCTCTTTCCCATTTCTGTAGTTCTCTTAAAAGATGATGGATTTAAGAGTGGGAAAGTTGATGGATGAGCTGGAAGAGACAGCCGGGGTTATTTAGAAGAAGCAGGCAGTGGGCAGGGCAGACTGACCTATGTCCTTTGTCTAAATCCTCCTGGCCTTATTTCATGTAGCATTTTCCATGAATGCAAAGACTGAATATTCTTAGAAATAAAGCTGTCTTTTTAATATTTCTAAATGGTCACGAAAAAAGTTAATTCCGAGCAAATTTGAATACTGATTTCCATGGAAACTCCTCAAAGAAATTGGAGTATGGATTGAAAGATAACCTAACCAACTTTATCTCAAACAAAATTTTGAGTTTGGAAGAGTGCACAAAAGTTAGTTCAGCATTGTGGATTAAGCATTTATAGCCAGTTCTCAGTTACCTTTTTTCAGAGAATTCTGGGACTGCATAACTATGATCTGTAAGCCTCAGTACATCTTCCCCATGGCCTTGTACTTCTTTCTGTTCCAGACCCTTCTTATCTCTTCATAGTTTGTATTTCTGGGTTATTTTGACCAGTTAGTGCAGAATCAGAAGGATTTCAAAGAGCAATAGGAAAGAATTTTTTCCCAGTTTACAGCTTTCTGTCATATTACTGGCAATAATGAATTAAATGCTTCATTTTTGACCAGTTAGCTGATGTGCTGGCAAATTCTTCTCCCTCCACTGTCACCTTAACTGAGGATAAGAATAGACCTACTAGTGAAAAACCATGTTTCATAAGTGTTGCCTTAAGAGATTATCAGGTGAGACTTGTCATCCTAATGAACATAGACTCCCCAGAGTCATAATACTGCAGTTGGAAGTCATACCTGAATTTATGGCCTGTTCCACAAGATTTATAGTGTAAACTGTAAAATGGGAATTATTATTGTTAATTAGATAGTCCCGGTCATCTACTTAGATGAAAGGGAAGGGAAAAAAATAAAGCATTTATGTAGTGAAGAGGTTAAAGGTTGAGGGGTGATCGACACCCCGAAATATTGACGCACCGGGTCCTGCCGAAAGAATTCGACTCAAGCCTTCTCAGCCAAGGGAAAAGACAAAGTTTATTAAGGATTCACCACAACGGGCTGTCTTAAGAAATCCCCCCTTCCCCCTTTGTGACGCCTGTTTCCACAAGCGGGCCAGATTCAACCTACTGAATTAGATTGAATCTGAGCACCTTCATGGAGGCAAGATGGAGATTATATGCACAAAGACTGTAGGAGGGATTGAGGGGTGGTCTGGGGTGACTAGAGGAGGGGTTTAGGGAGGGTCTTGAGGGGAAGTCCAAGGAGGGCAAGGTGAGGTAATGGGATTAAGGGTGGGAAGTAGCTGCACAACAAAGGGCGAGGCTAGGTAGAGATTTGGGCCTAATGATAATGTGAGGCTTGTGGCCTTAGGGAAAGGCCAGATCCAGTTGGAAGATTCAAGGACAGTTCAAGGGGGCTCCCAGAGACTGTATTCCAGATTCAAGGGGGTTCCCAGAGACTGGGCCCTCATCATGTAGCACCTACCATGTATGCTGAACTGCTTTTTAAAAAGCAATAAACTTTATCATTTGATCTTCACAACAACCATATGAGGTAGATATTATTATCCTCATTTTACACATGAGGAAACTGAGGTAAGCAAAGGTTAAGTGACTTGTCCAGGATCTTTCTGACTCCCGGGCCCGGCACTCTGTCCACTATGCCTCCAGCTACTTAATGTGGCAGGTGAAGAGTAATATCGGCAGCTTTGTCAGCTTTTAGAGCAGAGTGTTGTACTTTGAGCTGTGTTTAACTTGTTACGTGGTTTTTAAAAATTCAATGTTATTTAATTTTCAGCTCTGAATTTTCTATGATTTATTTACATCTCTTCCCCAGCAAGAAATTAAGAAAATTGAAATTGGTCATTAACATGTATAAGCAAGCAAAACAAATTCCCACCATGTTAATGTTCAGAAAAAATGTCCGAATAAGACAAATTCCATTAGCCTTAACCTTTACTTCCTTATCTGGAGGTGGATAGCATTTCTTCATGAGGCCTCTGTAATTGTGCTTCTTGGTGATTAGATTTCCTAAGTCATTCAAAGTTTATGATCTTTACAGTGTTGTATTGTTATAAACTGTCCTGCTTCTGCTCATTTTATTTTTGCCTATCATTTTTTATGGTATAAGTTTCTTACTTCTACCACACAGTAATAGTGGAATGTTAACAAGAGTGAATGGTAAATGGTATGATGGTTTCAGGGAGACTTTTGATTTTGTAATGAAACAGCCACTTGTGCAAACAAAAATTAGGTTGTATTTTTTTTAGGAAAAGGCATTTTTCCAATTTTTTTTTCAAGAAACCCTATATATAAAAAGTGGATGTCTTTTTTTTTATCCTTTAACAAACTTTTAACATCCCACCAATCAGAAGGTAACCTTAGAATAATTATTCCCCAAAGTGTTGATATCATGCACTATAGAAACATCACAAAACAAGAAAGGCAGAAGTGCCCTAGTTTCATTGAAAAGTAGCAGAAAAATTTTATTTGTGTTGTATGATGTAGGGGCATTCAGACTTACCAGATTATAAAAACGATGTAGAATAATTTGCTTCACTTTGTTTGAGGGCCAAAATGAAAGTCTGGAGCATTAACCAGTTGAATCTGAGTTCTCAGTTATTTTTGTTAATTCAGGCTTATGGGATGAAGTTAGAGAAGTCTGACCTTTCTTCAGCTTGCTTAGCGACAACCCTTACCAGCTTAGATGAAGCCCTGCATGGAGGTGTGCCTTGAACCTCACTCACAGAGGTAAGGGAAAAGATTTTTTTCTTTATACTTTGTAGTAGTCAATTGGTAAACATTAATTACATGGATAAAGCTAAGATAAAAATGGGTTAGTAAAATCTGATTATTTCACAAGAATTTTTTTTATCTCCTGAATTGGCTTGAGTGCTTTTGAAGACAGGATTCATCTTCCCATTTTTTTAACCCCTTATACAGTTTACCTTTTGGTTGGTGCTCTAAATCCCATAACTTATATCTACTGGGACCTTTTTTGATTTGTCAGTCACTCTTTAATCCCTCCTTGGTTTGGCTCCCTTCCCCTCCCTAAAAATATCCCATGGTTATTTCTATCCTAACAAAAAAAAAAACCTAGCTGAGACTGAGACGAGGTGGGTCATCTCATCTGATAACAAAAGCATGTAAGCAGGAGTATTCCAGTTGTTGAGAGGGGCAAGATGGAAAGTTTACTGGTAGTTCCTGATACTAAAGTTTGTGAGCAGATGTCCCTCTTTGTGCTATAGCTCCCTGAACAGGTTCTTTGGCTTTTCCTTTACAGAAGTAATACTCTTCTTAGACCTTATCATTTGACACTGTTAGCCAGTCCCTCCTAATGTTCCTGTCATTGTTTTCTCTTCGTTTTCCTTGACGTGACTTTCTTATTTTATCTACTTCTACACCTCGGATTCTTCTTGTTTTTCTATTTCTTTTTTCCTTTTCCTATTCTCTTGTTGAACTTAACCACTTTCAGGACTTCACTTACTATGAGCATTCCAAATCATCTGCCCCCCACTACTATTTTGATGACTACAAATCAAAGAATATAAACTATTCTCATCCTCTACCTCCTGTTACTTCATCCTGATCTTCCTCAACTGTATCTTAGATGATGAAATACTTTTTGCCCTTACCTGTCATTTCTAGACACTCTACTGCCATAATTCAGCATTTTCTTTAAAGCAATTCGTTTTTAAAAAAAGCTTTCATCCCATACAGATTTTGGTGTTTTCTACCTGCCCCCAGGTAATTTTCTTTCTCTAGGAGTTCAGCACCTGGCTCACTGTTTCTCTTTCCCACCTTCTGCCCATGCCCTTATTTTATTGGACTTCACCATTCAGGTTGATGCTTCCTTAAATAACCCAGCCTCTTAGTTCCTTAGGTTCAGTCAGTTCCATTATCTACTCTTTTCCACCTCCAACACGTACGGGGATGGTCTCACTCTGGAATTCACCTTTAACTATAAATATTCCACTTTGTGAATATCAAACTCTGAATGGACCATAACCTCTTTTTTATATCTATATTCCATCCTGTTTTCTTTTTTTAATGAGTAACTTACTAAATGCATTCTTCTCATTCCTATACCTTTCAATATTCTTTCAGGTCATTAACCACATTTTAACTTTTAAATGCCCTATGTACGTGCCCCCAACTTATCTTTATAGCTTCATCATACATTATTCTCCTTGCACTCTCTTGGTCCAGCTAAATTGGATTTTTTCTTTTATCAGTTCCTAATGCTTGACATTCCATCTTATATTACTGTACTTTGTAATAGCCATCTCATGAAAGCAAAGCATTAACTCTTCAGTCTTCTAGAATACCCCTCTTCTTTCAAGATGCAATCCAAGCATATTTTTCTACAAGAAACCTTTCACAATTACTCCTGACTGCTAGTGACTTTCCCCCGACCACCTTTTATGAATTTTATATTTATTTCGTGGTGTTGTTCAGTTGTGTCTGACTCTGTGTGACCCTAGGGACCATATGGTCAATGGGGTTTTCTTGGCAAAGATGCTGGAGTGATTTCCATTTCCTTCTTGAGTGTATTAAGGCAAAGTGGCTAAGTTGACTAGTACCCTATCTACTGATCCCCATCCCCTGTTTATTCTGTATGTAATTTAATTGCATATATGCTTATGTATACTAATGAGTAAACATTCCCCTTGTAAAATGTTTCTTGGAAATAGGTGTTTTTTTTCTTTGTGTCCCTTTCACCTAGCAAAGTTCTTGGTGTTTAATGGCTTGTTGATTTAATCTTCATAATCAGTTAATAAACATGTTAGACCGCTACCCTGAAATCTTTAGCAGATTTTTTCCTATAGGATAAAATACAAATATCTTCTCATAGCCTAGTTAGGTTCCAGCTTACCTTTATAGCCTTATTCCATGTTATCTTCCTTATTCAGTGTTTATTTCCTGAGGAAAATACACTGAACCACTATCACTGAGATGCATGCAGCCTATTCCTTATGTCTCTTTGCCTGCTGACAAAAACTTAAATTCATTTCTTTTTCATAAAATTTAAGTTCATTTTAAGCTGAAATGCACAATATAAAGGAAACATTATAAACTTAAATACAGAATTATAAAAATCATTGTGTACGCACAACAAAACATAAGACAATGCAAAACATACAAGGAAACCTATATGATAAATACTACACATTGTATTCAGAGCTATCCATCTTTTCTTTGCTTCCTTGTAAGTTTTATTTTGTACTTTGCTGTGTACTTTTTACTCTGTTCTATTTTTTCACCTTCCCTCAAGCCAAGAATTAAGTATGGATATACACATACACACAGACATACATACATAGATGAATAATAGCAAGCTAGTTTGATTGAAAGAAAACTGGTGCATAAGAAAGAGTGATGTGTGGCCAGCTTGGAAAGGCAGTTTGAAGGTAGATTGTGAGGGCTCTAAAGGCTTTGCTTTTTATCTTAGATATAATAGGTTCTCTATCAGGGAAGTGACAATGTAAGATCTGTGCTTTACGAGAAGGGAGTGGATGGATAGATTTAGAGAAATATTATTAAATAAATATTGGGGATTTTTTCCCTCATTTGGAGATAAGTTTCATGAAGATGTGCAGCTGATGAGATGAAACCTTGGAGCTAATGACTACAGAACCTTACAAAGACTTTAAGGTGAATTCTTGCTCATTGTTCTACTCTAGGAATAAAGTCTCTGCCTGGATTGCTCAAGGCTGGGGGTGGTCTGGAAATAAATGAAAGAATGAGTGTCAAGAATCCCGGTCCCTCATTAGACTAGTTTCACCTCAATATAATATTCATTTTCTCATTACATTTAAAAATCAGAATTGATTGCCACCCTTAGGAATACCCATTCTTCGAAAGGCATGTCAGCCTTGAACAGGCTGCCTGAGAGGGCTCTGGCATTCCAGAATACCACTAACCCTTTTGTTAATTATTTGTTGAATGATTAATAAAATGATTAATCACCTGGAAATCATTCTCAGATTTTTTAATAGAAAACCGACAAATTAAAAATCCATATCAGTAGCAGTATTGGAGAGAGTTGATAAATCACAGAGTGGGATGGTGGCCCTGTGAGTAGCTAGACAGGGGACTTTTGATAGGGAAATGAATGGAGAATCATCTCCATTACTTAAGAAACTGGCAGCTCTTGTTTGAATAGGGTTGCTGCATTTCCCAGTATATGTTTACTTTTTATATTATAGTTTCATTAATAAAGGAGTGCTTTTCAATTTTCATTAGTTTAGTGCCATTTCCTAATAGTTAGCTTATTTTATCCCCTTCTGAGGAGGATTATATATTTTTAAAAGGATTTTTTTAGCTCAAGATCCTTTTCCTATTAAAAAATGAAGAAAGTTTATATAAAATCTGAAGTCTGCTGACATGAATTTATTTTTCTCTCATAGTCCTATAATTGAGAAGTATCAGTGGATGTGTCAAATGGAGTTTGTTCAGTCTTATTTATGGTGAGGAGTTAAGATGTTAAAAAGTAACAGCTAGATTTCACATATTCCAGAGTGATCTTAGACTTGGAAGTTAGGGAAAAAACAGGGTTGTGGCATGATTGAGAGAATGAGAATGAATCTTAACTACCCAACTGGTACTGTTTTCAGACTATTTTATTTTCCAGACAACTGCTGTTTAAAAAAAAAACTGTTACAGAAGTAAATAAGTACTCATTCCATTCTCAGTTTTTTCTTATGTGAAATACATTCAGGTGCATTTACCTATTCAGGTACAGCTTTACTTAGTGATAATAGAATCAGATAAGTATTTCTTAGGCCAAAGAAAAGGAAGGAGATGTAAGAAAGTAAGGAAACTTAACATTTTTGGGGCCACGGGAAGCTGAAGAAATTGTAGAACCCTTGGTAATGAGTGCTTTGTTCCATAGAGTGCAAAGTTGTTATTTGACTGGCAGGGGACGAATAGTTAACATTACTGAGTTTGGTAGCTGAAAAATCTAGGCAAACAATTCCTTTTTCAGTTGGAATTGGAGTGGTGTTTAGCAGTGGCTCTACATAAAGTACTTTAGCAGTCTAGATTTGAGTTCACCAACTATTGGAAACTTAGGTCAAAAAGAAGAGGCTGCAATACCCTTATAATTTAGATCAAAATCGCCTCCATAATAGTATGGAAGTGAGCCAAAATTTCTGCCATGACCATTGCATTTACCCATCTTGTCTAGATAGCTGTCATAAATGAGTCAGCATTGTTATGGTCTTTAGGTTTTTGTTTCGTTTTTTTTTTCTTCCAGGCAACTAGGTGGTACAGTAGATAGAAAGCTATGTCTGGAGTTCGAATCTAGTCTCATACACTTAAAAGCTGTGTGATTCTGGGCAAGCCACTTCTTTCTACCTCAAGTTTCCTCATCTATAGAATGGTTAATGTTAACACTTACCTCCCAGCTGATAAAAGGGGACATTACAATTTGTACCTAATGCCTCAGTGCATTTTAAGCTATTAAGATTAGTTTATATCTATGTAGCAATATATTTAATTGTAAATCTTTAATAGCTTAGAATTGGGCAAAGACTTTTGAGACATTGTGTTTATAAAGTGCTTTACAAATCTTAAATCTCTCTAAATGCTAGTTATTGTTTCAGTAGCATCTATAATTTGTGCTTAAAAGGTGATAACATGACCTCCTTTTAGCACTATAGTTGTTTTGATAGAGTAAGGCAGGATGTCAGTGTCCTATTTTGGCATTCATTCTTTTCCCTGAAAAAGCAGGACAGCTGTTTCCTAAAAGTGACTTAATCCATATCATAATGTAGCAGTTTTACAGAGAAAGTCACTAAGACAGGTTTACTGAGTTTCTTTTTCTTATTGTTCCATTAATGTCCCACTTAGTGTCTTCCTAATATTGGGCAGCTTTATGCTCTTCCTTAATTTCCCCACTTACAAGCACTTATTCTGCCTTGGCTGGTCATGTTTTATAAAAAAGCATTTGAACCCCCGACTATTGAATATGAGATCTAGAGTTTCACCTTTGGGAGGGTTTTATGTATATATGGTTTTTATGCATATATACATATACACACATAGATACTGTCATCAGTACAATTTTTTTCTTTTGTATCAAGGATAAAAAAGCTTCCTCTCAATTGATAAATGCTCTGTGATTTATTTTTCTTGTGACACACATGTTCTGGTTTTGTTTACCATGTAGCTTGTGGTAAGTTGACATCATTTCCACACCCTCTCCCAACTCTGCTTACCCTGATCCTAGCAACTATCAGTGTGACATAAGAGTGGGTGGAGGGAATCCAAGATACAGCATTTTCCACATGTTGTTACTGTAAAGTAATTCATCTGGGAGGCTTTTAAACCGACAAGGTACAGCTTGGTCTTCTTGTCTGAGGTTTAGTGGTTTTTTGTTTTTTGTTTTATTTTTCCTGAATTTTTTAGACTTCAGAGGAGTTAGTGTTGTTTTAAAGATAGACTCTAGGTCTACAGATGTGAGCATGAATAACTTATTGTGAATGACTCAATATTAACTTAAAAGAAAGAACTTATTTTATTATCTTTTGACATCGTCTGTGTTTCCCATTGTATATATTCTCCCCCTTCCCACCAAAAAACCATCATATTATATGCATTGCTCTACACTGATGTCCCACTTCTGCAAAGAAGTTTGGGGAAGTATCTTTGAAAGTAAGTTTTGAAGATGGGGATACTTAGTTTATGATTTCTGGTTGTCTTTTTCCAACTATGGCCAACCAGATCTCACATTTTCTTCAGAAGTGTTATCCTGGCACATTGCCAAGTCCACATCTTTTTGTAAAATGGGAACACAGTTCCCTTATCCTAAGTGTTTGGCTTACCTACTGAGACTTAAAGGTTCTAGCAGTTAGGGTTTCACATAGTAATCAAGCACTGTACCTTATTATAACTTGCAAAGGAAATGACTGCAGTGGGTGCAGTTTTAGTTTAGTTAGACTAAAGACAATTGTGTTCTTATCTGGGCAATAATATTCTGTCCTCTTCAGGAGTTGGCTGTTAGTACTTTTTGCTTCTCTGCTGATGTGTAAGCTCTATAAGTGGTTTCTTTTCTACTTTTTTCCTCTAAATTTCTATGTTTCCTAGGCTTCGTGATTCAAATTCAATTTGACTATAATCCGAATGGTATTTTAAGTTATGTTCTGTATGTAGATAAATACTGCATTTAGTTTTGAGTTGCCGGCAAGCAAATGACTTAAGACAATTCTTTTACTGGCAAGTGCTCTCTGTTGAACTGCCATTGTTGTTGAAAATAGAAACGGAATCAAAACTTGAAATTTTGTGGTTTGGGTGTTGATACGCTGGAAGGAAGATTCTATACTCTGCTTTGGGGAGAAGCCTGGCTGAGATAAATTAACTTTCAGTTCTGAGCATCTTGACTAAGAGATCATCCTAAGGGGGAGAAATCCAATTTACAATTTAAACTGATCAAGAACAAAAACAAATTACATAATCACGATAAAACTGAGGGATAAAGTCCAAAGAACAGTTTGGATTCACTAAACAGAAAAATAATTGCTCAGATTTGGGGACACCCAAAGTATCAGGTTCTTAAAAATGTTCATTTCCTCCTGAATCATTTCTTCTTCCAGCCCTAGGGACTGTGAACCAAAGTGATTATTCTATTAAGAGAATTAATCAAAGTTTTCTTCCTTCTCTTAGTCTGATCATTTACCCTAATCTGGTCACTCCATAGAGAAAGGGAGTTCTGACTTACTTTTGGGTCATCATCACCCTAAAATCCCCTATAAGTTGAATAGAATTCCTCTCTGGACTTTAAGGGTTAGGCAAAGAGAATTTCACACCATGAAACTGATTAAATTACAGATGATATTTTCCACTTTGACAAAAGGTGTCAGACTGAAGAATTGTCCTAATGTTGTTTTCTAATATTTAGAGGGAACAAAGCAGGAAACACTCTAGTAGGCTTTCATTGCGTGTCACTAACATCAAATGCTAAAAATTAAGTTTTCTATGTGCTAAAATATTTATATTCATTAAACTAATTTAAAAAAGAAATGTAGCCTAATTAGGGTTAGGAAAAAAGGGAAGAGAATTTGAAAAAGTATGGCTTGTCACATCAAGTACCTGATTTTTAATGTGAAAAAACTCAAGGCTCTTATGACCAGTTTAGTGTTCACATTCTTGGGGAAGCCCAGTTACTTCATTTTAAAAATTAGATCATAATACCAATACCATCTTCCCGAAGAATATACTAAATTATTGCTTTTAAATAAATTTGGAAAATAAAAAGTAAAGTTTGTGTCCTTGACTATAGCTTATTAAAGATAATTTTGGTTTCTTTAAGTGAAATCATGGCACAGTGATCTTTTCCCCTAAGAATTTTAAGAATTTTAAAGCAATTTTTACAAATATTAACTCAACAATTTTCAGAAGTTCCATGGGACGCAGGATGAATTTCTTGTGATTAAAAGATGGTGGTTTCATAAGTAATGACTAAAGGCTTGCCAACTTTCCTTATTCATTGATATAACATGTACAGAATTCAGCTTGGATACCTGTTTCAGTCTATTCCAGACTGTGATTCATTAGGAGAAATTCAGGACTTTGCCAGAACTAGAACAGAAAACATAGCCCCTTGTCTCAGATTAAACCCTTACCAGTACTGACTTTTTTTTTTTTTGATAGGGAAGGCAGTGCAATTGGGATTTAAGTGACTTGCACAAGGCCACACAGCTAGCAAGTGTCTAAGGCCTGTTTGAACTCTGGTCCTCCGACTCCAGGGCTGGTGCTGTACTCACTGTCCCCACGGAGCAGCCCCTGCCCTTCCTTTCAGAAGGAACATCATTTTTCTAGTATTGATTATGTTAACTAACCTAGACCCCTAGTGATACCTCCCTGTGCTACACTTTATTTGGGATCTGAACTCAACTCCATTTCAATGTGTTGAAGAGAAAGGCAGACATCACTTGTACCTTTCCAAATGGCCCTTGTCTTTTTCTCAGTCAGTTTTCAGTTGTTTCTTTTTTGTAGCTTGACTCTGATGGCTGGAGCAGGCTTCCTTAACTTATTTACAGGCATCATACTCCTCAGTGATGAATGTAGCAGAACCTTTGCTAGTCATTGGCTAGTCGCCTTGTAATTACATCAGTTTTGATGACAATATTTTCAAACACCTTATAAAAAAGTAAACAGTGTGGGAACAACATTTGTGCTTTAAAGACTTTCAATGCCTTGCTGTTTTTTCTGTTGCTTGCCCTTTCTGTAGGGCTTGGGAAGAAATCACTGGATCAGGGGTGCTTTGATACAGTGTACCTCCTTTTGTCCCTCGGAATCATTTTTTGTAAAGGGGATGCTATGTTTCATTTTTACTTCCTCTATTTAAAAACCTTTTTGAACACGCCATTCTAAGGGTTTAATGATTTTGGTAATTTTTAAGTTTAGATTGCATTCTTAATTGCTTATGGGAATCATCTGTGAACCTCTTATTTCACTTCACTATAAACTCCTCAAAGTTAATAAAGGTGTTACCCATGTAGTGCCTCATTTCTGAACATAGGGGTTTGTATATATTACTGTTTACAAACGTTAATTATCTTTGTTAAATTTGATAACCTTTTCTTAATTCTTATGGCTTCTCTTAATTCTTAAGTTTCTTGATATCTGCAGCACTTGACATGGCTGTCCATCCTTACTCTGCCTCCTTAGTTTCCTTTGGATCACCCTCTGTATTTAGCACCCAAAGTGTTCCAGCTATCATTGGCTCTCATTCACTTCAAGCTTCCTTTGGGTGATTTAATCAGGTCTTAAGGTTCATTGCTCATTTTTACGCAGATGATTCTACAACCTATGATTGTTGCTGTGATCTCCCAAGTGAGCTATAGAATTTCAAACTGGTGTATTATTATGTGGGTATCTTCAGTGCAATATGCCTAAAACAAATCATTGTTTACTCCGCTCACTCCCACCAGGCCTATGAGTCCAACATTCTTTTAGTTCAAATAGATCGCCATAATATCTTTTACATATCATATTAGTTCAGGTTCTCATCTCCCTTCACTTGGAATGTAAAACTTACAGCAAGTCTCCCTTCTCCTGTACATCTTCCACAAAGCTGCCAATGTGACATTGGTAAAGAACAGAACTGTATCTCTCCCCTTTGGATAAATTCCAGTGATTCATTGTTACAACTGTGGTGAAATATCTCCTGTTTGTCATTCAAAGCCATTACCACCCACCTTTCCAGGATTATTATTACTCTTCTTCATGTACTGGTCCAGAGAAATTGACTTTCCCGGTGTTCCTCACATGTATCTCTTATCTCCCATCATCTTTCTGCATTCCTCATACCTGCTGCACTTACCATTTATATTTACTGGTCTGTTTGCTGCTCTTTTTCCTTCCTCTTTCCTTTGCGTGGGGTGGCCCCGCCTCATGCCACAACTCATAGAATCATTAGTTTCTTCAAAGTACAGGTGAGCTTACACTTTCTACGTGAGGCCTTTCCTCATTCCTCTACCTCCTAGTCTTTCCCTCCTGAAAGTACCCTGTAGTATTTATTCTCTGCTAATCATATATGTATAGCCATGTTACCTCTGTTTTTTTCTTTGTATCCTGGTTGTCTGCATCTTGTATGAAAAAAAATGATATATCTATCCAAAGTATATGATCTGCTTCAATTGTCTTCTTCTTAGTGGTATGAATTTTATTAAGGTCATATATCCATTTAAATTTGTGGAATATTATTTAAGATGTTGGTCTAAGACTAATTTCTGTCACACTACTTTTCTGTTTTCTCAGCAGCTCTTAGTTTTCTTAAATTTCCTCTTTGTCCTTTTTTTCCACTCCCAGAGAAGTATCCCTTAGATTGAATACTGGGTTTGTTTCTCAGTCTCCATTGTCTGGGCAATTTCACTCATCCACTCTTTTCAGCCAGTCCAAAATGGTTTTTCAAATCTTATAGTATTGCAAGGGTCTGAAAGTGTTATTCTTCCTTCATTACAAACTTTTCCACTGTTTCCCTTGATATTCTAGAGTTTTTGATCATTCGGATAAATGTTTATAGTTAATTTTATTAACTTTGATAGTGTAATTTGTGTTGGTGTGGCTCAGCCATGAACACTGATTAACCTGTATTCATGTTTCAGTTATGATATTCTTCAAGGAGTACTTTGTTAGATGGATACCTTCCCATCCCAGATAATTTGTAGTTGTTTTGAATGAGGGTATGAGTTTTGTGGGTTTATTTTGTGTAGCTTGCTACTTTACAGAAGCTACACTCTCAATTAGTATCTTTTAAACTTTTTAGAGTATACCTATATCATCAGCAAATAGGGATAGTTTTTATTTTTTTCTACTGTCCTTACACTTGTATTTTTTCCTTTTTCTTGCTATGACTAACCAGAGTTTTCCAGAATTATTTCAAATAATAGGAGAGAAAATAAGCATCCTTGCTTTAGGCCAGTATTTACTGGAAAACAATTATTCTATATGGTACTTGCTGTTGGTTTTAAATAATTTTTATGATGTTAAAAGATCACTTTATGTTTATACTTTGCGGTATTTTTAGAATAATTTGGAGTATTGTACTTTGTCAGGTCTTGTTCTTCTGTTCAGTTAGTTATGTGGTTTCGTTTATTTTTATTGTGGGACAGTACACGGTCCAGCCATCCTCGTATCCCTGATAAAATTGGTAATAATGATTAACTTTGTGGGTAGATTTCTATGCTTTTGCAGTATGGTATTTAAAACTTTTAAAATCAATTAATGACAGCAGTGTTTAGCTCTTCTTTACTTTATTGTTGGAGTACATTCTTTTTTAGAAAAGTGTTTGCTAGAGTACTTTCATTGCTCAATTTTGAGAGTCATTTGCTTAGTGTTTCTAACTAATTGTTCCTTTAAAAACTTTATCAGTTCTCCTGTAATTCCATTGAGACAATTAGTTTTTTGGTTACCAATGATAATAAATTCCTATAAGTTAGTTGTGTATTCTTGTTGTACATTACGTAATTTGTCTTTTAGTTTATGTATTTTATATTTTTGCATGTATTCCTCTGTTCTCAACTTTATTATCATATAATTGTGCAGTGAGGCGCTAGGTTGTGTGATGGATAAAGTACTGGACCTGTAGTCACGATTATCTCCCCGAGTTCAAATATGGCCCCAGAAATTTGTGTGCTCTGACTCTGGACAAATCACTTAATTACATTTGCCTCAGTTTCCCTCTCTGTAAAATGAGGTGGTGAAGTAACTTGCCCATCGCTTTTCAGTATCTTTGCCGAGAAAACACTAAATGTGTAACAGACAAAACTAAACAGCAAAACATTGTAGGTTCCCATAATTTTATATATTTTCTTGGATTTGTTCAGATTTAACTTTCTTTTCTTGAATTTTCATTTGTCTTTGCTTTCTTAATCACATTGGCTAAAGGTTTATCATTTTTGTTAGTTTCTTTTGAAGGATTGTAGCTTATTTTGTGTTTCTGATGTTTAAAAATGGATACTCAGGACATTAATCCTTTCTTTTCCTAGTTTGTTAATGTATTTTTTTGCAATATAAGATTTCCCAGTAGGAATGCTTTAGCTGCATCCCTGAAATCTTACTATATGGTTTATCATTATAATTTTCTCTCACATAATTATAAATTCTATTAGTATTTTGACTAATCATTTAGTATTTCATAAATCCATTTGTATCTGTGTCCTTTTTATTCTCTGAATTGATTCCTATTTTTGTGTTAGTCTATAAAGAATGTCCTATTGAAAAACTATTTGCCTTTTTTAGTTTTTTTTTGCAATATCACTATACCTTAATAGTTTTTGTAAAAAGTGCCCTGTAGTATGGAAAAATACAAATGTTTCTTAAAAAGTTTCATTTAGAAGATTCTGTCAGTCCTTTGGCTCTGTTTTCTTGAAGATGATTGCTTTTTTTGAGTAGAAATCTATAAACAGAAAAGCAAAACACTGGATTACAATACCCCTTTTAAAAAAATTTTGGAAGGGGGTGATTAAAAAAACCAAAGAAACCTAGCTAGACTATCACCCTCAGAAGCAGGAAAGACTGGCTATAAATCCTGTCTATGACAAATTAGTTGTGTAACCTGGCAAGTTACTTTGCTCCGTAGTACCCCAAGAAAATTTCTTTAAGATAGGAAATTGCAGAACACATGTCCATTGGTAATGAGGAAAATAGGGATGACACAGGATGAGGATAGATTTCTTCTCTGGGAATTCTCTGTACCAATGATATCTTATATGCAATTAAAAAAAAGAAGGAAATTTTGAATTAAATTTAGTCTGCTGGAGAAACCTTAAAAAATGTTGTTGCCCAGTAGATGTCAGTGTCATCACATGTTATATCTAGCTTCTACAGGTTTGCATTTTGATTACTCATCCTAACCAAAAAAGAGCTCTGTGATTAAACATTATCACAATAATTATGATCAATATGAGGCCTATGGAACTTTGGATTTATACTTGTTTGAAAAGGGTTTTTTTGGGCAGACTTTTCACAAGAAACACAAGAAAAACCATTGAAAGAGATAAATAGAAAATTTTGGGGGCATATTTATGTCCGAATAAGTGATTGGATGGAGTATAGCATTTGGTAGCTGTGAACAGACAGCTCTACCAAATGTCTCTAGATTATACCCATTGTAATCTCTATAGAAAATCTCTCTTCCACCTTACGAATATTCATCAGTTATATCCGCTTCCACTCCTGAATTAAGAATTCCCTTCCCTTTTTTACCGTTGTGTCAATGCCTTCTTAGCCATTTTCCTGCATGAAACTACAGGAATTATTTTTCCTTGTCAACTTTGGATTGGTTTAAGGTCCTTCAAATAGGCCCCTCTGTTCTTCCCTTCTCCCCTTTTATATGCTATCCCATTTTCCAGCTTAGTCTTGTGAAATTTACGCCTTGTCGTCTCAGATCTGTTTTTCCCTGCAGTTTGACACACCTGCTTTCATCTTTGTCTCCTTTTTACTTTTAGAAAGAGATCTCTTAATGGTCTCTGGTTCTTGATTAGTATATTTGTTTCCCATACTTGTAATTTCATTATTTGGGGTGTTTGAGAGGCAAGCCATTTGTCTAGAAATGCTTCAGATAAGTCTATATCTTTTTTGGGGGCACCCAGGTGGTACAGGAGATGAGCAGCCCAGGAGTCAAGAGGATCTGAGTTCTAGGAGGTCTCTGACGGACACTAGCTATGTGACCCTGCACAAGTTACTTAACCCTGATTGCCTGTCACCCTCATACCATGAATCTCTCTTAAAAATATTATCATTTTTTCGTTAATGGTTAGGCACTGGTTAACCAACTGTCACGTTGGATTGCATTTTAAGTTCCTTTGCTGTGTGAAGTGCACTATTGCAATCCTTGCTGTGGTTTATTGTAAATGTTGGATATTCTTTCTTAAGAATTCACATATTTTTGTCAATGGAATTGTTAAACTAAGATGTTACAGGCTTTGTAGGGTAGATTTCTTTTTTCTTGCAGGCAATTAGTAGATTCTTTCTGTTGATAACTTGTTTTCCATATTCAGAAGTTTTGAACATTTTTCTTAAAAAGTTTTTGGATTAATTTTCCTTTGTCTTGCAATGTTTTTAGATGCATGTATTCTTTGCTGATCTGGAGGCCTTTCAAAAACCTGGGTTCAATTCTTTGCTTTACCCCGCCATTGGGCATCACTTTGGACAAGTCATTTGACTTACGTCATTTTTAATGCCTTCTTAAAATGTGTATGAGGGGAAATTTGAGCTACAAGATGCTCTAACTTTTTAGCAATGAATTTATCCATATGCATATTCATCTTTATAGGTTTTTTTCTAGTTTTACCCTTTGTTACTGATGAATTGGATAACTCAGAATAAATAAATGAAATAACTTGGCTTTAGCTATTCCTGAATTTGTTTCATTTTTATTTCCACAGATTATAATCAGTATAGCAGAATTCCATTTCCCAAGCTTTTTTAATACTGAAGATAAATTACTTTGCATGAGTAATAAAATTCATTTGCATCAGGAACTTACTTGCAACCATATACTAAAAAGCTAAGCCGTAAATTTTAGTATAAACCAGTTTCATCTCTGTAGACCCATATTGTCTCCTTCCATGCTTACATTTCACTTCATGCCCATACTATTGCAATGTGTACTGCTTGGTCTCCTTGCCCCAAGCCTGTCCCCACTCAAGTCCACCCCCATACCTGCCATAGTGTTCTTTCTGAAGTGCTGATCTGAGAGTGTCACATTGTGTACCCCAGCACCACCATTACTCAGTAAAACTTACTTCACTCTTTCACCTCTTGTATCAACTAGAAAATACTCTTTATGTTTTTCATAACCACTTTTTTCCATCTTCTCATTCCATCTCACACTCTCCACCTTGTTCTTTGGTCCGATGAAAATGGCCTTTTTCCTTTGCTGTTCTTTACAAAAGATACTCCATCTTGTAGCTCCAGGCATTTTTTGTGGCTGTCACTCGCACTTGGAATATTCTGTCTCCTGATTTCAGGTTCCTGTTGTCCTTGGCATCTTTCAGGTTCAAGCCAAAATTTCACCTATAAGGTTATACATCCCCTGAGTTTATACCCTCCTTTCTACTCATCTGTTTCTTTTAATGGCACCACCATCCTACAGTTTCTCAGGGTAAAAAGTAGGAAGTTATATTTAACTCCTCCATCAGCCTGAAAAAGCTCATGCCTCTGTACTGGGTACAACTGAAATGCATTCATTTTTCAACTTCACCTCAGAGACTCCTTGTCTTCAAAAGGCAGACTATTTGTGGGCTTATACCCCAATCTTGAGCCTATGGTTAGAACTTTTATAGCCCACTATCAGCTCTTATACAACTATACGGCCACACTCACCTTCCCTTCAATCTTACACTAACCAAATTTCCATCACTTCTCCCCACTGAACTGTATTTTCTTTGTGTTGGCTGTGTTTTCTCAACCCTGTACTTGTTCACCTTTCCTTTCTTACCTTAAGAATAAATGCTAGTATTTATATAGTGGCTATTAATTCCATACCTTGTATGAAGTGCTTCACAGGTATTAACTCATTTGATCCTTCAAACTCTCATGGGAGGCATGTGGTGGTATTATTCCCATCTTACAATTGATTTAAAGGAGGTAAAAAGAAAAGTGATTTGCCCAAATTATCTCAGGCAGGATTTGAACTCAGGCCACCTGACTTTAGACCCAGCACTTTAGCCACTGTACCATTCACCAAACCACAATTTGTTTAGCTTTCCCCAGGTATACATGGTCTCCAGTTCTATGTAGAGGATATAGTGGGATAGAGCTCTGGAGGTTGAATCAGGAACACCTATGTTAAAATCAATACTGAAGCACTTCTTACCTGCATGACTTTGAAAGAAAACACTTAACATCCCTTTGCCTCAGTTTCTTCATCTATAATAATGGGACAATGGTGAAGATCCAATAAGGTAATATGTATAAAGCACTTATGAAACCAATAAAAAAGTGCTATATAAATGCAACTGTATACAAACGTTCTTCTTGGTACCGCAAATAGCATTACCCTGTGTAATTTGGTATATATGGGACATTTCTGGGTAATGGTTTCCTTTGAATAAATTTATGTCCATTCTCCAACATTGAGTGTTTTTTGTCCCTCAAACCCTGTCACTTTGTGCAAGTGTGTATGATACCACTGGGTTTTTTGTCTTAATTGTTCCAGGCAGTTAATCACTACAGATTTATGCTTACTCTCTTACCACTGTACTAGGCTCAATAGACATATAATTCTCTTACTCATATCTGTATCCTGCCCTCCCTATTTCCTATTCCTTACTACCATAAAAATATGTTGTCATTACTTCAGTGTATGTGGAGCCGTTCTTTGTCAGTGGCCTTGTTGGGGTATATGCAAAGCAGTGGAATATTTCAGTAAGAGGGTTTTAGATATCTTAGCTATTTTATTTGAATAATTAAAATTTGCTTTGTAGGACTGTTGGGTCCAGTTCGTAATTAAACTAATGGTGCAGTAGCATGCCTGCCTTTCCATAATCTCTTCATTATTTAGTCTAATCTTTTGCTATCTTTGCCAATTTGAGTATGACATGAAACTTCAAAATTTAAAAAAATTAGATTAGTGGTAATTTTTTTAGGTCAATGAGATGTGCTTCTGTATCATGTTCCCCTCCCTTTGTGTCACCCTTAATAACAAAAAGTGCAATTCTTTAAAAGCAAAATTACTCAATTCTTTGAGAAACTTTTAACATTACAAAGTCCCATGCTTATAGACCTTCGACTTAAAAGTGCTCATACCTGTTTTTATCCGAGATTTTTCTTTATAATTAGCCCATGTTCATATTCAATTTTCTGATCAGTATTTTTCCATTTCCCTTGTTTTCTTCTCCTTGCGAACAAACTACCTTATTTTTGAGTCATTTGTCTCTGATAATGTAATTTTTGCCACTTGTCCATCTAACTTTTGTTGGTGATTTAATTCGTATGAGAATTTAGTATTCGTAGGCTGTAGCTGTACACTGTTATTGATATTCAATAAAATTTGATTAGGAATACTTCCTGATCTCTAGCCCCTATCCTTTAACAGCATTGTCTGATCTTCCCATTCAAGGCCTGTATGATATATACAAGTAATCAGTCAATAATACTTGTTGAACTTAGGATCTTTGTGTTGACTCCTTGCTCATTTAATATCTGTCCTGCCCCTCTTTATTTCCAATGATGATGAAAGTATTTAGGTGAAACATCTTTTGAGTGTTTGCCACCTTGTTACTTTGCATATAGGAAAAACAAGGAATGAAATTGTTTGGAATCTTGCAGCTTGTTTCAGTTAGTGATATTAAATAAGCAAATTGCTGACATGCTTGGGGAACAAGTACATTTTCATTAGTTGCAATTCAAGGAAAGAAATTTTTTTTTAAATGTCAGTTTTAACATTTCTAATGACCTGTTGGCATTTTTCCTATAAACTCAGTGTTTTAAATAAATATTCTTTTAAAAGAAATCGAGTCTTTGGAGGAAGAAATTATCTCCAAGGTAGTTAAACTTTTTGGTTATTGATAGTGCTGCTTCTGTGGTCAGAAAGGTGTTTGATACACAACTTCAAGGTAACATGAGGGAGAGAAGTAATTTTCTGGCAAGAGAAGCATCATTATTGAAGTATTTGGCTGAGGAATTTTCAATAACAGTAAGTTTTTATTTTATATAAAACTATGACATCTAGTATCAAGTCATAAAATCATAGAAGGAAAAAAAACAACCACATGGATGTTTTATTTTTAACCAGGCTTTGCAGTATAACTGGTTTTATCAAAATAGCCTCATGGTGCTTCTTTTTTTGTTTTAATTTCTGCTTTCAGAGTTTTTACTTACTTCAGAGTTTTAAAATTTGCTCCAGTCACTCTTCCTGTTCAGCTTCTGGGTACATTTCATATTTCTCTCCCTTTTGTCACATTTCTTTAACTTAACCTGGATGCAACTAGCCTGGTAGAATCTCAGTTCTATTCCTAGGCATCATTCCTTTGTGGTGGCATTTTCGGCATCATTCCTTTGTGGTGGCATTTTCAAGTTATTGTTTTTGGTTACTAGCAGAATTCTGGATGCCTTGTAATTAGTTTAGATGGTACTTGAATTAAGGGTGGGGATATTTCCTGTTAAGAGTAGGATTTTGCAATTTTTAGAAGGGTTTTACCAACAGTAATGAGTTAAGGAGATAGATTTCCAATTAAGTATTGAATAAATCATGGTCTAAGAATCATAAGGAGATTTATAATCAGGTATAGATTAAATCGTGGTCTAAGAATCATTTCTAGCAGGAAGAGAATTTTAATCTTAACGATCTTTCAGTTTTCAAAAAATATAACCTTTATTCTCCTTTAAACATAAACTTCTATGAAATGGACAAAAAATAAATATAGGTATTTATCAGGAAGAAGGATAATCCCATATGGTTGTTCACATAGAACCAATCAATTAACACATATCAAGCACCTACTATGTTTCATACAAATGTATCTGGGAATATACTATTATGACTAATGAAAACTGAGTAATGAAAAAAATCTGCTTACAGTGAGCTTATGTTTTAAAGGGCAAGACAGTAAGTATATATAGAAGTGTATGCAGCCAAAATATAAAAATGCTAAAAGCAGAAATATGAAGTTAATTGTTACAAGTGGTTGTTTCCAAGCTAACTTGCGAGGGGATATACCTTAAGTAGTTAAGGAAAGAGAATTAGAGAAGGCATCATACAGAAGATGTTGCCTGAGATTCACCTTAAAGAGAAGAATTTTATTTGGAATTAAGGAGAAGAGTTTATTGCAGGTATGGGGTGTCTGGAACACCCAAGATAGGGTGAGTATGACAGGAATAGAGTAAGAAGGCCAGTTTGTCTGCATCATAGAATATGAAAGTGGCAATGTCCGTTGAGGCTGGAAAAATAAGTTGGAGCTAGATTGTGAAGGACTTTAAATTTATTTTCTATCCTAGAGGTAACAGTCACAGGAGGTGACTGAATAGGTAGATGACCTAGTCAGTTGAGGAAAACTGATTTGTTAGCAGTGAAACTAATTTGTTAGCAGTTAGTAGGATGAACTGGATTGGTGATGCAGGGAAAGTAATTAGGAGAAAGTATCATGGATTATGTAAAACCTCCACAAAACATACATGTTGCTCAAGCTTCCATCTAACTTATCCTCAGAGTTGTGTTCTGGGGGCTACCCCCAGAAATCCTCTAGGGTCAGGATCATCTGAGCTAATGAAGGTGAGATGCTGCAGACTTTTTAAAGGTTACCACTTGAAGAATTGAGATGATTTTAAAAAAAAATAACCATTTTAATTATATTTAGAAAACTGTCAGCATTACTAAATTCATTCCCATAATTTTTGTTTTCTCAAACTTTTTATAAGCAGTTGTTCTTTTTTAAAAACTAAGTCTTTTCTACGTACAAAATAGGAAGAAAAGAATGGGCTCTTTAGCCACAATTACATGGTTTTTAAAAAGGTTATAGTAGTGGTTTATTTTTAAATGGGATCATTATTCTTAAACATTTCTTACTTTTCCCAATAGCTATGCAGATGTTAAAACATCCTATTCCTAAAATGAGAGGATAAATTCCAAATGTAGTTCATACGTCTATTTAGTGTTAATACTGGGCATGAGCAAAATAGGGGAAATACTTTAAAAATATTCTCATGCTTACCTCTTCCATTTGTTTGCCTCATTTTGCTGGTTATTTATCTTTGCCTTTTGTGCACTCTTAGATTTCAATTTTCTTGATGGCAGGGACCATTTCATTGCCTTCCTTATATTTACATAATGTTTTATATTGAGTAGAAACTCCAGAGGTTTGTTACCCATCCCTATATTCATATTTTGATAGTTTGCTTATTATAAGAAAACATTTTAGAATTTAGGTTTTATGCATGACATTTTGGACAGTCCAGTTCAATGGTACCTTTGGGTTTTGGAAGAAGAAAATTATGTTTTCTAGAAAGTAAGTTTCATAGGTGAAAAAATATGATTTTGATTTATTAAATTGCTAATGAGAGTTGTATGCTTATGTATCTGGATTAATATGAGTTATTGGTACATAAACAAAGTAAATTTAAAATGCTCAATCAGTAAAGATTGATTGAACATGTTATTCAGGCATTGTGCTAATTGCTGGAGATAGACAAAAAAAATGGGAAAAAGTCACATAATATACTAAATATTAGATTCCCAGGATAATTTTGATCAAAAATAAAATATCAAAGTTTCAGAGTGGTTTTTGCTTTGAACTGAAGATAAGAACTAGGACATCACATTTCTAATGATTTCTGTTACCATTTTGCTGTGTGACCTTAATGAAGTTTTTGAGATACGAGGTTTAATGGTTCTTTTTTGACATTTTTTCTATGTACATAGTATTTTGTTTTCCATTACATGAAAAGACTTTTCCACATCCATTTTTTATAATACTGTGCATTCCAAAGTATATTCCTTCCATGTCCTCCAGGAGGGGCCTCAAGACAACAATAGGTTTAAAATATTTAAATTTAGAAGATAACCTGTTTTTGTTACTTTCTGGTATTCCTGAGAGAAAAATTCTATAAAAGGCACAAAGTCATTATTTTTTTGGTCTGAGTAAGAGTTTATGATGTTACTAAATTTCATGGAAGATAAGTTTTACCACAGTTTGTACTATATATCAAAGAAATGAAGGCATTCCAAATGCGCAAACCCAATATGATGTATGTGTTTACACGTTTCTGCATGTATTTGTGTGTGTGTATCTGTATATACGCACCATATTTTTGACTTGGTCCTGATATATAAAACAGGCAAGCACTGTTGAGACATCAAGGATACATTTTGTGTCTCCGCTTGTTGCAGTCTGGGAGATTTAGGAGAAGTGGAAGGAAATGTTAAGATTATAGGGAGACTGTTAAGTAGCAGAAAAGGAAACAATCCTAATATTTAGTATTCAAAAAAGGGCAAATATCCTGTTGAAATCAAAGATTTAGAAGGCGAATGGCACAGGGGATATGTGTGTGTGTGTGTGTGTGTGTGTGTGTGTGTGTGTGTACACATACACATGAATTGAAGCACTAGTGAGGATTTATTGTATCTCTACCCCTTTTATTGTTGGCCTAGTTACTGACTTGAAGGTTTTGAGTAAGCCTGTCTTTTTTTGTCTTCCTCTCTTGATGAACTTTGATTGGAAATGAGAAAGCACTAACTGGCTGTTGTCAGCATGAAACAGCAAAAAAGAATTTAACTTGCCATACTAATTCAGACCTGTTGAACAAAGTTCGGAAGGTATTGCTGTTTGTGTTGATATTATTTACTAATAGGATCTTTGATCATCATGTGATTCGCTTGTCACCATTTTCTGCATTCATTTTCTTTATTTTTTCCCTTTTTACTCATACCTAGTTTTGAGTGACACTCACTAGAATTAGACATAGAAGGTGGTATAAAGCTATGTAAGTGATTTGGTGAGCTATGTAAATAAGTAGTAGGCACATCCTGTACTATTTGTATCATACCAGTGTTATAATGCTTAGGTTGGTCTTCATAAGGAATTTCTTTTTTATTTAAAGGCCCTTTGTCCAATGTTTGGCAAAACTTATAGGAAGAACAATTTGCCTTACTTTCTAACTTGCCTTATAAAGTTAGGAAAAGGATTTTTGCATTTTTTTATCCGTGAACTAATTGGTCTGTATTAGTTCAAGGATAATCTTAGCTAACATTTGTATAATTTGCATAATTTTACAATTAAAGAACCCTCAGAAGTACAGATTATCCCCATTTGCAGGTGAGAGAAGACCCAAACTTTAAGAGACTAGCTTGAAATGAAACAGCTAGAAAGGGATGAATGTAGCATTTGAATCCAAAGTCTATTTCAAGTCTGTTGCCTTTTCTACTACATAGCTCATTTTAAGAACCTGCCTTAGGCCACCCACAGATCCAGTTAATCTTTTATCTTACAAGTCAAATAATACTGTATTTCCCTTCCAATTACTTGTCAACATAATTTTAAAAATTGTTTAATTGAGTTCCCAATTTTGGCCCTCCCTCCTTTAGTTACCCCACCCTGAGATGGTGAATAATTAGATGAATGTTTTACATATGTAATATTCTAATATATATTTTAATGTTATTCAGGTTATGACAGACACAGACCAAAAGGAAAAAAAAACTTACACAGAAAAAAATAAGCAAAAAAAATGTTATTCACTTTGCATTTTGATTCCATAAGTTTTTTTCCGGATTCCTAGCAGTTGGTTCATCATGAAGCCCTTGGAATTTCTTTAGTATTGTATTGCTAAGAATAGCTGAGTTATTTAATATTTATCTTAAAAATTGCTATAACCATGTACAATGTTACTCTTGTTCTGTTCACTTTATATTGATCATTTTATATAAATCTTTCCAGTGTAGACCCACTTATCAGTGGAAATATAACTCCTTGTAAGAGAATGAGTTATCTCCAAAAGGTAAATTTTTCTGATTGTTGTATCTTATTCTTTTAAGCACCAAAATTTTAAAGACTATGTAATAGAATCTGTTAAAAATATTCATTTTCCCTACCTTTTAGAAGACAATATGCCTAACCCAATTTCATGTTCAGTTGTTTTGTCAATGTCATTTTGTATATCACTTCCAATTCTCTTTTCTTGAATGAGTGATACAGAATATAATAGAGGGATGGCTATTTTCTTGCTCCTACATTGTCTCTGATTTTTGCATTTCCCACCCTGGAAATGATTACACTCTGCTCCCTTAAGGCACAAGAAAAATAGATTTCTATCAGTTTCAACCTATTTTTGTTCTTTGTATTTTTGGCAGTATGTCCCATAATAAAATTGTTTGATTTCACTTAAACTTCACCAAAGTACTATGCTGCTACCTATCTCTCTCCTGACCCTCAGTCTCCCACAAACAACTGTCTCTTGGGTATCTTAAGTTTGATATTCCATGTTTGCTGGATATCTCACAGTCAACATATCCAAATCAACATTTGGCATTCTTCCCTCCAAACCCTTCCCTCTTCCTGAGTTAACTGTTTTTATTGAAGGTTCCACCAATAGTGGGGAAAAATGGGACCTTTTAATGACAATGAATCTAAGGCTGTGTGTGTGATGGCTGTTGTGGTGATGACCAATGGTATACAACAGGGATGGTCCAATCTTAGGTTTTGATTAAACAGTCTGTTGTTTCATAGACAGTGTATTTTGATTTGGCATTCTAGTGAGAGCTCTGCCTAAGTTCTGGTTCCTTTTGGAAGGTATTTATGGAAATTTCTGTGCTTGTAGGTAGGCCACAAATCACATATGGTAGGTAGCATGTTGAACAGCCCTGTTATACAATATGAGTTAATTATCTAAATTGAAACTGCAATAGCAATGATATTAGAAAAGAAAATTAAAATTGGCCTTGTAATAAGAATTGTATTGATAGTTAATTTGTAATTCTTTATTAAGCATGCCTAGTTTATACCACAGTCATTCTGTTTGATTAGTACAGAAAACATTGTATATTTAGGCTTTGTCTTCATAGTTTACTGCTTATTGCAGTCCAGCTTTTTGCACATAGCTCTTAAAAAAAAAGAGAACTCTAATGGGGAATCAAGATCATGGTTAAGCTTTTGTAAATAGAAAAATCAGTATAGATATTTAATGGTTATAAAAAGCACATTGTCTACAGTTTCAAAATTTTTTCCCCTTGTTTAAACTTAACAGCAACGTTTGTGTTCTTTCTGCGTTGAACTTGAGTTTTGTTTTGGTTCCTGACTTTGCAGACAGCTCTCATTTCTCTGTTAAGATAATCATACGCTGCTCCAATATGAAAATTCCTTGCATAGTTTTGTAAAGGCCTGCCCCCTTTAAAAATGTTTTATAACTGACTTAAGTTCCTTGCTGTTGTAATAAACTGGACTGAGTGGGGCTGAACGTTTGGTTATGGGATATATTTTTCTGATGTCTGAGTAAATATTATACTTTTCAGAGTCTTGAGATACAGAACTAAATTGGCATAATCACAGTTACACTTTATGTTGTGTTTATTGCCTTACTGTTTCATGTAGCTCTTTATAAACAGATTTTTCTGGGTCCATCATGATAATTTAAACACCTGTTTTACAAACTCAGGAGTATAGCTAAGTTTTCTGTTCAGTTCCAAAAATTACAAGGGGTGCTGTTAGCAGCCATAATATCTTTCTCTCTAACGAGTTCCTGTGACATAACATCCTTTTCCTGTCAGGAAGCTCCTCCCACTACATGTAACTTAGGCCATGAGGCCTATTAATGGTTGGAGAAGATCTTCAAATCTAATTGCTACTACACCCCAAAACCATTGTTTTTGGGAAATCAAGTGCAGAATATTTACTGTTTGAGATGACACATTGAATAAGATGCGTTTGTTGGCATTTCAGTAGTGATCCAGTATCTGAACCATTTTCTTCCTTCTACCTTCTCTACTGTGTTATGTCAAATTTTTCTAATCGTAGGGGAAAATGCAGCTGCACAGTGTTGGAGAAAGGGAGTAGATTCAAGAAGCTTCTGCATATGACTGTTGGAACATTTTTGGAAGGCACAGTTAGCTATTCGTTTCAAATCCTATTTTTAAACCCTAAACACATTTTGCCAATATGTAATTATAAGCAGTTTCTTTATCATTGCCATCTTTTAAGTTGATTATGTGTTTTTCAAGAATATGCATTATTGCCTAACTGTTCCTTATGAAATACGCTCAAAACATTTCAAGCTGTTGAGCAAAAAGAAATGAAAAAGTACTTACATTTAATATTTTCTGGCTTTAGAGAAGTGGAAGCATCAACTGCGACTAAGATTTAGTTTGTGTTTTTTGCAGAAGAAGAAAAATAATGCCACTTGTACACTTTTTTATTCTAGCAGTTTCGTATTTAACAAGCCTCTTCTGTGTTTCTTCAGTTTTCCTATGACTTACACCACGCTCTGGATATTCTCCTTGCTGTTCTTCTAGGACACTGATGTAATATCAATGAAGTTGGGACTTTGTTCACTGTTTTAAAATGATTGATTGTGTTTGAGTCTTACTAGGTGCTAAGCCCCAGGTCCAAAGCCCTATTAGGGGCTAAGCCTATGTGGGTGTGAATTGGGAACTAAGGTGGGGCAATGAAGGGAGATGCTAACACCAGAGCCGATCATAGGAGCCTAAGTTCTGGTCACTCAGATGAGTTTGGTGACGTCTGAAACCGTATAAAAAGGGAGGACAGAACTATTTGCTTAAGGTTCTCATTCCTGGAAGTGCAGGACTCTGGGCAGCCTCTGTAAGGGCCTTCCGGGTGAATTGTATTTGGTCTGTTGATGTTTGTAATTTATTTGTATTTGCTCTGAAGTTCAGGCTGCTGGCTTTTTCCCCTGAACTAAGTGAATATTTGTATGCTGGATTAAATTGAGATTGTTAACTCCTTAAAGTTGCTTTCCTTATTAAAGCAGATCAAAAGGACCTGGGCTTGCAGCATTCTGTGAGCTGGTTGTTACTGGTTTTACACGTGTTGGTGTGCGGCCCCCCCCCCCCCCCCCCCACGGAGGGCCCCCCCCCCCCATATACACACACAGAGCAGCTGCTAGGCAGATTGTTGAAACAACTTCATATCTTCACTTTGGACATTTTCATGGGCCTTGCCTGTAATACTCTCAATCTTTTCATTTCCACCTCTTAACTTCAATGCCCCAACTATAAGTCTGCCGAATACAGGGAGCCTTTCTTTTTGTTTTTGTGACCCCGTTTAGGGTTTTCTTGGCAGAGATATTAGAATGATTTGCCATTTCCTTCTCAATCATTTAACATGAGTAAGCTGAGGTAAACAGGGTTAAGAAAGTTATCCCATTTCCCTGAGCTATCTGTGGACAGACTTGAAAATTCATGTTTTCCTGTCTCCATGCCTTGCGCTCCACTGTGCCACCTATCTCCTCTTGTACGGGAATCCTTCCATAGTCCCTCTACTCCCTTCCCTCTGGATTACTACCTATTTGTCCTATATAGATATATGGTTGTTTGCATGTTATCTCCTCCTTTAGATGCCTTTTTTTGCCCAAGGTCACACAGCTAGTAAAAGTCTGAAGCCAGATTTGAACTGAGGGCCTGCTGATGCTTATGCTCTTGCTCTATTCACTGAGCAGTTTTGCCCTCCATCATATCGTGAAATCCTTGAGGTCAGGAACTGTCTTTTGCGTTTCTTCCCACTGCTTTGCCACAGTGAGTAGTACATTGTTGGACTTAGTAAATGCTTATTGATTAGCCTTAGAATGTAAACTGTGCAAGGTCAGTGATGTTATTTTTTGCATACCTGTTCTGAAACTATAGAATACTGATAGGTAAGATAGATTTAATCTTCATGACGTATATGTATATGTGTTCCATCCCTTGGTATTCCTGGAAAGTTGTATGGAATTTGAATTTTGTGAATTAGATAATATATTACAGAAACAAATTTTGGGATGAATGCTGTTCGATATAAATTATTACTATTTATCAGTTTTATAAGTTTGAATATTAGTATATAGAACTTTCTACAGGGGAGGCACAACTGTATATAACACTATCTGTACAAAGACATTTATACTCTATATTTAACAGGTTTTAT
Source organism: Trichosurus vulpecula (assembly GCF_011100635.1). Taxonomy (NCBI): domain Eukaryota; kingdom Metazoa; phylum Chordata; class Mammalia; order Diprotodontia; family Phalangeridae; genus Trichosurus; species Trichosurus vulpecula. The sequence goes on from NC_050580.1 coordinate 226,222,099, forward strand.
CTCAGTATACTAGTAGACTTCATATAGAGACTGTATAGCTTTTTTTTTTTTTTTTTTTTTGGGAGACCATCATCCCATGAGGTTTTAGTTTTCTCATACTCCCCCCAATGAAATTAAATCTCAAGCTGTCTTAGGAAGTAAACGATTTCTGATTTAAGAAGTTTGTGCCTCAGATTGCAATGTGGATTTCTAGACCATGTCTTTAAATAGGGAAATATTTATGGCTTCTGTCAGGGGGGGAAAGCTATCTAAACAAGTACTGGTGAGATTTTTCTCTCTTAAATCTTGCAAATGTAACAGAAAGCTTTAAAGAGAAGGACTGGGTATCAAAACTGCCTGAAAGTATCTGCCAAGGTAGCTATGTTAACTAATAACACAGAACAAAAAAAATAGCTTTAGATATGCATTTGGCTCACTTACCCACCTCCCATTCACTTTGGGTCCAAGATAGCAACAGACTTAATGCTCTCTTTCAGGGTTTTGAACATTTTCTGGTACCGTTATCTATAAGGTTCCCAGTTAAGCAGTTGCGTTAAAATCCCTTTGAATTTTAGATAAAACATGTAAGTGAAATCTTTATCTGTGTTTGATAGGAAATAAAGGAATCCAAATTTATTGCATTTAAAAGTTCTCCATTGTTGTCATTTGAAAATTTCATTTTTATTTGCCTTTTTACGTAATGTATGTAATGCTAGATTTTTCTCCATTTGTTTTTATTCTATATCATTTTTTAGTTTGGTAATTTCATTTTGTAAAGGGAATTACCAGATGAGCAAACTTTATACTAATGCAAGTTGCAATTTCTACTCTGGAGAGTTGCTTGGAGACCTGAGAGGGTTCAGTGATTTGCCAAAAGTCACACACCTGGCATGTGTCAGAAGTGGGACTTGAACCTAGTCTATTTGGCTTCATGGTCAGCCCTGGCCACTAACCTATTCTGTCTTAAAATAGAACATAAATTAAAACTAGAACTCAATAAGGTGAGAGGAGGCTCTGGTCTTCATTTCAGGTGGTTATGAAAGACTTATCTTAGTGTATAGTGAGTAAGAGGCCAAAGGGACCCAGTATTGATTTTTGACTATTACCTTCTTGATTAACAAGCAATTTTGTTTATTCAGTTTAAACTATTTATATTTGGATTTTTGTTATGCCAATTTTTATTTCTGTGACTATAACATTTCAAATTGAAGTGATTGCCTTTATGAAGAAAAATCAAAGTTTGTGAAAATAGGCAGATTTCTTAAAATAACAGACATGAATGTTATCTTGATGTCAAAGTAACTGTGTTATATAACTTATATTTTAATTAGTTGCAGTACACTAGCCAGAATCAGCAATTCCTAATTGAGTACCTGAACTGTATGCTTTGCTTACTATTGGGATATATCAAGTATATTTTTGTTCATTCCTGGCGGAGCTATTATTTTGCCAGTCATTGATGGTCCTTTGATTCTTGCAGATAGCAATACCAATACCTAAGCTTACTTAGCACTTGATGTAGGTTATTTTGTGGTAAAATGTATGTATGTAGGCTCAATGTGGGACCTGCTACATTTTTCTTGGCATCCATAGTTCATAATGAATATTTTTGAATTGAAATTGAGTTTAATTGGAGGCTTTTAAATTACCATTATGCTTACTATATTCTGCTTCATAACTTCAATTATAAGAGAGACTGGATTTGGAGTCAAGTGAAGTTCAAATCCTGTCTCAGATACTATGTAGCTGTATGATTCTATGCAGAATTGCTTAATGTAAATTAACCTAAAGCTCTTTCCTCATTTGTAAAATGCATAATAACTATCTCATGGGGTTGATGATAGGATCAAATGAGACAACATGAAAAGTGTTTTGCAAAAGTTAAAATGCTATATAAATGCTAGTTTTTATTGCTATTGCTAAGCACATGCAAGACAGTGAGTCTAGGTGGAACTACAGTTTTGCTATGTCTTTATTGATTTTAGTAGTATCGAATACTTAGGATTTGTGTGACTTATGTTCCAGCGTAAAGAAATAAAGTATGGTTCAGTGTCAGTACTATAGAAGTTCCTCTGCTAACTTCTGCTCATCTGTGGGCAGGAAAGGACAAGTATTCAGTGTATTTGATGTAGGTATAAAAGATGATGATTAGTGGATGAATGCTTAAATTAGTCCCACTTCTTCTACCTTTGACAAGTTAATCTTTTGTCATCCATTTGGTCTTAGAAGATGAATCTGCAGGGAGAATGGTAACCACTAGATGGAGTGTTTTCATTAGAAAAGTGGAATAGAAATGACCGAAGATGTCAATCTAATATGTTCCCCATTTGAATAAAACTTACTAGTTAAGCAGTGCTCTTGAGGTCTGTTAGAAGGACCAAGCCATAAATATAGGACTTGTGGGAAAAGGAACACTAAGAATGAAGTAAAGGCATAAAAAACAAGTGGTATATCATTCAGGTTAGGGAGTTGTATATAATAATCAGTCATGATACTCATAATTTCTCAAGGTTCTATGGTCTCTGATACAGATTGCTTACCATTGATGTAAATAGGAAAAAGGAACAGAAATTTTAAATGTGTCCTTTAGCCCCTCACTTTTGTAGGTTTACTTAATAGTTTTATATAATAAATTTCATCAACTGAGAAATAATGTATTTCCCAGTTGCCCTAAATTTTTTAAAGATGCATTTTAAAAAACTGAGTCCTATGTTCTCTGCAACTCTCCCACTCTATCCATTTAGAGTGCAAAAAAATACAATACCTCATATATATAAACTCATTGAAAACTTTTCCACATTAGGCACGGTGTAAAAGAAAACAAAAGAAAAATAAATTTAATTAGACATCCTCTGCCCTCAATGAGCTTACCTTCTAAGTGAGATAACATAGTATAGACAAGCTGGGGCTAGGGAATGTTCAAATGTTAAAATAGGGACAGAAAAGGGTATGATAAGGCTTAGAGTGTGGCCTGGTGAGAAACGAAGGCATAGCTGTCCTTAAATTGAGGTTCTTGAAATAGTCATACAACTAGAATAATTTGCCACCAAAATGGTTATTCCTGGGCTGAAATGATCCTCCAGGATGAAGAGGAATACGATACAATAGAACAGAACAATGATAGAGAAGTCAAGAGAAAGATTGTTTTAATGATAATAACTGCAAAGCATACTACTTTATACGTAGACATTTCTTTATTTAAAAATAGTTACAACATTCATCTTTACATTATAGTTCTTTCCCATGTCTACTGCAAAAGTTCAGCACACCGTTTTGAAAACGATTACTGGCATATAATAAAAATTGCTATTAGTGTTTGTCACATTCACAGATTTTTCCTTTAGGAATATAGAAATTTTGTTCTTGACAATCAAATTTGTTTTTCTATGATGTTTTGAAATGTGTTCTCAATTTGTGTCTTTTTCTGGATTTTTCTTTTGAATTTGTTCTTACTGAGTCATTGATATAATCAATATTAGTAAAATTTATACATTTAAAAATACATATGGATACATTTCTGATCAGTTTGGTTTTTGAAGTTTGCCTCCTTTTTTTTTAAACCTATAATCCCTAGGTTGTCATTTTGTCATATTTTGTTAGCTGTAGTGTTTTAGTCATGTTATTTGTGTTCTTTTAATCTTGTGGTTTTTAATTTTCTCCATTTTTTTTCTATCATATTTATCCTCTTCACCTTTTGGTTGATTTTTCTATATTTGCATTTTTCAAAATTTGTTTGACACCAGTCCTCTCTGGAAAATCACAATGATGCTATGTCTCCCTTTCAGGCGTTGATACTCTTCTCTTTTTTGTCAGTCCAAGGTTTGTATGACAGGTTTTTCACCCACAGAAGAGGAAGGTTGACATTTGGGGACGTTGCTACAGAGAAACTTGTAAGTAACTATTTATATGAGGCTTTTAACTGTCCCGTTCTTCTGATCTTCTACTGTTCTCTTTGGAACTATATTATTTTAGTCTCTCTGTAAGCCTCCTAGGGAAGATCATGCACCATCCTTCTGAGAGGAAAGTTTAAGCGCTTGCACTTAATTTTTCTAACTTAACTGGTTGCATCTTCTTAGGTTATTGGAGTAAATTTTCATCATCACTGCCTTTTTTGGTATCCCCCTTAAGGATTCCTTGTCTCACAGACTGCACAATCCTCTGAATCCATTTCCTTTTCCTTTGTGGCTAGTCAGATTGACAGTCTTCTGATAATCCATCTGGTATTGGGTTTTTTCCATAATTCTATTGCAGCGTTCATTCCAAATGTCACCTCAGGAGTGGTCTGAGTCAGATTGTAATAGTTGTGGAGAATTGAAAGTAGGTGCCTCTCACAGGGGAAAACATGAAGGGATGAACAGTAAAAGCACAGTGTCCTAAAATACAGGATCTTGAGTATAATCCCTGGAAGCAATGAGGGAACACCTGCATTAGGAGGATTGTAGAGGCCATTGAGGTTGTAAGTTACATTTTTTGTAAGTATTACCTTTTGCTAGATTCTTTACTTTCTGTTCCTGATAACTTTCCTGAATTTTGGGGTCTTTTTAAATTTTTTCTTATAATGGGAGCTGATTGTGTAAACACATCCTGACTAGATGATAAATTAAGATTTTTTTATCTTTAATTTACAACATGCTGTTCTGCATGATTTTGAGTTCCAGATTTTCCCCTCCACCCCAAGAAAGTATGGTATCTGATATATCTTCTACATAAACCTTCACATTAAACTTATTTACACAATAGTCAAGTTGCAAAGAAGAATTATGACCAATGGAATGAATCATGAGAAGAGAAGAACCAAAACCAAAAAAGAAGAGGAAAAAAAAGAGCAAATAGTTTGCCAAAATCTTCATTCAGACTTCATAGTCCTTTTTCTGGATATAGATACCTCTCTCCATCAAGAGTCCTTTGGAGTTGTCTTTGAGCCTTGTATTGCTGAGAAGACCCAAGTCCCATCAAGTGCAGTCATCACAGAATAAATATATCTGTGGTTCTGTATAATGTTCTCCTGGTTCTTCTCTGCTCACTCTTCATTATATCATGTACTTTTTTTCCAGGTTATTATGAAGTCCAGGGAACTACAGTCAGGATAACCCAAGATCTTTCAGCTTCTACATTAAATCACAGGAGAAATTGGAATATGAAATTCTGAAAGACAAAGGAGTTTGGACTACAACCAAGGATCAACTACCCAGCAAAATTGAGCATAATTTTCCAGGTAAGCAGATGGACATTCAGTGAAATAAGGGAGTTCCAGACTTTACTGATGAAAAGGCCAGAGCTCAATGGAAAATTTTCACATACACAATCTGAGGGAGACATAAAAAGGTGAACCTTAAAACCTTTTTAAACAATAAGGGAAATGATTTATTTATACACACACACACACACACACACACACACATATGTATATATACACATATATATACATATATATATATATACACACACACAAACACACACATATACATACACACACACACACACAAACACAATTATATTGTTTTCTATAGGCTTTATATATGTCCATCTTCAGAATAGTACAGTTATTATGACAATTGACAGGGGAAAGAAAAGGAAGGGGATGTTTTAAGGGAGGGTAGGAGTAAGGTAAAAAAGGTAGGATACAAGGGAGGGGAATAAAAGGAATGTGGTTGTCAAGTGCAAAACTCTGGCCTGAGTTTTAATTATGGTTTTACCACTACTTTGGTGGCTGGCCTCGGGCAAATCACTTTTTAGCTTCCTGTGTCTTTAATTGTTTATGTTTTTAAATAGAGTCGAAGGTATCTTATCATTTACTACCTATGGCTCCAGCCTACTTTGCAGGAGTTTTTATAAAATCTTCCTCTTATTGCAAACTAGTTAAGATAGCTAAGAAACTCACTGCTTCATCAATGGAGGTATTATAGAATAGCTGAATTATGTTGTACCAGAAATTGTGACATCATGGATTTTTTAAATTTGAATGTCTAACAGCATCCTAATGGACTATATATTCCACCTCTATTTTCTAGCTACCTACTATGACAATATGAAGATAGCAAAAATATGATGACATTAAAGAAATTAGATTAAAGGACCACTGTGTTTTATATTAGGTCTTTGGAATCATATATTAATAAGTTTTTGCCCTGGTCCTCAAACTTGTTGCCATCCAATACGTAGATATATCTCATAAGCAAGTATGTAAGTAGTTGTAACAGAATATAGACATACTTCAATAAGTAACACATAAAATTTTCCTTAATCTATTATCATTAAGTAGTCATGAAAATTTCATATCATTAACTACAAATGGGATTGTGAGTATTGTAATGTGGCTTTCACTTCATTCAATGAGTAAAAATTTCTTACATGTCTACTGTATGCTAAGCGCTAGGGAGACAAAAAGGTAAAAGACACTCGTTAGAATTACATACAAAGGTGTAGGTATTTACAGGATAAATGACTTGTGACTTGAAGCCACCAAAGTCAATATTTGGAGCAGAAGAAGGAAGAGTATTCCAGGAATGGGAAACAGTCAGAAAATACCTAGAACTGAGAAATGGAGTATCTTATTCAATGAAGTTGTTTCAGACTTAAAAAAAACATATTGAAATGGATGATTTCATTAGGGTACTAAGCTTCTATTGAGGAACTTCCTCTATCAGTGCATTTCAGAGCTTTCTCTGCACCTTAGTGTTACCAGGGGCACTACCAAGGTTCAGTCACTTATCAATTGTTAGGATATGAGAGGCTTCCCACCCATATCTGCTGTTAACAAGGTTGACTTCTTAACAGCTATACTGTGCTCCCTTTTCCCTTTGTATTGTGAAATTTCATGACATCCTGAATCTGCAGGGATTTTCCACCTAATATCCTTCCTTTAAAACTAATTAAGCAAAACAGGCATTAGAAAAGTACTGGAGAAGAGAAATGGGTCAGACATCTCCCTTCTTCAGAACTACTGTGGTTTTGGTTGTAAAGGATAATGGAGGTTTTGGTAAAACTTTATTTTTTTTGTGCAGCATTATTTAGGGTATGTGTTCATTGCATGTCAGAATGAAAATCCACGATTTTCCACGTTTTAGGTTTCTTTGTTGCTTTAGCAATTAACAGTTCGCTGGCCAATCATTTCTGTGCTGTGCCTTGGATAATTTTTTTGTGATGTTTGAAAACACCTGTGTGCACTTGTTCTTAGCCACACATCATTCAACATTTACATGTTGTTTCATGGAAACAACCTTAATTTAATAGAATGCTAATCTTCTTCATTAAATATCACTGACTAGGAAGAAGGTTAATCAATTGGGTAATCCTCAAAACCAGAATGAGAATGTAAGCCTTTTGGTCTTTCCTGGACATGACTCATATCCTCAGAACTATTTGGAGACTTATAAATTTACCCCAGTATTCTCGATAGCAGCTGTTAATACTGACTGTATTTTCTTCATGCTTTCAGGTAACTTTGCCTATTAATTCTATATCCATGGGAATTCTTGGGTACTTATATCCTGTCATTAAATAGGAAAAAAATGGTGAGATCTGGGTTTTGTTTTTAAAAACACCAAACTTGCAAAATTTGAAATTCATGTGTGCTTTGCATTCATTATGCATAGAATGCTTGATTTGCCTTCCTGAATACACTATCTGTTTAGGCAAAGAAACAAGGCATCTTCCACTGCTTGCTGGACATTAACATCTGGAGGTCCCATTGACACTAAACATCCTAAAACTGAATTCATTTTTTTTTTCATTATAGTTGTTTCTTTGCAATCACCAACATAAAAGTCATTTCTCACTCATCACTGTATCTAATTGCTTACCAGATTTTGTTGGTTCTACTTACTCAACCTCCCCTTTTTTAACATAAGCAGTACAACCACCCAGGTAAAGGCCAATGTTCCATTTTTAGCTCCTCCACTGTCTTGTTCATTCTATGTATTTGTTACCAGATTAAAATTAACAAACTGCTGTGGTGCTCCCCATTTGCTCAAGACAACATGTACTCACTCCTCTCTGTTACTTTACATCACTCCCTTTCATTCAGTTACTGCTTCATGCAAAGAGGTTTATGTACTGGCTTTTTTTTCTACATAGCATTACATTGTTTAGATGAGCAATAGGATAGACCTGAAAGAAACTCAATCGTCTTGGACTTCAGAGCAATTTATTAAAATTTTGCCATTGATAGAGCTTAGGCAAATCACTACTCCTTCTTTTAATTTCATTTATAAAATGATAGTCATAGATTAGATAGACTTTGAGGTTCCTTTCAAGTTTAAATTGGTGAGTTTTTTTCCTGTGCTTTTATAAAATTTGTTCCTGGAATTCTAATCTTTCTCCCTTTCGTTTCTTTATATCTACCCAGAAGAAAAACGGGAATTCCTTGGATACATAGCCTTAGGAAGCGCCTCTCCCATCAGTTTTATGCGTTTTCTGTATGTCCTGCATTTACTTATCTGAGAACACATATTATTCTCCAGATAAAATCTAAGTTCCTTTGCGTGAAGCATTTTGGTGTCTTTTCTTGGCAAGGATAGTGAAATAGTTTGCCATTTCCTGACCCAGCTTATTTTACAGATGAGGAAACTGTATCAAAATGAGTATTTCTGATTTCATTTCTAGTGTTTCATTTACTGTCCTCCTAGATGCCCAGAACATTTTTCAGGCACTTTACGTAGACGAGAACAAGATTACAAAGATAAATATAAATTTCAGTCTCAGAATCATAGTATTCAGGAAATTATATTCCTATGCATAATCAGAAGAAATCCCTACTGATAATATGCCCAAAAAGTGGTCATCTGTTTTCTTCTTGAAGAACTCGTATGGTCTGCACACTTCATTTCATTTTGGGATAACTCTCATTATGAGGAAGTTTTTCTTGACACTGACTCCACTTTGCATCTTTTGTCTTTTTTTGTTTTCCCTTTGCAGCCAAATTGGCAGGGAGAGAGCAAATTTAATCCCTGAGTCACCAAACCAGTATTTACCTGTTATGCCAAATCTGTAACTATGCCAGTTTTATAATGTTGCTCTCAGGTCAGAATATTTAAAAAAAAAAAAAACCAAAAAAACCCGTAAAAACCATTCTCTGGCTTCTGGCCTGCCTGATGTGATCCACACTAAGGTTAACACTGGTAATGTAAAGACAGGCAAAAAATAGTCCCTGCTTCGGTGACAGTCAGTCATATTATAATGAGGGAGATGACATGTAAATAAGTATTCGTAGGCACAAGGAAAATACGGAATAAATTGGTTAAGAGAAAGGATAAAATGCTCTGGTTTTCTCAGTAGCATGAAATACCTGAAGAACTTAAAAATCAATCACACTGGGATCAGAAAGAAAGGAACCTACATTTTGATAATTTTATATGAAATTTCTTATAAGAGTATATAAGAAATATTCCTAAGGGGATGTGATGTAGGTACATGAACAAATTATTATGAAACTGAAAAAAAAACCCACATAGCTATTGAAAGTACAGATCACTGAAATGGTAAGGAAAAGTAACTGAAGTTTTATTTCAGACATATGAAATTGGCAAAGAAGACAAAAATATGAGTCTACTGTTGGAAGGTCTGTGGAATGAGATAACACTTAAGTTGCTGTATCTGTCATTTGATCCAACTATTCGGGAAAAGTAGTTTGGAATTGTGGCAATGACTAAATTGTACATGTACTTTAATCCACATGTCCTCCTGAAATGGTTGTCAAAGATAGTCAGCAAATGTTCCATGTATACCCATTAGCCATTCAAATAAACGCTTTTTATATTAGCAAAATAATCAATTAAAGAACATGAAAATGTGATGGAATATCATTATACCATAAGGAAGAATTAATATAAAGAATTTAGAAAATCAAAATTGAACTGAAGTAAAGTGAAATGAACTAAACCAGAAATGAAACACATAAAAGGTAACAATGTAAATGAAAATAAGGAAAATTTGAAGCTTGACTCTGGAAAAGAGCCAGAAATGTAGTTCTACCATTAGTTAGTTTTTCTGAACTGATTTTTTAAACTTTTTTTCTTATACGGATGCATTTGTGAGGCCATTGGGAGTTATATATGTGAAAATGAAGGTGGTGTAAAATACAGTAACAAGTAGAAAATCTGTGATGTAAGGCCTTCAAGCTTCTGTTATTTTTTTAGAATTTTTGACACCCAAATGATATTACATTGCTTAACTAATGTATCAAGGGTGGCTAATATCTTTTTGCTTTCTGTTTCACGATAGGATATTGCCTTCGGTTTTGCTATGAAAGCTTAATGAACCACTGAACAGATGATGAAAATGGGGCCTACACAGGTGAAGTGTTTTGGGCAGAATACCAGAAGTACTAAGAGGCACAGCCCGAATTTCAACCCAAGTCCTCTGAAACTAAATAAGAGTCTTTTCATTTACTTTTAAGATGATCCTTTTGACTCGAGTCTTAAGTATGGACTCACTTTCTCTCTGTGTTGTTCTCTTTTGCTATTCCAGCCTGTTATACACAGTAGGGAAAGTAAGCATGAGGGTAGGCTTGTGGTGGTGTTGCCCTGAAAGCAGGGATTTCAAATGAGGTCAGCTGAAAAGTAGCCCAATAATAATCGCAATAGTAAAATTTCAAATGCCAAAATTCATTTGATGAAACAAAATAATCCTAAGGGAACCAGAGAAGAAAAAGAAAATAGAAATGTATTAAATGAACTAAATCAGAGAGGCTAAAGTTAGCAAAATAGATGTTTACAGACAACTGGTGAAGATCTTCTAAAGAAGTTTATAGAGTAGCTAACAATGTAAGAGTTGTTAATAGACTGAACCATAGATAAATTGTATAAATGGCTTTTTTGATGAGTCAGAATAGCAAGTCTTTCCATTGGTATGTCCTTTGCAAAGCCACATGTTGTAGTAAATGGAACATTGTGAGTTTAGAGGTAGGAAGATAGATTTTAAATTCTGTCTCATTTTATTAGCTGTGTTTGATGCTGGGCATGTCAGTTAATTGTCTGAGCCTCACCTCCTTCATCTGAAAAATTTGGATAATAGCACCTGCCCTCCAGGATTGTTGTGAAGATGAAATTTGAATTTGTGACGGAATATAAGATGAAAGTATGAATTTTATTATTACAATAGTACATGGTATGAGTGATAGTTACTGTGTTATCATTTTTAGGTCTTTTCAATCATTACCATTCCCATGCTTAAATAGACTTTGAATTTTTATTAGAGTTCATATTGACTATAATTCGCAGTAACTGTTATTGAAAATCAAGCTTCTTTTTCTATTTTGGGGGCAACTCTTATCTCTGCAATCATATATAAACACAATTTTTTAACATTCATTATTGAAAAATTTTGCGTTCCAAATTTTCTCCCTCCTTCCCACATTTCTCTGAGCCTCTCTAGGATAGTAAGGGATTTGATATCTGTTATTACATGTTCAGTTACACAAAACATTGCCATGTTAATGATTTTCTTAAAGAAGACACTAAAAAAAAACCTGAAAACAATAAAGTGAAAAAATTGCGTGTTTTGGTCTTAATTCATACACTAACAGTTCTTGGTTTGTAGGTGCTGGCATTTTTCATTATAAATCCTTTGGAATTGTCTAGAGTAATGCTAAGAACAACTGTCATTTACAGTTGATCATAGTATGGTACTGCTGTTACTGTGTAAAATGATCTTTTCCTTATTTCTCTTCACATCATTTCGCGGATGTCTTTACAGGATTTCTGAAAATCATCATGCTTACTATTTATAGCACAGTAGTATTTGATTATCACCACTCGTTCAGCCATTACCCAGTTGATGGGCAACCTTAATTTCCAGTTGTTTGCTACTGGAAGAAAAGGTGGTACAATTTTTTACAAATGTCATTTTCCTTTTTAAACAGTCTGGAATACACACCCAGTATTGAGGATCAAAGGGTATGCATAGTTTTGAGTGGGCAGACAGATTAAAATTGAGCTCCAGTTTGTTGGATCAATTCACAATTTCAAGAAGAATCATTATTGACGAAATTTGCACACATCTTCATTCTTCATCTAAAAATGTATTCCCTCTGTAAGAAACATTTAATGTCAACTGTTTCTTGGGTTTCTACTTCACTTTTAATCTGGGTTGTAATACATGTTTTAGGTATTTAAATTTAAAATCTCTATTAAAATTAAAGTGCCAACTGTTTGGTCATACATAAAATCTTTTCTATACACACCCATTTGGATTAGAAAAAGGAGTTTTTTTTACATTTAAATAGGCAATTAATTGCTAAATCACTGGGATAGACAAGATGTGACATGGGCCCGACATGTGACATGCGACAAACGGCTGACATGTGACGAACATGCAACATGCGATCTACCTATCGTGACCGACACGCGATCGACATGTGACATGCGATCAACAGGTGACAGACACTGACATGCGATCGATCATCACACATGTGACTGACACGTGACCATCAAACATGCGTCCAACATGTGACATGCGAGTAACATGTGACACGAGACTGACACGAAACACACGATCAACATGTCACATGCAATCAACACGCGACTTGCGATAAACTGACACGATACTGGCATGTAACATGCGATCAACACGCGACATGCAAGCAACATGTGACATGCAAACGACATGAGATCATCATGTGACAAAATCGACATGTGACATGCGACTGACACGTAACACGCGACCAGCATGTGACATGTGAGCAACATGTGACATGAGACCGTCATGCGACATGCGATCAACATGTGACATGTAAACGGCATGTGACATGCGATCATGCGACATGCGAGCATCATGTGACATGAAACTAACATGCGACATGCGATTAACATGCCATGCAACCGACATGCGAGCAACATGTGATCAACATGTGACATACTATCAACATGCGACACGTAATCGACATGTGACATGCGATCAACATGTAACATGCAAATCGACATGTGACATGCGAGTAACGTGACACGAGACTGACATGCAGCATGTGACATCTAATAGACATGTGACATGGGAGAAATATGTGACACTTGACCGAAATGACGTGACAGACACGCATCATGCAATCAACGTGTTACAGGCATGTGGCATGTAATCGACGTATGACGTGATCGACATGACATGGGTCTGACTGTCACATGTCATATCAGTCACATCACATGTCACTAGCATGAGATGTCGGTCACATGCCACATCTATGTCACTTGGTAACAGCATCCTTTACGTCAGTCACGTTTCACATGTTACTTGCATGTTACATGACAGTCATGTCACATGTATATCATGTCACGTGTTGCTCGCATGTCAGTCTAGTGTCACATGATCACATCATGACAGTCTCATGTCACATGTTGCTCGCATGTCACATGCCGATCACATGTTACGTGTCAGTCGCATGTCACATGGTGATCGCATGTCCCATGTCGTTTGCGTGGCTCAGTGACATGCGACGAGTGTCCCATATGTAATGGACATGCGACAGAGACATCACACATGACAGACACGTGACATGATCAGACATGACCGATGTGATCGTCACGTGACATGTGACCGACATGCTGCATGTGATCGACATGTGAGAAACATGCATGCCACATGTGATCAAACATGTGACCGACATGCGACCTGCGATTAACATGTGACCGACATGCGGCGGATATGCGACAGACATGAGACATGTGGCTGACATGAGCCTGAAATAAAGTGGTACACAGAATAGCCCTTTGTTGCACGGTTCTACACCCTCTTCGTCCCTCAGCCCAAAGGAATTTGTGTCCCATTCATTTTTGAACTGTCCTGGAGTCTTTCTTACATAGGTCCGAATCTGCCTAGCCTAGCCCTCTTTTGTACAGCTGTTTCCCATCCTTGATCCCATCCACATCCTATTGTCTTCCTTCCTGGAGTCTTAACCTCTAGTCAGCCCTTCCTAAACCCTCTTAGTAATCCCAGAGTATTTGATCACTCCTCAAGTCTCCCATAATTCTCATCTTGCCTCCATGCACAATAAATTTAGCTCAGGTTAGAATAATGTGGCGTGTTGGCATTAGCTTCAGAAATGAAGGTCCCTAAGAGTATAACCAATATGGCAAATATTTAGTAAACTGTTTTTTTTGACTTAGCAAATGGCTCATAAACTCACAATCCATCCCAGGATTAGAGGCATTGTTGTCTATGCATTCTTACAGGGACATGGCTAACTTGGCTACGTCCTTTCAGGGGAACATCAGTATTGTGATGACAGTAGTATGAATATCTAGTTCTGTCAGCATCTTGTATTGAAGGGCATCAGAGCCTGCTGAAAGTATTGTTGTGTCAAAAAAAAAAATACTACCCCGACTAAGATTTCCTTTGAAATTCCTTAGGAATTTAGTGTCTGAAGTCCATGTGGAATTAGAAAATTGCCAAACCAAATATTTTATATTGAGTAAGTAGCATATAAGCTGGTGATAGAGTAAGAAGTTGGCAAGATTTTTCGCTCGTCTGCCTGAATTGAAACCTGAAGTGCGATTTAAATGACTTTTGCTACTTTTAATTTTTTATAACGTGCTTTGTCTGAATTTTCATTGTAGAATCTCCTTTATTTACCATTTGATGAAGTTTTTAAGCAGTGGATTCCTCAGGGCAGAAAGCTAACCAAAAACAGCATGGGACAAATTGAATTACAAACCTGGTGTGGTCCTTTAACTCAATTTTCCCTAATTCATGTCATTTCTGTCATCCTGGGTGGTAGCTATTCTGTACGAATAACCTCAAAATTTTTTTCATTGCAAGAATTAGCCATGATTACTAGATTCAGGGATTTGTAGGAAGGTATTTGTACCATTTGAATGAAATGCTATTTGGCATATATGGGCCTTTTAGGAAACTAGAATCTTTCTATCATGTACATTGCAAGAAACCTTCAGAATCTTTTTACGTGTATTAACACTTTAATATTTAAAAGTTAACTTTAATTCCACAGGCGTTTATTAAGCGTCGATTGTGTCTAAAGCACCATTCTAGGTGTTGGAAATAATAAGGTAAAAAAAAACCGGGTACAATAGCTAAAATCACACATGAAGTTTGAGTTTTGGTGGGGAGGAAGATATGATGTATACGGATATCTTCTGTGGTCATTCTGTGTTATTCTGTGTCCCAACGCCCTTCAACCCATCCTGAATGCTTCAATACTTCTCATTTATATCAAATCAGTTCATAAGGTCTTAGTTTTTACTGTTAAGTGAGATCTTCAAATCATTCCTCTTTTACAGGTGAGGAAACTAAGGCTCCATTTGTTCATTTACCCAGGAAATGATTACTATATGCCTACTCTGTGAGGGCTGTTAATGTGCTGGGGACACAAAAGGAAGCAAAAGAGCTTCTGCCCTTAAGGACCTTAAAATATATTTGGAAAATACGAAGCATAAATAGGAAGACAGTAACAGGCAGTACTGGAATGAAAGGATTTGAGGAAGATTCCCATTGTAGTTGGGTCTTAAAGGATGTCACAGTAGAGCATGGAGAGTATTCCAGGAATGGAGGACAGGCAAAGAAATTGCCCAGAGCCTAGTGTCCGCCAGGTGACTGGCTGTGGTCATGATAAATGGCATTACTGAAATTTGAACCCCAGTCACCTGAATACAAGTGTAGTGTGCTTCCCATTATCCCACTTAATTCTCTTCCTTTCATGTCTTTTTCCTCCTCCCTATTAGCAATACCTCTTTATTTATGTAATGTATCAAATTCTAATCACCTATCAACTGAGTAAATAGAGCATGGACTGGAGCCAGGAAGAATCCTGGGTTGGAAAGAAATTGCGTGATCCTGGACAAATCCTTGACTAACATTATTACCAATTTTCTTAACTGTACAATGGTGCAATTAGGTTTGATGACGTCTAAGTTCTCTTTCAGCTCTACATCTATTATTCTGTGACCCATTTAACTTCAGGATATATTTTTTGTTCCAACATGACTGATCTATTTGGTCATATTTTTTGCCTATTTTTTCTTCTGCTTGTCCAAATCCTATCCGTTATTTGAACTAAACCTTAGCTCAAAATGCTCACCTTCAAGATCATATTGAATGTTATCTGTATATTACAATTTCAGTTGTGTCAATTTTAACTTATTAAGAAGATTGCAAAATTTAGAAAATAAATGCACTTTAGCTTATATTTTACATAGGTTTGGGTGCTTCAGAGGTACTAGATTTTAAATTGCCTGTTAATTGAATCAAACAGATGTTAAATAATTTTGGGGTGATAATATTGTTGTATGCTTCATCTCTTACAGAGTTCAACTTCTGTAGGCACGAGGGAGGATTAGTTGGATGGATATTCATGGAACACATGGAGCTACATTTCAGTATCGTAGCGAAGGAGTAATGCTGTACAAAATGAATTCAAAGAAATGTTCCCTTTGCAAAAGTGTCAAAACTTGTTTTCAGGCTCAAACTATTAAAGCAAAGGTTTTCAAAGTATCCCGGAACAGAACCAGGTATTAAACAGTAAGACACTCGAACTTTACAGTGGTAGAGCTTAGATTTTTATCCAACCATTGGCATAAGATAGTACAAAAAGGAATATTCTTCGAACTTCTTCCTTTATGTTTTCCTGAATTTTAACATTAAAAAAGAGCAGGTCAGGGCAATTGTGTCAGCATCATGGAATTATTCACCAGGAAAAATCTGGAATATATGTAACATGGAATAAGAATGTATATGTGCTATAAACAGGTAAGGTTTTGGTGTTTTTAGGTCTATTGCCTTTTTCTGTGTGCACACTACTTTTTGAGGAGCAATACAGTTTTTTTTAAATTCTGTTTTTCCTCTTTGAATTGGTATATTTCCATCTTAGTAGGTACTTCCTCCTCTTCTGTCTTCATCTTTTTTTCCCACCCCCTTTTTCACTCTCTCTGTGTCTGTTTCTGTCTCTCTTTTTTTTACTCAGCCTTTGATTCTCTATCTTTCTGTCTTTTCTCAGTCACCCTTCTCACTCCCTCCCTACTCTAGGGTCAACAGGAGTGAGTGTTGAAAGTTATAATTTGGTGGGACCCTAAAAGTCACTTCATGTGAACTCTTTCATTTTACAGAATGTGGAAATTAAAACCTAGATGCTGTCACTCACCCACGCCCATATGTCAATTAAATAAACGAGTTGTCATTTAAATCCTGGTCTTCACACTTTACATGTCATAATTTTGGCAACATACCAAGGTAGGAAATATGTAAAGGACGTATCTGATTTAGTGAAAGAGACTGCTAGAATAAGAGTCGAAGTACTTGGTTTGGAATCCCAGCTTAGCTACTTAAATGCTTGTATGGCCTTGGGTCATGTTACAACCTCTGCGATCCTCAGTTTCATCATCTGCAAGATGAGGACACTTGGACTAGATTATCATCTCTGAGGTCCTTACTCCCTCAAATCTATGATGTTATACTTTTTCATTTTCCTCCCACTTTTTTAACATGGGTATTGTTGAATAATTTTCTGCATGATTTAGACTATTCCACATTTCAATATAGCTAACCTAATATTGCTAATGAGAGTGTAATTTGGTGTTTTCATCATTTCTACATTAGAAGTAATATTGAATTCATGTCTCCAGTATTGGTTTTTTTCTATTCGTAGATAAAAAGAGGAAAAAAAATTAAAACTACTGTGCTCTACCCTGGCAGCTGGTGACTTTAAGATACATCTTTATGAAGATGGGGAACACTAGGTGTGAACTTCCCCAGCTACTCACTGTGTACTTACTCCAGTAAGGATCTGTCATGTTCTTTTTCAGCTTTTCTCCAGTGACTAGGTTTTTTTTTTTAAATATAACAGCCGCTCAGCTCTACCATAAAAGACAAAGTGAAACCAAAGTAAACCCAACAAATTCTTCCTCTGCAAAAAGAAATCAATAACCTGCCCCCCAGTGAAAAAGAAAGTGAAAAACCTTTTACCTTCTAAAACAGAACCTTTACCCTAGACCCTCCCTCCTGTTAGAGCTGGGTTACTTTTTGTGGTACTCTATATCTTTTCCTTGTACTGCTTATTTTCTTTTAAAAGAAAATTCAGTTGGTCTTTGGGAGTAAGTGTCCTACTGTTAGCACCCCATGTAGCACCAATCCCAATGAAGTGTTGAGAGTTCCCATCTCTTGGTCACTGGACTATAGCTGTTGAGCATTCTTTTCTTGAATCTGTGACATTGACTGTCTCTTTTGCTGATTGCTTTCATATTGTTAAATCATTTTCCTCCCAAGTTTCTGTGGCCTTCCCTTTTTGATGAGGAATACAATTCCTAAAGGAAATTATTCAATTATGCTTGCTTCTCCAGAATTATTTGTCACATTTCTAGTTAACATGATATTGCCTGTTGGTTATCATATCAATTCACTGCTACCTAACACTGAACACAGTTCATTGCGTTATCAGCCAAAGGTGTCATAGGATTGAATGTCATGAAACTTATTGGGGACAGCTGTGTGTGTCTTTTATTTCATTTTTTTCTGAAGAATAGAGAGCAGGAGAAATAATATAGGAATTTGAAAGACTACATATAGGTGGCTGGTAGTCATTTTTTTAAAGTATTTTTCTCCCTTTTTTGTTTTTCTTCTGTATTCCTTCTCCTTATATAGACAAGTCACTCATCTGTAACTTACAGTATGAACAGATTTGCCTGGGCTGGGTAAACGTAAATTCACTTCCCTATGATATTCCAGAGACAGGACTTGAAGGATCCTTCTTTCTCCAGTACCTAATTTCCTCTAACTGTTTATTGATTTTAATTCTTTTTCTATAGGGGTATACGATATAGTGCATATTTGTTTTGTATTCTTATAAAATGTTTAGCATTCTAAATTTAGAATTATATTTTATTCAGGTGGTAACCAAAAACTTAGTGATTAAATGACTGAATGCTTAGCACTTTTATTAGCAAGGGAGTTGTAAAATTAAGGAGTTTAGTGTCCTTCAAATTTCATCCTAGCAAAAACAAAGAAAGTTAGGACATTTTATGGACAATTAGATTTGAAGATCTTTCCCACCCGTTAATAGGCAGTGTGACCTGCTTACATCACAGGAAGCCCAAGTTACATGGTGGGAGGAGTTTATAGACAGGAGAAGGAAGTGATATCACAGAAAATGCTGAGAGACAGAGAAAGAAATGTCATGGCTGCTGGTGGCTGCTAATGGCTGCCCTTGTGATTGTTACAGGTGACCAGTTTGTTTTGGAGAAGACCCCAGCGGGGGGTACGGAGAGTTTTCTGGATGTTGAGCTTCCAGGTTATGATATTCTGTATTGAATGTTTTGGCTACCTTGTTGTTATGATGGAAGTGGACTGACTGATGTTGGGAGGTGAGCATTTGGTTGTGGGATTCGATTTTCTGATGTTTGAAAAAATGGTTTACTTCTACCTTCTAGCTGGAGAGTACATTTACTTTGCTATATAGAACTTCATAGGCATTTTGACAATTGTCATCTTCATTGTTATTGCTTTAACTGTTTAAATGACTCAGTATCAAACATGGAAAACTCTTTTTGCGAAAATTGAGTTGAGGAATTAGAAAGGTTGGAAAACCCCCTAAATTAATTGAACATAATTGTACCATATGTAATATTTTCGTAATTTTTCTCAATTAAAAATTAATATTTTATTTTGACAACAAATCATGTTTTCCATACCCTTTGGAGAACTTGCAGCATAGAAAGCTTCCATATACAAAAGCGGATTTTTAGCATTTTACCAAGTGAGAATGAAAAAAAATCTAGTTTGCTTCCTATTTTGTGCATGAAAAATAAGTACAGTACAAACAGATTATATAATGACTTTTAAGAATTAACTCTTAATTTCATAGGCATTCTAGATGCATATTGTTGCATAAAACATCTGAGTAGTAAAAATTTATCTAATTTATATCAGTAAGAAAATGTTTATATGCAACTGAAATATAATTTAGTAATCTGAATTCAGACTATTTTCAAACCATACTCTTCACTCCCATTTCTGTCTTATTTGACTCAGCCCTCCTCACTGGACCATTTTATTTCCACTTTGCTTTTTGGATCATTAGCTTTTTAATTAATAAGGTTTCATTTAAAACTTTTCTATTTTTACTTCTATCTTTGCAATCAAATCTTCTTAATGATGCTACTGTGTGGCACAGCCTTTCCAATCATAGCTATAGTTTATTTCATAACTTTTGTTCTGACAGCTGTTATTAGTGAAGGGTCAGAGAATTCTTTTTGCTCCCCATTACTACATACAGACTATCCCCAAATCGGCATCGATTGACTTGATTTCCTTTGTGTTTTATGCAAATTCATCCTATTCTTATTTATCACCCAATTCAGGTTTTGATTCCTGTTATTCTATCTTCCCCTAGGAAATTCTCCAATCATTTTGACAGTCATAGTTTCCATCCCAACTCCTCATGCTCGAGGACTACAGCAAACACTAATTTCCCCAGTCTACTCAGCCACCATGACTTATTCTTCTCTTTCACCCTGGGTGCATTCAATCTTCTCCAGGCTGGGCTCCAGAGCTCTTACTCCTGAAGCCTCCCTACCTCCCTAGAGTTCGCAATCTAGAAGTACTGTCAACTTATCCTGCTTCTTCTGATGGTACTTTTTCCAAGAATCTCCTTTTAAGGAGGAAAACCAGACCAGCCATGTCTTATCCCACTCCCTGCTACACTTTGGCTTTCCTTTACCGTATCTCTCCAAGTAATCCCTTATCAGCTTTCTTTCCCGTGTTGCCTTCTGCCTTTAGAATATAAATTCCTATATGCTAACAATTCTGTATGTATGTTTATATTCCCAGTATTTAACATTATGACTGGTGCATATTAAGTGCATAATAAATGGTTTTTGACTCATTGAAGGATGTTCATATTTCTTATTATTCCTACCACCCACAGATGTTTTAGTTCAGTGTTTTGAAATTCTGACATTCCTTTATCTTTTCTCCTCTATCATGGAGTACCTACCACTTGTCCTTGTGCGTTATGACAGTAATCCTATTTTTGATCCTTACTGTGACTTTCAGTTTCTCTCACTTTCAGGCTATCACTGCTGTACTGACTACACTCTCTTCCCTTTCCTAAACTCTTGCTCCTTTTTGTCTTAGTGTAGAAGATAGGAAGAGATATATTAGTTGCTAAACAAAAATTTATAAATGTAATCAACTAATAAAGAAGGTAATAATTTTTGGTTTCATGACAATTTAACTGTCCTCTACAGGTTAGAATGCATCTTGAGCTTACATTTGAGAATTGCTGTTTTTTCAACAGTGTAAAGGAGTAAAGTCTCTTTAAAAAAACCACAAAAATTATCTATAGGAGAATGATCTCATATGTTGCATTAATTACATAAGATTAATTATATTGCCTAATTTTCAAATTTAATTTTGGGGTTAGTAAAAAATTTAATGTTTTATCCATTATTTCTTTAAAAATTCATAATCTAGATCCTTTGAGTTTGCAGGAGCAGAATATCTCTGGAAATTCCCCTTAAGCTTGTCTTTTTTCACTAATCTTTCAGAATTCTCTCCAATCTTAGGGTCCTCATCTTATTCTTCTCTTTGCTTTCTTTCCTATTGTTAATGGTGCTGCTTTGTCTAATAAACTAGGGTTAATTATTTTTTCCTGCCTATACCCTTTCAGTAAATCTTGTAGGTTTTATTTTTCTCATATGTGTATTGTCTTATACATTCTTTTGGTAAATTTGTTTTCAATCAGGAAAAGAGTCTCCTTGCTGACAACACCCGCTGAGAACAAAAGAAAAGCAAAACCCCTTTTACAAATACATATAATCAAGCAATATAAAATTCTACTTTTTCCATGCCATATTTCTCTGTCAGTATGTCTGCCTTTCTATGTATTCTTGTACATGTTTATTATGTATCTATGCATACATATGTCTTATTCTTTTTTATCATTAGTTTAATATTTCAATATTCTCAGAAATCAATCGTTGACCATCATGTTGATCAGAGTTTCTAAACTTGCATCAATCGTCCATATACTGAGTAGTGTGTGTGGTGGCAGTGTCAGAAAAGATAATGGTCACAGCTAACAAAAATAGAGCGTTCAGGGATGATACCTAAATTGTAAACTTGGGTGAATGGGAGGATGATGTTGCCCTCCACAATAATAGGACAATTAGGAAGAGGAGAGGCTCCTTGGATGGTGAGAAGATGAGTTTAGTTAATGTGTCTTTCAGATTCACAATGTAACATGTCTATGAGATACGCAATATCAAATAGAAAAACCTGGATCCTTGGATTCATAGAGTTATAGGCTAATAGGGAGCATAGAGATGGCTAATGATTAGATTCAATTGTATTCCCTTCGTTATCAAGTCGGGAGACTGTCCCAGAGAAGTACAATGAAATTACTAAGGTCACAAAGCTAAGTTGCCGTCAAGAGCTAGGGCTAGGGCTGGAACTGCAAGTTCTGTAGTCTGTAAAGTGGTAGCCTCAGCTGCAGAATATGTAAAATAAACTTTATCGTTCATGTGCTTTATTTTCTTGTAAAAATTGGCTGCCAAACTACTTAGGTTTGATTTTAGAGCTGGTAAAAAAGAAGTAGATTAATGTCTTTATTATAAAGAGAATTACTTGTGCATGTTATTTCTGCGTCTGTGGTGTGAGTTGGTAAATGTCAGACTTGATGATAGGTTTTTAGATATAGTAAATAGCAAATTAGAAGGTTAATAATTTTCAGAAAAAAGCAGATATGGCCCAATATCATTGCTTTCCTCATCGTTCATTGAACACATCTGCATTTTGTTCATCTTTGCTTCAGTATTTCAAAAATTTGTTCATAAAGGATATTTTGTATTACATAGTTGACTATTCTGCCCATCCAATAATTTTACTGTTTGTATAGTGTCTAGCCAGACTAAAGTAAAAGTGATTAACTTAATGTGTTGAAAGACTTATTTCAATTTCAGTGACTATTTTGTTCTCTATGAAGGTGTATATGTTAATATTTGTCATCATTTTCTTAAATACAAATAAAAGCAAAAGCCCAAAAGTACTTTAGGAGCCACCAGTTATGTAACTGGCCAGTGTCCCAGCATACTATCACAAATGGGCAAACACAACCATGAAACACAAAATCGAATCAAGTAGCCTAGTTCAGTTGCAGAGGGTAGAGAACATTCTTTAGAAATATATTTAAAATCTGGATTTGTACATTAGAGGATCTGGTAGTGATCTCTCTTTGTGATAAATTTATGCTGTTCTTTCTATATCAGAGGAGTAAAAATGTTTTACTATGTAGTAGTTTATCATGAGCCCAAAGGGATCAATTCTCCTTTGTAAGGTAGTGGTAATGTTGTATAGTTGAAAATACAAAATAGTTTCTGTTTTCAGTTTACATTTCTCACCCAGTCTAGAAAAGTTTACTTCTGTTGGTTGATACTAGGCTGTGTCCTGAAGGAGACTAACTTGGTCATCTGCTCCATGGAACAATCGAGTCAATACCCTACATAAGGTTAGTATTGGCAAAAAGGTGAAAATGAGTCAGGGAAGCATTCCTTTAAGGAATACTGAATAGGATTGGATGCAAAAAGGATGGCAATGCAGAAATCAGGAATGATGGTTGCAAGGAAGGATGGAGTAGTATGAGTGAGTTCATTGATGTCGTAAGGAGTTTGAAACACATTTGAACTATGGTTAGAATAAGAAGGATTCAAATAGTAGACAAAGTGATATGCTTGAAAGAAGACCTTTGTTAACAGTATTCAGGAATGAGTAGGATAGGGAAATCATGATATTGCAAACATGGAAGTAAGTGGTAAAGGAGATATGATATCCTTTAGAAGGTGAACACAATCTAGGTAAGAAGAATATATTGAGAAGAGAAAATTAATTATAATTATATAACCACTGTCAAAGTAACAGCCAAGTTTTTCTTTTAGGTGGTGGTGAGACTTTTACTGCAATAATAATTTATATTTTCATGGCATTTCTTTTCTAAGGATCTTATAACACTTACATATTAATTATCTGTTGGCAACAGTACATTCCTTTTTTATAGTTAATGAAGCTAGAGTTGTCCTGCAGTAACTTGCCTGGGATGAGAGTAAATTAGTTGTAAAGCTGGCAAAACTCAAGTTTTCTTTGATTCACAGATTAAGATAATGTACACCAGGCTATTTGGCTATTTATGAGTACAACTGTTTGGCTAATGGTATTGTGGAGAGAGCCATGTATTAGAAGGCAGACTCCCTGCTCCTTAATACCTTTGTTTCTGTAGAGAAGTCATTCCACTCCTCAGTTTTGTCATCTTTAAAAAGAAAGGTTGAATTAGCAGTTTCTTAAGGTACCTAGAGCTTTTATTCCTATCGTTTTTTGATCCTGAGATGTCTGTGCTCAAATAATATCTAACTGTTGGCTTCATCCATGTCAAATATTGATAAACATGTCTCTTGATTTGAGATTATATTCTTGGCCAAAGCATGAAGAATTTATTGTAGAAAATGTTTCTGTAGAACCAGGTTTCAATTAAAGTTCTGGTTTTTCTAGAGTTTTCTATTGGTGGGGAGATGATTTAATTGTTGTACATGGTTAGAACTTGTATGAGTTTGTGGTAGAATTTAATGAAAAATATGTCAAAAAAGATAATAAAAGGATACTTTTTCCGTAGAAATTTAGATACTAAATGATTTCCTGACTTTTAGTTGTCCTACTCCTATCTGTTTTGAAAACAGTATTCAGCTTGTACTTTCATCATATCACAGCCTCCTTCAAAAACCTGCAATATAATGAGCAGTTTTCTTATATTGGCATTGCAGGCCCTCTATAATCTACCTTAGTATTATTAGAACTCTAATATGTCTTTACTCTTCTTACATCATCCTTATTGAAAATGGAGTATCTGAAATAACTAATTAATATTATTTCCTTGTCATCTTTTTCACCCTTTTCTCACAGTGTCCCTTTTCCAGGAAGTATCTGTCCCTCCTCTGTGCATTTTAAAGTCCTAATCATACATTGAGACCTCCTTTAAGTCCCATTCCTACATGAAGCTTTCCACGCATGACCACTCCATTGCATAGTTGCCTCTTCCTTGTTCAGAGTCTAAGTACCTTGTGTCTTTATCATTCATGCATTTAATCACTTCTGTTTTGGTATTGTTTCATATTATTATTTGAAATTATCAGAAATATCAGGAATATACAAGAGATAAGTTGGTCAGGTGATAAAAACATAGGGAATACAGATGGCAAGTCTCTTTGGATTTCACTGGTACCCAGGACATGTAAAAATACTTTTTTTTTAAATGTCATAGGTTACGTCGTTAGTGTGTTGAAGACTCTTGAGACCTCAACGATGCCTCATAATGTTTTCAAATACATAAGATTTTAAAGGAAATTGTTCATGTTATATTTAAAGAACAAGTTTGTGAACTGCAGATTAAGCGCTCCCAACTGAGATAAAAGCCTCTGACATGTTGATTGGATATTCTGTTGAGGGTCTATTGTAGAATCACTTGAGATAAAGTATAGATGATTTGAGAACTGCATCAAAAAAGTGAATACCTACCCTGAGTAGATTATTAATGGAAGTATTCTAGCATCAAAATATTCATGTCCACTCCCTAAAAGTAGTTTGTAAGTTCCTTCACAATCAGGACCAGGATTATTTCCTTTTAATATCCACAGTGCCTAGCTCACTGTTCTACAAAAAGCAGTCCCCGTACCACACACAAGCATTTTATCATGGCACAGAATGTGAGATAATTGCACCTTTCTGTTCTTCCGATTGAGGTTTTTGAGTGTTAAAATACACATAAGAATAGAAGTCCTTATCTGATGAAGTGACCCTCATTAAATAATCAGGATGATGTGTTAGCCAGAGCAACGCTGTGTTTGACTTATTACAGAAAAGTGGATATCTTAATTACACAAAATATGTGTCATAGAAATTGATGTAAGCAACATTCACTTTCATGTTGATGTGGCAACCCATTTTAAATGGCATTAGCCACTTTTCAAAGTATATTAGCTACTTAATAGCTTTTGTGGTTCTGATATTTTGTTGGATGGCAAAACTATCATGGGGAATATTGCATGTTTTGTTGAGAAATGATAAAGGTTAGAGATATCTCAGGTTGGTAAAAACTTCACTTTTCATTTTAATTTACTATGTTCTGTGTTATTCTTGCTGTGTTCCCTTATGAAGTGCTCTGGGTTATATGAAAATGACAGATTAAAAACTTTGGAGAACCCTACAGAAAAAGAAGTAGGTTTTCAATGAGAAGTGGCCAAAGGAAGAGCCTCGTTAATATATTGTGACTCTCATGATATAAATCTCCTGATTTATGGCAGATGTTAACTTGAAGTTTAGCACAGTGAAGTGAGTGTAAATTCACTAACCTTGAAAACATTGTCTAACATGTATTTCCCTGTTGCTTTAATTGGAAGATTGGAATATAAAGGTTTATGTTATGAGCTGCAGAACTAACTACTGTCTGGGGCACTTTAATATTTCATTAGATTATTTATTTCAGAGGGTCGATACTAAGACTACGTTTATCTAAACAGTGGATAAGTCTTACTCAGCACATACTTTAGTAAAGACATTCTTGGGAGTAACTGCTGATATTTTCCATATTGTGGTTCTTGGTCTGTATGCACGTGTGTATAACTTGGCAGTTGCATCCTTAGGGAAATAACATTTAATGTGGTTCAGCCAAAGTTTATAGGGATGAAATAGCTGAAGTGGGAGCCTTTCTATATATTATGTTTAGTTGATAACATCCTTAATGCATTTCTCTTAAAGGTAATGTTGCTTTTGTGGTAGTTTCTGAAAAAAAAAATCCCAGGAAGGGAAAGGCATTTTAGATTATCTGCTTTTCTGCTTTTGATGTCATCAAATCAAATTCTCTTCTTGACTTAAAATATGAATATATATTTCATTTAAATTTGGTCCTAATGCTTTCTTCTTTAGAGTATATAAAACAACCTCCCTGTTAATTCTTACAGGACCAGAGCATAATAGAAAACTGTGCTTGGTACTTACATACCTATATTTCGCAAATGTTTTTTAGTTGTATGGCTTATTTCTCCAAATATCAGGGAGAGACCCTATTATATACTGAATTGTGTAAAATATTGAGGAAACAACCAAGAAATAAACACAGAAAATGAAGAGAATTTTTAAGTACAAAATATTTTCTTTGAATCTGCAAGTTGTTTGTATATGTAGATAATCATCTATTCAATATTTTTTCTTATTCACATCTAAAATAATATTAATTTTGTTGCTTTGTTATTATATATTCCCAGTTAGTAGGATAGTTTATTTTCCTGGCTGTGTTTAATCGTGGAATGTTACCTTTAATATTTCCAAACTTTGATTTTTTTATTAAGAATACTGTTTTACGTCATCTAAAAGCCCTTTCTAGTTTTAAAATTCTATGATTCTGTGAATTTTTGGTAATGTGTTAGCACAGTGCAATAAAAATTTCTTTTCGTTTAAGATATCTTTTAAAAGCATCTAAGTTAATGACTTTCTTTTTGCAGATTTAAAAAAAATTATGTAGGAGAGGGGGTTGGCTTTCTCTTTCTCTGAGCTCTGAGTTTCCACTAATTAGTGGAATTGCTAATTAATGTCTTAACCGACAGGACACGATATCTTTATTGTCTCATTCTTGTGAATTGTCACACCCCCAAAACCAGATTTCTACCAGTGCTGGCAATTGTGAACTACACCAGTGAAAGTCCCACAAGTGTAATTTAAACCTAATCCTAGTTCTCATGGGAAATTATGAAATGATGTTCCTGCACTATAGCCCGATTCAAGGATTGAACTTTTTTTTTAAAAATTTATTTAACATATTAAGTTTTCAGCGTTGATTTTCACAAGAGTTTGAATTACAAATTTTCTCCCCATTTCTACCCTCTCCCCACTCCAAGATGGCATATATTCTGGTTGCCCTGTTCCCCAGTCAGCCCTCCCCTCTATCACCCCACTCCCCTCCCATCCCCTTTTCCCTTCCTTTCTTGTAGGGCAAGATAAATTTCTACGCCCCATTTCCTGTGTATCTTGTTTTCTAGTTGGATGCAAAAACTTTTTTTTTGGTTTTTGAACATCTGTTTTTAAAACTTGAGTTCCAAATTCTCTTCCCTCTTCCCTTCCCACCCACCCTCCCTAAGAAGTCAAGCAATTCAACATCGGCCACATGCATATCATTATGTATAACCCTTCCACAATACTCATGTTGCGAAAGACTAACTATATTTTACTCCTTCCCAACCCATCCCCCTTTATTGAATTTTCTCCCTTGACCCTGTCCCCTTTGGAAAGTGTTTGTTTCTGATTACCTCCACCCCCATCTGCCATCATCCCCGTCCCCCTTTTTATCTTCCTCCCTCTTCTTTCCTGTGGGGTAAGATACCCAATTGGGTGTGTATGATATTCCCTCCTCAGGCCAAATCTGATGAGGGCAAGGTTGACTCATTCCCCCCTCACCTGCCCTCTCCCCTCCTCCCACAGAACTGCTTCCTCTTGCCACCTTTATGCGAGATAATCCACCCCATTCTGTCTCTCCCTATCTCCCACTCTCAGTATGTTCCTCTCTCATCCCTTAATTTGATTTTATTTCTTTTAGATATCTTCCCTTCATCTTCAACTCACCCTGTGTCAGCTCTCTCTCTCTCTCTCTCTCTCTCTATATATATATACACACACACATAGATATGTACATACATATACATTCACATATATACATACATAAACATATATACATATATGCATATTCCCTTCAGCTACCCTAATTCTGAGGTCTCATGAATCATACATGTTATCTTTCCATGTAGGAAGGTAAACAAAACAGTTCAACTTTAGTAAGTCCCTTGCAATTTGTTTTTCTTGTTCTTTTTCTTGATTACCTTTTCATGCTTCTCTTGATTCTCATGTTTGAAAGTCAGATTTTCTATTCAGTTCTGATCTTTTCACTGAGAAAGCTTGAAAGTCCTCTATTTTATTAAAAATCCATATTTTGCCTTGGAGCATGATACTCAGTTTTGCTGGGTAGGTGATTCTTGGTTTTAATCCTAGCTCCATTGACCATTGACCTCCGGAATATCGTATTCAAAGCCCTTCGATCTCTTAATGTAGAAGCTGCCAGATCTTGGATTATTCTGATTGGGTTTCCACAATACTCAAATTGTTTCTTTTTGGCTGCTTGCAGTATTTTCTCCTTGATCTGGGAGCTCTGGAATTTGGCGACAATATTCCTGGGAGATTTCTTTTGGGGATCTATTTGAGGAGGCGATCAATGGATTCTTTCAATTTCTATTTTGCCCTGTGGCTCTAGAATATCAGGGCAGTTCTCCTTGATAATTTCTTGAAAGATGATATCTAGGCTCTTTTTTTGATCATGGCTTTCAGGTAGTTCAATAATTTTTAAATTATCTCTCCTGGATCTATTTTCCAGGTCAGTGGTTTTTCCAATGAGATATTTCACATTGTCTTTCATTTTTTCATTCCTTTGTTTCTGTTTTATAATATCTTGTTTTCTCATAAAGTCACTAGCTTCCACTTGCTCCAATCTAATTTTTGAAGTAGTATTGTCTGCAGTGGTCTTTTGGATCTCCTTTTCCATTTGGCTAAATCTGCCTTTCAAGGCATTTTTCTCCTCATTGGCTTTATGGAGCTCTTTTGCCATTTGAGTTAGTCTATTTTTTAAGGTGTTGTTTTCTTCAGTGTATTTTTCGGTATTTTTTTGGTTCTCCTTTAGCAAGTCATTGACTTGTTTTTCATGGTTTTCTCGCATCCTTCTCATTTCTTTTCCCAGTTTTTCCTCTACTTCTCTAACTTGCTTTTCCAAATCCTTTTTGAGCTCTTCCATGGCCTGGGACCAGTTTATGTTTTTCTTGGAGGTTTCTGTTGTAGGCTCTTTGACTTTGTTAACTTCTTCTGTCTGTATGTTTCGGTCTTCTTTGTCACCAAAGAAAGAATGCAAAGTCTGAGACTGAATCTGGGTGCGTTTTTGCTGCCTGGCCATATTCCCAACCAACTAACTTGACCCTTGAGTTTTTCAGCAGGGTAGGACTGCTTGTAGACTAAAGAGTTCTATGTTCCTCCTTTGCAGGGGAGGTGCCAGCTCTGTCACACCAGCACTACTCCTTTCCCTAGAACCCCCAACCCGTACTGGGCTTAGATCTTCACCAGGCTGTGTACTCCTGCTCTGATCCACCACTTAGTTCCTCCCACCAGGTGGGCCTGGAGCCGGAAGCAGCAGCAGCCGTAGCTGCCCCACCTCCCCTGCCCCCGGGGGCTGGAAGCCGAACCACGAACTCCTTCCGAACCACGAACTCCTTCCACTCCCGCAGCTTTTCCCACTAACCTTCTCCACTGTCTTTGGTGTTTGTGAGTTGAAAAGTCTGGTGACTGTTGCAGCTCACTGATTCAGGGTGCTAGGGCCCGCTCCGCCTGGCTCCTGGTCTGGTTGTTCCTCGCCGCTGAGGCTGGGCTCTGCTCCACTCTGCTATGCTCCCAGCTCCGTGCGTGATAGACCTCACCCAGAGACCATCCAGGCTGTCCTGGGCTGGAGCCCTGCTTCCCTCTGCTGTTTTGTGGGTTCTGCAGTTTGAGAATTGGTTCAGAGCCATTTTTTATAGGTTTTTGGAGGGACTGGGCAGGGAGCTCACGCTGGTCACTGCTTTCCAGCTGCCATCTTGGCCCCGCCCCCTCCTTTCTCAAGGATTGAACTTTTAATACCAAGTTACCTCTTGGTAGCCTGCCTTGTGGGGCAATTTCATACAGCATTAAGTAAATATCAAGAGGAATACTCATAGTATCTTGATATGGAGAAGCATAGTACACTTTTTCCTAGTTACCCTGTGTTTTTACATCTGTAAAATGTTTATAATAACAGATTCAAGGTTTGTTGAAGATAAAATAAAGTAATATTTGTAAAAATCATTTTGCAAATCTTAACGTGCTATTTAAATGTATCCTGTTGATGATAATGACTAAATTAAGTTAGACTATTCCATCAGTTTGTCTTTTGGTGGGGGAAAATCTTTCAGAAGTTCAATGTGAATAATTTAGATGTTAATAGATATAGCACATTACATAGCTTCAGGAATCATGACTGAGTCTCCTTTTTCTTTGCTTACAAATACATATATAGT
Source organism: Trichosurus vulpecula (assembly GCF_011100635.1). Taxonomy (NCBI): domain Eukaryota; kingdom Metazoa; phylum Chordata; class Mammalia; order Diprotodontia; family Phalangeridae; genus Trichosurus; species Trichosurus vulpecula. Next base: position 226,253,169 of record NC_050580.1, read on the forward strand.
TCATTACTTTTTATTTTAACTGATTATAAGAGATAATGGTCTAGATTTTACTCATTATTTTTCATTGCTCATAGAGACAGTGGGTGTTGTAACTTTGGAGGTAGCTCATGGTATTGATATAGTTTGTCAGATCCTATGGGTTTTACAAATCAAGGCCTAGGAAATTGAGTTACGAAAAAGTGACAATCCAATGTATTAGAAATACATTGATTCAATATATGGTAAAAGATAGCCTTTATGTAATAAGTTTAGATGTAGCCTCCATTGGATACACATTGAGAAGCCTTTACCTTCTAGCAAATTAACTGTAAAAATTCAGGAGCAGGAGTTGTTGAATGGTAGTAAATGGAGAGAGATTGAAAAGAAATCAGGAACATGAAATGTATCTAATTATGAAGATAACATAAATAACTGTACGAAGGAGATTGAGACAAAATAAATTGAAAAATAATCGTAGAGGGAAGGCAGAAAAAAGAGAGTTGGAAAATACTTCTTACAGAAAGTAAGACAAGCTGAGACTTGAGCAGGGTTGGCGGGAGGCAGAAGTAAGAGAGAATCAATGTCCTGTGATAATGTGGGGAGTTGAGGTAGGAGATGTAATAACGAAGAAAAAGGAGGCGATTGTCATTGGATTCGGGAAAACATGGGATGGAACAGTGTTCAGGAAGAATCTAGAGCAAGAAAGGTCAGGGAAGCTTTTAAAAGATACTTAAGGTAATCTGGAGCAACTAGAATTGATTTAGGCGGTTGGGATGGCACAATTATATTGAAATCTGGGAGAATAACTTTGATGGCTTAGTGGAGGTTGTACTGGAGTAGAAGGAGAGTTGTGCCAGGTAAACACACCAGCAGGTATTGCAGTCAGCTGATGAGATCTTGTGCCACAGAATGGTGATAGTGTCAGAGAAGAGAAGGGTGAATATTCAAGAGACATTAGAAAGGTAAAAATCAACAGGTCTTAGCAACAAATTGAATATCAGGGGTGAGAGATAATAAGCAGTTAAGGATGATGCCTTTTTGTGACACTTTTAGGTCACGTGGGTGAGTCGCATGTGTGACTCCCCTTTGACCCTGAACAAGGTAAATAAACCCAGAGGTTGGCATTCTTTCCTGGGGGCTCTCACTCTTGGAGTTATATTGATGTGCAGACTCTGGGCAGCTGTAGTTAAGAGCCCTCCAGCTTGTAAACCCTGATGTTGGGACTGTGTTAAACCCTGGTTACTATGCATTGAGATTTGAATCAGACAAGGTCTGTCTGTCAGTGTTTTTCAATTTGTTTGTATTGACTCTGAAGTTCAGGGTGCTGGTTTTTTCCCCTGAACTAAATGAATGATATTTGTATGTTCGATTAAACTGAGATTGCTGACCCCTTAACGTTCCTTTCCTTAGTAAAGCAGATCAAAGGAACATGTTTTGGCAGCTTTCTGTGTGCTGATTGTTGGTGGGTGCTATACTCTTATAGCAGCTACAAGCCGAATTGGTGGAACAACACGTTCAATTGAACGAACCTTTTCCCTAGTCATTGTCAAAAATGTTAAAGCAGCAATGCCAAAGCGCATCTCCATGGTGTCCCTTCCTTCTGCAGTGCCCTTATTGAAATGTTTTTAATTATTGTGATTATGTCACCAATTCTGTATCCTGTTGAATGCTCTAAAGCATTATCACATTGAAGCCTTTTTTTCTCTTCTCTCTGCCGCATTCGTGATATCAATCTTAAATGGTCGTTTTACCCCCACTCATTGCCTCTTTGTGTTTATTCTCAGTGTTATTAGCCTCATTTTCATAAGTCATAGCTCTTGTCATGACTGTCCTCTTTTGAAAACCCTGCAGTAACTTTGTTTGTCTTACTATGTAACATTTAGACTCCTTTGGCATTCTTATTCTTCACTACTCACTTTATTTCTTATCCCTGCCTTCTGTATATTTGATGCTGCAGCAATATTGGGCTATGTGCTGTCACTGTGTGTCATGCAGTTTCTTGAGTCTGTGCTAACATAATTATATATTCAGTGTAAACCTTTAGATTTGTTTTTAATGGATTAGTTATCTAGTTCTTGGAAAGTGTCACTTAATGTAACTCACCATTATGTAACATTCCAGCCTAAATTGTGCTTTCATTAGTACAGGGAATATCCAATGAGAAATTCTTTTCCCATGCTGATTTGTGGCAGCTCCACAACTAAGAATCTTGGAGGGTTCTCTGGGGCAATTGAAAAGTCAAGTGTTTTGTCCAGAGTCCCTCAACTGCTATCTTTTAGATGCAGGTCTTCAGCTCAAGTCTTCTTGAATCTTATTCCACCTCTGTATTTGCCATTAACTTATATGAAAGTTAACTTATATGAAAGTTAAATGTGTCCTCTTAAACATGGTGCTTCCTGATCATAATTTTGGATGAAAATTTTGGTTTGAAATTTGACTTTTATCCCAATTCCCTTTATTTTGAGTTACCATTTTCCCCACAATTTCAGTGTATTTGTTTATGTTTTGGAAATCATTAACGTCCCTTGTTGCTTTTAAATGGAAAAATATAATTTTCCTTGGAAGGTTTAAAAATACACATTAAACACCATTTATTCAGGAGAGGAACAGTTCTTAATCTACCTTTTTATTGTATCTTATTGCCAAGCAGACTGGAATGATCTTGAAGGAGAGATCTTTTGTAAAAACAAGCCAACAGAGGAGTTTCCCTGAGGACAGTGTTAATGGTTGAACATATGCACTGGTTGCTCAGCCAAGGTTTATCTCTAATTTGATTTAATTTCTGATATTTCTAGTGTTTCATCTTCAAAGCACCCTTACAACCAGTAGTGCCTTGTTAATCTCACAAACACTTCTGTGAGGTACGGCCTTGTATTACATTGTGAGAAGGTGCAATCATAAGTTGGTGGCCCTTTACATGACTTTATTATGTAAGGGCTTTGAAGACAGTTTCTCAGGACCACAACGAAATGATTCGTGTCTTTCCTTCTAGACTTTTGGCCAATAGCACAGTCTTCTCTCTACCCTTTGACCTTAGTTTTGTCGTCATTTCCCGCAGGACACTACTTTTATTGTTCCTTCCTTACTAACTTGATGCAGGTTTAAAGAAAGAAAAATGAAACCTAGTCATCTTTTAAAATTGTAAATTTCACTTGTACTTCAAACCTTTTGTAAGAATTCTGAAAAGCAAAAAAAATGCTAAGGAATACAAAGCTTTGAGTTACGGATGTTGTAGTTTCATTTAGGAATTTTCTTTTTATGGAATTATATTTGTAATACTTTAATTCATACAGTTCTAAAGGATCAGCAATGATGAATTGTAGACAGATAGATTAGACACTTATTGATCATTTACCATGTGCCAGGTACATGAATATATGGAAAATGACAACTCGTGCTCTAGAAGTAGCTTACATTTGATTGTGGGAAAGATACATAAAAGCAAGCTGAGAGGAAGGGATTAGAGTAAGGTGAGGTGCAGGGGAGAAACATTTGGAGAGTTAGGAGTAGAAGGTGAAAAGTGAGAATCCCTGGTTTGGGCATTTCTTTAAATGGATGTTCCTTCTGACTTGGTCTCAGGTGCCAATGAAATTCAGAGATATTAACAATGAAATGTGACTGTTCTATTGTCACTGACGCTAAAAAATATTCGGATAGAACTAGGGATAAATCTGGTTTATGTTGTATGTATTTTTTTGTCTTTGATGTTTAATTCTAAGTGCTCTTAGGATAATATAGCTTAGTTGGGTTTTATATGAAACTTTTTATAAACTTGTTTTCTCCTCCATTGCCTTTTGGTATTTTGTATTTAGTATGTTTTGTCAACCTCCAGAATGTTTTTCAAATAAGTTTGTGCTCTAAAACAGTGTTGTTATTGGCCGTCATGGTTCTGTGATTGGCGGGAGATCAAATATTTCCTGATTGCAGTGGTTTATGAGGTCTTAAGGCTTTCTCCTTGTGGCAATCATGATAATTAGAGTTACTTTCTTTACTTGGATCATCTTCCTATTTCATTGTGAAAAACATTAGGTTGGAGATGTTGTAATTGCACACAGTTTTTTTTCTCATCTTTGCCCTTCCTTCAATTTGGTTGTTGGTGTTGACTGTGGACAATCTGACTTTACAAAGGCAGCAGTCTTTGAAATTGCCCTTAACGTGTATCTGTTTTTTGGGGGGGCAGGGTTAGTTATGTGTTCTAATCAAGTTGAACAGCTCCATTGTCTATTAATATTGATGGTTTAATGGTATGAGATTTTTCAGTAGCTATGAGCCTTTGGCATCTTTCTTAATTTTGAACCATAATTTCCACCATATATATTTCACTCTGCTCCTCCATGACCCATCTCTGTGTTGGTCAATGGACTTCAAGGCACTCAGGCCTGATAATTCGTTAACTGGTAGACTCTTTGGTAATTAATAGCCTCCTTTAAGTAACTAGGCTATTTTTTTTAACAACAGACTTGCAGTTTGTCACTGGGCTTGCTTTTTGTTGCTTTGTTGCCTTGGAGACAATGTAGAGTCCTTCTATGACATGTTGAAGCATCTCAGTATTTTCTAGAGCCCTGAAATAAACTAATAAAATTAGAAATACCACTCCCCTCACTTAACCATTTACATCAACATCCTAGATTTCATTTAATTGTTATGCTTAATTACCATTTTAAAAATATGGCTAGTTCATAGCACTACAATCTTCAAATGTAAAGATGTTCCTTCCTACTAATTAATCCTCATCTGTTATAAGTAACATTGAAATTAATCAAGATCTCCAACATGTTTTGACATTTAAAAAAACAAGGGTATGTGTATCCCAACAGTCTTATTTTTTAAATTTGTAAAATGCCCATTACTCTCTATTTAATGTGTTTACTTTTGTAATTCTTAAGGCACAAAACTTGCTATTCATTTCCATGAAAGAATTTTTTCAGATTATTACATGATGAAAATTTTTGCTATCCATCTCCTTTGCCTGTTTATGTATTTGAACCTTCCATTTGTGTGCTGAGTGGCTGACAGTTTGCGTCCTTTGCTGAATGATAGAAAGCAGATTCCCAATGTGTAGCTTATTTTAAATCTTAAGGTTTACAGTGAAGAATATACCTTTGGAAATAGTGTCAATAACTTATTTCAAAGCTGTTATCAATTTGGTTGTTAACCTAACTAATGACTACAATATTTATCATCCATTTCCTAAAGCTACCTTGGACTAACCTCTTCCACCTGCAAAATCTAAAGGAAATATAAAAAACCCAGTGTAGTACTAGCAAATGTGTAACCTTATCTTGCCTTGTGTCATACTTACTTTCTTTTGTTAAGTGGACTTTTTAAGTGTAGGTAAAGCCATCTCCAAGTATGCTTAGGGTGATATTTTAGGATTATAGAATACTTTACATGTGTCTGCCTAATTTTGAAATTACACACAGAGTTGAGCATTTTTTAAAAAAAGTATGTTGTTAATTAATTTTGTATATTTGAATCCTAAGGATCGTATAGAAAAAAATTACGTGGAGTTTTAGGTTAGAATAATTTTTATATATTCTCATTGATATTACATGTAATGAATTAGTGCAGAGCTAAGAAAGACAGTCTTTAGTTTCTCTGATGTGATAAAGTAAATCATTTTTGACCTCTGTGGAATTGAATTCAAAAGTATATTTCTAACTTCAACTGAAGGTTGTAAATCACAAAGTGGCCCCTACCTTTGAATTAAACATTTAAAAAATCCATCTGTATTCATGACAGGTACAATATGAATGCACTGTGCAGTTATTCTTGAAATCTAGTAACAAAAAAATTTATTAACAACACCATGTTTTTAGGCCACGGTCTTTGTTAGCCGTGAATTTTGTATTATACATTACGTTCTGAAATGAGGCCAGTTATGATCATAATGAGGTTGTTTTTAAAAGTTTCCTTATTCTATTACATGCTTGTTCTGTTCACTTGACTCTGCCTGAGTTCATGTAAGTCTTTATAGAATTTTCTGTAAGCATCCCTCATATCTTTTTTCAATCACGTATTTAAAATTTTTAACATTCGATTCTATAAGATCTTGAATTTTCAATTTTGTTCCTCAATTTCTCGTCCCCCCTCCCAAAGATGGTTTGCAATATTATAGAGGCTTTCTTTACACATTCATATGAAACACACTTTCACATTTGTCATGATGGAATAAAGAGTTAGAACTAAGAAGAAAAAGAAGAAACAGAACAAAACAATAAAAAAAGGAGAGGAAACAGTATGCTTCCGTCTACATTCAGACTGTAAACTCCTCCTCCTGGATGTGGAGAACGTTTTCCAGTTTTGGTATTAGATCCTTGCATTGCTCAAAAGGGCAAGTCTGTCAAGGTCAGTCATCGCATATTTCCTATCATATCTTGTATCACAATAGTATTCCATCACAACCATGAGTCACAACTTGGTTCTCCTAATTGATGGTAAACCCCTTCACTTGAAATATATCACCACCACCAGGAGAACTGCTAAAAATATTTTAGTATATATACCTCCTTTTTGTTTTTAAGAAAAAATCTATTTGGGATACAGCCCTGGTTGAGGTATTGCTAGGTTAAAGGGCACACACAATTTTTTAAGTCCTTGTAGCAACAGTATGCCTAGCAGCAGCTGTTGAGGTATAAGACCCAACAAGACCAGCAAGAGAGGTTCTTTGATCTGCTTTTCTAAGGAAAGCAACTTTAAGGGGTTAGCAATCTCAGGTTCGTTCACTTGGTCCTGAGGGCAAAGATCAGCTCCCCGAACTTCAAGGCAAATACAAACAGAATTTACAAGCATCAACTGACAGACCTTGTTTGATCCAAATCACATTTCATAGTTACCAGAGAAGCAACAATATCTGTCTGTGTTACAAAGCGCTGGTGGAGCACATGCAAAGGCTTGCCCACAGTCTGGTTACCCATATTCTTTCAGTGAGTGTACCCCCAAAAGTCCAAGGAGAACCTAGAATCTTAAATACCTATCTTAGGGCCCTAAGGCAATGGAAATCAGTGGGGGAAAGCTCCAACCACCAGCAACCCGTCATATACAATTCAGTTATTCTCAATTGTCTTAGTTCTGAGAAATGTTCCAAGGTAAAGGATCCTACCATACATGCCCCATTCAAACAAAGAATAGTGAAAAGTCACATTTTGTTTGCTATTACACTCCTCCACCACATAAACTCATGTTATTCACTCACAGTCCTGTGCTTTTAACTATTGTGCCACCTTTCCATGTAATGGTGAGGACAGGAGCCAGATTATATATGTCCTAGAAGAGACAAAAAAGAGGGGAAGATCAGGCAGAGCGTACAGATAGATTTTCAAGGAGTTTGAAAAGGGGAGGAGTGATATAAGATAATAGGTAATAGGAATGGTAAGATGTAGTAAGGAGTTTTTAGGGATAGAAATGACTTAGGAATATTTGAAGGTGATAGGGAAGGAATCAGTACTTATTGAAAGATTAAATTAGACTATGAAGTGTGGGAGTGATAGTGAGTTCAATCCATTGGAAGCAATGGAAAGGACACAAGGTCAGTGGTTAGAAACCTTTTCATCAACAACTAGGCTGCAGAACATGTGAGGAAAATTTCAGAGGATTTTGAGATCAAGAGAAAGGATACCTCTTACCAGATGACCATAGCTTCTTTCTTTGATGTATGAGACTATGTAATTAACTTACCTAGTTAAATAAGGGTGTAAAAGTAGAGGCTTGAAGAGAGTAGACAAAATTCTCCTGGTCAGTCAAATAGAATAATTACGGAAAAAGTATTATCCTGTGTTATAATACGCATCTAATGGAATTAGGTACCACAAATTCGTAGTGATCCTTGACAGCATGGTTATTTGATTTCCTCCAGCTACATTTAGCAATGCATGTCAGGATTAGATTTGGAAAAGTATGGTTACGTTTAGAGTAGTTTGGTTAAGAAGGAAGCGTGCACCTAAGATTGGTGTGAACAACTGAGAATGTACTGAGAGATTAATAATAGAGATTAGGGTAAAGATAAACAGCAGGTTTATAGGGTGAATATGAAGAATAGGTTTAGTTGTAGAATCACAGTAGGAGAAATCAGATATTAGAAGATTATTATTCAATAAAGGAATTTCAGAATTCTTGAAGATGGAAGCTGCTTGTCCTGGTTAGCATAGGTATGGCCATCTCAATGTGTAAGCTGAGGTAGCTTTGCGTTGAAGCTCATAGAAATGGGAAATACTGTTTGGAAATTCTTTAGTATGAAGAAAAGTTGTGGTAGGGAGGGTGACTGTCAACCAAGAAACTTAAGGTATGAAGTTATACATTAACCCCATCCATGGTGAATATTAACAATAATCTATGCGTATACCCTGTATTGTCGATTCAAACAATAGAAAAAGTAAATCATCTTTAATTTCAACTCAGCAGAACATTTTCAGTGAGAATATCTATACAAATGGAAATATGTCTTGCTGAAATGAACTACTCATTGCTATATTGTGTATGTTCCTTTCATAAAAAATATTGTTGACTAGTGGCATTGATGAAATAAAGTTGAATCACTAATTATTAACAAATAATTGTCACTTAAAATTTTTGTATTTCCTGGGACTTAATCAGTATTTTTAAAAAAGTGAATAATTTCATCACATCTCTCATAGAAATATTACTAAGTATTTTTGATGTAACCTATGTATGATTTCAAAAGATAGATGACTTCTCAAAGTAGAAATATTATTTCATTTTCTTATATTTTTAAATATTTTTTGTCTGTATTGATATATTTTATAATGTTCATGATAATTGGTACTTGCATAATTTATATAAATATGTTACACATGTGTGTATACATACATACATAAATGGATATGGGAATATTATACATTAGAAGAAAAAGAAAGCAAGAATTTCTGAAATTTTTTATTGATTAGGTTATATGATAAAAAAATGTTTAGAGACATCTGTTTTAATCTCTTTAATTCAAAAATTAGGTAAGTATACATATTGACAATATAAGGATTCAATTTTTAAATATGTGAATTTTTCCAGGTATATTTAAAATAAATTTTAACATTAGTTTTTCAAAATGGCCATTTGCTTTTTATAGACGTTTGGTCATAATTCCAAACTGCCTTTGAGAACACTTGAATTACTTCACAGTTGCACCATCATTACATTAGTGTTGGAATTTTTTCTCATCTCCTCCAGCATTTGTGCTTTTTCCTTGCTATTTTTTTTTTAGCTAATATGAGAGGGGTGAGATAGTGCTTAAGAGTTCATATTTTGTAGTATTTTTTCATATGATTATAGATAGTTTTTATTAATTCATTTGAAAGCTGTTCATCCAAACTGCTTTTGAGAACACTTGAATTACTTCACAGTTGCACCATCATTACATTAGTGTTGGAATTTTTTCTCATCTCCTCCAGCATTTGTGCTTTTTCCTTGCTATTTTTTTTTTAGCTAATATGAGAGGGGTGAGATAGTGCTTAAGAGTTCATATTTTGTAGTATTTTTTCATATGATTATAGATAGTTTTTATTAATTCATTTGAAAGCTGTTCATGTGATTTGTCAGTTTTTAAATTGGGCAATGACTTATAATCTCAAATTTATATCAATTATTATATTTGAAAATTGAGGCTTTTTTAGGTCAAATTTGCCATAAATTCACACCAAACCCTAGTTTTATCTTTGTTCTAATCTTGGCTGGTATAGTTTTTTTTGTGGAATATATTTTTCATTTAATATAATTAAAATAATCCACTTTACATCATTCAGTGCTCTCTATCTTTTGTTTTGCCATACATTCTTCTCTTATTTTTAGATCTAGTAGGTAAACTATTCCATGCTCCCCTAACTTCCTTATGATATCCTTTATATGGAAATCATGTCCTCATTTTGATCTTAACTTGGTATATGTTGTGAGATGTTGATCTATACTGCCAAATTGCTTTTGTTTTTCCCAGAAATTTTTGTCAAATAATAAATTCTTGTCTGTAAACCTGGGATCTTTGTTTTTAATAAACACTATTATTATGATAATTAACTAATGTTTTGGTTGGTTTTTGTTCTTCATTCTAGAAGAAGATCAAAATGGCAGCACTGTGTTGGGTTCAACGTATAGTATGTCCACCTGTGACTGATGAAAGCAATGTGAGCTCTTCTTCTCTGGTAAGAGCATTTGGAGTGGAGATTTCTCTCAACTGTGTAATTCCCATTTTTTTTTTTTGAGTAACTACAATTTGACCTTACTGAAAGTATAGGGCTTTTTTGGGTAATTGACTAAATCCCACTGTTTCCAATATCCTTAAATTATTCCAAAGGTCTAATTCTTGGTCAGATTTCCATGGGAGCCTTGTGTGAGTTCTCTATTAAATAATCTTTCAGATACATATACTTTTTGTATTTGAACAGTGTTCGGAATTGCACTGTATACAGTCCAATTTGAATGCTTGGTAGTTTATCTGAAGAATCTTAAGGCAACAAAAATGGAAGAAATTCCGTTCTTGGCATGGTGGTAGTGCACCGTCCAGGTTTTCCAGGCATACAAAAAAGCCATCTATGCAGACCTTCAGTTTATCAGGCAGTCTAACATGAATTCTCAAGCGCTGTAACGTGTAAAATCGTATCATCTATGTGTATATCCCTGGCAAGTATACTGCCAAAGTAACTACACTTATTTACAGCATTCAGAATTTCTCTATTTGCTGTAACTAGTGTTTCCTTGTCTGGATGGTGGTGCTGAGTGGCAGAGAATCCCTGTTTCCTTGGTGTTGATTATTTGTGGTAATATTATAAAAATAACAAAACTGATCCGTAGTTTGTTGCATCTCAGCCTCAGAGGTTGCATTAAATGCACGACTATCTGCTAATAAAAAGTATGTATCATCTCTTCCTCCTATCATGTATTGTGTACCTGAAGTATTCGACTGATCTACCACTATTTCTTAGCCAGTACCAGATTGTTTTTGTGATTACTGCTTTATAATGCTCTTCGAGGTCTAGTTCTGGAAGGCCACCTTTCTGCACTTTTTTTTTTCACTAATCGATTCCCTTTATATAATTAACCTTTTATTCTTTTAGATGGATTTTTCATTCCTTCTTGCTTTACAAAATACTGTACTTTCATTGGTATGGCACTGTGTAAGTGATTTAGTTCTGGTACAATTGTCATTTTAATTTTGGCCTACCCATGGGCAGTTAATATTTTTACTCTTGTTCACATCTGACTTTCTTCTTGCAGAAAGTGTTTTGTAATTATGTTAATTTAGTTCTTCGGTTTTCCTTGCGAGGTAGACCCCCAAGTAGTTTATATTGTCTGCAGTTATTTGAAATGGAATTCCTCTTTCTATCTCTTCCTGCTGGACATTGTTGGTAATAAAACTGCTGATGATTAAATTTGTGGGTCCTTTTTATATCCTGGATTTTAGTTGAAGTTAATTATTTCAACTATTTCTTGTTGATTCTTTAGGATTATTTAAGGATGCCCTTATGTAATCTGAAAAGAAGACAGTTTTATCAGTCATTGTCTATTTTAATTCTGTCAATATCTTTTTCTTCTCATATTCCTAAAGCTAACGTTTCTAGTACAGTTTTAGTGGTGATAATGGGTATCCTTTATCTTAAAGGGATTGCTTCTCAGTTATCCCCTTTATTGACAATGGTTGCTAATGGTGTAGATAACATAATGTTTATAATTTTAAGGAAACCTCCATTCCTATGTTCTTTAGCATTTTTAATATCAAGGGGTGCTATATTTTTAAAAGTTGTTTTGCATCTTTGGAGATAGTTATATGATTTTTTTGGTTGGTTTTGTTATTGATATGGTTATAGTGTTAGTTTTCCTAATATTGAACCAGCCTTGTGTTCCTGATATTAATCTCACCTGGTTATATGGTATGATCTTTGTGATAATTTGTTGTGATCTCTTTGCTAATACTTAAAATATTTGTATCTATTATATTCATCAGGAAATTTGGTCTGTGATTGGTTTCTCAGTTTTGCTCTTCCTGTTTTAGGATTTGGTATGACTCCCAAATACTTTTTATAGTACAAGAATTAATTTTTTTAAAGGTTTGATAAGAGTTTACTTGTGTATCTTTCCAGTTTTTAAGGGAACTCGTTGATGACTTCTATTATTTTTAAAGGTGGGATCACTAAAGCATTTGTTTTCCATTTCAGTTAATCTGGGTACTTTCTGTTTTTGTAAATATTCTTTAATTTCAGGTTTTCAGAATTATTGTCATGTAAATGTCCAAAATAGCTCCTTTTAATTTCTTTAGTTTCCTCTTCATTGGTGGTAAATTCATCCTTCCAGAATTTTAATCTGGCCTCAGAAACTTACTAGCTGTTGAGCGTGTTTGCCTGTGTGTGGGTCGGGGTATGTCTCTGTGTGTGCACTGGTTTGTCAGTTTATTTTTTATAAGTATCGTAGGATTCCTGTTTTGAATCTGAAACCAATTTGCAATCCACTTCCATTTTATGGGTGAGTTTGTCTGTTCACAGTTACCATTAGTGTGCACTTCTCTCCTTCCTGGTTTTCCCTTGTTTATTCTTCTGCCTCTGCTTTCAACTTGTTCTTCCTCAAAATTGTTTCACTTCTGACCATTGCCACCCCCTAATCTGCGCTCAATTCTTTCAGTTCCCCTTCCTTTCTCTTGTCTCCCATGTGTGCTAGGACATATTTGTAAATTTAATTGTTTATGTTATTGCCTCTGAGCCATTTCCAATGAGAGTAAGGTTCAGCATCTTCCCTTCAATGTAAAAGCTCTTTTTTTATGTGAGATAATTTACCCCATTCTAAATTCATTTGGAGGCATTGGTTCAAAGTTGTTTTTAGTGTAGTTTGGGAAATGGCAGGTAAGTCCCTGCCTCTATCCAGCCTTTGCTCTGACTTGTGTTTTTTTTTTTTAATACTATTTGGTCAATTTAAGGAAGGAATTTTCTATTTGGAAAAAAAAATTAATTTTCTCTTTTTAAAGTCTTCCAAGAATGGAAGAATGGAAGAGCAGGAAAATTGGCTGGAAATGGGTCTGTGATGGCTAATCTATGCATATGTCAATTTAGTGTACTTTTCTCAAGGCCCTGCTATACATGTCAGGTGCTGGGATATATAAAGATGAATGTCAGAGGTATTGAACATCTGTGGGCTCCGTGGCACTACCATCACTCCTGAGTGTGGTCTGAAGTCAGCTAAAATGGTAATATGGAAATGCTGAACATAATAATAAATGAAATAAGAAATAGCATTTTAAATAGCATTCTGTCTACCATAAGGATACAGATTAGTGGCCCTTTGGTCCTCATTTCTACTTGATTTTGATGCCAACGATAACTATTTATTTGGGTAGATTAGAATAAGTTAAATAAAAGGAAAGCTTTACTTGAAATGTGCTATAATAGATGCAGGAAGTTTTTATGGAGGTAATAACACCTGAACTGAGTCCTAAAGGATGTTTAGGATTTTAATTAGAAGAGGATGGTGGTAAGTGCATTGTAGTTGGGGCAGCTAGGTGGTAAAAGGGATAGAGTATTAGACTTGAAATCAAGTAGATACTGTTAACCTGATTTAATCTTACAAGTTTTCATAGGTAACCTTTCCCCATCTATAAAAAGGGGGCAGTAATAGGACCTATCTCCCAAGTTTGTTAGGATCAAACCAAATAATATGTAAACTGCTTTGGAAATCTTACAGGAATTTTTGGCTGTTATTAATATTATATGTTATTCCTATTTCTGTTAGTAGTAATCACAGTAATAGTAGTAGTTAGGGATTTCATCATGTCATAATCCATATAATAAGTCTTATAATTCAGGAATGATCACATGGGTATATTTCAAATTTTAAAATTGTTATTTTCTTATTAGAAGTCAAAATTTTTAAGTTTTGAACAATTTTGAGTTTTCATTTGCTTCCCATTCTTTATCTCTTCACCCCTCAGTGAGAAGCAAAACAATTTGAGGAAGACTGTACATAGGCAGTTGTGTAAAATATATTTCCATAGTAGTCATGTTGTCAAAGAAAAAACAAGTTCCTTCTCCCGCATCAAAAAAATCCCTACTAAAACAGTATGTTTGGATGTGCATTCAGATTGTCTATTTTCTCTGGAGATTTTTATCATAGGTACTTTATAATTTTCTTAGATTTATGTATCACTTAGACTATCTAAGTCATTTATATTGCTGTAATGTGTACGATGTACTTCTCTTGTTCCTACTTCATTTTGTGTCAATTCATGTAAATCTTTTTTAGTTTCTTTAAGAAGTGTCCTGTTAATTTTTATAGCACAAATCCTATTCCATCACAATCATGTAACCAAACAGGCATTTCCCAATTCATGGGCATTCCCTCTAATTTCATTTCTTCACCACCACAAAAGAGCTGCTATCAATATTTTTGGGTATATGGACACTTATCCTTTTTTTAAATACAAACATGTCTTTAAGATATAGAACCAGTGGTGCTACTGTTGGTTCAAAAAGTATGCACAGTTTATAGTCTTTTGTGTATTGTTCTGAATTGGTCTCCTGATCAGTGAGATTAATTCACAATATCAGCAACCATACATTAGTTTTCTTGGGATCAATTTTGAAAATCCATGAGCAAATCTTCTCTGGCAAAAGAATAAAATGTGTGAATGGTGAGTTATTATTATGAAATAAAACAACAAAAACTTAGTTTGGCGTCAGCTTGAAGAGAACTTTCATTTCTAGGAGTATGGATTTTAGTTGGAAGATGAGTGATGTTTTGAAAATTCTCAAGCAGAGGCATAGATTAGGAACATTGCTGTGGCATGGAGTAGTTAGGAGCAGCCTAGGTAAGAAGTGGTATCAGTGGGAATAGAAAGGTAGCAATAAATTTGAGAAATATTGCAAAGAAGCGATAAAAATGATAATACTTAGAATTTGAAAGGGACTACCGCCTATCCCAGGTAAGCACATAATTGTGTATGGGAAGAATAAACCCTCTCTACAACATGTCTCAGAAGTAGTCATGCAGCTTGAAATAAAATACTTCAGAAATAAGGAATTCAGTATGTTATATGACGGCATCCATGTCATTGGACAGATTTAATTCACAGAAATTTTTTAAATTTATATTGATTTAATCTCCTTTTCTGAAGTTTCTTCCATCAGTCTTAGTTCTGTCTTTTAAGGTCCAGTAGAATAATTTAAAATCTTTTATATAAAACTTCTTCAGTTAATTGAAGATAGCTGCCATATTTGACCTAAATCTGTTGTTCTTAATGTTAAGCATGTATACCTAGTCCCTTAGGTGGATCATCAGGCATAACGTTTGGCATCTCCTCATCTGCATTTGTTACTCTGACTCTTTCGACACTTCAGTTTTTACATTCCAGTATGTGATTGCATGTGGCATTAAGAAATGGCAGCGTCAAAGATGATTTATGACATTTTTTGAGCTAAGAGGTCTGGTTTTTGAAAATGCTTTTGACTTTGCTAGTTGAGCCATACAGACAAATAAGCCAGTATATAATAACAAGCTCGTTTTCCCTAAACCTTTCAAGTCAGATCTATTTCTATGATTAGTAATCTTGCAGTGGATATTAAAAATGCCCAAGGAGGCAAAAGTTTCACCATTTTCTTTGAAGTTTCACTCTTTTTCCAGCTTTTAAGAATACATTGTTTTATAACCTTAATGTTTTTCCAAAGCTATTCTACTTAGTTTGTTTCTTGTCCTAAATGCATTTTTTCTTCAGAATAGGCACATCTTTTTTACTGACATCATGTACCTTAGGGTGCAGATAGTCCCCTAAGTTTTCATAGGGCCACTTGTGGATATCAATATAAAGGAAACTGATAAGCCCTTTCATTACCAAGATTATGGTATTCCTTAATTGCCTTTACAAACAAATTTTAGTTTGCTTTGGCTGTACCACTTCAGTTAAAACAAATGGTCATATATCCTGCTTCTGTTCTAATTAAGAAGCTTACTTATTTTATGTAGGATTCAGAGGGACAACCTGTTAACAGGTACAAATCATGTTGATTAATCTATGTAGAGATAAAATAAGAGGGGAATTATTGCCTAAAAAATTCCAGTGCACTGACATGAAGGTAGTCAGGTTACTAATTTTCAGCCTTTCTTGTCAGGTACAATAAGCAACTACTTCCAAAGCCTTGACACGTACTGGAGATTAGGAGTGTTCAGTGTTTTATCGATCATACTGAGCTTTCTTGAATCTCAGTAAATGGAGAGGTAGAGGTATGGACCTGGAGGTGTTCTCATCCTTGGGATTTAGTATTTCTTTTTTTCGAGACAGATCCAGATCACTTTGTAAGTAGACGCAAGTGTGTGTGTGCCTATTATCAAGAGACACTTGGTAGCAATGGAAATTATAGCATTGTCCATTTTATATTATCAGTTTATTGATTGATTTAGATTGAGTTTACAGAAATCTAGATTTTTTGAGAATCAGTTGGATATAGCCAAGCAATAAAGGATGTCCTATTTTTCTTTCAAAAATACTGTTTTCTTCATAAAACTGTCAATAGCGATATGCTGTTTTAGGTTTTTATTAGCAACTTATCATTTCATTCCCTTTAGACAGCCAGTGTTCTCTTCTATCTAGTTGTTGTTTTTCTTTTTTGGTTGGGGAGCGGGTTGCATTTATTTCAGCAACTTTCTCTCAATCGCTTGAAAGTAGGGAGGGTTTAATAAATGAATTTAATTGAAATATTGCTTACATGATCTTTTCCAACTAGAACATTTTATTTAATAGAACACCTGTTTATTTTATTTGTTTCTTCCATGGAACTATTGATTTAATTTCAAAGTACTTTATTTTTTTTTCTTTTTCTATATTCTTTTAATTTAATTTAATTTATTTAATATATTTAGTTTTCAGCACTGTAATTCAAACTCTTGTGAAAATCAAATTTTCTCCCCATTTCTACCCTCCCGCCCACTCCAAGATGGCGTATATTCTGGTTGCGCCATTCCCCAGTCAGCCCTCTCATCTGTCACCCCACTCCCCTCCCATCCCCCTTTCCCTTCTTCTCCTATAGGGCAAGATAAATTTCTATGCCCCATTTCCTGTGTATCTTATTTCCTAGTTGCATGCAAAAACTTTTTTCTTTGTTGTTGTTTTTGAACGTCTGTTTTTAAAACTTTGAGTTCCAAATTCTCTCCCCTCTTCCCTTCCCACCCACTCTCCCTAAGAAGGCAAGCAATTCAACATAGGCCACATGTGTATCATTAGGTAAAACCCTTCCACTGTACTCATGTTGTGAAAGATTAACTATGTTTTCGCTCCTTCCTAACCTATCCCACTTTATTGAATTTTCTCCCTTGACCCTGTCCCTTTTCGAAAGTGTTTGTTTTTTGATTACTTCCCCTCCCATCTGCCCTCCCTTCTATTGTCCCCCCTTTTTTATCTTCTTCCTCCTTCTTTCCTAGGGGGTAAGATACCCAATTGAGTGTGTATGGTATTCGCTCCTCAGGTCAAATCCGATGAGAGCAAGATTTACTCATTCCTCCTCATCTGCCCCCTCTTCCCTTCGTAGAGAACTGCTTTTTCTTGCCACTTTTATGCGAGATAATTTACCCCATTCTGTCTGTCCCTTTCACCCACTCTCAATATATTCCTCTCTTATCCCTTAATTTGATTTCATTTTTTTAGATATCATCCCTTCATATTCAACTCACGCTGTGCCCTCTGTGTGTGTGTGTTGTGTTGTGTGTGTGTGTGTGTATACCTACATACACACATATACACACACCTACATATATACATACACATATATATACATGTATACACACACATATATATGCATATTCCTTTCATCTACTATGATATTGAGGTATCATGAATCATACAGATCATCTTTCCATGTAGGAATGTAAACAAAACAGTTCTTTCTTGTTTACCTTTTCCTGCTTCTCTTGATTCTTGTGTTTGAAAGTCAAATTTTCTATTCAGATCTGTTCTTTTCACTGAGAAAGCTTGAAAGTCCTCTATTTTATTGAAAATCCATATTTTGCCTTGGAGCAGGTTACTCAGTTTTGCTGGGTAGATGATTCTTGGTTTTAATCCTAGCTCCATTGACTTTCAGAATATTGTATTCCAAGCCCTTTGGTCCCTTAATGTGGAAGCTGTCAGATCCTGTGTTGTCCTGATTGTTTTTTCACAATACTCAAATTGTTTCTTTTTGGCTGCTTGCAGTATTTTCTCGTTGACCTGGGAGCTCTGGAATTTGGTGACAGTGTTCCTAGGAGTTTTCTTTTTGGGATCTATTTGAGGAGGCGATCTGTGGATTCTTTCAATTTCTATTTTACCCTCTGCCTCTAGAATATGAGGGCAGTTCTCCTTGATAATTTCTTGAAAGATGATATCTAGGCTCTTTTTTTGATCATGGCTTTCAGGTAGTCCAATAATTCTTAAATTATCTCTCCTGCATCTATTTTCTTGGTCAGTGGTTTTTCCAATGAGAGATTTCACATTGTCTTCCACTTTTTCGTTCCTTTTTTTGGATCTCCTTTAGCAAGTCATTGACTTGTTTTTCATGGTTTTCTGGCATCCTTCTCATTTCTCTTCCCAATTTTTCCTCCACTTCTCTAACTTGCTTTTCCAAATCCTTTTTGAGCTCTTCCATGGCCTGAGACCAGTTCATGTTTTTCTTGGAGGCTTTTGTTGTAGGCTCTTTGACTTTGTTGACTTCTTTAGGCTGTATGTTTTGGTCTTCTTTGTCACCAAAGAAAGATTCCAAAGTCTGAGACTGAATCTGAGTGCGTTTTTGCTGCCTGGCCATGTTCCCAGGGAGCTTACTTGACACTTGAGTTTTTCAGCGGGGTATGGCTGCTTGTGGAGCAAAGAGTACTTTGTTCCAAGCTTGAGGGGGGATGTGCTGTTGATTTCAGAGCTATTTCTATGCAGCCAGCTCTGCCACACCAGCACTCCTCCTTCCTCAAGAACTGCCAACGCGGACCTGACGCAAATCTGAAGCAGGCTCTGCACTCCTGCTCTGATCCTTCACTTAACTCCTCCTAGCACGTGGGCCAGAAGCAACTGCAGCTGTAGTTCTGTAACTGTACCACCTCTGTTGCCCCTGGGGCGGTGGCCAAACCGGGACCTCCTTTCACTCTGTCCCTGCAGCTTTTCCCACTAACCTTCTTTGTTGTCTTTGGTGTTTGTGGGTTAAGAAGTCTGGTTCCTGCCACAGCTCACTGATTCAGGGCCCTAGGGCCTGTTCCTGTCTGCTGCTGGTCTGGTTGGTCCTGCCACCGCCCACGCTGAGCTCCACTCCCCTCTGCTCCATGTGTGATAGACCTCATCCAGCGACCATCCTGGCTGTCCTGGGCTAGATCCCTGCTTCCCTCTGCTATTTTGTGGGTTCTGTAGTTCTAGAATTTTTTCAGAGCCATTTTTTATAGTTTTTTGGCGGGACCTGGCAGGGAGCTCACACAAGTCCTTGCTTTTCAGCTTGGCTCCACCCCCGGAAGTCTCAAAGTACTTTAGATATCTCTTCCTATTGCAGTATGAATATATTAATATTATTAAACCTACTGTATAAATAAATTCAGGGGCTATCAGTTAGGTAATGATCAGCCATAGGGAATGGCTGGTCAAATTACAGTATGTGTGTATAATAGAATATTATTGTAGCTTTCTTTCTCTCTTTTTCTGTCGGCGCTGCCCTTGGAGGGGCGGCTATCTCTTCGCCGGCGCCATGCCTGCCCTCAGACCCCTCGTGAAACCTAAAATCGTCAAGAAGAGGACCAAGAAGTTCATCCGGCACCAGTCCGACAGATATGTCAAGATCCAGAGAAACTGGCGTAAACCAAGGGGCATTGACAACAGGGTGCGAAGACGATTCAAGGGCCAGATCTTGATGCCCAATATTGGTTATGGAAGCAGTAAGAAGACAAAACACATGCTACCGAGTGGATTCAGGAAGTTTTTGGTGCACAACGTCAAAGAGCTCGAGGTGCTCCTGATGTGCAACAAATCTTACTGTGCTGAGATCGCTCACAATGTATCCTCTAAGAATCGGAAAGTTATTGTTGAGAGAGCAGCTCAGCTCGCCATCAAGATCACCAATCCAAATGCTAGACTGAGGAGTGAAGAAAATGAGTAAAAAGCTTTGCAGATTTTTATTTGTGTTAAATCCTGGAAATACTAAAAATTCCAAAAAAAACCCAAAAAAGAATATTATTGTATCCCCAAAATTGATAAAAGATACATATTCATAGGAAGCATGGAAAGACAAGATGATCCATTGCAGACAGCACTGAACAGAATATAGAGATCAGTTTATTAAATGACTACATTGTAAGGAAACGCAACTGTGACAAACCATAATTATTTGAGAAAAAAGTTGGATTTTCAAGTTAATGAAATTGGAAATAACTTGTATTGAAACATTCATCCCAAGTTAGAGATGGATGAAAATGCAGTTTTTTTTTTAAAGAATTATGCCTGGATGACATTAGGGCAGGTGATTTAATCAAACCTAGTTATGGTGAAGTAGGTAATGATAATTGGTGCATACCAATTGGCTGCAGGTATGGGAAGCAAATTGACTCACCCTTAGATTTCATTGTAGAGTGTTGGGAATACTGTTGGTAGTAGGACTAAAATTCTAGCAAATGGTAGTGAGTAAATAGGAGGCATGGTAATTCAGTGGTGAGATGAATCCCTTAGACTTCAGCAACTACTGTTATCTGGAGAAGTGACATAATTTGCAGCAGAATCAGAAGGTCTTTACATCTTTTTTTTTTTTTTCACATTTTTACCACTTAAGTAGTTGGAGAAATTGTGTAGTAGAGGCTGTTTAACAACCTAATGAGTGAGTCTCTGGGATCACTAGTGAGGGTATGGGATACAATGTTGACTGCAAGCGTTCTAGCAGCTTGGATAACTCAGGAAAGGTCTATTTTTGCAAATTCTGTTACATCATTTAGACATCTTAGATGGGGTCTGTCCTTTGTCATTTTTTAAGTGGGTTGTGCTAGTTTTGCATCCTTGCATCCATAAAAATGGATCCCCTCTGCAGTGAGCAAAAAGGTGATGAAGTCCCCCCCTTTAGGGGGATGGGAAATGTTAGTTGGATCAGTGTTCTCTTCCCACACCTACGATTACCTTACATCAGAATCAGATGCCTCTTTGTGAGCATGGCCCCTGTTTTGAGTAACATCAGAATTTAGTTGTAGGTCACTATAGGCATTCTACAATAAAGCTTTAAGTAGATTAATTGGTGAAATTTGAGTGGGATTATGTTAGCCTCAGTAGGTGTCCAGGGAAATGTGGTTGCCACTTATAGGTGCTATAGGGATGATCAGAAGAGGCACTGTATTTTCACATTAGTTGATTAGTTGTACAGATCATGACTATACCTTTTTCTTAAGGAGTTTTGAGTGTGTATGGCTTGCGAAAAGTATGGTTAAAAGATGATGATGGATTAACATCTTGGTAAGCTATTAGGAAAACTGTCCTGGTGATTGGGATCAGAAGAAGACATTCTTTTAGCTCCACCCAAATTTAGGATATTTACCCTTCCTGTTTGTTGTTCTTAACCACTCAAGTCATCCGGGTACATGAGTATCTAGTCCTAAGGGACCCTTCGGAAGTCCGTGAGGCTGAAAACAGATGCCTTTGACTTTTGCGATGATGGTATCTTGAAAAAGTCATGATATAAATATTTTTCTTTTACTTGGTATGCCATAGGTAATTGGCTTAATCCCACTTTAACCCACGTAGGTAGTCTCATTATATCATTCTTTGCTGAAATGATCTATTATTGTTAGGTAGCTACTGACCAAGGGTGGCTAGAGATTTGTGTTTAGAACTCGTTTTTACATAAGGTCTATTACTGTTCACGTAATAATTTGAAAAACTTGGAAATTCTGATAAAAGTAATACAAATCAAGATTAGAGATTTGCAAAAATAATGAATTATGAATATTAAAGTGTACTCAAGTGGCTCAGTTTTTAAACATTTGTGTTATGGTTTGTTAAAATGCCAAGTAGCTTGTTAATGGTATGTAAAGGATATTTAATCAAAATGCATCTTTTAAATCTTTTCATTAATTTATTTTTACATGCTTTTATTATCTGCCCTCTAATCCCAACTCCCTTCCCTCCCAAAGAAGGAAAGAAAACTATCACAAAAAGGTAATCTCCCAAAGTAAAGTTCAAACTTTTACTATACCCAAAATGTATTTCATTCTCTCTGTTTTAAGTTTATCCCCTCTCTGTCAATAGATTAGTATGTTTCATCTTCAGTCTTCTGAACTGATTTGTTCTTGCATTGATGAGAATTTCAAACTCTTTCAAAGTTGTTCTTCTTTGTGATCTAATGATTTCTTCTGAAACTGAGACATTATTTTTATTTATTATTATTTTGAAATTTCTGAAACATTATTTTTCATGACACAGTAATATAATCCCTTACATTCATATAGCATGATTTGTTTCACTGTTCCCCAATAGGACAGTATTCCCATAGGTTACAGTTTTTGTATATCACTAAAAAATTGCTATTAATTTTTTTTGTACATAGTACTGTTATAGCTGGAGAAAAGCATATGCACAGGTTTGTCAGTGATTTAGTACTGTTCCAAATTGCTTTCCAAAATGACTAGACAATTTTACAGTTATATTAATGGTCTGTCAGTGTGCCTGTTTATTTCACAACCCATCTACCATTTCTATTTGGGTCATCTTTGATAGTATGTGGGTGTAAAGTGGAACTTCAGAGTATCTAGATTTGGGACCTCATGCTTGAGCCAGGCTTTTTAATGGCATCATGTGGTTAGGGGTTACCTGATTCCAAGACTGTTTCTCTCCTTCATAAGACTCTGGGACTGCTCTCATCCTGGACCCTGCTTTCGGACTTTCTTTTGCCACTGGCCTCTAGACCTCCCCCTGTATGAAAGCCCTGCCTGGAGTCTTTTATTCTTCCTTTTGGGCTTAGGGGCTTCTTCCATGTTGGGCTGTTTGGGAGTGCTTCAGAGATGCCTGGTCATGACCTTTGTTAGCCCATTTCTCCTGTACCTTGGCTTATGCTGCTATAGCTACTGACTCTGCGAGCAACTCCACACTGCACTCTGCTGGAGCTTCCTGTGGCTTATTTGCGCGGTAGGTGACTTTTCTTGTGTCTTGTTTAGGAAGCTTAGGTTGCTCTTTGGCTAGGGGCTTTTTCATTCCACTTGCCTTTGTCCTGTTGTTGCACAGTGGTCTCTATTGTAAGCCCAGCAGGTTTATTCTGTGTTCCACATCTCACCTGCCCAAGCTTGTCTTTCTGAAGATCTCTGCAGGATTCCTGGGGCCTTCTGTGCATTCTAGCTTTCAGTGAAGAAGTCTAAAGGGTTATTGTTCTTAGTTCTCCTTAATGATGCTTGAAAGTCCTTAAGACATCCATTTGGCCCCAGCCCCCCCCCCCCCCCCCCCCTTTAAGGTTATGATTAGTTTTGCTGGATAAACTGTTCTTGGCATAATTCGTTATCATTTCCCTTCTTTAATAGAATATTAGAAGCTCTTTGCTCTTTAATACTTGTTGCTGAAATTTTGTGTGATCTTGACTCTGGCTCCTTTCTACTTCATTTCTTTCTTTCTAGACATTTGCAGTATTTTACCTCTGACCTGGAGGTTGTGACTTTTGACTCTAATGCACCTGTCAGATTTTATTCATTTGGGAGTTTCTTTGAGGAGGTTACTAGTAGATTCTATTCCTACGTTGCCCCCTGATTTTGAGAGATTAGGACTTGATGAGGTCACCAAGTAAGTAGTAGAGTAAGAAACGAGCCCAAGAGAAAGCTGGTATTGAAATTGGCTGCTACTGTCCCAAGTGTAACTCAGAATTTATGTTCCTAAAGACAGAATCATTTTATAATAATCAAATTACTGTTATATAATTTATTAGTTGTGAATTAGTTACATAGGCTTATCTTGAGTATTTTCAGCATATATGATTAAATGCACAACAATTTGGGATAGTGGGAAGAATGTGTCTGAGCTTGAAACCCAGTTCTACCACTTGTTGTCCATGTGACCTTGGACAGATCACTTTATCTCTTTGGGCCTCAGTTTTCTCAACTGCAGAATGAGGAATTTGGACTACATGACCTTTAGGTTCCCTTCTGAGTCTGTGATCCTTTGACCTACTCACACTACCGCGGTTGTGAAGTAGATGGAAAGGAGATTTATTTCAAGTATATGATTCATAAGGAAATCCTCCATATTCTGAAAGTTCTGAGAAGGTCTTGTGGCCATTGAAAGGGGTGTGTGTGTGTGTGTGTGTATGTGTACGTGTACGCGTGTGTTCTTCAAGTGCAAAGAACTTTGACTCAGTGTGATTTAAGTAATGATAAAGATTCAAACTAGACACCAAAGAGACAGTGGAAATTGAAACATCACACCTGTCCTTGAAATTTATCTGTTCTCGCTGAAAAAAATTTTTAATTTGTAAGTATTTTCCATTAATTGTTTAATGATAATGTGATAGTTTTATTTATAATTGGTAATTTATTTGAAAAGATTTACAGTTTGTTAGCTCTGGTTCATCAATTGGTTGACCAATTTTTTCTGATCTTTATCCAACTTTTGAAATGTCACAGGTAAGACTTAAGGAAAAACAGGTAAAATACCATTTTGGCTTAGGACATAGTTCTTTCAGTCTAGGATGAAAGGGTAGTATTCTTACGTGGTGTTTGGGGTTTTGTGCATGTTCACTGATGGTTGATTGATTACAAGTTAAAAAATCATTACTTTCCCCACTACCTCCAAATGCCAAATAAAGACTTCTCATGAACCCAAACTAAATGAAAAATGACTCCAGATAATTTTATTTGTGAATTTTTATACGTATCTTATCAAATAACAACACTGCTTAGAATTTAGAGCTATTGAAGATCCATTTTCACATATCTTTCATATTTTTTAAAGCAAATGAGAAACAAATTAGAAGGATTGTGACTTGTATTCAATTTCAGCATACTCCTTTGGAATTGATTAGTGCAATGTTTATTAAATATAATCAGTATCTTTTCCATTTGCAACATTTTAAATATAAATACGATATGGTAATGCATTTTCAGACAAATTATTTAATTCAAGTATAGTTGTAATCTGAATATTGTTGGGTTAATATTTCCATTGGGGATCTTCTGGGGATCCTTTAGATTTGAATCTAGATTGGTAGGATTCCCTGGAGCATGATGATCTTTTTACTTAATGACCTTATTTTATACTTGACTATTCTCTCATTATTTCATGTGTGTATATCTTAACTCTGTTACTCGATTATAATGTATTTGAGGACAGAAGGTACTGGTTTATCCACATTTTTTACATCTCACAGGGAACTAGCAATAATGGTAGTTACAAAAATGAAAGTTATTAAATAATCTTTTTAAGTACAGATTCTTTTTCCTAGTGACCATTGGGTGAGAAGAAGACAGTGAGGAGGCTTTATTTTATCAATTGGAAATAACCTCTTTAGTAATTTGATACAATCTCCTTTTAAGACATGATTATGGTTAGGTAACTAAATAAGAGTTTAGATGATTGACACTTTGCATTTGAGAACTTTTCCCCTCCAATTTATGCTCATTCATCCTAGAAGGTGCTTATTGGAACTGGAAGCAAAGAGGAGCAGAAAAGAAATTTGGAGAAAGGTAATGAGTAAAATGCATTTTTTAAAGCAAATATTCCCATGATGAGTAGATCTGAAAATCCTTTACCAATGGTTTTTGTTGTTTTTTGTTGTCTTCATGAGATAGAAAATAAAGGAAAGTTGTCAAAGAAACATGGAGAGTTTAAAGAAATGGTGAGCCTTTTATATTGGGGAATGATAGCGTTCGAACTCTTATGCAGATGAGATCGGAGTTATATAATAATGATAATAATAACAATAAAGATTTGCTTAATACCTGAGAGCACTTCACATAGTTATCTCATTTGATATATGAGGGAATGTGATAAAATAATGGTTTGTTCTTATGCTTATTTTGTGCCAGTAGAGGTAAAAAATTGCATAATCTCATTGTTAGAACGTAGCTTAGAGTGCTGAACCTAGAGTCAGGAAGACCAGAGTTCAAATCTTACCTAAGACCCTAGCTTTGTGATGCTGGGAAAATCATTTAATCTTTTGAGCTGCTGTTTTCTTAATTGTAAAATTTGTATAATAATAACACCCCTCCCCTGTGGTGAGGGTAAAGTGAGTTCACATTTATAAAGCTTTTGAAAGGATTATTGTTGTTATCAGTCTTTTATATTCTTGGTGGTTCTTCTTACACTTAATATTACTCCAACCCCTCCCTGAACAATCATCTCTTGTATTTTCTGAACTATCCTCTTTCCCTGGTTATACTGACTGTACTTAAAATCATAATCTTGCATTTAGAGGTGGAAGTGATCCCATTTTGCATATAAGGAAACTGAGGCCCAGTGAGGGTGAATAAGTTGCCTGTGATCATACACTCATTAAGTGTCTGAGGTGAGAATTAAACCCAGCTCTTTCTTCCTTCTATTCCAATGTGCTATGAATTATACCAGGCTGCCTGACCAGGGACCCAGACTATCACCTCAGGTATCTTTCTCTATTTCTGCATAGTTCCAATCATTACCAGATTTTTACCTTATAGTAAGATCAACTGATGATGATGATAATGATAGCTTTGAAATGGAACTTTGTGCAGTACTTTACAAATATTATCTCATCCATACAACAACTCTGGAAGTTGCTTTTATTATCTCCATCCTATATATGAGCAAATAGGCAGACAGAGGTTAAATGACTTGGTCAAGATCATCAATAAAACTAGTAAATGCCTGAGAATGAATTTCAACTCCTGATAGCGTTCTATGTGTCACCTAGATAATTCTAAGGTAAATTTCACCTTTCAGATTCTATGATTTGTCTCCTGTGCTGGTACAGGATAAGCCATTATTTTATCACTGTGTAATTAAACTGCCTGTCAGTATGTTTCTTTGATACTTTTTGTTATTTGTAGTTGTGTTTGGAGGGATAAGTAGAACAAACTTGATCTTTCTTACACCTAATGTGTTTTTAAAAAAAAATGTTAAAAATATCTGTCATTCCCTTTAAATCATATCTTCCCCGGGCTAAACATCCTTAATTCCTTTAGATGACCCTTATAGTTCTTTCACTATCCTGGTGATCACCTTCTGGACATTTGACAACTTTTCAAGGGGATTTGTAAAATCGCGTACCTTAAATTTGATACAGAAGTCCAGATTTGTCCTATCTTGGCAGAGAATGGCATGTTCTGTATATCATACCTCTTTGAATACATCCTAAAATCGTACTGTCTAATTTCACAAATCACTTTTTTCATCTGTTGACAAACATTGCAGTGTTAAAACTCTCTCTTTCCCTTTCTGGCTGCTTCTCAATTGCGTCTCCTTATTACATTTGAATTAAAATGATACACACTTTGATTAGCAATGTGTGGGTTAACAGCCTTTATCAAAGAACACGTATTATTTTTGACCTGACTGGCATTTTAGAAATTTACTACACATATTGCAAATTGTGTTGGGAAGGATTTCATAGGAATCCATTAATGAAATATGTTTTGAAATTACCAGCTAACCCAAGTCAAGAGAAGTTTCTCACCAAAATTTTTTAATTATAGCAATTAATGCACTGAGCCACAGAGTACGTTTTTGATCTGTGCCAGAGGAAAGAAATAAGTCATTACAAATCTTTTGTCTCCCATATAGATTGTGAGCTTTTTTAAGATTGGGACTCATTGTATAAAAGCTGTCAAGAAATATTTCCATGAGCTACAGTAAAATTTCAAAAAAGGTCTTTGCCATGAATTGAATGTACCTGACACCTCACTGGAAACTTTAATATCAGGTGAGTCAACCACCTCTGACAGCTCGGAGGAGGATAAGCTTTGGTGATTGAGTAGAAAGCCAACAACCAAGGTAAAACCCCCTGCTCTGGGTGTTCTTCATTCCCTTTCCCCTTTGGGCTTTTATAGAATGTAGTATAAATAGGGTAGATGTCTTTCTCCATCTCCATAAAAGTATCTTGAAGACAAAAGTATACAGGCTTCCTGGTCCCTTTTTAAAATTCCTTCTGTCAAATGGAAGAGAGCAGGGTTAAAAAAAAGAGTGAAGTCTGCCAGAGAGTTTAGTGGAATAAATTAATGAGAGGAGTAGAGAATGTTAGGCTGCTGCTGGGAGTGAAGTCTCTTAGGGAGTTGCATCTATGGAGTTCAGTGTAGTAAATGAACATGAAGAAAAAAGGATCTTAGTCTGCTGGTATTATATTGCTTAGCTGATGGCAGGTCCCAGAGCCAACACTTCTGATGATCGTGTTGATTCTGGGTCTCTCTCAAAATACCCTAGTAGAATTCTGGGCGTGCATTTCAGTTGAGTCAAATAGTGAGAGCCCACAATAAAATGCTTCATCCAGTAACAAGTCCATGGGCCCTGTAGAACAAGTCTCTCAGCAAAGATGCCAGTTCCCTTTGGAACAATGCAAGCATATCAGAAAAACTTCTAAGTGCACTGTGGTACAGCTGTATATTGTCTCAAATATGTATGTTCCCTTCATGGTTGCCTCTCCAATTGTGAACACGGGGTATTTCAACTTTCCCTGGGTACTTTTGTAGCAGACTATGTATTCATGGGTGTAGACTAATATCATACCACTATTACATCCATCATAATATGCCATGAGCTTTTTTTTTTTAACATTCCATTTTATTATACACCTTTGCCTTGAGGTGATTTTCAGTAAGAATTTATTCAGAATTTACTTTGTGTCAGGCTATGTTGTTCACTATTGTTGACAGGAAGAAAAGTGCATCTCCCCTTTCCAACCTAAAAAAGCCCATGTTCCTAAGGTGTAGGAGGCAATGTGCAAACAACTTAATGGAGATATAAATTCATACCTGGTAAATTGTAGATTATCAATAGAGGGAAGCTAGTATGTATAACATTGATCAGGAAAGGTTTCTTGTAGAAGGTGAGGTTTTAGGTGGAAATCGAAGGAAGCCAAGGAAGCCAGTAGGTGGATGTGGGGAGGGAGGGCATTGTGGCTTGTGTGAAGAACAGGAAGAAAAGCCGGTGTTCCTTAATTGTAGAGTGTGTGGGAAAGGGGCAAGAATAGTAAGGTATAAGAGAACTGCATGAATACTTCTCTTCAGGTTATACAGTGCTTTATATACCAATGATAGAATTTTTTTATTTCTTCTTAGAAATGCTAAGGAGCCTTTCCAGATTATTGAAATGTGACATAGTAACACTTGTTCTTTGATTAGATCATTTTGAAAGATGAGTAAAGCATGTACTGTCATCACTAGGAGAAATTTGAAGAGTATTTGTAATAGTTTAGGTAGGGAATAATTAGAGCACCAGAATCTTAGTGGTATCAGCGGAAAGAACTGTACGTACATATTACAAATGTAGGATTGACAGCATTTGCCCAAAGATTTGGTACCAAAAAGGAGAGAGACTGCGAGAGCGGAGTCAACCATGATACCTCAGTTTTGAGCCTGTGTGACTTGCAAGATACTGGTGCCCTAAACTAAAAGAGAAAATTAAGGAAGACAATAGGGTTTAATTGGAATAAGTTCTTAGAGATAATTGTCTTCTCCCTGACTACACTGAAAGTAAATACGTTGAAAGGAGCTTTTTAAGAAATAGTTTAAGAAGTATATATCTTCACACTACCCTGAGCCCTTGTTGCTGTTTGGTGTATTTATCCTTCGTTTCCATGAGGACCAATGACATCGTGAGCTTGATGTCTTGATTTGGTTGTGAATTGGAGTGAGGCAGAAATGTTCAAAGTCATCAGCCTTGCTCTTGCTTCTAGAGGCATTGGAGTCCAGTGTCAAAACAAAGATTGGGACCACTAGTGATGGCCCAGGGTGCATTGGGTTGTGTTGGCAATCAAAATGGGCTCTTAGCATTCAGTTCAACCAAGTGCCCTTGAAGAGTTTGGTCTTTGTTGCCTTGATTAGATTGGGAGTCCTTGGTGACCTCCCTTCCTCAGGGGAGGGCCTAGTTTACATGGGTTTTGAGTGGCATGTTTGGGACATCAGAGGCTTTTAAAACATGTGGGTTTAAGTTGCCTCTTTGTGATGATTTAAGGTCATGTGGGCGATTCCCATGTATGACTCACCCTTGACCCTGAAAAAGATATAAAACCACGGGTTGGCTTTCTTTTTCTTGGCGCTCTGAGCTACAGGAGGAGTGGCGCACGACTCTGGGCCAGGTGTTGTCGAACGTGAAATCAGAGTTTAATGCTTTCTGGTAACTGAATTGTGATTTGGTCTGTTTCTAACATATTTTTGTGTTTATATTTGCTCTGAAGTTCAGGGTGTTGGCTTTTTCCCCTGAACTAAGTGCATGTTGCCTGTATGTTGGATTAAAGTAAAATTATTGACCCCTTAACATTGTTTTCCTTAGTAAAGCAGATCACAAATCCCTATGCTGGCAGTGTTCTTGTTGTTGGGCTTGTGTTGGTTTTTCACCTCCACAGTAGTTGCTAGCTGGATTGTTGAAACTTGGTTCGACTTGGCCTTACTATAATTGAGATGTTTCCCAGTTCTCAGTTACTGAACAGTTAGGTTTTTTTTTTTTTTGGGATCATTTCATTCCTTCCAAAATTGAACTTATGAGTGCGAATTGGGGGAGTGCGGGAGGAAATAGTTCAATTGATTGTTACATTTGTATCTGGAAATAACTACAGTAGCACAGTTCCTAGCATAGAAGCAATTATTACATTACCTATGGCTTGATACATTTTGAAGAATGTTCCTATTATTGAAATGAACAGGTAATGGGAGAGTTTATCTAGCAATAATTGGCTTGTATGTTCCCTGTAATCTGTACTAGTTATACCATGTCAGTAAAATATTAAGATCCTCCTCAATATTTGAGAATACATATTATGTATAATGGACATTTTACAAAGCCTAGGAAGAGGATATATGGTTCTTTTGAGGCCTAGGATAGTTATTTTACCCATGTTACAATGTCAACATTAAGCAGAACCACTAATAGACTCTTGGTCCTGTGATTTCCAGTGTTATTATTTGTTATTTGTTTTAGTTATAAACAGTTGACATTTTTAACCTAATGGCAGACAGGATGTGCATGTCTCAAAAGTATTCTACTGTTGGATTACTACTTGCTTTGATTCAGTAAGGATTGGAGGGCCTTGAAAAAATTAGAAAACTAGTAAAACTTTATTGTATCCTCTGTGTTAAGTAAATGAAAGAATTGTTCAGGAGCTTATTTATTTACAATGGTTTACCTTTTATCTTTTGATATTTAACCCAATGATTCAGAAGGGATTTTGGTGAGAGTTCCTCTGACATTGAGGACACTCAAAGCTCAATATGGTAAGTGAGGTTTTTAAATTTTTCAAGAAAAAATGTAATATTACACCATGTTAAGAGAGGCTGTTTTAGATGTCTGCAATATTGCTATTTTTCCCTGATGTAGCCTTAGCCTGACATGTTTCTTGCTTTATCGTATGTGTAGCCTTTCAAATTTCACCAACTAAAGCTATCCATTTGTGGGTTCAGGGTTTTTAGAAATACATCATAAGGTATATCCAAAGATAAATTTTAACTTTAGATTTATTTATAATTGGTTTTTATTCATTAGGATTTTTTTTCAATCCTTTTTCACTAGCCAAAATGCTTTCTTGGCACTTAAAATACAGGACATGAATTGTTTTTCTCTTTTCCATTTTTTGAAGGGCTGTTTTACAAATTAACCTGCATGCCTGGACCAGTGTTGTAATTTTAGAAAGACTGTTGAATATATTGCAAATGATCTTTTCTGAACGCCATCCTGAGCCCATTATTCCTGTTGATCTGCTAAACATCGCAATTTCTACAAACTCTTCCATGTGCATCCAGCTTCTTCAATTTGTGAACAAAACTCACTATGTTTATCCTTATTATATTTATCCATATGTTTGTTTTGCAATGTAATAACACTTGACTCTTCTAAGTTTTTCCATGTACCCCATCTTTTGGAGATAAACAATGCACATACTATACATTTGCCTGGACTTTGAAGATTTATTTTGATAATAAACAGTTCCATAGATTTTGTAACAGCTTTTAGATAG
Organism: Trichosurus vulpecula; assembly: GCF_011100635.1. NCBI lineage: Eukaryota > Metazoa > Chordata > Mammalia > Diprotodontia > Phalangeridae > Trichosurus > Trichosurus vulpecula. Next base: position 226,285,211 of record NC_050580.1, read on the forward strand.
TCAGTTTCTTCAATGGATTTTTCAAGAAAGGCGAGACAGTTGTAATACAACTTTCCCTCAGCAATACCAAAGGATTAACTTTAGTTTTCAAAGCTTTTTGAAGTGCAAAAATAAATTTGCATTTGTAAATAGGAAGTATTATTTTTTAAGGAAGTGACTACCTGACTGAATATATCAAGTCTTCTAAATCTTTATTTGGTACTATTTTTAGGACCTGTAAAAACTTTTTATTTCTAAACTTGTGATGTATTGACAGATTAAAATTTTGGTTTGCCATTTTTAGATGCTGATAATAATGGCATATAGAGCAATTCATGTTAAGATTTTTTTTCTCCATAGAAAGCTTCATTATGATCTGCAAAGCACTTGTGAATAAATTACTATTTTTGTAATTTAATGGAGTAAAGATTTTAATCTTTAACCAAGTTTGTTCTATGTAGATTCGTCTCCTTGGTTTGATGTCCTACTTCATAAAAATAATGATCTTGTGAGCTTGAATGTTTATATTTTATTCTTGGATTTATAATTCTGCCTTTAATTTTTCATTTAGTTTATCTATAACATTTATTTCCCATGATGAACATATGACCCTTTTTACATAAACTGAAACTGTTAAAGGGTGCGTGTGTGCGTGTCTGTCTTTAATTACTTTGGGTCATGACTTTTATCTTGATGAGTTTAACTCACAAATGGAAACCTTCTCCTCCGTTAATGGCAGATCCAGGGAGGGACAAATGAAAACCCCTTCTTTGGGTCTGTTTTATAATATCTTGATTTCTCATAAAATCACTAGCTTCCATTTGCTCCAGTTTAATTTTTAAGGTAGTATTTTCTTCAGTGGTCTTTTGGACCTCCTTTTCCATTTGGCTAATTCTGCTTTTCAAGGCATTCTTCTCCTCATTGGCTTTTTGTAGCTCTTTTGCCATTTGAGTTAGTCTGTTTTTTAAAGTGTTGTTTTCTTCAATATTTTTTTTTTAGTATTTTTTTGGGTCTCCTTTAGCAAGTCATTGACTTGTTTTTCATCGTTTTCTTGCATCATTCTCATTTCTTGTCCCATTTTTTCTTCTACTAATCTAATTTGCTTTTCCAACTCCCTTGTGAGCTTTTCCATGGACAGAGACCAGTTCATGTTTTTCTTGGAGGATTTTGTTGTAGGCTCTTTGACTTTGTTGACTTTGTCTGGCGGTATGTTTTGGTCTTCTTTGTCACCAAAGAAAGATTCCAAAGTCTGCGTCTGAATCTGAGTGCGTTTTTGCTGCCTGACCACGTTCCCAGCCAACTACTTGACCCTTGAGTTTTTCATTGGGGTATGACTGCTTGTGGAGCAGAGAGTACTTTGTTCCAAGCTTGAGGGGATGCGCTGTTGATTTCAGAGCTATTTCTATACAGTCAGCTCTGCCACACCAGTGCTCTTCCACCCCCGAGAACTGCCAACCCAGACCTGACTTGGATCTTAAGCAGGCTCTTCACTCCTGCTCTGATCCTCCACTTAATTCCTCCCACTAGGTGGGCCTAAGGCCAGAAGCAAGTGCAGCTGTAGTTCTGTAGCTGCACCACCGCGCCGCCCCTGGGGCCATGGCCAAACCTAGAACTCCTTTATCTTTGTCCCCCGCAGCTTTTCCCACTAACCTTCTCTGTTGTCTTTGGTGTTTGTGTTTGTGGGTTGAAAAGTCTGGTAACTGCCACAGCTCACTGATTCAGGGAGCTAGGGCCTGTTCCACCCGGCCCCCTGTCTGGTTGGTCCTAGAGCGGCCCATGCTGGGCTCTGCTCCTTTCTGCTCCCAGCTCCATGTGATATAGACCTTACCCAGCAACCATCCAGGCTGTCCTGGCCTGGAGCCCTGTTTCCCTCTGCTATTTCGTGGGTTCTGCAGTTATTCTCTGTTGTCTTTGGTGTTTGTGGGTTGAGAAGTCTGGTAACTGCCACAGCTCACTGATTCAGGATGCTAGGGCTTGTTCCACTGGGCTCCCAGTCTCGTTGGTCCAGGCGCGGCTCAAGCTGGGCTCTGCTCCCCTCGGCTCCCAGTTCCGTGTAATAGACCTTACTCAGTGACCATCCAGGCTGTCCTGGGCTGGAGCCCTGCTTTCCTCTGCTATATCATGGGTTCTGCAGTTCTAGAATTTGTTCAGAGCCATTTTTTATAGGTTTTTGGAGGGACCTGGCAGGGAGCTCATGCAAGTCCCTGCTTTCCAGCTGCCATCTTGGCTATGCCCGTTGTATTCATATTCTTAACGTCCTATTACAGCACAGCAATAATGTTCTATTACATTCCTATACCACAATTTATTTAGCAATCCCGGAATCGATGAACATCTACTTTAGTTCTGTGCAATCATAAAAAAGTGCTACTATAAATATCTTGGTGCCTATGAGGCCTTTCTCTTGTTGCCCTCCTTAAGGCATGTGTCTAGTAGTGCAATCTCTTGAGTCAGAAGATTTAGACAGCTTAGTCACTCTTTTCCCCATAATTCCAATGTTGCTTTCTACAATGGATTGGTCAGAATTCTTTCAAGCATATTTCTTAAAATCATAAAGCAGTAGTACTGGAAAGTGTCTTCCAGTGATCTGATCCCATCCACTCAGTGGGAGCGGGGTGATCTAGTGGATCGAGTGGTGGACTTTGAGTTTGGAAGACTCCAGTCCAAATTCTGCCCCAGATGCTGGCAGTGAGATCCTGGGACCGAGGCAGGCCACTCAACCTCTCTCAATCTCAGTTTCTTTGTAGTGAGGGCCTCCTGACAGAATGTATGCAAAGTGCTTTGGCAACCTTACCGTGCTTTATAAATGCTAGTTATTAATTTACAAAACAGTTTCAATGACTTGCCTAATTACTTGCCACAGTTAAGCAGAAGCAGGATTAGGGCTGGAATACTGGCAAACAAACTCTACCACACCAGCCTCCTTTCATTGAAGGAGTGAATCACAAATTTCAGCAATTTTGTTTGTAAAGATGTAATGTGTTTTTCAATTGCTTTTCAGTCCTATCTGGCTCTTTGTAACCTCATCTGAGGTTTTCTTGGCAAAGATACTGGAGTGGTCTGCCATTACCTTCTTCAGCTCATTTTACAGATGAGGAAACTGAGGCACAAATGGTTAAGTGACTTGCCCATAGTCACACTTAGAAAGTGTCTGAGGTCAGATTTGAACTCAGGTCCTCCTGATTCCAGGGCCAACGCTCTGTCCACTGTGCCCCCAAGCTGTCCCAATAATACACTCTTAATGGAAACTTTGAAAGTTGTTGATACGGACATTTTCACCATGGTCTGGCCGTAGTTTAGAGAGACCACAAGGTGTTATGTCCCAATTAATTCCTATAAAATAAAATAACCATCCCACAACTACTGCTAGATTTTATTTTACTATAACCAGTGAGAGTCCAGACACAGGTCTCTTGCCACTGAGCCACCCAGCTAGTCTATAATCAGATCCTCAATCCCAACTGTATCTCATACCAAAGGGAGGAGTCCTTTAATTGAATCCAGACTTCACAGAACAAATCCTTTTATTAAAGGGACCTAAATGGCCACATGTAGCCTCGAGGTTTCAGGTTCTCACCCCATATCTCTAAATAAATAAATGAACAAATAAAATAATGAATGAACAAATACGCATGTATATATAGACAGTATATATATATATATATATATATTCTACATATAGAGTATACATATATCTCTCACATACAGGTGTGTGTGTTTGTGTGGGTGTGGGTGTGTGTGTGCGGGTGCAAAATCTCCCCTCAAATAGCCTGGCCTCCCAGGCTATCATCCTGCTCAGTTGACATGATCTACACTTTCACTCCACCTCAAGCCCCACAGAGTTAGTCATACTCTAAAGAACACCATTAAACAATCTCCATGATCCAGAACCCCGGAATTCCTGTCAGACCACAGCCTCTTATTTTCACATCTTTTCTCCTCCTAAACCTATTCTTCGTAGTTATATGACCCTTCACTTCTCTATGCTTTCTCTCCTTGCTTTGGAGATTTGAAGAAGTACTCTTCTGTTGAAACATGTAAAAATAGGATAGGAAAAGTCATTTCCAACACTGAGGGAGGATAGTTCTGTAAAGTTACAGAAAGAGGGGAGCTGACTCTATGAATATGATTGTGATATTGGGAGCCTATAGGGTAAGAAATGTAATAGGAAGGAGAAAGTACTGTTTTTATCTCTTGAGCTTTTTAGGAGACTTTTATCTTTTTGAAACGTTATTTTCTTTGGAATTCCTTAAGAAGATCCCTTAAATTTTAAGGGCTGTGTTTTTTGAGGAGTAATAGACAACTATTCAGGCCTACAATTTCTTCTCATGGTTTTCTGTAGTGTTTGGTTTACTTAGAAAAGGAATGAAATCATGATCTATGGCAATCTAGATTTCCTTGTGATTTACTTTTATTGTTATAAACAGTTAATTTGTATGTTCTGTTTACCAATTTTAGACAGTTAAATTAAAAAAAAAAACTCTTTAAGCATCCCAATTTGAGATGGTAGTCAAAAAGTGTTTGCCTTTCATCTGGATTTGTCAAGGTCAAAATTTAGGTGGAATGTTTATCTCTTACTGTGGTAATTTCAGACTCAAAAGATTTGTTAACTTGCCAGGTTCAGACACTCCTACCTCGTGACCCAGATTTTTTATTAACTCCAGTGTTTGCAGAGAGATGTGCAGTAAGTTAGAATTTAGAGTCATGTTTCTCTTTAACCACATTTATTTGCACACACCCTTATTCCCTGCCTTTGACACACCTTTCTTTCCTTGAGAAAAAGAGCCCCTCCTAGAGTGTAAAATAAACATTTCTTTGTGAAGTTTGACTTATTCATGCTCCAGGCGGAAAGCTCAACCTGTCTATGTGTACACACTGGAAAAGGTGATAGAGGTTCCTCCAGCTTGCCAAGTCAGATCTTTTGTACATGTTCAGGCCAAAGAGTGCATTATACAGGCTGCAGAAGTTTTAACAAGTCAGAACACTTTAACAATTTCCATATTTATGAAATGTGTCAGGGGATGGCATGACAAAATCTCCCAGGGATTAATTGCCTGTAGAAGCTTGGTTTTTTTATTAAGACATAGGAAGGCAGATTCTTAGCAGCCCATTACTTCTCCCTAACAACCACAAGTGTGAGAGATCATAAGTTATCCTTAGAAAAGAAAGATGATCGTGATTGCAAAGGGTCTTCCTGAATGAAGAAGGAAAAAAAAAATCTCCTTGACCAAATGAACTGTGTTGAAGCACTGATCTTGAGAAATCTTTGATTATTGACTTCAAGTATGTTTACCTGAGAGAGTGCTTCAGTTTTATTCTTTCGTATTATAAACCCAGATCATTAACCATTGAGAGAAATCTGAATTCTAGGGAGAGGTTCCCTTCATTGACCGATAGAGGGTGCTTTATAACAGTTAACACCTATGTTTATGTTCTCAAAATGAGATGGGCTCAAAGCCTCTTGGTTTTTGGGCTATGGTGAAAAATTCCAATGTCTCATTTGTTTTCAAATATTTGAGGTTTTGTCATAACTCAAGTATATTTTTTTTTTTGCTAAGCCCTTTCTCCTTCATTTTTTAAATGGGGGAAACTTTTGGGTAGAATTTAATGTCTTTTTTGCTGATTCATTTATACTTTTGTTTTGGAAAAATTACTTGAAGTTTCACAAGCAACAACAAGCCGAAAAACTCTTTTGATGTAGCATGTTTTTCTTAGGTAGGGAGAAACTACATTTAAGTTCCAAATTTTTAAAAATAAGAACTGAAACCTGGGCTCCTTAAACTTTGGCCGGGGAAGGGGGGGAAGTCTCGAAATTTGATAATACCTTCTCTAAATCCATCATGTTATATTCCTGACTTGTTCTGAAAGTTCCTGGAGAAGGCTCAGAGGTGATTTACAACCTAGCTCCAGCCATATATTTGAAAAAGTAGAACATAGTTTGGCTATAGATAAGGATATCAAACGGCTCTTTGAAATAGACAAATAGAACAGGAAGATTAAAAAAGACAAACAGCAACCACTACCACCTGGGACTAATGACAAAGGCCCTGAGAATACTAAAGTTGATGAGCCTCCTTCCAACTCCTGGAAGAATCCTTTTCCATTACTCTTTATTAAGGAGTACAGCAGAAGAAGGAAGTATAAGGAGAATCTACAAGTGAGGATAAAGATATAAAGGTAAAAAAATAAAGAGTGCTGACTTTGATAACCTAGTGCTTTTTGTTGTCCATATTCTCTCTTACCACGAACTCCCTATGTTTTGTTATTGACCCAGAAGGGTCACTACTAGCAAAACTCACAATTCCTGCCTCGGATCGTCTGTTCAAGTAAACAGTTCTTGTATTAAAACATGTATGTTTTTTGACTTCCTCAGGTCATGACAGTTTCCTGAAATCGGGTAAAACACAGTACGAAACAACCAAATTAAAGCTGCCATCACAGAGATTAAAACAATGAATGGAGGAGGTGACTTCATAATCTTCATGGGTTATCAGGTCCCACATGGATCCCAGAGCAGTCCTTCTGGGGCATAGTTAACTTGCATTGCCCCAGTTCTGCTGTGTAACTTTTTCTTCACAATAGTTCTAGCTTGTGTTGTGGAAGCGTGGGGGTTAAATCATACCTCTCTAGTTCCTCCATCTTCTGGGCCCACCTTAATCCCTTTTAGGAAAAGAGAGAGGCAAATCAGCCTATTTGAGGAAAAGGTAATAAGCACTTTGAAGCAATTGTTCTGACTTTCTTCATTTCTTAATATTATAAAACCAACATTCCAAAATGGTTACATGGATAAAAAGAGAAGGAAAATATGACGTGGAATCTTTCTTATACTTCTGATGCTAAGCTTGACGAGTGTTGGAAACTTATCATTGGACTAGCAGTGATTCATTTTTTTTTTCCTTCACTTAACTCAAATATTCCTTGGATAGTGGCCATGCCAAAAATTCTAAGAAACATGTAAAATCTGTTCTATTGTCAAAGTGTTATACTGACGCTTGGAAAGTTTTTTATGGCATGGGGTGAATGTCAAATTCATGCTGGTTTAGTTTTAAAATTCTTCTTTATAATCCCCTGTATCAGTAAGACAGTAATAACAATGTAGATGATCATTGTCAAAATGGCTATGTAGTTCTGTGTCACAAAGTATACGAGACTGGCCACGTAGAAGGTAGAAAAAGTAAACCATTTATTCACACACCAGAGAACCAGATCCCAAAAGCCATTTGTCCAATCTATCAGAGCAGGAAAACATTCCACACACAATATCACAATCTGGAGCCTAGCCATCCCAAAACCTGTTCCACCCTTACCCAAAACAGTCTTACAGCTAAGTCTCCCTTTTCAGCTCAAACTGTAACAACAGCTGTTAGCAGCCAGAAATGCTTTCTCTCTCTCTCCTCTCTCTTTTCTCTCTCTTTCCCTGTCCTCATTTCTTGCAAGGTAACTTACTTTTCCTGTCAGGAAGCTCCTCCTACCACATGTGACTTAGGCTTCCAGTGAGGTAAGCGGGTAACATGGACTGTTAATTCTTGAGAAAGATCTTCAAGCTGAGACCTTCTTCCCTCACCCCAAAAGGATTTGGGTCCCAAATATTGACGGGGAGTTTGCCGGGGCTCCCATCATTCCTCCCTGAAACAAGTGGCACCCAAATTCTTTTGGGGTTAAGGTCAAAGGTCTCAGCTTCTAAAACTGCTTCATGTTGGCAAGAGGTGTAGAGCTGTCCCTGCCTCGATGGGTGCAGTTCAAGGGGTTCACAGTCTGAGCAGTCATCTGGAAGTTGATGGCTATGCACCCAGGCAAGGAGTTTAAGCAAACAGGGACCATACCGGTAGTATAGGAGAATAGGGAGAGGACAATTTCCCTGGAGGGAATTAAAATTCACTATTAAATATCTAGCTCTCTGAAGCATTTGTTATGTGTGCCACACTACTTTGGGGTTCTGGAGTGTGTAGCACACCCAAAGAATTAGGTGAGAGGCATCTAAGAATAAGGCTTGATATTTGGTGAGCCTGTGGCTAGCACACCACTAGTAGCCTTCTGCTTTCAGGATGCTATGAACTTGATAAGGAGTCAGAACTTCTAAGGGCTGGTCAACTAGAGGTGTAGAAGCTTCCTCAATTAGAGTGGCTGTCGCAGTCAAGGATTTTAATTGTTTTGAAAAATATGCAGCTGCCCTGGGTTCTGGATATAAAGAATGAATTAGTACTCCCAAAGCTTGTCTTTTACTTTCATGAACATAATGAGTGAAAGGTTTTTCTAGATTCTATAGAGTTAATGCTGGAGTGGTGATCAATTTTGTTTTCAAAGTCTCAAAAGCTTTAGCCTGTTCCAGGCCCCACTGTATAGGGAGTGAGTCAGGGCCTTGAGTTGCAATTAATTAAATTAAATTTGTTTGCTTTTGAAATGACCTTCTTAGACTTTCTTACAGGCAAATTTCCATAGGGTCTCTTTTCCCCCTATTCTTACTCTTTTGATAATCCCATCTGGGTCACTAGTGGGAATAGTAGCTGTTCATGGAGAATATTTCTTGGAACAATTGAACTATTGTAATTGGTAATGCATTGTTTCAACAATCTGGCTAGCAGCTTCTGTGGGGGTGTAAGATCCATCCACAGCCAGCACCCAGAAAGCTGCCGGCACCCTGGGAAAGCACAGGTTCTTTTGATCTGCTTTAATAAGGAAAGCAAGGTTGGAGGGGTTGACAAGCTTACTTTAATTCAGCATACAGACAACATTCACTTAGTTCAGGGGTGTTTGTTGCTATAGTGAGGTAGCTGAGTCAAATGGTTTGCTTAGGTAGTAACTTTTCCTTTTTTGATTCAGTCACAGAGTTTAAATTTCTTTTATTTTCTAAATTTTTAATAGAAAATTCTTACTTCTCACCTTTCTTTATTGTAAAGGAATATAGTCTATCTTCATGGGATAACTTTAGTCTTTTGATGTCTTTCAGGCATTGCGACTAAAGCTTCTTTAACTATGGCTTCTATTGATACCTTTTGTCATTGTATTAACTGGAATTCTGCCTGCGTTCCTCCTTCCTTGCTTCCAGGGAGCTATTTTTTATGACAACAGAAAGATTTTTAAAATAGGAAAAAAGGAAGAGGAAAAAAAATCAGTAAAACCAATTAAGAAATACATCAAACACATCTGACATTTTTTGTGGTGTTTCTCTTTCTTGGGTCTTCTACGCTTTCGCAAGGGTGGGGAGTCGTCTTCTAATTCTTTTTTGGGTAATGTTTTGTTTTTATTTTTTCCCTTTAATTTTAATTAAAAATGAAATTTGATTTCATTTTGATATTTCTTTGATTTTTGCTTCTCGTTACATTGTTGTAGTTACTGTGTATTATTTTTCTGGTTCTTCATACTGGTCTTTGCATCTGCTTAAGTAAGTCTTATTGTGTCTTCATCAAGTGTGACAATTCTTGCAGCATGGTAATATTCCATTCCTTCTCTGTTACAGTTTGTTTAACCATTTCCCCACTTACAGATATCCACATTGTTTCTAGTTCTTTGCCACCACAAAAAAGTAGTACAACGAATACATAATCTGTTGCATATCATTGGAACCTTTCTCTTTGTGGTCTGTTTGGGCTGTCAGCCTCGCAGTGGAAACTCTGGGTTAAAGGATGTGGACATTTTAGCAGCTTTATTTGCATAATTCCGAATTGTTTTGCAGAATGATGATACTAATTTACACCACCGTCAGTGTGACTTGCTGTACACAACCATTTCAACATTGGCTAGTCTGAGCAGTTTTTAATGGCAGCTGGCAAAAATGGACAATAGATGAGACTCTCAAATTCATTCAACTTCAGTGGCTGCTTTTTATCTCCAGAGTCACCATCCAGATTGCATGTTTGACATTCAGAACTTTTCATTGTATAGCTCCTTCTCATGTGTTTGGACTTCTTAGATCCTACCTACCCCCATATACTCTACGATGTTGTCACCCTGACCTTCTGGTTATCTATTGAACAAGAAATGATATCTCCTGATTGTCTTTTCACTGGTTGCACCCCTGGAATGCTCTTTCCCCTCATCTCTATTTCCTGTCTTCCCTGTTTTCCTTCCTACCCTGGCTAAAATCATATCAAGCCATTTGTGATCACCCTTTAACCCGTTGTATTTAGGGAGAAATGATATGGATAAGTTATTGCGTGCGTCATTAACAAGAAGTTGGATTTTTCTTAAGATGGTGTATAGGATAGACTAGACAGAACATGAACAAGATGCTAAAGCCATTAAAAATCTGGGGACATTGGCTTGCAATGAGGTTGATGCATTGATTGGAACTTTTAAAAAAGAGGTATTCTTCAGAAATTGATGTAGGAATACAGTTGGCCACACACACAAAAAGATTTACTAAAAAGGTAAAAAGACTTAAAATTATTGGATCTTTTGATTGACTTTTTTTTTTTTTTACCTTGGAGGAGAAGAAGGAAACAAAAGAGGGGAAAGAAAGGTGGAGCCAAGATGGCCGTGGGAAAACAGCATCATGTTGGAGCTCTATATCATTAAGGCAGAATTCATGACTTCAAAGATAATCATGAATATTCCTGAATTGTCCAGAATCACAGGATATAAGGAATTCTCTAAGTAGAAGGCAGAGGAGTCAAAGCATTTATTGAAACTCCAAAGTAGCAGACCCATGAACCAGTGTCCCTAATCGACATCCTGGCAAGACTCTTCCAAAACCAGTATGCCCCTCTCACAATAGTGACCAGGAGGCCACAGAAACAAACATTATGGCAGCAAGCCAAGCCATACTGGTGCTTCCCCACCTCAGTGCAAGGGCCCTGTAGCAAGAAGACCAGCCACTGTCCTCGAGCCCCTGCTCAGCACTCGCTGGTCTCCAGGAGGGTCAGTCGTGCTTTTTTTGTAGCGCCTGCCGCTGTTGCTGCCACTTCGGCCTCAATCTCCAAGCTGTGTTCCAGCTAGCTGACTGCTTCCTCTCTCCTTCAGCTCTTAACTGTTTCCACCAACTGCCTCCTAACTCTGCTCCAACAATTCAGTAAGCTCCTCCCACCACAGACTTCATGTCATCACGTGGACCAGAACTCAGGCGCCTACTATTCGCTCTAGTCCTTGCCACTCCCCCATGACCCTGAGAGCCCCATCCCCTAAGCCCACTCAAATGGGCGGGGAAGATCTTCCCATTCACTGATTGCCTTTACTAGCCCTCTCACAAGTTCTGTTAGATTACTATTTAAAAAAGTAAATCTGAGCACATTTGATTGATTTAGAAACCTGGAGCATTCTGAGTGAGGGAAATTTCCAAGTCAGGAGAGTCCAAAAGGCTGAGGGGACAAATCTGTAGGCTGGGAGAGCACTTGGCATGCGGAGCTGCTCCAGACTGCACCAAAGCAGATACAGCTGCGGAAACCAACCACTGAGACAGGCTGGAACAAAGCTGGGCTCCCAAAACTGGCGGAGATCCCCCAGCCCCCCTCCACCCCCAGGACTGCAGTCTCTGGAAGCAATGAGAGGCAGCAGGGCAATGCCCCTGGCTGTGAGACATCAACTCCTGAGGCTTGCAGCCCAAAGGTATGAAACAGTCTTCTTGCACATCCTGGAGACATAATTCCCAGGTAAACGGCTGTAATCTCCCCCACCTCCTGCCCCCCCTACTCATAGAATTCCTCCGGGAAAAAATGCTGGATTAGAGGAGATAGAAGTGGGACTTCAGTGGTCGAGCAGTGGGAGATCCTGAGTCCCAGAGCGTCAGAGGTAGCTGGGGTCAATACCAGGAGCCCAGACATACACTTGCTCCTCCAGGGGAAGTGGCAGACACCAGCACAAACTAAAAACAGCAGAGACCATTGCTGACCATAGCGCTGGAGAGCTGCCCCAGGGGAAGAGGAGACTTCAGGCAGCCAGACCCCTGAATGAAGAGTCCTGATGTTTCACGTTAATCGGTGGGAATGAGGAGTCTTGATGGTGGGGAGCAAGCAGTGTAAACAAGGAGCCCTGATTTTGGGTGCTCAGCAGTGGGGGCAGACCTGATGGAGTGGTCCAAGAAGTGGAATTGAGGAGCACTTGTGGTGCAGGGTAAGCAGTGGCAACGAGGAGCCCTGATGCTGGGGGCCAAACAGTGCGGCCAAGCAGTGGGAACAAGGAGTATCTAGGGTATCAATGAAAAGAAATGCTAGAGAAGGTAGCCTAGTCATACCAGATATTAAACTGTACTGTAGAACAGCAGTCATCAAAACTACCTGGTACTGGTTAAGAAACAGAGTTATGGATTAGTGGAATAGGATAGGTACGCAAGATGGAGAAGTCAACAACTATAACAATCTACTCTTTGATAAACCCAAAGAATTCAGCTTCTGCGCTAAGAATTCAGTATTTCACAAAAACTGCTGGGAAAGTTGGAAAATGTTAGGACAGAAACTAGGAATAGACCATCATCTTATACCATATACCAAAATAAAGTCAAAATGGGTCCATGATTTAGTAATAAAGGGTGATACTATAAGCAATTTGGGAGAGCAAGGAATAGTTTACCTATCAGATTTATGGAAAAAAAAAAGAATTCATGACACAACAAGAGATAGCATTACAAAATGCAAAATGGATAATTTTGATTATGTTAAATTGAAATGTTTTTGTACAAAAAAAGTCAATGCAACAAAAATTAGGAGGGAAGCAGAAAATTGGGGGAAAATCTTTACAACTACAGGGAACTGAGCCAAATATATAGGAATACAAGCCATTCCCCAATTGAGGAATAGTCAAAGGATGTGAACAGGCAGTTTTCAGAGGAAGAAATTAAAGGTATTTATAGGCATATGAAAAAATTCTCAAAATCACTACTGATTAGAGAAATGCAAAACAAAACAACTCTTAGTTACCACATCTCTCCTGTCAGATTGGCTAAAATGACAAAAGAGGAAAACGATAAATCCTGGAGAAGATGCTGTAAAATTGGAACATTTTTACATTGCTGGTGGAGTTGTGAACTGATCCTGGCATTGTGGAGAGCAAGTAGGAACTATGCCCAAAGGGCTATAAAAATGTTCATACCCTTTGACCAAGCAATACCACTTCTAGGGTTGTATCCCAAAGAGATCACACAAGTGGGAAAAGGACCCATATGTACAAAAGTATTTAAAGCGGCTCACAACTTGACTATTGCTTAAATAAGTTCAATGAGAAGTGATACGTAGGTGTATCGGATTCCATGCTGTCTTGTGGGGTGGGGGGAGAAAATCTGGAACTGAAAATTATGTAGAACTGAATATTGTAAACTAAAAATAAAAAGAGGGAAGGGAAGAATGGAGAATATGAAGATGATGTAAAGAGGTAGAACAGTAAGGAGGAAGGGAATGGGAGGGGGGAACAGTGTGGGGATGAGTGACATGTCAAAAGTAGAAGGTGTAATTGGATTCTGGGTAGCTGCTAATTTCGAAGGAGATTTAGACCTCTGCTCTCATCTTCTCTTCTTTGCTTTTCAGGAAGGTTATGTTTTTTTTTTTGCAAGATCGTTTTCACAAGGGTGACATCCTTGAAATTTACATTTGCATTACACTTTCTGTTTTGGGGAAATCTTAGCCTTTTGTAGTACTTCTACTTTGCTTTCCAAAGATTTCTTGTATTTCTGTGAAGCTTTAGCCTTGTGACTGTCATAATGTTATCCTTAGAACAAGTTTGTTCCTTTAAGTAGACATGTGTATATGAAAAGAATGCAGATCATAAGATACACAGAACTATGAATGCATTTTTTTTTGGTGAGCCGTTTAATTTCATATGTATGAAGAGTTTGTCCCAATTAGTGATATGATTTAACTGACTTCTTATCAATTTTGTAAAGCATGTCAACAAAGTCTTGACTAGTGAAGAATTCTTCTCACAAAAAGAAAGCTTTTGGAGGCTATCAACATTTGATGGGTGTTTTGTCATTCCAAAAACTGAAGTGTGCACAGGTATAAATAAATTTTATAATGTTTATATAGCTATGTTTTGAGTAATCAAACCCTTCTTTTGTGATGTATGGATTACGGGTCAAGTTCAGCCACCATAGCAGAGTTTACTTAATATACCCTGCCTAGGAATTTGGGGAGTGACTATCAGCAGTCATAAAATGGCTCTCTAGTCTCTAAGGATTTTACAATTCCTATTTATTTACATCATTGCTGTTTGTTGAATGAATCAGGGCATATTAGGGTGCTCCACCTTCATTACTTTAGTAATAGGTTAGGTTTGGCCCTACTAAGAACACTGTTCCATACCAAGTTCCTCTTCTGAAAGTTAATCCACTTATATTCTAACAGTTGACTTAAATGTACATTTTGGTGAAATGGAGGTGGGGCAATTTTATTTTTCTTTTCCGGCTATTCTATTAACTCTCCTAGAACCTTCCTGTAAACTTTGGAATTTCTCTTATAATTCCAGTTATGTCAGGAAGAACTTGTAAATGTTTCTTTGAAATGTCTTTTGGCTGTGCTCTTTTTTTCTCTTTTCTAGTTGCTGCCATTTTAGTCCAGGCCCTCATCGATTTATATACCTCCTGGCTAAAATACTCCTCAGTTGGTCTTTCTACCTGTAACCTCCTATCACTTCGCTTAAGTGTCAATACAAATTGCACATTAAGCTTTCTAAAATTTGACTACTACATGGCTACTCCCATCTCTTTCCTATTATAATACATCATAACAACAATATTGCGTACAGCTTCTGTGGATGTGTTAGGCCAATAACACCAGGGCACAGGAGGGCTGCTTGCACAGGTTCTTTGATCTGTTTTTCTAAGGAAAGCAACTTTTAGGGGTTTTCAATTTCACTTATTCAGGGGCAAATCTAGCACCCTGAACTTTAGAGCAAATATAAACAAATGACAAACTGAGAAAATGTAAAAACAGCAAATAACATAAGTCAGTACATTGACAGTCTTTTAGTTGTCTGACCAAAGCTATTCCTGCATAGTTACCAGAGAGAGAAGCACTGACATTTGTGTTTTCAAAGAGTGAGGGTCAGGTTTATTAATAGCTGGCTAGAGTCTCCACACCAACACTCTTCCAATGAATGAGTCTAAATGCTAATCTCACAGTTTATACCCTTTTTCAGGGCCTCAGGGCTTCACAGCTCTCCATAGAACTTCATACTTCTGGTGACCTAATTAGCAGAAGGGTGTGGGCCTTTAGCAAGTCTCAATGCTAAGAAGCACTCCAAAAGAAAAAACAGTAAAAAGTCCCACTTTTCTTGCCCTTACAGGTACAAGAACAGTTGATTACTTTCATGTAGCACAATTTATTCCCCAGTTATCTAAAAGTCATTCCAAGATCTACAATTTTATTCTTATTGTTTTCTTTATTCTCTCTCTCATACCTCCTTTTTCCTTTAATATAAGGAATTTTATTTTGCTTAAAACTATTTACTGTCTTGTATTGTATTCATTCTTACCTGCTCTACTCCATTTCCTCTCTTCTAGTATAGTTTGGTATTTTTTAAATTTATTTTTATATCTAACTTTATATATATAACTTTGTATATGAGTTCAATGTACCCTAGTCATGAGAGACAGCAAGTTCTAGGTTTTTTCTCCTTTCTCAACTACTTGCACTATTTTTTATGCTCCCTCCGCCATCTCCCCTTCATATCCTCGAAATAGAACTGATTCTAGTGACTCCTTGTTTTTATCACTTAACTATCTGCATATCTTTTGAACATAGTAAGGTTCTGAAGTGATGTTTGTTTCTTCTGCCATTGTTAGCATATGAGTACTTTGTAATTGTGTGATTCCTTTCAATTTTTCAGTTAAGTTTATATTTTCTGGTTTCTGTGTAGCTTTGTATTTATATTTCAGTCCATTTTCAATAGTGGGCACTTTTTTTATTTCAAGATTACTTTGAAGACCTCTTCCATTAAAAGGCCATTGTCCCCCCTTGTCCAACTAATTATAGTCAGCTTTGCTTTGTAAGTTATTCTTGGTAATGCTATACTCATTGGTGTTTGAAATATTGTATGCTAGGATTTTCTTTTATGTTTAGTAAATATTGCTAGCTGAATATGATCCCTTGGTATTTGTGTTACTTGTTTTTTCTGGATGCTTGCAGTGTTTTTTTTGCCTATGACATTTCTGGTGCTTTTCAGATTTCTTTTAAGAGGTGACATGTTGGATTCACTGTATCTTCACTTATTTTTTGGTTTTAATACCTCTGAGTTACTTTCATTTATGAGTTACTGAAATGAAATATACAATACATTTTAAAAAAATCATTGCTTTCAGTGAGTCTTATGGTTCTTAAATTATGTCTTTTTGACTTGTTTTCCAAATCACTTGTTTTTATTATTTTTGTGCAATCTCTTGAATTTGTTCCAATGGTTCTCACTTTCTGATCCAGTTTTGTGAAGTCCAATTAATGGGTCAGTTTTCCTACTTTTTTTTAAATCTACTTATTTTCCTTTTTTCTTTCAGATCTTTTATTTCATCTTTTTTCCTATTCTTCCAGGTATTCATATATTCCTTGTAGAAACTCCCCCTCCCCATTTGTTTTGGTGTAATATACCAAAAGTTTTATTCAAGATGTATAACAACTGTTTTTACAGGTTGCAGCCTCTTTGTAGTTACTGATGTCTCTAGTTTTGATTCTTGTTGTTTGCTCCTTGTTGACCTTTCATGTGGGATAGTTGTCCCACTTTCGTATCACCCTAGGTCTCCTTTATTTCTTCATTGACATTTCTTTCCTGAGTTTTTGTTAGTTGGAAGATTACAGCACTGGATAACCAAGACCATTTCTGTAGAGAATTAAAGGGACCCCAGGGTCCTTGTGCTTATGTTTTCCTGATCTAAGCAGTATAGCACTGTACTTGTACTACTCAGGACCTTATTCTAGGATTTCTGACCACCGTGAAACTTGCTCTGCTCTTGAGGCTTCCAAATACAGAGCACTCCGGGGAATACATGGTCTATCTATAATTATCTATATAGTGTTCCATAGAATCTACCCTGAATTGGTTGGTGCTACCTTCCCCAGTGACCCCTTTTGGGGTTTCCTAGAGGCTTTTAGGTATCCTCATTCAATTCAGGTCATAAAAGAAGGCACTTAACTATAATTTCTAAAATCAATTTTCTTAGTAATTATTTGCTCCGTTGTAAAGAAGAGGCATACACTGGAGTAGGGATATTGGAACTGTTTGGTTCACATCCCTTTCAGACATTTCTCTTCTGAATTATTCATTTTACTCCTCTTTTTATACCTAGTTTGCACTTTTTATCTTCGCTAAAAAAATTCACCTGGAGCAAATGGTATATATATGATACCTAATCACATCAATCAAATTAACTTTAGAAATCAATGATATGACCAAGTTCGTTGTTTTATTATCAATTAACATACCAGAATCTCAGGCCTTTTCAAAGTAAGTTAGATCAATCCTTCTAAGAAAAATGGTTAGAGATAGAAATACAGAAAAGAAACATTTCCTATCTTCATCAAGCTTATATTTCTCCAGGGGATTCTCTGTCTTTGTACATGGCATCCACACACACACACACACACACACACACAATTGATGAGGATCAGAAATTTCTCTAGAGCAGAGCAGATGATGTGAGCTTTGGGTGGAAGTAGGGATTCCAGTATATATGTAATGTATTATACAAATGAGAGATGGAATATCGAATTCGAGTTAAATCTAATAAGTCAGTGTAACAGCAAGGCAATTAAAATCACATCAGTGATAATCGTGAATATGACTCTGTTGTATCCTATCGCAAAGTATGAAAGAAGGTAGAAGAAGTAAAACTTTTATCCAGGCACCAGATAAGCAGATCTCATAACCCCGTAGTCTGCTCCCACTTTATCATGACCCGGACCAGAAAACACAACATAAGAACATGGAGCCCTGCCATCCCATAACCTCTCTGACCCCTTGTTTGGTCTTCCCCTAAGGAAACTCACAGTATAGTTATCAAAGGTCCACTTTATTTACCTCAGCTCTAATCTCATGTTGGCTATTAACAGCCTTAAAGGTAATCTCTCAGCATTTCCTGTGTCACAACTTCCTTTTCCACCTAGTAAAGCTCCTCCCACCATATGTGACTTAGGATTCCTGTGATAAAAGCAGGTTACATGGCCTATTAATGGGTGGATAGAGCTTCAAATATGATATTACAACCAGTTTTTATGATTTAGCGTGTGAAAATAAATCTAAAAAGATAAAGATGTGTACAGTAGGCATTTTATATTCAAGAACTGCACTTGTCTTTCTGGATTTATCATTATTAACATGCCTGTAACTCAAAATATCTAAAATGCAACTATTTGTGGTACTGTACAAAGTAATTCTTCCTTCCATTTTGTCCTGTACAAGGTCTGATGGGAGGAGAGGGAGGAACAGGTGTTACAGGAGGGATCCTTGGTGTTACCTCTGGCCCTCTCCCACCTGGGTACCTGGTAGAGTCTGGGTGACACAGGGGTGAGTAAATGGAGCTCTACATGTGGCAGTTGGCTGTTGGCAGGGTTACTGAAAAGGGTGCCAACCCTATTTATTCTCTCTGAAGAGATCTTAGGGAGAGCTAGGATAGTAGTCAGCATGGTTACATGATTGGAAGGTAGACCATCCTCGTCCCATGTAAGCACTAGAGCAAAAGCCGACGTTTGTATGAGGCCAAATAATGATCAGGATAAACGATGAAAAAGTATGGGGAGGGACTGTTTTTATCCCAGAACTGTACAAGAGGTCACATAGCAAACTGAGGCAAATAGGAAAGGGGATCAGCTGCACAATCTGACCTCTGTTGGCTCCTGGCAGGGCAAGGAACCATCATTCTCTTCCATTGTCTCTGTGTTACTGCCGTTGCCATGGTTTGAGTTTTCAGGTATTTCAATAATCTGTCATGTGTAACAGATACTAGATTTGTTCTGCCTTTTCCCTGGAGACAGGAATAGGAGCAATGGGTTGAAGTTGAGAGGCTGATTCAGACTTTATTCAAGGAAAAAAAATTACTAACCATTACAATTGGGGGAAGTAGAATGAAAGTCCTTTCAATGGGGTTCCAGTTATGAATAATGTTTGTGCAAAGACTGGATGCAGTTGCAAGTTATATTGTAAGAAGGGATTGGTGATTAATCACAGATTTGATTATGTGACTGTTGACACTGCTTCCAACTACTTTTGTTATTCTGTAATATGTTTTTACTGCTTTATACAATGTGCGGCATAAAGGATCGGGTCATTTTTTACAAAGATACTCACAAAGAATGTTCAAATTTTTTCCTACTACACTCAAGTCCTCTTTCATGGTCCCACATCTCTACGTATCTTAGAAGATTAAAATTAGAGCTCCTTCAGCATTCTCTCCTCTCTGTTTCAGAGTTTCAATTTATTTTGTTTTTATGCTGTCCTATCTTTCTTGTTGTGAGAGGAAGAACAATGTCTTATTGAAGACTTAATTTCCATTGTTTTCCCTATAATACTATACTACTGGAATCTGGAAGATCTGAAATAAAATCTGGACTTTGCCACTTACTAGCCATGTGACCCTGGGCAAGTCACTTATCCCCATTATGTGTGTTGATTACTGTTGTGAGAATTTAATTTTTAAAGTGTGCATTTGGACTAAATTGTATTGGCGATGATTGTTTTAAATATGTTCTCATTCTGTCTTAAATTCAGAATGTCAGTAAGTCTCATTAATTTGTTTAGTCACATCCTTTTCCT
Source organism: Trichosurus vulpecula (assembly GCF_011100635.1). Lineage (NCBI taxonomy): Eukaryota > Metazoa > Chordata > Mammalia > Diprotodontia > Phalangeridae > Trichosurus > Trichosurus vulpecula. The sequence continues at coordinate 226,304,849 of NC_050580.1, forward strand.
TGACATCTTTCTGTCCCATATATGTTGCTTGGTGAAACCAAGTAAGAATTGCCTCAATCCATTAGATCAATGTATATTCTGGATTCAAGCTGGTAACATTCTGTCTCTGTCATTCTGTCGTGCTTCAAAATGACATTTTTATGTTACTGTAGAAAGAGTCTATAAGATAAATGAGCTATTTAATTTGATTTTGGTGAAGTCAGATAGCTTGATGACATCCATATATATATATATATATTAAGCGGTTAATAAGATGTTTATAAACTCAATTCTTTCCTTGATTTTGAAGCCAAAATTAGTTCTTTTTACAGGAGTTGTGAATTGATTTAGGGCAGGGCAGAACAATCATGGGTTTCATCTGTCTCCTTGAAAACTGATGTGTGATATGAACATTGTGATCGTCATTGTGTTGGTGTCATGTTTAAATGGAGAATTGACTTTTTTGTCAAAATTATTCTCTAGTGTTCCCCTTATATTTAGGTCTGTTTTATATATTTTGGGGACACAAATAATCATTGCATGTAGAATTGAGGACAAATGCTTTACAATGATCAGGAAAACTAGTAGCACTTTTGGTCATCTTATTTGAAAGGTATTGCATCCATGATAACCTTTTCTTATTTCTTTTATTCTTCTGGGTTCCTGCTTGGTATTCATAGCTACTGGTTTTCTGGAACATAATGTCCTTACTGAGGCTGGTGTTCCCATATTTTGCCATTGCCCCATTGTGGATTGTACAGTTCCTTGTTTTCATTATGGGGGTAACAAAAAAAATATAAGCAGGTTTGAAAATAGCTTCCTTTGGTGATAAAGAGTAAATAAAGGGGATCATTCTGGTAGTGGGAGAATTTCTTGGAATGTGGTGACCTATATGAGAAATTTCTGGCACCTGAGATTTGGTCTTGATGAAAATTTCCATTAGCCAATTAGAACAGTTGCTTCTATTTAGACTACTGTTTTGTATGCAACCTAGAGTCATCGGAGTCTTATATGTAGTTTTTATCAATAAGGAAGATTTGTTTTCTGACTGGGTTAGTCACTGGCTGATTAGGTGATACACACAAGAATTTCTTCTTCTGTCCTGATTAAGACAGCAGTTACATTTTTGTGTGTGAGACAGAGAGAGACAGAGAGAATGCTTTTTCTTAAGAAATCTTTTGTGATTCTTTGCATCCTATACTCCAGATCACAACTTGGACATGTGTTGGGTTTTAAGGGGATTCGTATCACCAGAAAACAATGGTCTTTTGCATAAGTTTGTAAGTCATTGAAAATGTTATTTTGTGTAAGATGCAATAATATATGCAGCCCAAGATGATATTTGGTATTGAAGGTGATACTGTTATTTTGCATGTGGTCTTCACTGTGCTCTCATGTGTTTTTTTTTTTCAAGGAAAAAGACAGTTTATTAGGGATTCACCACAATGGGTTGTCTTAAATCCCACCCTTTGTGATGCCTGTTTTCACAAGTGGGCCAGATTCAATCTGAGCTGAGCTAGATGGAATCTGAGCCCCTTCATGGAGGCAAGATGGAGATTATATGCACAAAGTTTGTAGGAGGGATTGAGGGGTGGTCTGGGGTGACTAGAGGAGGAGTTTAGGGAGGGTCTTGAGGAGGAGTGTAAGGAGGGGGAGATGAGGTTACAGTCCAAGAACGAAGAGAATGGAATTAAGGATTTTCTTTTGTTCTCTTCAACTGGTTTAATTACAGCCCTCCAGTATAACTTCCTCCGAGAAGTCTTACCATGAACACATTCAACATCCCCTCAATTCATTGATGGATGCTTTTTACCTTAGGACCTGCCTTGTGCACCTCTTTAATGCCCTTGTGTTTTATTATTATTTAATCTTCATATCTCATTCAGCACCTTATCCCAGGCTTTACACATATTAGGCGAGTTGAATTGTTGAGCACAAATTATGCAAATGCATCCATATTTTTTGTAAATATAAAAATTCACTAGTTACATATTTATTTACAGTTATCTTGAATCAATCAGGAGCAGAACCCATTGCTTTATCAGTGGTCGGTACTCCCTCTGTTACAACCTCTTTATGAATAGGTGTTTCTCATGTGGTGCTTTGCCTCAAAAATAATTCATACTTCTGCGTTCACCTTTGGTTCAGCCTCTTTGAACCTAGAAAGACTGGTCATAAAGTCTGTCATTGGCCAAGTACTATCTTTTTAGCTGGGTGGAACTAGTTACAACTTTTCCTCTGTTGGTATAATCTTCATAAACTGAGAAGAGTTTCCCCAATATTCCATGAGAGATGGAATTCCATCAGAATGTGTGTGGTCACAGCTCCTTTAGAGGTCCTACTTCAGAGATTATATAATCACGTGAAGGTAGTTTGTCTCTTTTCCATCTCTTTTTACACATTTGTTGGAAATTTGGTGCTAAACTATTTATTGATGCACAGTTTTTTTTTGGCTCCGAGCATTTTTTCTGGATATCCACCATACGTGGAATGCTTTCTAATTCCATTTCTGCCTCCTGAGTTCCCTGACTTCCTTCAAGTCCCAGCTAAAATTTCCCCTTCAATAGGAAGCTTTTCCCAATTTGTCTTAATTCTAGTGCCTTCCTTCTGTTGATTATTTACAATTCATCCTGCATACAGCTTGTTTATACAGAGGTGTTTGACTGTAGCCTTCCCCAATTGTACTGTGAGCTCCTGGAAAACAAGAGATGTTTTTTGCCTTTTGTTCTTTCTCCAGGATTTAGCACAGTTCTTGACTTATTTGATGATCTTCTCTTTTGTCAAAGTTCATTATTCTGTGGAATAGCCATCTCACTGCTATTTTGTTGCACAGGTAGTACTCATTCCTTAGTATTAGAGAAACTACTGATTCAGGTGTTTAGCATACATGCGTAGTGGAACAACCAATGACGGTGGAGGTTCCCTCTATGAAATTCTGTCTTGCCGGTATTATGGTAAAGTATCTGACCAATATTATTACCCCTGGTTCTGTATAAAAAAAACTATTGTGCTCTCCTTTTGTGTTTGTCATCTAAACTTGGAGTATTTTGTCATTTCATTTGTGTTACCTCTCAGTGTGATGTGCTGAGAAAATATTCATCTGTTTGGTCAGGGGAGAGTAGGTTTTCTGCAGTACTGGAATTCAATATTAGCTTTTGATGAAATTGGGGTTCTGTGAAATCTGTCCAAACCTTCCTGTTTTATGGCAAGAAAGGAATTTATTGATTAAAAAGTCTTTCAGAGAGAATACTTAGCGCATCTTCAGTAATATTCTGGGTTCTTAAGCTAAATCTCCAAACATATTGCAAACTTTTCTAAAATGCATTGTGTATAGTTATATAGTGATTAGTTATTTTTAAGGATTAGGTATATTTTAAGTGGTGTATTTGCAGATTTTTTTTGTCATAAACTAACCATTAGCAATTGAAGATGCATAGAGCCTGACCCTCGGATATATTAGTATTATGTTACTATAAACCTTTCATCTGTCTATAACTAACTTTAGGAATGTAACTTGTAAGTTTAAATGTGAAAGCTAGGAAAATGTAGTTGTCTTTCAAAATGTAAAGTGCATTTAAAAATTAAAAATGCCACAGAATTGCAGAATGTCTCTGCTGAAAAACCTTTTTGAGCTTCTAGTTCAATAACCTGAATTTCCTGTCATTTATCAGGAAAAATTGAGAGTGAATATAAGTTATTTCTTAAGTGGCATGTTCATGTTCATTATAATAAACACCTCACTGTAGTGAGAGAGAAGATGTAGAAAATTGTTTGGCTCAGAAATAAGCCTTATTTTTTCTCTTTAATCATATCCACATAGTATTGAATTTTCATAACAATTTACAAAAATCTTCTTTCACTCATGATCTTGGGTTAAATATTTGGTTTGTATAGGATGAACAGGGAAGCGTGCAATCAAGTAGACCATTTACATATTGATGACCAACTTTATCTGTTATTCCTAACGTTTTTCTTCCTGTGATTCAGCCATGGTTTGGTTTTGTTTTTTTTGTGTTTGCAATTTCTTCAGCCTTTCCACTAGAGGGCACAAAGGAAGAAAGAACTAGATAAATTGGTAAAGGAATTAATTAGAACACCCACATTCTGCATAATATATACTATGGGCATGAACTAGACCATTTAGGTCAAATGCTATTTAGTTGTTTTTACAGTATAGTAATTTTGTTCATTCTTTCTAATTATGTTAACTATTTAAGTTTTTCAGAGCACTTTTCCAAACATTGAATTATATGGGTCATATTATAGAATTTTAAAACTAGAAATAATTTTGTTGACTCTACCCCAACTTGTCCCCTAATGAGGAAACAGAATTTTAGAGCAAGTAAATGACTTAGAATTATAGGACTCTATTAGTAGGCAGAAACATCAAATATCCTCTGTTGTATCCCTAACCCTAGTATCAATGGTGCCTTTGAAGTCTCCTTTCTTACTAAAAGTTACCACCCAAGGCATTCTTCAGGTTTTAGATAGTTTTAATTATTTGGACATATTGTCCTTAAACTGAATCAAAAACTGTATTGCCTGTTTATGGCATACATAATAATCGTAGTAAATGGAATAAATATGGATTCTGCCTTATGATCCTGCCTTATGACTGAAGACATTCTGTTTTGCAATTGTACTTTGTGTACTGAGGAGAGTTCAGGAGAATTGAGGTGAGGCAAGGTGAGGACTTAGGGAAAAACTCAGAGCTAAACTCAGAAGAGACCTGTGTAAGTTGTGGGTTGTCCTCAGAGCTTGCACTGACTTCTGCTATTTGGAAGATTGAATTCCAGGAAAAAAAATGTGCACTTTATTCAATACTATACTCTATACTACACTCTATACTCCACTATCCTAGTAAGACTACAACTGGAATATTTTATATAGTAGCCTAAATGAGGCAGATGATATAATCAAATTATTGTAATCTGTACTGATAAGGCCACAGCCAGAATACCACGTATAATATTAGTTGCCACTATTAGGAAAAGATCAGAGGTGGGATTCAAATGAATTAACAACCACTTTTACACAGAATGTAGGTGAAGCACCACCTCTACTGGTTATATGAATTGGGTGAATCCCACAACTGGAAAAGATACTGATTGACAAGTTGGAATAAGAAGATGATTAGGTTGGTGAGAAAATTCTAAACCTGTTGTTTAAGAACCAAATAAAGGGAATAGTGGTGGTTAACTGGGAAAATTATGAGGGGCAGGATGATTTTTACGTTCAAATAATTTTATCGGGTATCATATGGAAGATTGGTGGGATTTGTTTCCTGTGGAAGGCAGAAATAGAATTAATTCAAAAATAAAATATTAAGCATATAAAATGGGTATACCATGTGTTACCACCCCCCTGTCTCATTCAACTCAATTCAACTCGTTCAACTCAATCTATATTGCAGTACGACTACCAGGTAAATGTTATTATCAAAAAGAATGAGCACGTTATAACTCTCTCTCTCAGAAACTTAGGGGCAACCTAGGACAGGTGAATATCCCCAGAGAAGCTTTGAAGATCGCTATTAGTTTTTGCTGGTTTTGATGAAAGAAGGCATTACTGCCTCAGAGCCTAGGCAATGGAGAACCCTTGGATACCTATTGAGTATATCAGAGTTTAGTTTTCTCATTTTGTTGTTTTTAGGAACTTGAGTTCCAAGGTTACCTTGATAGCCTGGAATTGGAGCAGACTCAGAGAAAAATAAGAAGCCAAGAAATATTTCTTCCCAGCAAGAAAGTGGAGTAGTCTCAGATAGTAGCATCTACAGGAGATATAGTAGTTTGACTCTGTGAATTAGACTACTCTTGAGAGAGAAAACTGATTTTAGGTCATTTAACCAAGATTTGTGAGATGCCTTTTTCACATATGTTCACCCTACACGTTCCTCTATACTGTGTCTTGACAAAACTGTGCCTATCTTCTCTTCCTATGGACATTATATGTATCAGGGACAGACTGTTTCCCATTTTTAGGTGGAATTCTATGTCATTATAATTCTTCTTTTTCCTTCTGTTCATTAAATGTTTTTGATTAACACTTAAATCATTTTGCCTGATTCACACTATATCGAAAGTTATTTGTGCCTTGTGTGTAGGAGCAGCATATTCCCTCTCCTGGGTAAGTCTCTCTATATGTGAGAGAGGGAATTCTAAGGAGGTGGCACCTCTCTTTGCAAACCACTGTTACCTTGACAATGTTGGGGTATAGGTTGAGGTGACAAGCTAACACAATGAGAGAAGTTTGGGAAGGTGACAATCAGATGTAATGCCCATGTTATTTGATGAATAAGGATTTTTCTTTTTGGGCAATTTCTATTCCTGTTGTCTCCAAGAAAATATGCTATCTATATTCCATATGAGGATTATTAAAATATTTGAAATGGACCATCTTCTCCCCCATATTTTCCCCTCATAGTATCCCTATTTTCCCTTAATTTATCTTTGAATAGCCTTGTTCCAAATTTTCTCACCATCCTAATTATTCTTCTGTTCCAGCTTGTCAATAATTGTGTCTGTGTTCGTTGTGTGTTTTTGTACTTCATTTAAGATGACAATCATGATGTCAGGGATATGACTACATCAGTTGCAGTTGACGTGGATTGGAGTGTCAGCAGCCTCACTTTCTCCTCCACAGCCATCTGAATCCAGTGGACAGATATTCATCAGGATGACTGGAGATGACCCAGGATGCAGTGGGAGACTCTGGCCCCTTTAGGCTAAGGCCTTTTCATGTACTCATTTAGTATGAGGTAAAGCCCATTCAGTGGATAGGCCTCTTTGAGAAGTGAGTCAAGTGATGTCACCTTTGATTAGAAAAAAAAGAAAAAAAAACAGCCTGCAGGGGAAGACCTGGAGGGTTATTGTTCCAAAGAGAAACACTTACCTTTGACCTTCACTCTTAGGCAGCAGGATCCAAAGCACAGCCATTAAGTGTAGCTTCAGCAGGGTCATATTGTGGTCCAATGTATGAACTGGAATGTAAGACTTTGTGAAAGAAAGAAAGAATTGGAAGGAAGGAAGGATTTTAATTTCCAAAATGTAGCACCTAAAGGTATATGCACTCTACCAGTTTGTGGTCTTATTAGGACATAGTACGATAGGATTATCATCTCCTTCAGTTTGTTTAATATACTTTTGTTAATTGATCTAAGACCTCATTAAATTTTTGGGTTTCCATATCACTTTGGTGAGTCATATTGATCATTTATCCACTAAAATTTGAGGTAACTAGGTGGAAGGGTAGATAAGAGTGCTGGGGCTACAGTTAGGAAGACATCTTGCTGTCTCCCAACACTTATTAGCTGTGTTAACCTTGGCAAATCATTTCACTTTGCCTCAGTTTCCTCATCTGCACAATGAATCAGAGACAGAAATGACAAACTACTCTTGTATCTCTGCCAAGAAAATCACGAGTGCCGTCATGAAGAGTTGGACGTGATTGAAATGCATGTACAACTCCCTCCAAAGTTCACTAGTAATTCTACGTTTAAAGCATTTTCAGATTTACATAACCCAGAATGATTTGATCATTGTCCTATATTGTTGGTCAGGCTTAGATCCAAGTTATACTTTGTAGTAGCCCTACATTCTGTTATCTACTTATATGCTTGCGTAGCAGATCAGCACATCTGTTCCTCTGTAAGAGGCGGTATGATGGAACTAGTTTGTTTACAGGCACAGTGGGAAAGTCACTTACATAATGCTTTTGCACCTGAGGGTTTTTTTTTTTTGGCTGGTAAAAGAGGTGAGATTGGGGTTTTGGGAATAGCATAAGGGTTTGTGTAGCATTTGGCATGTTCCAGGTACTCTGATGAGAGTTGTGTTCCTTTCTCTGCACCCGCGCTCCCTCCCCCCCTTTTTTATACTTATCTTGCTTGATCCTTACAGCAAACATGGAAGGAAGGTGCTGTTACTGTTTCCGTTTTACAGTTGATGTGACTTGTCTAGAGTTATACAGGTAGTAATTGCTTCAGACCGGATTTGAACTCAGGCTTTCCTGCCTTCAGATACAGTTCTATTTTCACTGCATCACTAACTGCTGGTTGCTAGATTGGACATCTTCTGGTGTTCCTGCTACTTCTAAAATTCTACTCATGCTTCCCAGTCTTCAGGTCCAGTTCTATGTTGACTGCATTACTAGCTGCCTGTTATTACATAGGGTATCTTCTTGTGTTCCTGCTACTTCTAAAATTCTGTGATTCTATTGACTTAGAGTTAAGAATTTTAAACAGTAAAGTCACCTGAAGGGGTAAAATGAGGGAAACAATTATCCTTACAATTGTGCCTACTTTTTGTATATACACATTTTCCATAGATACATTTGCATTTATACATACTTATTTCAGATGTATTTCTGAAATATCAAAATATGAGCTTTGAAAACAAAATAGAGGAGTTATTTTTAGGATTCTAAAATTTTTCGTCACTTTGTAAAAGGTACTTTATGTACACAGCTATCCTGGAATACGCCAGGGAAGGGAATCATTTTTGTTGCAATTTCATTGAGGGTCAAGAATACATGTTGATTGTTTTCCAGGAAACTTGAGAAGATGGCCCTTTTATGTGTTAGCTCAAAAGCTGAAAAATGCTATTTATATTTAGCATTTCCTAAAAATCAGTAACAGTTAAATACAAAAATGTCTTTTCAGTTACAAAAATTTTTTAAATGGCCAACAGGGCTTCAGGAGCCTAAGAAGACCATAGTTGGCCATTGCATTAAGATGAGTCATTGAACTATTTGAACCTTTCCTTGTTTTCATCTTTTTAACTCATACAGAAGGCAGATGAATTAAATAAAAATACCTCCAGCATGAAATACTGCTGTACATTCTATAACTTTTATGTCATGAATATGAAATTCATGTTATTTATTTTAAGGTATGAATACCAAGGCTAAGAATTATCTACGTAAATAATTTCAATGACATTTGAAGAGTACTGTGGGCTAAATAGTCAATGTAAAAAATCATCCCTGCTACGAAAAAACTTACATACTTTTGTTATTCTACGGCTGCCTGTACAGCTTCTGTAATAGTGGCATCCAGATAGTGAGTTGCTTTGTTTTGTCATTCCCAGTGCTTCATCTTCCTGCGTATGTGGACTAGTTCTGTCTTCCATTTCTGTTTTTATCAGCTGATTCTGATTCTGAAGTTATTCTACTTAATCTGTAGTTACTGAAGCCCTGACTGGATGGTGGTCTCTTCTGGTTGGCTTCACAGCTTTCTGCTGGTGGGAACTCACAGGGCTCCCATTGTGCTAACTCTTCTTTCCTATTTGCCTGAGCTCTTTTGCCTTTCTTAGTAGGTCTTCTCTACTAGCCTCAATGTGTCTTTTTGCGTAGTTCTTGACTTCAATGGACAACCTAAGTTCTCTTTCTCCATGGTTGGTTTTTTATGTTTTTTCCGGGGCTCCATTTTCAAATATTTTCTGAGGTTTATGTGGCTAGACTTCTTTCAATATTTCCCTTTTCCATCTTCATCAGAATCATTTTACAAACCTTGGGTTCCAATCTCCTTATGTATGCATTTGAGAAATCATCTTTTGGAATCTATGATCAAGATGCAGAGAACTGTGAATTATTTCCTTAGTATACAAGTGACAAACAAGTGTCAAAGATGAGAGAGTGAGGACAACGATGGTGATATGTGTCAGTCATTACTGCTTGCTCCAGTGTGGTATTAGGGCTTTTAGAAAGACTGTGTTCCAGACATTGTACCTGTTTTGACTTTCCAGTTAAAGTTGCTGTTTTTTTCCTCTTTCCTGAAAGGCTCTATAATGTTATGACTTGCTGTTTTGGCAGGAAACACGTGCAGTTCCACATTCCAACTCTGATTTCTCTGATGTTGCAGTGTGTTTTAATTATAGAGAAGTAAGGATTTTTTGCTTAATTTCATAAAAATATATTTCAAGGGTAATTTTCATTATTTTCCCTTTAGAAGAATAGATTGATTGAAGGACACTAGCTAATGATTTTTAAAGTGGCAAAAATGATTAGGAAATTGTTTTGTGGATTATTTAAGAAAAATGAGAGGTGAGATAAATGTTGTAGGTGAAAGTTGCTACTAAGTAATGTAGATCTAATCCAGTGAAATAGCTTGCCCACTTATTCAACAGGGCTCAGTTTATATCTTTGTTCTTAAATAGGCCCCATACCCCTAATTACTGGGTGCTAAACCTATGTAGACTTGAAGCCCTCAGGGCTCTAAGGGGAGTTGCTAAGACCAGAGCCAATGACATGTTTACTGAGTTCTAGTCAATTAGATGAATTTCTAGTCAATCAGATGATGGCTGCTACTGCATAAAAAGAGATTCCAGTATTGGGAGGAACACAATTGGCAGCAGCATAACCTAGAGCAGCAGGATTCAGAAGCAGAGAGCCAGTATGGAGAGTCTAAAACAGAGAGTGTTGAACATGAGAGAGTTGAGCACATCAAGGAAGTCAAGTCCGTGGAGCAGCAGGATAGAGAGCTGAAGGGGAGAGTTAGGTAACCGATAGTTTTATAGGAAGGCCGAAGGCTCTAGTATCTAGGGGAAGGATTCTGCAGTATCGATTGGTTACTTGCTATAATATTGTTATTTCTTTGTTAATACCATGTGGTAGGTTATTAGTTTTAGAATATTATTTTCACTATCAAACTGGGGCCATCGTGCTTTGAATCTGATCATCTTGAGTATAAATAAACCTTCTACCTAGAGAATCCCTTATGCTTTGCTGTTCTGAAACATTCAGGCATGCCCCTGGTCCTCTCTGAGGTCATGAATTTAGCATTACTGCTATATCTTTCTACTACGATGGGATTGAGGGGTCTAAAATCTCTATTTAGAAGCAGAAGGACATCAGAGGAATAGGTGAATATCCCAGTGTGAGAGGACTTGTCTTATTCCTGGCTATTAAAGACATGGGCTAAAGCAGTTGGAATCTGTGAAACCTGGGAACCAAGGCTATAGAGAGGATACTCCAGGGATTTTGAAAAACGTTTGGGAGAGATTAAAATTGAGCCTGGGGAAGAATTGCTGGCATCACAATCTGGTTGAAGCTGGATTGTGTTTTTAGCCTACCTTCTGATATATGAAAGATTGAAACTATGAGAAAGAAATGTGGATACTCTTATGCCACAACAAGATGGAGAATCTTAGGTGGTGGAAGAATAAGTTTTTACTGAAAAAGCTACTGACTCAAATGAAATTTTTACCATTAATGTGAGTAGGAGAAACAGGAGGCCAAAGAGGTGAAGAGTGCTTTTCAACTCAGCCCAGGTCGAGGCTGACTGCCAGCTATGTCCTTGCCATGCTCCAGAGGTAAGGGAATTGGGAGAAAATGAGACAATGTCAGGGACTCAGGCAGCAAATGCTACTATGGTGCACGATGTTCCTCACGCAGAAGTTCTTCCCATACTATGAAGGATAATTGAAACTCAAGATGATAATTCAGTTACAACGTAAGTTTTAGAAGATTTTTCACAGCAAGAAATCACTGACATTTTGAGTAGATTCACCCAAACAATAGGAGAATTGGTAATATCTTGGATAGTAAGAGTCTGTGATCAAGGGTTCAGAAGAATATCACTAGATAGAGTGGCTTGTATAAGATTTATACACATCAGCCAGGATACTTTAGTTTACCAAGCTTTTAGCAATTATCATCAACAAGGAGAGGACAACAGTATCACTAGAATATTAGCTTTAGTAGCTGATGGATGTAATAAAAAAATATCCTTGATTCTATGTGGTCCACTGGAAATAAAACTTGGTTTTTTCTTAGAGACTCTATTATGCAGGTAAAGGAGGAGGTGATGAAGACTCCTATTATGACAAGAATTATGGATGCTCCCTTGGGAGTCTCTCATAGAAATTTAATTGTTACAACTCCTCCTGCTTATAAACACCTGATGTTGATTCTGCTATTTTGAGAAGTAAGGTACCCTCTTTTGGAGGTGATAGATAAAGATTTCACAGTTGAAAGACTTAGGAGAATGGGGAAGAGATAGATCTCTGAGAGAGAGGAGTAGATTTCATGTCACAACAATGTGAGGAGAAATATGTTCATTGCTCTGTTGAGAGCAGGGGAAGATTTTGAAATGATAAATGGCATTCCCAGCAATGAACTGTATAGAATGTACTGAGATAAGGAGCTTGATAACAGAACTGCCCCTATAGACTTTATTGATTCTGAACCTTTGTACTGGAGGTTGTCACACCGTCAGGGAGACTCATATTAGATCAGTGCCACATTGCCCCTCAGAGGGAATATGATCTTGCTTGATTAACAGATGGAAGTTTTTATCTGGAGGAAAAAGTCTGGAGGACAATCCTAGCCTCTGTTTAGGATGAAATCCTCCTTGCTTAGTTTTCCGCCTTTGCCCATCTGGGGATATGCTTGGGAAGACAATCTCAATCTCTATCTAAGATGGAATATCCTGCTGGCTAATTTCCTTATTTTGTTCCTTTTGTAAAGAAACATCTATCACCTGAGTTTTGCTCTGAGATTGAATATTTGCAGAGTTTGTATCTCGATCAAAATGGGGGTGATTTTATTTGAAGGATAATAGTCCATACTTGCCTACTCTTTTTGATCTTTGTTTTGGTTAACCTTGTTGGTAGTTCTGTGTCTTTTAAGCTTAAGTACCTGATGTTGACTGACTGGTTAAGGTCGTGGCTATCCATTTAGTTCCTAGGTGTTAACTTCCTAAAGAACTGACATCTTAAATAGGACTCTTGACCTCTTGGGGAAGAGACAGCTCCCAGCGCAATTTCAACAAGAAGAAGTTATGAAATAAGGAAGAGACCTCTGCCCCTCACCCCAAGATTTTGAGGCCAGCTCTTTCCCCGAGGTGTGATGATATTGTCCTGTCTTTTGCTTCTTTTTAAAGTCCCCACAGGTTGGCACCCTGTAGGTGCTTAGTAAATATGTATTGACTTGACTGACTGTACCTTTCTATGCCTATTCATATTATGTGACTACCTGTCCCAGTGAGAATGAAAAAGAGAGTAGGAAGGATTCTTCATTGCCACCCAGCACAAATGCCATATATTGAATGATAATTTTCCACAGTCCTGATACTGAGGGCGAAGAAGCCATACTCATGAGAAGGGTTTTCTTAATATATATTAGCTTCTGTAGGTGGCTTGGTGGATAGCAGTTAGACTGTAAATATCCTTATTGGCCTATACCTATCTTAAGTGCTCTTGAATAGAGGCAGGTGTAGTTTAAGTTGAGGATGAGCTCCAGGTTTGTTTCTTTGAGAAAGGTGAGATGTGGTCCATTTTTCCATCTTTGAATTTTCATGTCATAGCCTGTAGTTGAGAGACCACTGAGTTATATGACAATAAGGAGCCTCCTGGTTCTAATTTTAGAAACCTGTGTTTTGCCAAATATTTCTACATCCCAACTTCTATCAAATAAAGTTTAAAAACAATGAGATATTTTTGCATTGCAAAATACTTTTTTCCCTGACTAGAAAATTTAAACATAGGAAGTTCATGTCTAGCGCCAGTATTGTGAAAAAGATCACTGAAATAGGAGTAAAAAATTGGATGTTTCTGTCTAGCAGAGTTATTTACCATTTGTGTGAGTTTGGAAACATTACTTAATACTTAATGAGTTCCATCTTTACTTTCTGTAAAACAACACCTTCAGATTAAGTGATTGCTAGGTGCTTTCCAGCCTTGAATAATTTGGTTCTATGAGACTTCTGCTTTGCCCCTTTCTCTGCTGTACCCAGTTATCTATTTTTCTAGAGACAATCTGTGGTGCCATAAATAGCTCTGGTGACAAAATCAGAATATTTAATCGCAAACACATGTATTTGGTTTTTTAGATGAATTTCAAATGAAGATAATAGTGCTCCTTTTTATTTCAGTGTTTAGAAGACAGAAGAAGAGAGTTTCCATTTTCCCCTCCCACCTGTCTTTTCACGTAGAGTATATGAACCTAATATGCAGTGTTTTCTCAGAAACTGCATAAGTCGTCTTAATCAGATATGGATATATGAGGAAATTAGGGAAATTTAACCTGGATTATAAAACAGATATGTGGTAGGTGAAACATCTATTCAATCTGTGCTATGTCCTTACCTCCCCCCCCCCCCCCCCCCCCCCCCCCCCATAGCCATTGAAATTATCCTCAAAAAGGAATTGGCCTAGGGGATTAAAATTCAAAACTTGTTGTTCTTGCAGCCAATGGATTCCTGTAGCTCTTCCAGTTACAAGCTTGACTACTTCCCAGTGGAAATGACAGGAGTTTCCCCTATTTGAAGCAGTGCTGTATCCCTATGCAATTTCCTGTCCTTGCTATCAATCGCAATATTTCTTTTTTTATATGTGGACTAAAAGTGTATTGTTCTATTCTTTTCCTGAATATTTGGTAGAATTTTTCTGGAGTGACCTTGTTGATGTAGAAAAAGGATAATTGAGAGAGATATGATTTTTAATACAGGACCCTGATAACCCTCTGCCCTGGTAATAGGCTTTGGCTATGTTCCCTGTAGTATACTGCTTTATCATTAAGGCAATTTTCATGACCTTGAAGATGAACATGAACATGCCTGTAGAGTTCAGAATTCCAAAGTACAATATATTCTTTAGGTATAAGGCAGGGAAGTATGACATACCATTTCATAAAACCTATAATTCCAATTCATAATAGCAGTAGTTATATTTGAAAAACAGTAAGTCTACCTCAACGTAACAAGGAAATTATAACACAGTCTTACAATTAGGAATCAAGTCATCACATAACCTTCCCCCTTACTGGGGGCTTCCTGATAAACACTATGGAACCTCAACTGTCTCCTTGCCTGTGTTCTCCCTTCCATCAATTCTCTAGTCTCTGCAGCTTTCTGGTCTCCATTCTCTGCTCAACACGCTCTCTGCAGCTCCCTCTCTTGTCTCCTTCCTTTCTGGGTTCTGTATCTTGGTAGTCTTTAGATTCCCTCCTCTTTTGTCTCAACAGTTTGGGCTGAAATTCTATCCTTAGTGCCTACCTTATCCCTTAATACATTCTTCTTAGGGCCTAAGCCAAGTTAGTGAATGGGTGGAGGCCTGGGGCCTTGTACTTAAAAAGTAAATGGTTTAGGCCTGCCTGTAATCAAGCCTCTTAATTGCCTGTACCTGATGCCTACTGAATTGGAGGGAAACATCTTTACTCACTGATTGGCACCACACCTGCACATTGTCAAACTGAGATGGCATTTCCTTGGTGATTTTTTTTTGAGGATGATGCCTAAAAAGCTGAATCGCCCACATAGGAAAAAGGAAAGTAGACTCTCTGGCCACATTCAGGAAGTTCAGATACTTTTGAGTTTTAAGAGCAATGCTCTGAAGTCAAAGGGGTAACTCAGAGACTTAGTTGTTCAATTGATACTATTTTTTCTCAGGCGTATTATTACCTTTAGACTGACCTTTCAGCTTTGAGATAGTCTAAGAACCTCATTTATTTCAATCCTCCTAGACTTAGTTGTGCAAGTTATTGGAGGATCTTTATCGCTACTGTTTATATAGTACCTTCTTTGTGCATGTATTGTGCTATCTTCAAACCCATTGCCTTTCACCAAGGAACAAGGACAGAGTTATTTAGGGAAGTAACTTGTTTTGTAGAATCACTAGGGAGAGTTGGAATTGTACCTTGCTTTAGAATGATGGAAGTGTATTGAAGCTTCATGTAAGAAATAAGCAAAGATCTGGTATCATTTCCTCCTCCCTTTACCCATTGTAAAGGGGCTTCTGCAGAGGGATAGACTCTGGATTATGGAGCAGGGGACAAACAGTAGATGGTGGTATAGAGTATTACTTGGATTGCTAAAGGATATATGGAAACTGTGTGCACAAATGTCCCTGACTGTTGATGAAGAGTGCTGTCTTTGGTTACTGACGTAATTGTAGGTGTGTTCCTGATGTTTTTGATGCTTTTCCTTATTGTCAACACTATTTTGGGACATCCACTGTGATCTCCCTCTGATATCAACTATTACGTGAATTAGATTGTTAAAATTTGAAATGTAGTCTCTCTGAAGTGAGGAGATAAATTATTTGGTGTTTCTTCTCCTCCATATTTGTTCCCCTTGGCCACACTTATTGGATGTCAGTTCTGACTCCCAGGACTTCTTCCGTCATGACCTTGCATGTTCACTCTGCTATTGTGGCTTCCTGACTCTATTAGTTCACTCCATCCTTGGCTTTCTTACACTAGCAGTTAACACTACAAATATGGCCCTTACCTCTAATTGCTGAGGTGCTCTTAGAACCTCCATTTTAAGGAAAGTGCCCAGGCTAACCACCTGTTTATTCCTCTCCAGCCTCTAGTCTGTCCTCTCTAGTCTTCCTCCACCCTGTCTCCATGTGGATATCTGCCCTTTCTCCACACTTTTGCTTTCAGCTTCTTTACATGTTGTTTTCTCCTATCATGAGGTCACAGACTGTCTTTTTGCTTGTGCTTTCAGTACCATCGTTTAGCCTGGTTCCTCATAGATAATAAATACTTAAATGCTTTTTGACTTAACTTTCAGCCCTTCATCTGATCGTTGCTTGTCTTTTTTGTGTCTTACAGTTGCTGTTTTTTAAAATTTGTGCTAAATTTCTTTTCCGGTCTTCGGTATACTTCTCTCATTCTGAAGGTCAGAGTTGTCTAATAATGTCCTTAAGAACATTTTAACAGAAGTTAACATAAAAGCCTTTTATGCCTTCAAGGAGTTAGATATGGTGGGAGAATCTGTTCCAGTGTAGGCCAACCTAATTTTTCCTAAAAAGTTAATGAAAATATTACTGACACTATTTTCCCCCATAAAGAACCCTTGACATAGTGTTCTGTTCACTCAAGGTTTTTAAAAAAAAAAAAACCAAAACTATGCTCAAAAGTAGTTAAGATTGATAGACTTATTATTGTTAGGGATGTCAGTGAATTCTCCTTACCATTCCATCTCCTTTTCATACAAAGTAAACTAAATCCATCTGAACCAATGCTGTCTCTTTCCTGAATATAATTTTTGTAACAATGTTAAGCAAACTCCAATTGCTCAATCTTATCGTCTAGGGTAGGACCTGGTGGCACATGTAATCATTGCTTTGGGAAAACTAAGAGTGGTGGATTGCTTAAACTTGGGAGTTCCAAGATGCTAAGAGCAAAGTGTTCCCGTTAAGTCAAACAGAAATAAGTATGTTGACCTCTCAGGCCATGAGGGTGGGGATAGGAGCCAAGTGGTGAAGTAGGGGCATGTGCTACTCTAATATGATTAGACATTGTTCCATTTTCTGTTCAGCCAACGTAAAGGAGAACCAGTATTTTTGAAATGCTATTTACAAATGTTTTATTTTGCCCCTATGCTGAGTTGAACCATCCAGATGGCTTTAGACGGGATTGCAATAAGTATTATGGAAGTAAAGTAGGACCAATTGGTGGAAGTTGAGGGAAAATGAAGACTCAATATGAGGAAGAGGTTTCTAATAATTAGACCTGTTGTACCTGAAATGAGCTTCCTTGAAAAATTAATGAGCTCTTTGTTATTATAAATATCTAGTCAGAGATAAGATGACCCTTCACCAGGAATATTATGGAAGAGATTTTATCACCTTGAAGGAATTTGCAGTATATCAACTCTAAGTTGCTTTAAATTACAGAAATCTCAATTCTTTCATTCCTCTCAGACACTATTAAAAAACATCAGTATCTTCCTATTGAATTTAAAGTTGATGTTCATAACAATGTGAGGTTATTTGGAGTGGACTTCAGAACCTGTAGTGATAATACTAAATGGCAGACTCTGTGTTTGAAGCTGCTAACCTCCCTATAAATTCTTTCAAAATTTAGTGACATATTACTTTCTTGACTTATCTTAACATTACTTTGCTTCATATTTTCTGTACTTCTGATGAATTGTGCTATCTTCTGGTGCCCATGCATTTCCTGTGCCCTACTCTGTCTGGGCCTTTTTCCTTGTCCTGTCCTATCCTTGAATGTTCTTTATTCTTTCAGTTGGTGAATCTCTCCCATCTTAAGTGGTCCTTTGCTATACTCCTCCCAGAAGCAACAATTTCTTTTTTTGACATCACAGAAGACCTATGTTGTGTACCTCACTAATTCACTGCACTATAACTTCTGGCCTAGGAGTGTTATCCCTCACCAGGCTGTTAGGTCCAAGTGGGCAAGGACACTTAATCTTGCATTTACACCATGACCCTCCATGTAGAGATGCCTCTGCATGCAAAAGATATTTAATAAGTTTTCTTTAATTTATTTTGTAAGGATTTAGATGCTAGACAACATCTTGCGGTGGTCTTTGGGGTAGGATAGTAAAGGGGTTCAAGTCCATGTCATGTGAGAATAGCCTGAGGGAATTGGGTTTATTTAATTTATAGAACAGAACTTGATAGCTGTTTTATAGTACAGAGAGACCTAAAAGTCTTAGTACAGTTTTAAGCTTTAACTTTAGCTTATTTAAGAAACAGAAAGGAAGTAAGCTGATGTCACTGCTTTCAGGTAAGGTTTAAGAAGAATGCAAAGTTGAGAAGAGGGTAAATTTTGCTTTCAATGCTATACAGAAGAAATTATGTTTAATGCTGGAAGTGATAGGAACTGCTGAAAGTTTTTGAATAGGGGTATAACATGGTAATATCTGTCCTTTAGGAAAGTCAATTTTACTGGCAAGCTGAAGGATAGACTGGAGTGGAGAGAAGCCAAAAAGCTATTGCCATAATTCGGGTATAAGGTGATAAGGACTTCTTTCATGGTTGTGTTAGTGTCAAAGGGGACAAAAGTAGAAACATGCAAAATATTACTATGATAGCAGTGAAGATACTTAGCAACTGATTGGATGTAAGATGTGAGATAAGTTAGGGGTTGAGGATTACACATAAGTTGAGAGCCTCTGTAACTGGGAGAATGGTAGTAACATAATGAAGTTAGCAAGAGGGAAGTCAGTTTTTGAATATGTGTAATTTAGTAGGTGTATGGGATGTCAAGTTGAAGAGGTCTAAGTTCAAGAGGTTTAAGTTGGAGATGCAAGTTTTGAGGTCCTGAGAGAGATTAGGGCTGAACAAGTAGATCTGAGAGTCATCTGCAGAGAGAGAACATTTGAAACCATGGGATCTGATGAAATTACCAATACAGGATGGAATGAGACCAGTTGTGCATATAGAGAGTGATATCCAGGTCCTTAGGTTTTGGAACTTCTGGCCTGGAGGCCACATGTCACTGTCCTGGTCCTTGGGTGTAACCTTTTGACTTACTCTGAGTTTTAAGAAAGAAATCCTTTTATTAAGGCACTTTGTTCTGTGATCTGTAGGTTTGTTGAAAGTGTTGCACTTAAGGACTTAGAGGACCATATGTGGCCTTGAGGCCACAGGTTCCCACCTCCTGCTGGCCATTGGTATCAAATTCAAATGGAAAGAAAGCCACTAAACTGTTGGCTGCAAATATATTGACTTAAAAAAATGACAGTTTACACTATCTATTTTCTAGTTTATTTTTATTTTGTTAAATACTTTCCAATTATATTTTAATCTGGCTTGGGTTTAACTTTGAGAGGGTTGTCTGCTACAATTTTTCTTCTGAGTCATGTGTTTGAAACCTCAGTAGTAGGCTAGGAGAAGGGTCACATCTTTGCGTGGGTCAGTGGTGGAGAGAACACAGAAGAAGAAACCTTTGAGTGATGTAAGGAGAGGAAAAAGGGGAATTTTCAGCAAGTGGCCTAAATTACTGTGTTGAAATAAGTGGTATGATTAGTTTAGAGATTGGGGACAGAGGAAACTGTGGGAGGCTTGAGTCAGGATGGAAAAGTGATAAAAAGTCAGTGTGGTGAATAGAATAATTAATTGATTAGTGAGATGCAAAAGAAGTGCCTTGCTCCAGTGAGAACCTAATTCAGATTATGTAACATATTTATAGTGGACCTAGTCAACATAATTTCATGGTTTGCTCTAGTTTTGTTCAGGAGCTTATGAGTAAGAGTCAAAATCGCAGACAGTGGGGATAATTTTAGGTCGATGTTTGGTGAAGGCCTCTAAGAGAAGAGGATAGTGTAGAGTTGGATTTATTAGGGAAGGAATGAAGATGGAGAGGGAAAGAGAATGTAGGGCTGGTGTTCCGGGAAAGAACTGGAACCATTTCAGTGTTGGTGAACAGGAAGTGGAACAATTGTTGGTGATGACAAGACCAAGTTATGATCTTGATATTTGAAGTGAATGACTATCTCTTGCTTTGTTCTGTTAGAGGAGTAGGTAATGGTAAATAGGTAAGTTAATGAATTGAGGTTAGGGTATTTGAAGGAATATCAATGAATGCATTACATTATAGTTTCCTAATATGAGGGTAGGGTTGGGGAGAAAGAAAGATTCTGAATTAGTTGAGAACAGAAATTTGTGTACATGCACACGCACTCATACGTGCATGCGCACGCACATACAGAAACACAAACACACACAAACACAATGAGTTCAATGTCTGGGTCACCGTCATTCCTCCTCAGCTCCTGCTCTCATACGTATTTCAGTTTGTACTTGGTTTTATCTTTTTAGGCAACTTCAAAGAAGATAAGGAACTGTTTTGTAACTTTTATAATCTTGGGAAAGTTTATTGCTGCTTAGGATATGTAAGAGACCTTTAACATTTCTTTAGCCAAGATTGGTGCATTAATCACTATTCCATGCTTCTTCTCATAGAAAATGTATTTCAAATTAAAAATTCATGAGTGTCAAATTACCAAGTCTTTTTTTATTTACCCCTTTCTGTCTGTCTGTGTGTGTGTGTGTATTTCTGTCTCTCTGTCTCTTTCCCCCCTGTTATTCAAGCCCTCCATCATAGCTTGGAAAATTGAAAAATGTAGTTTCAGGTTTACCTTGACACTCAGGTCTGTGTCTTTTTTCCTGTTTTGCTAGAAAACTTTGATGCATTGTTCTTCCTTATATACTTAGTTTAGATATGTCATAATGTTTGTTTTCGCTGCCAGAGGAAGGCTGAAAGTGTGGATGGAGTGTCATGTTACAAACTTGTCATTCTAATTAGTAGCTGACTTAGTCATTCATTTTTTAATATGTTTTGTAGCAGACTTTGTTTTTATGCAAGATTGGGGAAGATACTTTGTTTTCTTACAGCACTATCAGTTTTAATAAAACCTTGTATCTCCAGGTTTGACCTATTTTAAAACCACAGGACTATTTCAATGGCTTCCTGAATACTTTGATGCTGCAAAAAGTTACCATACTAGACTTTCTCTTGAAACCAAATGTATCTTTGTGAAATCTGTGTATGTCTGCCCTAATCTTTAGGTTACCATAGATATTTGTGAAGAGTGTATTTTTAAAAAAATTAGAACTTGTTTACTCCATTCATGACTAGTCTTTATTTTAAATATTTTGCAGTTTCCATTTTTCACATATTTGGTGCCTTGTGTTCTCCTTCCTTGATTTGTTTTAGGACATGAGTACTTAATAATTGTTTCCAGTCAATACGTAGGATATTATCATTTACAACCTATTTGTAATTTATTGCTGTGAATTTTACTGAATGTGGGGCAAAATTGGAGCACATCCTGTCCATATCTTTTAAAGTTTGTACTCATCCATCTTTTCCTTAAGAAAATAAGAACTTCTTGGGTATATTAAGTATATAATCACCACAAATTCTGATACATTCAGAGAACAGAAAGGAACAAAGGGATTTCTAATTTAATTGTATTTTTAAATTATAATATACTTATGTTGTTTAGTACACAGGGCATAACATAAATATCACAAGTTAGAATTATCTAAATTTGCTCAACCTCATTTTGAAATGAAAGCCTTATACTGCCAATTTTTGTTTAACTAGCACCACATTTTGCTGTGGTAAAGGAGCCAAAATGCACCAAAATCTAAGTGGCAAAAGCCTTTTGTTTTAAAATGAATTTCTTCATCCTTCTGGGTTTGGAAGAATGCCCTTTATGATGTTGGTTTGTATTTAAAATGAGGAGGTTGGACTACATCTCTGGACGGGATAAATGCTTGTTGAATTGACTTCAAGGGATTGGAATGATGTCTTCTCTTCCTTATAGCAGGAACATTTGGATTCTATTTTGCTTGTTGGTCTTTCTGAGTACATTTTTAAAAATTCCTTGCTCAGTTCTCTTCGGATTGATGTGATTACTCAATTATTATTTTGATGGCGGTGATAGGAAAGTTTATGTGGTCATAGGTAGGAATAACACATTGGAATTTGGTATAATAACAACATCATTGTAGGAGACCTAGTTTTAGACTTTCTTCTGAGGTTACTCTTTGATCTTAGAAATGTTTTTCTATTCTAGTGCTGAATTTTTCTATTTGGTGCCTTAGCTTCTCCATTTGTCAGATTAATATTTTAGTACTTGTTTCTGACTTCTAATTCATAGCCCATTGTATTCCTCTATCTTATTAGTGTATTTTCTAGCCTTATTTTTTATCTTACAATGTCAAATTGTGAGTTCACATTTTTCTGTTTCTAATCCTTTTTGCAGTCTAAGAACTCCAGCCTAAGATCAAAATATTTTCCTCTTGTGAATGAGAAATGAAATCTATCATAAAAATTTAAGTCTTTAAGCATCATTATTCATAGTAACAGATAAATTTTGAGTATATGTATACATATACACACAGACACACATACACATAGCCACACACCTGTGAATTGATATTGGTATATATGCTCTTCAGTGGCATGAGTTAATGATTAAGTTTCTTTATCTGTAGAACAAATGCTTGTGGCTAACACTGATTGGAACAAGAAAATTTCTATAGTATTATTTAGTTTAAAAATCAATTTTATAAAAATATTTAACTTATTTTTCGAAAAGGAATGAACAGGGGGTATGATATTGTTCACTGGTGAAAATTTTAAGTGGTAGTGTATGATAAAGAGTTTTCTTAACCACGTACCTGTTATAGGTATTATATCTTAGTTACATGCATATAATTGGACTTTTTCCTGTGCAGAGCATTATGCCAGGCTTTAACGTAATTTTATTGATTATTTCATGAGTATCCCCTGTCAGCTACTTTTAAGATTCATGCACTATTAAAAATGGATCAACATTGGATTTCTAAAGATAATAATAACTTAACGAAGAATTATGTTATAGTGAGAGGCATCGGGATATGGAATCATGAAGACTTAGGTTGAAATTCCACTTTAGGTACTTACTACCTGTTATAAGATGACTTTGGTTAATTTACTTAAATTTTCTGTTTCAGTTTACTAATTTGTGAAATTGGGGGCCGGGTGTGGTAGAGTGGGAGATTGGGAGTAGGGGCTGTTGGATTCAGAGGTACCCAAGGTCCATTTGAACTCTCCATTTTTGATCCCGTGAAACAGACCCTGAAAGTCATTTGCTGACAAGTTTTGTGGATTGACTCAGAAAGAGCATTAACTAGCACCATGATTCCCAGTTACTTTCACTAAGAGTTATTCATTTTGGAACTAATAGGTTATAGGCCACAATTGTCTCTTTTTTTTTGGAAGATCTATTGTAATGTCTTTCAGTTAGTATTTTGTTAACAGATATAAGTTTGATCCATATATATTAAAGAGTGACATCTATTGCAATGCCAATGCTGGATTAAAATGTTTTGCATTATATAGTATTTGAACAAGATGGTGAAATGATTGTTTTTAAATTAAGGATCTTGAAGCAGTAGGTCACGTTTGCCAAAGGAGCTGCCCGAGGATATTCTTCAAGCAAAGGTGTGACTGTGTCACTCCTATGCTTAAGCCTTTCTACTTGGCATTTAAAGCCCTTCCAGTTTGGACGTAGTCTGTTTTTCTGGACTTATTCACCTTTGTGCACGCTATTGAATAGCCATAGCTGGCATAACTGGCTCATTTTCTTTTAGACTTGTTGAGGTTGAGGGGACCCCTTGCATGTGTATATATGTGCATGCACACACATCATCTTATAGTCCATCTCTGTACTTGAATTTCACTTTCCATTCACCTTCTGTCTCTTTGAATTCACAACTTCCTTGAAAGCTCAGCCTAACTGCAATTTCCTCATGAGTTCTTTCTTGACTCCTCTATCAGTTATGCTCTTTCCCTCCCCTCATAAATTACCTGGCATTTATTTATTTATTCATTTATTAATTATTAATTTTTTAAAAAATTTAATTTATTTATTTAACATATTTAGTTCCCAGCACTGGCCTTCACAAGAGTCTGAACCACAAACCCTCTTCCCATCTCCCCCCTCCCCCCTCCCCCTCCCTCCACTCCAAGATGGCGCACACTCTGGTTTCCCTGTTCCCCAGTCACCACTGTGCCCCCCCCCCCCCCCCCGCCCCAATCACCCCACCCCCCTCCCATCTCCTCCTCCCTCCCCCCTTTGCAGGACAAGCTAAGCCTCTACTCCCCATTGCCTGTGCATCCTACCCTCCAGTTGCATGCAAAAACTCTTTCTTTTTTCCCCTTTTTTGTTTTTTGAACGAACGTCTGCCTTCAGAAACCTTGAGTTCCAAATTCTCCCCCCTCCTCCCCGCCCACCCATCCTCTCCAAGAAGTCAAGCAACTCAACATAGGCCACATGCGTATCACCATGCACAGTCCCTCCCCAATACACATGCTGTGAAAGACCAACTATACCTTGCTTCTTCCCAACCCATTCCCCCTTCATTGAACCTTCTCCCTTGACCCTGTCCCCCTTCCAAAGTGCTTGCCTTTGACTACCTCCACCCCCATCCACCCTCCCCTCCATCATCCCCCCCCCCCCTTTTCTATCCCCTTCCCTCCTACCCCCCGCGGGGCAGGACACCCAACCGGGTATGCATGGTACTCCCTCCTCAGGCCAAATCCGACAAGAGCAAGACTCACCCACTCCCCTCTCACCTGCCCTCTCCCCTCCCCCCACAGAACTCCTTCCTCTTGCCACCCCTATGGAGACAATCCACCCCACTCCATCTCTCCCCATCCTCCTCTCCCAGTACGCTCCCCTCTCATCCCCCAACTCGATTCTATTTCTTTTAGATATCTTCCCTTCATCTTCAACTCACCCTGTGTCCGCTCGCGCTCTCTCTCTCTCTCTCTCTCTCTCTCTCTCTCTCTCTATATATATATATATATATATATGTATATATATGTGTGTGTGTGTGTGTGTGTGTATATGTACACACACATAAACATATACATATATGCATATTCCCTTCAGCTACCCTAATACTGAGGTCTCATGAATCATACACATCATCTTTCCATGTAGGAATGTAAACAAAACAGTTCAACTTTAGTAAGTCCCTCGCAATTTCTTTTTCTTGATTACCTTTTCATGCTTCTCTTGATTCTTGTGTTTGAAAGTCAAATTTTCTATTCAGTTCTGGTTTTTTCACTGAGAAAGCTTGAAAGTCCTCCATTTTATTGAAAGTCCGTATTTTGACTTGGAGCCTGATACTCAGTTTTGCTGGGTAGGTGATTCTTGGTTTTAATCCTAGCTCCATTGACCTCCATAATATCGTATTCCAAGCCCTTCGATCTCTTAATGTAGAAGCTGCCAGATCTTGGGTTATTCTGATTGGGTTTCCACAATACTCAAATTGTTTCTTTCTGGCTGCTTGCAGTATTTTCTCCTTGATCTGGGAGCTCTGGAATTTGGCAACAGTATTCCTAGCAGATTTCTTTTTGGGATCTATTTGAGGAGGCGATCGATGGATTCTTTCAATTTCTATTTTGCCCTGTGGCTCTAGAATATCAGGGCAGTTCTCCGTGATAATTTCTTGAAAGATGATATCTAGGCTCTTTTTTTGATTATGGCTTTCAGGTAGTGCAATAATTTTTAAATTATCTCTCCTGGATCTATTTTCCAGGTCAGTGGTTTTTCCAATGAGATATTTCACATTGTCTTCCATTTTTTCATTCCTTTGTTTCTGTTTTATAATATCTTGATTTCTCATAAAGTCACTAGCTTCCACTTGCTCCAATCTAATTTTTAAAGTAGTATTTTCTTCAGTGGTCCACTGGACCTCCTTTTCCATTTGGCTAATTCTGCCTTTCAAGGCATTCTTCTCCTCATTGGCTTTTTGGAGCTCTTTTGCCATTTGAGTTAGTCTATTTTTAAAGGTTTTCTTCAGTGTATTTTTCACTATTTTTTTGGGTCTCTTTTAGCAAGTCATTGACTTGTTTTACATGGTTTTCTCACATCCTTCTCATTTCTCTTCCCAATTTTTCCTCTACTTGTCTAACTTGCTTTTCCAAATCCTTTTTGAGCTCTTCCATGGCCTGGGACCATGAACAATGAACATTCCTTGGTTTAGGCCTGACACTCTAACCACTGTGTCACCTATCTAAACTCCCTCTGCCTATGTAACTCAGGAAGAAGTCTGGCTGACTACACATAGATGATCTCTGCCATGATTAACATTATATGTATATTGGTTATCTTTATTTAAACCACTTGTCTGCTGCTTTATTGCATGGACCACTAGCCCTTGTAATCTAACTTAACTGTTACTTTCAGAGCAGAGACCATGCCGGGAGGGATTTTACTATCTCACTCATTATTGTCTTGATTGTTGACTTTGTCACATAATCCACAGATATACTTTGCGAGAGCCATACTTCACCCCCCACCCTATAATTCTGCCCTTCTGTGGCAGTGTACTTGCCAACAAAATCTCCAAATGTGGTCATGAAAAGGTGACAGAAATGAAAAACAAGTGAATAAGAATAACTGAGATGAAATCTATGTCTAGGCTCCTGTCTCTGCAAATGATAATGATAGCAGATAAAGCAAACCAAGGCTTCAGTGTCTGCACTCCAAGGTGGTGGTACCCATTCTTTTATACTTCTTAACATGAACCAATTCTTCCCTCCACAAAGTGTACTTAATATTAGAGTCCATTGATTAGGAAAATGCATGACAAAAAGTTATGCATTCAGTAATGGCTTGGAATAAATTAATATTTTATTATTCACAATTCTAGTAGCAAATATTTTGAGATTAGCATTCTGCGTACAGTATGTGTGTTTGTATATTGTTTTAAATTATGTTGTATAGTTTGTTAGAGCTGAATAAATAGTGAATGGATAGACTTGTGGAAGTTTTAGGACCATTTTTTTAATAATACCTTGGTTTTCCTGGGCCCTAAACATTGGGAATTATAATGAAGTAGTCTGACTAGTTTTGTTTTTTTTTTTAATTTTTTTTAATTTTTAATTCTGAACCCGAATGGAAAGTATTTCATTTTAGAGATCAAATTAAAAAAAAAATTCTTCGACTAAGTCTTGAGGATTCCATCTGCAGTCCTAGGTTAACTGAGTATATTTTTCCGTAGTCACCATGTAAAGAGACATCCAATGTTGGAGTATTACTGTTTTTGAAAACATCCCCTCCTAATTAAAGCCCTCTCTTTGCACTTGGCCCAAATACAGTTGATGGGTTGGTTTTCCTTCTGATAATGTAAGTGATTCTATTCCTCTTAGGACCCCGTAAACCCATCTTCCACACTTAAACATTGCTTTCCTTCCTTCCCTCTTAATTTTTCATACATTGTAGAAAGTTCCCCATCGTAGTAGCATCAGGATATGTTTGTTATGCCTGGAACCTGCCTGGTCTGTCACTTTATCTACTGTGTGTGTGTGTATGTGTGTATGTGTATCTACAGTAATTTTGGAGGTAGTTTGTGTGTTACTTTAAAGTTGTGTTGATACAGGTGAAACCAGACAGGAATGGCAGTTAAGACATGTAATGGTGTTTCCTAATTACGTGCTGGTGAATAAATTTTTAAGTTTTGTTTTTCCTGGCTTGTAGAGTTCAGGAAGGTGACAGAGGTATTTGGGTACTTGTATTTGTACCCTATTTTCAAAATAAAACGACGGAAAAAACATTTTGTAAGTTTATAATGTTCCCCTGGGGTCCCATATTACCTTTTTAAATAATACCACCTTTTTTCATCTGTGTGATCCAAGGATTTGCTTGGCAAGATTGTATCCTCCCATCTTCTTAGCAGTGTCCTCTCCCAGGTATTCACTAAAACAGCACAAACGTCTTTCTGCTCCTGTCTCTTTCTTATGTTGCTTTTGGTTTTATTTGGGAAATGAGCTGAAAACTGAACCCATCTTCCCAACACAAAGGCTGGATGTGTTGTCACTCCTGGTAGCACACTGTGAGGTTTGTTCCCACCTCTCCTTCATGACTCATTAGCCCCTAAGTACAGAAAAGGTTGGTTCTCTGGAATAAAAGGTATAGACCCAAGTAAGAGTCCTTTTTTGCCTTTTCCTGTTTTTTATTTGGGTGCATTCATAGCTCTCCATCTTCATTAGTGGCACAGCAGGGGGCTGGCACCATGCTGTGACCGGCTTTTGCTGGCTCCCTGGGGTGTATCAGAGACATCAGAACTCAATACCCCCTGTAAAAATAAAACAGTGAGCAGCTTCAAACAGCCTTTTGATGGAAACAAAGCCGTATATCCCAATCTGCTTAGGCATATCAAATTGCTGTCCCTGGTAAAGCTTCTCTTTGCCTTTTTCTTTCCTTTCTCAGTGTACTTACTTCTTTTGATGGCTTATGTTCAGTAAAGTCCCCCTCTTCATTTCAGTTCAGTTTTTCTGTGCATACAAGAAAACTCCCTTTTCTGTGCAAAAACCTTTTGTATGTAAATGATCCTGAAACTTCTGTTAGGAGCACTGCAGGCAGAAGAAGCAAGCTCTTTGTCCTCAGTCACATAATTTCGAGTTTATGTTGGAAATTTAGGAAAGTAAACACATTGTAACGTGATGTTTCTGGAGGAGAAATGCAACAAGAACAGAATTGGAGAATCATGAAATTTCTAATTTCTGTCACAAATTATTCATTTGCCATGATATAACTGTGCCCAAATTTTTGTCTCCACCCTGATATTAGCACAGAACACACTAACTTGAAAAGGAGTGTCATCCCTGGATAGTAGTTCAGGGGAAGGGATTATCGAGTTATTTTAAAGAATCATTGAAGTATAATTCTGAACTCTAATTTCTTTGATTCTCTTATGATCTGTGTACCCTTCAGAGGATTTAATCTGCTTTTGGTTGACTGGTCATCTGGTCACTATATTAATGCTATGATATGCTTAGAAATTTATTTAATATGCCTTCAGATCTTTGGATAGCATCTATAAGTATGTGATATTTTTGATACTTTGGAATAAAACATTTTCAAGTCAAGTAATTCTGTCTATAGAGAGTGTTTACAACTTATCATACCATTTAAAAAAACTCTATAACAACAATCTATAATAACATCTACAAGTGGGAACCATTGTTTTGATTTAGCTGAAATTCACATTTTTTATTTCAGGTGAAATCTTCTGTTAGGACAGGAAAATATTGATGTTTACTGAATCCCTGATGAGAAATTTCACTAAAATTTAAAAGTAATTATTTAAAAGTTACAAAGTATCTTCATTTATAAGTTCTACAGGAGTTTAAACATGCTTCAAAAATCTAAACGCACAAATCTGTATATACACAGGTGAAAAATATACAGACTTCAGTAATAGGTGCAGTATTCTAAAACCACGTTTCTCTATTTCTTCTCTGGGTCTAAATTTTTTGATGATATTACACAGCATTCAGTTTTTTATGCTTTTTTTCCTCTTGTTTTCATTGTTATAGTTGTTTTGC
Organism: Trichosurus vulpecula; assembly: GCF_011100635.1. NCBI lineage: Eukaryota > Metazoa > Chordata > Mammalia > Diprotodontia > Phalangeridae > Trichosurus > Trichosurus vulpecula. The sequence continues at coordinate 226,334,417 of NC_050580.1, forward strand.
ATATTGCGTTCTGGAGTCAAACAGCTGTTCTTTTAAATTGAGTTGTTTAACTGGCCTAAAAAAATGAATGAGTAATGTTAAGCTTTGTTACTCTTTGCGTTATTTTGTCTGTTTTTTTTTTTTTCCAAATTCTTATTTTTCAGTAACATCTATGTTTATGGGTAACCTATTGGAAATGTTATTTTGGGCAATCCTTAGCTTTAATTTTTATTAATAATTATATTGTTTGTTTTGTCAAGGTGAGTAACATTCTTTTCCATTTACTTCTAACATAAACATTATTTTCAGTTTTTCTTCTTCAAAAAAATAAGAAAGACAATAAGACACTAGTTAACTCCTTTGAAGAGAGGACCAAAGAGATAGTTGAATAAACAATAAGAAAGCATTTGCTTTGAACCTTCAAGTCTAAAGTTTTACTTCTTTTTAAAGATCATGTATTGTTTGTACATGCTCCTTGAGTACACCTATTTTGTAGTAGATCATGTGAAATTCATTAAGAACTATGCATTTTTAACCACAACTGATGTTGATTTCTGCATCTCATTCATGCTGAAAATGTCACATAACATTACTGCTTTACCTTCCCTACTCTTTTCTTTATTGTTGTTTATTGGTCATTTCACTTTCCTTTAGTTATTCTTAGAAATTTCCTTATGCAACACTAACTTGTTGACGATTTTAATTGTAAGTTGATCTCTGTTGTAGACTTAAGAAAATGTTTCAGTTGCTCTCTTTTTTTGAGGTGTCACTATTGCTATCTATTTTCAGTGCAATCCCGGCCCCCATTAAAATATGAGAGTAGAGATGGGGTGGGGGAATGTTGAGGAGGAAGGGAAACCTTGTAATAAGTAATCATTGTTAAGCAAACATAGGTTCAAATATGTTTTATCTCATTGATTCCATCACCTTTCTGTCAGGAGGTTGGGTTAGTAACATACTTCATGCTAGGTCCTCTAAAGACCTGATTTATCTTAATGTTCTTTACATGTGTTACTGATTTTGTATGTTTTGTTCATCTGATTTTGTTCACTTTACTTAGCATCCATTTATACCACCTACGAGTCTCGAAAATCATCTCTTGTCATATATATTCTACTGCATTTATATACTACAATTTATTAACCATTTGCCAATTAGTTTCTAATTAATTTATACATTTTCTTGTTCCCCATTATTTCGATTTCGTTCTAACGTTTCTTGATGTTTCATGGAATCCTTGGTTTTTTTTTTCTGTTACAGTTTTTATAGTCCATTACTTATTAATAGTTTTCTTCTGAAGTATTTGTTATGTTTTTAATTTTTTGTTCCAGAGGTTTTATTAAATTAAAAATATTCCTGAAATCTGTTTTTTTTTTCTTTTAGATTTTGTTTATATTCATTAACGATGTACTTTATCTCAGGCAGATTTCAGGGCATTTCTAGATTTCTCTTTCAAATACGTTTGTCTTTTTTAAATCTCTTTCAGCTCTAGTTCTGGAATTGAGTCTCTACTGCACTCATTAGTAAGGTAAAGTTTTCCCTTCTTGGTCTCAGTTTCTTTCTTTCTGATCCCCTGTCTTGACTGCCCTTTACCTCCTAGGGTTCCCCTCACCCCCATGAATCTTTGAGTTTGAGCATACCTAGATATTTTGAACCCACAATTTCAAAGGACTTTAGAAATTATGGGGTCTAAACTGTCAGTCTCTTGGTATTGCAGTGCCCCCAGTTATCACTCCCAGTCTATGAATTTCTTTAGTTCTCCTTCTCTTTTTTTGACCATCCTGAAGGTTGCTCTAGGGAGTCTTTTTTTAAGTCTTCCTTTCTTCGGACATAGGGTCTTGTAGACTGCAGCATCTCTGATCATTCTGGGAGGCCTCTGACTTGTCTCCTTTTGTCCTGGCTTCTCTGGTAACACCATAAGAAATATGGCCAGTGAACTTTTGAATTTTTATCTGAATTTTTGTGCATTTCCGTTATCAAAGTAGTCATTTACTGTAGTTTCTCATTAGATTTATTTGCCATTATTTGGTGTGGAATGAATTTCAAGCTACTACCGCAGTAGGTATGTGGGAGCTAGGTGATATATCTTAGCTAGAAGTTCAATATTACAATTTAAAAAAATGTTGAATGTCTGTTTGTATAAAATGTGCGAAGGGTTCTGGAATTAGAACCTGAATTTGAATTCTCACTGCTACTTGGAACCTTGGAAACTCATTTAGCTTATTTAGGACTCATTTTCCTGGGATGTAAAATCAGATGGGTGGTCTAGATCACATCTAAGATTCCTTTCACCCGCAATTCTATAATCCGTATATTTTCTGTTTGTTCTTGTATTCGAGATTGAGATTGGTGTGCTCTCAGCTCAGTCAGTATTTTCACAGTCTGGTAGAACTACTTATTGCTTACAATTTTTAAATTTGGTGTCATTATTTGATACATGAATAGTTAGATTCTCTTGGACTATTCCATTCCCCCTCTTCAATTCATAAAGGATTAACTTAAAAAAAAGACCAACTTTTTTTTTTTTCTTTTTGGCAGCGCAATTGGGGTTAAGTGACTTGCCCAAGGTCACACAGCTAGTACATGTGTCAAGTGTCTGAGGCCTGGATTTGAACTCAGGTCCTCCTGGCTGTAGGGCCGGTGCTTTAACTCCCTGTACCACCTAGCTGCCCTTATATCTTCTATTAATAAATGAAAAGTATTTATTATGTGCAAGGCACTCTGTTATGCACTGAGCCTGAATTACTGATACCACATGGGATTACTCTATCAGGAGCATTATAGATTTCAACTATTGATTTTTAAAGGGGGAAGTAAATAAGAATTTCATTTGTGCCTGTTTGTGTGAGGCACTATGGTAAGTGCTTTAAATATTATCTCATTTTATCCTTAGAACAACTGCATCCAATTGGTGCTATTATCATCATCATTTTATGGTTGAGGAAATTGAGGCAGACAGATGTTGAAAAACTTTTCCAAGGTTAAACAGCAAGTGGGCATATGAGTCTGGATTAGGTCTTTCTGACTTCCAGACCACCAATCTATTCACTGGGCCTGGTAGATTCCAATTTCATCTTTATTCAGTGATAAGAATGAGGGATATCACTTTATGAAGTTGATATTAAAAAAAAAACCTATCCCTTCTGTAATTAGATATATCTCAAAATGTCTCCTGATCAAAACCTTTTAAATTCTCTTTATATCAACAAACAAAAGGAAACCAATGATTTCTATGTCTTATGCCTTCCTATTTAGCTTCATGCATTTAAAATTTCCTCTGCTTTATGAAAATGTTTCCTTATTCATGGATAGGACATCTTCCCAGGGAAGTTAGGAAAGGTTTATGTACAAATTGGCATTGTATTTCCTTGGTGGATGGTTGGATAAGGCGTAAAGACTTTAAACAGAAAGAAGAAAAACGTTCTTAAGATGAATGGAAATTTTCAAATTTGTCTCCTTCTAGAGATATCGCGAAAGTTTAGTGGCAACTCCACCAAGTAATACTAGAGTAACAGGGAAGGTGGAAAATCTAATATCGTTAATTGTTCTTCTGAGCTAAAATTTGTGTGAATGTTTGCCAACTTTTGTATTAAAGTATTCTAATCAATTACAAATAAGAAGAAATGATTAAACATAGAATGTGGTAATTGCCTTGATGGACTTTTCTGGACATTTAAAAAGACTGGAATATGAAACTTTTGAATAGTTCTGGGTTTGAGGTCAGAGGGAGCTGCATTTTCGATGATCTTCTCTCTGGTTTTTTACTTGATCAGTTTTTTCCTTTTAACATTTTTATCGTTGGTTATGCATCTCTTTGGCAATCTAGAGAAATGTACAGACTCCTTTTTGGAAAAATCCTTAGAACGGTAAAGGCGCAAATAACCTTGTTTCTCAAGTGCCAGTGTGCTAAGTGTTTTTTACAAATATATCCTATTTGATCACTTTTTAAATGTATGAATTAAAAAAAAATACATGGGACTATAAATGAAGCCAATTACATGTAAATACAATTCAGATATGTCCACAGCAATATATTTTAAAAAGTAAGACCAAATTCACAGGCTTTGGTGTAGAATCCCTCTACACATAGAACATTTAGGCCATGTTACAATATAGTCTACTGTCTCAACATTTTCATCCTCCTAGTGAATATTTTAAAACTTCAGCCTGCTAGAATTCATTTTATTTTTGAATATCTGTTCTCATAACAGATTTAGTTTTTGGTTGTTTTCATGTGTTTCATGAGCAGAAGTGTTTAAAAAAAAAAGCAAAACTATGAGGTAGTTTGTCTAGAAATCCAATGACCACGCTTCATGCCTTGGTGTTTTCAAACTACTAATTTGGGGTATGAATCTTGGCATTGCTCCTCAGTGCTGGACACTAACTTTGTTAGGTTTCCATTATCAATGATTTCACTTGATCCTGACTTAGGTGCTCGAGAAAGTTTGAGATCTTAAGAATTTCTTGTTTCCACAGAATAAGCAGATTAAATAACTATGCTTTTTCTAATTTCTAAAATTGTGAAGTGGCTAAAGTAATAAAATGTAAAGGAAATTAAATCAATCAAATGAATAGTTATATTGTCCCTAGAGAATCTCCCGCTTATTTTCGGTGACTACTTCTAAACTATTCTCATTCCCAATATGTACCAATCCTACTAAGACAAAACAAAACAAAATCTTAATAGATTTGAATTTCTGCTCAGTTTGCTTTTCCTGCCAGTCTTTGGGAGAAAGTGCTAATGAACCAAGAAATGCCTGGAAGGCATCCAGGAGAAAAAAAATAGTAGAAACAAAGAAGTAAGTTAGCCTTCACATAATTGAGAGTTGAATGTATTATTATTCTTAAATTCTTCATATAAGTGAGTATTACTCATGTATTGCATCCTGTGACACTTTCCAAAGTATTAGAAAATTTATAATTCTCTTTTCCCCAGCGTGGAGAATTCGATAAAAATTTGAGTAGAGATGGGATCATTGCTTGGGTACATTATGTCTTCAAGTTTCCATGATTCAACATTCCAATTTGCATGAATGAAGGGCTAGGCCCCAAGTAGTATTATAAAGAAAACAATGTGTAATGTTTTTTTTTTTTTACTTATCTGTTACATATTTGTAACATATTTTTAAGATTTCAATGCTAATAAATCCTTGGGTCATTGTGAATTATTGTTTGAACTCCTGAAATGAAAATGTAAAGTAAATACTTTAAAAAATATTGAATTCGTTGCTTCATTTCACCAAGGTAGTAGGTTTTATTATTCATCATATTTTTTTATTGGAACAAATATTTTAAAAGTGTTGGACTTGTCATTCTTCTGACCTCTCTTCTAGTGTGTATGGCAATTTCTGAAGTGACTCAGTTCAGGACTGAAGCAACCTGGCTCAGTCTCACACCAATCCTGAGTATTTATGTTGGACATGATTCCCAAAACCTCAAGGTAAGAACATACAGCAAAAGGAAATATGTATATGGGGTTAATTTTACTTGGCATTTTTACAATAAACAATATATAGAAGTTTTACTTTGAATGCTAAATCTGGCCTAAGGCATGGGGGACAGGTAGAATTTCTATTTCGGTATGAACTTCAAAGGTTTAAAGAATCGTGAAATGACACATTAGATATTGGAAACGTTCCAGCTCTTCCCCACACAATTCCTCCTCCGTAATGGTAGTTGTTCTAAGGAGCGTAATCTACTTCTAGGATGACCTTTCGAAATTTGAAAGGTATTCGTCATTATTGATAAAAAGTTTCTACATTCATAAGTTACTGAAGACTGAATTTATAGTCTTAAGACATAGTTATCTATTCTCTCCTTTTCAGTATATATTCTCCTGATAGTCCTTTAGTGAAGTGTTTTCCTAGAGCCTTAAGACACCATAGAGCTTCAGTAAACTGAGCTGCTTTTAAGGCAGGGTTATCTCTGGACACCATAGACATCATGTCTCTTTTTACATACTATTCTGATGAATAGTAGCCCACATCATTCTTCTAAGCAGATTACAAGAAATGCACAGAAGATTCAATTATGAAATGTCTTGTTGGAGTTTTTAAAATGAACCAGAGAACCTCACTTAGGTTTCAGTTTTGAGCGTAATAGTATGTGCATGTATGTATGAAGCCTTGAAAATGGAGTTCATCTTTTGTGTTAGTGCAATTTATTTTTTAATTTTTATTTATTTATTTAACTTATTTAGTTTTCAGCATTGGTTTTCACAAGAGTGTGAATTACAAATTTTCTCCCCATTTCTATCCTCCCCCCCCCACTCCAAGATGGCGTATATTCTGGTTGCCCTGTTCCCCAGCCAACCCTCCCTTGTCACCCCTCTCCCCTCCCCTTTTCCCTTCCTTTCTTGTAGGGCAAGCTAAATTTCTACTCCCCATTGCCTGAGTATCTTATTTTCCAGTTGCATGCAAAAATTTTTTTTGTTGATGTTTTTGAACATCTGTTTTTAAAAGCTTTGAGTTCCTTCCTCTTGCCACCTTTATGGGAGGTAACCTACCCGATTGTATCTTTCCGTATCTCCCTCTCTCAATATGTTCCTCTCTCATCCCTTAATTTGATTTTATTTCTTTTACATATCTTCCCTTCATCTTCAACATATCCTGTGTCCCCTCTCTCTCTCTCTCTCTCTCTCTCTCTCTCTCTCTCTCTCTCTCTCTATATATATATATATATATATATATATATATATACATACATATATATATATACATATACATATATTTATACACACACACACACACACACACACACACACACACACATATGCATATTCCCTTCAGCTACCCTAATACTGAGGTCTCATGAATCATACTCATCATCTTTCCATGTAGGAATGTAAACAAAACAGTTCAACTTTAGTAAGTCCCTTGCAATTTCTTTTTCTTGTTCTTTTTCTTGATTACCTTTTCATGCTTCTCTTGATTCTTGTGTTTGAAAGTCAGATTTTCTATTCAGCTCTGGTCTTTTCACTGAGAAAGCTTGAAAGTCCTCTATTTTATTGAAAGTGCATATTTTGCCTTGGAGCATGATACTCAGTTTTGCTGGGTAGGTGATTCTAGGTTTTAATCCTAGCTCCATTGACCTCCGTAATATCGTATTCCAAGCCCTTCGAGTTCTTAATGTAGAAGCTGCCAGATCTTAGGTTATTCTGGTGGTGTTTCCACAATACTGAAATTGTTTCTTTCTGGCTGCTTGCAATATTTTCTCCTTGATCTGGGAGCTCTGGAATTGGGCAACAATATTCCTGGGAGATTTCTTTTTGGGATCTATTTGAGGAGGCGATCGATGGATTCTTTCAATTTCTATTTTGCCCTGTGGTTCTAGAATATCACGGCAGTTCTCCGTGATAATTTCTTGAAAGATGATATCTAGGCTTTTTTTTTGATCATGGCTTTCAGGTAGTCCAATAATTTTTAAATTATCCCTCCTGGATCTATTTTCCAGGTCAGTGGTTTTTCCAGTTAAGGGATGAGAGAGGAACATACTGAGAGAGGGAGATAGGGAGAGATAGAATGGGGTGGATTATTTCGCATAAAGGTGGCAAGAGGAAGCAGTTCTGTGGGAGGAGGGGAGAGGGCAGGTGAGGGGGGAATGAGTGAATCTTGCTCTCTTCAGATTTGGCCTGAGGAGGGAATACCATGCATACCCAATTGGATATCTTACCCACAGGAAAGAAGAGGGAGGAAGATAAACAAATAAAAGGGGGGAGGGATGATGGAGGGGAGGGCAAATGGGGGTGGAGGTAATCAAAAACAAACACTTTGGAAAGGAGACAGGGTCAAGGGAGAAAATTCAATAAAGCGGGATGGGTTGGGAAGGAGCAAAAGGTAGTTAGTCTTTCACAACATGAGTATTGTGGAAGGGTTATACATAATGATACACATGTGTTGAATTGCTTGACTTCTTAGACAGGGTAAGTGGGAAGGGAAGAGGGTAGAGAATTTGGAACTCAAAGTTTTAAAAACAGATGTTCAAAAACAAAAAAAAAAGTTTTTGCATGCAACTAGAAAATAAGATACCCAGGCAATGGGGCGTAGAAATTTATCTTGCCCTACAAGAAAGGAAGGGAAAAGGGGATGGGAGGGGAGTGGGGTGACAGAAGGGAGGGATGACTGGGGAACAGGGCAACCAGAATATATGCCATTTTGGAGTGGGGGGGAGGGTGGAAATGGGGAGAAAATTTCTAAATCTTACTCTTGTGAAAATCAATGCTGAAAACTAAATATGTTAAATAAATTTAAATTTTTAAAAAATCATTCTTTTCCACTTTACTGAATTATCTTCATTTTTTAAAATACTTTCTTTAATTATTAACCCTAGGGAATGATACAGTATTACTTAGACTGGTGTTGAGTGTTGAGTTTCACCCTCAGGTTTTGACCCCAGATGAGTGCAGGAAAAGATCAAGATAGGTCCTTGGGAAAAAAAAAACACATCTCTTCAACCATAATACGGATGGAGAAGTAGGTGTGTATTTAGGGGTACTGGGGATTATTAGGACTAGTATTGAGTTTGTGTACTTCTCTTCCAGTCACCTCAGCAATAAGGAGATACAGAATTGTAGTTAAAACTATGTTGTCATCTTCTGTTTAATAAGTGTGTTTTTTCCCTCTGTTTAAGTTAAGCTTGGAATTCTTTTGAATGGAGTTGAGGTAGTGTTGGGGACGATTTGTTTTAATGGCAAGTTGTGGCATTAAAAAAATATAGGCTAGGGTTATACTAAAACTGCTATTATCCTTTGGTATTTAAGATGAAGATAAGGGAGGAAGAAAAACTGGATGAATCCTTGTTTCAATACCCAGAACTGGCAGAAGAGCTAGAAGGAGGGAACCTACTTTTTTTCCTGATTTTTGTCCTCCCTTATTACATGGAGGGTTTCAGGTCCAGGCTTTGCCCAATTTCCCCAATTAGGTTGCAGTGCCGAATGGTCAAAGAACATCTTGAATTTTTATTTCTAGTGGTGTGATAAGCCACTGTTTCAAATAGTAATTTCCCAAACTGTAATTGATAGCTCCTTAGTGATTTTGTGATGTGAATAAGAGTTCCATTAGTAAAATTTTAGATAGTAGTATTCCCCAAAAATCTTGTATCTGTTTTGATCTATTAAAGATGAAGACTCCTGTCTTTTCCCTCTAAAATATTGAATATAAAATTATATGTATATCAAAAATACTGCATGCTTAACTTTTCTCTGTGAAAATAAGCTTTGTTTCTTCTTTGGCTTCATAATTTTCCTGATATTTTTTCCTTCCTGAAGCACATCCCAATCCCTCAGGCTCTCAAATCACTGCTTCTAGACCACAATTTACAGATTCCACCCCTATGTCCCAAGGCCCAAGTATTTTAAAACTGAATTAGTTTGTGACATACTGAATTTTTAAGAAAAGCCTCAATTATTGAAAAAAAGTGAAAGTAATGGAGAGTTTGGGGAAGGAATTCCTCAAAGCCTAAAATTAGGTTTCACTTCCTAGGAGCATTTTTTTACCCTCTTAGTTACTAGGTCTTCTACTGTTATTGAGTGGTGAAGTCATATAGGCAGTCAGTCAATCAGTTAAGTGCATATTATGTGCTATGCAGCATCTATGCAAATGTTTCTCATAGTCCAGTGGAATACAAGCTTCTTGAGAGCAGGCGCTAACTTTCATTTTGTCCTGTCACCAGCATCTAAAACTGTACCTTGTACATACATGTGTACTTGATAAAATCATTTGGAATTTAATTGAGAGAATTTAATTTAAAGCCTCTACATGTCCTATGAGAGAGTTACAAATTTTTCGTATTGTCTGTCTTATGGGAGCATCAGAGAAATTTCCCTACCTTTGAGAGATAATTTAGTTTGTTAGTCGGGCAGGTAATCGGTTAGTTGGTATTGAAAAACAGCAACACTGAAGGGTATGTGTATAAAATCACTTAACACTTTTCCTGTATATAATAGTCCTGAAAGGGTAATAAAGGAGACTGCCAAAGTGCTCCTTACACACACACCAATTCAGTTTGCTTCCTGTTATTTTTTAAGTATGTGAGAGTAAACAGTAGAGGGCAAACTCCAAAGCTGAAAGGGTTAATAACCCCATGATGCTATTACATTTTAAGCTTAGAGCTTTATAGGACAGCTTCTGATGGAAACCCAATGGTATAAGATTTCCTCAGATTATTGGTTCATGATGCATATGTGCATATGAACCTCAAGGTTTGTTTGCTCTTTAAACAGCAACTGTGGATTTTTGACTTTTAGTTTCTGAGTTTGATTCCTAATTCTGTTTTTTCTGAATTCTTTGTTTGACCTAAGCTCCCAAATTTGAGTTTATGTTCCTTATGACTATTCCCTGTCCTCTGTTTTCCTGTCGAGTTGGATATATTTCTACCCCCAATTCTTTGTTAGTCCATGTGTGTTCAACCCCCCCCCCCTTTATTCCCTATAGATTATAGGGATATTCTGAGATTCCTGTTGTGGTTTCTTCCATGTCTGTAAACTCCTTTTCTCACACACCATAATTCTAAGAAGTAGCAAATTGCTCTGTCTTCATTTTTCTTCACTTGTGTAATTTTTTTTGTCCTTCGTTTCCTCTCAAGACCAATGAAATGGAACACTTGGATGTTATGTTTGTCTTATTTAAAAATATTTTTTAAAAAAATTTAAAAACATTTTAAAAAACCCCTTTAAGACTCGGAGTCTGCTAGAATACTTGAGTCTCTTCCCCCCATTAGTATTTAGGCACTTCTATATTCATCAATTTTTATTTACTCTTAAGTATTTTTCTCTTTATGCTTAAAATCGTTTATGCTTGAAAATCGTTGCTTTTGTGTTTCAGCTAGCATGGTTGAAATTCCTCCATTCTGGTAGAGTGGTTCATTTTTTCCAGTGTAATATAATATTCTGTTTGGAACTTAAATTATTTTCGACTGCAAACTTCCATATTTTCTTTTAGAAATTATTATCCGCCAAGATTTTCTTTCCTTTAAAATAATCTTGTATGACTGTTCTTGATGGATCCTCACTGACTTTCTGCAATCTTCTCTTTATAGATTTTCAAGAACTGTGCATTTAAGAATATTTTTTTGAATTTTTCAAAAAGTTTAAAGTCAAACTCTGTTGTTTAAGAGACTGTTTTCTTCCCTCCCTCCATCCCTATTTTAATTGCGACATTTACTTATTGTAATAACTCTCCCATTTCCCATTGTTCATGTCACCTATCATTTCCAATAGCTCAGTAGGCCCATCCTAACAATTCTTTTGGAGCTTCAGGTCGTAGATTGTTAGTGCTGAATGAATTTGATTTATGAAGAAAAGCCAGGTGTTATCTATCTCTGTGTGTGTGTGTGTGTGTGTGTGTGTGTGTGTGTGTGTGTGTGTGTGTGTCTGTCTGTCTGTCTGTCTGTCTCTCTCGTCTATGTATGGGTGTATCTATCTATCTATGTATCCATCTATCTATGTGCATCTATCTTTGTATCTGCGTTATCTATCTCTATCTCTCTACTATCTAGAAGTGAATCACTAGATAAACAGATAAAACATCTATTTAATACTTAATGTAGACCACCACTTGGCTAAATTATGAAGATTAAAAATACAAGCAACCAAGAAAATCCTAACTCTCAAGGAACTTCTGTTTGAGAAAGATAACACATAGAAAGGGAGCTTGTAAAGATATGGGGTGTAGCTGGCTGAGATGTGGTTTGGAGGCCTGGTTCCCATTAAGGTAATGCTTAATTAACGTATTTGAGGGGCAGAGTCTTGGTTAGGAGAAGGGGTGCATGAGGCAGATGTCTAGAGTATGAGTGGGCTGTCAAACATTTTCCTTCTTTCTGTTGTCAGTTATTATCCCATCCACTGAAATTATGAAGGTCTCACACATTCGTGGATTGTCTTTTTTCTGACAACATAGCTAAAAAAGGAGAGAAACCCCTTTTTGTTGTCCTTTAACTACCTTTAACAACTTCAATTCCTTCTGAGCTTTACACAGTTTTTGTAGGGACATGCCTCATTGTTATATTCGCCTTCTGTTGACTGATCTTGCTTCTTTCCTCTGTACAATTCTTTTTCAAAACTAAATTTTTAAAACTAAGTATCCAAATGGATTTTGTCAGAAAAATGCCAGTTTTTCCTCCTCATTGAATTAACTTCCACATTCTTATTCAGAATTTTATTCTTGAGCATTTCCCTTCTTTCCTTGGTTGACTTCCTTTTTAACAATTTAATATATGGTATTAGACTCATATTTGCTCTGAATATATTTACATAAAATGTGAGATTCATGTTAGAATATCTCTACATTTCCTTTACCCTCTCATACAGTTGTCCTTTTCACTGGTTTATGATATGTTTCTCCCAGGTAGAACTCGTCTTTTCCTCTAGTGTTCTCATCATTTTCATCCCAGCAATGTCATCTTTTAGTGCGAATCAAATCCAGAATAGAATTTCCTCATTTTGATGTCTTTGCTTTTTGAAGAATGAAATTACCACAAAAGTCCTGTGTGTGTGTGTGTGTGTGTGTGAGAGAGAGAGAGAGAGAGAGAGAGAGAGAGAGAGAGAGAGAGAGAGAGAGAGAGAGAGACAGGCAGATCTAAGATAGTCCCCCTTAACTACTATATCATGCCTCTGTTTCTGTGTTTTGATCTATTTCCCAATCTCTTTATTTAGGATTGTAGGGTCATAGATTCAGAGATTTTCAGACAACTCCCTTATTTTATTTTTTAACTTTTTAACTTTCATTTTCATTTTACATATTAGCGAGTATCTGTTTTCACTCTGCTCCTTGCCCCTCCTCCCTAAATGAAAAAGAAAACTATTGTATCAAATATATATACAGCCAAACAAAATAAATTCCGATATCTAAAGAAGTGTTATGTGTCATCTCTTCATTTATTCTCTGTCAGGAAGTAGTTAGAATTCTTCTTCATTAGTCTTAAAGAATCACTGCTCCCCTCTCCCCTGTTTACAAATTAGGAAACTTCAGAATCACGGAGGTAGATAGTCCCTTTGGCTCAATTTGAAGTCAAATCTTTTTGCCTCCAAGACTGGCCACTGTATGCCATGGTTAATTCAGTGTATATTTGTTCCCCTCAAATATTCTATGGTATGCTTCAGTGACGAGATTACTTCTGTTTCTCACTCTAGTGACCTTCAGCAGAATACTCTTTTTCATACTTTTCCTTTTTGGGTCCTGGGTTTCCTCATTTAAGGGTCCTACCTTGATGTATATTGCTTTCCACCGTCCTCCCTGTAGTTAGTCAGTGAACATTTATTAATTGACTAGTGTATGCTAAGTACCATTCTATGCATTAGAGTTAGAAAGAATGGAAAAACATTGTCCCTCCTCTTAGGGAGCTCACAGTCTAATGTGGGAGACAGCATGTAAATAGCAAGTTCTACACATTCTGAGGTTAATCAATCTTACTTCTTCTGAATAAAACATAATATTCCAGTCATGGATTTCATCCCACTCTATCTTTGTGGTATCTTTCATGACAAACAGCTCCTGTACCCCCACATTGTTTCATAAAATTTCATAGGGTTGGGGGAAGGGGATAGAAACAAAATTTCCAGTGTTACTTCTAGTTTCTCCTGTATGTTTGTTTCCCTGGGTCATTTGTGTGTAGGCACTAGGGACCATCACTTTTATATTGGCTTCTTTCTTGAATAGTGACCCTTGTGATTTTTTTTTTCTTATCTCAGATGCTGTTTTTCTTCCTGTGTGACATCTCTGCAGTAGAAACACGTGTAATAGGTATAGACAGACTTTTTTCCTTGTCCCATCTCTTTTTTTTTCAAAGCCCTTTTCATACTTTGTTAAACAACTAGCCTTTTGTGCCCCCATGTGTGGCCAGACATTGAAATACAAAAAATCCATTCTGCTCATTATTTCTAGGCAAATGTTAATTCCCAAAAAATTAATATCCATTGCCATATGTTTGAGAAAGTGAGGAAATGATGATCTGTGATCTTATATATAGTCTTCAAACTTCATATTCATTGTCATCATTTTCAGCTTTCTTGTGTAAGAATCATGCATTCGTTATGTAGTGAATTACCACAACTGAATTGTCTAATATCCTGATTTCTTCTTGGGATGTTCTCAGTCATGTCTTGGTTATGTGCCCCAGAAAGTTCGTACAATTCTGTTATTTTAAGGTCAGTAAATAGCATTCTCATTAGCATTGAACAGCCAATCATCAAATGCTACGAATCATTTCTTTTTCCTCTTCGTCTTACTGTATACCTGATAATTTCTCTTATTCAATTAATCATTTACCATTTGTGGAGTACCCTGTATCTGCTTGGTACTGTACTATGTGTTGGTGATATAAAAACAGACAAAAGACAAGTAGTTTCTTCTCAGAGCATCCAACTTGCTTCTTTTAAGGCAGGAAGAAGGAAAAAAAGTAAGAATTTATAAAGTGCCTCTTATATGTCCAATGCTGTCCAATTCTTATTACCATAAATATTTCAAACGAGATGTAAAAGTTTTTTCTATAAATCAACTGAAGATTCCAAATTAAAATTCATAACCTTAAAAGAAAAAATTCAAGATTTATATCCTTCTTCAACATCTCTGTAAAGCGATGTTGGCAATTTTTTTTATCACATATTGTGAAATCCTATATACTAACCAGTTAGTGTAGTGGCAATCATAGGAGCATACCCTATACACTTCTCAGATCCAGAGGGCATCACAACCCTCCTGACATAGTGCCTAATTAGAAATTAGGAAAAGGTGTGAAATCCTTCCTACAAGTAGGCCTCCCCTAAGCCAGGTTCCCTTATCATGGGCCTTATAGAGCCTCCATATCTTTTGCTGACATTTTTATTTAGAGTTATCCTCACATAGAGATAACAGGCAACCACTCACATTTGTTATTCAGATACATGACCCAAAGACTATAGCGTAGGTTTCACATTACAGGCCAAAACATATATTTCAAACTCTAATTGAAGTAATAAATAGAATTTGCTGGTCTTATAATTCACTTTCTGAATAAAATATTTCTATTAGCCATATCTGTCATGGCCAACTAAAAATTCTAAAACTAAATAACGTAGAATAAAGTTCTAGGAAATGTCCTTTTACACATATGGTCTCTGTTGAAGTGAATTAGTTTTTTACATTTTTCCATAGTTACGCGCTTCCTTAAAAGTTTATTAGTAATAAATAGGAAAAGAAGGGGTAAATACATTGGATGCTGAAATACAACAGTTTCCAATAGGAAAAGTAATTAAATACACATCCCTTCAGCATAACTTAGCTGAAATTAATCGTTTATATCCTATATAAACAGCTTCTACAGTTTTATAATATGCATATTCTAAATATTTGATAGGATATTTTAAAAATTAATAAAGCTCATGTTTGACTTCAAACAATTATATTTCAAAATTAGACTTGTTTTTAAGTTATACTGGTATAAAAATTTATATGAAAAAATTCTTTTCTCTAATAAGAAGTGTCATTAACAGTGTGTCATGCCAAAGGCCACAGTTGGTTCTTTCACCTTTGGAATCATCAATTTATAAACTTGGAATTGTCTTTATCCAGTGTCATGGACAGTAGAATCAGAGCAGCAGGAAGTTACAGCAGGACTATAAACCTCTTTATTTGAAAAGTAGTTATTTTCTACTCTTATTGGGATATAAATGAGATTTTCTTCTTGGTAATCGCATGTAAGCTAGAGTCTACTAGGAAAATAAAAGGAAAAATAATAAACATCAAACCAAACCACTCTTTACATTCAAAAAATATTTTAAAGTTACCATTTAGAATGAGATCTGTGACAAGAATACAAAGAAATATTTGTTTCAAAATTATTTTTATACTCTGTAAATGAAAGACTAAATCTTTTTTGATGCTTATAGATAACAGCGCTATTAAGATGCTATAATGGGAAGGTTTTTGTAGAGATATGTTAATGAACAGCAGAAAGTGAAGTAGGTTCATGTAAAGTATTTTCTTCCATATCTAGTCTCTTTTGCCTTTCTATTTAAAATAAGAATTTCCCCTCAAACCTCATACTGAACTTAAATTATTATAGACAGAAACTTTAAAATACCAAACATAGTATGGTTAGAAGGAAAGGATTAGCCTAACTGCTCCTATTTCCATTTATAAATCATCTTGCATATACTTTACCTCATAAAGCAATAAATGGTGAATAACAAAAGACTCAGTCTTTCCTGGGCCTGGTCCATTTTGGGAGAGATGACTAACAACCTGATCTTTAACTCCCAATCCCATGCAGTTTGGAAAGATATGACTGATTCCAACTGTTCATTTAATTTGGATCTCTTTGTCTTCTTTTCATAGGGTAAGTACTATGTAGTAAATATTGTACATGCAGGTTTTCCTTATTCAAAAATAAGGCAGCTGAGTTAAAACCAGTTTGCCTTTCAGGATAAACAGATCACACCACAGTTATAGAATCTATTAAAGAAACTAAGACACTCTTACTGGCATACATTAACCCAGAGAGCATTCCTTTTTTGAGATATATGCCAGGTTTTGAGACTTCCCCTTTATTTTTGCAATTTGGACTCTACTGAGGATAGAAAATTTTCAGATGTGTTGCAGTTTTCTTTATCTTTGGAGAAGTAAAACTTGCACAGGGATTTGGTGAAGAAATCAGTTGCTAAGGTGTGATTTCTGAACATAATTCAGAGCTAGTTTTAGGTGGTTTTGTGTTGAAATACATGGTGGTGTTTCAGCTGAAAAAGAGCTTTCTGAAACATTTGTATTTGTCACGTTTTTAACAGTCCCATAAAGGGGAAACCTAATTCAGAATTGTCTTAGATAGAAAATTTTAGTTGTGAAAATAGAAATTTAATGTAAACCTGGTAAAAGCTACACATGCCTTTAGGGTGATTGTAGATTACCTGAGTCCTAACTCGTGGGTTTCATTTGTTCCCAGTAAACTTTTTTACTTTTGGTTACCTTGGCCTTGATTCTTGGATATTAACAAGCCCCAAATTTTATTTTTTTGCCCTACTTACCTGGACTTACTCTAGTCCAGAATTTTACCTGGTCCTTCTTGGTCAATTATTATTTGGCCACTTAGTTGCCTTGGGAAAAATTGTCCAGCTCAAATGATGAGGAATTCAGTAATGGTTACTACTGTTGTGATGAAGTCTGCTTTGCCTAACCCCAGTCCTTGCTGGTTACTAGAAAGAAAAAATGAGACCTTGCTTTCTGGATCACAAGAGTGGCTATTTACTTGTCTTTAGATTTAGTTGCTTATAGCAAGTTGTTCCCCTCAGTTCCTGCAGAGTTGGTCGTCCATCTTAGACCTGGTCAGTGAAGCTGTAAGTATTTTGGGAGTTAATCTTAGGGATGGCTTTCTTCTGTGATTTAGGATAAAGGCCTGACATGGGAAATTTTTGTACTGTAATGGAGAGAAACTTGTGTGTAGCTTAATCTCTCTAGTAATATGGCCCACCAATATCAAATGTGCATTTTCCTTAAGATCATTCCTCATAACAAGCAACATTGGATCTCTGCTCAGATTTCACTTTTAAGAGTGTGATGCTATGAAAACAGGCCTGATACCACAGTGAAAGGACAAGGTTTTAAATCCTGTTTGTTGCTTGTTAGGTAAATCACTGTCTATGCCACAATTTCTTGATTTGTAAAGCATGCAGGTTGGAATGGAAGGATGCTGAGGTCTATTCCACTGTTAAATCCATGATTCCATATTTGACAGGCTCTATATGGAGAGTTTTAAAACATGCCTCTGCAGCCTGCAAGTTGTTCCTAGGCACGTGGAAATGCAAGACAGTCCTGTCTCCTAGGGTACAGAAGTTGTGAGTATTAGAGATTTCAGTGGAACCCCAATGAATCATTGTGAATAAAACCCCTTACTTTCTCAATGAAGATTACTTACTTATAAGTTTAAAAAAAAAAAAGGAATTGCAGCTTGTCAATCTGGGTTACACACATCCTTTAGGAATAGGCTCCTAACTTTAAAGGATCCCACTGTCTCTTATGTCTACGCATACATATGTGTAGAGATTTATGTATGAATACATACATACATATATACACACAGAGGCACATACATACATACAACGGAGCAAAAAGAACCCCAAAGCTCCAAATTGAAAAAACTTAAAAGGTATCTGAGAGGGATCCGGATATTTGTTTGATTTAGACTTCTCCATTTTGTCTGATTTTAGGTACCTTGTCATAAAAACAGACTGATTTAAAGACACGAACTTAGGGGATACATGGGAGTCATTCAAATTAGACTGTCTTGAAACAGCTGGAAAACATCTTCATTAGGATAGGGGTATTGAATTTATGGGAAAGTGGGGGAGAAAGTGACCCTACTGAGATGTTTACGCTTATGCTTTAAGTAGGAGGAAAAGGAGAGCTTTAAAATGTTGTTATTTGAGCCAAGCTGTCTTGTACATAAGTCAGAATCCGAACGGAAGAGATATTCATGGTAGATAACAATATATATTAGATATTCCTGTTTATAAATTACACAACACTAATTACATTAATCTGAAGCATGTTGCCACATTTCTTAAATGCAATCGTAATCATTCAAAACAGTTCATCACAATATGGAATGATTAACTCCTGTTGTCTAGGGAAAGGTATTGTATTGTCTAGGATGCCCAGTCATTATAGAAGAAGAAGGACTGTCATTCAGAATTCAGTTGTAGCAAAAAAATTGTGCATTTAGGCAACTGTGTGGTTCTTTCAATGAGCCTAACCTTATTTCTGAAAACATACCCCTTTTAAAAAATATTTTAAATTTACCTTTTTTTTATTTGAATTTAATCATTTACATACTTAAACATTTCTGGAGGCAGTCTACGTGGTCTTTCACTTGGTGGCTTCTTCAGAAGTTCTGAGCATTTTTCTTGTATTATGTTGTTTGTTAAGACAAGTTTGAGTTTTTTTTCCCTTATGTTCTTCTGAGAGTCTTATAGTGCTTAAGTTGTCTCTGTGTCCTTGGTATCAGCGTGTTTTGGTTATACAGAGATTGTGTCTTCTTAAAAAACAATCTTGTTTCCTCAGGCAAAATCTATTCAACCAGTCTATGGTGAAGTGGAGGGACTGCCAGACTTAGTGTCAGGAAGAATCCAGGTTGAATTCTGCTGCAATCACTATCTACTGGTGTGACTCTGGGAAGTCATTTGACTGTCCTAGCCTCTGTTTCCTTACCTGAGGACATAAGTAACTCCTTACTAGGAAAGAATATCGCACCTATCTTACAGGATTTTTGTGATAGCAAATAATGTTATATATGCAAAGCGTATTGTATAGCCTTAAAGCAATATATAAATTATTATCATCATTATTTTTCTCATTTTCTACCATATTCTCTTTTACTTTAGTTTATTTATATTCCTAATTGGGTTTTCAGTATTTTACTTCTTTGGAGTAACAACTCACTATGAATTCTAGTTTTGCTGTTTTGCTAATTATTTTCACTGTATACAACATAAATTCTGCTGATTATTTTTTTTAGTGCCTTTCAAGTTTCTGTTTTGTGTATTAGAAACATCCTGCTCTAGTTATTTTCTATATTGGAAATCCCTTGGGTCCTCTCTTTTATCAGATGTTGTTTCAATTTCCTTTGTATATGTTGGTTTAGTTTACTTTCGTGTTTCAATATTTATTTAGAAATTTGTTTAGACACTTTGTCTTAGCAGCCATCTTGTGTATTGTTTTAATATTTTGGCAAAATGGTCTAGAATATGAAATCCAGAAAAAGTCATCATGACTCCCTTGTCAAGCCCACGTTAGCACAGGTAGACAGAATGGCAGATCTGGGGACATTGGTGCAACCTGGGATCTTGTTGTCCTTAAGATCTCTATTACCCAGGGAGTGACTGTACTAAAGAGAAGGTCTCAGACCAATACCAAACCAGGGAACTATCATGGAGAAAGGTGCCAACTGTTAGCTTTGTCCCTCACTCCCCAGTGAGATGGGAAGCTTTGCCTAAAAGTAGCATTCCCTGGTAGGGAAATTCTGCAGTCGATGGCGAAAAGAGGAAGTTTAGAAGGCAGCACCAGAAGCAGCCAAAGTGACGTCATGAGGGTGACTCAGACCTTAAGTGCTGTGGCCAGAGTGGCCTTTGTTTTCTTTGAGTGACTCAGTTTATCTATTGAGCCTTGCTGGGTGCTGGGTCTGCAGCTTCTCTTCCGGGGCAGAAGCCTAGAGACCATGCCTGGGAGCAGAGAACTTCCTGTGGGACGATTCATGGGCCTGACTGAGGGGAGGTGTTGACTCCAGAACCACGCCCTGTTGGGTATTAACCTAGTCTACTCCAGGTGGAGGGGCCAACTCAAGAACCAATCAGCCCTGGTCATTCAGGCGGCACTTGGTGATGTCAAAAACTGTATAAGAGCGGAGAAGACAGCTTGAAGATTTCTTTTTCCTGTTCCAGTTGGTGGGGGAGCAGTGGCGAGCATGACTCTCAGCCAGCCCTTGCTCTTGGGCTGAGCCCAGATGCTGGTAACTATGAATTGTATTGTGTCTGTCTGTTGATATTTGTAATTTGCTTGTATTTTATTCTGAAGTTCGGGGTGCTGGTTTTGTTGTCCCCCAAGCTAAAGGAATGTCCTAAAGTTCACGGTCCTGGCTCTTTGTTGCCCTGAACTAGCTGAATGAATCTGTGTTTGGTCTGTCTGTTGATGCTTGTCTGTTTGCTCCCCTGAACTAACTGAATGCTGGATTAAAGAAAGCTGGTCAACCCCTTCACCGTGCTTTCCTTGTTTAAGCAGATAAAAAGAACCTGTGCTTTCCCAGCGTGCCGGCTGCCTCCTGGGTGCATGTTATGCCGCCACTGAAGCTGTTATCCGGATTGTTAAAACACGTGCAGACCTGGGTCTCACTTCCAAAATGTAAAGCAGTCTTCAAAGGAATAAACTAGGCAAAAATCTCACACCCTTGGAGGTGTTATAATTGTGTTAGTCTGAGGCAGATTTCCAATGGCCTGCTAGGGACAGCATTATGGCGTTTGTACAGCTCAGACAAGGAAAGCAGCAATCAGATTTTGTCCTGTATCTGATTGCTTTGAGAACACTGGAAACCTTAAATTCCTTTGCCTGTCTGTGACATCCTGAAGTGACATAGCACTCAATACCCCAGGATAGTAGCTCAGGAGTTCCCTCCTGAAGTATGGCAGAACCCAGCCCTAACATCTTATCTGAAATCATCAAGTAGGCTGAAAGAATGTTCAAACCAAAAAAATGAAGCCCACCATAATGAATTATGAGGTAGAAGGGCTGCTGAAGATACAAACAGAGAAGAAAACGATTCCAAAATATTACCTGAGACAATCCACAGTTTGGGCTCACACTTAAGTCAAATTCCTAGAACACATGAAGGAAGAGTTTTTTTAAAAATAATTTAAATATTTTTATCAATGGAATGAAAGTGCTTGAAGGAAAATTTACAAATGAAATGAAAGTTATGGAAGATAGAATTAGAAGGTATATTTGTAACTTGGCAGAAGAGGTAAAAAATTTTGCTCAAGCAATAAACACCCTGTAAATTTGAATAGATCAAATAGAATCCAATGACTCCATGAGGCAAGAAGAAATACTTATACAAAGTCAAAGGGTTGAAAAAATATAAGTTACCAACTCATAGCAGAAAAAACTAACCTTGAAAATAGATTGAAGGGAAGAAAAAATTTAAGTATCATTTTGCTATCTGAAAGCCATGAGCATAGGTATCATATTTGAGGAGTTCTTCAGAGAAAAGGCGAGAACTGTATAGAAACTTCGAAGTGCAAATTGACGTGACTAGAAACATAGAAGTTAAATATCAGGTAAAAATGAATGAACACTGATAAAGACTCAAATATAAATGCTTACATTCAAATATGGGAGAGATGATAAATATCTCCTCTGATTTCATAGAAGGAGTCTAGTTAGTTCCTGGGACTTATTCTGTTATTCCTTAATTATGTCCAGAGAACCGAAAGAAAAGTAAAGAGGAATACACTGGTGGCTTAGAAGAATGGAATGAAACATTAGGTAAAATTATGTCATATAAGGAGGGTAAACAAGTAACCATCTCTACAGTCAAGGAGCAACAGGTTGAGAGCAGCAGCTGACCCTTGACTGAACTATTGATTGAACTGGTAAAAGGAAAGAAGAAAACACAGAAACAAACTGGTTACAGAAAAAAATTTCATTCAACCATGACAGAAGGAACAAAAGAGATGTGGGAGGGAAATTTAGAGGGAAGGAATGTTAAGGAAGAGATTAGTCCTAAGCAAAACAAATTCTAAATACTTATAAAAGTATTTTTAATTTTTTTTAAATACAGTATACAGGGATTTTTTTTTTACAATCATGGTTTTCAGAGAGTTCTGTGATTTTAAAGTTGCTTTTTCTTAACTAACTTTCCAGGCACTGAGAAGTGGAAGTTGTGGGAAGAGCAGACCTTTTCTTGAGAGTTCCCTTACAATGTGAGTTGGTGAACACTTAGTCCTAATCTTCTGCTTTGAGATAGCCAATGAACTTACCTTTTAGCTCAGTCCTATCTTCTCTTTCTCCTTTGGTTGCCCCAGCATTACTGGTTCTTGGTTCTTCTCTGTCTGATTTTGATTTTTTTTCTTCCTGACCTGCAAAATACTTATTTTCTTTTTTAGAAATTAATTTAGGTATAGCCACATCTTTATTTTTCTGATTTCCTCACATCTTTCAGAGTTTGGAGGAACCCTGGCATCTGTCTAGTTAATCTTGTACATGGAAGAGATCCCTACTATATATAATATTTTGGTTTATGCTTGCAGACTTCCCAGGAAGGAAACCCATCTCCTGTCATTGAAGCCCATCTTGCTTTTCTTCGTTTTCACTATCCTGGCCCTGAAACACCTGGCAATGACTACTTGCCTTTCTTCCTTAGATATCTTCCCTTGAGTTTTCAAGGTGTATTGTGTGTACTCCTTTTCTAGTTTTTGAACCGTAATCAAGTCAGTTTTCTAAGTGCAGGTATGTCTACTGTCCCGTAATATCCCTTCTTGGCCTGCATTCCTCTTTATGTCATATCTCCTTTTTTGATCCAATTTCTTTCAAAGCCTAGGACTATGTGAGATTTCCTGCTTGTATTCCAGCACTTAGTATAGTACTTGGCCCATAGTAGTCACTTCAATGTTTCTGTTCTCTCCCTCCTCCTTTTTCTCCTTCCTTTTCCCTTTCCTCCTTCACATTTTCCACCTCCTCTGTTTCACTTCTCCCTCTTTCTTTCTGGTCCTTTCCCCTTTTCCCTTTCATTTCTTTTTTCCTTTTTCTTCTTCCATTAGGAGGTTCTGTGCTTTGGGTGTATTTCCCCATTTACACCCAACTTCAGTACTTACCTGAAACCTACAGTAAATTTAAGTGAAGTGCTGATTAGGAAACACAAGTTGGATAATCTTTTTATTTGTCGTATAATTGGCCTCTGTTTCCTCTGGAATGCTTCTTACATTGTTACTTTGGTGTTTTTATTAAGGACTTGTGTTTTGCTTGAATCTTGTTGTTACCATGCTTACCTTAAACTGGAAAACTCATCCTTTTATTCTAGCGTTCTTCTAGTAGTGTTATGTGGCCCTGATATTTCAGGAATCAAAATTGTGGGTTGTCCAAAGAACAGTGAAGAGATGTCTTGTGGGTATATTGATTATATCATATAATCAATAATGAATTACATATAAGAAGTGTGATAAGAGGTGTAACCCAAGCAATGTATTAATATAAAAGGAAATGATCTTTTCATGTACCAAGATTTGAGGACATCAGGTGGATATTCCACATATCAGTTAGGGCTAGGAAGCATGCTAAATATTGGAGGTACAAAGAGAAAATGAAATGATTCCTTTCCTAAAATAACTTAAATTCCATGGTTTTGTGGTTGGGAACATAGACTGACATAAGAAGTTCAATTGATCTTTAATATTTACATGTTCGGCTTTCATGACTTCAAGCATTTGCATTTCATCAGTAATCTCATTTTCACTTTTGTGCAGTTAGAACTTGAATTGAACTTTTAAGGAAAGAAAAATTGTGGATTATAGAGACAAGGAAACAGTAAATTGAAAGCCATGCAGATCCACCTGCTTTAAGGCTTGAAGTTGGAGTGTCATATGTGAGGAATAGCAAAAAGGACAGTTATATAATTGCATGCATATGAAATAATTCTATGCATGAATTGAGATAATTGTATTCACGAAGGAGAGCAAAATATGAAAAGCCTAGAAAACAGGAGTTTATATTTCACTCTTAGAAGTAATATGGAGCCATTCTAATTTTTTGAGTCAGATGAATGACATGGTCATACTTGTCTTTTGGGAATATCACATTGGTATTTGTGAACAAAGTGGATTAGAGTGCGCAAAAATCTGAACCCCATTATAGACTAATAATCAGGAATCTGTTTGAACAGTCCAGTTGAGAGTTAACAAGTGACTGAACTAGGGTCATGGCTGTTGGCGTGGAGAGAATGGAATGGTTGTGAGAAATGTCGATGTAAAAACAAGAAGACTTGGATGACCCAAGGGAGAGTGAGGATGACTGAGTTAGTGAAGTTGGGAAAATCTCACGATCGTGATTATACATACTCTGAACACAAATAGGGAAGTTAAGAGGAGGCTAAGGTTTGCCAGGTGGGGGTGTGGGTAGAAAATATCAAGTTTTCAACGTAATCATGAAGGATCTGCAGGAAATCCAGTTTGAAATGTCCTACAAGACAGTTCAATTCTCCTGTGGTTCAGGAGAGAGATAAATCTTGGTGTCATCTGTGTAGAGATCATAACTGAATCTTTCGAGATGACGTTACTGAAAACGCATGTAACACTTATTGGGAAACTTAAAAGAAGGTCCTAAAACATTTTGGATGGGATTTCTGTGGATGATTTGTTGCTGGACTGGGATAGCATTCACAGAGTACAAGAAGTCCTCTGTCGGGTACAATGTGTACCTTTGGAGGGTCTACCTACAAAGAATGCATGCCAAATACCCTTCAGTTTTAAAGTAGCAGTATCTATTTCACAGGGTCTATATGAGGGTTAAATGAGATTTATTATAAAGGACTATATATACACAAACCCTTTTCAGCTAGTATCCTTGTTGTTGCCAATGGGACAGCCCTGACTGAGCTCCCAAAGACCAGGTATTTAAAGGAGATGTTTAAAACATCACTTTTAAAGTCAGGGTTGAAAATGACCAATCCCATGGGAGCTAAGGAACACACTAATTCCTCCTATCATTTACTCTAGTTACCAAAAACATGTTGGCAGGGCTGTGCCTGAATCACAGGATTTCATTTCCATACTCTTCCCTTCTCATCATTCATTCATTCATTCAGTCAGAAGCATTTTTAAATTATCCATAGTGTGAGATACATTGTGCCAAATGCTAGGTTGGGGATATAAAGATGGGAATGAAACAATTACTGCTTTTAAGGAGTTTGCATTCTACTGGGAGGGATAAATGTAGGAGTGTGTGTATATAGAAACATATGCACATGCACATGTATGTATATGCATGTGTGTACACATATATCACATGAATGTACTCAATAAATATAGTGAATGTAGTCAGAAAGGATACAAGGTTGTAGGTGATGTAAAATGTGGTACCAGAGTTGCATTTTGAAGGAGAGGGATTCATTGAGGTAGAAATGTGCAGAGAATATTTCTTAAATTGGGCATAGGTAGTGCAGAGATGGAGTGTTGTAAGGAACAGACAAAAGACCAGTTTGGCTGGATTGTAGAGTAGTAAAGGGAGAATAATGTTGATTGAGGTTGAAAAAGGCTAGGTTGTGAAGAACTTTAAAATCTAAACAGGAGAATTTATATTTTATTTGAGAAGCAGGAGGAAGCCACCCGAGTTGATTAGGATAGAAAGAATACCCGTGTGTGTGTGTGTGTGTGTGTGTGTGTGTGTGTGTCTGTATGTGTAAGATTTGAGACAGTCTCTTGGTGTTGTCTATTTAGTAGATGTAATTTTTTTGTTGTTCTCTATGGATGGAAGAATTTCTGTTAAGTTGGGTGATAGTTAATGTAAATTACATTTATTGCAGTCATAGACCATCAAGTATTTCACTATTTCCTGACTTAGTGAGTATAAAATGTCATGTTTTCTAAATATATTCTATAACGCTGTGTGTTTGTTAGATGCATGTGATTTGATCAATGTGGGCTGAAGTAATATGTATCTTAATGGCACAGAAGGAAAATACATCAAAAAATCTATTCCTTCGTACTCATGTTTATCATTTAGAGATCTTGGCAAGTTTCAAAACTTTTAATGTTTCAAAATTTGCCTGTAGTAATTCACCTTTTATTATTACATGATCAAGATGGGGATCCTATTTTCATGTAGACTTGGGAAATTAGATTTGACGGGTGGACTGCAGCTGTTTACCAGCTGTGTGTACTACTAAACTAATGTTGAGGATCTCATCAGGCTTGAGCTTTATGAGGTTTCTTTATCATTTTAACTAATGGAATGCCTTGCCCTGTTAAAGTCTAGGACAGTTTCATTAGTTGAGACTTGAAGCCATATACATACATACATGTACATTGAATAAAGTCTAATCCTTGGTTTTTGTTTGTGAATTATACAAGTCACTATGAAGAATAAAGCAGTTGCACCAGATATTCTGAGTATTCAAACAAACTCTGACCCCTTGGGGTAGGGTTCAATCTATATTGTCAAAAGTTGATATCAATAAATATTATTTCTGCATAAAAATCTTTTTTTCTTACTGTATAATTGGTATGCACACATAGCAAATATCTTTTTTTTTGCACATTAACTTCTATTTTAGTGACATACTGTGAACTGAATTACACCTATTTAATCAGAAGATTAGGGTATAAATACTTAATATTTCATTGTCATTGATATTAATTGTTATAATCAATATTGTACAATACTTTGCAAAATCATTGTTAGGACAATAAATGAAAGCATTGTATATTAGGTAGAGCAATGATGTTACAAAGAAAAAGACATAAAGTACAACTCCTAAGTGACACATTAATTTGTCGATTTTGGTTAATCACTTAACATCTCACTTCCAGCCAGTCTTCTAAGATTGTGAATTTCAGGTTGTGGTTCTCTGTCCCTGGAGGAAGTTTCTACACTAGGGGATTTGACATAACCAACAAGTCATAGGTAGAGAGTAAAAAAAGTTTGAAAAAAATTTAAGATTAGGACCTAGGGTAGTATCTTATACACATTAGGTATTAGGTAAATATTTGTGGAATCAATGAATGTTAGTATTGCTTTCTTAATTCTTTTTTTTAATTAATTTATTTTTATTTTTAGTTTACAACAGACGGTTCTACATAATTTTGAGTTCCAGATTTTCTCCCCTCCCTCCCCTCTCCCTCCCCAAGATGGCATGGAATCTCATATAACTACCACGAATCACTTTGCATTGAATTAATTTATACACTAGTCAAGTTGCGGAGAAGAATTACAACCAATGGAATGAATAATGAGAAAGAAGAAACAGAACCAAAAAAAAAAAAAAACAACAACCCAAAAACAAAAACAAAAGAGAAGAGAAAAAAGGCGAGCATGAAGTGTGCCTCAATCTGCATTCAAACTTCATAGTTCTTTCTCTGGATGTAGATAGCATTGTCCATTGTGAGTCCTTTGGAGTTGTGCCTGCACCTTGTGTTACTGAGAGGAGCGATGTCTGTCAGGGTTGGTCCTCGCAGAATCCATATATCTGTGGTTGTGTACAGTGTTTTCCTGGCTCTGCTCCGCTCACTCAGCATTATGTCGTGTAGGTTTTTCCAGGTTGTTATGAAGTCCGTATCATCCCCATTTCTTATGGCACAATAGTATTCCATTACTTTCATATACCACAACTTGTTCAGCCACTCCCCAATTGATGGACATCCCTTTGATTTCCAATTCTTGGCTACCACAAAAAGAGCTGCTATAAATATCCTTGTACATATGGGGTCCTTTTCCCGCTTGTGTGATTTCTTTGGGATACAACCCTAGAAGTGGTATTGTTGGGTCAAAGGGTATGAACATTTTTATAGCCCTTTGGGCATAGTTCCAAAGTGCTCTCCAAAATGGCTGGATCAGCTCACAACTCCACCAGCAATGTAACAATGTTCCAGTTGTCCCACATCCTTCCAGCATTTATCATTTTCCTGTTTTGTTATTTTAGCCAATCTGACAGGAGAGATGTAGTATCTAAGAGTTGTTTTGATTTGTGTTTCTCTAATCAGTAGTGATGTGTAGAGCATTTTTTCTTATGCCTATAGATAGCTTTAATTTCTTCCTCTGAAAACTGCCTGTTCATATCCTTTGACCATTTCTCAATTGGGGGATGGCTTGTATTCCTATATATTTGGCTCAGTTCTCTGTATATTTTAGAAATGAGGCCTTTATCAGAGATACTAGTTGTAAAGATTTTCTCCCAATTTTCTGCTTCCCTCCTAATTTTTGTTGCATTGGCTTTTTTTGTACAAAAAAATTTCTTAATTCTAAAAAAAAAAATATCAATTAAGATATTTGGCAAGATAGCTAGTTTATGTGAAGTGACCTAATGGCCAACATCTTGACTTTGATGTTCCTTCCTTTCTTTCCTCCTTTACTTTCATTTGAATGTTAATGTGTTTGCATTAACAACCTGAGTCCAAGTTTGTTTCTGGAGACTGGAATGAAGGTCTGAAAGAGAACGGGAGATGAGATAATGTTTTGTATTTGGAAGAATTATAGCTTTTGCCTTGGCAAGAGTCATGACCTGCCTTTACTTTTCTTCAGCATGACTCGCTGGAAATAAAGGGAAATCAGAGTATCTTGGCTTTTCCATTGCTCCTGTTTATATGTCATCTCAGATGTTATATTTGCTGCTCTATAAGACTGGGAGCTAAGATTTTGACCAGTAGTGGTGATGCATGTAGCCATCCACAATTTTTACCATTTGATCTGCCAAGGCATGTTTGTTGGGTTTGTGGTCAAGACTTATAGCTAAAGCATAATGCCATTCAGGTGGGGCTCTACTGGAAAAGGTAAGATTCACTTGTACCCTAGGTAGCCTGGTCATAGGCAAAAGGAAGTCTGGTGGAGGAGCCATAAATCTCTAATATCATACCCTTCAATTTAAGAAATTCCATTCCAACTTTGCTAAAGCCTTTCAGAAATGAGTTGCAGAGGAAACTCATCTTTGGGAGACAAAAATGCTGAATTCCTTTTTAGCTACCTAAAAAGGCCTACAGCTATGTTAGTCCTCAAACTGATTTAGTTTACTTTGCCAGGGAAGATAATCTGTGAGCTCTTCAAATTAATGGAAATCTGCATCTGACAACAACTCTAAATTGCACCCATTAGATCATAACATTTTAAAGCCATTGTTCTAAATACTTATTAGCTTATAGTTTAAATTTTTGCAAACATCTAAGTGTCTTATTACTAATTGCCCATCAATGTTTTGAGTCCTCTATGCAGTATATCACTGCCCAGGGATCAGTATCATGAAGAAAGAGACATAGTAATGGAAAGGTTCTTTTCCCAGTCTTCGTATTTATTTCTGGTCTTATTCTCTGGTAATCCTAATTTCTGCAGTGTTGAGTCCATTCTTCTGTGAAAACTCCATCACAAACCATGTTTCCTATATATACTATATCAGTTGCATTGCCATTTTCACATTTATAAACTGCACCTCACCTTACCTTCAAGACATTGCTCCCAGAAATCAAAAGTTCATTCCTTGCTAAATAAAAATAGTCTTTTTTCACTTCCCTTATTTATTTGTTCCAGTTTTTCTCAGCTTGCTAATAAAGGTCACAGGAGACTCAGTCTTGTAATTTTTCTGCCTTCCCTATGAAGCTTCTTATGCTTATGTAAACATCCGTGGAATTAGTGGGAGCTTCTTCCTTATCCCATTGATAGGATTCCTCACATATGCCAAAAATAATTGTAGTAACCAGATACTAGTCTCTTGTCTCTTTCCATACAATCATATCATGGCCCCTTTCTTCTTCTTTTATTAGCAATGGGGAGCACCCTGTAACTTCAGCTTCAATGTTAGGATGAATTGAGTGTAACAAAAATGTTACTTGCTGCTGGTCTGGCAGTGTAAGGCCAATTACACCACCACACAGGGGAGCTGCTAGCATGGGTTTTTTGATCTGCTTTTCTAAGGAAAGCAAACTTAAGGGGTTTACAATCTCATGTTAATTAAATATACATATACCATTCACTCAGTTCAGGGGACTCATTCAGTAAGTACCCTGAACTCCAGAGGAAATGAAACAAATTAACAGAGCAAATAACACAAATCAGAAAGGGCTTCTAACTTTCTGTCTATTGCAATACATATATAGTTACCAGAGTGAGAAACATCAACATGTGGGTTTCCAAACCTGGGGCATTCTCAATGGCTACCAAGAGTCTTCTCTGGTGAAATCACAGGAACTTCTAATGACTGAGCACCCAAGTATAATGCTATCCTCCAAGTGTATGTACTTTTCTTAAGGGTCATAGAGGGTCACAACCATGTGACTCAAACTCATGTGATTTAGGCTTTCTTGTGACTGAGGAAGTCATCCTAGACTCTTCTTGATTCAGCGAAAGACTCTTGATTCAAACAAGGTAAGTCTTAATTAAAGGCACTTGATTGCCTTAGAGCTGAGAAGCACTCCAATGTAAAAAACAACAAATAGTGTCACTTTGCTTGCCATTACATTGAGTCATTACACAGTTAACAAAATGAGACACACTTATCCCTGAGCTTTACTTAGCTCTGATATAAAAAGGATATACAGTAGCACCACCCTTCATCCACTTCAGTAATGGTATTAGCCACTAATTCAACCCCTGCCCACCTAATACCAAATATCCTGGGTCAAGTCTGGCTAAATCCAGTCCAAGTTCCAGGTGCAGGCTTTGAGATTACAACATGATGAGATAGTCTACCATGAAATATAATAAAAAGCACTTTATTTCTAATAAGGTCTTAAAGGATGTACTTTTTATTTACATTCATGTAAAATGTTACTCCCCTCACTTCTACATTTATCAAACACTTAATTAGCCAGGATAAGTATTTACAAGTCTAAAACCTCTGGAGTACAAATTTCCTTTATTCTGTTTCTTATGCTTCAAAGGCCATGGAAGTAAAACTAATAATTCAAGACCTAGACAGATATTTTGTCCCCAGAGGGTGCGGCTCCTTCCCCTTCAGGAAAAACCTCACATTTATTACTTAATTAAAAGTGCATACTGGTGCTTCCTTTTGCCTTTCTTTTCTCCATCATATTCCTCACTATATCATATTCTAGTTTCTGAGACCTCATTTTACATTATTTTTCTCTTGTGTGTTACTTTGTTGACCGTTACAGTTTTTCCATTCTCACTTGGCAAACATGACAATGCTTTCTTTTTTTTTATCATTTTTATTTAATATTTTAGTTTTCAACATTGATTTCTACAAAGTTTTGAGTTAGAAATTTTCTCCCCATTTTTACCTTCCCCCTTGTTCCATCATGGCATATGTTTTGATTGCCTAATTCCCCAGTCAGGCACCACTCCCTTCTCCCCCATCCCCTTTCCCCTTACTTTCTTGTAGGGCAGGATAGATTTTTATGCCCCATTTCCTATATGTATTCTTATTTCCCAGATGCATGCAAAAACAACTCTTTTTTGAGCATCTGTTTTTAAAACTTTGGGTTCCAAATTCTCTCCCCTCTTCCCTTCCCACCCAGCCTCCCTAGGATCGCAAGCAAATCAGCATAGGTCACACTGTATCATTACGTAAAACACTTCCACAATGCTCATGTTGGGAAAGGCTAACTATATTTCCTTCCATCCCATCCTGTCTCCCTTTATTCAGTTTTCTCCCTTGACCCTGTTCCTTTTCAAAAGTGTTTGCTTTTGATTACCTCTTCCCCCTATCTGCCCTCCCTTCTATCATCCCCCCTTTTTATCCCCTTCCCCTTGCTTTCCTGTCGAGTAAGTTACCCAATTGCTTTCTTCTGGGTATTCTACATCTGACCAGTTTGTTCACCGGTGTACGTTTATCCTTCTCTTATTTGACATTTATTTGTAAAGTCAGCAGAATAATGTTTGAAGAATGGTTTCGTTGAACCCTTTATTATAGGAGTATTTGTACCAGCTATTTTGTTGTTTTCATTAACACTTAATTATAGTGGAAGTGTTGGAGTTGGTATGTAGAAGGTTCCCCAGTGCGGTGTTGGTTTGATTCAGTGATAATTTTTCATGAAAACTGGGATGGCTTACACAGTCAATCTCATTTTACCATCTGAAACACAAGAAAAGTCCAGAGGTCTTCCTTCCTTTCTGTTTGAACTTTTAAAATATTTGCATTCTCTTTAATCCCTAAAGTGTCCTTTGAAAAAGGTAAAAGCTAGTTTTTTTAAGAGTGCTCCAAGAGTTGAGCTTTGTAGTGCTTTTAATGGCTAAAAACCTTGGAAGCAAATTCTGCTGTAAAAGATCACATTTTCCAGCTCTTTGGCTCCCTTACCTTCCACTTTGTACTGGAATTAAAATGAGATAAGAATGGCTTTGGATTCCAGTCAAGATTTAATGGATTGTCTTGCAAAATTTTTATTCTCTTTATTCTCTTTTATTACGTTCTGAAAATATTTGGGATTAAAAGATAGAAGAGGAGTCTGTTTTCTCTGCTTCGTAATTCTCTTTGCTTAGTGTCCATCAACATGCTTCATTTAGAACTTGAATGAAGAGCATAGTAAAGAGGTGACCTTCTAGATGTATTTACATTTTACCCATTTGAACAATGTCGGTAAAGCCCCTTACAGAAATAGTGTGTGAGATATAACCAGAATTAAAGTAAGAAATTTGTAGTGGCAGAAGTTTTTCTTTTTGTGAATTCTGTGATATTTATGGATATTTGAGGGTATATCCTTTTTGCTTGTTTGAGTAGACAGCTCAGTATCTCATCTGTAGCAGTGTGTCCAATAACTTTACTCCTACTTCTTCATTGATTCAGGAATCAGTGATTTTACTCTATCTGGGTACTTCTTTTACGATCATCTTAATTACTTTAATATTCTTCAAGAGCTTCTGTTGTCATATTCCATAATTAGGTCCATTCTTGAAATCTTTTCAATATAACTTTTAGATGCTCTAAATTCACCTACATAATATGATCAGATCTTAGAGTAGAATGTTGGTGGAGGCTTAGTAATTTTCAGGTATATTAAAAAGTCGATTCCACCTCTCCATCCTAAAACTTTAGTTTTTAAAAGTCACTGTATGAAGTACTGTTAGGGATCTGGTATTTTTTGTGGCACTAGAATTGCACAGCCCAAGAGTGTGTTGCCCTGTGAGATCTCTAGGAACTGACAAAACTCTCTTGGCTCTGGCTTATCACAGTGACTCTGCCTTTATTCGTGTCTCAGGTTCAGAATTGGTACATAAATTCATTGGCGAAGGGAGAAGAATCATTCAGGAGGTATTATGGCCTGAGAACGTGTTCCTTCCATCATTTTGATGGATGGCATTGCCTCTATTGGTTACTTACATCTAGAAGGTCGCTGGGGGCAGGGGGAGGTGATAGCAAAGTACAGTCATCTATGCTGGAGCTTATCAACCATCTGAATGGGTTTGAAAGCAATATAAACATCAAGGTTATCAGGGACAGCAACAG
The DNA here is from genome assembly GCF_011100635.1 of Trichosurus vulpecula. Lineage (NCBI taxonomy): Eukaryota > Metazoa > Chordata > Mammalia > Diprotodontia > Phalangeridae > Trichosurus > Trichosurus vulpecula. The sequence continues at coordinate 226,368,002 of NC_050580.1, forward strand.
AATTGATATCTTGGGCTGTGTTCTACCTTACCCTTGCAGCATTGACATGATGAGGAGGTATGATTGGATAAATTCAACATTCATTCCAGGAACCTGAACCTGACTCCAGGCATCAGCCTCAGGAAAATTGTAAAGCCATTGTGCTGAAGTGAAGGTTGTGTGCACAGAAGCTTATAGAATGTTTACCCTTAGAAAATGGCTTGTCCATGTCACCCAGGAAGACTTTGAAATGGCAGTAGCCAAGGTCATGCAAAAAGATAGTGGGAAGAACATGTCCATCAAGAAAATATGGAAATGAAATTGTCCTTGAGACAGTTTAAAATGAAAAGAGTGGGAGTATGAGTTTTGTGTGATTCTAAAAAGCAAAATGATGTAAAGGTAAAAATAATAATTGTCTCACACAATTGAAGTGCAAGAGGAAGAACTGATACAGAGGTAGGAAATGAGGGCAGGTACTTCTCAAAGCCTATTCTCATCAGGAACGGGTTGAAGAGGGAACAATACATACATATATATGAAAGGGTATAAAAGGCTTCTAAAATCGGAAAGAAAGAAGAGGGTAAGAGGATGGGCAGTGAGAAGATAAGGCAGGGACAGAGAATAAGATGGGGTAAAAGAAGGGTGTGTAGAGTAATGGGGATAGGATAAAGAAGGAATAGCATACATATGTATATATGCCTATAATATGTATATATATATATATATATGTGTGTGTTTGTGTGTGTGTGTAAAAATCATAAATTCAGAAAGAGGGTAAGGGGATATTTTGAAGAAAGGATAAGGAAGGGATTCTTAGGGGAGTGAAGTCAAGGAATAGGAGGATAAGGTAGTAGGTAGAAATAAGGCAGAGTTTTGAGGAGGGATAAGAATTGCATGAGACTGATTGTGTGCAAAATGGGACAAAGGGAAATACAAAACAAATTATCACTGTATACAATATGAAAGAAGTGAATTTACCCATAAAATGTAAATTGGTAATAGGTTAAAAATTTGAATTGAACAATCTTTTTCAAGAGTTTGTGAAAATGAGAGAAACACACAAACATAAAGTAAGTCAGCAGCAGAATCTAATCAGACCTTAAATCATAATCTAAGGTAAGAGCAGATTTGAAGTTGAAAATGGATAAGGTTGATTGTTTTAAATTTAAAATTTCCTGTGTAAATAAAATTCTTGTCATCAAGAATAGAAAAAATACAGAAAAATTGGAGGAAAAAAGTCTCAGATTCAGTCTCTCAGACAGAATGGGATTGGGTGACAATATTGTTGTGGTGTGTGAAATGATGACCTGGTAGATTTAGAAAAATATGGAGACTGACATATGAAGGAAGATGGTATCTATGTAGAGAGGAAAGGATGACAAGTATAAAAGTGGTTTTATGTATGTGTTTCAATCTATATACCTATGTATGTGCATATTTAGTTATATCTATGTATATGTATATTTATGTGCATAAATGTGTGTAGCCTTCTTTTGCAGGAGGGGAAAGAAGGGGGGAAAAAGTTAAAAGTGTACAGTGGGAGACAAAACATACAGGCAAACAAAAAAAAGATGGGTAGCTTTGAAAATACTGTGTATTTTAATTATATATATTTCCTTGAAATGGAAATTTATTCCATCATATTGAATCCTATCTTGTTTTCTCTCTTATGGATGGCAGTATTTTTCCTTCTTCTCTTATTTCATATTTGAGCTTAAAATAAATTTAAATGTAATGGGAAAAAAAAGATACCATTCTTTTTCATGAATCCTTTCCTGATTTTTCCCCCCACTTAAGGTGTCCTGTCTCCCTAATTACCGGGCATTTTTCTAGCGTCCTCCCTCCTAAATTACTATAAAATTAAACATACGTATATACATATATATATACATATATAATTATATTTATATTTTATGCATTATTTACGTGTTTTCTTCCTCATTGAAATGTAAACTGATTGGAAGTAGGGATTGTTTTACTATTTTCACTTGTATTCCCAGTGCCTAGTTCAGGGTCTGCCACATTATAGATAATAAGAAATACTCATTAATTGATTGATCTCATAAAAAAATGTTGGATTCTGCTTTATGTCACAATATAGGGAGAAATTGTTAATTAATCTTATTTGTATTGTTCTGGGGATCTGGGTATTCTAAATTAGATGCTCCCAAAGCTGTACCTGTAGTGAGCGATTTTTTGGATAACTTACATTATTTTAAAAATCTTGACATATGGACAGTGTTTTTTAAACATATTAGGAAATGATTCTAAATAAATTCTAGAGTTACAGAACTCACAAAATGACAGAGTGAAACAAGTCTCCAGCCCTGTGACCCTGGAAGTCTGACTAGAATTGCACTGGCCAGGGAGTACAGTGCAGACCAGCCTAGGGGTCGCAAGCACAGACCTCCCAGAGAAGACCATGTGGAGCAGGCCCCAGGACACTGAATCACTGGCAGCTGTGGTGGTTTCCTGACTTTTAAACCCACAGCCAGCAAAGACATTGTAAAAGGTCATTTGGAAAAGTGTGTCAGATCTAGGTGAGAGAAGACCATGGTCTGCCGCCAGCCGTATGTCGGTGGAAGCATGTATTGTAGCAGTAGGTACTGAGCTCCAGGCCACAGACAGTCAGGAGATCAAGCATGTGCTCAGAGTGGGAGTGTAGGGATCTTTTTGTTGGCACTGATGCAGGTGTGGCAGAGCTTTTGGTAGCTTTGGTGAAGGAATCCTGGTCACAGTTAGTTCCAGAGCAGAGAAAAGTGCTTGAGGTCATTCATAGACCAGAGAACAGGCCAGGAAATGAGCAAACACCTCTCCTTGGATCATACCACCTCAGAAGAACTAAAAATTTACAGGTATCTAAAAGTAGCTCTAAAAACAGCTTTGCAAAACCCCTGAAGTTTGGGATAGAATACTCTCCATTCTGGAAGACAAAGAGCTCAAACCACAATTAATTGGCTGGGAAAACTAGCGGACACTATAAAAAAAACTCAGACTATCAAAACTGAGTATAAAACATCAGGGGGAAAAATAGATGACTTCCAAGCGTTGTTGATGAGAAGACTAGAGGTGAATATAAAATTTAACTTTTAAATACAAGAAATAAGAGAATTTTGAAAAGGTAAACAGGAAAGAGAAATCATGAGGCATTCCTACATGGAAAGATAATATTTATAACTCATGATGCCTTTCTCATTATTAGGATAGTTGAAGGGAGTATATGTGTGTGTGTGTGTGTGTGTGTGTGTTTGTGTGTGTGTATAGGCAGAGGGTACAGGGTGAGTTGGATATGAAGGGGTGATATCTAAAAAATAAACAAAAGGGGTGAGAGAGGAATATATTGGAGGAAAGAGAAAGCGAGAGATAGAATGGGCTAAATTATCTCGCATAAAAGAGGCAAGAAAAAGGTGTTACAAAGGGGAAAAGGGAGTAGTTGAAAGGGAATCAGTCAACCTTGCTGTCATGGCATTTGGCTTAAGGAGGGAATAATATACATAGTAACTTGGATATCTGTATCAGTAAGGTAATAATCATAACCTCATTGATGATTTGTGAATATACTTCTGTAGTTATGTATTGCAAAATATAAGTTACCCTCTATATAGAAGGTAGAACAAGTAAAACATTTATTCAGACACCTGAGAACCAAATCTGAAAAGGAGTAAGTTTAACCCATCCAAAGAACAACCAAATCCCAAAACTTGTAAGCCCACTACATCATAATAAAGAACTTAAGTGTGTCACACATTGTGTGTGTCACAGCATGGAACCTTGCCATTCCATTAGCCTTCCCACAAACCCCGCCAATTCCTAGCTTACTCCTTGGCTATATCCTTCTCCTTCCAAGCTTCTTAGTCTCTCTGAGAATTTTCTGTTCCACTGTTACAGTTTTACTCATTCAGCAATCTGTTGTACCACATGGGATTTAGGCTTCCTGTGATATAAACAGGTCATATGCAGATATTAATCCCTGAAAAGGATCTTCAAATTTATATTACCCTTACTTACCCTGCAGGACAGTATAGGGGTTAGAGAATAAGGGAGGGAGGATGATAGAAGGGAGGGTAAATTAGAGAAGGGGGTACGCAGAAGCCAATACTTTTGAAAAGGGACAGGTTCAAAGGAGAAAATTGAATAACGGGGGGACAGGATAGGATGCTGGGAATTATAGTGATTCTTTCATTATGACTATTATGGGAGTGTTTTGCATCCATATACATGTATGACCTATATTAAGTTGCTTTTCTTTTCCATGAGTGTAGGTGGGGCAGGAAGAACTGAGAAAATTTGGAACTCAAAGTTTTTCAAACTAATGCTAAAAACTGTTTTAACATGCAGCTGGGAAATAAGATAAACAGGCAATGGGGTATACAACTCTTATCTTGCCCTATAAGAAAATAAAGGGGAAGGGGATAATGGAGGTTGATAGAACAGAGGGTAGACTTGAGAAAGTGGTAATCAGAATGCTTGCCATCTTTGGGTGTGGGGAGGGGTTACATCAGGAGAAAATTTGTAATTAAAAATCTTACTGAAATCAATGTTGACAACTAAGAGAATTAATAAATCTTAGGAAATGAAAGGTATGTAATGGAAGAATAAAGGAAAAGGTCATATTAAGTACTTTTGAGAGTTGGCCCCATCATTAAAAAAATACATTGAAAGTCGTGATTAATGTTATTAATGCCAAATTTGCTTTGTTTTTTGCTCTTGATGGGTAAATTATTTTAAAATAATCAACTATTTTTAATCTTCAGCCTTCGCTTTTTATTAAGATTTTAGAGTTTTAAATTTTCTCCTCCTCCCTTTCACCATGCCCCCAAAAAGGTGGTATGTAATGTGATATGGATTGATAGCAAACATATTTTAACATTATTCATCTTGTAAAGAATTACAACCAATAGGGGCAACCACAAGAAAAAAGAAACAAAACAAAAGGAAAGGATAGGAAATATTATACTTACATCTCCATTCAGACTCCATAGTTCTTTCTCTGGATATCAATATGGCACATGCAGGTGTTAATATGTATAATGTTTGGGTTCTGTTCATTTCACTCAGTGGCAGTTCATGTAAGTCCTTTTAGGTTTTTCTGATATCTTCCTATTTACCATTTTTTATGTAACAATAGTCTACTAGGGCTTGTTCAGCCATTACACAATTGATGGGTATCCCCTCAATGTTCAATTTTTGGCCACCATAAAAAGAACTGCTATAAATATTTTTGTTCATGTGGGTCCTTTTCCTGTTTTTATGATCTCTTTTGGATATAGACCTAGAAGTGTTATTGCTGGGTCAAAGGATCTGCCTGTTTTGTGTATACTTCCAAATCACACTCCATAATGTTTGGATCAGTTCATAACTCTAGCAACAATGCATTAGTGTACCCATTTTCCCACATCTTCTGCAACATTTATCGATTTCCTGTTTTTTCATGGTATCCAATCTGATAGGCGTGATGTGGTACCTCAGAGTTGTTTTTGTTTCCATTTCTCTAATCAATAGTGATTTAGAGCATTTTTTTTAGTGACTATAGATAGCTTTAATTTCTTATTCTGTAAACTGCCCACTCATATAATTTGACTATTTATCAGTTGGGAAATGATTTGTATTCTTACAAATATGACTCAGTTCTGTATATATTTGAGAAATGAGATGTTTATTAGAGACATTGCCTGTTAAAATTGTTCCCCAGCTTTCTGCTTCCCTTCTAATCTTTGTTACATTGGCTTTGTGCAAAAAGTTTTTAATTTTATGTAATCAAAATCCAACATTTTCATTTCATCCTGTTCTGTCTCTTGTTTCATCAAACATTCTTACCTTCTACATAGGTCTGATAGATAAACTATTCCTTGCTCTCCTAGTTTTCTTATAGTATCAGATTTTATATTTAAGTCATATACCTATTTTGACTTTATATTGTTATGGTGTATAAGACGTTGATCTATGCCTAGTTTCTGCCGTATTTTCCAGTTTTCCTAGAAGTTTTTTTTCAAGAGTGAGTTATTATCTCAGTAACTTTGGAATTAAAAATTCAATTACTATACCTATGAGTATTGTGTCTTGAGTACTTAATATTTTCCAGTGATCCACCACTCCATTCCTTATCTAGTACCAAGTAGTTTTGATGATTGCTGTTTTATTATGCAATTTAAGACTTGACACAGCTAGAGTACCTTCAGTTGCATTTCTTTTCATTAATTCCTTTGATATTCCGGACCTTTTTTTCTTTCAGATGAACTTTGTTATTTTTTTCGTTCTATAGAATCATTTTTTGGTTGTTTGGTATGGCATTGAATAGGTAAAGTAATTTAAGTAGAATTGCTTTGTTAATATGATTTTGGCATACCCAGAAGCAACTGATATTTCTCCAAATATTTAGATCTGACTTCATTTGTGTGAAAGGTGTTATGTAATTGGGTTCATGTAGTTCCTTGTTTGGTTTCGGCACATAGACTCCCAAACATTTTATATTGTGAATGGAACTTCTCTTTCTAGCTCTTGTTGCTTTTTCTGTCAGTAACATATACAAATGCCGATGATTTATGTGGGTCTATTTTATATCCTGCAACTTTGCTAAAGTATTTTATTATCTTGAGTAATTTTTTTACTTGGATTTTCTAGCATTCTCTGGGTATACCATCATATCATCTGGAGAGTGATACCTTTGTTTCTTTTTTGCCTTTTATAATTCCTTCAATTTCTTTTCCTTCTCTTATTGCTAAAGTTTAAATTTCTTGTACTATATTGAATAAAAATGTTGATGATGGATATGCTTTTTTCAACTCTTGATCTTATTGGAAATGTTTCAAGCTCATCCCCATTACGTATAATGCTTCCTCATGTTTTTAGATAGATACTACCTTTTATTTTATGGAGGACTCCATTTATTACTGTGATCTGTAGTGTTTTTATTATAAATGGCTTTTGTATTTTGTCAAAAGCTTTTTCTGCATGTATTGAGATAATCATATGATCTGTCAGTTTTGATGTTGATATTGTACATTATGCTGATAGTTTTCCTAATAGTGAAGTAGCCCTGCATTCTTGGTATAAATCCTACCTGGTCATAGTGTATCATCCTCAAGACAAGTAGCTGTAATCTCTTTGCTACTATTTTATTTAAATTTTTTGCAACTGTATTCATTAGGGAAATTGACTTGTAATTTATTTGTTTTGACTATTTTTGATTTAAGTATCAGTACCATAAAAATAATTTGGTAGGACTAGTTTCCCAAATAGTTTACATAATATTGAGAATTATGGTTTTTCAAATGTTTGATAGAATTTTCTTGTAAATCCATCAGTCCCTGGAGATTTTTGCTTAGGGAATTCGTTGATGACTTGTTTAATTTTTTCTAATGGGGATATTTTAGTATTTTATTTCCTTTTCTGTTAATGTGGGAAATTTATATTTTTGTAAATATTTGTCCATTTCACTATGATTGTCAAATTTATTGGCATACAGTTTGGCATAATGGATCCTAGTTATTTTTTAAAAATTTCTTCATTTCAGTTTCTTCACCGCTTTCATTTTTAATGCTGATAATTTGATTTTCTAGTTCATTTTTTTAAATCAAATTGACCAAAGGCATATCTATTTTATTTTTTCCCCTTGAACCAGTTCTTAATTTTATATTCAATAGTTTTCCAAATTTTGATTTTATTAATCTCTCCTTTGGTTTTCAGAATTTCAAATTTGGAATTTATTTGGGGTTTTTAAATTTGTTCTTTTTTTTGCTCTTTTAGTTGTATGACAAATTGATTGATATCCTCTTTCTCTATTTTATTCATTGTAGCATTTAGAGATACAAAACTTGCTCTCAGAAGTATTCTGTCTGCATCCCATAGATTTTGGTATGTTGTCTTTTTATTGTTATTCTCTTGGATGAAGTTGATTGTTTTTCTGATTTTTGGTTTGACCCACTCATTCTTTAGGATTGGAATATTTAGTTTCCAACTCATTTTTAATCTGGGTTTCCATAGCCCTTTATTACACGTAATTTTTATTGTATCATGTTTTGAAAAGGATGCATTTACTGTTTCTGCTTTTCTGTATTGGATTGTGAGATTTTTATGCGGTAATACATGGTCAATTTTTATGGAGGTACTATGTACCCCAAGCAACAGGTATATTCATTTCTGTCCCCATTCAATTTTCTCCAGAGGTCACCCATAGCTAACTTTTCTAAAGTTCTATTCATCTCATTTATTTCTTTATTGTTTATTTTTTCATTAGTTATATCTTGTACACACAGGGGAGAGTTTTGTTATCTATTTGGTCCTGTAACTCCCTTACCTTGTCCTCTTATGAATTTGAATGCTGTACTACTTGCTGTATATATAATTTGTAGTGGTAACACTCCATTATCTCTGGTATATTTTAGCAGGATATAGTTTCCTTTTTAAGTCTTTTAATTAGATCTATTTTTTGCTTTCGATTTGTCTGAAATCATGATTGCTATGCCTGGTTTTTTACTTCAGCTGAAGCGTGTATCTCTCTGCTTTACATGTGTTTTTTATAAGGAACATATTGTAGTATTATGTTTTTTAATGCATTCTGTTATCTGCTTCTGTGTTGTGGGAGAGGTAATCCCATTCACATTCACAGTTATGATTACTGTGTCTTTCTCTCCATCCTTCCCCCTCCCTCTTTTATTCTTTTCTCTTTCCTTTTGTCCCTTTCCTTCCTAACTAGAGTTTTCCTTTTGACACTGCCTCCTTAAGTCTCCCCTCCTTTTCTTTCCTTTTTCTTTTACTACTTATTCCCTCTCTTCTATCCACCCCCTTCCTTTTCTTTCCCCTTTCACTTCCTACTTCCTTTAGCTTAAGTTAGATTTTTGTACCTAACGGTATTTTCATCGTTTTTTGAGGCAGTTCACATGAGAGTAACATTTAAATAGTGTTCATCTCCCTCCCTTTTTTCTGTTTCATGTAATAGGTCTTTGTGTCTTTTTATGTTGTGCAATTTTTACTTGTCTACCTCCTCCCTTCCTCTTCTCCCAGTAAAATCCCTTTTCACCTCTTATTTTGATTTTTTTTCAATCCTTGCATCAAAGTCAACTTATACCTATACCCTCTGTCTATGTCTCACACTTTTGAAAGTTGTAATAATGATACAGTTCTCAACAGTTACAAGTGGCATCTTCATTTGCAGGTATCTAAAGTGGTTGTCCTAATTAATAACATCTTATTGTTTTTTCTTTCCTGTTTACCTTTTTATGCCACTCTTGAGTTTTGTATGTTAAGACAAATCTTTTTTGTTGAGCTCTGATCTTTTCATCAATACAGTTTGGAATTCCCCTTTTTCGTTGAATGTCCATCTCTTCCCCTGCAAGATTATGCTGATTTTCACTGGATAGTTGATCCTTGATTGTAATCCAACATCCTTTTTCTTATGGAATATCTTATTCACTGCCTTGAAAATATTGTAATATAAAAGATGCAGGGTCTTGTGTAATCCTTTTTGTAGTTTAGTTCCATGGTATTTTTTGTTTCCCAATGCTTCCGGTATTTTCTCTTGTGCCTGATTATTTTGGAATTTGGCTACCCTTTTCCTTGTCATTTTAGATTTCACTTTCAGGAAGTGATAAATGAATTCTTTCAATGAGAATTTTACCTTCTGGTACTTGGACCTCAGGGAAGTTTTCCTTGATTTCTTGAAAGATCCTGTCCAGGCTTTTTTTTTTTTAAATCATGGCTTTCAGGTACTCGCCTGCATCCATTTTTCAGGATAGTTGTTTTATCAATGACGTATTTTATATTTCTTGTATTGCTTCATGCTTTTATTTGACTGATGCTTGATATCTCATAGTCTTTAGCTTCCCCTTGCCCCATTTTAATTTTTAATGCATTGTTTTCTTAAATTTTTCCTTTGGTCCATTTTACTTTTTAAGGATGCCTTCTCTTCAGTGAATTTTTGTTTCTCCTTTTCCATTTGTCCAATTTGACTTTTTATGAACTTGTTTTATTCAGTGTACTTTATTCTCATTTGGGCAGTTGTAGTTTTCAAGTACTTGTTTTATGCAGTCAATTTTTGTTCTCTTTTTTGTCCAGCGATTAACCCTCTGTTGCATACTTTTCATTTCTTTTCCCAATTTTTATTCTACCAATCTTACTTGGCTTTTAAAATCCTTCTTCAGCTCTTCCAAGAAGCCATTTTGGGGTTGAGACCAGTTCATATTCCTCTTTGATGTTTCAGTTGTAGGTGTATTGACAATGTTGACCTCTTCTGAATTTCTGCCTTGATCTTCCCTGTTCCCTGTTTTTACTTTCTGCTCTTGGTTATTGCCTGTTTCCTGGCTTTTAAATGTTGAATTTTCACGCTGGAACACAGAGGGTACTGACCCAAGGTTCTGGTGCTGGGAGTGTGGGTCATAGTTGGCTTGGTGTTGGAGCCTCAGGTGCTGGCAGGTGCAGGTTGTAGGCATCCTACAGTTTGCTTGGTACTAAACTGGGGTTCAGCAATCCTGAAACTCTCAGGGTGGTGTTTGGGAGTCTGCCTCCTGGAGGATGCCTCACCCAGGCTTCTGTAAAGCATTGGAATGTTTGGCTGCCAGAAAATGCCTGCCAGTCTGAAGTTGTGCCTCCTGGAATTATGTTTCCTAGGGTTGTGCTGGAGGCACCAGGATGTTTCGCTGCTGGAGGATGCCTGCACACTACAGCACTTGGTGGTTTTCTGAGCTGGTGTCTTCGAGTTCCCCTGACTATCCGTAGGCATTCAGGGAGTCCTGATGTTCCTGTTTGCCTTCTCCACCCATCTGGGTTTTGGGATTGACTCCTTTTCACTGAGGTGGCTTACTGAGAGGCCTTCTGGAGTTACTGATTCCCCTATACCAAAGTGAAACGTGACTTTCCTCTTATTCCCCCAACCTTCCCTGGCTGCAAGATTGCTATACCCTGTTTGTCTGCTTCCTCAGCTATTCCAGGGTCATCCTTGGGTGATATTTTCTGGGCTTTCAGAGGTCAATAAGTGTGAGTGGGAGCGATATATTTCTTGTTCCCCCCCGAAGTCCATATTCGGTAAATTATTAAATTTTAATTTTATGTTCCCTTTCCCACTTATGAGATGGCTAAGAATGCATTATTTCTCCTCAGAGCAGATGGATTGATGAGTTTCTGGGATAAAATGGATTATTTTAAGTATAATACTGGGTCCTGTCTCCTCTCTTCCCCCTCCCCCCTCTCCCCAGTTAATCACATAACATCCAGAAGCTCAACCGGATTAATCCATCAGAAGTATAAACTAGGAACAAAGAAGTCTTTATTCAATTCAATTGCATAAAGTGTTTTGATTGTTGGCTAAAGACAGATGATGCCATGCAGGAAATACCTTTTGATTGTCTGGAAGAACTAGATACCACTTAGCGTTACATCTAAAAACAGCAAACTTGTTGGAGTCACTTCGTTGAGAAGTGAGTGAATAAGGAGGTGAAGGACTCCCAAGACAGAATTTGTTTGAGGGGGGTCTTAGTGGAGATACTGCTTTTTCTCCCTCCCCCTCTGAACAGACATATGTTGGTAACCAAAAATGGGCTCCTTAGCACTTAGTCAACAAGTGCCCTTGAATAGTTTGGCTTTTTCCCCTGAACTAATTGAAGGCTGTTTGTATATTGGATTGGAGTAAGTTTGTCGGCCCCTTCACCTTGCTTCCCTTGCTTAAGCAGATCAAAAGAACCTGTGCTTTCCCAGTCAACCTCTTCAACTTGCTTAAGCAGATCGAAAGAACTTGTGCTTTCCCCAGCGTACCTTACACCCCCTGCAGAAGCCGGATGGTCAAAAACAGCTTCTGTTGGAGCCAGAGGCTACTACAGCTACAGCCACAGTCGAAGCTGAAGCAGGAGCGGCCGGTAGCAGAGCTGACATACGTGAGGATTGAGGAGTGCTGAGCAAGGACTTGAGGCCAGTGGGTAATCTTTTTACCATAGAGGGGAAGCATGTGTATGATTTTGCTTTATACCATCATGCTTCTCTGTGGCCTCCTGGTTACTCTTGTTAGGCGGACTTATTGGGCCTGGAAGCTTTTGATCAAAATATCAAAATGGGGTTGCTGGCTTGTGGGTTGGTTACTGTGGAGCCTAAATATATGCTTTTATTCTTCTGCCTCCTACTTTGAAGATTCCTTATATCTCGCGGTTCGGAACCTTTCAGACATATATATGATCCTCTTTGAAATTATAAACTCTGTCCTCATACTACACTTGACCAGGGCCATACAGCTTCTAAGTACCTGAGGCTGAATTTGAACTCAGGTCTTCCTGATTCTGGGCCCAGTACACTCTCTACTGTGCCACCGGCTACAAGAGTGAAGATCAAATTTCTTCCCTGTAAATATGGCATCATGTCAATCACCTTTGAAAATTTCTAAAAGGATAATGTTACCCAATTATCCCCAAATATAGATTTTTTTGGTGTCTATATAAATGTGTCATTAAAGCAATAAGGAAGGCATCATGAAAAGAAATGGAGTTATGAAGCTGGTTGGTTGATAAGTAAAAAACAATTAAGTATCACTTCAAAAGTTCAGTGGCATTCAATCTTGAGTTTTTAAGACATTTCAAGGTTTGTGCTTATTTAAGCAAATGGATTCTTATTGAATAAAAATACAAAAATGGAAAAGAACTGTAGTACATAATCTGAACAACATGTTAATCATAAAAATTCCTTCAATCACTTACCCCTTTTCATTTAGGGCTACAGAAAGTAAACAACTAATTTAAGGCTGACTCTTGAGCTTGAATAAGAAAGGCCTGAAGAAGGTTGAAGCAAATGAAATGAGGGGAAAGCAAAGTGGAATGGGCATCTAAATTTATGTAGGGGAAATGTAGCAAAGGGTTCCTCCTTTCTAGGGAGGTGGATGACATTATCACAACACATACTACTTGGTACATAGTAAGGGCTTAATTTTTTTCCCATTTACTCACTCACTGAAAATGGTGGCTAAGAAGAAGAGATTACATTGTAACTGTGGGCTGAAAATGTCGTATGGCGAGGCCCTTCTATAAATAATGTTGATATCTTTCAGCTCTAAAATTATTCGCTAAGAATCCCTGTCCAATTGTGCTTTGAAATTCATTTCACTGATTTAATGTGTCAAATGCTAAAGGAATCCAGACTGAAAGTTTAACTTACTCTACAATGGTCTCTGAGGGATCCATGGCCCCGACCCAATTACAAGTTCAGGTACACTGGAACAATGTGTTGGATAGTCATACTTTTTCCTCACCCTAAAACCATCACATCTTTTACTCTCTTGGCACTAAGGCACAATAGATTCCATGGTAGTTAATAAATGAGGAAACAACCAAAAAAAGTAGCAGATAGAGGGATCTGGTAGGAAGAATTCTTTTTTAATACCAAACGCCAATTTTTGCAAGCTCTAAAATTCATTACAGTAGTTAAAAACTTAAGAATTTTGATTTACTGTAAGCTGGGGCTTACCACTACATAAAATGTTACCCCCCAAAAATGTAATAAGCAAAGGAATCACAGACATCATCCCTGAGGCTGTGTAACCATAGCAACAACCCTGTTCTGTGACAGAATAAGCCAGTGACAGCAATTTCTCTAATTGTTCCTTTCTTCCCATCCCCATCCACACCTCAAAGGCATTATGTTATTTAATGTAAACAAAAAGTGAAAGTAATCCTTAGAGATTCCCAGAATGCTCCTGATAATATTAAAGAGAAAACTTAAGTTAGAACATCCTGCTGCCTCCAAATAGAAGAAGCTACAAATAGTACCAAGAGATAGAACAGAATAGAATATTTGAATAAGTCCAAGACTTTCCCAGTTGAGCTCCAAAGATCGCAACCTCACAATTTGCTTCTTGTATAATTCCATGTATTGTGCCAAATAGTTGACCAATAGTACCTGGACTGTGTCATATTTGTCTTATCCAGCCCTGCAAAACAGTGAAGAACTAATTCCTGCAAGCACCAGGACCTTGAACTTGGTAGAAGGATGAATAACCGATTGGGGAGTTCTATTTAAATGATGGTGGAAAGTGCCATGTGCCAGGACTTTTCCAGAGAAATAAATTTTATTTCTACCTTTGCCCCAAAGGGTGCTTTTTAGAAACTCACTTAATGATCCATCTCAGTAAAGTCGGCTTGGTAATATGAGGCCTAAAAGCTAGTCAGGCTTAGGAAGCTGTTTAAACAATCCGGCTAGCAGCTGCTGTGGGGGTGAAAAACCAACACAAGCCTGACAACAAGAACGCTCCAAGCCCAGGTCCTTTTGATCTGCTTTACTAAGGAAAGCAACATGAAGGGGTTAACAATCTCACTTTAATCCAGTATACAAATATCATTCACTTAGTTCAGGGGAAAAAGTTTTCATCTTATGAACTTTGAGAGTCGGTAAAAACCTGGAGATCTTCCTTAAATAGGTAATTTTATCTCTGAATAATGAGTGGTTTACATTGGAGCTAAGAGATATACGAAGTCCCAACTAGATATTCTGAGGAAATGTGAATGCAAGAAACGTATGCCTTGAGATAAAGAGTACTGTCCCTTTTTTGCTCTCCAAGGAAACTGACTTGGGTACTGCAGCAGACAGCTATAGCTAAGCTGAATTCCATGCAAAGTATGAAAGGAGAAAAGAATTTGCTAGTGACCAGGAGGTGTGAATTAACTCTTCATCATTTATGGATTCTATATAGTACACTCACAACCTTTGTGGTGTTCGTTTTAGCCCACTCTATCCATAGACGTTTGTGAAAGAGGAATTTTTGTACGTGGGATGAGATAGTTTGTTATGTATTCTTAGCCTATATTCTTTTTTCCTCAGCCAAAGAAAAAGGCAAAGTTTATTAAAGATTAGTTAAATTGGCTCAGTCTTCAAGGAGTCACCCTATAGTCTAAACTCTTAGGGAATCTGAGCCTTTGTGACACCAATGGCAGAGGGCCAGATATATCTGAGCTGAGGTAGATTGAATTTGAGTCTATATTCTTTTTGAAAGCTAATTAATTCTGACTCATTGTCATTGGGATGCATCTCCCAATGGAGAAGTATTACTAGAAAACCTCTGTTGCCTCAGAGTTAACCCTTAGAAACATAAGGAAACATGTCACCTCTTTCTGAGGGATTCTAAACTGCAAGCCCTAGTTTGGATTGAAGAAACCATTTATTCTTCTTTTAAAGATGAAAAAAGTGAGGCGCATTTTGGTTTCACACCTTTTTAAGGTTCCTGTATAAAACAATTGTCAACATTTTTCAAGTTTTTCTGTAACGTAATTTTCGAGGAGAGACATGTGTTTTAGTTTCAACAGTACATCAAATGATGTGATGCACCGATTATTAATACATATGTAAAAACATCATCTGCAAGTGTTCCAACAATATGGCCAGCAGCTGCTGTGGGGGTGAAAAACCAACAACAACCAGCTCACAGAATGCTGCTAGCTCAGGTTCTTTTGATCTGCTTTACCAAGGAAAGCAACGTTAAGGGGTTAACAGTCTTACTTAAATCCAGGGTATAAATACCATTCACTTAGTTCAGAGGAAAAAGCCAGCACCCTGAACTTCAGGGCAAATACAGACAAGTTACAAACATCAACAGATCAAATACAATTCACAGTTACCAACATATGAGTTCAGCCAGGGAGCTCATAACTACAGCTGGTCCAGAGTCATGCGTGCCACTATTGCTGTGTGTCAGGGCTCCGGAAAAGGAAAGCCAACCCCTGGTTTTATATCTTTTTTCAGGGTCAAAGGTAAGTCACACATGTGACTCACCCACATGACCTAAAATTGTTACAAAAATGCTATGTAAACCCACTTGGTCTAAAAGCCTCTGATGTCACAAACGTGTCACTCAAACCCATGTAAACTAGGCTTTCCCTTGAGGCAACGAGGTTGTCAAGGACTCCTAATCTAATCAAGGAAATAAAAGCCAAACTTTTCAAGGGCACTTGGTTGAATTAAGTGCTAATAGCCTATTTTGATTGATAGTTATTTAGTAGCATTTTTTTTAAACTTCTGAATGTATTACCCAGTTCCTTGATCACTCCCACTTATTTGGTGATGTCAGTGCCTATGTGGCTACCTACACTTAGCCCTTACGTAGACTAAAACGAATCTTGTGGTAAAGGTTGCATATGAAGGAATTCTATGCTATGTTGCATATATTCTTTAGAAATTATTGTCTTCTTACATGCACATATATTTTCTTCTATTATGAATGATGTAGAATTAATTCCATGAACCTTTTTTTAAAAATGAAAATCCTGTGACAAGCACAGACACATCCTTGGTTTCTCTTGACAGCATAGGAGTTTTTATTCCATCAATTTCCAAAATTCAACATATCTTCTATACCAAGGGGCACTGCTCCTTTATTTGATAAAAGTAGATGCTCTTTTAAAAAAAGAAACTCTTAATATTCTATGTTGTTCAATTTGTATTCAATAATTTGTAGTTCTCATTGTATTTAAACCATTTCTTCCCTTAACTCTCCCAACTTAACAGATATCTGAACAAGAAAGCATGAGAAAGGTTTAAGTTTGAATATATCAATTCAACAAAAATTTCATTTGCTTTTGCTTTGTAAGGGTGCAAGAAACTTAGAGATTGCATGAAAGTATCTTAGGATGCTTAACACCTAGTTGGTGGCCCCTAGTATTAAAATCTTCTTAATTTTAGAGCACTGGACTTTTTTATTTGCCTTCAAAGTGAGTAGAAGTACCGTGGATAAATACCTCCATTACCGTTTGTACAACAATTATTGAAGGAAACCGTAGCCCTTATTCTCCAAATTCATGAAAGATCTGGCCTTCTAAACTTCCCTAGCAGCATGTATGACACTTCCTGGTATTGATTTAGTTAGTTTAGTGCCATGTAAGGATGCTTTCTAGAGTTATTGAATTCTGCCATATTTTAGTACAGAGTAGAGAATTTCAGCAATGACGTTGATTTGTGGCATTCAGTAGCTCTTTTCCATTGTTCAATTTTTTGTTAGTTTTGTTTTAATTTTAATTTTTTTCTTTATATATCATTTACCTTAATGAATAGAAAAGCCAGAATTCTTTAAAAAGAAGTTTAGCACCTAATGTTGACATTAAGGATGATATCATAAGGAAAATAGTGGAATGCAATATTTTACCCATTAGATCTATGGATAAAGGAAGATCATTCCCAATATAGAGAGCAACTTATTTTTTATAATGGATAATTTTGATTAAATTAGATTATAATTTTTTATACAAACCAACGCATTCGAGATTATAAGAAAAACAGAACATTGGGGGAAAATTTGTAAAGCAAGTTTCTCTAATGAAGACATCATATCTCAAATATACAGAAAAAAGAGTCAAATCTACAAGCTTACAGGTAATTCACCAAATTGATAAATCTTCGAAGGATATGTACAGTAAGCTTTCAGGAGAAGAAACCAAGATATATCTGTAGTCATATGAAAAATGCTCTAAATCACTAATGATTAGAGAAATGCAGTAGTACCTGAGGTACCTGGTCACATCTATCAGAGTACATAGCATAATGAAGAAGGAAAGGGATGAACATTGGAGGGAATGTGAGAAAATTGGGGAACTAATACACTGTTGGTGTAGTTTTGAACTGATCCAACTGTAGTGGAAGCATATTTGGAACTATATGGAAAGAGTTATAAACCTATGCGTACTATTTGATTGTGCAATACGACTACTAGATCTGTATCCCAGAGAGAAATGAAAAACAAAGAAGCCTATATGTCCCAACAACATTTATAACATCTTTTTTTTGTGGTAGTAATGATTGGGAAATTGTGGGCCTACAATGATGAAAAAGTTGTGGTATATGATTGTGATACATAGATTAATATTGTGGCATAAGAAATGATAAGTCAGATGGTTTCCAGAAAAATTTGGGACCACTTACTTGAACTAATATGCAAAACAATGTGAGCAGAACCAGGAGAACATTGTATACAGTAACAGTAATATTGTAGTATGCATCACTTATGTTTTTTTTTTAGCAATCCCGGAGTTGAAGACATTTCTGAAGTATTTATGATGTAAAAAGATATCCACCTCCAGAGAAGGAACTGACAGAATCTGAATTCAGATTGAAGGATTTTTAAAAAAACCTTCTTGTTTTTTTTCTGTTTATTCTTTCACAACATAGCAAATATGCACATATATTTTGAATAATAACACGTGTAATTTATATAAAATTGCTTCTCTTGTTAAGGACGGTGGTGGAGATGGAGGCAGGCAGAGAATAAGGAACTCAGAAATTTTGAAAATGAAAGGTAAAAGTGAAAAGAAATATTTAAAAATTTAAAACATCGAGCCAACAAAATAAGATAATATGATGTAAGTCAGGGGAAAAATGTAATTCAACAAAAAGTAACCACTTTAACATCTTTTCTTCAGGGATAAAGTTTGGTTATTACAATTCCACTCTGGGGTTCTCCCCCCATTTTTTTTCAATTTACAAATTACATTATTACATTTATTACATTAATTGAGTTTTGTTTTATTTTTGGCTTGTTCACTTTGTTCATGTACAACTCTTTGTTCGCTGAATTCTTCCTTTTCATTGTTTGTTTGAATGTAGCAATAATAGATCATTTTTTCCTGGGACCCAGTTTTTTTTGTTTTTAAGTGATTTGTCAACGATTATACATTTATTAAGCACCCAAGATAGGATTTAGACCTTGCTCTTTGTTTTTTTTGGGGGGGATTATCTCAGAACATTTTTTTTAATTTTTAGTTTACAACACACGGTTCTACATAATTTTGAGTTCCAGATTTTCTCCCCTCCCTCCCTCACCCCTCCCTTCCCAAGACAGCATGGAATCTCATATAACTACCACGTATAACTTTGCGTTGAATTAATTTATACACTAGTTGTATACACAGGTTGTGGAGAAGAAACATGACTAATGAAATGAATCATGAGATAGAAGAAACAGAACCAAGAAAAAAAAAACAAAACACAAAAACAAAAGAGAAGAAAAAAAGGCGAGCATGAAATGCACCTCAATCTGCATTCAAACTTAGTTCTTTCTCTGGATGTAGATAGCATTCTCCATAGTGAGTCCTTTGGAGGTGTCTTTGTACCTTGTGTTGCTGAGAAGAGTGAAGTCTGTCAGGGTTGGTCCTCACAGAATCCATATATTTGTGGTCGTGTATAATGTTCTCCGGTCTCTGCTCCACTCACTCAGCATTACGTTGTGTAGGTTTTTCCAGGTTGTTATGAAGACCATATCATCCCCATTTCTTATGGCACAATAGTATTCCATTACCTTCATATACCACAGCTTGTTCAGCCATTCCCCAATTGATGGGCATCCCTTTGATTTCCAATTCTTGGCTACCACAAAAAGAGCTGCTATAAATATCCTTGTACATATGGTAACTACTGGAAAATTCTATTACAAAATTATAATAGCCCACAAATATCAATTCATGATTGATATACAGTGTTCAGATAAGGAACAATTTTGATATAGTTAAATTTTTATCAGAAATGTTCATACATATGGCATTTTACTAGTATCAGATTCATAATATTTTGAAACAGATTAAGTGAGTTTTTTCATGTTTTGTTTCCTGATGAATACTGCATTTTGTCCATATTCATGTTCTCTTTTTTCTTTCATTTTTGAATTTGTCATTTTTAAGATGAACATTTCTGTTAGGTATGCATGTAAAATTGTAGCTCTTTCGGAGCACACTTAAAGGTATCTCAGAGGATGTTGTTGAACTTACTGGTATGGCAAAGTCAATTTTTTTAACAATCATTGAAGCCCAAGATGAAAGCCTACAATGAAATTCATGTAAGTGAAAAACAATATGGTTGAAAATGAAAAACAATTTAAAGAATCACACAGGATTTCTGTAAAACAGCCTAATTAAAGGTCAGAAAATAAGCAAAGACCTTCAGAGGGACCTGTTAGCTGAAACATTGCTATTGATTCCAATACAGTGTAGTATAGGTTTTTTAAGAGTAGAAGACAGCATGAAGGCTAGTAAAAAACAAATCTGAAAAAGAACACATTAAACATTGTTATGAAGGAAAAACAATTTATTTTGTGAGGAATCATTTCTTTGTTGAAGAATATAATAAAACCATTGTCAGAAGAATTCCATATGAATCTATAAGATCTAGACAGCTTCATCAAAGATTTACTCAGATGGACATAAAATATATTGATAGTCTGGGAACCTCTCTAGTTTACATACCATTGAAAACCTATGCACTATAATGGAGTCTTCGGGAAAAATTTAGTAATTGTCAAAGGCATATTCAATATGCAATATGATGTGTATGGTTTATTGATAAAAGAATTAAATATATTCCAAAATCTTGTGATCTCATTTCCAAAGCACATTAAACAAGTGATTGTAGTAAAAGGACAATATATTGCATGATTTTACAGATTAAAAAATTAGGAAGATTTATTGTATAAATCGAAAAATTTAATTCTTTTACTTTTGTACAAAGTAATTGTAACACTACTGTGGGTTCATTCTTTTGAAAAGCTTAACACGAACATGTTCACCAATATATTACTTATATACCCTAATATAGTTCCTATGAGATATAAGCGAAAACAGTAGAATCCAAAATTCAAAGATTTAAATAATATTATATTTTCTTCATCTTCATGTAGCATGATTTCAATTTTAAATCTGCCTTACATTTAGCCCTAAATAGTATGCTGAGTAATATCTCTAAAAAATCTTACTTTTCCTTTAATAGGAAACTTTTTTCTGAGAATCTTATGCAGTTTATGGATACTAAGAGCACAGGGCTCCTACAGTTTTGATTCCTACTTTAATTCACGATGTTTTGAGACATTCAATATAAATTATTTAGTGGTCTCTGTGCCTCAGATGCTAAGTCTGAAAAATAAACTTTGTTGAAAGAAAATAAATGTCATTAGTTTATAGAAGCATAGTTCTTTCTTTCATATCACTACTACCAGTGCAGTATGGTTATCCTTGTGACTTTATCTTGTTTCATATCTTGTTCAGATTCCTTTTAATTGTGTGTTTGAAATCAACATGTAACGGAGTGAATATTACCCCTTAATAAGTTTCTCATATGTTATGTCTATGTTGTATAATTTAGAATTTGGTAAATTTAATTAAAACCTTCCACCAGGTTTGTTTTTCTTCTTTAAAGGCATTTGCATGTGGCGTATTATTAAAATAAACCAATTATTTCCTAACTTTTCACCTCCAAGTGTCATTTCTTGGGGGTTAGAATGAATCATTTCTTTGACATTTAATAAGTAAGAAACACCACAAAAATCGAGGCAGATAGAATATTATTCACTATTTTATTTCCATTGCTCTTGAGACTATCAAATGAACTATTTTAGACTGCTCTTTTTGTACTTCGTGGTACACCTAAACTGGTTTTTTTCCTCCTTGTTCCTGACAAAGGACAGTTAATCTCCCTTCTCCATGCTCTGTTTGTAGAAATCACCCCCTTCTGACTTTTGTGTAGCAGAGTTTCTCTCTTCCTTTAAGCATCAACTTATGTACCATCTACTTTCTGCATCAAGCCTTTCTTTATGCCCCTAATTATTAGTGAATTCTCTCCCAAATCATCTTCAAGGAAGAAAGAAAAAAAACAGCTGATACTACCTTTTTGCATGTGTATGTGTAATGATTATGAACTTTATATTATGTTGTGTAGATTTTTATCTCTACTTGTTCACGTTCATAGTATAAGGTCAGTTGAGAGTGGGGATTATTTTGTTCTTTGTGGTTAAATCCCCAGTAAATATACAAATTAATCCAATCAAAGAACAAGCTATGTGTCCAAACTGTTATTGAACAGATCAGCAAACTATAGCACAGAGAGGCTAAATGACTTAGCTTTTTCATAGATTTGACACATGACCCAGCTATGTTTCCTAAGTTGTTGTTTGTGACTTTTTTCTATGTGTTTTTTTCTCTAGAAAAATAAGATATGTTCGTTTGAAAACAAATATTCACTGCCTAAGTTTGACAAGGAGAGGTTATATGCCTCCTGTTCTAGGGGCAGGTAAGTGATGCGGTGGATAGAGTACAGGTCCTGGAGTCAGGGAGACCCATCTTCCTGAGTTCAGATCTAGCCTCAGACACTTACTGGCTTTGTGAGCCTGGGTAAGTTGCTTCATCCTTTTTTTTTTTCATTTATTTTTATTTTTTAAAATTTATTTATTTAACATATTTAGTTTTCAGCATTGATTTTCACAAGAGTTTGAATTACAAATTTTCTCCGCATTTCTACCCTCCCCCCCCCCACTCCAAGATGGCGTATATTCTGGTTGCCCTGTTCCCCAGTCAGCCCTCCCTTCTGTCACCCCACTCCCCTCCCATCCCCTTTTCCCTTCCTTTCTTGTAGGGCAAGGTAAATTTCTACGCCCCATTGCCTGTGTATCTTATTTTCTAGTTGCATGCAAAAACTTTTTTTTTCTTTTTGAACATCTGTTTTTAAAACTTTGAGTTCCAAATTCTCTCCCCTCTTCCCTTCCCACTTACCCTGTCTAAGAAGTCAAGCAATTCAACACATGTGTATCATTATGTATAACCCTTCCACAATACTCATGTTGTGAAAGACTAACTACCCTTTGCTCCTTCCCAACCCATCCCACTTTATTGAATTTTCTCCCTTGACCCTGTCCCCTTTCCAAAGTGTTTGTTTTTTATTACCTCCACCCCCATCTGCCCTGCCCTTCATCATCCCCCCCCTTTTTTTATCTTCTTTCCTCTTCTTTCCTGTGGGGTAAGATACCCAATTGAGTATGTATGGTATTCCCTCCTCAGGCCAAATTTGATGAGGGCAAGATTCACTCATTCCCCCCTCACCTGCCCTCTCCCCTCCTCCCACAGAACTGCTTCCTCTTGCCACCTTTATGCGAGATAATCCACCCCATTCTATCTCTCCCTATCTCCCTCTCTCAATATATTACTCTCCCATCCCTTAATTTGATTTTATTTCTTTTAGATATCTTCCCTTCATCTTTAACTCACCCTGTGTCCACTCTCTCTCTCTCTTTATATATATACACACATACATATATACATACATGCACATTCACTTATATATATGTGTGTATATATATATATGCATATTCCTTTCAGCTACTATGATATTGAGGTCTCATGAATCATACACATCATCTTTCTATGTAGGAATGTAAACAAAACAGTTCAACTTTAGTAAGTCCCTTATGATTTCTCTTTCTTGTTTACCTTTTCATGCTTCTCTAGATTCTTGTGTTTGAAAGTCAAATTTTCTATTCAGCTCTGGTCTTTTCACTGAGAAAGCTTGAAAGTCCTCTATTTTATTGAAAGTCTATATTTAATATTTCCGGGGGCGGAGTCAAGATGGCAGCTGGAAAGCAGTGAGCTCCCCACTGAGTCCCTCCAAAAACCTATAAAAATGGCTCTGAACCAATTCTAGAACGGCAGAACCCACAGAACAGCAGAGGGAAGCAGGGCTCCAGCCCAGGACAGCCTGGATGGTCTCTGGGTGAGGTCTATCCCACACGGAGCTGGGAGCTTGGAGCTGCGAGCTGCGAGCTGGGAGCGGAGCAGAGCAGAGCCCAGCGTGAGCTGCTCAGACCAACCAGACCAGAAGCCGGGTGGAGCGGGCCCTAGCGCCTTGAATCAGTGAGCTGCGAGCTGCGGCAGTTATCAGACTTCTCAACCCACAAACACCAAAGACAGAGGAGAAGGCTAGTGGGAAAAGCTGGGGGAGTGGAAGGAGTTCATGGTTAGGCCACCGCCCCCGGGGCAGCAGAGGTGGGGAGCTACAGCTGCTGTTGCTTCTGCCCCCAGGCCCACCTGGTGGGAGGAATTAAGTTGCAGATCAGAGCAGGAGTGCACAGCCTGCTGAAGATCTAAGCCCAGTGCGGGTTGGGGGTTTTTGGGGAAGGAGCAGTGCTGGTGTGGCAGAGCTGGCGTATCCCCCCACCAAACATGGAACATAGAACTCTTTAGTCTACAAGCAGTCATGCCCCGCTGAAAAACTCAAGGGTCAAGTTAGTTGGTTGGGAATATGGCCAGGCAGCGAAAACACACCCAGATTCTGTCTCAGACTTTGGATTCTTTGGTGACAAAGAAGACCAAAACATACAGCCTAAAGAAGTCAATAAAGTGCAAGAGCTTACACCAAAAGCCTCCAAGAAAAATGTGAAGTGGTCCCAGGCCATGGAAGAGCTCAAAAAGGATTTGGAAAAGCAAGTTAGAGAAGTAGAGGAAAAATTGGGAAGAGAAATGAGAAGGATGCGAGAAAACCATGAAAAACAAGTCAATGACTTGCTAAAGGAGACCCAAAAAAATACTGAAAAATACACTGAAGAAAACAACACCTTAAAAAATAGACTAACTCAAATGGCAAAAGAGCTCCAAAAAGCCAATGAGGAGAAGAATGCCTTGAAAGGCAGAATTAGCCAAATGGAAAAGGAGGTCCAAAAGACCACTGAAGAAAATACTACCTTACATCAGATCCTCTAGTCCTATTCATCTGGCTTTGTCTTCTTAACTATTTAACTGCGCAAAAGAATTTGGTCTTTGACATTCACTCTTCCATCACATGCTTAGTAATTCTTTTCCCTCTCATCAGCTTTGCATGTGAACTTTCTTCTGGTTATTGTTCACTCCCTATTAGCATGTCACTTCCTTGAGAGAACAGGCTATCTAGGTTTTTGTACTTGTATCCCCAACACTTAGTACATAATGAGTGTTTAAAAATTCTTACTCATTTTTTTTTCATTCAGCACCTTACATAATGTGTGGAATATACTGGATAATTAATAAATTTTTGTTGAATAACATATTAAAATAACTGATTTGAAAACTATGTCTGGATTAGTATAGTCTTGCATGGGATTGGAGCTCCTAGAGGCAGAAATGTGACCAATTGGGATATCTGTATTCTCTTGAAATGAAGATCTTAAAAAAAATGAGATGTCTGATGTAATAGAACAAATTTGTGAGGTAGTCAGCTTCTGTCCATGGAAGTGTTTCACCAGTAGCAAATGAACATAAGGATGTGTTTGAGGAGATTTTTATAATAAGTGGGAGATTGGACATTCTGTGATTCTAAATGTCTTTTAAGTGGAATGAATACAAGTATATTTAAACATTTTGGTTACAAAAAGATACAATTTTCTTCTATGGTAACATTTTCTGTCTTTGTTTTTTGTCTTCAGTATTTGTTAGAAAATTTTGAATAAAATTGTCTAAACTTTTTGAATTTGGGGCTGAGGGAAAAATCGTTTTTCAGCTCTAAAAATAAATTTCACTTTTTTTTGTGGTCAGCCAGAAATATAAAAAAGTTGAAATTTGGCATTTGGGTTACCTTCATAGAAACAGAATGTCCTTGTTTCTGGACAAACTGTTCTCTCCTTACTAATGAGGGTCTGTGTCCTGTACATATATGGCTTTGCCGCTCAACTCTAAAGTACCTAATTACCTGAATTACCATTTAATTTTGTACTTGTAGAATGCTTTTGAAGAGAGGTGGTTGTGGTTTTCTTTTGGTTTTTTTTGGGGGGGTATTCCCCAGAGGGGTGATTTCTGAAATGAATGGAGTTATACAAATACACAGTTGGTCAATGTCATGATAGGATGGTCATGCATTTACTTTTTTTCCAATATTTCTCCTCCCACCCCTTTAATGATGGTTTGGATTATAGGTGGAAGAACGAAATCCAGGTGCACTTAGTAAAGTATTTTTGTTTCGAATTTCAGGGAGGCTTAATAACAGTGTTGGAAAAGAGGATAATTGTTCTGGCTCCTGCTAAGCTGCTGATGTATTCTGAAAAAAGTCTACATTATCAACAGTATACTTTACATTTTGCTTATTTCCATTGTCCGGTATTCACCACAGCATCCTGCTTTGTTTTGCTTTTAAAGACCTAAGTTTTGCAGTCTTATATTAGGCAGTCTTTTTTATTTTAAGCACTTAGCCAAATAAATGCATCTCATGTCTTCTTCTTTGTTCTGGTATCCATCCATTCATTCATTCATTCATTCGTTCAGACATTGATCGTACATGGTTTAATGGAAAGATTCTTGTCAGAAGATCTGAGTTCATATTCGAGATTTCCTGCTTTTTAAAGTGTGTGACTATCAGGAAGTTATTTCACTTCCTTGAGTCTCGATTTCACCTTTATTTGATGAAATAGTTTTTGTAAAGCTGAAACTATAAAATTGTAAATTATTATTGGTATTGTTATTACAATTGTTATCTCATTCTCATCTTTTGGGGTATATGTTGTAACAATCTTGCTAGGAATTGCTGTGGGGGTGTAAGATCCACCAACAACCAGCCCCCAGAAAGCTGCCAAGATAGATTCTTTAATCTGCTTTTCTAAGGAAAGCAATGTGAAGGGGTTAACAATCTCAGTTTAATTGAACATATAAATATCATTCACTTAGTTCAGGGGAAGAAGCCAGCACCCTGAACTTCAAAGGAATCACAAACAAATTACAAACATCAACATACAGACCTTGTCTGATTAAAATCACAATTCATAGTTACCAGAGAAACCAATTGTTTAATTGAAGATATTAACTTGGTGGAACCCAGGGGTGGATTATGTTTATATTGTGAACAAGTATCTGGGAATGACACTGAATGATATGTTTTGTTGTGAGTGATATGTTTTAGTTTCTTGCTTGATTGGATCACAATGTATAATGCTTCTATTTACTCCAGGATCCATGGCCATTTAATTTAGATTTTTGTTAAGCTATGGAACCTGGAAGGGGTGTAGTGTAATATGAATTAAGTTGGGTGTTTTTGATTGAGTCTTATTAGGTGCTAATTCCCAGGCCCAAACCTCTATCAGGTGCTAACCTATGTGGGCGTGAAGCACTCAGGGTCTTACAGGGAGTTTCTAAGACCAGAGCCAATAGCAATTGTCTAAGTTCTGGTCACTCAGATGACATTTGTTGAAAGCTCAAGAGTGTATAAAAAAGAGAGAACAGAGCTGTTTGCTTAGGGCTGTCACTTTTGGTGGTGTGCTGATGTGGAGACTCGGGGCAGCTGTGGATAAGAGCCCTCCAGCTTGTAAACCCAGATGTCGCGACTTTGTTAAACTCTGGAAACTATGCATTGAGATTTGAATCAGACAAGATCTGTCTGTTGATGTTTGTAATTTGTTTGTATTGGCTCTGAAGCTCAGGGTGATGGCTTTTCCCCCTGAGCTGAGTGAATATTTTTATGTTGGATTAAAGTAAGATTGTTAACCCCTTAGCATTGCTTTCCTTAGTAAAGCAGATCAAATGAATCTGGGTTTGCAGCGTTCCTGTTGTTGGGCTTGTGTTGGTTTTTCACCCCCACAGTAGCTGCTACCTGAATCGTTGAAACAGTATACAATGGAATAAAGGATTTTGAGAAATTCTCCCATAAGCTGTACAGACGATTCAAGATTTTCCTGTCCCCACCAATTAAAAAGAGGCCCAAAAGTTCATAGGATTGTTTGGATATGGTAGACAGCACTTTCCATATTTGGGCAGATTTTGAAACCCTCATACAAAGTCACCAGGAAAAAATATGAATTTATTGGGGACTTCAACAGAATAAAGCTTTTGAAGAATCTAAAGCTGCTATACAATTGGCTCTAACAAAGACTTGGAAAGAGCTTCACCTAGAATTGTAATAGAAAAACCCAAGGAGAAGACACAGTGAGTGACTTTTCCAACCCAGATCCATATAGGAAGAATGATGACAGGTACTGGAGGTTAGCCAGAAGAAATGTTTCATGAAAATGTCAATTATGGGCTAACACCCAGTAACTACAAGGCTGCGACAAGGAGATGTCATAGATTTGAGCTTGTACACTAGGCAAAGAGCAATAACAGTCGTGAGCAGCTCCTGTAGAAATCAAACCTGAGAGCAGGGCCGTAGATTCAGCTACCAGCCCAGCCCAAGGTCAGCATCTGAGTGATTAGTGAAGAAATCTTACCCCAAGGGGATGTAGTGATTGTACCAGCTGCAAGGAGTACAGCCAGGCAGCCATATTTTCGACCTCTAACCAGATAAAAGCCTAGAATTGTGTCACTCAGCCCCAAACTGGGGTCAAGAGCTTGAAAATCTCAGAACAGCAGGAGAATGATTAAACTTTGCTCAGGATCTGACTACTTTAAGAACACGGAAAATTTTTAGGACCTTGTTAGAGCATACTTTGAAATCCTTGAACCATATTCCTTTCAGTGGTAGATGAGAGAAATAGAAGAATCTAGTGAATAACAAGCATGATCACACAAGGTCCAGACATTTCCTGCATAAGTTCACTAAGCTTAGCCCTTAAATAAATTTCCAATTGAGGAAGTAAGGTTGAAGGAATGAATAAAAAGAAAAAATGGCTCCCACAATAAAAAGCATTATTGAGACTGGAATGCCCAAGATACAAACTTCGAAGGAAACTACTTTAATACATTTTTTGAAAAGCAAAGCCTTAAAAAAAACATTACTCGAAATAAAAAATTAGCTAGAATTCTCAAAAGAAGGGAAGCAAGCATCAAAAATATAAGTTTAAAATTATTTTATAATATAAGGTAAGTTTTTGGGAAAAGTAGTAGAGAAGAAATGAGATCTATGGTGGAACGATTTGGAAGAAGAATTAGCAGGTTATTATCAGAGGCATACAGCTTTGATCAAGCATATAATTCCTTGAAAATTAGAATGGACTAAATAGAAATTAATGAGTATGTAAGACAACACATAATATCAAAACAGTGAAACTGGAGAAATATAAAATATATAAGGAATATTTCCTGTAGAAAACAGATCAAGAAGAGAGAATTTAAGAATCTTTGAAAAACTGTTTGAGAGCCGTTATGAAAAATAGAGACTGGAAATCATATTTCCAAAACAAAATGTGTAAGAGAGCTGCCAAGATGTCATATAACCAGTGAGCTAAGTGAAAAGAATGAAGGAAGAGCTTCTTATTGGGGTTTGAATGAAAGAAAGAAAAAAAAGTAAGAACTTGTTATGGTCTGGTCAAAAGAGAATAAAGTAGGCAGTTATGTGAAGTAGATGGAGCACTGGTCCGGGAATCAGGATGTTCTGAGTTCAAATTTGTCGTCAGGGACTTCACAGGTAAGCGCTGTGTGACCCTGGGTATTTCATTTAACATTGATTCCTTTGCAAAAAACAAACAAATGAAAAAAGAAAATGAAGTTCAGGTAATAAGAGTAGATTCCATCAAGCATTGATCATTGGGGCAGCTAGGTGGCACAGTGAGTAGAGCACCTGCTCTGGATTCAGGAGGACCTGAGTTCAATTCAGTCCTCAGAGATTTGACACACTAGCTGTATGACCTTGGGCAAGTCACTTAACCCCAATTGCCCTGCCTTCTCCACTCAAAGCAAAGGGTAGAGCATAATGTAAACACATTCATTCTTCATGCCTTTAAAAAAGGGGGTCAGGAGCAAAGAGAAAAAAAGCATAAAGGAATAGGATTGAAGGAAACACAAAATTGCAATCATAACTGTGAATGGGATTAATTTATTCATACAGTAAAAGTGGATGGCCCAATGGAATAGAAAACAATGTAACAATCTACTTTTTAAATAAATATATTTGAAACATAAAGATATATATATTCAAAATAAATGGTAAAAGAAAAAATCTTATGTTTTATCCAAACTGTAAAAAAAAACAACTAAAAAAACAAAAAACCAGGTAAGAATTGTGATATCAGAGAAGGTAGTACCAAAAACAAAGTTAAAACATAATGTCCAAAAAATTAAAGAACAATTAAATTTCAGTGAGAAATAGAAAGCAAAATTCTAAGAGTAAGAGTATCTAAATGTATTCCTTTCCTAACCCAATAGATATAACCACCCACCTTATCTTAAAGAAAAAAAAGAACTTAACTCCTTTAATAGAATTTGAGAAGCATTAGATATCCTTGGACGTCGGCAACTATTAAGTGGTAACAGGAAGGAGTATGTATGTATCTTACCAATTTATGGAATCTTTTTTGTTACGAATAAAAGATTTTATTAAAATTATTTGTACGTAAGATGAACATAATATCTCAATAATACAAGGACACAGATGAAAGCACAAATGTGTATATATGTATGGCTTAATAGAATAAAAGCTGTTATACACATGTTAATGCACACATAAATACAAGAATGAGCAGTGTTAAGCTAATGGTTCTATGGTTTTAGTTTTTCTTGATAATATGGAACTTCATGATTCTTGTTGAAGGATTTAAAAGCACAGCCTTGTTTGGAATTTGCGGTCAAAATAGTTCTTGGCTTCCTTTATTTGGCACCTCTAATAAGACAACACAGAAACAAGTATCAGCAAAAATTCAGCATCTTCCCAAAGGACTAAAATGCCATGGGAATGGGGATAGAGGTTAGAGAACTGAAAACAATGCATGAAAAGTGTGTGTGTGTGTGTGTGTGTGTGTGTGTGTGTGTGTGTGTGAGAGAGAGAGAGAGAGAGAGAGAGAGAGAAACTAAAAAGCATCAATCCACGCTAAATCCTTATTTGTTCTTTGCTGTCAGGGTTCCTGGGTTTCTGGCTGACCTTCTTTGGTTTGTCATTATTATTTTTCGGAGGCTCTGGGTTTGCCTGCATGTGTCTGCTATAGAGGTACTTGTATGTTTCAGAATGGATGCATTCAAAGACATGGGATTCTCCCAGGTGGAATTGGTCAGCAATTGGGGTAACCCAGGGATTATTCTGTGTTTTGAAGACCTGCTTCTGACCACTTAAATCCAAGTTTCTGAGTTTAGGGGAAGGACATTCAGATGGTTTCCCTGGATGTGTAGTTCCTTCAGCTGTGTCAGTTTCCCAATTTCTTTTTGCAGTGAAATCAGGTCATTTTCCCTAAGGCTGAGTATCTGCAACTTCGTGAGCTTCCGAATATCTGGTGGCAGGATTTCAAAATTGTTGTCACTTAGATAAAGTGCATGGAGGATGGTAAGATAGAAGAAGTTTCCAGGAAGGGAATTTTCATTTAAGTTGTTATAAATTAAGTTAAGGACCTCCAGGACTGGTAAAGAGCGAGATGCTTGAGGCAAAGTATTTAGAGTGTTCATACTGAGGTTCAGGTGTTCACGCTTCTGGAGGCTGCTGATCTGCGTGGGCAACTCTTCGATTTGGTTGTTGAAAAAGTTCAGCACTTCCAAATTCTTCAGTTTTGCCATGTTTGGAGGCACAGTTGCCAGCTTGTTGTGGCTGAGAACCAGTTGTGTAATGTGGAGTAAAGTAAACAAGCCATGGACATCCAATATGTTGGAGATGCCATGGTCACACACGTGCACCTTGGGCTGGTTCTTCTCCCGGCTCTCCTCCAGCAACTTCTTCAAAGACTCGGACATGGTTGTGGGAGGCTGCAGCTTTGTGGATCCCACACCCAATTTATGGAATCTTTACAAAGAGTACACTAGGATATAAAATGTTCTCAAACATATGGGGAAAAAACAAATACTAAACAAATAGCGAGTGAAGTGTCATAAAAATATAAATCCAAATAGTTTGAAATAAAATAATATACAAATTATAATAAGAGATCACTAAAAAGGATGGAAAATTAATTGGAGACTTAATAACGTTAAAGAATTCATGGGTGAAAAAACAAATCAAACAATTTTGTTATGTTTTATTCTTTTTGTTAATGACAACAATGAGACCACATAACAAAATTTTTGGGACACAACCAAACCAGTCTTTAAGATAAAATTTATATCTCAAAATTTTCCTTTAATGAAAGGAGCAACAGATTGCTGAATTGAGCATGCAATTAAAAATTTCAGAAAACCAATGAAAAAAATGGAAACCTGAAATTGTAATAAAAGAATAACAAAATTGAAAGCAAAAAACATATATAAATGTAACTGGGAGCAGGCTCTTTTTGGAGATAAAATCCATGGAGAAACCTTTAGCCAATTTGATCAAAAAGAAAGGCTAAATTACCATGATCAAAAATGAAAAGATAAATTAATTCAATAAAAATAAAGGAAAAACAAATCAAATTATTTGAAATTGTTTTGGTAAGACAGATACGCCAAAAAAAACCAAACCCAAACCTGAAAACTGAAATGAAATATTTTAAGCTTCTTGAAGGCAGGGATTTGTCTTTCTGCCTCTTTGTATTCTCAGTCCTCAGCATAGTGCTTGCTATATAGTAGGTGCTTAATAAATTTTTATTGATTGAACAGATATTTACAAAAACATAAAATGCTCAGATTCATAGAACTAGAGAATTTAATCCAATGCCATTAAAAGTAATTTAACAAGAAACAAATGAATTTCCAAAAGAAAACTTAATCCTGGGACTAGGTAGTCTTCTGTAATGAATGAAATGGA
The DNA here is from genome assembly GCF_011100635.1 of Trichosurus vulpecula. Lineage (NCBI taxonomy): Eukaryota > Metazoa > Chordata > Mammalia > Diprotodontia > Phalangeridae > Trichosurus > Trichosurus vulpecula. The sequence continues at coordinate 226,400,273 of NC_050580.1, forward strand.
TGGATTTCTGATGATTGCTATGGAAATAGTTAGATGTATTTTTGTTATTGTTTTCGTAATACTTGTTAAGTGATATATCAGGATAATTGAAACTGGGACTTCTATAAGCAAAGAGGTAGATGGCAGGACAACTGACAATTAAAGAAAAAAATGTTCTTGACTGGTTTTCACATATAGGAACAAAAATGTATTATTAGAACATAATCACACCCTAAAAACACAATTTTTTCTCTTTTTTTCTGCTTCACCATGAAGTAAGAGAAGATTGATGAGAGTCAAAGGGAAATGCATTAGGGAGTATTTTATTTGACAGGAATGTTTACAAGGTCAGCTACAGCCGTTCCCCTCACTAGCTCTCTGAGCCTAAGCAGAATGCAGAGACTTACATGTGGGCATGATGAGGAGATTCTATAATCACACTCATTTTTGACCTGAATGAAATGCTCTCACTCTCAATGGCTGGTTGAACTAAGACTTACTGAGGCAACAGCAGAATTGTGTCTCCTGGCTTATGAAATGGCCCCCATGTATTTAAATTGTTCTTTCTGTCTCTGTTTCTGCTTTTCTGCCTGAATTTTTAATGTCTGTGTGATCCAATTTGATTTTTTACTCAAGTAAAGAACTTTGTTGGTCATGGTGCATTTCCTGGGTACTGCAAACATGAACATGACATCATTCAGAGCCAATGGAAAAATATTTCTCATATTCGAGCTTTTTATACTCTGGTGGTTTCAGAATATATTGCTCTATATGTTGTTTTTGGGTTGTGATTTGAGACCATCTTCCTTATCTAGTCATACTGTGGCTACAGAAAGCTATTTTCAATACCAGGGAAGCCAGGACAGTTGTAAAATTGTTGTAGAGGTGATAGCTTCCCATCTAAAAAAAAATTCCTCTATGCATTAGGGATTTTATTCTCAGAATTCGCCAGTTGTTAACTTCATGCATTGAGCATTGGGGGTGAAAGTTGAGGTCTGTGTAAGTATAAAAGGCACAGCAGTTAAAATTTCTGGATAAGAATAGGTCTAATCACATGCAGAACCTATTTTAATTATAACAAAATAATATATTTTTGTAGCAAGAGCTCCTAACGAAATTAATGTAAATGATGGCAATAATTAATACAGCAGGATTATTACATGAGCTGCTAGTGCATATAATCCTTTATCGTCAGATTAAAAGAACAAACTCCATTTTAAATTTCATTGAAGTTTAAGCAGTTTAGATGAAATTCTTCTTTTTGATGACTAGAAGTTTTTTTACAACTAAGTTGTGGATGATTGTCTGGTCTCTTGAAATTGAGCTTCATCAGCATCAGAACCTTGTTGATTAAGTATTTCTAATTTCCCCCTAGTTTTCTCAACTCAAAACGTATCTTGCTTAGTTAATTATACTTCTTCAAGAAAATGTATAATGTTTTATCTCTCTTGAATTGGAGATATAGAGAAACCAAGTACTTTGCCCCACTTGGGAGTACATTGACCATAAAAGTAAGCACTGAGAAACCCTGTCCCATATTTGGCCTTTGTTAATGAAGCTCAGAATCTGCAGAATATTTCACATTTGAATCATTTTTTAAGTATTTAGAAAGGCTGTTCTTATAAAATTCACATATTAACCAATTTCTGATAGTTTTACACTATAGACAGTTTTATTTTAATTTTTCTGAGTGTCTTTGTGTAGTTTATACATTCCCACATATTTCATAATAAATTTGTTACTAATTATGGGAATTTCCTTTGGTAAAGTACTTATGTTTGCTCAATAAGGACTTTCTAGATTTTAAACTTAAAGAGAATGTACACATGCACAAACATGTATGTAGATATAATTTATATCATTGTAATTATGTATACATCTGTATATATGTATATCATGTAAATTCTCTTAAATTTTATGAGAATTTATTTACACATGTATATATTGTATGATTATAAAAATGTATGTGTGTATATGTAATATAGAAAGATGATATAAAAATTGTTTTTGGGTTAAAAATATGAATATGAATATGTTCCTTCAATTAATATCTATTTGTTATTAGGAAATAGGGAGACAGGTTTTATATACTTATCCTGTTTGAACTATAATTAATAGCAATAATAACATCAGGAATGATAATCACTTTTACCTCACACTGTCAGTATTACACACACACACACACACACACACACACACACACACACACACACACGAATGAAATTAAAATCTTATGTAGTGGAAGCCAGCAGCAGGTAGTTCACATCTTAAACAAAAACAGATGCAGTTTATAAATAAGGCCTGTCTGAATATATATTATGTGTATTCCAATCTCCATTCAGAAAAGCCAATTATGGGAATGATTTCCTCACTGCTTTTTTTTTTTACAATAAGTGTACTCACTCCAAAGGGGAGCATAATGCTTCAACTTCAACAAAAGTATGTCACAACTCTAATTTCCTTGTAAAAATATGGATGACCAGATGTGTTTATGTATGTATGCATGCATATAATATGTAATGTATATTGCTTGTAACATTACTTGGTTTTGTATGTACACATGTACATGTAGATATACATGCATATATGTAAGTGGATATCCATACACAATTAGCCTATTATTAAGAATAATTAAGTTGTATAGTACCTCAGAGATTCTCAGTAAAGTATCATGAAGCACTTTATAAACATTAATTTTAAGTTGCAGCGTCTAAAAAGCTCTTTGCTGTTTTTAAAAATAAGTACTATTTTATTCTTTAGTAGTTGAATAAACTAAGTTGTAGAATGATTAAATATTGTGCTTGGAGTCACACAGAAAAATAAAAATTGTGTATTTTTCTGGAACATTTTCCAGAAATAGAATGGTTGCTGTATCTTTATATTAAATTCTCCTAGTTTTCTGTGATACCAAGCATTATCCTAATTGAGTTATTTTATTGGAACAAAAAAATGATTGTTGAATGAAAATGGGAGAGAGTCATAAGAGATCGCTCTTTCTTCCCTGCATGTGTTAGTTCTGCTAATGCTTCCCTATTTGACATAAAACTTTTATTACTCATCTTTTACAGCTATGCTTATGGTATCCGTTATTCCACCTGAACTAATATTTGCCACTCACTACTGTAGAGGAGTGTTTTGAGGATTAACGAGTTGTTGTTGATTAAATGTTTTGAACTTCTTAAAGGAAAGGTATTAGGCAAATATGGAGTCTGTTAGTGCGGGCTCTTATTCCAATCCTGTTTCTTAAGTGTGAGTCTACAAGCCTACTATATGGTGGAACAAGATTACCTTTGTTAACTAAAAGGGGAAAATATGGCATGTGGTCTTCAGCCTTTAGAACACACATCTGGTTCGTGATGTTCAAAACCAGCTGAAATATTTAAAGCAGCTACGTAGAAATCTCCCTGAATTGCTCCTATTTCCTACCATTTTGGGGGAGAGATGAACACTTCTGTAGGACATCTTTCCAATATCTTTACATGACAAAGTCGGGTATTACAATAGTCTTTGGTAAATGAGAAATCGCATTAGATTTTTGTCCCTGAAAATGATATGAAATATCCGTGATACTTTAGAGGTAATATCAAACAACGTAATACTCAGATTAACAAAAATTTGAGGAAGATTTTTGTCATTCTTCCGAAGTTTCTGGGAGGTTGTTGTGTTGGTATTATTTAATGCAAAGATATAAAGATTGAAGGAAGATTCCCTTTCATTAGGAAGACAGTGACAAATCCCATTTAAACAATCTTCATTTTTCTTTCCCCTTACCTCATTTGGTCTGCAGATTTAGTGTAGTTTGTCATTCATTTTTAGAGTTTAGAAAAGAGAGTCATTACTGAAAGCCCCTGGAATCCTGGTGATGCTATGGAAAAATGGGACTTTAGCAATTACCCCGAACAGCAAGAGCTGTAGTAAACGGTAAATTTTACCTCCACCAAAGCATTGGTTTTTAAAGAGTTTTACTTAACATGATTATACCTGCTAGCCACTACTCATAAAAATGGGCTTATAATTTTACCATAGTCTTTCTAATAAGTACTGGATGGCCACTGAGATTTCATTATGTTTAGGAGATATAATGCCAAATTAATTCATTTGCCAGTTAAATCGTCTGAATTCATAACTCTTATTTTCCTTCCCTTGCTAACCCCCCTTTCATTGCCTTATATGCTACAGAATAATCTTAAAAGAAATTGGTGTCTGTTTCACAGATGTTTCTTCTGCTAAGTGACATAAATTAGTAGGATTGGTTCGCTAAGTATTGTAGTTGTTACGTACAGTTTTATTATTGTTGTAAGCATTTCATTATTTTTTTTTAAATTCATTTATTTGACATATTTAGTTTTCAGCATTGATTTTCACAATAGTTTGAATTACAAATTTTCTCCCCATTTCTACCCCTCCCCCCCACTCCAAGATGGCATATATTCTGGTTGCCCTGTTCCCCAGTCAGCCCTCCCCTGTATTGCCCCCCTCCCCTCTCATCCCCTTTTCCCTTCCTTTCTTGTAGGGCAAGATAAATTTCTATGCCCCATTGCCTGTGTATCTTATTTTTTAATTGCATGCAAAAACTTTTTTTTTTGTTTTTGAACATCTAATTTTAAACCTTTGAGTTCCAAATTCTCTCCCCTCTTCCCTTCCCACCCACCCTCCCTAAGAAGTCGAGCAATTCAACCTAGGCCACATGTGTATCATTATGTATAACCCTTCCACAATGCTCATGTTGTGAAAGACTAACTACCTTTTGCTCCTTCCCAACCCATCCCGCTTTATTGAATTTTCTCCCTTGACCCTGTCTCCTTTCCAAAGTGTTTGTTTTTGATTACCTTCACCCCCATCTGCCTTCCCCTCCATCATTCCCCCCCTTTTATTTTTTTTTATCTTCCTCCCTCTTCTTTCCTGTGGGGTAAGATACACAACTGAGTATGTATGGTATTCCCTCCTCAGGCCAAATCTGATGAGCGCAAGGTTCACTCATTCCCCCCTCACCTGCCCTCTCCCCTCCTCCCACAAAACTGCTTCCTCTTGCCACCTTTATGTGAGATAATCCACCCCATTCTGTCTCTCCCTATCTCCCTCTCTCAGTATGATGCTCTCTCATCCCTTAATTTCATTTTATTTCTTTTAGATATCTTCCCTTCATCTTCAACTCACCCTGTGTCACACATATATATACACATAGATATATACATACATACACATTCACATATATATATATATATATATATATGCATATTCCCTTCAGCTACCCTAATACTGAGGTCTCATGAATCATACTTGTCATCTTTCCATGTAGGAATGTAAACAAAACAGTTCAACTTTAGTAAGTCCCTTGCAATTTCTGTTTCTTGATTACCTTTTCATGCTTCTCTTGATTCTTATGTTTGAAAGTCAAATTTTCTATTCAGTTCTGGTCTTTTCACTGAGAAAGCTTGAAAGTCCTCTATTTTATTGAAAATCCATATTTTGCCTTGGAACATGATACTCAGTTTTGCTGGGTAGGTGATTCGAGGTTTTAATCCTAGCTGCATCGACCTCCGGAATATCACATTCCAAGCCCTTCGATCTCTTAATGTAGAAGCTGCCAGATCCTGGGTTATTCTGATTGGGTTTCCACAATACTCAAATTGTTTCTTTCTGGCTGCTTGCAGTATTTTCTCCTTGATCTGGGAGCTCTGGAATTTGGCGACAATATTCCTAGGAGATTTCTTTTTGGGATCTATTTGAGGAGGCGATCGATGGATTCTTTCAATTTCTATTTTGCCCCGTGGCTCTAGAATATCAGGGCAGTTCTCCTTGATAATTTCTTGAAAGATGATATCTAGGCTCTTTTTTTGATTATGGCTTTCAGGTAGTCCAATTATTTTTAAATTATCTCTCCTGGATCTATTTTCCAGGTCAGTGGTTTTTCCAAGGAGATATTTCACATTGTCTTCCATTTTTTCATTCCTTTGGTTCTGTTTTATAATATCCTGATTTCTCATAAAGTCACTAGCTTCCACTTGCTCCAATCTAATTTTTAAAGTAGTATTTTCTTCAGTGGTCTTTTGGACCTCCTTTTCCATTTGGCTAATTCTGCCTTTCAAGGCATTCTTCTCCTCATTGGCTTTTTGGAGCTCTTTTGCCATTTGAGTTAATCTATTTTTTAAGGTGTTGTTTTCTTCAGTGTATTTTTCAGTATTTTTTTGGGTCTCCTTTAGCAAGTCATTGACTTGTTTTTCATGTTTTCTCGCATCCTTCTCATTTCTCTTCCCAATTTTTCCTCTACTTCTCTAACTTGCTTTTTCAAATCCTTTTTGAGCTCTTCCATGGCCTGGGACCAGTTCATATTTTTCTTGGAGGTATCTGTTGTAGGCTCTTTGACTTTATTAATTTCTTCTGTCTGTATGTTTTGGTCTTCTTTGTCAGCAAAGAAAGAATGCAGAGTCTGAGACTGAATCTCGGTGCGTTTTTGCTGCCTGGCCATAATCCCAGCCAACTAACTTGACCTTTGAGTTTTTCAGTGGGGTATGACTGCTTGTAGACTACAGAGTTCTATGTTCCACGTTTGGGGGGGAGGTGCCAGCTCTGCCGCACCAGCACTGCTCCTTCCCCAAGGACCCCCAACCCGAACTGGGCTCAGATCTTCGGCAGGCTGTGCACCCCTGCTGTGATCCGCCACTTAATTCCTCCCACCAGGTGGGCCTGCAGCCGGAAGCAGCAGCAGCCGTAGCTGCCCCACCTCCACTGCCCCTGGGGCTGGAAGCCGAACCGCGAACTCCTTCCACTCCCGAACTCCTTCCACTTCCGCAGCTTTTCCCACTAACCTTCTCAGCAGTCTTTGGTGTTTGTGGGTTGAGAAGTCTCGTAACTGCCGCAGCTCACTGAATCAGGGCGCTAGGGCCCCCTTCGCCCGGCTTCTGGTCTGGATGGTCCACGCCGCTCAAGCTGGGCTCTGCTCCACTCCGTTCCCAGCTTCCAGCTCCGAGCTCCGTGTGGGATAGACCTCACCCAGAAACCATCCAGGCTGTCCTGGGCTGGAGCCCTGCTTCCCTCTGCTGTTCTGTGGGTTCTGCCGTTCTAGAATTGGTTCAGAGCCATTTTTTATAGGTTTTTGGAGGGGCTCGGCAGGGAGCTCAGGCTGGTCCCTGCTTTCCAGCTGCCATCTTGGCTCCGCCTCTTCCATTTCATTATTTTTATGTATTATAAGATAGTATCTGAGTTACAAATATACCAATGTTTCAAATCAATTTGGGACAAATAGGAAATTTCATAATTCAAACTCTGTTTTTCATATGCATTCCTGTAGATTTTAAATATGGCAAGTTTGAAGCGCAGGGAAGGGGAGTCGCTGCGGTTTCCTGCTTCAACAGTGCTTGAACGGAACCCGCTGCTCGATTCCCGGCCGGAGCCGCCCTTAGCCACCTCTCCACCTTCACCTCCACTAACCAACACTTCTTCCGTCCTACCGTTCGAGCAGCAGCCGCTCGTTCAGCCGCCCCCCGGCCGTCGCCGCCGCCGCCCCAGCCTCAGCCGCAGCCGCTGCGCAGCCGCCTCCTCCCGCCTCCTCGTCAGCCTCCATCGCCGCCGCCGCCATGACCACCTCGTCCCCTTCTCAGGTGCGACAGAACTACCACCAGGACTCGGAGGCCGCCATCAACCGCCAGATCAACCTGGAGCTGTACGCCTCCTACGTGTACCTGTCCATGTCCTACTACTTTGACCGCGATGACGTGGCGCTGAAGAACTTCGCCAAGTATTTCCTACACCAGTCCCACGAGGAGCGGGAGCACGCTGAGAAGCTGATGAAACTGCAGAACCAGCGCGGGGGCCGCATCTTCCTGCAGGACATCAAGAAACCAGACCGAGATGACTGGGAGAGCGGGCTGAACGCAATGGAGTGTGCTCTGCACTTGGAAAAAAATGTCAATCAGTTGTTACTGGAATTGCACAAGCTGGCAACTGACAAGAATGACCCCCATTTATGTGATTTCATCGAAACCCACTACCTGGACGAACAGGTAAAGGCCATCAAACATCTGGGTGATCACGTAACCAACCTGCGCAAGATGGGGGCCCCCGATTCTGGCATGGCGGAATATCTTTTTGACAAGCACACCCTTGGAGACAGTGACAACGAGAGCTAAGCCGCACCTGGCTTCCCCCACACCTGGGAACTGTGGGCGTGACTCCTGCTGTCTTTCAGTGCATGCATATTTTGGTTATCTGACCTTTTCATAATCTGTACCAAAAAACTACCACCATTTACATCCCAATAAAGTGACTTGGTACTGATGAAAAAAAAAAAATATGGCAAGTTTGGTGTCTTGCTCACCATTTTTTTGTCTCTGTGGTTATAATTTGGTTACCCAGATTCAGAAATGGAGAAAATTTTGCCATCTCTGTGCTATATTCAGGATATACTATTGTTAAATCAATCTTCATGGGTAAAGAGATGGAAGCAAGATCATGAAATAAATGTGCTTTTCCCTGGTATAAAATCCTACCAAAATTGCTATGTAGCCTTTGAGGAGAAAATTCTCAATTTGGAATGTGATTTTTTTGCACATATATTCTGCGAAATGCTAGTCTTATTTTAGTGTCTCCTCTATCCCTTTTTACAGAGATGATATTTATTTCTAGCATTTCCCGAAATATCTAAGGTCTCTTTCAAAGACTGAGGAAGAAATGGGTTAATCAATGCTTCAAGTATTTATTAAGCCTTTGGTATAACAAAAATGAAAATCCAATAGTCTCTACCCTTAAGGAGCTTACATTCTATACATTCTAACAGAGGAGATAAGATGTCCTTTTGTATACATCTCTATATAGATACAGATATAGATGTTAGAGGATAACCCTTCTGTGTTACTTTTCTGAATGATAAATATACTTTGCAGAAAGAAAAATTGCTCAGTCAATACAGCTTTGCTATTTTACTGATCTGAGATATAACTTTGCCTTAGAGTTTTGAAAGAGTACTTCCTTATTTTCTGGTGACTTGACATAACATGACAAGCTGGAGATAATTGGAATAAATAATGAATATTGTATGCTTCAGTGATTTGCATATCAATAACTGAACAATTGGAGAACTTTTATTTATGGGAGTATAGACAGGATGAAACTTTGAATCCTACTTATAAGCCAAGGTGGGGTCATTTTTAGAGAAGACCCATTTGATGAATCAAGAATGATTAGGTGATCGATAATATGAGACAGGTTAAAGAACAGATTTTAGAAGTGTGTCAGAGAAAGACTAGAACTCTTTTCTGTTGGTATTGACAATTTTTTCTTGGCTAATGAGATTGTGGGGTGATCTGTGTTTCTTTCTGATGCTGAGAAGATTCAAAAGGAGGACACTCTATACTCTTTTATGCCTTGTTGGGAAAAAGAAGAACAAAGACTGAAGATGCTGTTTTTTTTTTTTTTGGACAACAAAGCATAGAATAAGAATCATCCAAAAGAATAGAGCTGGAGTGACTTTTTTTTTTTTAGAGAATAAATGTCATTGCCTTTTCTACAATGACTGTAGTGCTACTTTAAGTGAAGGCATTAGCTAGGCTTGAAGCTGAATGGGATGCTGTGGAGGATTAAGTCCCACTGGACACTGGGAAGCTGGGGAGAAAAGAATCAGAGCAGTAGCTTACAGGCTAAACTGGTGTTGTTAGTGAAGCACAAAGTGGACTTTGCAATGGATGGATCTGTTAAATAGATAGGATATTCTGGCTGAGGAACTTTAATAGACAGTTCCCCAGACAGAAGGCAGACATCGAAGTCTGAGTTCTGAATGCTGAGTTCTCTTGGGAATACATATTTACTAAAGTATTCTTTACTACTTTGGGACTTCAGCTGTTTGCACACTTTCCATTGACACTGTGTGCGTTGATGGTAAAGTGTAATTGTGGCTTTTGTGTGGAACATTATGCAAATAATGAGTTTGTTTTGCTTTTCAGGAAATACTTTGTTTAAGATTAAGAATTAATTACTAGTTTGTTATGTATGAGGGGTCATGTACTATATTTTTGTTGAGAATCATCACCCACAAGGCTTATCCCTCAAATACAGCTTGTAACCACATGGCTGCTTTTCTGTGGAACTACTCTGATCTGACTTGCAGTTGGTAAGCAAGCCTGTTCCAGGCCATGGAGAAAATCTGGGGAGAGTTGGGGTCAGTGGTATTCATGTCCTGAATATAGCATAAGATCATTTTTTGGGGGGGGGCACTTGCATTCTTTAGGAATCCTTCCAACTTTGTGACTTGGTAAATTTAAATGACTTCCTTCTATGTTATTATATCATATTCCTATAGACCTTTAACTGAAAAACACAAACAAATGTTACAATTGCATCTTTTAGTTACTATTCTACATTATCCTAGATTCCTTCCCCTTGCTTTCTCTTCTGAACCAGCAGGTGCTGTCATCTATCTGACTTTGTGTTGGGGAGTTCAAATAGGTAACACTGAAAATAGGTAATATTTATAAAACGCTTTTAGGTTTTTAGAATGCTTTGCATGTATTAAAATATTTACCATTTTACATATATTACATTATATGTAAATAGGCTGTGTGTCTTGTGTGTGAGAGCTAGAGAAGTGTAGAAATGAGAAGGGGTCATATCAGAATCAATAAGAATTTTGACTGGTAGGTAATTCGTTTTTTGTTTTATTTTGAAATATTTTTATTGATAAGCGTTTTTATACCATCTTTATTTCTTAATATCTTTCTCCTCTAGTGATACTTACTGATGTCTTATAACAAAGGGAAAAAAGAGAAAAAGTAAAAATAAGGCAGTTCAGCAAAATTAATGCACCTTTCAGTGAAGTCTGACAGTAAGTACAATGTTTCACATTTGTAGTTCCCAAACCTTGCAAATTAGGGAGGTGGGTACATTTTCTCATTTCATCTTCAGAACCAAATTTAACCATTATATTAGCACAAGTTTAATTTTTTCTTTCCATTTATAATATATGGTATATGTATATATATGCTTGTATTGTGTTTGTATGTGTATATATATTTTCCTTGTTCTATGTGATTCACTCTTCTGTTCATGTATACCTTCTCATAAGTCTCTGAATTCTTCATATTCTTTTTTATGTATTAGTGATTTTACTAAATATTTGAGTTTTCAACAGTGATTTCCACAAGATTTTGAGTTATAAATTTTCTTCCCATTTCTACCCTCCCCCATTTTTCCAAGACGCCATATATTCTGATTGCCACATTCCCCAGTAAGCCCTCCCCTCTTTCACCCCACTCCTTGCCCCCATCCCCCTTCCCCTTACTTTCTTGTAGGGCAGGATAGATTTCTTTGCTTAATTATCTATGTATCTTGTTTCCCAGCTTCATGCAGAAAAGCAACTTTTTTTTTTCATATTTTTAAGCATCTGTTTTTAAAACTTTGGGTTCCTAATTCTCTTCCCTCTTCCCTTCCCACCTACCCTCCCTAGGAAAGCAAGCAATTCAACATAGATCAGCCATGTATCATTATGTAAAACACTTCCACAATGCTCATGTTGTGAAAGGATATTTTCTTCTATCCTATCCTGTCCCCCTGTATTCAGTTTTCTTCCTTAACCCTGTCCCTTTTCAAAGGTGTTTGCTTTTGATTAACTCCTTCCCCATCTGCCCTCCCTTCTATCATTCCCCCTTTTTATCCCCTTCTCCTTAGTTTGCTGTGGAGTAAGATACCCAATTCAGTGTGTATATTATTCCCTCCTCAAGTTGAATCCAATGAGAGTAAGATTCACTCATTCCTCCTACCTACCCTCACTTCCCTTCAAGTAGAACTGCTTTTTCTTGCCACTTTTATGTGAAATAATTTACTCCATTCTATCTCTCCCTTTCTCCCTCTCTCAATATATTCCTCTATTGCCCCTTAAATTTATTTCATTTTTTTGGATATAATCCCTTCATATTCAACTCATCCTGTGCCTTCTGTCTATATTCCCTTCAACTGCCCTAATACTGAGAAATCCATATTTTGCCTTGGAGCTGGGTAGGTGATTTTTGGTTTTAATCCTAGCTCCTTTGACCTCCAGAATATCATATTCCAAGCCCTTTGATCCCTTAATGTAGAAGCTGCTAGATCTTGTGTTGTCCTGATTGTGTTTCTACAATATTCAAATTGCTTCTTTCTGGCTGCTTGTTGTATTTTTGCCTTCACCTGGAAACTGGAATTAGGCGAAAATATTCCTAGGAGTTTTCTTTTTGGGATCTTTGTCAAGGGGCTATTGGTGGATTCTTTCAATTTCTGTTTTACCCTCTTGTTCTACAACATCAGGGGAGTTTTCCTTGATAATTTCTTGAAACATGATATCTGAGCTCTTTTTTTTATCCTGGCTTTCAGGTAGTCCAATAATTTTTAAATTATCTCTCCTGGATCTATTCTCCAGGTCAGTGGTTTTTCCAATGAGGTATTTCACATTGTCTTCCATTTTTCATTACTTTGGTTCTGTTTTATAATATCTTGGTTTCTCATAAAGTCACTAGCTTCCACTTGCTCCAATCTAATTTTTAAGGTGGTATTTTCTTCAGTGGTCCTTTGGACCTCCTTTTCCATTTGGCTAATTCTGTCTTTCAAGGCATTCTTCTTATTGGCTTTTTGGAGCTCTTTTGTCATTTGTCTTAGTCTTTTCTTTAAGGTGTTATTTTCTTCAGTATTTTTTTGGGTCTCCTTTAGCAAGTCATTGACTTGTTTTTCATGCTTTTTTCCCATCACTCTCATTTATCTTCCCAATTTTTCCTCTGCTTTTCTTAGTTGCTTTTCCAAATCCTTTTTGAGCTCTTCCATGGCCTGAGCCCAATCCATATTTCTCTTGGAGGCTTTTGATGTAGGCTCTTTAACTTTGTTGACTTCTTTTGGATGTATGTTTTGGTCTTCTTTGTCACTAAAAAAGGAATCTAGAGTTGGAGTTTGAGTCTGAGTTTGTTTTTGCTGCCTGTTCATGTTCCCAGCCAACTACTTGACCCTTGAGATTTTGTCAGGATATGACTGCTTGTAGAATAGAGAGTATTTTTTCCCAAGCTTTAGGGTCTAAGCCCTGCTGTTTTCAGAGCTACTTCTACTCCTCAGTCACCCCAGGCTTTGTAACAGCAGTGCTCCTCCTCCCCCTAGAACCACCAACCAGGACCACAATACAGATCCAATCAGAGCACAGCAAGACAATCTGCCTTTGTGCCTTTGTTCTGCCGCTCTTATCCTCTGCTAGATTTCTCATGCCATGTGAGCCAGGGACTCAGGAAGCAGCTGTTGCTGGTGCTGTGGAAGCAGCCTTATGTGCTTTCTGCTGCTGCCACCACCTCCACTGCTGCTGCAGTTCCTCCATCCCCAGAGCTGGCAGCCAGACTGCTCTGAACTTGATCCTGCAGTTTCCTCCTAACCTGCTCTTTGGGGTTTGTGGGTTGAGAAGTTTGGTAACTGCCACAGCTCACTGTTTCATGAACCCAAGGCCTGTTCCAGCTGGCTGATTCAGGGTGTGGTCTGTCCCAGCCTGGCCCCCACTGGGCTGCCCTCTGTTCTCAGCACTGTGCAATATACTCTTCCCACCGACCATTTAGGCTCTCCTGGGCTGGAGACCTGATTCCCTCTGCTATTTCGTGGGTTCTGCAGCTCTAGAATTTGTTCAGAGCCATTTTCATAGGTGTTTGGAGGGATTTGGAGGGGAGCTTAAAGAAATCCCTGCTTTCCAGCCGCCATCTTGGCTCTGCCCCACAGTAATTCATTTTCAAATCATGGAACTGATGGCTTTCATTTTTTGTTTCCTCCTCCCTTCTCTTTGGGAAGTTTTTTTTGACATTGTTCTACCATTTTGTTTCTGATCATCCTGTGGGAGGTTTGGTTTAGGATTCTTTGCCAGGCTGCATTTTCTTTTATGCCATATAAAACATTTATATATGAGGCCAAGGGAGATGGATAGGCAGAGTTTCTGCTCTCTCACTATAACATTTCCCTTCCTAACACAGACGACACAATTCCCACCATGAAGTCTCATAAGACTCAGGGAGCTGTTGGTGGTGTACTTTCTATTTAGGAGTGTCCCACAGAAGGCTTGTCTCTATGTTCATTTTCTTTTGTTTACTAGATGTTTCTCATGAGCCTTGTCTTCATCCATTCCATACTGCCTGTAAGTGATGACAGCTGAGGCAAAAGTCACTCAGTTTTCCTTCTTTTAGGAAACCAGAGACTATTCAGTAAATTTGACCAGCAGTCTTGGGTAGAAGTTTGTAGGAGAAAAACTATATACATTGCAGGCTTTCACTGGGTTTATTATATAGATTAGCCTGCATCTAAAAAAATAGAAACATAGAATTTAGAATTGTAAGAGACTTTAGAGGCCATAGAATCATAGATTTTTGAGTCAGAAAGGACTCTGGATGTCATCTAGTTCCTCCCCCCCCCCCTTCGTTTTAAAGATCATTTGACTGAGATTGGAAGATTTTTTTTCTATTACTCTTTATTAATTGATATTAAAGTTCATCTTTGAGATCTAAGATTTGGTTTTCACAGAGTCACATGGGATTTTTTGACCAGTGTAAGACAGCTGGAGGTGTAGTCAATAGAGTAGTAGGCCTGGAGTCAGGAGGACCTCAGTTCAAATCCACCTTCAGATACTTCCCAGCTTCTGTTTTACATAGTTTTCCTATTACATACTTTAAGCAAAGAGTCCTGTTCAAATTTCCTCTTTTCTAGTTCCCTAAACTAAGGAAAATTAAGTGACTCCATAATTCAGACACAATCCTGAATGGATACAGTTGTATGACCATGGGCAAGTCAACTTCAGTTAGCATTAGTTTACTTAAGTTCTGAAGGGGAATAATGACAGCACTTACTGTGTAGACTTGCTGTGAAGATAAAATGAGGTATTTGTAAAAAAAAAATGCTTCTGTTGGGAGAAGGGGGAAGGGAGAAATTGAATTGAGTAAATTAATCTCATGTGAAAGAGGAAAGAAAAAGCTGTTACAATGGAAGGGAAATCAGGGGGAGGTGAAGGGGAATGAGTGAACCTTGCCCTCATTGGATTTGGTTTAAAATGGAAATAGTATTCACACTGAATTGTCTATCTTACCCTAAAGGAAAGTTTTGGGTCAGGGGATAAGAGGGAGAGGGATGATAGAAGGGAGGGTAGATTGGGGGAGGGGGCTCTCAGAAGGAAACACTTTTGAAAAGGGACAGGGTCAAAGGAGAAAATAGAATAAATGGGGCAAGCAATAGGATGGAGTGAAATAAAGTTAGTCCTTTACAACATTACTATTATGGAAGTGTTTTCCATAATGCCACATGAATAATCTATATTGAATTGCTTAGCTTTTGAAACTAATTATTTTAAAACATGTTAAAAATTGCATGCAACTGGTGTAGTAACAATAGGGTAGCAGCTGTTGTGAGGTGTAAGACCCAACAAGAACTGCCCGCAGAGGTTCTTTTGATCTGCTTTCCTAAGGAAAGCAACATTAAGGGGTTAACAATCTCACTTTCATAAAACACAAAGCAATATCATTCACTTAGTTTATGAGGAAAAGCCAGCAACCTGAACTTCAGAGAAAATATGAACAAATTACAAGCATAGGTTAATAAACAGACCAAATCCAAACCAACATCTTTGTTAGCAAGGCTGGGTGGGGGGTGGGGGGCTCCTTAATGGCTTCCCAGAGTCTCCACACCTACACTCTTCCAATGAGTGAAAGCCCCAAGGAAAAAGCCAACGTCTTGAGTTTATATATTATGTCCAGGGTCAAAGGGCATTACAACATACGACTCATCCTCGAGACCTAAAAGTGTTATAAACATGCGACTTAAACCCAGCTGCCCTAAAAGCTTCTGGCTTCACAAATATTTGACTTAAACCCATGTAAACTAGGCTTTCCCTTGAGGCAAGGGGGTCATCAAAGACTCCTGATTTAATTAAAGAAACAAAGGCCATACTCTTAAAGGGCACTTGATTGAATATGTGCTAAAAGAGAAAACAGTAAAAGAAAGTCCCACTAATTACTGATACAACTGGGAAAACAAGCAGTCTTGCCTCCAAGAAAGTAAGGGGTAAGGGGATGAGGGTCTTGATAGAAGAAGGGCAGACTGGGGGAAGGGTCAATCAGAATGCATGCCCTCGTGGGGTGGGGGGGGGATCTGAGCAATAGGGAGAAAATTGGGAACCCAATCTTGTGTAAATGTTGAAATCTAAAAATAAATAAATTGGAATGTTAAAAAAAAGAGGGAAAAGGTACTTAGCACAATCACCCACACTTAGTAGGTGCTATATATATGCTGTTTCCCTCCCTTTCTTCCCTTCAACATCTTGTCCAACCCCTTTACTTTAGAAATGAGGACACTGAGGCTCTGGCATATTTAAATGATTTGTGTGAAGTCCCTACCGTAGTCAAATGCTGAAGGCCTGATACTGTGACTCGAGACAGTGCTCTTTCTACTCTATCCTGCTTTATTTCTTTGCCATCATTTTCTTTGAATGCACCAAAAACAACAACGAAAAAAATCCATTAAACACTTACTGTTTGCAATGCACTGTCTTCAGCCCTGGGGATCCAGATAGCAAAGTACAGACAGTGGAGGATGTCATAGTCTAGTGGGCAGCCAACCCATAGGGGAGGTTTCCCTTCCAAGTCAGCCGGAAACATCTCATGGTTCTTAGGGGGCAGATGGTGATGCCTTTTTATGTATGTCATTTCCACAGATAACATCACTTCTGTTTCTGATATCCAAATATTTGACTATGGCAAGGATTTTCTTGTCAAGATTTCATTCATTGTGGTTGAAGGGGAGGTAAAGGGCTCTGGTACCTCTAGGTATAATTCTCAATGGTAAAATTGGTACATTATTACATTGTTGGTGGAATTTTGAAGTGATTCAGCAGTTCTGGAGAGTAATTTGGAACTATGCCCTAAGGGGTATAAAAATGTGCATACCCTTTGACCCAGCAGTATCACTTCTAGGGATGTATCACAAAGGGATCATATAAGTGGGAAAGGAACTCAAATGTACAAAACTATAGCAGCTCTTCCTGTGGTGGCAAAGAATCGGAAATCAAGGGGATGTCCATTAATTGGGGAATGGCTAAACAAATTGTGGTATATGAAAGTAATGGAATACTGTTGTGCTATTGGAAAGGAGGAGCAGACGGATTTCATCATAACCTGGAATGACATATAAGAACTTATGCTGAGTGAAGGGAGCAGAACCAGGTGATCATTATAAACAATTACAGACACTCGATATTTGTAAAGACTAAATTTGATAGACTTGACTCTTCTTATCAATGCAAGGGTAAAGACAGCTCCGAAAGACTTATGATGGAAAAAGCTATGCACATCCAGAGAAGGAATTATGGAACCTATATGCAGATTGAGGCAAATGTTTTGCTCTCTTTTTCTTCCCTTTTTTTTAAAATTTGGTTTCTTTTCTCGTTTCTCGTGATTCATTCATTTGGTTTTAATTCTTTATTACAACCGGACTATTATGTAAATAAATTCAATGTGAAGGTGTATGTAGAACCTACATTGTATTAATTGCCATCTAGGGGGGTAGGAGGGAGGAGTGGGAGGGAAAGAAAATTTGGAACCCAAATACTTTTGGAACTGAGTGTTGTAAACTAAAAATAAAAAAATAATAAAAAAAGAAACAATTCTCAGGTTGTAACTCTGCTTTTACTTCCTGTAGTTCTGAGGCTTTCCTTCCAGCTAATGGCAGTTGGTCAGTAACTAGTAGTTGTAGTGGATAAGAAGGTGGAGCGCATTCTCCAAATCAATTACTCCTTAATTATGTCTTTGGCAGACAGGCAGAAGGCATAGCCTTTGTTTGGGGTTGGGGGGAAGGAACACTGCCATCTGTAGGGATCTTATGTTTAGAGTCCTAGGCTGTATTCATTGGGCTCTGAGGAAAGGTAGTAGTGAAAGTTTCTTCAGGAAAATCTATTAGTTAGGTTCTCCCATGACTGATTGTGCTGTATTCTTCTTCTTGTTTGTCAGATAAACTTCCCGGTTCATTTATCATGCTTTTTTTTTTTCTCATCCATCCATATCCATCATTCCTGCCTTTCTTTCCTTCCTTCCTCCCTTCCTTCTTGCATAGAATTTTAGAGTTTGAAGTAGATTTTTGATAGCATCTCATTTTTTCATTTTGTAGATTAGGAAATTTGGGGATCCAGAAGTTGAAATGACATGTCTAAGGATATACAGCTAATTCACTGTAAGAATTTAGTCATTCTGATTCCTAGTACTGTATTCTTCCTTTTTCATATTAATCAAGAAAAATTTCATGGCCTTGATGTGATGTATAGGGGATGCCATTAATAAGACCCATTTCACATGAATGAATTGGGTTGGTGTGATGGAATAGAAACAATGTTAAATTTAACGTCAGGATACACCTGATCTCTTTATTATGAAATCTAATGTCACTTTTTCTTTTTTTTTAAATTTTTTGTTTTTGCAGGGCAGTTGGGGATTTGCTTCGTTTGATGGGAGATTAATGCCTTGGAATGCCGTAGGGTATCAGCATTAGAGGCCATCTCATCAGCAATGTCCTCCCCTTCCAAAGAACCTTTCACAATAGTAAATTATCATGATCGATATATAATTATACAGATCACAGTTAAATAGCATCTTATGCCTTATGAAGTGCTCTTTTCACAATAGCCCTGTCAAATAGGTAATATATTACCAACCCATTTTAGGTAAAGAAAAGTAAGATTCATCATTGTAAAACAGAATAGTGAGAAAGGTCACTGCCGTATACTTAGTCATTATTTAGCAATCTCTTAAGGGAGAAGCTCCATTTTTTTGGTGATAATCTCAGAATATAGTTTTCTGATGAGTAAAATGAGTACAATTCTGCAAAAACCAACTTGTGATCAGCTTACCACCCCATTAGATAATTTCGTGTGAGTTCGCATTCTTTATAGCATACAATATAAAGTCCTCTGGCATTTAAAGATTTTCTTTCCTGAACTTCTTAATGCCATACTCATCTCTGCACACTCTGTGATCCAGTTATACTGTGTTCCTTTTCATTCCAGAGACACTATATCTTCTATGTTTGTATTGCCGGTACCCTATACCTGGAATGCTCTTCTCCACCTCTACTTGTGGCCCATTTGGTCCGTGGGTACTCTGAAGGATGTATTTGCTCTGTTGTTAATTGGTTCAAGCATCCATGAACTATGTTTTATAATTTTTAGTCTGTAAATGACTAGCATCAAAATTCCATTTAACCCTTTCACATAGTTTTCCTGGAAGTATATTTATTTTTCAAACCTAGAATAAATATAGAAACACTTCAAGGTCGTACTCTCTGCTACACCAACTCCTCTCTGGGGATAATTAGGCTCAAATAAGTGCAATTCCTATATCGCACTGTTCTGATCAAATGCACATCTAAAGGCAGCGTCTCTATCAGATGAGTCTTTATCTTAACTTCTGCAGTGTCAGGAAATCAAAGGTCCTCCTGAGGATGTCGCTGTCCTCTTTTGGCTTGTGATGATTGATTGATCTTAGGATGACTGCAACAATTAACATGCGCTCGGACTCCCAGATCCCTGTGGCTTCCTCTCCTGACTTTTTGAAACTCTCAATATCAAACTCCCATTTCAGTTAATCACTCAACCAGGTTTTAGTAAGCACTTTTTATGTCTTGGCTATTGTACTAAGCACTGAGGATACAAAAAGAAATAAAAAGAAAGATAGTCTCTTGCTTTAAAGATCTTTGGTTTTAATGCGAGAAGGCAAAATAATATAGGAGCTAAAAGGCAGGAGAGAGGGGAAGATGGTACCTTGGTGGGGATATGGCGGTGTAGTATGGAGAATGAGAAATGCCTTGTCTTGGACCTTCCCCCGAAAAGGAGGTTCTGGGAAGAACTCTTCAGTGGAAAAAGGGAGTAATAGAAGTTAAGTCAAGAGGTACCTGATGTATGTTGTGTGGTCTCGAGCATCAGGGGGTGCTTCACCAGGAACATAGCAGTCACCAAGACCCTCCAGGAGTAAAGGATGCCAAGAATCAGTAGCTGAAGGTAACAGTCCTTTTTGAATGGATCCACATCCAAAGATCTCACGCTTTTACATGTGATTATCTGACCAGAACCAGTTATAGAATATCTATGAATGGTCCATAGTTTGTTTCTCCAAAGAACTTCCTTATTCCTCATTACAGTTCTCCTGGGAGGAGGATTTCAAGGCTTTCCGCATGGAGAAATGCCATATCAGGTGCCCTGAGCAGGTTCTTCAGAATCCCATCAGACATATTTTTGTAATTTTATTTAATTCAAGTAACTTTTTATACCAAATCCTCTTTAGTTATATAGTAATCATTGTGATTCTTTTTCTCCAACTGTTCCTTGTTGTAATTCCTTATTGTATTGTATTGTATTCCTTATCCATAGCCAAATACTAAGAAGTTCCTGAGGGTCTTTATAGTTTTTTTCCATGATCACATTAATATAGTCAGTTTATCAGATTAGCTAATTGTCACTTAAATGTGAAAGAGTAACTCAGGTTCGTAAATGAGGTGTGAAACAGGGACAGCTAAGGAGAGGATAAAATTATAGTTAGTGGTCAGCCATGGGAAGTGTGGGAGAGATAGGAAGGGTTAAAAAATGAGAGCTATGTGAGTTCAAGCTGGTTTGTAGGTTCTGTGCTGTGGACAGTAGCAAGTCAGAACTCATAGCTAATCCCTGAACTCTACTTGTCTCCAAAATTAGTGAATCATTGTTGCTTTGTTCTTAGTAATTCGACTCCTTTGTTTGTTTTGGCTGAAAGAGTCCTAAATGTATTTATAGATCCTAGTAACTCCCAAGCTTCCAGTTGCTGACACATATATGATGAATTGAAGCAGGATGGACCTAGGAAATAGAAAACTGGAGCATAATCTTGATACTTAGTATATGCTCAACAATCATTTTGTTATACTTGATTGGGGAAGTAGAATTTTCCAGGAACTAGTATCATGAAAAATTCTGGAAGTTGATGGGGTTGGGCTTTTTAACTTCATTATTAGGCACCTACAATTTTCTTGCTTGTATACGATTCATTGCATGAAGTCTTTATGATAAGATAGATTAGTCTATACTCCCTTCCTCCATTTCTTCTCATCTTAAGTCCTTGAAATTTAGACTAATGAAATTATGGACTTCTAATATAACTAAATCCAATTGTCATTTTTTGGTTATTAATTTAATTCAATTTAATAAGCATTTAATATGTTTCTGCTATCGGCATCGCACTCTGGTCATTACTGGTAATATAAAGGTAAAAACAAAATGGTTTCTGTTACTATACAATAAATTCATAGCGAAATGAGTTTATAGTATATACAAAGGAAATATAAATTAATTTCTGAGATGTGTGGTGGGTGGGTAGGTGGAAACGCTAATAACTGTGGGGATCATAAGAGGCTTTATGTAAGTCTTGGCACCTAAGATCAGCCTTGACAGCTGCTCTTTATTTCATGAGGTTGAGTTGAAGTAGGAGTGCAGCCAGCCTTGCAATGTGAGTGTCATCCTTGATTCCTCACTGTCTCACTAAACAAATCCAATCTACATACAAAGCCTTTTTATTTTAATTTTGTAACATCTGTTACATTTATTTGCCCCCTTTATCTCTTCTGACCCTGGCACTACCCTGGTGCAGGCCCTCATCACCTGGATCTTTGTAGTAACCGTCTTGCTAAAGTCCATGCTGCAAGTCTCAACCTTCTATAGTTCATCCTTCATTCAAATGTCAAAGTGATTTCCTACAAGGAAACTGTGACCTTGTCACATGTCTGCTCTCTATCCCACACCAGTAAATTCTACGTGCTTTCCGTCAAATCCAGGATCAATTATAAAATCCTTTTGGCATTCCAAACCCCTCACAAACTCCTCCATCGCCCTTCCTAGTCTTCTGGCATCTTAAATCCTGTCTCCCTTCCCTTAATGTACTTAATGTACTCCTTACTGTTGCTCATACAAGACACTCCCATCTCCTGACTCTAGTCATTACCATTGACTGGTTTCCTTACCGGGAATGCTCTCCCTACTAATCTCTACCTCTTTACTTTCCTGGCTTTCTGACCATCTTCTGTAGTCCAACATCCTCTATCCTCTTAAGTCTAATACCTTCCCTCTTTTGAGTATTTTCAATTCATTCTTTGTAATTTGTTTTTACATAGTTGTTTAGGTTGTAAGCTCCTTGATAGTAGATGCTTTTGCCTTTCTTTGTATCTGCTCTACTTAGCACAGTGACTGCAGACACTGTAGGAACTTAATCAATACTTATTTACAAATTGAATGAATGTAGAGTATGTGAGACTGAGTAATCTGAAATAAGTCCAAGTCTTTAAATACCAAATGGAGCATTTCAATTTTTTTGACCTTTTTGTAGCATTTCCAAATTTTGATAACTTTCAGACTTAAAACTTTGGCTTTTATAATACAACTCTCTTTTGTCTTTATCTCTCATTATTTCTTTGTCATTTCTTTTATTGTCTCTTCCTCCTTCCACCTTTTAAATGTAGATGATGCCAATGATTCTTTCTTTGGCTTTCTTCTCTTCTTAGTACTTTATCCTTTAATGATCTTAACCATTTCCATGCCTTTACCTGTCACCCATATGTGAATGAATCTCATCAATTTTTTTTATCATCATTAATTAGAGGTCAGGAGGAGTTTTGTGGCCAAGTAGTCCAGTCACCCCATTTTATAGGTGAGCAGCTCGGGCCCAAACTCGTCAAGTGACTGACCCCAGGGGTAGTAAGTATCATACCTGTGATTCAATCTTCAGTCCTCAAACACCAAATCCAGCATGATTTCCACTGTACTAGTATATGTCCTCTGTTTTTCTCCTGTACTTCCTTGTCTGGAGACCATGTCAGAATCCTGACCCTTAATCGTTAGCTCTTTGCTATACTTCTAGCACTTCTAATTCAAAATCCCTTAAATGTAAGGGTAGTGTGATGTACAAAGCCCTCAGGCTGGAGTCAGAAAGCCCTGGTATTATAACACAACTCAGACACATTGGTTATTCAATCCTCACCCGTCAATCTTTCAGTTTCCTCATCTGTAAAATGGGATTAACCTACCTCTGAACTGTTTTGAATGAATCAAGATAGTATGTAAAACAATTTAGAAACCTTAAAGTGCTATATAAATGTTACCTATTATGTTAATTATTATTCTCTATGGAACCTTTCCACTAAAGGACTGAGTTTCCTTCTGATCTTCCTATTTTTGTTAATAATATTATTTTTCTACTAACTTAGGCTTAAAAATATGAATTGTCTTTTCTTCCTGCACCCAAATTATATTGATTCTTCCTTCCCAGTATCTCTGGAGACCATGTTTTTCTATTCCTACTGCTGTCATCCTTGTTCAAACTCTTAATCACTTATTATTTTATAATATAGGACATTAAAGAAATTCCTAACTACTCTCACTCATTCCAAAGTAGGGTTTCTTATTCCTTCCAAATTTATCTTTCTAAAGTACCTCCCCTGTTTTGTAGGTTTTTCTTGAGTGACTTCCCCTTACCTACCAAACAAAGGAAATCCTAAGTTTTCAACAATTTTGTTCATGACTTCCTAAATCTTGATCTAGCTATCTTTTCCATCCCTATCTAGCACAATTCTACAGGCTTTTGAGTGCTAAATAGGAGCTGAGGAAAACATAAAGATATATAAGACATAATCCCCGCTTTCAAGTAGTTTGTATCAAACTGGATTCTTGCCTTTGTTTATGTTGCTGCTCTATATGAAGTAACTTCTTCCTTCCTATCAATTATGACCAAAAAATCCTACAACTTCTTTAAAGCTCAATTGTCATTTTCTTTGTGAAGTATTCGTGGATCACTCCATCTAGGAATAATCTCTCTGTCCTGTGAAGTCATAAAGCACTTTATAACCCTTTCATGGCACACATGTGTAAGCTTTGTGTGGGCAGGGAACATGCCTTATATAGATCTTTGTAGCCCTCTACAGCACTTGACCTCATATTTTATTGATAAGTACATGGTCCAAAAATATGTTTGAATGAATAAATAAATGAAATGGTTTCTTATATCCTAAAAAAGTGGCACAACTGTAACTCTTTCTTCAGAAGAAAATGAAGAGGAAATACTTTCATTCCAAAGTTGTACCTCATAAAATATGTCAGTCCTGCACAAGAACAATTAAATGGCAAAAGAGAAATACATTATACTGGATCTGATAGATGCAGTTGTTATAATTTTTCCCTCTCTGGCAGACTTGGTAGATTTGTGGAATTTAAATATTTCTGAGGTGCACAAATGATGAATAATGACTAGTTTTAAAAGAAGATAAATTTTGTGTACAACAGAATTATTAGGAAGTCAAGTATTTGTCATTCACTGTCAAAAGATTTATATTATGAATTTCTGATTCGTTTAGGTATGCTTTCAAAACAGAAAGAAACCTACTGTAATTTTTCTAGTTTTACTGTCTCTTGCTTTCTCTTAAGATAGTGTAATGGCAAGCAAAGTGGCACTTTTTCTTGTCTTTTGTTTTGGAGCACTTCTCAGCACTAAGGTAACTAAGTGCCTTTGAGTTTTGCCTTTGTAGGAAGGCCCACACTCTTTTGCTAATTAGGTCATGAGAGGTGTGAAGCCCTCTGAGGTATGAAGTCTCTTTGGTCCTGAAAAAGGGTCTATGTACTCTGAGGGTAGACATTAAACTAGAACTCTTGGAACTGCAGTTGGAGAGGTTTTGCTTGGGTGCTTACTTTTAGAAAGAGTGTTCCTGTGATTTGGCCAGACAAGAGTCTGGGTATCCATTAAGGAGCACCCCCACCCTTCAACCCCTCTTTGAAAAATCCAGATGTTGGTGCTTTTCTCTCTCTGGTTATTATGTATCTAATGTCTTGGTCTGACAGCTTGAAGCTCTGTCCATTGATTTGTATTTATTTGCTCCATTTATATAGTTTTTGCTTGTAATTTCTGTTTGTGTTTTCTCTGAATTTCATGGTGCTGACTTTTGCCTCAGAACTAACTGAATGATACATGTATGTTTAATTAAAGTGAGATGCTAAGCTCCTTAAAGTTGCTTTCTTTAGAAAAGCACATCACAGATCCTGTGCTAGCAGCCCTCCTGTGTGCTGGTGTTGTTGGTCTTACACTTCTACAGCAGCTGCTAGTAACATGGTTGTTACAGATAATTAAAATATAAAAAATTACTTTTAGGCCCTCTCCTTCATTTAATCCAGATACATCCCTTCAAGGTTCTGAGGGTGTAAGGCAATCAGTAAATGAAAAGATCTTACCCGCCCATTTGAATAGGCTTGGGGGAGGGGCACTCAGGGTCCTACGAGGAGTGGCTAAGACCAGAGCCAATGATAGATGCCTGAGTTCTGGTTGCTCAGATGACATTATAGTTGACGGGATGATGTCTGGCGACTATATAAAAGAAGAGAACACAGTTTGGAGATTGAGACATAGTGGAGGCAGGGGAAGGAGAAGCAGTGGTGGTGGCAGCAGCTGCTGAAGTATATGAAAGATTGAGATTAAGTGAAAGAAATGGGGACACTCGTACACCACGGCAAGATGGGGAATCTCAGACAGCAGGAGAAGAAATTGTTGCTCAAGAGTCTACTGACACAAATGAGAATTTTTCTATTAATGTGGCTAGAAGCAACAGGAGGCCAAATAGGCCAAGAGTGGATTTCAACTCAGCCCAGGAAGAGCCTGACTGCTTGCTTTGTCCTTGCCATGGTGGCAGGGGAAGGGAGTGGAGAGAAAATGAGACAGTGTCAGGGGCTGAGGCACAAAATGCTACTATAGTTCAGGATATCCATCGCAAAGAGAATGAGAGATGGTCAAATACTGAGACAGACATTCATCCCATACAAAGGAGGAGGACAGAATCCCAAGGTGAGAATTCAGTTACGAGGGAAATTCAGGAAGATTTTTCACAGCAAGAGATCACAGACATTTTGAGTAGATTCACCCAAAGAATGGGAGAACCATTAATATCTTGGAGATGGTAAGCCTCAGTAATCAAGGGGCCTGTGGAATATCAGTAGATAGGGTGGTTTGTGCAAGATTCTTAGGTATCAGCCATGATCCTCTAGTTCATCAAGCTTTTAGGGAACATCATCAGCAAAGAGATGGTGATAGCGAGACTAATCTGTTGGCGTTAGCCGCTGAGGGATGTAATAAGAGATATGCTGCTGATTCTATGTGGCCCACTGAGAATAAACCTTGGTATTCACTTAGAGATTGTATCATAAAACTAAAGGAGGAGGTAATGAAGACTGCTATCATGACAGGAACTGCAAACACATATTACGATGATCCCTTGGGAGTCCCTCATAGGAATTTAATAGTCAGGACACCTCCTCCTTACAAACAGCTAATTTTGACTCTGTGACTTGGGGAAATAGGGAGCTGTCTTTCAGTGGTGATAGATAAGATTTCACAGTTAAGTGACTTAGGAGACTGGGGAAGGGATAGATCTCCCCCAGAGAGGAGAATGAATAGCCAGCAAATTTGGTACCAAAATAGAGTGACAAGAAAAGAAATATTCACTGCTCTATTGAGAGCAGGGTTAGGCTTTGAAATGATAGATGGCATTCCAGCCAATGAAATGTACAGAATGTACTGAGTTAAAGGACTTGATAACAGACAAAAGAGGGAAATAAGAACTGCTCCTGTAGACATTACAGACCGTGAACCCTCACACCCAAGTGAGTCACATGTTAGGGAATACTAGGAAACAGGCCAAACCCCAGTCCACATTAAGGAAATACATAGGCTGGATTGCAGACCTCACATTAACTTGACCATATATTGGAAAAAATGGATCAAGTATGGTTACTGGGGCAGAGGCCACCCTTATCTATGGAAATCAGGACAAGTTCAGGCACAGAACTCCTATTACCATGACAGGATTAGGAGGGGCTGAAGTATCAGCCAGACAAGTTAAATTGATGATGAAAATTGGACAGTTGCCCAAGAAAGAATATACTGTGGTTATTGTGCCGATCCTGAATACATCATTGGGATAGATGTATTGAAGGGTATGACCTTGAATTTACCTGAAGGGAAATACCAATTTGCTGTGAGGAAAATAGGCGTTAATGCAGTCTTACTGGGGAAAATAAAGATGGATCCGATCACTTTGTTTGAACCTTCTGAAGTAATTACTTTGAGGCAATATCATGTGCCAGGTGGGCAAGATGAAATTGCCAGTATTGTAAAAGAATGTGTTGAAGTGGTAGTGTTAGTCTATACAACCATTCAGTGGAACAAGCCTGTCTGGCCAGTTCAAAAGTCAGATGGAACATGGAGGATGACAGTAGATTATAGAGAACTGAACAAAGTGACTCCTCCCTTGTATGCTGCTGTTCCAGACGCTGTTACTGTAGTAGAGAGAATACAGAAATATGAAGGGACTTGGTATACAGTTATTGATTTGGTCAGTGCCTTCTTTACAATGCCAATAGACCCCAAGCAATGGGACCAGTTTACTTTTACTTGGCAAGGTCAACAGTATACATTTACATGCCTGCCACAAGGATATCTTCATAGCCCAACTATTTGCCACAGGATTGTAGCTGAGCATTTAGATGAATTAAAATTACCTGGTATACAGCTTACCCACTACATAGATGACGTCATGATACAGGAAGAAAATATAAAAGAAGTGGAGAAGAGTTTGACACTATTAATTGACCGTATGAAAAGCAAAGGATGGGAAATTAACCCTGGAAAGGTTCAAGGGCCAGCTCAAACTGTAATATATCTGTTTATCATATATATATATCATATATAACATATCATATATAATATATATCATATATAACATATCATATATAATATATATCATATATAACATATCATATATAATATATATCATATATCTGTGGTTGTGTATAATGTTCTCCTGGCTTTGCTCTGCTCACTCAGCATTATGTTGTGCAGGTTTTTCCAGGCTGTTATGAAGTCTGTATCATCCCCATTTCTTATAGCACAATAGTATTCCGTTACCTTCGTATACCACAGCTTGTTCAGTCATTCCCCAATCGATGGGCATCCCTTTGATTTCCAATTCTTAGCTACCACAAAAAGAGCCACTAGAAATATTTTTGTAGATTTTTCTCTTATATTCTGTTTCAGTTAAGTTATTTTTACCTTAAACTTACTGATATTTTATCAGTCCTTTTATTTCTTCTCCTCTCTCCCCAATATTTCTCATTGTCTCATAGTGTCACCGATCTCTGTGTGGTTCAAACTAATTTTCAAGGATTCTTTTATATGAATAATGTTTTGTACCTCTTTTTGGAAATGGTTTATTCTTCCACTTAATTCCTCTAGTGCTTTCCTTTCCTTTTCTTTTCCAGTTTTGCCTTTAGAGTTCTCATTTCCCCTGTATCATTTTAAAATTAATTTAATTTTTTTATTACTTCTATTAGAACTTGCAGAAAATTTCACTTTGCTTATAGATGATTGGAGTAATTAATAGGTTTGTGTCTTAAGTGACCGTCCAAATTTTTCTTTATTATTGTTATCTTATGTATTATTTTCCCAGCCTTTTGGAAGTGGGACTTTGTGTCATTATCAGGCTCTCAGTACAGTTTATGTTTTTTGGGGCAAGGTGCTCTGAAAATACTGAAAATCCATGTAAAATTATTTAGCCCTCATTGTACCAGAGAAGAAGTTTCATTTTTTTTTCTTTTTTTTCCTTTCATTGGGCATTTATAGTAACTTGTATAAATTGGGTTGAGTACTTGTTCATAGGCTATATGTAGGTCAGCGTTAAGTAAAATTACTAGCCTATGTGTCTTTTGCTGACTTTCTCATCCATTTTACAAACCTTAACTTTTCACTTATTTTAACTTTAAAAAAGAAATTGTGTATATTTATGGTATTAATAAAATATTCATATTATACAATATGCTATCTCTATCTTTCTATATGAATGCATTTCTGAGTTTTTAAACTTACTCGGTGTTGTCTGTGCATTCTGAAAAACTTCTCAAAAATTCCCATTCAGGTTCTTATGACAATATGCAATATATTGAAACTGATATGGGAAAAGTTGTGATTATGGAAGGGACAACTGTACTTCTGAAAGGAACCATGAGTTGTTTTTTTTCCTACTGAACTATATTTTCTGGTAGCAAAATAATGAGGGGAGTGTTTTTCAGGTACCTTTTGGTGGGCTTTAGCCAGCACACTGTGCAAGGATGGGTGTGCAGGGGTAGTCTCCTTCAACACTGCTCATTAGCCTCCTGTCAGCCCTCTTGATGTTAGTACCAAACAGCTTTAGGCCAACGTGTCCTTGACAATACACTGGTTTGCGCACTTCTGTATTTGACTTTGGAACACAGATGCTGCCTTTTCTCATTGGCACTGAAAGGCATCAAAACACTGTGTTTTCACAATGGAATTTTCTGCCTGGAACCCTTTAGCATTTATCCTAGACTTCTAGCTATTTCTTTTCTGATTACCTTAAGTAGTTAAATACCCTTACTGTAGTTCCTCTTTTATTTTCTTAATAATTTCTCAATCAGGTCCTTCTCTCCCACCACCTCTTACTCCCAAATCCTTACTTGAGTAGTTTGGAATGATTTGGGCTATTTTGTTCAACTCTGACTGAAGTCATTTGCCTAAATGACTCACTGTCATCTTGAAGAAAGTTGACAACATTAATTAGTTATAAAAAATATTAGGCATTGATCTTGTATTGGTATATGTAGCAAATGAATTAGATCTTCACGTTGTTAGTAGTAATTGTTGAAATTAAAAGTGGGTAATAACCAGGGGTGTGCTGGTAAATCTTTAACAACTGGTTGTGGTGGTGGGGTAGCACGTCACATATGATGCATTTCTAAGTTTAATCTGCCTTAACATTTTCTCCATCAGTTTTTCAAGTCTAGACAATCAACAGAATGATAGCCCCAACCCTGATTTTAGCGTATGTCAGTTTTTGTGGTGAAAAAATTTATTTTTTCCCTGTTTAATAACTTAAAGTAGAATGTTTAAAAATATTTTATTCCTTCTTTCAATTATAAATAGAAACAATTTTAACATTGTTTTTATTAAAGGTTTGAGTTCCTAATTCTATCTCACCCTTCTCTCCCCGCTCCCTGAACTGTTATACAGTCTGATATGTTACACATCTTAGATAATGTAAAACATTTCTATGTTAGTCATTTTTGCAAGAAGTAAGAAGCATAGGAAGGAACCAAGAAAGGTAGAAAGAAAGAAAAAATGGAGGAAAAATAATATGCTTCAGCTGGTATTCAGATAACATCAATTTCTTCTTGGGGGGGTGTATAGTATTTTTCATCATGAGTCTCACAGGGTTGTCTTGGATCATTGTGTCTCTGAGAATAGCCAAGTTATTCACAGTTCTTTATTGTACAATAGTCCTGTTTCAGGGTAAAATTTTCTCCTGGTTCTGCTCACTTCATTTGTATCAATTCGTGTAAGTGTTTACAGGTTTTTCTCGAATCATCCTGCTTATCATTTCTTATGGCACAATAATCTATTACAATAACGTACGACAAATCATTCAGCCATTTGCCAATTTGGCTACCCTTCCTTAGCCACCACAAAAATAGCTGCCATAAATATTTTGGTACAAATAGATCCTTTCCCATTTTTTTTCTCTTTGGGATAGAGATCTCGCAGTGCTATTACTTGATAAAAGGGTTTGCACAGTTTTATTGCTCTCTTTGTACAGTTTCAAATTGTTCTCCAGGATAGTTGTCTCAGTTCACAAATCTTCCTGCAGTACATTATTGTCCCCATCACTACTGGTTTTTTGAGGGTAGGAAGAGTTGGGTCTGCCTCTCATAAATAATTGAAAACATTTCCTCCTTTCTTCTTCCCTGTCTCATCACCATTTTCATCCTCTCCCTACCTGTTATCCATACAAAATGATAATACTTTTTATGTAAAGATTTAATAAATATCTGGTCCTTTTGAGACAATCCTGTTTGATCCATAACAGTGGGTCCTAAGAAACTTAATGAATCCTCGGTATTTATTTTTAGAGGTTGAGGTGTTATTTATTTTAAAATAAAACTCCATCAATCATCACATATTTCTAAGTCAAGAATTTAAGGTTTAATGATATCATCAGAGCCTTTAGAAGAATGGAAAAGTGGGAATGAGTACATTATCAAAGGAAAAGATTTTTATTTGTCAACAATTTGATACTAATCCTTATATAATTTGATGTCACATTCAAACCTTTATTCTGGGCATAAAGGTCCCTTAACTCTAGTGCAAGTGTAATTTTCACTGTGTGAATGGACCCAAATTTTCCAACAGTTGGATAGCCTGGCACAGAAAGAATGGGAAATACAGTAGGACATGTGTAATTGGAGTGCAGGACAAAGATTAGGGCTGAATATGTATAGTTCAGAGTAATCTACATAAAGAAGACATACTTATAGGAATCGATGAGGTCACCATGTAAAATACTGGAGAAGCTCTTTCTTAGTACTTAGGGATAGGGAAGGGACATTGCTTAGCCTTCTTGATTTTGGTTTTCTAATTGTTCGTAGTCACTTATAATAAGAACTATTATAAGTAGAATGTAAAAGTTTTATTTATTACTAAGGTATTTCAGCAATCCTATGTAAATGCTTTGGTGGAAGTCAGAATGGTTCAAATTTATAAAAAAATTTTTGCTTCTCTTAACATTCATACTAAGTAGGCCATGGTAGATGGCACTTAAGATCCAGATGCTGCAGCAACTGTTTGTGTTGATAAAAGCAGTTTGGGGTTTTTGTTTTGTTTTTTGATAATGAGATGCTGTGTCTAACTTTGGAGTATAAATACTTTTCTTCTGCCTCAAGTCCAAAATGTGGTCCAGGGAATTTCTGACATCTTTCTGAACAGGGGAAGCTGTCAAACTGGCAGCATTTTAATGAAGTTATGCTGTTTAGCCTCGTTGTCCACCCCCTTTGCCACTAAACACTTAAGCTGGTAGCAGATAACATAGCGTATGGCAGAGGCTGAACTTGCCTCTCCTTTGCAAGCCTCCTCCTGCCCATGTAAAGGCTTTGACCAAACACAAGGGGAATCATTGTAGGAGTAGAAAGGAAAATAATTGAATACACAAAATTTTATTGCTACAAAAATATCATCTGATTGAGTTGGAAATTTCATCATCTGTGCCTGCAGCACTATGGAATAGTCCCAAATTGTGTGATTCTTTAATACAAGAAATAGTTACGTAATTTTTTACAACTGCCAAGCAAATGGTTAAGAAAGATTTTAAACCATTGAAATGACAAATTTAATTATTCAGTTCGGATAATGAAATGAGCTTATATTTGGAAATTCCCTCCCAAGGTTTGTGGTCCTCCTCCACTTCTAGAGCCAGGCTTGCACCACTTGTATGTTAGTAAATTAACACTCTATTGTACATCAGAGATGTAGCTTTATCTGTCTAGCCAGTGCCAAACTACCCATTTAACTACATCAGATAATGGTGTTAATACTTTGTAAAGCGATTACCAGGTGTTAACAGCTTTTAAACTTATGAAGCCCTCCTTCTTTGTATATCAACTGAACTGGCAGTTGGGGGTTGATCCAAGATTGAAGTACAGGAGGAAAGTGTGGGAGCTAATGCCTAGAAGTTTTGAGATGAGATAAGGGGAGAAGAGAAAGCTTGAGGCAAGTGCTCTAAATTATTTTTTGACAGTAAAATGAGAGATTAGATTGCCATCCTAGAAGATGATTGGAGGGAGAATTGTGAGAAGCCTGAGGAAAGAAGAAAAAATTTTGAACAGTTTCTGTAGGAAGCTAGTAGGAATTAATAAAAAGATTGCATTGATTCAATTTTAAGCTGGATAATAGGAATTTTTTGTGTACCTAGTCAGCAGGATTTTATGGCTTCTTCAGCTCTATTCAGTAATACTGATTCACAAAGCAGACAGTAGGAATAATCTGGACAGAAGAGTAGAGTAAAAATAGACAAGAGGGCAAGGGATGCAAGAGTATATGAAAGTGTAAACTTGAATCCATTGAATAAGTGGGTCATCGAAAGCGACAAAGTGAAGGTAAGAACAGTCGTAATATATGTCCTGAGAAGATACTGAGGTATGGATCATAGTTTTGATGAGATTAGGTTTAAGACGGGTGAGAAATAGGGAATACTTGAATAATAATATATTATGGTCAGATAGATGAATGTCAGAGTAATTGTGATATACAGCCTTTGGCCATTACTGTATGTGGCTGAGGTAGAATGGGATTTAGGGAGGTTGAGAAATTGGTTAGCTAGAGAGTTCAAAAAAGCATTAATGTGTATGTTGAAGTTCTTCGGTATAAGGAAAAGAATTGAGGAGGAAAGAAAGAAAGTAAAAGCGAAGTTCTTAAATCCTGGAGAAAGGAGACAGGCCCAACTTCCCTACTGCCCAAATCTACACTAACCACATCTTACCAAGAAATGGTCTAATGTATTTGCTCACAGGCACCTCCTTCCTGCCTACCCAGTACGGTAGCATAAGGCCTTTATAGAGTTGGACCCAATGAAAACATGGAAAGATCTAGAGAAATAGCTCTCCTAAATATACCCAGCAAAAAGAAGATAAAAGTGCTCCCATCTAATCCAGGGATGGCTCCATTTCTTCCTGTCTCTGCCTCCTTCAATCCTGTCTGCTACATAGTAGACAATAAATGCTTGATTGATTGGTATCCTGAGCCAAAATCGATCACTAATTCTATAGTTTTATTTGTTATTTGTTCACATTACTTCAGTCAGTGTGTATATTGTTTTCATGTTTTGGTTTACTTTATTGTCGTTCATATTTCTTTCAATTCCTCATGGTTGTAATTTCTTATAGCAATGTATTTTATTGATATTATGCAACTTCTTTTTGTTAGTCCCCAGTTTTTGTACATCTATTTCATTTCTAGTTCTTTCTTATCCATAAAAGAATTCTTTTGAGTATGTTTGTATGTATGGGGCCTTTTTTTTAATTTCCTTGAGGTATTTTCCTAATAGATTTTTACCTGAGCATTATATGTTAATATTTATAGAGTTGTTTTCATGTAAAATTAGAAATCCAACCCTCTCTGTTCCTTAGCTAATTTAGTAAGACCCAACCTAGGTCAAATAACATTTCCTTTGAATTCAACTAATTTTGCCTTGAATTTGTCAAATAACTTGGTCAAAGGACCAAATCATTGTTCAGTTTATCTTCCTCAGTTTCCCCAGGTGACATGGGGATAATCATAACACTTATCTCTCCCAGAGTTCGTTGTGAGTATCAAAGGAAATAACATATATAAAGCTCTTAGTACAGTGACAGACGTATGGTAGCCACTTAATAACTTGAGTCCTTCTTCAGTTCCTTCGTTCCTTCCTTCCTTCCTTCCTTCCTTCCTTCCTTCCTTCCTTCCTTCCTTCCTTCCTTCCTTCCTTCCTTCCTTCCTACCTTCCTGCTGACAAACCCTTGGATACATACACATAATCAATGTGTATGTGCAGGATCCCCTCTCCCCTGCCCCCCTCTTTATTTAACTGTGATTTGCAGCTTTCTCTTCAAAGATCCCATGCCTTCCACTACTTCATTTAATAAACATCTGTTCATCTGTTTCTTCTCTTCTTGTTTAGCTCCTCAACTGCCATCACTTTTCAACTATTTTCATTCCATAACTCTGGGCTGTCCAAAATATGGCCTGTGGGCTGCATTTGGCCCACAGTGTGATTTCATGGGGACTGCCTGTGGGTTTTAATTTTCACGAGCAAAAAAAATAAAATAATAATTTGCATGGAATGCGTATTAGATTTTTTAATTCCATCACTAATAAATCATCTCGTTGAGGTTAATTTTCTTTGGTGTTTTTAAGCAGTATTACAGACAGAATATATTGCACAGAATTTTCAGTCCATCCCTGGGATGTGTTCCTTCTGTATGATGCAGATTAGTCAGCATGCTCCTACCTTTATACTGTTGTGTTGTCACTTTGTTGTTTTGTGTTTGCTTTTGCTTTTCGTGCCTTAACCTGTCCTATTGATGACTCGTGTTCACCCACTTTCTATTAGTGTACTGTATTTTTTATTCTGGATGAGACCCTTGAATAATTATTTTATTTTAATGGGGCCCTAAGATAACCTAAGTTTGGACAGCCCTGTCATAAATCTTTTTCCATAATCCCCTTCACTAACCTAAAACTCCAGCCTGGTTTCTATTGTATACTGACTTCAAGCACAGGTGTTTGACTCACTGGTTATTCACCAAAATATATGTAGTATTGAAAGGGAAAGACAGACCATATATTCCTAATTGTTTATTTTGAAAGGTGAAACTTGTATTAAAAATAATGTGAGCCTAAGAGTCAGAAATAGGGATTCTGATTTACAAGAAGATAGCATTTAAGTAAGTTTTCCTGGGAGCAAGTCTATTGCTTTTGATGGGATATAGTTTACTTATATTGTTAGAATATAAACTTTGGGAGCCCCATTGACTTCTTCCAGAATACTTCCCAGTGGATCTGGCTTGTCTTGCCCAAATAGCTTGGCCTAGTCCTCCATTGTCTGATTTCCTCCAAATTGCCTCTGGCTTTTTCCCACTTTTGATAGTAGCAAAATATTTATACCCAAGTCTGTTAACCTTGCTTTCTATTGTCTCTCAACTTCAGGTAGCCTATAGATCCTCCCTAAACCCCTCCTCCCCTCACCCTAGGTTACTTGAACACCCTAGATCCCTCCCTCCATGAAGCTGCTCAGATTCAATATAGCTCAACTCAGATTTAATTTGGCCTGCTGTCAGAGATGCTTAGGCTCCCTAATTGTCCTCCTAATACCGGAATCTTTTATAAACTTTGTTTTTCTTTGGTTGAAAGAAGGCTTGAGACCAATTCATTTGGCAGGACCTGTCGAGTTGATATTTTGGGGTCTGGAGCACCCCTAAGCCTCAAAATATGGTTCCTTAAACTCAACATAATGTTTCCCTGATCTCAACACTTCTTATTTGAAACCCATGGTTCTGGAAGATCATTCTTTAGCCGTAGGATAATAACTTTTCTAAAACTCCCTTCATCACTTTAATAGGGCTAAGCCTTCATTATTGTTTCAAAAGAATTGGGACATTTTTGGATAAATAATACAAACTATTTATTAATAGGGTCTTACTGTTGACTTATGTTCCTTAAGAATTTCACTATAGTATTTTGCATTTTCTTTAGCTTTTTCAGTTTGCAAGTATACTTCTGGTTTTATGATTAATCATTCCTTCTAACAATTCTTTGAGGTAGAGTTAGTGTTCTCTCATTTCTACAGAATAGAAAGCTGAGACCTGGAGGCCTAAAGTGTCTGGTGGAGAATTTCACAGCAGGTTAATTACAGAGCCAAAATAAAGGCTTCTAACTCTTGAGTTACTCATCTGTTGTACAGCTCTCTTGGCATAAATCTGAAATAATTTGCTGCACTCCTCAATGTTTAATTATAAGTACATCTTAGAAAATTTCCTTTAATAAAAAAAACAACATGAAAACTGTTACTAGTGAAAGAGAATGGCAAGGCCAGAGAAAAGTGAGAATCTGTGTTCCAGACTCCTTAATTTGATCTCTAGCTTTACTGTCGACTTGCTTTCTGATTTTCATCCAACAAGCACTTATTAAATCCTTATTATGTATAAGCCAGGCTCTGCTCCTGGAGATACTAAGATAAATGAGGTTGGGCCTCTGCCCTTCAGGAGTTTACTCATTTTCCTGCAGGCACTGTGGGAACTTCACCTGTTTCCCAGGTTGTGAGGTTTGTTGGCCTCCTTAGTGAAGTGCTTTGAAGTCCACTCAGAAAAACAGCTTGGAGTGCAAAATGCTATTATTGATTAACTTGAAATGACCCTTCTTTGTCTGTAAAGTTCCCAGTGCTCCCTGAGGCAGGAGGTTTTGGTGGACATGCTAGGTAGGGTGTGGTGGGAACCAGCTTGCACCTCAGTGATTTGTTTAGTTATATAGAAAATTTTTGTTTTTCTGGCCAGTCTGAAGTGAAGGAAAAAAAAAAAAGCTTGCTAAACTGGCTTTGGTGAAACCTGGAGTCTGTGTGCAAATGTAAATTGCATTCCATTGGTCATGTTAGGGGGATGGATTGTTGGCTGTTCAGGAAAAGTAGCCCAAAGTTAATGTCTCCCACTAGCATTTTCAGTAAAGTGTACCAGATGTGAATAGTTAATTATTCTCAGATCTGATAAGTACTTACCAGCCAAGGCTAATTTTATTTTCAGTAAACAGTGGCCAAAGGTCCTAGCTGTTCATTTGATAGGATTGAGGCTATTTGCACTTATCTATTAATAAAAGCACAACCCTCATTTAAGTTTTCCTTTCCCAAGGCCAGATGAAACATTTCAGACACTCCAAAGTGCGTTTGTCTTACTAAATCAAAGTAAACAAATCTGGTAGATTAACTGGGCAAACAGAGGGTAGTTAAATGTTACCTTTGTAGTTTAGCTTGATATCATATAAATAGCATTATTTGCATGGTATTTTCAATTTGTGGTTATTTTTGTTACATAAATTTAGAACTAGAATGGACCTCAGACTGTCATCTGGTACAATCTCTTTGTTTTGCAGGTGAGCAGTTTGAGGCTTAGAAAATTCATTTGACTTGCCCAAGGTCACAGGAATAGAAAGCAGCAGAGCTAGGGTTCACATTCAGCTCTTCTGAACACAATTTTAGCCCTCTTTTCCAGTTTCTTTTCTGTTTTTTAAACTTTCACTCTTGGATTTTAAAATTACTACCTTTGAGATTCCAGAGCTTTTGTTCTTCCAAGTGTAAATTTTATTTGCCAAGTTTTATAAAGTATTTCCTTGTTAATTTCTTTGGGAGAGGGGGCCATTCTTGCTTTTACCTCTATTTAAATTCCTATAGACTAGAGTGTGCTTTGTTAGTACTTTCAGATATCCTTTAATAAGATGAATGAAAAATTACTTATGAAGGGAAAAATTGTTTTCAGTTTCTTTGTTTCCCTTATTAATGTATGATAGGAAGCTATAATGACCCTAGCAGATTTATTCATTCATAATGGGATCAGAAAAGGTGGTGATAACTCAGGAGATCCCAGATGGCCATGTGAAAAGACAGGAGTACACAGGGGTACAGGAGCCTTCATACATACCAAGACAAACACTCATTCATAGTTTGTACTTCCTTTTTACAGACACGAGCCCTTTGGAGTGAGGGGAAAAAATACTTTTTTTATGGTGAGGGAGCAGGTTTTGACTTTATTTAGCCCACTCCCTCTCTGCCTACATCCCGTCTCCCAAGGCCAATGAGGACTAAGAATAGTGTTTGTTTTATGATATGGATACTTGTCATTTAAGAACTGTACTTAAACGACTTGACTATTCCCCACTAGCCAACAAAAAGCCATTATAACAGTGACTTGTCACCGTGCCTCTGGATTGGATTTGTACTTGATTGGAGGTATAGGGCCTCCTGATCCCATTGCTAGTGGTTTAAATAGGCTTGTTTTTCTCAGTATACTTTCTTTTTCAGTACTGATTGAAAATAGTAAGTTTATTAAGATTTGCTTTTTTGGTAGGATTTATTTTTGTGATTATATATACTTCATAAAACATTTCTTTTTAAAAGTTTTTCCTGTCCTTTCTTATTAGATTTGGTTTGTATAGAGGTGTGTCGGTGGTCTTAGAGGAACTCATTCATGAGCTTTCCTACCACCAAAATACTTTTTATATTAATTTCTTCTCCCATTAGAAAGTTGTCTGGCATGGTACTCTGTCTATGGTGCAATGTACCCAGCGGGAAGGAACTAAATGTTCATTGATGATAATGATAGTCTGGTAAAGAGAACATTAGGGCATGAATTAAGAGACGTATATTCTCTTTCCAGCTTTGCTAATGACATACCTATGTGAAGCAATAGATTTCTACTTTTATGTTGTGGTTTTTCCAACTATACAATGAACATAATAGTCGTGGTACATTTGACTCCCTGACAGGCATGTTGTTCGAATTAATGGGGGAATATGTAAATTTCTTAGAGTTCCATGAATGAAAGGTGCTATTACCAGAAGGTCCAAAATAACTAGTTTCTATTTGTGCAGCTTAAAGTTCCTATTCAGGTCCTGTTAATACATCTCTCCTGTATTTTCATTAGCTTCATTTTTGTCAATCCTTTGCTATGACTTAACTAAAACAACTTCATTCTAAACTCAATTTACGTTAGTTTGAAGGGTAAGGGTTTGACTTTTGGCAATTCATATGATCACAGAAATCACAGACTTCTCAACAATCAATCAGTCAGTCCATAGATTAATCCAAAGTGCAAAATACTTACGAATAAGTCCTAAATCAGCTTGGGAGTAATAAAGAGCTTTTGTATTTTGATAAATACAAATTACTTAATGCAAGAAATAACTTGTGATTGACTGAAAAAATTTGAATTCCGCAGTATATTGGGAACAACAGTTTCAAAAAAAGAACTGTTCCAAAAATTTGAATTCCGCAGTATATTGGGAACAACAGTTCTTTTTTTGAAACTGAGAATTAGTATAGAGATCATCTGAAATAGTGGAAAGAACACTGTATTTGGAGTCAGAGGATATAGATTTTCTTTTCGTTGTTCTAACATTTACTAATGTGACCTTTGTAAAATGAATTTGTGTTTCGTTTTCCTTGTGATTTTTAAAAGTCCCTATCCTGGGCACCATGACCCTTCAAAATATAATTTTATAACTATTTCAATATTATTGGTTTCCTTTATAATCTTAAGTTTTGTATGCATTTAAAAACATTATTCTGAGACAAGAGTCTCCTAGGCTTCACCAGTCTGCTAAGATACTAAACAAAACAAAACTTAAGGACCCCTCTAAGTCTTTTACATCTAAATTTTTTGTTCTTGCATTATCTGTCATCTCCTAACAATTTAAACATTGTTTTTACTTTGTTTAGCCATTAAACAAGTTGACAGCTTTCAAACTGCCTTCAATTTGAACTGTCTGCTTATCTATGATCACTGATTTAGGCGTAGGACTGTTTAAGTAAAGAATCTACTCTGGCCATACCAAATAGCCCATGACCACATGTGGTGTACAAAGAATCACTGCTCAACACTGCCCCAATTCTAGCCCCTATTTCAGACATTGTGGGAGTTGCCTTAAGGACAGCTGCCAAAAATTTACTTTTCAAGTTATATTAGGTTAAGTTATGTGGGACTGGCCTTCACTATGTGGCATGATATTAGGGTTTCTATCAATGCTTCTCCCCAAATATTTCACCTCTATACCATGAGGCCTGAAATGCAATCTTAACATGGCACTGGTTTAGTTTAAAGAATTTCCTTTTATGGGCATCTTTTAAATTGCTCTTGGAATGACGTGTAATTCATTATTATAGCAAGGTAAGATTTACAAAAACCCTTACATCAGTGTGAATATCTGTCATTTCCATTACCACTGTGAATTTAGCAAACAGGCCGTAAGTAGAAGGAAATACACATTATTATCCTTATTTTATAGATGAAGAAGTTGAAGTGCTCAGTGGGTTGGTGTCACAGGTTTAAAGGGTCTCACATTTAGGAATTCTCTGAGGTGGAATTTGAACCCTGGTCTCTTGATTTCAGTTTGTTTTATTTTTGGAGGGGGGGAGGCAAGGAAATCAGGGTTAAGTGACTTTCCCAAGGTCACAAGGCTAGTGACAGGTGTCTGAGCTCAGATTTGAATTCCTGACTCCAGGGCGGGTGCTGTGTTTACTGGTCGACTGCCCATTACTGGCCTTCCCAGTCTTCTGATTTCAAGCTAAACACTCTTATCTACTATACCAGGCTGGTTTTATTTTAGTTATTAAGAATTATGCTAGCTAGCTTGATAGCTAGGTCATAATGCTAGTCACTGAGATAGTGGTAGGAATCATTTTATAGCCATACCTAAGGAAGTAGGTCTGGTGGTCGTGATGTATATTAGTAGCCTGAATATACTAGGTGTGTAACTGGGGACTTAGAAGTATAAAGAGTCTTAAAGACAGGAGAAATAGAAGGTCACAGAAGATAAGATTTGTTTCTTTTCCAGTTTTGCATAGGACTAGACCTCTTAATTTGTTCTCACTATTTTTGCTATAGCTGAGAGTGTTAACATTATCCTTTTGCTAAATATGATTCTAGCGTAGCCCCAAGGATACTTTGACCTTTTATTAACTTGGGATCTTGAATGTCGAAAGCCTTCATGTCCTTAATATTATATTAATAATGCAAAGTTTTCTAAAAGATCTTAATGAATTTTTTACATTGGCCATTTTTAGGTATTTCCATGTTCTACATAGCATTGGTAAGATCATGGTTTTTCCAGTATTTGTGAACTTAGACAAGTTCATGAGTTTATCCATCATCTCTCTCCCATTGGTAATTTCCTTCCTGGGGTTCCATTTTGGAGATGGGCACAGGCCTGCAGTGTTTCTGACTGTCTGGACTTGGCTGTGTTATTTTCTCATCCTAATTAATTATCTTTGTGAAGGGTCTGGGTTGTTTTTCTTTTTGCTCATATTAATATATATCTATATATATCTATATACCTATAGATATATATACATATCTATATATCTATTCAGTGCTTCACCCAGTATTAAGCACATAGTAATTGCTGAATATATACATGTTGCTTGCCTGCCTCATCATCTTTGCACAATCTTATTTTTTTTCATTAATTTGTTCATTCAACAAATATTTAGTGTCTACTGAATCTTGGTACAGCACCTGTGTTCAAGGGTCATTGACTTGTAAGGAGTTTCTTTATTAAGAGAGTCAAATAGAAGAAATATTCTTAATATTTTACTTAGGAAGCTTTTCAGTCAGTTCAGTGGTTGTGATTTCTACAGAGTATATTATTTTTTTAAGGTCAAGTCCCTGAAAGCAAATACCTTCATATTCATAAAGTAAGAATTCACATAAGTTCAGAAACTAGCTGTACTTCATATACTCCTAGTCTATGATCAGAACGTCAATTAAATGCTAGCGAGTGGGTTTTAGAACAACGCAAACCATTCTTACATCCATTACTGTCACTAAAAGCATCTTGATGACTCCTAGGTATAAAGCCTTTTATTTTTTAAAAATACTTAAAATATTTTTCTTAGGCCTCCACAGTACCCTTCAAGGAATTTATGCTGAGTACATCCTATGTTTCTAATTGTTTTTCTATATTAAAGAATTCTGAAGTCTGTCATAAATAAAGTTCCCAGAAGGATTCTGGAGACTTAATCAGTCTCCAAGTATTTATAAAGTATGTCCTGTGTCAGCTTCTAGGGTAGTCCTTTTAGGATGCAAATTAAAAAATCCTCTGCCTCAAAGAGTTTACTTGGTACTGGGAAAATAGAATATGTTCACAGATCAGTATTCCAAGTGAATTGCCTTGTTTGCTTCTCACAACCAAGGTAATCAGGAGGGGAAATTTGAGCTGATCCTTGGAAGAAGCTTGGGAGTTGAGGAATTTTGAGAGTCTGACACAACCAGAGGATTAACAAGGAGGGGGGACCTAGACTTACAATTTAGGAAGATCACTTTGTCAGCTGAGTAAAGGATAGAGTGATGAGAGACTTGAGGCTGAAAGACTGATTAGCAAACTATTGAAATAGTCCAGCTGAGATGCATTGAAGACTCAAAAAGGGGTGGAGGCTGTGGGAATAGAGAGAACAGGACACATATGATAAATGTGTACAGAGCAAGATTTGGATAGGTGGGGTGGGTGTGAGGAGTGACGGTGACACTGTGCTTGTGAACCTGCCTCTGAGTGTTTAATATTACCCTTTTCAATAATGAGGAAGTTCAAAATGAGAGAGAGAGTTGGGGGAAATAAAATGAATAGTGGGACTTTGGATTACATATATCCAAGAAGTAGTTGGTAAAGTGGGACTACAGCTCATGAAAGTGAGTACTTGTGCTACACACACACACACACACACACACACACACACCTCAGAGTCAACTACATAGAAATGATAACTAAACCCATAGATGCTGATGAGATTATCAAGTGAGACTGTGTAATTAAGAATTCCTTGGTAACTTCAAAGAGGGCAGTTTTAGCTGAGTGATGAATAGTTAAACTGGAAACCAGGTGGATGCAGAGGGTTCAGAAGAGAGTCAGAGGAAAGGCAGTGTCCACCTCAAGTAGAAATAGCTTTTTTAAGGAGTTTAGGCAAGAAGGGAAGAAAAGGTATAATATAATAGCTCTGAGGGGTGATTGGATGGTAGTGAGGTTGAACAATTGGTTGAGAGTTGGAATTGGATTCAGGAAGATCAGAATTCAAATCCTGTTTCCTACAGCAAACTTGCTGTGTGACCCGAGGCAAGTCACTTGGTTTCATCAATCATAAAATGCAAATAATAATAACAATACCTACCCGGCAGGGCTGTTGTGAAGCTGAAATGAGATATTATTTGTAAAGCAATTTACAAACCTTTAAATGCTGTATAAATATTAGTTATTATTAGGATCAAGTGACTTCTTTTTTATGAGTGTGGGAAGTGGTGGGCATGTTTGTAGGTGGCAGGGAAGGAGCCAATGGAGAGAGGGACAGATTCAAAATTAGAGAGAGAATGACGATGTTAGTGGATTAATCTTCTGGGGAACTCTTTGAGTTCAATGGTGCATGTAGGCGAGGTCCGCATTGGTGATAAGAAGGGCCTGTTTTGTAGAATGACTGCTGTTGGAACCATGCTCAGAAATGCCTGTTTGCTGGGGTAATCAATCTGTTTTGATAATGGTGATTTTGCAGTAGATTATTTTTTTTTGGTTCAGCATACATTATCAAGATTAAACAGTTTTCTTCCTTATCAAACCTTGGAGCAAAATGATTTTCATAGACCTCATATATAAATTCCCTCCTTGAGACTACTGGGAACTAATAAATTCTGATGATTACATAAACACTTTGGAATTTAAATTAAGCAGCAGTTCAATTTGAAAGTCTAATCACATCATCTAAATATCATTAAATTATAATAGGTTGATTGATTGGAGTCCAAACTGTTTTTGCCTATTCGTGCATGCCTTTAATTCAACCAACCTTTTCAAAATAAGAGGCTGATTTTTAAAAAGACCCTATGAATCTTGAAGGTTGGAGACAATTTAAAATCATGGTTCACTGCCATAGGTTCCACCCACTTAAGTGACTTATTTCATATACTTAAAAAAATAGGTTAATTAGTTTAATAGAACTAATGCAGCTCCCATATTGATATGTAATTACCACTAAAGCAATTTTCTTTCCCTTTGTAGGACAATTTAATCATGAAACTGAGCATGAAGTAGCCAAGCATGGCTAGATTCTATACCAGTACCTGCCTTTTTTCCCTGTTGGCCTTTCATCCTCTTTTATTCATCCTTGGTCTTTTATCCTCCTTTTAGTCCTGGTGGAGGGTGCGAGGAGTGGGGATGACCATTTGCCAAATATTTCAGCCCTAATTTGTTCTAGTTTCAGGTTTTTTAGGTAATGATGGTTGTAGTTACTTTACTAGTAATATCCAAGTATAAACAGTTACTGTATTGCAATTATGTTGTTATTATCCACAGCATGTCTTCATGAGTTATCTGAGAATAGTAACAAACTAAATAAAATTTAACTTCCATTATATTTGCCCCGAGGTTATACTTTTCAGTTTTCTAATTTAAATATTTTATTTAATTATATTTAAATTATTTAAATATTTATATTTAAATATATTTAAATTAAATAATTTAAATATATTAAAATATATTTAATATATTTATAGATCCTCACATCTCACTTCTGGTATTTTTTTTAAAGGAAGAAGCATTTGGTCACTAGTTCAAGAAAATGTCAAATTCATCAGCCTTCTATCGCTTTTTGGATAATTTTTAGGTGAAA
The DNA here is from genome assembly GCF_011100635.1 of Trichosurus vulpecula. Taxonomy (NCBI): domain Eukaryota; kingdom Metazoa; phylum Chordata; class Mammalia; order Diprotodontia; family Phalangeridae; genus Trichosurus; species Trichosurus vulpecula. The sequence continues at coordinate 226,445,039 of NC_050580.1, forward strand.
TTACCTCAGTTGCTTTTTCTGGGAGATACGCTTTAATGGTTTTTATTAAGTCCAATTCTCTGCTTACCTGGTTTGATGTTAGTAAATCTCCTGAATAGAGCCACATTGTGATATAGGACGATGAGTGTGTAGGGGGAAGGAAAGAAGGGAATAACAATTTATATTTTGGTGCAGTAGGCTAAGTGATTTAAACGTATTGATGTCATTATTATCTGCATATTATGGTTAAGAAAATGGAGTGACATGCCTAGTGTCATTCAGTTGTTAAATGGTAGTATTTGAACTCATGTCTTCTTGACACTGGGCCCAGTGTTCTAGCCACTGTGTCCCCTAGCTGCCTCTGAGAGCATATCTTATCAGAGCCAGAGCTAGTCAAGTACGTTGTTACAAAGCAGCATTGCACACAAGATGCTATTTGGATGGCTTATAACATAAAAATGAAAATATAAATTTTTTTTCAAAAGCCCTGCAGTAAGGTAGTACATGATAGTTTTTGTTGTCCATGTCCTATTCTTGGTGATTCCATTTGGGGTTTTCTTGGTAAAGATACTGGAATGGTTTGCCATTTCCTTGTCCATCTCATTTTACAGATGGTGAAATTGAGGCCAACAGGAATAAGTCACTTGCCCAAGGTCACATACCTAGTACGTGTGTGAGGTCAGATTCGAACTCAGGTTTTTGTAATTCCAAGCCTGGCACTTTATTCACTGAACTGCTTCAGTGCCCTAGTATTTCTTAGTACAAAACAGTAATGTTGTCAAGTGATGGAAAGACCAGAGAAGAAAAGACCTTACTGATTATCAAAACTGGGTTTTTCAGAAATCAAAGATTAGCATTTAGCAATGTACAGCCTTCCTCCTAACCCTTGCTCAGAACGAAAAGTACACTTTGATCAGTTCCCCATTCTTGGTGAGTCATAGTTGTTATTTGATGTATTCTTAGCTAAGATATAGGTTCTCTTAAAATGGTGCTCTTTTACTTGTACTTCTCCTTGCTCCAGTCCATTCTTCGGCCACTAAAGATGGTGGATGGCAACGATTTGGTGGCAAAGGTGAAAGACTTCTGATTTTACTAAGCTTAGGTCTGACCATGTTTCTCCCTCCTCAGTAAACTAGAATGGTTCCTTGTTGCCTCTATAATCAAATAAAAAAATTCTGCTTGGCATTCTAAGCCCATCATAACCTAGCTTGCTCCTATCTTTTCCGTCTTAAACCTTACTCCAGAGCAGGTGCTCTTCAATCCAGTGGCACTGGCCTCTTGACCATTCCCCAAAGATGACACTCTGTCTCTTTGCTCTGGACATTCTCTCTGGCTGACCCACATGCCTGGAATACTCTTCATCTTCCACTCTGCCTAGTGACCTCCACAGCTTCTTTTAAGTCCCAATGAAAGTCCTTCCTTTTACTGGAAACTTTCTCAAAGTCTTCTTAATTGTAGCGCCTTCTCTCTGTTAATTGTTTCTTATTTATCATGTATATATCTTTTTTCGTGTATATTTTTTTGTACGTTTTCTCCCCAATTCAGTTGTAAGCTCCTTAAGGGGAGGGACTGTCTTTTACCTCTTTTTGTGTCCTCCAGCATTGAGCACAGTGCCTGCCGTATATTAGGAACTTAATAAATGTTTTTTCTTTGATTGCTTGTTGATGGCAGTATATTTCTTTTTTTCTGTGTAATCGGTTGTTGTGGTGTCCAAGTGGGAGGCCAGGTTCACTCATTCAAACCAGGAGCACACTTCCTTTTGGAGATATACCAATTCAGTTAACCCTTTATCTCTTTATTTTTGTTGAATGCTCAGCCCATCATTTTGTTCTTTTCCTACCTCAAAGCCCAGATAAAGATGTATATAAATAATTAAGTAGTTCATGCAGTATAAAGACTCCATGTGTAGAGAAAGCCTAATGTTTGTCAAGGATTGTTTCTCTTTCCTTCCTCTTCCTCTCCTTCTCTTCTTCCTCCCTCCCCCTCTCCCCCCAGCATGAGGGTGTTGTTATTTTCCTTGAAAGGAGTCAGAGTACACCTTTCTAGCCTCTTCTCCCAAACCCTTTCTCCAAGGGAAACTTTATTTTCTCCCAGCAAGAGAAGGAAGAAGTTGGGTCTAGAAACTTGGCTATTTTGTTCTTTTCAAAGAATTATATCTGTCTTCTCTCTTAAATATTAGTAGTCATGGAACTATGATCAGGTTCAATGTAACTTCATGTTGTGTGTCATTTTCAGGGAGAACCCTAAGTTTTATGTTTAAGGTTTTTTTTTTGTTTATTTTTTGGCAGGGCAATTAGAGTTAAGTGACTTGCCCAGGGTCACACAGCTAGTATATGTGTCAAGTGTCTGAGGCTGGATTTGAACTCACGTCCTTCTGACTCCAGGGCCGGTGCTCTACTCACTGCTATTTCTAAGGCTTTATACCTTTTCCACCACATAGAATTTCCACATGGTGAATGGTAAAAAAAAGAAAACCCACTCATCCAAATTCTTAGCAAAAGGCAAATTAGACAAGGTATAGGATAACACATATCAAACAATATCAAGGGAAGGGACTTTAGCCTTGGTAGCAAGTTAACTCAGTTCAGTCAAGAGAGGGAGTTCTAGATATCATCCAAGGGGAAATTCCCACTGTTTAGTGGAGCAGGCTGGGAATAGGAACATGATGGAGACTTCCAACTCTTGTCCTGTCTTCCAGAGTGTTTTCTGTCAGCAACTGGAAATGGGGTTGTGTAATGGCAAGCAGGGCACTTTCTGCTCTTTTTCTTTTGGAATGCTGCTCAGCACTTAGGCAATCTAGTACCTTTGATTGAGTCTTGCCTTTGTTTCAATGGAGCCCTTGATGACCTGCTTCAGTCACAAGAAAGCCTAAGTCATGACTTTGAGTCACATAGTTATGACACCCTCTGTAGGATGACCCTGAAGAAGTGTATATATACTCTGAGGTTAGCATTTTGCTTTGGGCCTCACTTAATGGAAGAGTGTTCTTGGGATTTGAGCAGAGGAGCATCTGGGTAGCCCTTAAGGCCCCCCTAAACCCTCTCCCTGCCTTTGAAAGTGTAGATGTTAGTGCTTCTCTCTCTCTGGTGACTATGTCTGTATTGCTATGGACAGACAGAAGCCCTGTCTCCTAATTTGTCTTATTTGCTGTCTTTATATAATTTCTGCTTATAATTTCTGTTTATGTTTTCCCTGAAAGTTCAGGGTGTTGACTTTTTCCCCTGGACCAAGTGAATGATAAATGTATGTTTGATTAAAGTGAGATTGTAAATCCCTTAATGTTCTTTTCCTTAGCAAAGCAGATCAAAGACCCTGTGCTAGAAGCCCTCCTGTATGCTGGTTTTATTGGCCTCATGCCTTGTAACATTGGTGTTCAAAGTTGGTTTCTTTCAGCTTTTTTCTATAAGCTGTAAGCCAGAATTTCCCAAAGTCGCTCACTAGTGAAAAAAGAATGAAGATCTCACCTCCTTCCAACTCTTGGCAATTCTTTGTAGTTTACCCCTCTTGCAGGACAGTGCATTCATCTCCTCCAATAAGGAGAGAGTCCCATACCAATGGACTTTGGGACGGTGATTGCATTCCATTTAATTAAGTAATCAAGAATCATTGAACAGCATTGATTCATCTGCAGAACATTCCACAAAATTCCCTATTTTCCCTATTTTCAAACACTTTACAGTTTTTAGAGAAGATAAGACAGCAATCAATCATCATAATTCAAGGTAGAATGTTTTGAGAAGGGATTTACTTGGAAAGAGAGAATGTAAGATCAGGGAAAAGAAAAGAGAAGAAGAATAGAACCCTGGATGAATTGAAGACACTGCTGTATGGCTGCTAAATAACATCCTTCCTTCAGGAGAACATTCATATTATATATCTCAAAGAGACAGGTAATGAGTGTGCCAGTAATGCATGTGTTCTTAACCTTGGACCCGTGAATTTATTTTATAAATATTTTGACAACTGTATTTCAACATGATTGGCCTCTGTTTTAATCCTATGTATTTTATCAGTTTAAAAACATTATTTTGAGAAGGAGTCCATAGGTTTCACCAGACCATCAAAAGATGTTGTGACACACAACACTCAAAAAAGATTAAGCTTCAGCACCTAGCACAACATCTGGCACAGAGAAGGTGCTTAACAAGTGATTATTGATTGATCTGTGCTGAAGGAATTTTTAAGTCTCTTTCTGCTTCCTCTGCTTTCATACTCTTATTCTCTCTCCTCATTCTCACCCAGGGGCATTGATTTCATATTTATTAACTTTGAAAATGAGAAGGGACACATAATGAATTGAAAGAGGCTTGCATTTGTGTGATTTGAGCCCTACTTCATTGAATAATTTACTTTCTGCCAACGATGACTTTTTTATGTTCAGCCAGGTGTGTCTTCAGATAGTAAGGCCTGTGTTATGAAAGAAGAATCAAACAGTGAATCCTGTGAATGATTAACTTTCATTGCTCTCCTTCTGCATTTAGCACTTTACTTTTGACCAAGTCTTTGAAATACCCTATCGATGAAGTGTGTGTTTTTGGCTAATTTTGGTAAAGAAGATTGATTCTAGATTTATAAGCATTTAAATGTTTCAAAATTTAAAAAAAATATAATTCATTATGAAAATAAAGGTAGCATTGTCTCATTTGTTTATGAGGCAGTTGAGGCATAGGTTTAATTTCCTTTGCCAAGTTCACACAATGAGTCATTAGTGAAATTCATATTACACTCCACCCCTAAACTTCTCAGCTCACAGCCTATTTCTCTGGGACCTTGTATTCTATTCTTCCTTGCTTTTATAGACTGAGAATGGTGCTGGACTCTGTTGTTTGTCGTTCATGTCATTTTTTAGAGGACACGTGTGTACTCTTGACTGAGTTCTTACTCCAGTAGCTGGGAACATCGGGGTTTTCAGACACCTTGATTAACTTTTCTATTTTTAACCAAGTCAAACAATTTTGATAGTTTCTGCTTTGTTATTAATTTTTGTGATCTAGTACTGCTAGGCTCCCTTCCTTCTTATTTTTTCCCTCATCATTTCCCTTAAGATTCTTGACTTTTTGTTCTTCAAGATGAATTTTTTAAACTTTTTTTATACCTCTACAAAGTAAGCCGTGAGAAGGTTTCTCTGTTTAGGATTGAATAAGTAATCAAATTAATATTTTTATTCTTATTAATTGGTATGGTCTAACCATGAACAACTGATAACCCACCAATTTTTTGGCCTTTATTTATTTCTGCGAAGCATTTTGTAATTGGATGTATAGAATTCCTGTATGTGCCTTGGTTGGTGTACTCCAGAGTGTTTTATATATTATGTTGTTATTTTAAAGGAACTTTCCATTTCTTTCTGCTGAATTTTATTGGTAATCATTTGTATTGGTTTATTTAAATCTTTCTACTTTGTAAAACTTTCGTTTCCAACAATTCTTTAGTTTGCTGTCTATAGAGTTTTCACAGTTTTTGTTTGCAAAAATCGATCTTTTCGTTTCCTCTCTGATAGTACTTATTCCTTCATTTTCTTTGGCTGTCTTATTGCTACAACTAGCATTTTTAACTCTATGACAAATTATAACAGTAATGATTATCTTTGCTTTATTAGTGTTCTTAAATGAAAACCCTCTGCAATTAAGCCTAAGGAAAATACAATAAAATAGACTTTTCCTAGAGCAATAATTCGAGTTTATTTGATTATGGTTACAGATCTGTGGAAAGGGTAAAGACAGAGTTTATGGTGTTTCTGTAGTGAAGGTGTAATCCTTTTTTTTCCTATTTTTGCAAACATTTCATGTAATAATTTAATTAATAAATACTTATTAAATATTTAAATTAATGTAATAGCAATTGCTTGTAAATTCATCTGCCACTTATGTTTTTTTCTAAGCAGTTCACTTTTTTCATTCAATTTTTGCTAACTTTGGGCTATTTAAATTTTCCATTTCTCATTCTTTTAATCTAGAGATTTTATATTTTTGTAAATATTCATTTATTTCATTTAAGTTACAATATTTCTTAGCACATAATGGGGCAAATTAGTTTCTAATGTTTTCCTTCTTTTACCTTTTTCTTTGTTTGGGAATTATGTTTTTGTTTTTTGATTACTGTCAATTTCATTTTACTTTCTCTTTGATTTACAGAATTTCCACTTTTTTGTTGAAGTTTTTTGATTTGTTGCTTTTATATATTTTTTAAAAAATTGTTCATTCCATTCATTGTTCTGGTTTTTTTATTCTTTATTTGTTTTATTGTTACTGAGATCTGAATTTTCCCATTAGGGCTGCTTTGGCTATATCTGTCTAAGTTGTTTCATTCTTGTCATTTTCTTTAATGAAAATTTCTATTTTTTATGATTTGTTTTTTGACCTACCATTTTTTTAGGACTAAATTACTAAGTCTTTGCTTTTTGAAATTTTTCTTCAAAGGCCTTTTAATTATGATAATGTTTATTATATTTTGGTCAATAAAGCATGTTTAGTACATAGGCTTTTCTGCATTTCTTTCTGAAATTTTTATACAAAAGTATCTCTTTAAAGGTATGTTGCACAGTTTATGAATTATATATATGCTTTCTATTGACATTCAGTAATTACTAGGTATCTATTACATTTAATTATTCTTAAATTTTCTTGAAATTTAACTTTTTCTTTGTTCATCTTTATGTTTTGGTTAGATTTCTCTTGATTTGAAAGGCACAGTGTACATTTCAATTAGTACAGTTTTGTTTTCTATTTCTCCTTGTAATTAATTTAATTTATCCTTTTATCATGTAGACATTTTGCCATTTGGTGCATAGATATTAAATACTGATATTATTTCATTTTTTCTGTTGTCTTTAATTATAGTATAGTTTTCATTCTCCTGTCTTTTAACCATTGCTGTTTTTACTGTTGCCCTGTCTGAGATCAAGATTGTTACTCATGGTTTTTTGAGTTTGCTTCAAGCATAAATTGTTCTTCATCCCCTTATTTTTAACAGTTTATAAATCTTTGTTTCACTTACTTTTCTTGTAAACAATATATTATTGGGTTGTACTTTATAATCTATTCTACTATTGTCTTCCACTTTGTTGAAGTGTTCATCCTGTTCATATTCATAGTCATGATGGGTAATCATGTATTTTCCTTCTTCATTTATCCCTTACTTCAGTATTTCAGAGGGTCTGTAATCATTGATCTGGTTACCATCATCAGTATTAACTGTGACATTATATCCTGTGTCCCCCTTAAAGTCCTGTCCAGGTTTATCTAATGCGTTATAGTCCTTCATATAGATTTCTTGTTTTATAGGTACCAGTATAACACAAACATTCATTTCTCACTTTTGATTAGTAATAATTATGATGATGATGATAATTGTTAACATGTAATGTTTACTATGTACCAGGAACTGTGCTAAGCACTTTACAATTATTATCTCACTTGAAAAATGCTGACTCCATTACATTTTTCTAGTGATACATATCTCTGATAATACCTGTTATATCATTTCTTTTTTATGAACACATATCCACCATTCATCTGTTGTCTTTTGCGTAAAATTCAACTTGTATTCTTTGGAGAATGTGGAATTTTGTGATTTGCTTTTTCTTTTTCAGCTACATAGAGCAATTGGGAGGATTGGTTGGTCATTTGGTTGGTTTTTGTCCATCGTTCTTGAAGAGGACCAAAATGGCATTACTATGCTAAGGTCAAGTTCCAGTGTGTCTTACTGTGGCTGATCAGACGAATATGAGCTCAGAATGCTCTACCACATTTAAAGCAGAAGTAGTTTGTGTGAACATTTGGGGTGGATACTCTAATCCTGCTTTTCCTTTGAGCTGTCTCAAATCTTTTTTGGTTATAGAGCACAGCACATTCTCTGATGTAGGCATGCCAAGCTGAGCAGTCCTGTACCAGTGTATCACATGTCATATAATCAATTCCAAAGTTCTTGAGAAGGACCTTGAAAATGTCCCTTTATCATTTCTTCTGACCACCATGTGAGTTCTCCATAAAACATTCTTTTTCACAAGGGAATGTTTTGCATTTGAACAACTTGGGCAGCCCATGGGAGTTCCATTCTCTGAAGCAGAGTTTGAATGCTTGGCAGTTCAGTTTGAGTAAGGACCTCAGTGTCTGGTGCCTTATCGTCTCAGGTGATTTTCAAAACATTCCTGACACAATTAGCACGGAAGCCTTTCAGTTTCCTGGTGTTGCGCTGGTACACTTTCCAAGGTTCTAGGGCATATGGCAATGAGGTCAGCATCGCAGCTTTGTAAACCTCTTCTCTCCCATGGTTTTCTTTGGAGCAATGGGCGTGTGAGCCTCATTATCACAATGTAAATCACTGGAAAGGAAAGTACTCCACCGAGGCAAGTCAGAAGTCCTTGATTTGCTTCCACTGTACTCATATAGATCATGAAGACACAATTCACGACTTCGAAGAGGATCACGAGCATGCCTGAGTGGTTCGGGAATCGCACGATATAAGGAATTCTCCAAGGAGAAGGCAGAGGAATTAAAGCATTTATTCAAACCCCAGGACCAATGCCCCCAATTAGATAGTGTGGCCCAAACCTTCCAGATCCCATAAGCCCGCCTCACCATAGTAACCAGGAGGTTACAGAAAAATATCGTGGCAGCAAGCCAAGCCATACTTGTGCTTCCCCCCAATGCTAGGGCCCTCCTGTAGGAAGATCACTCACTGGTCCCAAGCACCTGCTCAGCACTCTCCAGCCTCTGTCACTCATTCAGCTTCTTGGCTTCTTCAGCGTCTGCTGCTTCAGCTTCTTCTCTCCTCAGCTTCTGCTCCTCCAGGTTCTACTGCTCCAGCTTCTGCTGGTTCTGCTTCCATTGCTCCTCCTTCTCCTGCTTCTCCTTCTCCTGGTTCAGCTAGGTCTCTCTCTACAAGCTCTGTTCTCTCTTTTTATACAGTCCTTAGCAATCGTCAGATAGACTAGAACATCATCTGATAGACTAGAACCTAGGTACATACTATTGACTCTGGTCTTAGCAACTCTCTTTAGGGCCCTGGGGGCTTCATGCCCACAGTTGCTTAGCACCTAGTAATTAGGGGTTTGGGGCCTACTTAGGAGGGAAGATGTAATCAGACCTTCCTTCATTGGCCCCACCTGGATCCCCAGCTGAAGTCTATTCAAATGGGGGGGAGGGAATCTTCTCACTTATTGATTGCCTTTACAGCATACTTTAGCTCCCAATTTTATTCTTTCAGGAGACCCAAAACCTTCATTTCCTCTGAGAGTTATTTTGGAAGGAAGGTCAGTTTTCACAAGGGGTATTGTTATGGCAGGAATAATAATCACTTGAACTATTCTGTCATTTTTACAAAACTGTATTCATTCCTCACCCAATTTTTGGAATGTCACAAGAATTTCTCCTTGATAATTAGAATCTGTCACTTGAGTCAATTCATTTATGCCTCAAGCTGATAATCCCGATTTAGCTAATACCCATCCTAAATGATTCTAAGGGATTCTCATACATATCCCGGTAGAGATTTTTCTTATTTCTTTTGTATCCAACCAAAAGTCTTATAAACAATTTAAATCCTGTCCTAATGAGCCAGGTGTTCCTGGGTATGGAGCTGGGACATGTTGCCTCATAGTCCAGTACTCAATATTTTAGACCTTCTGTGTTTGTTGTTTTCTAATTTGCAAGCTGGGGTCATTCTATCTAGAGTTGTACTTCCTCTCAATGTTCTATTATTCAAATTACATAAAACAGTAAACAAATTATCCTTCCAATGTTCATATGGATTTTTAAAACAATTTTCTTAACTGTTCTTTCAGTAATACATTTATTCTTTCAATTAACCCAGATGTTTGTGAATAATACATCCGTTCTACATTGTTCAATATGCAATATCTCTTCATTTTATTACCATTAAAATGTAAGCCATTGTCACTTTGGATCTGCATTGGAGTTCCATAACATAGACTTATGATATCTGCAGTTTTACGGGTGTTCTTCTTCATTGCATTCTTAGAAGAATAAGCCACTTGAATATATGTCCACACAAGTACATATAAATTTGAATCCTTTATCTTGGGGTAGTGGTCCAATATAATCTATCTGCCATATTTGGGCTGAAACTTTTTTCTTGCTCTCTCTCTGTTTACCACCCGAGTAATAGTTCATTCCTTTTACAATCGACGTAGACAACATTCCTCTGCCACTTGTCTTAACAATCACTGAGCTATACTAATAATACCTTTGTCTTGTGCCACGTGATCTGTGACCTAGACCCCTAAATTTCTGGCTGTTTAATGGACCCATTTTGCTAGTACCAGATCATCAGTTGGTGTCACAATAGGGACGATATTTTCAGTAGGAATCTTTGCTAGTCGATTAGCATGTGCATTGTACTCAAGTTCTGCGGTGGTGAGGACCAAGTGAGCATCTACACGAAAAACTGAAAAACTGGTAACCAAAGACATGTCCCATATATCTTCTCATAATTCTTTTTTTTAAAATTTTTTTTGAAAGGTTAAGTCAGGGCAATTGGGATTAAGTGACTTGCCCAAGGTGACACAGCTAGTAAATGTGTCAGGTGTCCGAGGCTGGATATGAACTTAGGTGCTCTACTCATTGGGCCACCACCTAGCTTCTGCACTTCCCATAATTCTTTGTCCCAGACTTGTTTGCCATAAATTTCCCAATTTTGATTTTTCCACATGGGCATCCATGTAGATAACCCATTAGCTACCATCGATGAATCAGTGAGTATAAGACCCTGTCTTCCTTGTTATGTTTTGATGGCTTGATGTGCTGACATAAGTTCAGCAAATTGACTACTTCCACCTATCCCAGTACTTTCTGAAGTCTGCTTAAGTACATTGGTTTTAGGCTGTTGCTTTCCAGTATCAATTGCAGCCCAAATATTTTACTGTGCCATCAGTAAACCATGTATGTTTCTTTTGTTCTTCAGTTAATTCATCATACCCGTCATGCCATTTTACCAAGGAATGTACTAATTGTTGCCTTTCTTTAGGGCGTTTATCATTTACCTCTGTGTCTATATTTGCTATAGATTCATGTATCGCAGAAACTCAAATTTTGCCGGTTTTCAATCCATTTTGAATATATCTCCATTTAATTATACTAGCCCGTTGCCCGTGTCTAACTCTGTGAGAAGCTGTGGTACTCATTACCCGGGTCATAATTGTGATTCCAGGAATTAATATTATTTCGTGGCCCAGAGTCCTTGTTAGTCTCTGTCAAAGCCCTATATGCAACTAGCAACTGCTTTTTAAAAGGGGTAAATTGAACTCCAGATCAGGAAGTTTCCTAAACCAAAATCTTAAGTGCACATTTCAGCTTTTTGTTTCTGCCTTAAACTCCTGTTTGCATACTCATCCTGTACAAACCATTGCAATTCCACAGGGCCACTTTGCATAGGCCATAAATCTAAGGCCAATTGTATAGCTGCTTTGGCTTCTTCAAAAGCTGTATTCTGCTCAAGTCCACAAGCAAATTCATGCTTTTTCCTGGTAACTGATAAATCATCAAAGAAATCATGAATATGCTTGAATGATCCAGAATCACAGGACATAAGGAATTCTCTAAGTAGAAGGCAGAGAAGTTAAAGCATTTGTTCAAGCTCCAAAATAGCAGACCCACGGATCAGTGTCCCCAGTTTGATATCCTGGCAAGAACCTTCCAAAACTAGTAAACCCATCTCACAATAGTGACCAGGAGGTTACAGAAAAATATTATGGCAGCAAGCCAAGCCATACTGGTGCTTTCCCCCAATGCTAGGGCCCTGCAGTAAGATGATTCCCCATTGGCCTCAACCCCTTGCTCAGCATCCTCCAGTCTGCATGTAGGACCTGCTTCCACTGCTTATGCAGCTGCTGCCACCACCTCTGCTTCTCCTTCTCCTGCCTCCACTACGTCTCAATCTCCAAACTGTGTTCTCTCCTTTTATATAGTCGCCATACATCATTCCATTGACTAGAACGTCATCTGAGCGACCAGAAGTCAGGTGCTTACCATTGGCTCTGGAACTCATTACCCAGGTCATAATTGGGATTCCAGGCATTAATCCCCCTAGGACCCTAAGAGCCTCACCTGAAGCCTATTCAAATGGGCAGGAAAGATCTTCTCATTTACTGATTGCCTTTAAATTCGGCCCCAAGATCTTTCACATCCATTACATAGTTAACTTGTGTCTAAATAGGTACAAACTCTTTGTCTCTCTTTTTGTTTATCAAGTACAATAGAATCACCTTGGAATGAACACATCATGTTTGCAAAATACTTAACATAACATCTCATCATCAGAGTGGCCACATGGCTCACTTGTCAGCCCCTAAATTTTTGTATCCATTATATAGGCTAATGGGAAACTGGTGTCAATAATATCATAACAATAAAACAATACAGCAAGGATAATACAAAATAAGTACACAGAACAATATCATCATTCCCCACCCCCACCTGAACAAATGGAGCTCAAAATCTTGGGGTAAGGCGTGAAGTCTCATTCTCCATAGCTTTTTCTTGCTGAAATTGGTCGTAGAGCTGTCCCTTCCCCAAGAGGTCAAGAGTCCCATTCCAGAGGTCAGCTCTTTAGCAAGCTGGCAGGAGTTCCAGGAATGCTAGGTGCTTATGCAGTCAGTCATCTGAAAGTGTAGGGTACTTAGGATACTTAAGCCTAAGGGAGACAGTACTAGCAACAAAGTTAACCAAAACAAAGAACAAAAAGGATAGGTAAGTAGGGGTTATTATCCTTCAAATAAAATCATTTCCCTTTTCATTGAGACTCCAGTTATGCAAAGATTCTATCTCATAGCCTAAGTCAGATATACAAACTTTTATCTGTTAATCACACAAGATCACCTTCCCTCAGAGTGGCTTGCGGCATTTATCAGCATCAGCCATACTTCTGGAGTCCAGGAATCCATTATTATAGCCCTAATCATGGTAAAATATATGGTTCAGGGGTACAATTCAGTATTTATCTTCCCCTGAAGAGACAACTGTTACAGTATTGTCCTTCCTGTGGGCTATGACTTCTGCAGGCTTTGGAACATCATCCAGCTTCCGTTTTACTCATGCTTTAGCTCCCAATTTTATTCCATCGGTAGAACCAAAACCTTCCTTTCGTCTGAGAGTTATTTTGGAAGGATGGTCAGTTTTCACAAAGGGTATTTTTTCACAGAGGATAATAATCACTTGTACTATCCTGTAAATGTCAGTGCTCGCCACAGATTCATGTAGACCAGAAACTCCACTTTTGCCTGCTCTCAACCTGTTTTGAATATACCACTTCCATTTGATTATGCTTGCCTCTTGCGCATGTACAATCCTGTGAGAACCCCCTCTTTACCTAAGTCATAATCAGAATTCCAGGCCTTAATACCACTTCATTACCCAGACTCAGTTGCTCAGTTTCTACCAAAGCCCAATATGCAGCTAACAGCTGCTTCTCAAAAGGTGTATATTGCATTCCAAATAAAGGTAGTTTCCTTGACCAAAATCCTAAAGCTACACTTCGGCTTTGTTGTTTTTGCCATAGACTCCCAATTCGCATAGTCATCTTGCACAGTCACTTGTAATTCCACTGGCCCATTTTGCATAGGCCATAAATCTAGAGCTAGTTGTATGGCAGCCTTTGCTTCCTCAAAAGCTCTACTTTATTCAAGTCCCCAATCTATTTCATATTTCTTCCTGGTGACTTTATAGAAGGGTTTCAAAATCTGTCCCAAGTGTGGGATGTGGTGTCTCCAATAACCAAATAGAACTTTCCTTGGACACTCTGTATTGACCGAAAAAATTGACTTGCTTTGGCCTAGGGATGGGTAGTGTATTGTAAACTAGTAATTTGGGGATGATAATGAATGATATGTTTTGTTATATTTCCCTGAATGTGATTGCAATGTATAATGATTCTATTTTTTTTTCCAGGATCCATGGCTATTTAGATTATGTAAAGCCAATTATACTGGAAAGGAGTGGGTTATGTAATAGTAATTAAGGTGGGACTTTTTGTTGTTCTTCTCTTAAGTGCCTTTAATGATTCAGACTCTTGTTTAAATGGGGCAGATAAAGTGGGATCTTGTCTTGGAATGTTTCTCAGCACTAAGACAATCAGGAGTCATTGATTTGTATATGGTGGTACTAGGGATTAACTTTCCCATACCCTAAATGGGATTTTTCACTGTTCTTTGAGTCTTTCTCAGCACTGAGGTAATCAAGTGCCCCAGGGCCCTGAGACTGGTATATAAGATCCTAGGTTGGCATTTGGCTTTAGTGTTGAGACTCTGGCCAAAATGTAGTAACTGCCCCCTGTCTTTGCTAAACCAGACCCATTGGTTCTTCTCTGGAAACTATGTATTGTGATTTGATCAGACAAGGTCTGTCTGTTGATGTTTGTAATTTCTGTTTGTATCTGCCTTGAAGTACAGAGGGCTGATATTTTCCCCCTGAATTAAGCGAATGATGTAGGTATATCTATGTTTGATTAAACTGGGATTGTTAGACCCCTTAAAGTTACTTTCCTTAGTAAAGCAGATCAAAAGAACCTGTGCTGGCTGCTCCTGTTGCTAGTCTCATTGGGTCTTACACCCCACAACAGCTGCTAGGCAGATTGTTGTTACAGCCATCTGCTCAGTCTATCACAGCAGTAAAGCATTTAGCACAATGTGGAGCCTGGCCATCCCAAAACCTCTCCGACTCCCTGCTGGGATCTTCGCAAAAACAAACTTACAGTCCAGCTAAGTCAGTCTATTCAGCTTTAACTATCAGGACGCCAGCCATTAGAAGCCATAACAGCATGCTCCTGCTCATGCTCTCTCTCTCTCTCTCTCTCTGTCTCTCTGTGTGTCTCTGCATTTCCTGAGACATAATTTCCTTTTCCTGTCAGGAAGCTCTTCACACCACCTGTTACTTAGTCTTCCTGTGACGTAAGAAGGTCACATGGCCTACTAATGGGTGGGAATGATCTTAAAATCTAAATTGCTATTACATTCAGCCCCAAGATCTTTCTTATCCATTACTTAAGGCAATGGGAATTCTGGGATAACTGCTGTCAACAGAACTTTACACAACAATATAACTGGGATACAAGATAAGCATATAAAACAATGTCATCATTCCCCCTTTGAATGAATAGGGCACTTGTACTATCCTGTAAATGTCAGTGCTCGCCACAGATTCATGTAGACCAGAAACTCCACTTTTGCCTGCTCTCAACCTGTTTTGAATATACCACTTCCATTTGATTATGCTCGCCTCTTGCGCGTGTACAATCCTGTGAGAACCCCCTCTTTACCTAAGTCATAATCAGAATTCCAGGCCTTAATACCACTTCATTACCCAGACTCAGTTGCTCAGTTTCTACCAAAGCCCAATATGCAGCTAACAGCTGCTTCTCAAAAGGTGTATATTGCATTCCAAATAAAGGTAGTTTCCTTGAATAGGGCTCAAAATCTTGGGGTAAGGAGCTAAGGTCTCATCCTCCAAAGCTTCTTCCTCCTGAAATTCTTCATAGAGCTTTCCTTGCCCCAGGAGATTAAGAGTCCTACTCAAGAGGTCAGTTCTTTAGCCATCTGGCATCTGGAACTCAATTGACGCCAGGTCCAGGGATGACATATCATAGTCATGGACAGGTCCAGAGATGACACATCACAGTCCTGGACAGGTCCAGAGGCAACATCCAAACACATCAGAGGTTGACATCTTGCTTAAGCAATCAGACATCTGCAAGTGGATGGTACTAAGCCTGCCGGAAACAAATTTCACAAACAGATTTAACAGACAAAAGTGGAAAAGAAACAAAGAGACTATCATAGCCTAATTTATAATAGAATACATGAGTCAAGGGTACAATTTCATAATTATTTTTTCTTGGGTAAACCCTGTGCTATAATTTCTGCAGCCTTTGGAACATCTTCAACTTTACCCATACTTTAGCTCCCAATTTTATTCTATCAGTAGAACCAAATCCTTCTTTTCCTCTGATAGTTATTTTGGAAGGAGGATAAGTTTTCACAAGGGGTATTGTTTTACAAGGAATAACAATCAATTGAAGTATTCTATCATTTTTCCACAACTGTATAGGTTCTTTACCTAAATTCTTCAGTGTCACAATAATGTCCCCTTGATAACTAGAATATATCACTCCAGCCAATACATGTATTCCCTGAGCTGTTAATCCTGGTTTAGGTAATATCCATCCAAAATGATTCTTAGGGATTCTTATATATATCCTAATATGTATGAGATTTTTCTTGTGTCTTTTCTATCGAACTAAAAGTCATATCCTACCTGAATCAGCTATTCCTGGATCTGGTGGTGGGACATCTTCCCTCACAGTCCAATACTCAATATTTTGGATCTTATGTCTTTTTTGTTTTCTGTTTTGCAAATTTGAGGTAATCATTCTGGTTAGAGGTGTACTTCCTCCTAATGGTCTATTATTGAAATTACATAAAGCAGTGAACAAATTATCCTTCTAATGTTGATACAAATTATTAGAACTTAAATTTCTTTACTGTTCTTTCAAACAATCCATTCATTCTTTCTATCAACCTAGATGTTTGTGGATAATAGGGAATATGATATATCTACTCTATATTATTCAATATTCTATATCTCTTCTTCTCATTACCTTTGAAATCTGACCCATTGTCCAAAATATAGACTTATAATATCTAGAGTTTTACAGGTGTTTTACAGGTGTTGCATTCTTATAAGGAGAAGCCACTAGTAAATGTGAATAGGTGTCAACACAAGTACATATAAATTTACATCCTTTATCTTGGGATAGTATTCCAATATAATATATCTGCCAAATCTGGGTTGGAACGTTTCCCCTTCCTATTTCGCCAGTTACTACCCGAAGAACAGTTCATTCCTTTTATTTTTTTTTTGTGTTTTTTTTTTTTGGGTAAGGCAATTGGGGTTAAGTGACTTGCACAAGGTCACACAGCTAGTAAGTGTGTCAAGTGTCTAAGGCCAGATATGAACTCAGGTCCTCCTAACTCCAGGGCCGGCACTCTACTCACTGCGTCACCTAGCTGCCCCCATTTCATTCATTTTCAAATTGACATATATGTCATTCCTGTGTTACTTGCTTTAACAATGAATAAGAGATATTAATACCTCAGTCTTGTGCCCACCAGTGTGTGGTCTGGACCCTTAAATGTCCGGCTGTTTGGTGGACCCATTTTGCTAGTACAGGATCATCAGTTGGTGTCAGATTAGGGACAGTATGTTCATTAACAATCTTTGCTAGTTGATCAGCATGTGCATCTTACTCACATTCTGACAAAGTGAGGGCCACATTAATATCTCATAAAAGCTGATAAATGAGTAACCAAAGACATGTTCCGTATATCTTCCCATAGTTCTTTGCACCAAACTTGTTTACCATGAATTTCCCAATTTTGATTTTTCCACATGGGCATCCATGTAGCTACTCCGTGAGCTACTGCCCACCAATCAGTGAATATATATGACAGCGCCCTCCTTTCCCTGTTTTAATAGCTTGATGTACTTCCATAAGTTCACCATTTTGACTACTTCCACCATTCCCAGTAATTACGAAAGTTCTCTTCATATGGGGGTTATAAGCTACTGCTTTCCATTGTCTTTTATGGTCCAAATATTTTGGTGTCCCATCAGTAAACCATGCATGTTTCTTCTGTTCTTCAGTCAATCCATCATTTCTGTCATTCCATTTTCCCAAGGATTGCACTAACTGTTGCCTTGGTTCAGAGGGTTTGTCATTTCCGTCAATGTCGATGCTTGCTATAGATTCATATAGAGCAGAAACTCCACTTTTGCCTGTTTTTGATTTCTTCTGAACAGATCATTTCCATTTCATCATGCTAGCCTCACACGCATGTCCAATTCTGTGAGATGCTGGGGTACTCATTACCCAAGTCATAGTCGGGAGTCCAGGCCTTAATATCACTTCATGGCCCAGAGTCAGTTGTTCAGTCTCTAGCAAGCCCAATATGCCCCCTACAACTACTTTTCAAAAGATCTATATTGTATTCCAGACGAAGGTAGTTTCCTTGACCAAAATCCTAAGGGTGTATTTCAGCTTTGTTGTTTCTGCCATAAACTCCAATTCATATAGTCATCTTGTATAGTCACTTATAATTCCACTGGCCACTTTGCGTAGGCCATAAATCCAGATCCAATTGTATAGCACCTTTGGCTTCTTCAAAAACTTTACTCTGTTCGTGTCACCAATTTATTCATATTTTTTCATGTTAACTTTATATAAGGGTTTCAAAATATGTCCAAGATGTGTAATGTGTTGTCTCCAATATCCAAACAGTTCTATGAACTTTTGGACCTCCTTCTTATTGTTGGGGATAGGAAAATCTTGAATCTTCTGTAGAGCTTGTGGGAGAATTTCTTGCAGTCCTTTATTCCATTGTATATCCAAAAATTTTATATTTTGAGCTGCCCCTTGAATCTTTTCAGGGTTAATTTCCCATCCTTTGTTTTTCATATGCCCAATTAAAAGTGTCAAACTCTTCTCCACTTCTTTTACATTTTCTCCCTGTATCATAATATCATCTTTGTAGTGGATAAGATGTACACTAGATAATTTGAATTCATCCAAATGTTCAGCCACAATGCCATGAGAAATAGTCGGGCTATGCAGATATCCTTGTGGCAATCGGGTAAAAGTATAATGTCAGCCCTGCCACTTGAAAGCAAACTGGTCCCATTGTTTGGAATCTATTGGGATCGTAAAGAAAGCATTGTCCAAATCAGTAACTGTGTACCAAGTCCCATCATATTTCTGGATCCTTTCTATTAAGGTAACAGTATCTGGAGCAGCAGCGTACAAGGGAGGAGTCACTTTATTCAATTGTCTGTAATTCACTGTCATTCTCCACGTTGCACCTGACTTTCATATTGGCCATACAGGATTATTCCAAAGATTGGTTGTAGGGACTAACACTCCTGCTTCAACATATTCCTTTATAGTATTGGCAATTTCATCTTGCCCACCTGGCACAGCATACTACCTCAAAGTAATACTTTAGTAGGTTCAGGTAAAGTGATTGGGTCTATCTTTATTTTTCCCACTAAAACTGTATTAACTCCTATCTTCCTTGCTGCAAATTGATATCTCCCCTCAGGCAAATTCAGAGTCATACCTTTTAATATATGTATTTCAATGATGTATTCGGGAATGGGTACAATGACTGCAGTATATTCTTTCTTAGGCAGTTGTCCAGTTTTCATCATCACTTTCACTTTTCTGGCTAATATTTCAGCCCTTCCTAGTCCTGTGATGGTAATCAGAGTCCTATGCTTAAATTTGTCAGGGTTTCCATAAATCAAGATGGCCTCTGCCCCAGTGTCAATCAATGCCCTTGTTATAATATTTGATCCATTTTTTCAATATATGGTCAGATTAATATGGGGTCTGCAATCTCGTATGTGTATTCCTTTAATCTGAGCTGGGGCGTGGCTTATTCCCTACTCTCCTTGAAGGTGTGACTCACTTGGATACAAGGGTTCAAGATAGGATTTGTTTTTGGATTTGTAGGGGCAGTTCTTACTTCTCTATTCTTTTTCCTATTAAGCCCCTTATCTTGGTACATTTTGTATAGCTCATTAGTTGGAATACCATATATTCTAAAATCTACCCCTGCTTTCAGTAGAGCAGTAAACATTTCTTTCCTTGTTACTCTATTCTGACTTTCAATCCACTGGACATTTACCCTTCTCTCTTGAAGAAATTTATCTTTTCCCCAGTCTCCTAAGTCACTTAACTGTGAAATCCCATCCAGCACCTCTCAAAGAGGTTTCCCTACTATTGCGATTATCAAAGTCAGAATTATGTGTTTATAAGTGGGGGTAGCCCTTTTAACTATCAAATTCCTATGAGACTCCCAAGGGAGTTCCATAATAAACTTTGGTGTTCCCTATCATAATAGCAGTCTTCATTTGTTCATCCTTTACCTTTCTCACAGTCCCTAAGTCAATACCAGGGTCTGTCTGCAGTAGGCCACATAGAATCAGCAGGGTCTTCTCTACTACAACCTAATGCAGCCAAAGATAACATATTGTTTTTTTGGTTACCTCCTTGCAAATGATAATCCCTAAAAACTTGCTGTACAAAAGAATTCTCACTAATACCTATGAATCTCGTACAATCCACAGTATCTACAGATACTCCTGCGGCCCCTTCATCACTGCTTCTTACCATCTACCATATTAACGATTCTCCCATTCTCTGCATGAACCTACTCAAGATATCTGTGAGTTCCTGCTGTGCAAAATATTCCAAAACCTCCCTAAGTACAGTACTATGATCCTGTGTTTTGTTTCTTGCCTCAGTCACTGTATGAGGCACTCTGCTGACTTAGAGGTCTGGTATGATACTGTATCATTCTGTGGCTTAGGAGCATCGTACCACAAAGTATCCTCAGCTTCTGACATTGTATTCTCTTTTCTAGATTCTTTCCTCCTTTTACCATGGTAACCAGACTGTCTGCTAGACTTGACTTGGGCTGAAGTAAAATGCACTCTTGACCTCCTTGGTTCCCTCTCCCTTCTAGTTGAATTTACATCAAAGTTGGTAGGTTCTGGAAGAACAGTCTGTTGTCCTACCACCTGAGATTTCCCATTTTGCTGTGGTATAGGGGAAGTATTGTCATTTGAGTTAGCAGATATTTCAGTAACGAGCTGAGTTCTCTCTTGTAATACTTGGTCCATGCTTTCATATATAATATGATAGGTTGTGAGTAAAATCCAGCCTCGTCTAGAGATTGCTGTTGGCATTTCCTTTCCTGGCTCAACTATAACTTCTCTCCAAATAGAAGGCAGAATAAGCAAACCATATATTCAGACACCAGAGAACCATGTCCCATATGCCATCTCTCTCTCTCTCTCTCTCTCTCTCTCTCTCTCTCTCTCTCTCTCTCTCTCTCTCTCTCCCTCTCTCTCTCTCTCTCTCTCTTTCTCTCTCTCCCTCTGTATTTCCTGTGACATAACTTCCATTTCTTCTCAGGAAGCTCTTCCCACCACCTGTGACTTAGGCTTCCTGTGATGTAAGCAGTTCACATGGCATATTAATGGGTGGGAAAAATCTTCATATCTAAATTGCTACTACAGCATCTCAAAGTTAACATGTCCAATATAGAACCACCATGAGCTTTTTGAAATTATCTCAAATTGCTGAGAAGAGCCACGTCCATCAAAGTTGGTAATTGTACAATGGTTCTGTCACTTTATCCAATGTCCTCCTGGTAGTGCTCACTTCACTCAGCATCAGTTCGTGTATGTCCAGGTTTTTCTGAAATCTGCCTGTTCATCATTTCTTATGGAACAGTAGTATTCCATTACATTCATATACCACAGCTTGTTCAGCCATTCCCCAATTTATGGGCATTCCCTCAATTTGCAGTTCTTGGCCACCATAGAAGGAGCTTTGTCTAAATGGTTCCTTTTCCCATTTTTTGTCTTCTCCTTATGATGGAGACCTAATAGTGATGTTGGTGGGTTAACGGATATCTATTATAACAGTTCTATAGCCCGTTGGGTATAGTTCTAAATTGTTCTCCAGAATGATTGAATCAGTTCACAAATCCAATTTTCCCAAATATTTTCCAAAATTTATCATTTTCCTGTTTTGTCATGTTAGGCAATCTCATAGTTATAATGTGGTATCTCAGAGTTCTTTTGCTTTGCATTTCTATAATCAATGATGATTTAGAGCATTTTTCAGTCTTTTATTTCTTCATCTGAAAACTACCTCTTCATACTCCCTCACCATTTATCAATCGGGGAATGACTTACATTCCTATATATATTTTAGAAATGAGGCCTTTCTCAGAGTCACTGACTGTTAAAATGGTTTCCCAGCTTTCTGCTTCCTTTCCAATATTTGTTGCTTTGGTTTTATTTCTGCAAAAACTTTTCGATTTTATTTAATCAAAATTATTCACTTTGCATTTCATAATATTCTCTATCTCTTGTTTGTTCATAAAGTCTTCCCTTCTCCATTGATCTGACAGATATACTATTATTTGCTCCCCTAATTTGCTTATAACATCACCCTTTTTATCTAAAGTTTGTACCTATTTTGACTTTATCTTAGTATTGGCTGTAAGACGTTGGTCTATTTTCTAGTATTCCCAGCATTTTTTGTCAAATGTTTCTTTTCATATAAGCTGGAGTCTTATGGTTTATCAAACAGTGATCACTGTAATCACTGACTACCATGTCTTATGTACCTATCCTATTCTAGTGATCTACCACTCTATTTCTTCACCAGAACCAAACAGTTTTGATGACTGTTGCTTTATCATATAATTTAAGATCCAATATGGCCAGACCACCTTTCCTTGCATTTCTTTTCATTGATTCCCTTGATATTCTGGGGCTTTTGTTCTTCTATATCAATTTTGTTTTTTCTAGCTGTATACAATATTTCTCTCCATAAACAATCTTTTTGGGCAAACTTCTTTATTACTTTAAATATTGTAGATTACACTGAAAAGTGTGTGGGGTATTTTATTTTCTGGAGAGCTGGTCGTTATATCTTTACTACAATAGCACAGCCTTTACCCTCATCAGATAGGTCAGTTTTTCCCAGTCTTTATTTTTATTTTTTTATAATATTTTGTTTTTTCCCAAGTATATATTAAAACCAGTTTTAACATTTGAAAAAAAGGTTTGAGTTCCAAATTCTATTTCTCCCCTGCCCCTTCCTTGAGATGGTGAGCAATCCTATAAAGCTGATATGTGTGCAATCATGTAAAACATTTCCATATTAGTCATTTTGCACAAGAAAACTGAAATAAAAGAGAAGCTAAGGAAGGGAGGGAGGAAGCAAGGAAGGAAGGAAGAAAGGAAAGAAAGAAGTAAAAAATAACATGTTTCACTCTATAGTCAGTCAATATCAGTTCTTTCTCTGGAGGCAGATAGCGTGCTTCATCATGAATCTTCCATGACTGTCTTCGATCATTGTATTGCTGTGAATATCTAAATTATTAACTTTTCATCATCATACAATATGGCTGTCACTGAATACAATGTTCTGGTTCTGCTCATTTCACTTTGCATCAGTTCATTGAAGTCCAGGTTATTCTGAATTCTTCCTAATTGTCATATGTTATGGTGCAATTCCATCACAATCATATACCACAGCTTGTTTAGCCATTTCCCAGTTGATGAGAATCCGTTTGGTTTTTAATTCTTAGACATCACAAAAAGAGCTGGTGTAAATATAATAACCCACTCTTTTAAAAAAATGTACTGCTTTTGCATCTACTTGTAGATTTCAAAATTTGCTTAACGGGGGGCGGAGCCAAGATGGCGGCTGGTAAGGACAGACTAGAGTGAGCTCCGTACCCAAGTCCCTCCAAAAACCTATAAAAATGGCTCTGAACCAATTCTAGAACGGCAGAACCCACAGAACAGCAGAGGGAAGCAGGGCTCCAGCCCAGGACAGCCCGGATGGTCTCTGGGTGAGCTCTATTCCACACGGAGCTGGGAGCTGGGAGCTGGGAGCTGGGAACGGAGTGGAGCAGAGCCCAGCCTGAGCGGCGTGGACGATCCAGACCAGAAGCCGGGCGGAGGGGGCCCTAGCGCCCTGAATATGTGAGCTGCGGCAGTTACCAGACCCCTCGACCCACAAACACCAAAGACTG
Source organism: Trichosurus vulpecula (assembly GCF_011100635.1). Classification (NCBI taxonomy): domain Eukaryota; kingdom Metazoa; phylum Chordata; class Mammalia; order Diprotodontia; family Phalangeridae; genus Trichosurus; species Trichosurus vulpecula. The sequence goes on from NC_050580.1 coordinate 226,468,647, forward strand.
CGGAGAAGGTTAGTGGGAAAAGCTGCGGGAGTGGAAGGAGTTCGCGGTTCGGCTTCCAGCCCCGGGGGCAGCGGAGGTGGGGCAGCTACAGCTGTTGTTACTTTCGGCTCCAGGCCCACCTGGTGGGAGGAAATAAGTGGCGGATCACAGCAGGGGTGCACAGCCTGCTGAAGATCTGAGCCCAGTCTGGACTGGGGGTCCTTGGGGAAGGAGGAGTGCGGCTCTGACAGAGCTGGCACCTCCCCCCCAAACGTAGAACATAGAACTCTGTAATCTACAAGCAGTCATACCCCACTGAAAAACTCAAGGGTCAAGTTAGTTGGTTGGGAATATGGCCAGGCAGCGAAAACGCGCCCAGATTCAGTCTCAGACTTTGCATTCTTTCTTTGGTGACAAAGAAGACCAAAACATACAGCCTAAAGAAGACAACAAAGTCATAGAGCCTACAACCAAAGCCTCCAAGAAAAACATGAACTGGCCCCAGACCATAGAAGAACTCAAAAAGGATTTGGAAAAGCAAGTTAGAGAAGTAGAGGAAAAATTGGGAAGAGAAATAAGAAGGATGCGAGAAAACCATGAAAAACAAGTAAATGACTTGCTAAAGGAGACCCCAAAAAATACTGAAAAATACACTGAAGAAAACAACACCTTAAAAAACAGACTAACTCAAATGGCAAAAGAGCTCCAAAAAGCCAATGAGGAGAAGAATTCCTTGAAAGGCAGAATTAGCCAAATGGAAAAGGAGGTCCAAAAGACCACTGAAGAAAATACTACTTTAAAAATTAGATTGGAGCAAGTGGAAGCTAGTGACTTTATGAGAAATCAGGATATTATAAAACAGAACCAGAGGAATGAAAAAATGGAAGACAATGTGAAATATCTCCTTGGAAAAACCACTGACCTGGAAAATAGATCCAGGAGAGATAATTTAAAAATTGTTGGACTACCTGAAAGCCATGATCAAAAAAAGAGCCTAGATACCATCTTTCAGGAAATTATCAAGGAGAACTGCCCTGATATTCTAGAGCCACAGGGCAAAATAGAAATTGAAAGAATCCATCGATCGCCTCCTCAAATAGATCCCAAAAAGAAATCTCCTAGGAATATTGTTGCCAAATTCCAGAGCTCCCAGATCAAGCAGAAAATACTGCAAGCAGCCAGAAAGAAACAATTTGAGTATTGTGGAAACCCAATCAGAATAACCCAAGATCTGGCAGCTTCTACATTAAGAGAGCGAAGGGCTTGGAATGCGATATTCCGGAGGTCAATGGAGCTAGGATTAAAACCTAGAATCACCTACCCAGCAAAACTGAGTATCATGTTCCAAGGCAAAATATGGACTTTCAATAAAATGGAGGACTTTCAAGCTTTCTCAGTGAAAAGACCAGAACTGAATAGAAAATTTGACTTTCAAACACAAGAATCAAGAGAAGCATGAAAAGGTAATCAAGAAACGGAAATTGCAAGGGACTTACTAAAGTTGAACTGTTTTGTTTACATTCCTACATGGAAAGATGATGAGTATGATTCATGAGACCTCAGTATTAGGGTAGTTGAAGGGAATATGCATATAAATATATATGCATATATATATATATATGTTTATGTATATATATAAGTGAATGTGTATGTATGTATGTATCTATGTGTATATGTATGTATGTGTATGTATGTGTATATATATATGTAAAAGAGAGAGAGCAGACACAGGGTGAGTTGAGGATGAAGGGAAGATAGCTAAAAGAAATAAAATGAAATTAAGGGATGAGAGAGTAACATACTGAGAGAGGGAGATAGGGAGAGATAGAATGGGGTGGATTATCTTGCATAAAGGTGGCAAGAGGAAGCAGTTCTATGGGAGGAGGGGAGAGGGCAGGTGAGGGGGGAATGAGTGAACCTTGCTCTCATCAGATTTGGCCTGAGGGGGAATACCATACATACTCAGTTGGGTATCTTACCCCACAGGAAAGAAGAGGGAGGAAGATAAAAAAAAAATAAAAGGCGGAGGGGGGATGATGGAGTGCAGGGCAGATGGGGGTGGAGGTAATCAAAACAAACACTTTGGAAAGGGGACAGGGTCAAGGGAGAAAATTCAATAAAGCGGGATGGGTTGGGAAGGAGCAAAATGTAGTTAGCCTTTCACAACATGAGTATTGTGGAAGGGTTATACATAATAATACATGTGTGGCCTAGGTTGAATTGCTCAACTTCTTAGGGAGGGTGGGTGGGAAGGGAAGAGGGAAGGGAATTTGGAACTCAAAGTTTTAAAATCAGATGTTCAAAAACAAAAAAACTTTTTGTATGCAACTAAAAAATAAGATACACAGGCGATGGGGCGTAGAAATTTATCTTGCCCTACAAGAAAGGAAGGGAAAAGGGGATGAGAGGGGAGGGGGGTGATAGAGGGGAGGGCTGACTGGGGAACAGGGCAACCAGAATATACGCCATCTTGGAGTGGGGGGGGAGGGCAGAAATGGGGAGAAAATTTGTAATTCAAACTGTTTTGAAAATCAGTGCTGAAAACCAAATATGTTAAATAAATAAATTGCATTTAAAAAAAAAAAAGGAAAAAAATAAATAAATAAATAAATTACCATATGCTTTAAAAAAAAAATATAAACTGTTTGGAGAGTCTAATGTAATAAGAAAAATGATTTGCTCAACATTGGATACTGTATTGTCAATCAGTTCTTCATTTTGTGATTAAAATATTGTTTGAACTTGGAAAAAAAAAATTTGCTTAACAACAAGGACAAGGGTACAACAGGAATTTAGTAGAACCAGGAAAACGATATCCATAGCAACAATAAATGTGAAGATCAACAGATCAGACTAAGCCCTTTAGAATCATAATTACCACGTTTATCCGACAAGAAGGAAAATGAACTCTCTTTTTTGTAGAGATGAGGCATTACTGTTGTGGAACACTGCATATGCTGTCAGACTTTCCTAATGTATTACTCAGTTTGTATTATCATAGGTTTAGAGTGGAAAGATATTTTAGAGGCCTTCAAGTTAACTGGAGTCCAGAGAAGTGACTCATGATAGGTCACACAAAGTAAATAGGAGATTTGATCTGAAGTCTGTAGACCTCAAATCTAGTAATTTCTCTACTCTGTTTCCACTTTTACTGAATTGGTTATTTTTTCCTCTGTCTTTTTAAATCTTTATTACAAGGGATAGCTTATTGGGTAAGGGGGCAAGAGATATATTTAGAAATGAAGGTTTTATAAAAATTAAAGCTATCAGTTAAACAATTAAACTTTAAAAAAAAAACCAAACATTTTCCCTGGAAAGATCGTCACATGGTAGTGAGTTGTCCAGCCCAGTGGTACATTTAAATTCTTTCATATTCAGAAAAGGCAGAGATAGACCTTTGACAGAATTATTAACCAAAATAATGTAGGATGAGACATAGATGAGGGGAGGGGAGAAAGCAGGGAGAGAAGGAAGTGGTATAACTAATGACCTGCCTAGCACCCAGTAATCATTGCATCTGTGCTGCTCTCTGGAGGGTTTATATTGTAATAGGAGTCAGAATGCTTAAGCCTGGCTTAAGTCTGGAGCAGGGTTCTGTTTTCAGAGGATGAATTAAAATAGAGTTGAAGCATGAAGTTTGAAAAGTACAAAACCAGCAGGAGTGGGGGCTCCCTTCCTTAAACCCCTGTCACCTCTGGGCTTTCCCAGTCCTTGAAAGGGAGGAAGCAGATTTAGAATTTCAGATATCCTGTATAGCAGCCACACAAAGACACAATGGTGAGGCATTCTCTATACATGGTTTCGGAAACACAGAAACTGGTAGCAAGCTGGCAGCTCTACCTATGCATTTCAGGTGACAAAGTTTAACTAGTGGGATGAAGTTAGTTGCATTTCTATTTAAATCAACCAGTACATGCATTCGAAAATTGTAAGATTAGGTATGTTAAAATTTTGATCCTCTTTCAGGGAATTCTGTAGGGAGATATGTGGTAGTTTTTGGAGTGGGGTTTTGTTTTGGCCCATTCCTTTCCCTAATACAAAGAAGCTATAGAGTTGGAACTGCAGTAATGGAGATAAAAGTATGTTTACATAGATGAGTAGTGGAATTTAGGTCCTGATAATAGCTTTTAGATAATCTAGGGTTCAGCCTTTCATGCGTAGGTGGCATGCCATGTACCTAAGCTGCTAGATTATTGTGGGCTTTTATAAAAATGGGTTGCAGGAAGAATGGAGATGAAATCCAGCCTATTTCACCTCTTGAATCTGGGACTAACGCACTGCAGGTGTACAGCCTGCCCAAGATTTCAGCTGTGGATGCCTCAAAGTGGAACATTCATCCCAAATTGGGAGGCTTTGAAGCACACCAAGAGCTTCCCCCCACTATGCTCTCATGTTTTTCACCATTTTCCTCCCCACATTTTGTAACTGTAGATATTTGTGGTGTTTAATCCATGCCTTGCTCCTTCTCAGTCTTTCCCACTCTTGCAGTGAAACTATAAACCTGTGGCTTCAAATTTGCTAGATTGTGAATTCACTGTAGGATCTATCAAAAGCAAGAGGAAAATAGATGAAATACTAGAAAGGACACTATAGGAAATCACCAAACAACAGCTTTCCAGTTCTCTAGGTGCTTTCATCTGAGAACAAGGGCTGTAGAACAATGCATCTCTAAAAGAGGGTGTGCACTAAATAATTATCTTCAGCTTATAGACCAAGGAAAGAAAACACAGAAAGAGCAATATCTACATTTCCACGGAATGAGTCATTAGAAACACAGTGAGACAAAGCCAGGAATCCTGCTGGCCAATCTCCTATTGTTAATAAAATTTTGTTAGCTTTAATATACATATTTTTAAGTGCTTTGTGAATGTCAAATAGATATTTTCAATATTTTCCTAAATGTTATTTTTATTCTGGCCTTATAAGATAATTCAGGATGTGGCAAGTTTACTATGATAATATATAAAGTAAGAATGAAAAGTGACTATTCTTCCTGGAGAAGGGCAGTTAGGATTTTTCTGGCCTCCTCGACGTAGGCCAATTCATTGTTCTCATTGCTTCCTTTAAAAACTATTATTGGTGCTATTATTCTAAAGTTATATTGTGCCATACCCATATAAGTTGCCAATTTAAGACCTGTTTTCTAGGACTAAATGTACTGGTTTGGAGTTTAACTATATTACATTAAACAACTGTATTGTAGGTTTATTTGTTCCAAACAGAAGATTTTCAACCGTTCAGTTCTTAATGGATTGATTTAGATTAGTATGTTGGCTTTAGCTTTACTTTAGAGCTTGTTTGAGCTGTTATAAACTTGAATACATAATTACTGAATTCAATGGTGTTAAACGTAGATTTTTTTTTTCTGAGCTGCAAACATGAAAACATTGTGAAACATTTCTTCTATTTTATTTGGTTTACGTATTTATCCAGTTGTCCTCTTTTCACAGATATTTCAAACTATTGATTCAAAAATAGCTGTCTGAAATGCAAATACTTACATTATGTGTATATATTTTCTTTTTTTTTTTTTGTCAGTCATTTCTACCTTTTCATGATTCCTTCCATTTCAGGTTTTCTTGGTAAAGTTATTGAAGTGAGACATAACTTATCAAGGGTCATACAGGTAATAAGTAAGCAGATTCAAATTCAGGAAGATAAGTCTTTGTGATTGCAAAGTCCAGTGTTCTATCCCGAGACACTGAATTGCCCACATTTATTCATGTATTTGCTTTTTTCAATATTTCAGTGATTCTGAAGTGGGCTTTCAATTAGTGACCTCACTGAGGAGGTGTGCTCCCTCAAGGGCTAGCATTCACAACTCATGTGTGATGATTAAAATTGATTGAGAGACATAGTTCCTAGGGAGTTTAATCATTTTATTAATAAAGCCTGGACGTTATTAATAAAATGATAGCATCTGACCATCTCTGTTAGACCAAAGACAGTCATGGCTGTAGGCTCACAGTTTGTATAAGCTTCAAAGAGTAAGAGGTGGAATCAACTTGTATTGGTTAACACAGTGTAAAGTGGGGTATATTAAGTTGAGGGGCTGAGAGTGATATCATGTCACCTTTGGTTAGACTATCTCTATACCCCAACCACTCCCAGCCTTGGGCAACTCATTAAAAGAATTTATGCCCCACCCAAGCTTGAGCAGAACACAACAGCGGACCTGAGGGTGCAGTCTTACTCCAATCTTATCATCAGTAAGATAAGAGACTATGGACTGACCTTTTCAAATCCGGACTTTAGAAAAACATAGGGGTGGGTGGGGGAGAACTTTGGATCTTCCTATGTCATTCATTATTAGTAACCATTTCTCTCACCTCTATACAGGGTAATGTCTGCTCATAGCTAATTCTTATCTATGTCCTCTATAGATATCTATGTCCTATAGAATATCCATTCAGTAGGCTGAGGTTTTTTCTTTAAGTCTTTCAGTTTTCCATGAATATCAGTGCATCTATCATTCAGTCAGTATGCATAGACAGTTTTAACCTGTGGAACTTAAAATGGCATTTAAAGATGCCTGAGTCACCCCCTTTTAAGTGCCTGTTGTGTGACAGCACTATGCTAGGTGTTGGGGATAAAGAAATAAAAGTGAGATATTTCCTTCCGTGGAAGAGCTTAGCTTATAAAGGGGAGATAGAACATCTACACAGTTAAGTGAATACACGATAGAGTGCAAAGGAACACAGAGTTATTTTGTGATGGGGTAAAATTGTAGAAATTGGGAAAAGTCTTTTGAAGGAGGTATCTCTTGAAATGAACATTTGTGGAAGTTAGTCCATGGCTTAGAAGTGAGCATAGAGAATGTTCCAAGACTAGTGGACAGATGGCCTTTGCAGAAGCACAGGGGTTAGAGACATACTCTTCTGAAGAGAGAGTAGCTCCTCCGGGGTTGGAGAGTGGTTATTTCAACAGGAACTTCGAGTGAATGATGGGGAGTGACCAGCCTGGGAGAGTAAGCTGGAGTCATATGCTGAAGGCCCTCAAGGTCAAGCAGAAGAGTGTGGATTAATTCCAGAGGTAATAGGGAGGCACCAAAACATTTTGATCAAATGAAGGAGTTTGATCTTAGGTAGACATTTTGGTGGGTAGTGTGCTGAGCTTGCAGTTAGGAAGCTCTACATTCAAATATGGCCTCAGATACCTCCCAGCATTGTTTTGGGAAGTAAAATGGGGCAATATTTGTAAAGCACTTGTCACTGTGCTTGAAACATAGTAAGCATTATCTAAATCCTAGCAATTGTGATGGTGATGATTAGAACTCAGTCTTAGAAACATCACTTTAGCAAGTATGTGGAGAAAGGATCAGAGAAAGGAGCTGCTGGATACAGGGACATTAGGTAGAAAGCTTTTGAAACTGTTCAGAGAAAACATAATGAGAGACTTTCATAGGGTGTTTATGTGAATGGAGAGAAGGGAGCAGGTGCTGGCAAATTGAGGACAAAAAATCAGCATGATTTGGCAAGTGAATGAATATGTGGAGAGTGGTTAGTTATGGTGAACAAGTGAAGATGATGCTTAGGTTGTAAATCTGGGTGACTCAAAGGATGGTGATATCCTCAACAGAAATAGGACTGTTAGGTTGAGGGATGGGTGTAGGATGAAATGTGATGAAGCATATTGTAGTCATGTTGAATTTGAGATGCTTATAGGAGATCTTGCTGGAGATGTTCAAGAGAGAATTAGAGATGTGAGGTGTATGGTATGATCAGGGATGTTCAACAGAGAGAGATGCAGGGTGCAAAACCAACACTCAGATGCAGGTCCTTTGATGTCAAGGATACACTATATTGCCTGACATATTTGTATGTGAGTGATTTCACTTGCAATACCTCTCTCTCTCTTTGTTTATTTCTAGGAGAATCTTGGGGTATGTTAAAAGTGTTGTATAGTTCTGCAGTGACAATCTAGCCTGATGTATTCCTCCAGTCCAGTTCTCGTCCAGTACCATTGTCCATATGTTGTACCTGTCTGAAGGTAGGTGTACTGTGAGGTACATAAAATGAAGAGTAATAATAATAGTTGTAATTGTTTTTGTGATTAGACCTGAGTTCTGTTTCTATTGCTACCACTTTTTTTCTCTCTTTTTTAAACTTTTATTTTCGTTCTGTACTTAACACTGAAAAAGAGTATTTCTATATGCATAATAGAACTATGGCTATGCTGGAGAGTATAAATGAAATAAATGATACTTTATTTTGTACAGGTTGCTTTTCAAAAAATAAAATAAAATGGAAAAATTTGTAGAAACAAAATCATTGCAACGAAAATTATATGTCAAGTAGTCAACTGGGAAAAATTGTATGAAACTTCCGTGATAAAATTTTGATATGTAAGGTATAGAAGTATTTGATCCAAGTATATAGGAAGAAGAGCCACTTTCCAATAGATGAATGGTCAAAAAATATGAAAGTAGTAGGGGAACAAGAAATTATTAAGTGCTATGTGCCAAGCATAGCATTAGGCACATTACATATATTATCTCATTTGATCCTCACAACAACTTTGTGAAAAAGGACCTGTTGGGGCAGCTAGGTGGGGTAGTGAGTAGAGCACCGGCCCTGAAGTCAGGAGGACCTGAGTTCAAACCCGGTCTCAGACACTGGACACACTTTCTACCTGTGTGACCTTGGGCAAGTCACTTAACCGAAATTAGCCTGCATTCCCCCCTCAAAAAAACCTAAAAAATTAAAAAGGGCCTATTATTCTCTTAATTTTTCATTTGAGGAAATGAAGAGAGAGAGAGAGGTTTAGTGACTGGAGAGGCACATATGGCTAGTAAATCAAAGGAGTTATTAAACAAAGAAATTCAAAGTCATCAATAGCCATATGAAAAAATTTTCGCAATCACTAATAATTAGATAAATGTAAGTTAAAATAACTTGATGTTCTACCTTATTACATTGACAAAGTTAGAAAAAGAGAAAATCATAATTTTTGGAAGTGTTAGGATGAAGGGTGAAGATGTGCACACAAATACACCACTGGCGAGCTGCGAATTCACCCATAATTTCTGGAAAGTCCTTTGAAACTACCCTGTAAAAGTCACTAGATTATGCATACCTTACAACCTAATATTACAACTGTTAGGCCTGTAAAACCAAAAAGTTCAAAGAAAGAGGAGAAAGGATCACATATACAAAAATATTAATAGCAGTTCTATTTGTTGTTTCAAAGAACTGGATTTTATGGGGCTAATCTCCAATTAGGGAGTGGTGAAATAAATTAAGATATATAAATATAACTTAATATGATTGTATGCCCATAAATGATGAAAGGGATAGTTTCAGGGACATCTAGGAATACTTGTGTGAACTGACACAGAGTGAAGTAAGCAGCAATGAAATATTTATGTAGTAATAACTATTGAAAAATTGTTGTAATTGCAAGTTGAAAAGAAAGCCAACTCTGAAAAACATGAAATTTGATCAATGGAAATGATGAACTGTGACTATAGAAGACAAACGATGAAATATGCTATCTGCCTCCTAATGGTCTCAAGGTATGTAATGAGACAATGCATTTTGGGCCTGACCAATGTATGGATTTGTTTTTATTTGATTATGCATATTTGTTACAAGGGATTTGTTTTTTCTTTAAAAAAAAGTCTTTCCTTGTGGGGAGAGGGGATAGCCAGTCAAGGAATAGTCTTCTCAAGGGAAAAAAAAAAGCAGAAGAAGAAAGAAAAGAAACTTTTTTTTAAATGTCTAGAAGAGAACAGAAGGAAGTTCAGGAAGAACGAAATCAAGCAGGCTATCCTTGAAAATAACTTTGAAATGATTATTCTAAACGAAAGAGAGTAAAAGGAAAAAAGAAACTCAAGAACTTAAAGAAAAACAAGTTGTATGAAGTAGAGATTCTTAGTTCCATATACAGTTTTCATTATCTGCTCTTCTTTTGCATATGAAAATGCACATTTTATTTGATGATCAAGTTCTCAATACATTTTTTAGAAAAGGAAGATATTCCTGAGGTCTTTGTAATAAAAATCATGGGACTCTGGAAACTCCCCAGCCCATACTTTGTTGAGAAAGGGATTATGGGACACCCTCCCTTCCAGATTGGGAAGGAAGTATTGGCTTGCTATTCAAGCACCCTAGTTTCTCCCAGTCAATCCAGATTTCATTTGCCCTAGGGTATAAATCAGTCAAAAGAAGCCTTCTCCTAGTTGCACAGCACTGGGGAAGAGATTTTCTTCACTGGGAGAGTCAAGAAACTTGGTATGTTTCCTTAATCACGGAAGAGTTGTTTGTTTACTTTCTTTATTCTAGGAATATTTGCCAAAGGCTCGCTGTAAAGTTAACTTGGTTGTGTAAGAAATAAGAGTGTTTGACTCAGAAAGTTTATGAATGTTTATAGCATTCCAGCGCTGTCTGGAACCAACCAATTACTTTTGTTTTTGACTTGTATTTTAGAAGCCACCTTTACGCAGTCCAATCACATTGAGAAAAGTGGGGGTTCCCCTTATTTCGGATAATACTGGTTTTCCAGTCGTGTGACCCAGCTTTGTTAGAGTCTGGGTTAAATTTCAACCCAGATGTCTCACTTCAAGGCAGGTCAGTCTCTGGGCAGACAAAATCAAGGTTATGTATTGAAGGGATACAAGGAGCTTTGTTGGTTCCAGTAACTATCCCTTGTTTGAAATCCTATGCCACCGTTTATCATAAATTGCAGCTGCTGTTTCCTTTTGTTTTTGAGTTCTTAATTAACTAGACACAGGAACAGCTACTGTTTCAAAGGAACCTTTATGCAGCACATTTATTTGGGTACCTTCTTCCACTTTTATTGTGAAAGGGAGATAACTTTCTGAAGACCCATGAGAGTTATCAAAAGTTGTATACTAGGTTTTCAAAAGCCATTTGCTTTGAGAGGGTAACTTGTTAGCCTATAATTTTTTTTCTTTTCAAATAGGAAAACTTCTAGCCCAGTTTAATCAAGACTTTCCCATTTTGTGGTCCAGAAGTCTTAATGAGACTGAGCACCTAACTTAAGTGGCCTGTGTAGTAATAATAATGGAATAACAGAATAATGATTGTGTTTTAAGGTATTGGAATTATTTCCTTCTCCGCAGCCCAGTGACATAGGTAGTGTATATATTGCCACTTATGTTTTACCGATGAAAAATATGAGGCTAAAAGAGGTTATTGTGAATTGTCCTAGTAAATGTCAGAGCCAATATTCTAACCTGTGCCGTGATTCTAAATTCAGTGTTCTTTTCCGTTTGTTACTTCAGTTTGTTTCAGTGACTAACTTACTTTATTCCATTACTTAATTTTATCTTCTTGTTAGAAGAGAATGAAATTTATATTAACATGTAGAATTTGAGTATATTATATGAAGTCTCTTGAATTTCTAAAGTTTTGTTTTAGATTACTTTTTAAATCTTAATCTACTATATTAATTTAATTACTTACAATGATATCAATCAACATCCAGGCTGTATTTTAGATTACTTGAACAGGCAAGCTTCATCTCAAATTCAATTAATATTACATATAGTTTTAAAATATTTTACCTCTGAGAAACTAAGTATTTTTTGTAAACTTGAAAGTAACAATAGATTTTTACAAATTATTGCTAGGCATGTATCATCAAAGTGTGGATTTTCTTTTTGGTGTTGTCATTTTCAGTTAAGACCTTTCATTTACCTGTGTTTAATCTTCTTCATTGATAAAATAAATTTAAATAAATGAAGTTGAGAAAGTAAATAAAATTCTTCTGTATTAATAGAAAAAAAAATCACAGATTTGCATAGGACTCCAGAGTTGTTCAAAGTACTTTCCTCAGAACAATCCTGTATAAACATTGTTTCTATTTTCACAGATGAGAAAGTAAGACCTAAGTTAGTTTATGACTTCCAGGGTCTTGAAGCTCTAATTTGTCAGAGCCAGAATTGGAACCTAAGTCTTCAGATTCCTTGCCCAGAACTCTTCTCCACTTACTCATTTCTCTTTATTGCTGTGTTCCAGAGCTAAGGAACATAATTATATCAAATAGCTGGACAGATATACTATCATTACTATAATTGAGGAGTCCTTCAACTTTTTATGTTTCAGATTTATGCTGTCTCTTCCTAAGAGACCTAAAACCTGAATCTGACAAGAGCCTGAAATAGCAACTGTATGTGAATGTTTTGTTTGGTCCTCTTTCAGCCTCCTGATCTCCATCTTTATCACCAGTCATATCTGTTCTTTTGTTGATCTCTTTGGTGGAAGGTGTTAGGTTAGCTGTAATAGATGCTTATTTCCATTGCTGGAGTAACAACCAAGTTGTCTCCTGTGCAAGCAAACTAACTCAACCCTTTTTTCACCTAGAGAGTCACTGAATGGGTGGTAAGATGCAGGAAATAAGTTGTGCCTGGGATAAAATGAGTAAGATTAATTATTAATTTGTGTTAAACTGTACTTTAAAATCTCACTTCTTCTCTCCCCCTTTCTTGCAGTAGAGATAAAAATCTTTGCTTGGAGAACATTTCAACATCACATTTGCGAGTGTAACTTCCCAGTGGAAAATGTTTTTCATTTTGGAAAAAGATGACTTATTTTGCAATGGGTGGCAAACTCAATTGCAGCTAAGACATGTATGCAAAGTTTACAGTTTGTTGGAGGCATTGCAGTCTTATTTTATAAACAGAATTCTCAAGTCAGGAGAACTATCTTTTCATTTTAGCTCTATTCAAATTCAAAAGAATTTTAAGAACTTGTTCTACTCCTTTTCCTGATTTCATTTCGCATTTCATTTCATAGAAACACCTCTCTACTACAAATTTATTTTATATAATTGCAGCTGGGTTCTCATTGCTGTGCTCTATTCCCTTTCCTTATTCCCAATTGCCTCACTATCCCATTCACCTGAGTATTTTTGCAGACTTTTTCTGTTATTTTCAAGTGATCTCCAGAATCCTCTTTCCCCTTCCTTGTTCCTCTCAGCAAAGTATCTTGACTTAATACCTGATGAAGAAGTTAAGCTATCTCAGGTGAACTTCCCTCTTCTCCCCAACTTTGTATTCCAAATGATCTGAATGTCACATCTCATTTTCCTTCTTCTTTTCAGCCTCAGAGAGAGATGGGTCTTGCAAATGCTAGCCTCTCCTTATGTCTTTGATCCCATACCCTTGCTATCTTTTAGGGTAGCTTTTCACTTCAAATATCCCCTTCCTCTCTCCCTATTTTCAGGTCCTCATTGCTCACTCTCTCTGCTGCTTAATGTACCCAAATCCTGATCCTCAAAACAAAAACTTTCACTTAATATAACTGTCCCCTTAAGATACTATCTTTTGTCTACAGTTCCTTTCAAAGCAAAATTGCAGGAAAAGCTATTTAGGCTTGTTGCTTCCATGTTATCATCTGATATTCACTTTCTGAACCTTTGTACTTCCATCTCGTCTGCTTTTCCCACATCTGATGTCCTTTTTTTCTTCCCATCTCTTATCCTTTTTCTCTTCAGACCTCTTTGCAGCATTTTTGGTGGTTGTGGACTCCCTCCAGGTGCCTGGATATTTCCTCTTCCCTGGGTCCTTGTGATTTTCTTCCTTCCAGGTTCTTCTACTTGTCTCACAACTTCTTCCTCTCCTTTCTTGGATTATCATATATGTCTTTAGGGTTCCTAACCTCGAAATCTGAACCATGCTTACTACTTTTCTCTCTGTGGATACCTTCTCTTGGTAAACTCAGCAGCTCCTATGAGTTCAAGTATTTTCTTTACGCAGACTCTGTGCATTCTGCCTTAGTGTCTCTCTTGAACTCCAGTCCTATATCACCTATTAGACATCTTTAGTTAGATGTCCTGTGAACATCTTTGCCTCAAAACCTTCCATGAAAGAATCATCATCTCCCCATCCCACTCCCAAGCCCCAAATCCTTCCCTCTTCACTACTCCTCTGTTTCTGTCAAAGGAATCACCATTCTTTGAGTCACCCTGGTTGGCCATCTTGGACATATACTAAACTCTTCCCTCTCTCTCATCCTTTACATTCATTAGGTTTCCACAATGTCTCTTTCATCTGACCCCTTCTTTTTACTCACACAGCCATCAACCAGTTCAAATCATCAACACCTCTCACTTGGACTACTGCAATAGCTTCCATGCTTCCTGTCTCTTCCCACTCCAGAATATTTTCCGCAGAGATGACAAATTGTTAAAAGACAGGTTACTACCCTGCCCAGGAACCTCAGGTGGTTCCATATAAGATGCAGACAGACTCCTTAGTTTTAAATGTAAAGTCTTTCCCAATTTGGTCTCCACCTCCCTTGCAATTGATTTCTCAGTCAAACTGAACTCATTATACCTCATAGATGACATTCAATATTCTATCTGTAGCTTTTGAACAGACAGTTCCTGATGCCTGAAATGTAGTCCATTCTCATCCCTGGCTCATAGATTCCTTCTTGTTCAGTTGTTCAGTCCCAGCTCTTTGTGATCCTGTATAGGGTTAGATTTGAAACAAAATATAGGAGTAGTTTCCATTTCCTCCTCCAATGGATTAAGGGAAACAGAGGTTAAGTAACTTGCTCACGCCACACAGCTAGTGAGTGTCTGAGGCTGCATTTCACTCACATCTTCCTGACTCAAGGAAGCACTGAGCCAACTGCCTACTGCCAAATGAATGCATTTCCTAGCTTCCTTTAAAGCTCAGCATAAGTATGGCATCTTGAGGCAGTCTATTCTGTTCCCCTAAAATCCTGGTGTACTTCCTCCTGCAAGTTACTTTGACCATATTTTATATTTCGATTTTTAAAATATTTTTTCTCTGCAGTAAAATATAAACTTCTTGAGGCCAAGGAGCATTTAGTTTTTGTCTTTGTATCTCCAGTGCCTATCACATATTTGGCACTTAATGAAAATTTATTAAATAAGTGCATACTCAGCACTGTTGCCAGTTACTCTAAGGCATACGGGAGGGAAATAACGTTCTCTAGGTTCAGGTGGCTAGGTTGGAGGAGTGGATTGAGCATAGTCCAAAAGACTCATCTTCCTCAGTTCGCATCTGGCATCAGACAATTTTAATAGTTGTGTGATCCTAGAAAAGTCACTTTGCCCTGTTTGCCCTAATTTCCTCATCTGCAGAATGAGCTGGAAAAGGAAATGGCAAACCACTCTAGTAGCTTTACCAAGAAAACCCCAAATTAGGTCATGAAGGGTCAGACACGGAGGAATAAGGATGGTGCAACTTACGTATCTGACAGAAGATAAGGAACAGAACTGCTAATCATCAGAGTTGCATTGTAGTTGGAGAGCTAGCATGTGCATGTATGAATTGATAAGAAATAGTCTTTGGAACCCTTCCTTGTTTAAGCATTGTATCGCTACCCTCCATCATTCCTGATCCTGCAGTATGGATTATAAGAGGGCTTTGGCTTCTGAATGCCCCTCTTTCTTAGCACTGTTGTTGGGCTGCTTCATAGCTTTTCACTTTTCTTTGTAACTCAATTTACTCCTTTGAAAATTGGGAATAATGTCATCCTACTGCTTATTAGCCAGGAATAATTTGACTCACACAATATTTTAGTATTGTGGAAAATCCTTTGCGTCTATTTGTTGGTGCATCAAGTGACATTATGAGCTGCAGTAGTGGCAGTGGTATAATCACTAGTTTCGAAGATAACACTGATCCAAACCATAGTCTGAGGTTTGTTGGTAATTTGTACCAAATTAAATAACATGCCTCTGTTGGGTTTTCTTTTTTTTTGGTGGTGGTGGGATAGGCCTAAACCTGTGATTTCACTGCTGTTAGAAATGCCTTCTACCAAGATTACTTACTGCTGTGACTCATAGTCTTAGACTGTTGAAATGCCTAGTTTTGAACCCAGGTCTTCTGTATTTAGAGGCTATCAGTGTATTACGTGGTACAGTCATTGTAATGCTAAACAGATTATCATCTCCATCTTTTATGGCAATTTCTTACATCTGATCTCTGGGTTTGAACTGATCAAAAAGTCTGGCATAAGTAGACACAAATCAATTTTTTATTATTTAAATTTATTACTTAAATGTGGAGAGATTGGGAAATGTTCTATGATATTATGTATATCACACAATTTTTGGATGATGAAAATAAGTTCTTTATCCTTTGAATAATCATGACAGAGGCTTTTATTCCCAAATACAAAGAAACTTTTCATGAATAAGGTGTTCTATTTATTGCTGTGTATGTGATCACTTTGGGTAGCTAGTGGACAGAGTACTGGGCTTGGATAAGAAAGTCATCTTTGTGAGTTCAAATCTGGCCTCAGAAACTTAACAGCTGGTTGATTGTGGGCAAGGCACTTACCCCTTTTTGCCTCAGTTCCTAATCTGTAAAATGAGCTGGAGGCGAAAATGGGAAACCATTCTAGTATCTTTGCCAAGAAATCACCAGTGGGGTCACACAGACATGACTGAAGCAACTGAACAAGGACAACATAAGAATCATTCTCTTCTGGGACTGTAAGCAGATTTAAAATGAGGAAAGTATTTATAAGAGTGCTAGAACATTGATAAAAAATATTTCTCTGCCTTGAGAATCTAATTGGAAGAATTTTTTCTTTCTTAATTGTAGCATAATCTCATCTAATGGAAGGTATGGTTCTCCAGGGCAGAGACTAGTTTGTTTTTATATTTGTATCTCTAAAGCTTGTCACACAGTAGAGATTTAATAATTGCTTGTTAAATTGAATTGAATGCCATAGAGCTGAGAAGAAATTATTGAATTAATATGAATACGTTGAATTTGGAATAAGTGGGAACAAATTCATTTTTTTGTTTATTCACAGAATCATATTCGTAGGATCATAGAGATCTCAGAGAATATAGTGGACCCCTTCATATTATTGATCTGTATTCACTGTATAATTCATTCCCATAAGAGTAGTTAAAAATCATAAATCTCATAGTTGGACAGGACCTCAACCATCATTTGGTCCAACTCTCCCCAGTGTAGAAGTTCCCTTTGCTGTATATAATGGTCAGTCTCTGCCTGAACACTTCCAGTGATAAGAAACTCTACCTGATAAGATACGCCGTTGCATTTTAAAAATACTTCTATTAACATTTTCCTCTTCTATTTCTCCTCTCTTTCACTTGACGTCCTCACTTTGCTCCCCTGGGTTTAATTTTCAACTCTATGCATATGACTCCTAGATTTGTGCATCCGCCTATAGTCGTAGCTCCCTTAAGCTCTAGGTGTACCATTTCTGCTACCTTGTGGCATTTCAAACTGCATGGCCCATAGGTATCCAATATGCCCATATTCATTATTTCTTAAACATTACTCATGTTTTCCCAAAACCTACCTTTCTTCCAAACTTTCTTCCTGCCAAAGGCACCAACATTTTTGAATTTCAATTTTCTCTTTGCGTCTTCTCTCTAATTTTAGCAGTCAGTTGCCTAATCTTGTTAGCACTACCTCCAGAAACACTTCTAGCACCTGTCCCCTTTTCTATGTTCACGTATCCACCAACCTTTCAGGTATTATTATTCCTCACATGAACCATTGTAATAGCCTCCTAATTGCCTCATCTCTCTCCTTAATCTCAATCCATCCTCCACAAAGCTGCCAAAGTGAATTTCATAATATTTTGTCCTGACCATCATTCTTTCTATTGGTTCTCTATTGCCTTTAGAATCAAATGTAAACTCCTATGTTTTTCTTTTAAAGCCCTTACCTTCCAACTTGATTATGTGGATTTGTCTTTCATGTAGTCTATGATCCTGCCAAACTGTCCATCTTACTGCTCTTCACAAATAACAATATATTTATTTGCTTTTTTTTTTTACTTTTAGCCTTCTCTTTTTTGTTTCTTTTTAATAGGACTTTTCTTAATTTTTTCAAGTAACAAGCATTTTTAAAATTTATACGTCCCTCTACCCTCAACAGTTGAACAATTTTCTTTAAAAAGTCCTGTAATGTATACCTACATAATCTGGCAAAACAAATGCCCATATTAGGATAGTCAAAAATGTATGTCACTTTTCATAACTTAAGTTCATTACTTCCCCTCTGAATTTTTCCTTTGCTTGTCTTCTATCCTTGCATTGTACTCATTCTCCATCTTCATTTCTTAATAATCCCTGTTTTTCTTAAAAACTTAATCACATCTTACGTGAAGGTTTTCCTGTTTTATCTAGGTACAATTGCCCTAACACTAAAATGACCTGTTACTCATTTTGATATATTTTATATTTTTATATACATATATATTTCCTTTCCCTTGATAGAATGGCCAGAAAGTATTTCATTTCTGTCTTAGTGTTCCCACAGCCTAGCACAGTTGTTGGCACATTGCTGTAATTGCTATTGGTCAATTGTGTCTAACTTCATGACACTGTGGACCATTTAGTTATATTGACAATTTGGATTTCCAAGTCTTTCCCACTCATTAATAGGCTCTGTCACCTGCTTAAGTCACAGGAAGCCCAAGCCACATGTGGTAGGAGGAGCTTGTTGATAGGAATAGAAAAGTAAGTCACAGGAAATGTTGGAGAGAGCAGTTAGAGCTGAGGGAAAGAGCAGATGCGTGCTGTACTGGGAGTGATTTAGGTGGCAAGACCCCAACAGGGTGGGGGAAGGTTATGAAATGGAGTGGTTCTCTGGTCAAACTGTGATATTGGGTATTGAATTCTTCATTACTGTGGTTGATTGGGCTCATTGGTTTTGGGATCGGGTTCTCTGGTGTCTCAATAAATGGTATGCTTCTTCTGTGTTGTATATGGAGAGTGTTTTATATTTTGCCTTGTAGAACCACATAGGCATTTTGGCAATTACCGTCTATATTGTGACCGTTGCCTTGCTAATACACTGATCTATGGGGTTTTCTTGGCACCCATACTGGAGTCGTTTGCCATTTACTTGTCCTATATTTTGGCATATCACTTAACCTCTGTTTGCCTTAAAGATCACACAGCCAGCAAGCATTTGTGGTCCGATTTGAACTCAGTTCTTTCTGATTTTAGGCCCAGTGCTGTGTCCATTGAGCCACCTGGCTATCTATGGTTGGCACATAAAATATGCAATTAATAAATGCTTTTTGATTAATTGCTAGAAATTTCTTCTTGATATTGAACTAAAAACTTCCTCACCTTTAGCTTTTACCTGTTGATCATAAGAGAAGTGGTCTCCACAGTGAAGGCTGGATGGACCATTGTGGCGGCTGTGGCTCGACCTAAGTAGGTCCTGGCCTGAAACCAAGGAGGTCTGTGATCTACCAGTTTGAGGACAGGAAGGTGGGTTAGATCCCACCTTTAGTTGCCGTAGCTAATGGTAGGGTTTGTGTACAACATTTATGTCTGCCCTCTTCTTTGAACCCTTCTGTACAGGTAGATTCCTGCCCTCTGCCATGCAAATTTCTAGGCTTCTCATTTTGAGGCAGAGAAGTTGTAATTAGCTCAATACTTCCTGGGCAGCCATAGTAGCAGCTTTCAGGTCACTTTCGGAAAATCACCTCTTCACAAACAAACCCATCCTGTCCCACAGATTACCATGTGAGTATAGCAGATACTCTTTAAGGGTAGCCTATGTTTTATGGGCAATGAGAAAAGCAAGAGTCCTGCCTCCCATCTTTTTAGTTTTCAGTGAGATACAGTGAGTTGTATAGCATAAACCATCTTAGATGGACTGCAGTCAGAATCACAGATAACTTTAAATCATCTTTCCTCCAAACCCACCTCTTTTTATGGGCACCACTATCCTTCCAGCTACCCAGAGTCTACCAGCTGTATCTAAGTCTTATCAGTTCAGCTTTGTCATCTCTCATATCTGTCTCTTGCCCTCTCTTCACACTTCAGTTCAGGCACTCTTTGCCTCTTGTTTGGACTATTCCATTGACTTCCTAATTGGCCTCCCTCCCTCAATTCTCACCTTTCTACAATCTGTTCCTTAAACAGTTGCTGAAATGATTTTCTTGAAGCACAGTTCTGACCATGTCATGCCCCCACTCAATAAACTCCAGTGGCTCCCTAGTGAATTTGGGTCCATCCTTATTTCATCCTTTTTTGATTCCACTTTTGTGTAAGCCTTACAATGTACATTATTAGTACAGTATCTCATATAAATAATTTGTAAATACATATACATATATATAATTTATAAATCTATATATATATAACAGAGAAGTATGTTTAATTTTTATTTTATCATTATTTTTTAAAGGTATACTGTCAAAACTGTTTAGAGTCCTCTACTGTAGAGCTACACAGAATAAGTCTTATATATTAAAAAAAAGGAAAACAAAGAAAGTCCAAGGGGTGGGCTGTCTTGCCCAATAGGATATTCCAGCTCTGGACTCACACAGTATGGTTTTATTCACAGAGGAACCTGACCTTGAAAGCAGGGTCATTATACATTTTCTCACACTTTCTTGCTCATTATACCACACGCGGCCCCCCCCCCCCCCACCCCGGAGTACTAAGATCTCCCTCTAAGAAAAATCCGTGAAAGCTTAAGTTTGACTCAGGTCTAAGGTCTCCCCAGAAGGGCTTTAAGACAGTTACTTCCAGAAAACTTGACTAATGAATAGGACTGTTCCACAGAATAAGGAACAGACAAAATAGAGAATTATATTCAGAACTTTACTGTGATGATTGAGATAGATTCCAGAGTTTGAGTCTCTTTCTTCTAGAAATTTCACACAGATATTTTATATAAGCAAAGAGAGTTCTATCAGTTAACCACTTTATAGCTTGCAGGGGAACTGGGCACATGATATTTGAAAACCTCCTGGGTTATCAGTATCAGTATCCCAACTCAGAAGTTTCCTACATCTCTCAATCATGTGAAGACTAATGTTCAGAGTTAGCCAAGATCCAGTCCTTTTCCCAGAATAACATGATTCACTGCTCTGGATGAGTGGGGGAAAGGAAGGGAAGTGGTGTTTCATTTTACTCATGGGAAGTAAAAAGAAGTGCCAAAATATCTTTAAAATCTAATGACTATGAGACTGTTCGTACCCAGTTTCCAGTCTTCTTCAACATTATCCCCCACCAGAAGTGCTTGGATATATGAGGAATAAGGAGGAAAGAATCCTTTGCATGTGTATGTCCGTTATCAAGTGGCCAAAGCACATTCCTCATGAGAAGCTGCCAGGGTGAATGCTCAGTGCCCTGTGGGAAGTGCCTTAGCTACAAAATGTATTAGTGAAAGTAACTAGGGTTCAACCCTGTCACCATGAATGCTTTATGGGATAGTCACTGTTATAAATAAAGAAATAATTTGGAGATTTGAAGAGAGATAACATCCCTCTTTTGAGACTTATCATGTTTGTGCTAAACAACTCCAGTTCCATCAACCATTTGCTATTTAAAATGTCTTTCAGCAGTCTCACCATCTTAGTAACCATTTTCTGAATATCCTTCACTCTGGTGTGCAGAAATGAATGCAGTTTGCCAGATGAGCTCTGGCCACTATGGAGTTGGATAATTTCTATTATTCTGGAAATTACATATCTATTAATGTAAGCCAGGATTACATTGCAGTTTTCTATTTTTTTGGAGAGGGGAGGCAAGGCAGTCAGGGTTAAGTGACTTGCCCAAGGTCACACAGCTAGTAAGTATTAAGTGTCTGAGGCCACATATGCACTCTGGTCCTCTTGAATCCAGGGGACAGTGCCCTATTGACTGTGCCATCTAGCTGCCTGGATTGTGCTTCTTAACAGCCCTATCATTGGTCTCTTGTATTGAGGTTGCTGTCAACTAAATCAAATAAGTCATGTTTATATAAAATGATGTAAAACTCCGTCTCTCCCATCATGTACCTTTTTCCTATTGATTTTTCGCAACAAAATATACTTCTTTATATTGTCTCGGGGGTTCATCATTGCTTGTTGGTAGGATTGCCAAGGACAGAAACTCTCCACCTTATACCATAGCGTAGTTGTTTACATTGAGATTAAATGGGGAACAAAAAGCTGAGCTCAATTTAAGTCTTTTAACCTTTTGTCTCTTCTTCCAGTGTTTTATTTGGGGATTCAGTTTGGAATCCAGTTTTTTTTCTCCACTACTCTTCGTTCTGTTATAGTCATGAGCCTTCTTTACCAAAGTCTTTTTAAGTATGGGATCATCTCCTGTCTTTATTGAGAAAATCTTAGCTGCTTAGCGATGCTGAATGTCACCTGCTTATTTTGCAGTCTTGGACAGACTTTATTCAGTGTGTCTTCCAGAAGGAACAGACCACCCTCTCATTTCTTTTGTTCCCCCCACAGTCCAGCTCTGGGTAATATCTGAAGGCTACTGACTAGTTTCCTCTATTCCCTCACTCCCCAATAATCTGAGTGGGAGAAAATGTGGTGAATTAACTACATGACAGCAGAAAAGGAATTTATTAAAGAAACTGAGATGAATTTTACTCAAGTTTCAGACTTGCAAGTGAAAGCCACAAAGAAATAATCATCTTCTTGTTGTTTTTAATCACCTCCTTTGTGGCACCTTCCTTGTCCGTGAAACTGATCTCGTTGTCAGACATAGGGGATATCGAGAACATAAGAAATACTAATGGAGGCTTTGATTTGGGGATTATTGCAGCATTACTAACCTACTTCCTTCCACCTTTAGTTTACTAGATTAGTTATGGCCAGCTCCAGGAAAACATTGGACCATTTCATTGTTATTATTTTTGTCTAACCCATCACCTGCCAGAAACATTACCT
Organism: Trichosurus vulpecula; assembly: GCF_011100635.1. NCBI lineage: Eukaryota > Metazoa > Chordata > Mammalia > Diprotodontia > Phalangeridae > Trichosurus > Trichosurus vulpecula. The sequence goes on from NC_050580.1 coordinate 226,491,254, forward strand.
GATCTTTAAGGTCTTTTTTTAGTTCTAAATCCGGTAATTGTGGGATGTTCTTCAGGCTTAAATTTTTACTGCATAAAAGTATCAGGAGACTGGTAGAAAAAAAGTTTTGGATGCTAGAAAGTTCTTCCTTATATACTAAAAAATGAATTGTAGAAGAAATTGAATTAACATTGATATGTTTAATCATTACCATAAAATTAAATTCTGGGTGTCCCAACAAAATTTTATAATGGAGCAACCTTCTAAGTCAATTTCAATTCTTACTGTGTACCTAGAAAGCATCTCTCATTTACTGAGCTCCAAGATTCTACAATAATTAATTGATAATATGCTAATTAGATATAATGATAATTATACTCCATTTTCCATATGCAGAGTTGTAGAGTTTTACAAATGAGTCAAAGTAATTTCCACATTTTGCAGACAAAAAAATTGAGTCCCCTCATCTTATTAGATTCATTTTCAAAACTGAAGTCCAGTTCTGTAAAGTAGACCTAAGTGCTTTTCACATCACTTGAATTCTGTTTGTGTTGTTGTTTTAGTTATTAAATCTAAACTTCAGAAACAACTACCACAGCTAATTGAAATTTACAAAGTGGTGGAGCCAAGATTGTGGAGTAAAAGCAGGTACTTGCATGAGCTCTCCCCCAAATCCCTCCAAACACCTGTAAAAATGGCTCTAAACAGACTCCAAAGCTACATAACCCATGAAATGACAGAGTGAAACAAGTCTCCAGTCTAACAAAACTTGGATTGTTGCTGGTAAGGATCTATCGCGTGATGCTGGGATAGACCAGGCCAGAATAGACAGGTCTGAGCAGGCCTCAGGGCACTGAGTCACTGCAGCGATGGTGGTTTCCTGACTTCTCAACCCACAAACTCTAAGGATAAGTTAGCAGGTCAGTGGGAAAACTCTTTTGTTCCTGGGTGAGGGAAGGGTGCAGTCTGACCCTGACCTACGGGCGGTGGAGGCTGCTTCCTGGGTGGGAGGCCTACAGACTATGGGGGGAATCAAGGGGCTGATCACAGTGGGAGTACAGGGATCTCTTTGCTAGCCCTGAGACAGGATTCCCGTGCTTTGCCCTGTTTGGATCTGGGTCGGTGGTCCTGGGGTGCGGAGGAGCACTGATGTGGAAGACCTTGTGGTGGCTGTGGCGAGGACGTCCTCCTAGCAGTTACAATACAGAAAAGATTGCTTGAGGTCACTCAAAGCCAAGAACACAGGCCAGGAGAGAAGCAAATACCTCCCCTTGGATCACACCACTTCAGAAGAACAGAAAATTTACAGGTGCCTAGAAGCAGCTCTAAAAACAACAGTGCAAAACCCCTGAAGCTTGGGACAGAGCACTCTCTACTCTGGAAGCAGAGTCCTACCTTGATAAAGAGCTCAAAAGTTAAATAATTGGCTGGGAAAAAATGAGCAATGTTAAAAAATTCAGACTATACAGTCTTACTTTGGTGACAAAGAAGATCAGACGTACAGCCATAAGAAGTCAACAAAGTCAAAGATCGTACATCAAAAGCCTCCAAGAAAGATATGAATTGGTCAAAGGCCATGAAAGAGCTCAAAAAGGATTTGGAAAATCAAGTAAGAGAAATAGAGAAAAAATTGGGAAAAGAAATGAGAGTGATGAAAGAAAATCATGAAAAATGAGTCAAAAGCTTGCTAAAAGAGACCACCCAAAATACTGAAGAAAATAACTCCTTAAAAAATAGACTACCCCAAATGGCAAAAGAGGTCCAAAAAGCCAATGAGGAGAAGAATGCTTTAAAAAGCAGAACTGGCCAAATTGAAAAGGAGGTCCAAAAGCCCAGTGATGAAAATTCCTTCAAAATTAGAATGGAGCAAATGCAAGTTAATGACTTTATGAGAAATCAAGAAATTATAGAACAGAACCAAAGAATGAAAAAATATAAGACAATGTGACATGCCTCATTGGAAAAACCAGTGACCTAGAAAATAGATCCAGGAGAGAGAATTTAAAAATTATTGGACTACCTGAAAGCCATGATCAAAAAAAGTACCTAGACATCATCTTTCAAGAAATTATCGTGGAAAACTCCCCTGATAGTTTAGAACCAGAGGATAAAATAGAAATTGAAAGAATCTACAGAACTGCTCTTGAAAAAAATCCCAAAAGCAAAACTCAGGAATATTGTAGCCAAATTTGAGTTCCCAGGTCAAAGAGAAAATAATGTAAGCAGCCAGAAAGTAACAATTTGAGTATTGTGGAAATACAATCAGGATAATGCAAGCTTCTACATTAAGGGATTGAAAGACTGGGAATATGATATTCTGGAGGTCAAAAGAGCTAGGATTAAAACCAAGAACCAACTACCCAGCAAAACTGAGTATAATACTTGAGGGAAAATTTTTTTCAATGAAATAGAGGATTTTCAAATATTCTTGATGAAAAGATCAGTGATGAGTAGAAAATTTGATTTTCAAATAGAAGGACCAATTGAAGCATGAAAAGGTAAAAAGGAAGGAGAAATCATAAGGGACTTATTGAAGTTGAACTGTTTACATTCCTACATGGAAAGATGATATTTGTAACTCATGAGACTTTCTCAGTATTAGGGTAGTTGGAGGGAATATACATATACATATACATATACATATACATATGCATATGCATATGCATATACATATGTATGTGTATGTGTATGTGCATATATATGTGTATATATATGTATATAGACAAGGCACAAGGTGAGTTGAATATGAACAGATGATATCTAAAAAATAAAATTAAGGGGTGAGAGAGGAATATCTTGGGAGAAGGAGAAAGGAGGAGATAGAATGAGATAAAGTATCTCAGGTAAAAGAGGCAAAAAAAAGCTGTTATAATGGAAGGGAAGGGTGGGAGGTGAGAGGGAATGAGTGAACCTCACTCTCATTGTATCTGGCTTATGGAGGGAAAACATACACACAGAATTGGCTATCTTACCACACAGGAAATTAGGGAGGACCATGATAAAGGGGGAGATGATAGAAGTGAGGGCAGATTGGGGGAGGGAGTAGTCAGAAGCAAATAGTTTTAAAAGGGACAGGGTCAAAGGAGAAAGTTAAATAAACGGGGGAGGGGGTAGGATGGAGGAAAATATAGTTAGTCTTTTACAACATGACTGTTCTGGAAGTGTTTTACGTTATGATACATGTGCGGCCTACGTTGAATTGCTTGCCTTTTCAAGGAGGGTGGGTGGGGAGGGAAGAAGGGAGAGAATTTGTAACTCAAAGTTCTAAAAACAAATATTCTAAAAATTGTTTTTTACCTGCAACTGGGAAATAAGATATACAGGCAATGGGGTATAGAAATCTGTCTGGCCCTACATGAAAGTAAGGGGAAAAGGGAAAGGGAGGAGGAGAGTGGGCTGATAGAAGGGAAGGCAGACTGGAGAAAGGGGCAATCAGAATACATGCCATCTTGGGGTGGGGGAGATTGGGAGAAAATTTATAACTCAAAATCTTGTGAAAATGAATGTTGAAAACTAAAAATAAATTAATCTAAAAAATGAAATTAGCAAAGCACTTTTCATACATTATCATATTTGAGGGAACCTCGGGAAGAAAGTGAAGGCAATATGAATTGTCTTAAAGAAAGGGATAATTTGAAGTTATTTAATTCATAGTTCATTTAAAAACTATTACGTTTAAATTTGTCCTACAGGTGAACTTTTTGTTTTAGTTAATCTTTTAGGGGGTTCCAGTTGATTTTTACTCTGTCACATTTTTTTCTAACTGTATAAAGAGCCACCTATTTTTCACAGGTAGAGAAAAGGTTATTGAGTATGTGGTTCGATGGGAGAAATATCTTCTCCTTTGAGTTCATGTGATGGGACTACTGGCAAATGATCATTTGCTACAGCACAGAAATTACAGAAATAAAACCTAAGTTTTATGATTATGGTCAAGCATAGGTTCAGGCCTGAGATAAAACCTGAACTCTTTAGGACTCTAACAAGGCTTCTTATAGGCACAATTATCTCAGGGTATGAAAAAAATAGTTCTTATACATATTACAGTCTTGTATATTCTTCTTAGGCCATAAAAGTTAAGGAGAAGATAGATATATCCATAATCCTATTCTTCCTTCTGTTTCACAAAAGTTGAACAAAGTTATTTAAATAGTCAAATTCTCATACCTACCCTATGTAAACAAATCTCATCAAACTCTGTAGCTAAACCAAGTCAGGGTACAGATTAAACTACATTCAGAAATTGATTGATTGAAGTGGAAGGTGGAGAAAGGGAGAGTTGAGATTCTTCCTCTGGCTCTAAGTCAGTTTTTTCACCCCACAGGATAGACAGGTTTTGTTTAGATGAGATTACTATTAATCAGTAACTTCAGGGGGAATGAAAGGGAATAAAAATTCTCATAACATCACTCTCTTACTTTATTTCTCATTACTTCCTTTCCCTATATGGATTTATTATATTATTATAATTATATATCATATATATTACAATTATATATTATATTATGTGAGAATCCTGGACTTTTAAGCTATGAGATTGTAATCTGGGTTACAAATATCTACCTGGGGATAGCTTAACCACATACCTTCATATAACTCTGTCCAAGATTGTAACACAAGCAGTAACTTTCAGGAAAGCAACAGGTATGTCTTAATGATCCTTGTTTCTCTTTTAGCACCTCCAATAGGCACTTTAAAATGACTTTTAAATGTAAACTCTTTGAATGCCAGAGGTGTTCAATTTTTATTTTTGTGTTCCCAGTGCTCAGCATAGTACCATGAAGATAGTAGGTAAACAAATGTTTCTTGGATTAAATTGAACTGAATTCTTATATTCTGTGTTTAATCCAACTGGATCATTACCTCTTCCCGGCTCTTGCTCATCTCCATTCATTTTGTCCTGACATTGGTCCTGAAATGTACAGTGTTCTCACTTCTGGAAAATGAAAGTCTCTTTCTTCAAAGCTCATCTCAATCGCCACAGCCTTTATGATTCATTTTGTAGCATATATCCCTCCACTTTTCTTCCACTACCTCTCTTGGTCACATATTTTTCTCTATTACTTCATACATCCTATCCTAGTTATTTGTGTATCTGTCATATTCTTGCTTCTCTGGTCCTTGAGGGCTGGTCATATTGTATGTTTTATTTTCCTATTCCCAGTACATAGGGCAGGATAATGCAAAAAGTAGCACATTTACTTATGCTACCCTTTGGTGGCTAGATTTTGAGCTCTTTGAGGATAATGGAATACTCAAATTTTATGTCTTTGTTGCCTTAAAGAAATTTGAGTGGGTTTACTATCATAGAATCATGTATCAAGAATCCCAAGGGACTCCAGAGGCCATAGAGTATTTCAGTCCACTTCTTTTATAATTAAGGAAGCTGAGATCCAGTGAATTTAAGTACCCTGATGAATATATATAGTAAGTGTCAGAGGTGAGATGTAAACCTAAGAGCCAAGAGCCTTTTCATCTTATTTCATTACTTTGACACCACTTTCTCAGTTCAGTGACATAGTTGTTAGGTAGGCAGTAGTTATGAGTCAGCTTTTCAGTGAAGAAGTTATTCAGAAAGCAGTAATATAGCAAACTCTATTTGTCTTGTTTTTAAAAGAGTTCCATAGACATTTGAGATACCCTCAGTTTATTTACCTAAGTCATTTATCACAATGAGAAGTGTGTTCCATTTACACTTTTTATTTCACTTTCATATTATATTCTTTAGAAATCAAGCAGTTTCTATTTGTGTCCATTTGTGTTAATTTTCTGGTTTCAGAGGAATGCCAATATATTTAATTTTCTCTCACTTAAGCGTTTGCATTACTGTGGGGCTTTCCTATCAGTGAAGTTCAATGCTCTGATTTACTGACTGTGTTAAGAACAAAGAATATTATTCATGGTTCATTTGAAAAAAAGATATTCATTTTCTTATATGATATGAAATTTTTATGGCTTCACTTTGGGTGCCAGATCTATTACATTTTCCCCTCACCCCAGCATTCTCCAGTATTGTAAAAGGTTCAGGGGAGACTGTCTTCTCTTTTCCTGTTTCAAGTTCAGTGACTATCTCTACAGTTCCTCTTAACCAGTTTGCATGAGATTAACTTTTTAGAAGGAAAATTTACTTTAAAAAATTGTAAGTGGCGTTATTATGTGGTAAAGTGAGTAGAGCACTGACCCTGGTGTCAGGGGGACCTGAGTTCAAATGTGGCCACAGACACTTGACACTTAATAGCTGTGGGACCTTGATCAATTCACTTAACCTCAGTTGCCTTGCTTTTCTCTCTCAAAGAAAATATTGCAAGAAGAAACATAGAAACATTTTCCTCAACATTTCAGCATTATAATCTCTCTACACCACTTTACCCTCAGAAGAGGAGATTAGGTTCACAGATTTGCTCAGTTCTCATATACCATTAGTCATAGAAAATTCAAATCTAAAGACCTGCCTGTCCAGTGTCTTGGACCCTTGCTACTCAAGGTTTCCTTTCTGAGCTATATGTAAAATCTGACCTGAAGTTTAGGCTCTGAGATCCCCATACTTTGAGAAAATTGGTCAGGGACTCCATTCTGTTTCCCTAAAAATGAAAAAGAGAAATGCAACCAGACAAAAATCCTAAGCTTATTTCTTGGGGTCACATATCCTAAGGCAAGAGCTGGGGGAGGTGGTCTTCAGGCCCCTCTTATTACCATATGATGTCTCCTAACATGAGTGGAATGAGCCCTTCACTCCCTAGATATGGATGCTAAAAAGAGAGAGGCTGTGTTCAATCAGATGCATTTAAAGATGTGGAGAGTTCCCAGGTAGGCTCTATGAAAAGAGCTTTCTTTTAACCACATGAGAGTCCAACACAAAATGCCCACACATGTACATGTCACTTCTCCCAGAAGGAAATACCGTGAGTGTCTCTGTGAAGCAAGTCTCCATGAAGAAAATCTTATAAATGATTTTATCCTAGGTGATTTAGGCATATGCCAAATCCTTATTACATGATTTTTCAGCCATGGGTTCTAAATTACTCTAGCATCAATTATTACTAAGTGGTTGACTTTAAACATATTTCAAGAATCTCCAAGTGTTTGCTATCTAGTTTATTTGTTTACTGTATGGCTATCTGATCTTTTATATAATTTCATAATGTTTCCAAAATCTTCTCTAGCAATCTTCTTTTCCAAGGCAGACTCTTGGAAGTCCAAATCCAAGGTCTCGCTCTCCATTATTCTGACAGTAATATATTCTAGGGAAAACATAGAAGAAAATACAAATCATCATCTTCTGATCTCTTTCTCATAGATAAATCTTCACAGTGAGAAGCTAGGGAAAGCATGATAGCTCAATTTTGTATTTAAAAGGCATGATGCACACATAAAAGTTTAAATTCCCCCTTCCCGATACACACATTTTAATGATGCTATAATATAAGTGAATTTAATTTTGAAGCTTAAATACATAATGATAAAACAGGGCTCACTGGAAAATACCCCAATGTAGGGATAGATCGGAGGCAAAAGGAAAAGGGCACAGTAGATTTCAAAGATTTAGAGAAAAAAATTAGCATTATGCTACAGTCAATTTGACTTGGAGCATTAGCGGCTCTCAAAATGGAAATTCAACTGTAGTAGTTCAGGTAATCTTAAAGAGCAAAAAAAAAAAAAACAAAATGGGAGGAAATGTGTAGGGATATCTAAAAATTGTGTACATGCGGAACTTTTTGAGGAATTTAGATTTCAAAGTAATATGTAGAGGAGGCAGGGCACATAATTGAGGAGAAATATAGAAGTGTCATATATCGGGAAAGGTTTTAAAAGTTATTTCTTGAGCAAAAAAAAGGGAACAGTAAAGAAGTAGAACTTCTATTTGGGGGAGATGGCATGTTGTTATATTTTACAGATAGATACAGTACTGCCCAATTCCTGTTTTGCTTCAGTTTTCAGGAAAGAAAATGATAGTCAGGCTTAAAAAGGGAAGCAAAGATTTTTAAGGAAAAGAGATGACCAAGAAAGAAGAGAAAATAGCAATAGTAAACAAAGTACTCACTTAACACTCACATACCAGACCAGTGAAAGAATTTAGAAATCTTTGAGAAACCATTGAAAACTGAAGAGCTGAGTAAAGGACAAAAACTCTCAAATGTCTCTATATATTAAAGATTAAAAAAAGAGATTCTAGAAAAGAAACTCTAGCCCCCCAATCTTGATATCAATTTATCTACAACCTTCTGTAACAGGTTATTAAACTAAAAGTTTGTGATGACTTAGAAATGAAAGATGTTCACCATAGTCAGGAGGAATTTAAGTAAGAACAAGAAAAATTAATTTATTAGGGAACTTTTCCCTGGGGTTGCAATGTCTTGCTTCACCTGGCCTGCCATTTTAGTCAGACACTAGCTATGCTTTACCTCAGTCCATATAAAGCAAGTGTTCATATGGTGAACAGAAGAAGCAATACAAGGATAGTCTCAAGGTGTGTGTCTCTGAAGAACTTTGAAATTGATTGTGTGGCATGGGAGACAGTGGCACAGGACGACCCAGCATGGCATGCCCTCATTAAAGAAAATTTTGTGCTCTATAATCAAAGTACAATTAAATCAGCTCCCATGAAATGCAAGATGCACAGATTTAGAGAATCCACTCCAAATGTTCACATGGACTCTTTGTACCCAACCTGTGGTAGTGCATTCTGAGCTTGCATTGGTGTGATCAGCCACAATCTGACACACTGTAACTTGACTCTAAAATAATGATGTCATTTTGTTCCTCTTTGAGACTGGACAACCAACCAACCAACTACCTGTCCAGCTATTTAATTCACCAACTTCTTCAGTATCTTTTAGGCCATTTGTCTTCCCTTTCCACTGCCACCTTGTGTCTTGAACAGTGAACAAGTCAAGTCTACCATCACTCCTGAAAGGGGTCCTGATCTACTTTCCCCTGCCCTACTCACCACACTTATGAAACCATGTTTTGTGTTGATAGAGCGCTTCATATAGGCTCATGGTTTTTCTTATATGCCTGGTCCCTCGAGTTCATTTTTGTTCTTTTCTCCTGCTTTTTTTGGGAACCAAATTGTGCTGAATACTTATGGAATGCATTAAGATCAGATCCCCTAGGTGAGGCAAGAAATCAAGTTGCAGGGGATACTGTGGGGAAAACAGATCCTGACAAATATTCCTATGTGAGAGAACCTTGATTGATGTATTGGTTACACTCCTTATCTATACTACTTCCTAGAGGGTGACCATAGGTTCGGCTTGGTGATCTCTGCTCTGAACATAACCAACCTGGACAATCAATGACTCTCCCTCTTGTATAAGGAAAATGGAAGAATTTTTTCCCAGTGTTTCCCACTTCATGTAAATGGTGTTCTAAAATTCTTAGAGAAGTTTGAAGGTATTAAAATATTATTACTATTTTATTCTTATTATTATTATACTGTACTAAAACATTTGGGAGACTGTTTTTGAGTGATACTACTACTCATCAGAGATATAATATTGGCTGAACTAAACAACTAGGCAGAAGGTGTAATAGGAATGACATATTGGAGTATAGGTCCATTCCCAATGCTGACATGGGAGCTGTGATGAGATATTGTGTTAAACATGGGGTCACATGATCCTTCTAGGTAAGGTTTGTTCCTTGCTTCAGATGAGCTTATTATACAAATCAGAGTACCCAGCCACCTGTTAACATGAACCTAACCTTCCTCAGCTAATCAGCATCATCATGATGCCCGTAACTGTCAAGGTCAGGTGTCCATCATTCAAGAGGCCATGTTCATGACAAGTCAGGGCCACCCTTGGAAGGGTGAGGGATCTCTGATCCAGCAGTTTCTCATATCTAGGGTCAAGAAAAATTTACCTAATCAAGATAGATTGCTTTTGGATAATGTTCCAATTGACGTTTGCTAGTTCTTCTGTATTTCTCCTTTCGAACAGAGCCTCTCAGGTATCAAGGTCCTTGCCCCCTCCAGGCTCCCTAGGGAAAGAGTTTGGGAACGTCCACTTTAATTGGCAGATTTTTTTTCCTTAGAGATGGTTTGAACAACTTTTTTGGGAGTTATCTTTCCTTCTAAAAGCATGGGAAACATGAAAGCGTTGCTTATATGACTATTGTGGATGCATCTTACTTGGAGGAAAGAGTATTTTCTCTCTGATTTTGTAGTAATCCTGGCCTGCTCGATAAACCTGAAAGAAGCGAAAATCCTCTCAGCAGAGATTTATAAAGGGTAGAAATTTATTATTATTCCCCCAGTGGGCATCTTAAAGAGGACAGTCTCCTCGCTGGTAGAATGGGGAATACCGAAGTAGGGGGTGGTGGTACAGGTCAAATTTTGGTGTCAGGAGATGCTGTATGCAAGAAGATAGACACTGCTTAGCTGACTTATTATAGATGATCCTGACCTATAATGAAGAATTGATGATAATGCTAAAAAGTCACCATCTGGGCTGTAGCCATGATGTTTCTCATTGTCACATATTCCCATTGGGAGACCCACCATGAATTTCACCAGAGGGTTCAGTTTGTTGGCGTTCGGTTCTTCCAAAATGGAGAGATTAAGACCAGGATATCTAGTCTCATTTCACTTCCTCATTTAGTCAGTCTCTCCTTCAAGGGGCCATTAAAGGTGATCGTTTGGCTGTTGCTATCTTTTGAAATGAGGTCCTTTTTTTTCTCCTTTTTCCTTCAAAGTGATTTTCCTAAAACGCATGTGTAATCATATCAGTGTCCTGAAATTCTATTGGCTTGTTATAGCCCTCTGGATCAAATAGAAAGTCCTTAATTTCTGGTTTAAAACCATATACAATTGACCCCTTCCTACATTTTCAGTCTTCTGACTTCCTGTGCTTCATGTACTCTCTGATCTAGCTACACTGGCCTAAATAATTTGATGATCCTCATACAAGACATTCTACTGTCTGATTCTGTGCCTTTTCAATGCTTTTCCCCCATAGCTGGGATTTTCTCTTTTCTCATATTTACCTTTCCACTTCTTTGGCTATCTACAAGAATTCACTCATATCAGATCATTTACAAGAAGCCTTTCCCAGCACCCCCCACCCTCCAGTACCTTCCCTCTGAGATGAGGTTCCATTTTTTCTCTACATATCTTATATGTATGTCTATGCATATTTTTATATATGTGTGTTTATCGGTGTGTTGTTTATCCCAGTAGAATATGATGGCAGGGACCATGTTTTTCCCTCTGTTTGTATTGCTAGCACATAGCACAATATCTGGCACCTTTCAAATGTTTAATAAATGCTTCTTGACTGACCGATACAATTACCGAAGTGATTTTTTTAATTGAAAATTAAATTGTGTCACTCCTCTATTCCTATTGTTTTCTTGTCTCTTCAATCAAATATAAATTCTTCCATTTTGCTTTTATGGCCTTTCCTAGCCTTACTTGTCTAAATTATCTCTCCAGTCTCATTGGAGCTCTATGTGTTCCTATTAAAGTGGCTTTTTCTTTGTCCCTCACAGGGAGCATTTCCATCTTCCTTCTTCATGATTTTTCCTTGACTATCCCACAAGTTTGAAGTGCACTAGTTCCTCACCACTGTCTCATAGTTTTAGTCTGTTCTTCTAAGTCTCAGCTTAAGCATCACCTTATAGATGAAGCCTTTCTTAATCCCTACCCCCAACTGTAGTATTAAAGTTCAATAAAAAACCCTTAGTAATGCCTACCTCCCATTTCAAATATATAAAGACAAATTCTTTAAAGTGCTATATTATGCTTTGAATGAATGAAAAAGCATTTAAGTAAGTCCTACCAGGTTCCAGGTATCAGGTTCCCAGGCTTGGCATTGGAGATACAAATATAAAAGCAAAGTACTACCTACTCTCATGGAGTTTACAGTCTTATGGCAAGAGGAAATACATATAAAGGAGTGCTTGGGGGAGATGGGTTGATTCTGACAGGTGGGGTCAAAGGGCAATACACTGACATGCCTTTTCCAGGGATAGTAGTGCTTATTTGATTACTTACCATCATGATTATGTAAAGTCTGGTTTTTAAGTGCACATATACTTTAACAAGATAAAAACAAAAATTTCGTGTTTGTTTATGGAAACAAAAAGTGTTCCCCTTTTGAATGCTTTTGTAGATAAATAGCAAATTTATTAAGTGCTTACTCCCTTTACCCATGCAATTGACAACACAGCTGTAATACATCTTAGGTACATTGTTAAGTGATTTGCAAAAACATAAAAATTGTCTCTGTGATAGGAGCAATATCAACCAGAGTCCCCTATCATAGCATTGGGTGAGTTCTTTTTCTTGTATGTTGTCCAGGTCTTTGCCTTCAGGACTTAATTAGCTGAGGAGAGGAAAGGCTTGGGTTATTTATAGGAATTCCAGCTACTCTTTGAGGCTTGATAGGACAACCTTGGGTAACGCAGTAGCAAGGGGGAACTGTGCTTAGGTGAGTTCCCTTTGTGACGAAATGTCTCACTCAATATATTTCTTGAATATCCTTCCCCTAATATGGTTCAATAAAGCTGCTTTTGGTAATGGTCAGGTTTTCAACTGGTGTTTACTTTCCTTCTAATATTGTACATAAACTATCTGAGAACAGACCTGAATCAGGTCTTTTCCAAGATAGATGCCAACTTTATTTTGCAGAAACTTAGGATAGTAAATAGACATGGTAAAGAAGGTTCATCGTTATGTGTGCACTAGTTGTTTCTTTCCTTATCTCTATCTCCTTACTTTCCTAGCCACCTTATAGACTCAGCTCAAATTATACTTTCTGCAAGAACAGGCCTTTCTCGGTTCCTTCCATTGCTAATGGCTCTCTCTGAGATAACCTTCCATGTATACTGTACTTATCTTATGTGTTATGTAGTTATTTGTAATTTCTACTGGCACCCCAAATTCAACTTGTCTAAAACTAAAGCCATCACCTTCTCCTCTCAACTTGTCCCTCCTCCCAGCTTTCCATGCTTTTGATAATTAATTCCACTGTTTGTTCTCCCAAGCCTGGAGGCTCATAATCTTGGAGCTATCTTTGATTTTTCTCTTTTTACAATATTTTTTGTACCCTTTCCCTCATTTTTAGTCACTTTGTCATCACCCTACTGCATACCCTCATTAACCTCTGATCTAAACTGTGGAAACTACAAACACTTCAAATAAAAGTTTTTATCTGATTTATCCTTCACATATGGTGTGAATAATTGCCATTATTAATTTTTCTATTGTACTGTTTTGACAATTTTATTCCCCCGCCACAAATTTGTCAATGATTTTTCTTTTGCCTCTAGGATAAAATACACAGTCCTCATCCTAGTATTTAAGATTGTCTCCAGTTTTCTTTAAGCAGAATTTCCAGCATTTTCCACCTTTTTGTAAATAGAGGGAAGAGAAGTGGAATTAGTGTTGGGTTTTATATTCTTGGGTTAAAGTTCATGGCAAGTGCAATCATGAAATTAAAAGACTTCCTATTTGGACTGACAAGCTACTAAAAAGCAGACACGTCACCTTGCTGACAAAGGTCCATACTGTCAGTGATATGATTTTTCTAGTAGCAATGTATGGCTGAAAGTTGAGCTATTAGGAGAGCGGAGAGCCATGGAATTGACACTTTCAAGTTGTGGTGCTCAAGACGACTTTTGAGAGTCCCTTGGACAGCAAGGTGACCAAATCTTTTAACACTTAATGAAATTAACTCAGCCTGTTCACTGGAAGGTCAACTATTGAAGGTGAAACTGAAATAATTTGGCTACATAATGAGAAGGCAGAAGTCATTGGAAAAGACCCTGATATTGGGAAAGCTTAAAGGTAAAAAGAAAAGGGCACAGGAGACAATGACATGGATCATTTCATGGAAGCAATGAACCTGACCTTGGACAGACTTTGGGGGATAATCAGTCAGTGAGATCTGGAAGAGTTGGCCCTGAGTGAACAATAAAAACAACAACAAATTTGTGACTTTTTTATTTGTGTGTATATCATATCCTTTCTATTAGACTTCTTTTGAGGTTCCTAAAATATTGAATTATATGTAGTAAGGACTTAACTAAATATTTACTGAATCTTCAAAATGAATAAAAATTCATTGTTACTCCTTTTCATGTTAATAGATATAAAGGCATAAGTTGGCTGACAACCAAACTTCTGAGTTAAATTGCTTATTCTTTTAGGACCACGATTTATGGTTGGCCAGTGAGGCAATAGAATACTCTGAGCTTTAGTGTTACAGATGGTTCCCTTCTGGATTATGGATCTCATCCAAGTGCACACCAGTGTTTTGAGTTAAAGAGAATGACAGCCTCCAAATTTATGCGCATGACACGTCTTAGAATAAAGTGCGTCAGATTTTGGCCTGATAGCCGCATGCAACAAATAGATAGTTTTGTCTTTCCCTCAGGGTTCAGTTAGCAAGACTCTTTATTATACTGTGTTGTAGTAATAGTTTCCCAGTTTTGTGGGCAATCTGTGAAAATAGCATCCATTTCAGTTCCACTTGGTTGTTATTGTCTGTGTGCTTTGATTAAAAGGAAATCTCCAGGGGCTCTTGAGTATATTTAGTAAATAAAAACTTGAAGTTCCAAGAATTTGGGGAACATTTTGTTTTTCTTTGTCAGATTCTTATGTCATGGCAGGAAAACCCATTTATTACAATTTAGAACACAAGTCAGCAAAAAGTTTTACTCCATACATTGCCACAACCCTAAGCAGGGAGAAGCATCAGTTGACACATTGAGATATATGTCTCTGGGGGCAAATAGACTTCTGGATATAAGTCATTTATTTCTGATAGGTACTTATTATAATGTACAGGACATGCATCATGGTGCTACTTCACAAATGACTATTCATCAGCCTTTGGAGCAGTTTGTTGTGTTTTGGGGGAATAGAAACAGAAATTTTCTAATCTATCCTCTTGTTGGCTTTGGGCTTCTAGACAGTGTGGATGCTATTTTTTCTTTTGTAATTCCTTGGAGAAGAATTCTAAGGCAAAACATAAGTATTACTTCCCAGTGCCCATTGAAATAGAGGCTTATTCTAAGATAGTATTACTCATTGTCAGGATGAGAAAATATTCTCTTTCACTGCCTCCATTCTTGTGATTTTTAATATTTGTGCCAAATCTCAAAAGTTGTCCTCAGATTTCGTCTTAGTCACTTAAGTAGGACATAGTACTTTACCTTTTGAGTCTGTAATATCAGTAGGAAGAAAGGTGAATGTTGTTGTCAGATTATAAAATTGTAGCATAAGATTTTCTCTATGTTTTGCATTGACTTGAGAAAGAAAATCCTAGGTGTTTTCTTATCTAGGCTCTTTTTTTGATCATGGATTTCAGGTAGTCCAATAATTTTTAAATTATCTCTCCTGGATCTATTCTCCAGGTCAGTGCTTTTTCCAATGAGATATTTCACATTGTCTTCCATTTTTCATTCTTTTTGTTCTGTTTTATAATTTCTTGATTTCTCATAAAGTCACTAGCTTCCACCTGCTCCAATCTAATTTTTATAGTAGTATTTTGTTCTTTTGGACCTCCTTTTCCGTTTGGCTAATTCTGGCTTTAAGGCATTCTTCTCTTCATTGGCTTTTTGAGCTCTTTTGACATTTGGGGTAGTCTATTTTTTAAGTTGTCATTTTCTTGAGTATTTTTTTGGGTCTCCTTTAGCAAGTCATTGACTTGTTTTTCATGATTTTCTTGCATCACTTTCCTTTCTCTTCCAAATTTTTTCTCTACTTCTCTTACTTGCTTTTCCAAATCCTTTTTGAGCTCTTCCATGGCCTGAGACCAACTCATGTTTTTCTTGTAGACTTTTGATGTAGGCTCTTTGAATTTCTTGACTTCTTCTGGCTGTATGTTTTGATCTTCTTTGTCACCAAAAAAATTTCTATAGTCTGAGTCCTTTTGTGCTACTTGTTCATGTTTCCAGCTAACTACTTGACCCTCGAACTTTTTGTCGGGGTATGACTGCTTTTAGAGTAGAGAGAAACTTGTCCCAAGTTTTAGGGGTCTTGCCCTGCTGTTTTCAGAGCTACTTCTACTCCACTGTCACCACAAGCTCTGCCACATCAACGTTCTTCCTCCCCTCAGAAGGGCCAACCAGGACTGTGAGCCAGATCCAAGCAGGACAAAGTAACAGAACCCTGCCTCTTTGCCAGCAACGCAGTCCCCACAGCCCGGCTGTGATCTGTGGCTTTATTCCTCCCACCATGTGGGCCAGGGACTTCAGAACTAGCTAAAGCTGGAGCCCTGGAAGCAGCAGCAGGAGCTTCCTGCTCCTGCCTACGGCCACCTCCACCATCAGCAGGGCTGGGGCTGGACCACGTACTTATCTCACCCAGATCCAGCCATTTTCCCACTTAACTGCTCCATTGTCTTTGACATTTTTGGGTTGAGCAGTCTGGTAACTGCCACAGCTCAGTGATTCCGGGCCCTAAGGCCTGCTCTGCCCGACTCCTGGTCCGGTGGGTCCTGGCGCGGCCCTTTCTGGGCTTCGCTCCAGTCCCAGCGTGGCATAATAGACCCTTCCCAGTGACCAGCCAGGCCATTTTAGGCTGGAGACTTGTTTCCCTCTGTTATTTCATGCATTCTGTAGCTCTAGAATTTGTTCATTGCCATTTTTTACAGGTGTTTGGAGGGATTTGGGGGAGAGCTTAAGCAAGTCCCTGTTTTCCAGCTGCCATCTTGACTCTACCCTGCCACACAACTCCCTTAGTTGTTTTCTTGATGGCATAATTGAAACTCACTGATGACATTTGCGTTTTTTTTTTAAAATCACATTCTTTTTCAATCATCAAAAATTCTGCCTTCCTTCTACTATCCATTACTGAAACATGGCTCCCCACTGGTGACAAGGCCTCCCTCACCACCCTTTCTAATATTAGCTGAACCTTCACTCATTCCCCTTGGCCATGTCTAGGTTCTCTCCTTCCTTCCATTACTCAGTAACTTCTCATCCTTTTAGGTTCATGCTGTTCATGTCTACTACCTGATCATAATCCTAGTAGATTTTGTCTTCAGATCTCTACATAACTCCTCTCTTTCCTCAATGAGTTTAGTACAAGATTTACAATTTTTTTCTATTCCTCAACTGTTTCATTCATCCTAGGGGACTCCATTATAAACTTTCACTGTCCCTCACACCCTGTCACCACTTAGTTCCTCAGCCTACTAACTTCCCATTAGTTACTCTCTGCCGTATACAAAGATGGTCATAACCTTGATCTTACCATCACTTGCAAATGTAACACCTCCATGTTCAAGAATTCTGAAATCCCCTTAACTGAGCATTATCTATTGATTTTTCACCTCTCTCTCTGCTCACCTTTATATAACCCTACTTTTCTCCTGCACTGTGACTTTCAATCCTTTGTTCTCTCCCAGGTCATGTCCTCTGCACTAGCCGCTCTCTCCTCTTTTCTTTATCTTGCTCCCTTGATGAACTAGCCCATTTCTGTACTGCCCTCCTCTCTTGATTCCCTAACTCCCTTATCTTTTCACCAATTATGTCACACCAAGCCTCAGCCTTGCATCACTCCTACCATTTTTAACCTTCAATATGACACATGCGCTATTGAGCAAAGGTGGAGAAAATCATGCACCTAACAATTTAGGTTATTCAACCTCAAGTGGACCCTCACTGATGCTGGATGATCGTTGTAAGCTTTCCTTTTCAAATTATCATCCCATTCTCCAAAGTGTCTCCAGACTTTTTCATCCCTCCTCAGACCTCCAGTGACTCCCTCTCCCTCCACCCTCTCAACTGAGAATCTTCCTGCATATTTTATGAAGAAAAAAATTAAGCCCTTTTGTCATGAGCTTTCTGTTTTCTCCTCTTCCTCGTCTCATATAACTCAGATGCTGCTCTCTCCTCCTGCAACTATATCCTCCTTCACCCATATTTCATGCCTCCACCATCCTCAACACCTGTTAACTTGATCCTTCCATCTCTGTTAAGTATTATTCCATATCTCTTCTGCTCTTTGTGGCTAAACTCCTTGTAAAGGTTCTCTGCAATATATGCATCCACTCACTCTTTACTTACAATCTGGTTTGTAATTTCATCCTTCCTCCAGAACTGCTTTCTCCAAAGTTGTCTGTGATCTCTTATTTGCTTAATGCAACGACTTTTTCTCAATCCTCATTTTTCTCAAAATCTCTGAAGTCTTTGACACCGTCTCTTTCTTAATAATTTCTTCAGTCTAAGTTTTCAAGCTATCGTGCTCACCTGTTTCTCCACCATCTGACTGATCCTTCTGACTCTTTTCTGCTGGATCTTCATTAAGATAATAATACCCTTTAACCATCGCTATCCATGAGGGTTCTGTCCTCAACCCTCTTCTCTTATTTTTCTATGCTACTTTACTTGGTGATCTCAGTTGCTCCCTTGGATTTAATGGTCACCTATACTCTGACAATTCTCAAATCTGCCTGTCCTATCCCAAACTCTTTGCTTACCCCCAATCTCACATCTCCAGCTTCTGTTGAGACTTCTTGTACTGAGTGTCCTGTAGACATCTAAAACTCAGTATTCCAAAATGGAACTCATTATCTTTCTCCCTCTACCCTTCCCTCTCTCCCTCCCTTCCCTGTCCCCTAGGATGAATGAAACAGTTGAGGAACAGAAAAAAATTGTAAATCTTGTACTAAACTCATTGAGGAAAGAGAGGAGTTATGTAGAGATCTGAAGACAAAATCTACTAGGATTATGATCAGGTAGTAGACATGAATAGCATGAACCTAAAAGGATGAGAAGTTACTGAGTAATGGAAGGAAAGACATCACTGTCTTTCCAGTCCCTTAGGCTGCAACCTAGTTGTCATCATCAATTCCTCACTGTCTCTCTCATTCCCTCCCCCATATCTAATCCGTTGCCAGAGACCTGTTGATTTCACATTTGTAACATGTCTTAAATATTCCCTTTTCTCCTATCTGATACTATCACAACTATGGTATGGGCTTTCCTCGTGTCTGGACTAGCAAAGCAGACAGCTGGTGAGTCTGCCTGCCTGAAGTCTCTCCTGACTTCAATCCATCGTCCATTCAGCCACCAAAGTGATTTACTTAATTTCTGGGTCTGCTACATGCGCTCCACTGGCTATCTATTACCTTCAGGATCAAATATAAAATCCTCTGCTTGGCATTCAAAGCCCTTAATAATTTATCCCCTCCTATTTTTCCAATCTTTTTATACTCTACTCACTTCCACACTTTCTTCAATCTAATGACACTGTGCTCCCGGATTTTTCACAAACAAGACACTCCATGTCTTGCCTCCTGGCACTGTCTCTGGCTGTCTTCCCTGTGTGTACTGTTCTTTCTTCTCATTTCTACCTCCTTATGTTCCTAGCTTGTTTTAAATCCCAACTAAAATAAAATTCCAGCTTATACTATATGCCTTTTGGAATTCCTCTTAAGTCAAGGCCTTCCCTGTGTTAATTACTCCTTATTTACCGTATATGAATGTTCATCGAGTGTGTGCAACTCTGGTGTGAGAGCTGGCTAAGCCCTTTTAGGACTGCGTATCCACCTTTGATGTCCACTTGGAACTCATCTCACACTCATGCCTCCAAGAAGCTTTAGGCCATGCAGCAACCACTCCCTGGCAAAGGCTCTCAGCAGACAGGCTAACCTAGTTTGAGGGCAACCAATAGGACACAAACCCATTCGTGAATTATGTGGTTGTGTACCCTAAGCATGTGAAGACTTCCCTAGGTGGAATGGGTGGGTGACAACAACTTGTCCCAGTGGCCATGAGGGCAGCTAAAGCAGTCTCTGTGGCATGCTTAGAGCTTAGTTAGACATAAAAGATGCCAAGGTCATCCAGTGCATCCCAAGCTTTTGCCACTTTTCTTGATTTTTGTCTTGCCACTGGATTTTGAGAGAGAGTGAGGCTGCTGACACTTTGTACAACTCTGCTTCAGTGAAATCCAATTCATTCAGGAGTCAAGACATTACCTTGTAATGTCATTAGTCCTCTTGGTAAATGAAGGACAAATAACATTTATCTTGTATATAGTTTGTTTATACATATTCATTTGTTATCTATCCCCTTCCGTTGTAAGCTCTAAGAGGGCAGGGACTTTCTTCTGCATCTTTTTGTGTCCTCACTTCTTAGCACATGGCCTGGAGCATAGTAAGTATTCAGTCAATATTTATCGATTGATTGATTCCTTCCCCTGCCTTCTCATAACATAGTATAATAAAAAAGCTGATTGCCCATCAAAATGCAAATCTGTTATGTACAACTTGCTATTCCTTTTAAACATATAACAAAGTTATCATGTAAATTGTTTTTTCTTTCCCTGCCGTCAAGATGGTTGCCATTAGTCACAAGTAGATGTGTGTGTGTGTGTTTGTGTGTATGTGTGTAATCCGTCCTTTTATTTATCAGTTCTTTTTCGTGAAACAGATAGCATCTTTCTTCACATGCCCTTTATTGTTAATTCAGATATTTATCATAGCCAAAATGACTTACTTGGTCAAAGATGTTCTTAAAACAGTATCGCTATTGTTCTATTCTATTTTCTCCTGCTTCTGCTAACTTTGTTCTTTATTATTTCATGCAAGTTTTTTCATGTTTTTTTAAAATCATTGAGCTGATCATTTCTTATAACACAGTAGTATTCTGTCATAATCATATACCATAGCTTTTTTCAGCCATTCATTATTGATTGCTAGATTCTTGACATCAGTTATGTGTTGCTATCTGAGCAATAGGAATGTGGGCTTGCCCTTTTTGGAGCTTCAGTACACTGTGGGTAGACACAGACACTTTCAGAATAGAGACCTTCAGGTTGTGCTTCTTTCTGGGATTCTTGCCCTGCTTCTTCTTCTATAGGCTTCAAGCTGGTCTGGAGACTGGATCTGAAATCACACTTTGTTTCTGGGATCTGAGCCAAGTAGCAACAGCTTACTGCTGAACTTGCTCCTTTTTTTGTATGTAGCCTAGAGTCCATAACCACTCCTCGTCTTGAAATATCACTTCCAGGCACTGCCCCACTTCTCATTTTGACTGTATCTCAGACTTGGGACTCAGGAATGATTGTATCAGCTGCTAGTATGCATCTATTCCTATATACTATACAAATTTAGGCTTCTCTGTGCTGTATCTTAGGTATCCTTTTATTCTGGGGCTCAGCTTCTCCCTTTGCTGGAGTGCTCTGGGTGGCATGCCCATGGCCAGATTCTGACCCCTGTGTCCAGAATATTTGCTCTTTTTCTTCCCATACTGACATGGGCTGGAAAAAATGACTCATGATTTTTTTTCCTTAGAGTTCTCAATTAGAATTCAGTGTGGCCCATTTTCTAAATTTGTTTGGAAGAGTTTTTGTAGTAGAAGAAAGTTGCTTTAATTCTTCCTTCTACTCTACCATCTTGGTTCAACCTCTGACATTTATCTTATTGGAAGGAAGGAATTTATACCAGTTAGATCTGTCTAAAAATAGAATTGCCAGTTTTGTAAGATGATAGCCTTCTTGTTACTAGGTGTATTAGGTGTATTACTAGGTGTATTAACTGAGTGTATTAACTCTGAGTACTGAGGACCATCTGTCAAGGCTTATGGGACATTAGAGGTCAAATAGTTCAACAATTTGTTTTAGAGATGAATTAATATCATATTAGTATTTATATGTTTATAATGTAGATATAGAAGTTATTACAATTATATAATTTCATTAGTAATATGTCAATATAATTTATTACTTATTGTAGGAAATTTACAAGTAAATATTGTCATTTTACAAGATATAGATCCTTATCTTAGAGTTTTCCAGGTGACTATTGGTTTTTTTCTACCTTTCTTAGTTCAGGGGAAATTCATAGAAATCTCTAGTCAGTGCACTTGGATTAGAATTTTAGAAACCCATCATTCAACTGCAAAAGTCTCCTCAAAGACCTATGGTAAATATTCACCAAAGAATCTGTTGTGAATTCCATGATCCACATGGCTTCCTTTCTTCTTCTAATTTCTTAAAATACAAAGCCAGTAACTGTGAAGGTTTTTAGCGTGTTAGGATACTGTATCACATAAAACAACTATTTTTGCTTCCTTTTTATTGCTCTCTTCTACTGATTTATATTTAATGGTGCAGGCTGGATAGTGGCAGGGCCAATCCTTGAAGTATGCACAAACATTTCTTTTTTGGTTTGAATTCTCAAATATGCAGAGAGACTCTTTGCCTGCTTTCAATCAAACCATGTGGAAACTTTGGAGAACCAGTAACAGCCGTGAATGATTCAGGGGTTGGTACTATGTGAAGACCAAAAAAAAAAAAAATTTAAATTGCCTTTGAGCCAAAAGGCTGATGACTCATCCAGCTGCAACTGAATGTGTATACATTCATGAAGCCCCTGAAGGAGAGGGAAGGCACAGCTTTTGGATACCTCTAATGGTTAGGAAGTCTTTCCTGATGTTGAACCACAATTTCCCCTTTGTAACTTTTACACATTTGCTCCTCGTTCTGCTTTTGGAGGCCAAAAAGAGCATATCTGGTTCTTCTGTTACTTGACTGTTTCAAAATATTTGATGCCATCCATCATGTCCCTCCTAAGTTTCTCATTTCAGGCTAACTTTGCCTAGTTCTTTAAACTGATCCTCGTATCATATGGGCTCAAGGTCTTTCACTACTTTGCTTGCCTTTCTCTGGATGCTCTTTACCTTATTAATGTCCTTCCTAAGATGAGATCCTCAAAACTGACTGTGGTACTCCATTTGAATGCTGGGAGGGCTGACTTCAGCAAGACTATCATTTCCCACATCATGTTAGTTTTGGAATTGTTTTTGACTGTCATATCGCTCTGTTAATCCACATTGAGATTGAATTCCAGCAAAGCCCTAAGATCTTTTTTTGGCGGAATGGGAGAGGGGGAATAATCACTATTTATATGTATTCCATTTTATTCATATAAAAGTTGATTTTTTGGGGGGGGATAATAGTTGTAAGAATTTCCATTATCTCTATTAAATTTTATCTTAGTTGACTTATCTTTATCCTGTTGAGATATTTTTTGAATACTGTCTCTATTATACATTGTTTTGCCATCCTTTTTAAAAAATCTTTGTTGCATTTGCAAATTTTATTAGCATTCCATCTATGCCATTATTCAAGTCATTGATAAAGGGAAAAAATATTACCTTCTTTTCTTTGATATTTTATTCTGAAAAGTTTATACATTGTGATTTATTTTCCCGTATTTACTTTTCTTCTATTTATCGTATTATATAATGAATGAAAAACAGTGATCTATTATTGTTCATCAGCTTTAGGGTATGGAACCACACAACTTTTTTGGTCTGGACTTTATCAATCTGCGTAAATGTTTCAACACAACAGATTACCACGTTAGAAACAAGTCAAAACACATACCCAAGTGCTGGGGTATCATCACCATCAAGTGCTAGACACATCATAGCCCCACAACATTTTTTTTAGCCCATTCAGGTATTTAGAAAGTTGTCTAGCTGAGACATTTATATCTCAGTCTTATCACTATTAGTGACTGACTTTCTTTGCCTTTTTTGTTACTTAAATCATGACTAAAAACAACACCAACAAATAAATCAGTTTAAGATAACATGGTATACTAGAAATAATATTATTAGGTGTCTTCTATTTATTATGGTTACCAAAGGGCTTTCATGTACATTAACTTGCTTGACTAAAAAAGCAACTCTATGAGATACATGTTGTTGCTCTTCAGTTGTTTCTGTTGTGTCAGACTTTCTGTGACCCCATTTAGGTTTTTGGTTGGGTTTTTTTTGTTTGTTTTATTTTGGCAAAGAAACTGGAGTGCTTTTCCATTTCCTTCTTCAGCTTACTTTATATGTGTGGAAACAAGTTTAATAGAGTTAAGCTACTTGCCTACACAGCTAGGAAGTATCTCAGGCTTGATTTCAACTCAGGTCCTCCTGACTCCAGTCCCAGCACTCTATGTACGGAGCCACCCACAGGCCTATGAGATACATAGTACATGTATTATTATTCCTTTTCTTTCAGATACTGAAACTGCGGCTTAGAGATATTCTTTGAAAATAGTATTGCACTAGGATTAAGGCAACATGTTCTAGTCCTTCATCTATCATATTTATTTTTTGTGGCATTAGGCAAATTTTTCAGCTTACTGATTTTCTCATCCAGAACATAAGGGGTTGGACAGATTAAGTTACTTTCTAGTTTTTTGATCTTGTGGCTATCCATAAACTCTAACCACTTTTACTTAGAGGCAATCTCGTATGGTCATTAGTTCTCTAGGACCTCAGAATAAGCAGATGGGAAATTTAAGAAAAATTCTTTTAAGGTAACAGACAATTATTTATACTGAACGAAGTAACTTTGTTGTTCTATGTTGTCTTTTGAAATTTTATTTTCCCCCTTTTGTTTTGATTTGTGCTACATATGCTATCATTGTGCTATAAACTGAAAACAAATGGACTAGTCCTACTGAGATGCTTTAGGATCAGAGTTCAGAGAACATTTTATTTGCTTTGTGGTTCCATGGAATCATTGGTCTAAAAGTGTCCTTAATCTCACAGTGGAGTTTTTGGCTGTTAGGGGTGTTTCTATAGCTCTCGCAGAGGATTTGGAAGATTAGGTGAGCACAGTATAATGCCTCCATCTTGTGTGAGAATTTATGGGTTATGAACAGAGGCAACGAAAGAATTTTCCGGTCTAACACTTGCTCCTTCTTCCAAAAAGAGGCATGACTGGTAGTTTCCAATTCACTCAACTTCAGTGTGGGATTTAATTCACCATTTACTCGGGTTCCATATGTTGCAGGAAGAGAGAGGAATTATCCTAGAGTGTAGAATTCTGTAATGTGTTACTGAAGGCTCAGAATTGGTCGGGGAATAGAAGTGTCAATTGATGTATCTGTGAATGTTTATCCTAGAGAAGAGAAAACTTGCAGAGGAGGGGGATCATGGTAAGTTTCTTCAAGTATTTGAGGGGCTATTTTATAGAAGAGGAATTAGATTTTTATTTGCTTAGACTTAGAGGACGAAACAAGGAGAAAGAGCTACAAGCTGCAGAGAGGTGGGATTTAGTTTAACATATTTTATAACTTGAAACTCTTCTGAAATAACTATTTCAATTAATTTTGAGTTGACTCTCAAGGGATCTCTAAGGGAACCATCATGTCATCTACAAAACATGTAATTTTATTTTCTCCTTGCTTATGCTTATTCTCTCAATGCCTCAGTCTTGTTTCATTGCTATACTGGTTCTAGCACTATATCAAATAATAGTGGTGACAACTGATATCCTTGCTTTATCAGTGATCTTATTACAAAAATATCTAATTTATCCCTGTTTCACATAATGCTGTCTCTTGCTTAGATAGGTTGGTTGGTTGTTGTCCATCATGATTGAAGAGTACCATGGTGCAGTGTTTTCAACTGTGACTGATCAGAGGAATTTGAGTTCAGAAGGCCCTAACACAGTTCGGGCACATAGTCTCTATGAACATTTGGATTCAATATATCTCTAAATTTGTGCATTTCATGTTTCTTTTGACGTACTGCTTTTCTGCTTTGCTAATAGAGCACAGCATCTTCTTTGATGTGGCCATACCATGTCAGGCAAGTCATGTGCCAGTGTCTCCTGTGTCTTCCAGAGTTCTTTAGGGAGAGTTTTAGTGTGTTCTTGTATTACTTCCTCTGACCTTTGTGTGAGTGCTTGCCTTGTGTGAGTTCTACATAAAATAGTCTTCTAAGTAAACATATATCTGGCCCTGAACAATATGGGCAGCCCATTCAAGTTGTGCTTGGTCCAGGAGAGTTTGAACGCCTGGCAGTTTGGCTTGACAAAAGAACTCAGTGTCTGATACCTTATCTTGCCAGATGATCTTCATAATTTTCCTTCAGTAATTCATATAGAAATGGTTCAATTTTCTGTCATGTTGCTAGTAGTCTGTCCTGGGTTTCATAGGCATACAACAATGAGGTCATCGCAGTGTTTATGTAGACCTTCAGTTTGGTAGTCAGCCTTATACCTCTTCTCTCCGACAGTTTCCTTCAGAACTTCCCAAACACTGAGATGACTCTATCAACACATGTATCAACCTTGTCATCTATGTGTACCTTCCTAGAAAGTACACTACCAAGATAAGTGAACTTATCGCCAGCTTTTAAAATTTCTCTATGTGCTCTCATCAGTGGTTCCATGGATGGATGATGTGGTGCTGGGTGGTAGAGCACCTCTGTTTTCTTGTTGTTAATTGTCAGGCCAAAATTAACACATGCAGCAGAGAATCCATCCATGCTCTGTTCTCATCCTCAGAGGCTGCATTGAGTGACTAATTATCTTTGAACAAAAAGTTGTACATTGGCTCCCCTTCTTTAGTCTTGGCTTGTAGTCTTTTCAAGTTAAATAATTTAACATAGGTGCAGTAGAAGACCTTGATGCCATTTTCATTCTTGTTCAAGGCATCATTGCTAAAAATCTTGGGAAGAAGCACACAACCCTGTTTCATTCCCTTGGTACCTGGGAAACCTCAAGAGCATCATTTGTTACCTAGAACCCATATAAGTTTGCCATCATGGAAATGGTATACAATGGAAATGGACTTCTCCAGGCAACTAAATTTTTCCGTGACCGTGCACAAACCCAGTATCAAAGACGTTGCTCAGATTGGTGAACATTGTGTACAAACTTATTCACAGTTTCTCATACATTTATGACACCACACTGGCTTTCAGATAGATGACTATCCTTCAGGTGAAGAATCAGCCTATTAATGAAGGTTCTGTCAGGATTCTTGCTGGCTGTGACTAAGAGAAAGACCCCTTTGTTATTGTCACAGGACAGCCTATTTCCTTTTCATTTGTAGAGATAAGAAACAGAGGCATCCTTGAAATCTTGGGGGATAACCTCCTCTTGTCATACAGTCTAGAATATTTCAGTCAGCTTTTGTATGAGCAGTGGACCCCCTGACTTTTAAATCTCTGTTAGAATAGAATCAGCACCAGGTGCTTTCCCATAGGAGAGGAACTTGACATTCAAAACCCCTTATCGATTTAGAAGTTTAACTAGAGAGGCATTGACTTCCACCTATGGTAAACAGTTAAGTGACTTCAGTATTAGTTGCTGATGATCTGTTGAGAACACTATGGACGCGTTCAGTCCATCTTTCTGGAATCATGTGTTTATTGCTAATTAATGTGGCTCAGTGGGTACTGAGTAGTTGAGATGCAGGAAAGGTCTTTGGCCCATAAATTGCCTTCACGGTATCAGAAAAGCACTCTGGAATTTTACTATCAGTGTAAAACTGAATTTCATCTAGCTTCTTACTGAGCCAAGAATCTGGCATTTCTCTAAGTTTTGCTTGTTCCTTACTTTTGATGCTGTTGATCATTGCCTTCTTAGTGATGGATGAACTATATTGCTGGTAAACATTGTAGAATTCTCATTTTTTAAATTTGAAACTTATGAATTTCCCATCAACTTCTTCAAACCAGTCTTGGTTGCATAAAGGCAGTGCTATACACCAAATCTCTGAAAGCTGCCTATTCTTTTTGTGCTCCACTGTTGCTAACTGTGTGTTGGCTCAGCCTTCCCTCCAAGCTAGTAAGGAACTGCTCCACTCAGAGAAGTGCTGTAGTATGTTAATACTGTCTTCTGGTAGTCATTTTGCCTTGGGGCCCCTGCTTTGTTGAATGAGAATGTTTAGTTTGGAGAAGATATCAATGGTGAGTCCAGCACTCTGTGCCACACGTTGCCTTCTCTCACATCTTGTCTTTCTGTCCTCCTTACAATCTCCTAGTCTTTTGAATGCCAATGTCTGCTGCAAGGGTACATCCATGGAGTTTTATTGTATATAGGTAAATGGAAGACAGTATTGGTGATGAAAAGATCATGAGACACACAAATCTTCAGTAGTCAGGAACACAAATCTTCAGTAGTCAGGGACCTGTTCCTCCCAAGGACTCCTTGCCAAGTCTGTTAGTCTGTGCCTACTCTGGAGTTAATTTTTACCCAGAATTACAGGCTTGTCTTCTTTTGGCATATTGATTATTGTGGGTGAGGTTATACATACAAATTAGCCCTGAAGTGAAACTGAGTGAGGTTTGCTGTTATGTTCATGTACTTCTGGTTTCTCAGACTACATTACACCAAAGCTAATACCCCGAGAAATGAAGATATTTTTACTCTTCTCTAATTATTTGTCTATCCCATTCTCCATAGAAGTTGTTCCAGATTTTTTCTTCTCCTTTCAAGTCTCCTAAACTTCTTCCCTCTTACCTTTCAGCTGAATACCTTGTATGTTATTTGACTGAAAAAATTGAGTCCATTTATCTTCTTCTTAAGAACCCATGATATCAACCGCCATTCTTCCTTTCTTCTATCATCTGATAATTAGATGGACCTCCTCTTGGCTAAGACCAACCCTTGTACATGTAAATGATACTATCCTTCCCTTTTTCTCCAGCAGATTTTTTTCTCAGTCATCTCTCTTTAGTTTCCAACTTCTTTTAAGGTACTGATCCTTCCCTGATGCCTTCAACCATATCCAAGTCTTATCTATTCCTAAAAAACCTTCACAAGACCATACTATTTCCTAAAACAATTGTCCAATCTCTCTCACCAATTTCCTAGAAAAGGCTATCTACATTCCTTGACTCAGCTTCCTCTACTGTCATTCATTCAATTGAAACTGTTTTCTTCAAAGTTTTCAATGAGTGCTTAATAGCCAAACTAATGCTCTTTCCAGAGTCCCCATTCTTCTTGTCCTCTCTGCTGAATTTGGCAGTATTTGCCACCCTATTCTTCTGGATACTGTCTCTTTTTTGTTTTGTTTTTAATAATGTTGCTCTCTTTTGGTTCTCCTTATAGGAATCTTATCATTCTTTCTTAGTCACCATTTCTGACTCATCATTTTTATCATGTCCCAAGGTTCTATGCTGGGTATTTTTTTCTCTCTGCACTTTTTCTCATGGTGACTTCTTCAGTTCCTATGGATTTAATTGTCATCTCCATGCCAGTGATTCACAGATTTATATACTTAGCTCCAGTATCCCATTTTGATGCCCAGCTGCCTGTGGAGATTTCAACCTATTTCTATTTTGAGAACCGCCATTTTTCTAATCCTCCAGGTTGGCATTTTCCTTCACTCATCATCTTCTACATGAGAAACTTTTCCTGAATCTCCTCAACTACTAGTGCCACAAGAGAAACAGCGAAAGACTGGTAAAGGGGGTGGCAAAGGAGGAAATGAGTTATCATTTGGACATGTTGAATTCTAGATATAATTGGGGCATCCAGTTTGGCATGTGGAACACACGCCTGTTGACACAGGAACTTTTCAGATTTCTCAAGAGAGCCAAGCTTTAGAGGCATGGTTTTTCCTTTGAGTCATTATTCTCTGAGCTAGCTCAACAGTTAGTCAAACTTATTATTGTCTAAGTCCTGTAGAAAAAGGAAGATTGAATGCTTGATTTGGAGTCAGAAATTCTGGGTTGGAATCCCAGTTCTGCAACCTTTGTGATATTTGTCAAACCATTCAAAATCTTTGTGCTTCAGTTTCTATGAAGAGTTTGGACTAGATGTCTTCTTAGGTCCCTTCCAATGCTAACTCTCTGATCCTGTGGTTAGCCTGAGGAAATGTCTAAACATAATCCAAAAGAAGGGTAAGGAAATATATATACTTCCTGACTGGACATTACAATTGGTTTCAAAGCTCTTGGCATACAATGTATTGTGAAAATTATTCGAATGCTATTAAAATGAGTATTATAATCACAACCAGTTCATTTGTAAGACCAGCTTACATAGCATGAATTTGCTTCATCATTAAAGAGTCTCTCTGTTAATTTTCAAAAGTTGGGTGGTCTGACAGGATACAAATCTTTGAGGACTCTGAATATAGTCACTAAATCCAAGCAGATTAGGAGAAACATCTTTCTGTTTCTAAAGAGAAAGATTTCCTCTAACAAATCATTTATAAAAATATATTTTAATAACAGAGAATTGTTTTTAATGAGATGACACATTTTTTGGAAATCATCTTCCATCTGTATTTACTTATTCCTGGATATTTGCCTTCATGCTTCCTTTCCCAAATGAACGAACAGCTGGATGCCACCTTCCATACTCCTTCTTTCTCTTTTTCAGCCTTTTTTCTTCTGCCATTTCTCCTTTTCCCATGTTTCCTTTTTTTCCTCTAATTTTCTTTTTTTTTTTACCTTCCTTCACTCTTTCCTTCTGTTTTATTTCTTTTCTTTTCTCTGATATTCTTTTCCATATATTACTCCTAAAATTAAATTTAGTTCCTACCCTTTCCCACTCCCTTCAGTTTTGTCTCATTAATCAGTTGCTAGAGATCAAAGTTATCTATACCCTGAAAAATAAGGAACATGATTCCTTGCCTCGTGATCTGTTAACAGAATGAATTAGCACCCTGCTAATGAAATTTTACTTGAAACTTCACTCATATAGCAGTTTTCAAAGGAGTGGTTTGTCTGGATGGGCAGGTAGCAGGAACAAATATATCCTAAAGTGTTGTAAGAGAGTGTATATGACAAAGGAGAAATTTGGATATGAATCCAGTGGACAAACAGGCAGTAAGATGTATTTATTGCAGACATGGGGGGAAATTATAGAAAGTAATGACAGAGTCAAAAGCAGTAGAGCTGATGAAGCCAGGAATGGAAATAAATGTTAATTCAATCAACATGATATAAATATTGAAATGAAAGTATGATGAAAAGGGAGTTGGGAGATAAACTCTACAGGTACTATACAAGCATGGGGCACTGGACAAAGGAGAGGCTTAGGTGTTGCGGAGAAGGCTTTAGCTAGGCTTCAGGATGTTAATAGATGTGCAATAGATGTTAAGAAGAGTCCATAAAACCACCAGGCTGTTTTCTCAAGGCAAAAAAAAAAACAATTGCTAATAAAAGAGAAATGAATTGGGAGGAAAAGAAATGCCATTAAATAACTCATTCATATGGCTTATTTTTCTTCAGGGAACTAGGACCTGGACAATACTAGATGAAAAATTATAAAATAATACCTCTGTAATGTGGCATATCTGATAAAGGTGATGAGGAAACCTGAAAGAAGAAATGAAAACATAAATCATAGAGGTACACAATTACCAGGAAATTTAAAGATAAGGATGAAAGATAGCTAAGATACTATTGACCTGTGAACAGAATGGAAACAGAAAGGAAAAGAAGACAAATACAAATGTCATGCCGTGAGAGGATTTGGAGAAATGAAAACTGAGCTACAAAGGTCAAATTAACAAAATAGAAAACAAAAGAAAATTTCAGAAAGGAATAGAGATATTTGTGGAGAGGCAGAATTTGAAGGAATAAGCTGAGGAAATTACATAAAGCATGATAGTAAAATATATTTGTTTTCTTAGGTTCTTGATTCCCATCTGCTTTTACATACTACCCCTACCTACATTCCCATCACTTGAGGAAGTGAACAATCATAGGCAATAGTATATTTAGTGTATTGTGAGAAGTATCAAATCAGTGGTTTAAATCCTATTTTTATCTAGCAGTCAAGGAACAAATAGCAAGCAATCCTAGTGATTTCAGACATGGAAATCCCCTGTGTTTCCAACAGCTGTAATATGCAGCTCTTCTAGGTTTTACTCACAGGGTGGTTTTTTCCCAGGCTTCAAATATCTACAAGTTAGTTAATAATTTTCTTTCCTTGACTCATTTGAAGGGACTAGGAAATGGCTTCCTGTATTCATCGGCTTAAGTGTTGATCAGAAGGGTCAGATAAATTGGCTTGATTTCAGGCAAAGAGAAAGACAAGTAATTTAGTTCCGAGAACAGTGAAGCACACTGAACTAAAATGTGCATATATCAATTCTTGCAGCCTCCTACAAAGTTCTACTTTGATATCACAGAATGTTTGGAGGAATGCCAATGAACACAAGCTTTGACAGATTCTACTAAAGTGGAAAAGCTTACAGTACAAGTCCTGTGATCAAATATGTGTCTGCCCTCTGACGACCAGATTAATTTTGTAGGCATTCATCATCAGAAAGTTGGCTACCACATGCTTACTTCATTGACCCCTTTACTGACTTTATTGACCACTAAGTATGGAGCACTTGCCCTCGACAGTTGGTGGGTATTAGAGAGGGTGGGGAGACTACTCAAACCAATGAAATTATAGATCTTTTAAAAATAACCTTTCTTTTTATTATTATGAAATTGATAAAGATAAACTAACATGAAAGGAAAAAGGAGTCAAGTATATGGCAACAAGAATCTTTTATTATATACAATTTGCTTTTTTTAAAGCATCACTGTCAGTGCTCCATTGTTACCTGGCATTATTCTCTCCTGGACAAAAAGGCCTTCTTTGTAACAAGTATCCAAATAAAATAATTTCATGTATTGGTTGTGCATGTCTGATTCTATACCTCTAGTCTATCACCTTTCCGTCAAGAGAAATGAAGCATGACTCATCTCAGTCTTCTCCAGTCATGATCACTCTGGTCCTGGTTCTCAATTATCTCAGTTAATTTTTGCAAAGTTGTCTTCATTATAAAAATTGTGTTATTTCTTATGCTATAATAATAATATTACCTCTTTTTTGGAGGGGTGAAGGCAGGGTAGTTGGGATTAAGTGACTTCCCCAAGGTCACACAGCTAGTAAGTGTGTCAATTGTCTGAGAGCAGATTTGAACTTAGGATCCTTTTGTCTCCAGGGCCGGTGCTCTACTCACTGTGCCACCTAGCTGCCCCATAATATTACCTTACTTTCTACATACACAGTTTTTTCAGCCATTCTCTAATTAATGAACACCCATTTTATTTCCACTTATTTGCCATAATACAGGTTACTATAAATAGTTTTGTCCATATGATTACTTCCCTTTTGTGTTTTGTCTTTTCTGGGAGAGGACATAGGCCTATTAATGTTGTTGATAGGTATCTACAGTTTTATTATTTTTTGAGCATAATTCTAAATTTCTTTCCACAATTGTTATCTCAATTTATGGTCTTACAATGCAATATATTTGTATGTCAGTTTTCCCATAGCTCCTCCAGTAATTCTCATTCCCTTTGTTATCATCTTTGGCATTCTGGTTGGTGTGAAGCAGAACCTCAGAGTTTTAATTTGTTTTTCTTTCATTATTAATTATATGGATCATTTCCCTTTCTATATTTGTTGATAACATAGATTGCATCTCTTGAGAATGGTCTTTTCATTTTCTTTCCCTATTTACCCATCATGGAATAACTTGTTTTTGCGGAGGATGATCTTTGTTCGTAGATTCTAAGAGTGCAAAAATCACATGAGGAAGCACTTTCCTTTTTTAGGGTATTAAGGACCTCTTTTCTTAAATTCTGGTTACCTCGCAAAATTTATTCTTTGCTATATAGGGATATGAGTCAGCTTAATTTGTTAATCTCTCTTTACTAATACTTGAGCCTGCTAGGAAATACTATTGTAGAGTGATATCAAAATTTTCATAATTTCTAGGGGCAAATCACTAAATCCATTACCTCCCTGTGGAGTCTATCTCCTATTTCTATTCAGACTCACTTACTCCTCCCACGTGTCTTTTGGCATTGTTAATATTTGGTGTTGTTAACATTAACTGCATAATAAAATGAAGCAGCTCCTAGCCTCTTTTTATACAAAAGGAGAATAAACAGTAGCAATGGTGGAGCACTGATTAAGGGGAGGGGTATAATTTGTGTATCTACATAGTCCCTGATGAGGGCTTAAACCTTTAGCAGAAAGCTAATTTCTTTAGATTTTCCTTGTGGTGGTTATTCAAGGCAAACAGCAGAGAAGTGGGGTAGTTGACAACAGCTGTTTCCTTCCTTTTGTGTTAGAGGAAAAGAAAATGTCTCTGAGGGATCACTCCAAAATATCCATACCATCACATCAACACACTCAGCAACATTGTAAGAGTAGCTACTTGTCTTAGGTTCTTCCATGTAGGTAAGTTTGAGGATCAGAATGCCAGGATCCAATAGTAGCCATCCACATGGTCCCAAGTTGTACTATGAATTTTGAACTCCTCACTCCCATTTTGGTTCAATGCTTTCTTGTGCTTTTCTCCTACAAATCCCTAGGAACCAGTCTCAGGAGATCCATTTTTCACATTCTTACTATATGGCATATTTTTGACTAATGTCTTTATGCCAGTATGTGTTATATTCTAATATATAAATTTTAATAGCTTAAAATTGCATGAAGATTTTTGGGATACCATGTATATTTGTTTCACTTTCCTATTTTTCTTGGATAGTCAAAGAAATTTGATTTAAACATTTTTTCTAATTAATTCTTTTCCTCGTTTGTTCCTCTTCTAATTCTGACTATATTGATTTTGTTTGTATAAAAGTTTTGCATTTTATGTAATTAAATTGTCAATTGTAGCTCCTGTGGTCCTATCTATTCATTGTTTGTGCACAAATTTTTCCCCACCCACTATTGTGAAACCAGTTATTTCCTATTTTCTTCTTCTTTGTTTGTAACATTAATTTTTAAAACTAGGTCTCCTGTCTTTTTGGAGCTTTTTGTATTATGTGTTGTTTAAGATGTTGATCTAAATTTAATATCTCCGAGTCCTTTTAAACAATTTCCCCGGGAGTTTTCTTTAAATAGTGAACTGTTAACCTGGTAGTTGAAATCCATGGGTTTATCACTTAGCCTAATGTATTCCATTCTTTACCTTTAAATTAGTACAAAATAGTATTTGTGAGTATTTGAAATCTGTACCCCATTCCTTTTCACTTTTCCCTCCATTATCAACCTTGAGATTTTTGACCTTTCGTTCCTCAAGTTGAAGTGTTATTATTTTGTTAGGTCCGTAAAGTTGGTAGTCTGATATCTCCGTGCATCTGTAAGTTAATTTAGGTTGCATTGTCGTTTTTCTTACATTGACATAGCTCAACCATGAACAATTATTGTCTTTCCAATTTTTTAGGTCCATCTGTATTTCTAGAATGTATTCTGTAATTGTATTCATAGAATTCTTATGTATATGTATATTATCAGATGGACTCAGCAGGAACTTATACATTCTATGTTTACACAGAATTTCTTTTTCTATCTCTTTTGTCGTGTTTTAACACTAATATACATAGAAGCTGAAGACTTTGTGGTTTTATTTTAGATACAGCTACGGAGTTGAAGTTACAAATTTTTCAATTAATTTAGTTGAATCTCTAGCATTTCCTAAGTCAACCATATCTTTTGCAAAAGTAATGATTTTTTTCTTCTTTGCCTAAAACTTTCTCCTCAATTTATTTTTTGTCTTGGTGCCATAGCTAACATTTCTAGAAGTATATCTGATAAAAGTGATGACATTTGGCTTCCTTCTTTTATCAGTAATCTTATTAGGAAGTTTGCTGATGTTTCTCCATTACAGATAATGGATTTTAGATAGATACTGTTTATGATGTTAAGGAATAATCCATTTATTATTGTATTTAAATATTTTTAGCGTGAATGGGCATTGTTAAAACTTGTTTTTATACTCAACCTGCTTTGTCTGTACTCTCTAGGTGATTAATACTTTGATCTTTCTGTATCTTTTAAGTTCTGAGAAAACTTCACTCATAATTTCCTACAGAAATTGATGATGAGGTATTGTTATCTGCCTTGTATAGAGGAAAAAACTGTTGTACTAATTGGCAAAGGAACTTACCCTTGGTAGTGAGTCATTAGTGAGCTAAAATATTGTGCCCGTATTACAAAAGATCTATTGTTTTCATGTGACAAGGATTTGTTAAAATTTCTTAATGGAAAAGATTCTTCCTATATGTGTTCTAATTTGTAGTTAATATTAGTCTTCAATGACTGAAATCTTCAACAGATTTCTCTCATACTAAATTCATGTAGTCCTTGATTTTTTCTTTCCCAAAGAATGACAGTCACTTTTTGCGTTTCTAAAATGTAAAAAAAATTATCAGAGGGACAAAAATTAACCAGGTTGAAAGTTTAAAACAGTTCTAGTTCTCCTTATACTAGGCATGTTAATTATCTTTACTAACTAGTTATATTTATAGATAGCAAAGTTTCTGATCTACTAGCCAGAATATGTTTATATATGATTTGGCTCTTACCTAGTACA
Organism: Trichosurus vulpecula; assembly: GCF_011100635.1. NCBI lineage: Eukaryota > Metazoa > Chordata > Mammalia > Diprotodontia > Phalangeridae > Trichosurus > Trichosurus vulpecula. The sequence continues at coordinate 226,527,274 of NC_050580.1, forward strand.
TAATTTGGTAATGTTTTCCAGTGTGTTCTTGAGTTCATTCTTGAAATGCAATGTGAGTCACCGGTTATAAAGCAAAGCTCTCTATTTTACTGTCTTGTTAGTTGTTAGTTTTATGATTTGCATCACCCTGGCAATTTTCCTTATAATTATGAATATATATTGGTGAATATTTTTATCACAAATCACCTGACTTTATGTGTCATTTCCTAATATAGTCTTTAGTTTTACTACATAGCACTAGTAGTTTCAGGCATGTGAGAAACGTGGTTTTGGCGATCACTGGACTTCCTAGGCAGGACCAAAGTCCTGAAGAAGAACCCTGTGACAATCCCTAGGGAAGGCTGTACAGACCACAGGACTCCCAGAGGAAGACCAAGTGGTAGCCATCCCTTAATCTGTGGGGATCACAGGGCCTCCTAGGGGTCAGACCCTAAGGAAGACCGAAGTGATGGCCCCTTAGGATGGCAGTAAGATCACAAGGCTCCCGAGACAGGGCCGGAAGTCCCATGTGATGTCCCCTTAAGAAGGCCATGCAGACCACAGAGTTCCCCAAGGGAATCCAGAGTGGTAGCCCTCTTAACACCGCAGTGGGGATCACAGGACACCCCAAGACAAGATCCAGGAGTAAGCCTGGCGAGCTTCCGCTGCCTGTTGCTTCCCTTCACTTGACCTTAGGAAAATCCATGTGATTTGCCCATTCTCACCCAAAGAACTGAAGACCAGAGTGGGCAGAGGAAGGCATTTTATTATGCTCCCCGGGAGAGCGGGTGTAGTGCTCGCGGGAACACTCACACTGATACAGCTGCAGGAGCAGGGGTAACCATTCACTCCACTCCTGCTAGAGTCATGGTTAGTTTACAATCTTTGTTTTTTATATAGTTTTCCTAGGTTATATAGTTTATATAAATAGGATAATAAGGATACAGAAGCAAAAGTGAAGTTAATTAGATTTTCCTTGTCTTAGTTTAGGATTAAACTATATTCTTTTATTTCCCCTACTTTCCCTCTTTAACATATGCAAATGATGCAAATCAGTAGGCCTGGATTCTTGACTAAGACCAGACCCTAGATAAGCTTGAACAGGTTCAAGTGGGTTTGGCCTCTCTGATTCCCCAGACTGCCTTCTCAAAAAGTATGCACATGCTTACAAGCCTCTGACCTCTCACCTGACCGACCTTGAGGCCTGGTCTCTGCTAAAGCTGGGGTGGGGGAGGGCAGGGAAGCACACCTTTAGTTCTGTGGAAACAAAACTCCTCCTCCCATTTCTTACAAGGCACAAATTAAAGTTTTCATGAACATTTCAGTTGAGCTAATAATGAAGGCTGGTGACATGCCCCATTTTTGTTTTTCGAGTCTTAATATATAGTTTTTGTATCACTTGTCATTTTTTTCCTACCTTACTCCAATAAGCATTAGTGGGAGATACTGTACTCAGTGCTGCACTTACAAAGAGAAAACCAAAACAAACCATACCCTGAGGTTCTTGCAGTCCAACAAAGGCATGGTAGGGGTGTTGGGGGCAGAGTTGTAGTGGATTTAGGAGAGGGGAAACATCATGGAATTAAATAAATATACTTATTCAGTATGATTAAAGAGGGAGGTAGAATTTATCAACAACTTGCTTTATAACAGACTATAGTCTTGAGCTCTGTAACCAATATTAATGAACATAGGATCATAGAACCATAGGTTCAAGGTTAGAAGGGACCTTAGAGGACGGCTACTTCAGCCCATTCGTTTTGCGGATAAGAAAACTTAAGACAATATTTATGTGACTTGTCCCTGGTCACAAAGTAGTAAGTCTCTGAGTCAGCTTTTGATTTTGAAGCTAGTTTTTCCTGACTTTAAGTTCAGGATGCTCTTCACCACTCATCCCTACCACTCAACTTGTACAAGTAGATGTACCCCTCTTTTCATTATTTTTCATTTCATTACTCTTACTCATTTTATTTCACATGAAAATATCTTTCTCATCTGTTCCTTTCTTCATATTTCTACTGCCAGTACCCTTATTCAGGTACTTTTTAAACCTCACGTAAATCCAAGTCCCAAAGCCCATTTGTATGGTGCTCTGTACTCTCTGGTGAACATCAAACACCCCCTGCCCCTGATGCCTGCATGGATAGCAGGGGAGAGGAGAGTTCTTCAATTTCTTCAAAGAGTGTTTTTGTTCTCTTTGCAATCTTTGGGTTTGGAAGTTGCTTCAGGTGCTTTTGACTTCTAGCTTCAAGAAAGAAGATGGATGGTGCCAATCCCTCATCAGATTACTGATGGCAGAATAAGACTCTGGGAAAAGGCTGACGTAAGAGGTGCTGTCAGTTTCCATCATATCCCTAAACCCCAGTTCCAGTAGAGACTGGGGATTTTCCTTTCTGAGTGAGATCTAGGACTCTCTCTTAGTTGAGCTGAGTTAATTTGCTCCCTGTTGGAGAGCTAATTCCCTCTATACTGTCTGCTACATATTCTTCTATGTTGCCTTTTCTGGTATCTGCTTTGTTATTGTCTTGAATAAATGGGTTTATTTGCTATTCCTTTTATGTGTTCATTATAGAACTTGCATTTGGTGAGAAAGAGATCAAGCCTTTCTCCACTAAGAAGCAGCAATCAGAACTAATTGTTCTTTAAATGTTTGATAGAATTCACATGTAAAATGTTCTGGCCCTGGAGATTTTTTCCTAGGGAGTTCACTGATGGCTTGCTAAATTTCTTTTTTTGAGATGGGGTTATTTAGGTATTTTGCTTCTTCTTCTGTTAACCTGGGCAATTTATAGTTTTGTAAATTGTCATCCATTTCCCTCAGGTTTTCAAATTCATTGGCATGCAATTGGGCAAAATAATTCCTAATTATTGTTTTAATTTCCTGTACATTGGAGGTGAATTCACCCTTTTCATTTTTGATACTGGTAATTTGGTTTTCTTCTTTCTTTGTTTTAATCAAATTCACCAAAGGTTTTTTCATGAAACTAGCTCCTAATTTTATTTATTATTTCAATAGTTTTCTTGATTTCAATTTTATTAATCTCTCCTTTGGTTTTCAGTATTTATAATTTGGTATTTAATTGGGGATTTTCCATTTGTTCTTTTTCTAGCTTTTTCAGGTGCATACCCAATTCATTGATCTCCTTCTTCTCCATTTTATTAATGTAAGCATTTAGAGATATAAAACTTACCCTAAGAACTGATTTTGCTACATCCCATAAGTTTTTGTATGTTGTGTTATTATTGTCATTCTTTTGAATGAAGTTGTTAATTGTTTCTAATATTTGTTCTTTGACACTCTGACTCTTTAGGAATAGATTATTTAGTTTCCAATTAATTTTTAGTTTGTCTTTCCATGGTCCTTTATTACAAATAATTCTTATTCCATCATGATCTGAAAAGGATTCATTGAGTATTTCTGCCTTTATGCACTGGATTGTGAGGTTTTTATGCCTTAGTACATGGTCAGTTTTTTAGTATGTGCCATGTACTGCTGAGAAAAAGTATATTCCTTTTTATCCCCATTCAGTTTTCTCCAGAGGTTTATCATATCTACCTTTTTAAAAATTCTATTCATCTCCTTAACTTCCTTCTTGTTTATTTTGAGGTTAGATTTATCAAGTTCAGAGAGGGGGAGGTTGAGGTCCCCCACTAGCATAATTTTGCTCTCTTTTTCTTCCTGTAACTCCCTTAACTTCTTCTCTAAGAATTTGTATGCTGTACCACTTGGTGCATAGATGTTAAGTAACGATATTGCTTCATTGTCTATTGTGCCTTTTAGCAAGATATAGTGTTTTTCCTTATCTGTTTTAATTAGATCTATCTTTGCTTTTGCTTTGTCTGAGATTAGGATTGCTACCACTGCTTTTTTTTTTACTTTAGCTGAAGGACAGTATATTCTACTCCAGCCTTTTACCTTTACCTTGTGTGTATCCCCTTGTTTCAAATGTTTTTCTTGTAAACAGCATATTGTAGGATTATGGTTTTTAATCCATTCTGTTATCTGCTTCCATTTTATGAGAGAGTTCATCCCATTCACATTCACAGTTAGTATTTCTATCATTGTCTTTCTCTCCATCCTATTTCCACCCCTACACCCCTATTTATGCTTTTATTTTTTCCTTCTCATCCTCAAAAGAGATTTGCTTTTGACTGCTGCCTTCCTCAGTTTACCCTTCCTATTGACCCCCCATCTTACCTTTTTCCCTTTGCTACTTCTTCCCTCGCTTCTGACCATCCTCTTCTTTCCCGTTTCCCATCTTACTGCCTGTAGGATAAGTTTGATTTCAATTAGTTCCCATACTTGATAAACTCTTTGGGAAAATAGGCAAAGAAGGAGTCCTACCAAATTCTTTTCATGACATAAATATGGTATTCCTACCTAAATCAGGAAGAGTTAAAACAGAGAAAATTATAGACCAATTTCCCTAATGAATATTGATGCAAAAACTTTAAAAGAAAATATTAGCAAAAAGAGTGCAGAAACTTATCACAAGAATAATACACTATGACAGGTAGGATTTATTCCAGGAATACAAGGCTGGTTTACTCAGTTCTACCAAGTGCCCTTGAAGAGTTTGGCCTTTGTTTCCTTGATTAGGTTGGGAGTCCTTGGTGATCTCCTTGCCTCAGGGGAGGGCCTAGTTTACATGGGTTTGAGTGGCATGCTTGGGACATCAGAGGCTTTTAGACCATGTGGGTTTAAGTCGCCTTTTTGTGACAATTTTAGGTCACGTGGATGAGTCGCATGTGTGACTTACCCTTAACCCTGAAAAAGATATAAAACCAGGGCTTGGCTTTCTCTTTCTCAGAGCTCTGAGCGACAGGAGGAGTGGCGCGTGACTCTGGGCCAGCTGCTGTCAAGCTCCCAGCTTGTGAACTCAGATGTTGATGCTTTTTGGTAACTATGGATTGTGATTTTGTCTGTTTCTAATGTATCTTTGTATTTGTATTTGCTCTGAAGTTCAAGGTGCTGGCTTTTTTCCCTGACCTAAGTGAGTGATATTTGTATGCTGAATTAAATAAAATTGTTAACCCCTTAACGTTGCTTTCCTTAGTAAAGCAGATCAAAAGAACCTATGCTGGCAGCATTCTTGTTGTTGGGCTTGTGTTGGTTTTTCCACTCCTACATCAGCTGCTACCTGGATTGTTGAAACACATCCATGTAGCTAACCCATAGCTATTCTCAGTGAGTCAGTAAATATCATACTGTCCTCCTTGTTCTGTTTTTATAGCTTGATGTCTTGCCATAAGTTCAGAATATGGAATACTGACACCTGTCCCAGTACTTTCCAAAGTCTACCTAGTACATGGGTTATAGGCCACCACTTTCCAATGTCTTTTATGGCCCAAATATTTTTCTATCTCACCAGTAAAGCATGCGTGATTCTTTTCTTCTTCAGTCAAACCATCACATCTGTCATTCCCTTTTACCAAGGGCTGTACCAAGCATTGCTTTGGTTCAGGGTAGATATCATTTCCCTTGTTATCTATGTTTGCTATAGATTCACTGAGCTGAAACTCCACTTTTGCCTGTTTTTGATCTATTCTGAATTTACCATTTCCATTTAATTATGCTAGCCTCTTGCTCATGTTCAGTTATGTGTGAAGCTGAGGTAGTCATTACCCAGGTTATAATTGGGATTCTAGGTCTTAATATTACTTCATGGCCCAGTGTCAATTTTTCAGTCTCTACCAATGCCCAGTATCTTCAAAAGTTTTACTCTACTCAAGTCCCCAGTCAAATTAATATTTCTTCCTAGTAACCTTATACAGTGGTTTCAAAATCTATCCTAAATGTGGTATGTGATGTCTCCAGTATCCAAATAATCATATAAACTTTTGGGCTTCTTTCTTATTGGTAGTGAGAGGAAAATCCTGAGTCTTTTGTTGGGCTTGTGAGAGAATCTCTCCCAGCCCCTTATTCCATTGTATGCTTAAGGATTTTACTGTTTAACTGTTCCTTGAACTTTTCAGGGTTAACTTACCACCTTTTGATTTTCATATGTTCAATTAAAAACATCAAACTCTTTTCTTCTACTTTTATATTTTTCTCATTGTATCATAATATCATCTATGTAGTGGGTAAGGTGTATACCAAGCAATTCTAATTCATTCAAATTCTCAGCCACAATCCTATGAAAAATAATAAGGATATGCAGAAATTCTTGTGGCAAGAGGGTCCCATTGTTTAGAATCTATGTGGATAGTAAAGAAAGTATTGGCTAAATCAATAACTGCATACCAAGTCCCAATATATTTCTGGGTCCTTTCTCTTAAGGTGACAGTATCTGGAACAGCAGCATACACGTTGGGAGTCACTTTATTCAATTTTTGTATAATCCACTGTCATCTTCCAGGTCCTGTCTGACTTTTGTAGTGGCCAGACAGTGTTATTCCATCCAGTCTTTGTGCGGACTAATACTCCTGCCTCAACATATTCCTTTATAGTACTGGTAATTTCATCTTGCCCACCTGGCACACAATACTCCTTTAAAGTAATTACTTCAGAAGTTTCAATTAAAGTGATTGTGTCCATTTTCATTTTACCCACTAAAACTGTATTAATTCTTATCTTCCTTACTGCAAATTGGTATCTCCCATCAGGGAAATTTAAAGTCCTAACTCTTAATATATATTCTAATGTTGTATTCAGTAACAGACAAAATTATCATGACATATGTATAGATATAGGTATATATACAATTGTCCAATTTTCACCATTATTTTAACTTTTCTGGCTGACATTTCAGACCCTCCCTGTCCTGTGATAGTAATAGGAGTTCCATGTTTAAACTTACTTGGGTTTCCATATATAAGAGAGGACTCTGCCCACTATCTGTTAATTCCCTGATTACAGTAGTTGATCCATTTTTCTAGTATATGGTTGGGGTAATTCTTACTTCTTCATTCCATCTAATATTAAATCCCTTTTTTCGGTACATCTTTGTATTGGTAATTAAGATGGAACTTTTTTTTTTTTTACTGTTTTAGAATGTTTAATTAATTAAGTGTCTTGGATTGAGTCTTACTAGGTGCAATACCCCAGGCTGGTTAGGAAACTAGTTCGCTAGTTTGAGAGAGGTAGGAAGCCTCCAGTACCCTAAGGGGAGTTGCTAAGACCAGAGCCAATAGTAGGCACCTAAGTTCTGGTCATTCAGATGACATTTGATGACATCTAATGACTGTATAAAAAGAGAGAACAGAATTGTTTGCTTGGGGCTCTCACTCCTGGAGGAATGTTGATGTGGAGACTCTGGGCAGCTGCTGTAAGAGCCTTCCGGCTCATCAACCCAGATGTTGATGCTTTTCTGGTAACTATGAATTACGATTTCTTCTGTTTCTAATTTATGTTTGTAATTTGTTTGTATTTGCTCTGAAGTTCAGGTTGCTTGCTTTTCCTCCTGAATTAAATTAGGTATATTTGTATGTTGGATTAAAGTAAGATTGTTAACCCCTTATTGTTACTTTCCTTAGTAAAGCAGATCAAAGAACCTCTGACAGCCGCTCTTGTTGCTGGTCTTATTGGGTCTTACACCCCACAACAGCTGCTGATAGCTGAATTGTTGCTACAATCTTATATAGTTCGTTAGTTGAAATACTACCTATTTTCCCAAAATGTATCCCTGCTCTTAACAAAGCAGTAAACAGTTCTTTCCTTGTTAATCTATTCTGACATTGAATCTGCTGGCTATTTTCTCTGCTGTCTTGAGGAAATTTCTCTTTTCCCTATTCCCCTAAGTCACCTAACTGAAATCTTATCCACCACCTCTGTAGGAGGGTGCCTCGTTTCCCCAATTAGTACTGTCAGAATTATGTGTTTATAAGCAAGAGGAGCAGTGTACACTATTATATTTATATGAGGAATTGTTAAGGGAGTGCTATGATAAGTGTTAGGATTTAGCACCATAATTGCAGTTTTTATTTCCTATTCCTTTAACTTTCTCATTCAGTCTCTAAGCCATCACCAGGGTCTATCCCACTAGATCACCAAGAGTCAGTGCGATACTGTTTATTGCATCCCTTGGCAGCTAAATCTAACAAATTGGTCCCGTTTGTTTTTCTTTGAATATGGTAATACCCCAAAGCTTGTTGTATAAAGGGATTCTGACTAACACCTATGAACTTCAAACCATCTTATTTTGTCTCTCCATACTCCTGGCCTCTTGGACACTGATTCTCACTAACCAAGATACTAGTGTTTCTCTCATTTTTTGATTGAATTGACTTATTTGTGATCTCTTGCTGAGTAAAATCCTTAGCTACTTCCTTAAACACTTTGTGTCCTTCCTGCCCCACCTTCTCCTGTTTCCTTAGTAGTATTGCAGGAGGGTCCACATTTCTAGAAGCTTTCTCATCTGAATTTACTTCATCTTCCTCTCTTGTGTCTAGGTCCCTATCATGTTCCACACATGCAAAGGTTTCATGCACCTTCCTCTTGTTAACTTTTGTCTTCTTTTTCCTGAACTACACTCACAACTGCCTTTTCTTCTACCACTTGCTACTTTCCAGCTTGCTCTTCTAAAGGAAAGTTTGGACACTATACTATAGAAAGCTTCTCATGCAAATCAGCTAACTCCTCTTCCACCCGAACCTCTTCCTCCACCAATTTGTCTCTGCTTTTATGTATAATTTGGTAACTTGTTAACATCCTCTTCTACACACCCTTGATATTTCTTTTCCTGGTTCAATTGTTATTCCTTACAAATATGTTTCTAAATCTCTGAATTCTCCTTTCTGTAGTCTCAGTTTCTAGCTTTCACAAAGTCCTGTGCTTTTAGCCCTTTTCTTCTACAGGGAGGAATAAGGCAAATCCTCCCATCCTTGGATACCCATTTCCTTCTCTAGAGGTTTCTGTTTTAAAGTAGAGATTTTATATTTTGCGATCCTGTTCATGACACCAAATATATCCCCAATGCAATACCCACAGCAGCTACTATGAATATGTAGACCTGTTTCTAGGGTTGAATTACAAAATATAACATACTCTGTTCCTCCAAGATGAAACTAAGATATTTATGCAGATAACAGAAAATGAAATCCATGGTGGTAAAAAAGAAGTTTTTGCATATCACCAGTCTAGGGAGTACTGACATCCCCAAGCCTCCTCTTATTTTTGTGTCTGCACAAAGAAGCTCCCCCAGACAAAATTCCTCACTGTCTCACTCTAGCCAGCTACTTTGCCTCAGGTCTGGCTCACTCTTCCACTTCCTTCTTCACCAGTTCCTTCTCCACCCCTTCAGCCAGTTCCTCCCCCCATGGGCTCCATGTGACTCAGGCTCCATCACAGCAGTCAGCTGGGCCCCAGCTCAAAGAAGGTCATTTCCCACTGTTTCATTTTTGTTTTTGAATCTCCATCAGTTTTATTAGATTACATTGTACACAGTAGGTGCTTAATAAATGATTTTAGTTTAAATTGAATGAAAAATGGAGAACTCACTCATGATAGTGAGTCACAGTACCTCAGCTTTTCTTCTCTTTTATCCTCTTATCTCTTAGTTTACCCTGACATTTGAACACATGAAAATGCAACCTTATGATGAGTGATCTTGGAAATTCCGTCTTTAGGAATTTGTTACATCTAAAAGCAGTCATTACCTGTCCCAGATATTCTATAATATATTAAGGAATCTTGTTTTTTGATTGTTTGTTCCTTCACTTGGTTTAGTAAGGCAATGACATTTATAATTTTTTATTACTTATTGAGAATGCTGAAAACATTTCAAATGACAGTGAAGCTACTTATTTTTGTTGATTTCTTTTTGATTTTACAAGTTTTTTAGTTACTTTGTAACACATATTTTGATTTTTTTTTCTATTCTTTTCTTTATAGTTTTTCCTTTTTGGTGGATGTCAGTTGTTGTTATTGGTGGTGGAAATTAAATAATCTATCACTATCTCTAATTAAACCATTTAGTATGTGAGTAATTATAATATTAATTAAGGTGGGACTTTTTTTTTTTTTTACTATTTTCTCTTTTAGAATACTAAAGTTATCAAGTGCCTTTGATTAAGTCTTGCTAGGTACAATCCCTAGGCCCACACCCTTTTGCTAACTAGGTGCAAAACCCTTGGCCCACTCTCTTTTGCTGATTAAGTGTGAAGCCTTTGGTCTCTAAGAAGGTTATATAAACTCAGAGGTTAACATTTTTCGGGGGGTTCTCTCTCACTGGAAGAGTCTTGGTGTGGATACTGGGTAGCCACTGGAGTCCTCCAGCTTCAAAGAAAACCCAAATGTTGATGCTTCTCTTTTTGGTAACTATGTATGTGATGTGTTGATCAGACAAAGCATGTCTCTTGAATAGTATTATTTGATCTGTTGATATTTTCTCTTTGTTATTTCTATTTGTGTTTGCTCTGAAGTTCAGGGTGCTGGCTTTTCCCCTTGAACTGAGTGAATGTATGTTTAGGATTGTTAACCCCTTAAAGTTGCTTTCCTTAGAAAAGCAGATCAAAGAACCTGTGCTGGCAGCTTTTGTTGCTAGTCTTGTTGGGTTTTAAACCCCTACAGCAGCTGCTAGCCACATTGTTGTTACAGTAGTAAATCGTTTAATTATTAAATTTGCATAATCATTTGTTGTTTTATATTTGATTCATTTTCTGAAATTTCTTTAGAATTTACTGATCTTCTGTTCCACTGTTTTTTATGCTGGTTTGTATATTACCTTGCATTTGCTCATTGCTGTGTTCTGCGATTATTTAAAAAACCTTTGCTCTTATTGCTACAAATACCATATAGGAAATTAAAGTGTACAGTTTTGATGTATCTATAATTCCATTGATGCATGTGCTTTCGTCACCAAGGAGACTGTGGCTTTTCCTAATCCTGGTATTTCGGTGTGATCGATAGAATGGGGAATGTGGAATCAGGAAGATTGTTCAAATCCTTTCTCAGGTAATCTCAGGTAATTGCTAGGTATTTGACTCTGGGCAATTTGTTTAACCTTTCAGCCTCAGTTTCTCTATCTGTAAAATCAATGTAATGATAGTACCTACTTCTCAAGGATGCAAAAATGAAATAAACTATATAATGTGCTCTGCAAACTGTAAAGCACAATATAAATGTTAGCTATTATTGTTGTCTACTCACCTTGTGAAATTTTGACCTAAGACTTTTCATGAATTCTCCTTAGAGGATCTATTTAACTCCACCTTCCTCTTGAAGCCTTTCCCAATCTTTCAAGCTCTTCAGTGTTTTCCCCATGTACCAAATCACTTTGTATTTACTTTGTAATGCTTATAGATAGAAGAGTTGTTTCATTGGTTCTAATTGGAATCTAAACTCCTTGAGGGCAGAAATGTTTTTTTTTCCCTTTGTATCCCCAGAATTTTACCCCATGTTAGGCAGATAATGCACACAATAAATACTTGTTGATTAATTGGTAGATATCACTGGATGAGAACATTGTAGGAACTTCTTCAATACTTCTTGTTTCAATTCGATTTGATTTCTTCTACTTCCCAGTACTCTGCCAACTTCTGGTAGCATTGAGAAGTCCAGAGATGGATGTTTATTTTCCGTTTCAATTACGCAATTTTAAATTTGTAATTAACTTGACAAAAATCTTTCTCAGGAGTATTAATTTGCCATTCTTATTTTAATATATTGATTTTCATTTTTTTCTACATTATCTGCCTGTACCCTTATCTAGGTCATACGTGTCATCAGTAACATCAGAGATTATATGTGTATGTTCCTTCTTCCGATTATATGTCAAGTTAAATTACACTTCTACTTTAGAGGTATTTTTGAGAAACTTTCTTAATTTGCTGATTTCTTATGCTTAAACATTGTCATGGCATGATTAACTTTCTACAATTATTGGCCTTTGACTCACAATTATTGTGGACTTCTAATCACCAATGAATTTAGCTCAATCATAATCATATGTTGATTTATAATCAGGAGAGTACTCTTTTCTATTTTTTAATTAGTTACAGCCTGCAGACTTTACAGACCATGACATTCACTTCAGATTTACAAAACAGGTTTTTATTTCTAAAAATAACCTTCCTCCTGCATTCTTAGGCCTCTTCCTCCAGTGGCTCCAACCATGTCTGCCATATTCTATGAGGAACTTAGTCCTCACAGCAAACTTGGTTTAAGTATATCTGAAATCACTAAAAATATAGAAGTATCATTTCCTAGGAAATCCTGGATATTTTCCATATTTGAGAGTGATGAAGAATACCTCAAAGTTTTTAGATTAGTTAGAGCTTTTGGGAATAACCATAAAATTTTATACATTATTTACTATGATATATAATACAGTAGGATTATAATATATGTATACATATTTAAATAATTTATGTATGGTGTGTATATATGTATGTATATGTCTATGTGTGTATATTTGTGTGTATATGTATACACACGTATGTGTGTGGCTTTCAGTGTGTACATATACATCTGTACACATACGTAGAACTTCTTATCCTCTCACTCCTAATGCTCCCAAATCAATAAACTCCCTTGGTTTTCTGTCACCTTCGGTATCAAATGTAAAATCCTCCATTTTATTTTAAACCCCTCAAAACCTTGCCCTTCCCATTTTCTAGTCTTCTTCCACTTTGTTCTCCTCTGCTTATGCTATAATCCAACTGTACTTCAGTTTGGTGACCTTTCGAGTTGAAGGTCTCTCTCTAGACTTCTCTCCCTCCTTATCCTACAACTGCTGCCTTCGCTGGCTTCTTTTAAGACAAAGTACAAATCCCAACTTTTGCAATTGGCCTTTCATGCTTTGTCCCTTCCCTCTGAGATTAGCTCCCATTTACACTGTATATAAATTTTATATACACAAATGATTGCGTTATTTCCTTCCATTAGAATATTAGCTCCTGGAAGATGGGCACTATATGTTTGCTTTTTTATGAATTTTCATGCTTAGCACAGCCATTGACATTTGGAAAGTTCTTGAAGTGTGTATTGAATTCTGGATGATTATCTGTTCTCTCCGCTTTTCCCCTAATATCTTTCTTCAGTTTCTCATGGAAGAAACAGCACATATTTTTCTAGAAGTTTTGTCAGTAGTTATTGGTTGCTTATTTTTATTAATTCCTCTGATTCATAATGTTTGTTCAACTTTTGGACCCATTGTATCCAAGCATTATCAGAAGGAATTGTGTTAAATAGTATTAACAAGTCTTTGGGAATTTTTGTTTTAAACTTTGTTAATCTCTTCCTTTATTTTCTAGAATTTCAATTTTGATGTTTAGTTGTCATTATTATTCTAGCATTTTTTAGTAGCTTGACTGATTTATTTTCTGTCTCCCTCAAAGATGTGTTTTTAGCTACACAGGTTAGCCCCTAAACTTTGCTTTGTATGCATCCCCCAAATTTTCATATGTTGTCTCATTTTTTCCATTGATGGAATTATCAGTTGTTTCTATGATTTTTTTCCTTTGACTTATTGACTTATTCTTTAGGATTTCTTTCTGCTTTTAAGTGTGCATCTTCTCTCTCTGTCTCTGTCTCTCTCCCTCTCTTTCTTGCTTCATGATCTACCCTCAAAAGTTAAAGTTGTGTTTGCCTGTGACTATTCCCTCCCTATCCCTCCCGATCCTTGCCACTTTCAGCTTCCCTTATAAGTATAAACTATTAATACACTTTTTTTTGTGTGTATATGTGTTTTGTTCTACCATGTTTTGTTTAATTCAGAGGAGAGTTAATTTCATGTGATTTCTACTCCTATTTCAATGTTAGTATACTCTTTCTCTTACACACAACAATTATGAGGAATAGTAAATTCTACTTCTTTCTCCTCCTTTCTTCTCTGATGTATTACTTTTTCCTTCCTTTTCTTTCTTCCCTTTGGAACACCAGAGCAAAACAAAACCATCCTAGGCCCTCTGGTTTATTTCTAATATTCCTAAAGACTTTAGAAGTCTGAAGGAAAATTAATTTCTTTTCTCCTTATTAGGATATAAGTGCTTCATTATTATTCCAATTGGTAAAATGTTTTTACATAAGTTCCCCTTAATTCTTGTGTTTAAATTTCACAGTTTCTACTCAGCTCTGATCAGGAATGCTTATAAATATTAAAGGTGTATTTTTTACCAATAAGATTATACTCATTTTTGTAGGGTTAAGTTTTTCTTGATTGTAAGTCTTTATTTTTTACCTTTTGGAATAGTGAATCCCAAGATTTCTTGTCCCTTATTTTTGTAACTGCCAAGTCTTGTGTGATCCTGACTCTGGTTCCTTGATACTTAAAGTCTTTCTTTTTTGCTGATTGTGTTTCTTTGACTTGGAAGCTCTGAATTTTGATTCTGGCCCCTGGGAGTTTTCATTTTGGAGTTTTTTTTTTTTTTCAAGTCGTGACCAATGGATTTTTTCTGTTTTTGCTTTGTCCTCTGTTCTATTAGATCTAAGCAGCTTTCATTTTTGATTATCGTGTAAATTGGTTTCTTTTTTGGTCATGATTTTCAGGGAGTCCAATTAGTGTTGATAGTAGATACCTTATATTTTCTTTTTTTCCCCAATATTTCAATTTTATTCTAATATTTATCATTTTTTCTAGAGTCATTAATTTCTGTTTAAGCTATTCTAATTTTTATGGAGTCTGTACTTGAATATGCTTTACTATCTTACTTTTGAAGCTATTTATTTTCCTTACAATCCTCTCTTTCAACTAACTTATTTCATTTATAATTTTATTTTTTTCCTTTGATTTATTTATTCTAGGATTTTTATAGTTTTTATGGCCAAACCATTTTTTCTTTTTTTTCGGGCTCTAGTTATTGTTTTTGTAAAGCTATTCTTATCTTTTGGATTTGTCTCTTGGGCTAAGCTGCATCAATAATATTGTTTCATATTATTTGGTTTCTTTTTTGCCTCCTTCTGCACTCCTAGATGGGGTGGTCATGCTATGTTTGGTCCAGACATTGATTTTTCTCGGCTCCTTTTATCGATTTCTACTTTTCTGATATGTATGTGCTTAGAGTGTCAGTTAAGTTTCATCCCCCCCCCCCCCAAGTAGTCAGGGTTCAAAGTGCTGTGGTCTTCAGTACCTCCTGGAGATTCTTCTTTAAGAGTGCTATAAACATTTATCCTTGTGACAACTCTGTTCCAAGTATTATCAGGTCCTGTCTCAGCGATCATAATTGGATCAGTCAGAGCGCTGACAATTTCCAACCACTTTGAAGTTTCTTTCTCTGTACACTTCCTGTCGTTCTGCCTCAAGGTATGGAGTATTGCTGGCTTCAGATGCCCTTAGAACATCTCTGTTGCACACTTCAAGGCTTCTGGCTTTCTTTTTTCACTCAACTGTCTTTTCTAGTGGGATCCCCTTCCCAGTGTTGGCAGGGACTGGCTGGCTTTCTGTTCAGCTCTGAGATGCATGAAGGTACTTAGCGTATTTTGTCTTTAGATTCCTTGACATTATTCAGTCTGCTGCTCTTTTTATACCTTTCTTGGAGCTCATGTGTGAAAGCTGGGTTTCTCTATTATCATTCACACAGCTATATTAAATGAAAATACTCTCCTTTTGACAGTAAATTGTATCCTTTCTATTGGCTGACTTCGAATAGGAAGGGGACATCTATTTATTCTTGCTTTCCAGTTTAGCTACTATCTCCCTTTTTGTTATCCTTGGGTAAAATCTTCCGTGAAGAACAGAACTTTTTCCTAGTCTATTCCTCCAAAATTAATTTTCAGTGTTTTTCTGGAATGGATTCCTGATCAGGATTGCTCTTTTGTTCACTGTAGACTCATTTTAGGCAGAAACATTTAGAAATAATCAGTTTTTGATTATAAAGAGTCTTAAGCCATAGTGGGAATTTTTCCACATATTTTATTGCTATAATGGAATACTTTCTTACTGTATCATTCTTTTAACCACAAACCACTGGTGTAAGATTTAGTTGACTTGTAACAGAACCTCACAAAGTAATGTGCAGTGGGATGGAATGCTATTGTTGTTTGTTTCTTTTAATCATAGGGCTTATGAAAAAAATGATAACAGGTCTATTTTGAAAGAAAATGTTCTTTGCATTTTAAAATAACATTATAGCTTTCAAAAGCAAAACGATTTCTTAAAAATAAGTCTTTCCAGTATCTATTTATGTTTTGTTTACTTTCTTCTCTCTGTTCTTTGAAGTCAGAAAGTGCACTGGTGGTTATTTTCCTCTCCAGCCATATGTGGTTTCATTTTTTGGTTCTCACACCCACAGTATTGCCATATTTACATTTATATCAAGGGAATATTTAAAGTATTTTCACTGGAATTCTTTGAAAAAAATCATAAAATGGGTGCTTTTTAAAGGTATGTATGCTAAGCTCATTTTCACCTTGTAAAATTTCACCTTCTTTCCCAGACGTTATATATTTAGATGACTGAAAATTGACCACAGTGTTAACCTCCATGATCAATTCTGTTATGTAGACTAAGTGAAGAGATGCTGAGTCTTAGGGACAATGCATATCAGCCAAAAAGTTTTTTTAATATGATCCATGTTTTGTGTCCTGGAATTTTTTATGCCTTTTGTAGATTTGCTGTTTAGCTTGGATAGAGCACTAGGTGTCAGAGTAGCTACATCACAAAATCCCTCCTTCTGAGAGTCTTGTTACTTTAGAGTCCTGAAACCAAATCTTAAGACATAACCATCTGTGGCTATGTGAGATTTAACCAACTAGTATGTTAGCCAACTTTTTCTTGACAGGGAACTGGCCTAAACAATTCCCAAACAGATGCTTCCAAGATATTGGCTTTGGGGTTTTTGTTTCAGATCCTTCCTCCCTACATGATCCTACCCCCCTCTACACCATCTCTCCCTCACCAACTTCATGTTGGTTTTTTTAGCCCCACTGCTTTATACAGCTTGTGGTAAAGAGAACTATGGTGGGGTATGTCTACAGGGCAATGACTCCAGTGTCCTAAGTAAACTTCGAGGCAGACAAGAAAAATACTAATATTAATGATTATGCTATGTAAACATGAAACAGTTTATTTCATAACTGCTTCACTAATATATGTTGGACACATTTTCACACAAAAAATTATCTTTTAAATTTTTTTGTTCGAGCCTTCATGTGCTTACTCCATGTACATCTCTCTCTCTCTCTCTCTCTCTCTCTCTCTCTCTCTCTCTCTCTCTCTCTCTCTCCATATATATATATATATATATATGTTTCCCATTCAACAGATGTTTTTCTAAGTTTGGGAAATTCAAAGTTCCCAGCCTTCAAGAAGTTTACAGTCTTTAAGGAAGAGAGGTACACAAATAAGCGTGTCATTTTCTATTTTTTTTCGAGGGGCAGGGGATTGTTTTTAATAATTTCATTGGTGTACCTAGTGAGAATACTTCCACTAAAGATCTGAATTGTCTCTGCAATAGTTCTCCCACAAGATGGTGTAGTGGATAGCTTGTTGAACTTGGAATAGGGCATGCTGGAAGTCATTTAATGTCTCTCAGCCTCAATTTTTCCATCTTTAAAATATGGTAACAATAGTACTTCTCTGCCAGGGTTCTTGTAAGGATCCAATGAGATAACATGTAAATACTAGCTTATAATCTTAGAGAATTCAGTGCCAGTCTGAGGTTAAGTGACTTGCTTAGGATCACACAGACAAAAGGTAGAGGGAGGATTTGAATCCAGGTTGTCCTCCCTATAAGGCTGTTCTGATGTCCACCATGCCCTTGCTGTTTCTCTGATAGAAGAACATGCAAAGTTCCCATAGAGCAGACCAGCACAACTTGTAAACTTCTTTGGGCCACAGATAGGTTAGCCTAGAGACAGACTGACGATGGTTACTCGCCAAGGGGTCATGGGGCAAATGGGAGAGGGCTCAGTGGCAACCATACATGTTTCACAGGCCCCCACAATCCTTTGGTGAGGCCTTATGTTATTCAGGCCTGCTGTAAAGGGTGGAGGCAGAGTTCAATAGAGGATCAGAAAGGAAGGCCTAATCACATCTCGATGGAGAGGGAGGGAAAATCTAAGAAGACTTTCCTTGAAAGAGCTGGAGCTGGAAGGAAGAATCAGATTTCAATATGCAAAAGTCATTTGAGGGGTATTCTAAGTTAAAGCAGTGGTACAAGCAGAGACAGAGATGTTGAAAAACGGAGCATAGACTCAGCAAGCATTCTGTCCAATAGGGTGCTACCTAATTTGGAGTTTGGGATGACTGTTTTAGGGTGAGTACGGGGAAATAGTCCTGATTTTTATTGAACATTTTATTCTGAATAGTAGTGAATGTATGATCAATGTAGTAACAAAGGTACCTTTTTATCAGGGGATAGGGAGGGATAAGTCATAAGAAATGAATTTGCTGTTGTCTCTGTGTCACTGTCATCTATTCCCAGGATAATCCATGCAGAAACCAAGTAGTATGGCTACAGTAAGACAGAAAAGTAACACAATTGTGTCATTGTCGTTTTGGATGACATGGAATATACAGATATTATATTAACTAGAGAACTAAAATTTGTAGAACCTTAGTAGGAGGAAAATGTATTAAAATCATAGTGCCTAGGAGTAACAATGTGGGTGTGCCCTTCCTTAAAGAATAACAGCATAAAAATACTGGTATTTTAATAAATGATAAATTGGAGGGTGGTTATTTGCATCACAAAAGCATTCTCTGCTTTATGAGAGGAGTAGTAATAGGAATCTTCCAAATAATGAATCACCTACGTACATTTAAAATCATTCCATTTCTTCCTAATTGATTCTCATGCCATTTCATCGAAGCACAGAATTTTAGAGCTAGTTCCAAGGGACTTCATTTGCCATTTAGTCTTGTCCATACATGAAAGGAACCTTGATTATAACACACTGAAGTGGTCATTAAGCTTCTTTTTGAAGGCCTCCACAGAAGGGGGAATTCATCACCTCTTGGGGCAGCCAAGGACATTTTGAACAGCCCTAGTTGTTAGGAAAGTTTTCCTGACATCAGGCTTATATTTTCCTCTTTGCATCTTCCGTGCATTGCTTCTGGTTTTGCCCTGTAGGGCAAAGCAGAATGTATCTATTAATCTCTCCTCCACATGGCAGCCCTTCAAATCCTGGAAGGTGGTTGTCATTTCCCCCTGAGTGTTCTCTTCTCCAAGCTAAACATCTTTAGTTTCTCCAACTGACTTTGTTGTGATATCTACTCCATACCTTTTACCACCCTTATTGCCTTCCTTTCAGAACTCTCTAGCTTATCAATATCCTTCTTAAATTATCACTCATATAACTGAACATAGTATTTCAGATGCGATCTCACCAGGGCTGATGACAGGGGTACTATCATCTCCATATTCCTGGTACTTTAACACATGGCAATCCAAGTTTATATGAACATATTTGGTTGCCATCTAAAACTGCCAACTCATCTTGAAGTAATGGTCCATTAAAGCCCTTAGATCTCTTTTCAGAATAAATGTTGTCTAACTATGCCTCCCCATTCTTGTACTGGCAAAACTGATTGTATGTGTGTGTGTGTGTGTGTGTGTGTGTGTGTGTGTGTGTGTGTTCGCGAGTATGTGTGTGCTCAAGTATAAGAACTTACACTAATTCCTAATGAATTTCATCTTTTCAGCCCTTCCTGTAGTCTGTCAGGATCCTTTTGGATAGTGACTCTTGTCATCCAGTGTATTAGCTATGTTAGCATTGTGTCACTTTTAAATTTAATAAACAGGCTATCCATGCTTTTATCCAAATCATTGATAAAAATCTTGATAGCCCAAAATATCAAAACAGGAAAATGATAAATGCTGGAAAGGATGTGGGGAAATTGGAACATTGTTGCATTGCTGGTGGAGTTGTGAGCTGATCCAGCCATTTTGGAGAGCAGTTTGGAACTATGCCCAAAGGGCTATAGATATGTTCATACCCTTTGACCCAGCAATACCACTTCTAGGGTTGTATCCCAAAGACATCACACAAGCGGGAAAATTACCCATATGTACAAGGATGTTTATAGCAGCTCTTTTTGTGGTAGCCAAGAATTGGAAATCAAAGGGATGCCCATCAATTGGGGAATGGCTGAACAAGCTGTGGTATATGAAGGTGATGGAATACTATTGTGCCATAAGAAACGGGGATGATGCAGACTTCGTAACAACCTAGAAAAACCTACACGACATAATGCTGAGTGAGCGGAGCAGAGCCAGGAGAATGTTGTGCACAGCCACAGATATATGGATTCCGTGAGGACCATCACTGACATACTGCGCTCTTCTCAGCAACCTAAGGTGCAAGGACAACTCCAGGGGACTCAAGAAGGAGAATGCTATCTTCATCCAGAGAAAGAACTGTGAAGTTTGAATACAGATCGAGGTGCACTACATGCTCACCTTTTTTGCTTCTCTTTTGTTTTTGTTTATGGGTTGTTTTTTTTTTTTTGGTTCTGTTTCTTCTTTCTCATGATTCATTCCATTGATCATAATTCTTCTCCACAACTTGACTAGTGCATAAATTAATTCAATGTGAAGTTATACATGATAGTTATATGAGATTCCATGCCATCTTGGGGAGGGAGGGGAGAAAATCTGGAACTCAAATTATGTAGAACCATGTGTGGTAAACTAAAAATAAATAAATTAATTAATTAAAAAAAAATCTTGATAGCCCAGGAACAAGTAAAGATCCCTGGTGTACTCCATTGGAGACGTCTTGCTATATCAACTTAGAACCATTAATTCTTTGAGAATGGCCCTCTACACAGTTCAAAATCTACCTGGTTATGTCATTATCTAATCCTTTTATGTCCATTTTCTCTAGAAATAAAATGTGACATACCTTGTTAAAAGCTTTGCTAAAATCTAGGTTGAATAAACATACAGTATTCCCCTTACATACCAGTTGGAAAGTACTGTTGAAAAAGAAAATGTGCTTATTCAGTCATGTCTTATTTTTGATGAAGTTATTCAGGCTCTTTATTTTCACTACTTGTTTTGTGTGACCTTTGGCAATCACTTACCCCTCTTTGCCTTAATTTACTCTTTTGTAAAGTGAGCTTGAGAAAGAAATGGCAAAACACTCTTGTATCTGAGCCATGAAAACTGCAAATGGAGCCACTAAGCTGGACATTTGTAAAATGTCTGAAGAATAACTCTCTCTCTCCCCCTCCCTCTCTCTCTCCTTCCTTCTGTGTGTATATATGTGTGTATATATATATATATGTGTGTGTGTGTGTGTGTATGTATGTATGCATATTTATGTGTGTATACACATGTACACACACATATACAGGGTGTTCCTAAAGTCTGGACACAGGCAAAAATGCATATTTTCAAGAAATGAAATGAATGAAATTTTCAACAACATTTTATTTAATTGGAATATTAACAAGTAATACCCTCAATATGATTTCCATCATTTGTGATGCAAAGTTTGATGCTTTTGCAAGATTCACGTGAACTTGATGCAATAACTCCACATTGCTGTCAATTGCCTATGTGTCCAGACTTTAGAAACACCTTGTATATACACACATACATACCCCCACACACCCATATATACACATACATATATGCACACATATATCCACTCATATGTTCTAGCTAGGAATCTTAAAATACTTTAAAAATGACTTGCTGAAGGGGGGTGGGTTTTGGGTCCTACAAAGGTGTCATTTTAAGTATCCTAGACTTCACAGGTAAAGACTTTCTCCTTTTGCTAGAGCTTCTCTTTCTCTCCCAGAAATAAAGTTATCATTCTTTTGAAGGGACCTAATGGACTGCAAACAGATATGACCAGTGCTCTCCACCCCCCACTATTTCTGCAGTAATTTTTTGAGCCAGGATCAGTAATAGTGCATCTTTCTTATTTACTTTAATATTGCTTGAAATGAAATCTCATACAAATTCCAAAGGAGCGGTTAAATTTCTAAGGGGGTCCCTCTTTATTGTTTCTATTTAATAGCCTCTTTGGTGCCTTAGTGAATACATGTGTTCCTCAAATAACCCTGTTTTAGTCACTGACCTATATAGCTTGGATTTTCTTCTGGTTTTAACGTTAGTATTCAATTCAGATTATTTCTTTATTAGGTGTTTGTGTTGTAGATGTCTCCCCTGCTATTTGTCTTTTTTTTTTTTTTGGTCTTACCCTTCTGAGTAATTGATATTTCCCCCACCCCCAGCCTGAAGAAATATGTGTTAGGGCATTTTTGCTCAGACCTTTGCTCCACAGGCCTTATTTTTAATTTCTGGAATAGAACATTGGTAAAAATGAGTCACAGCTTATTTCTATATTTGTTTCTGGGTCAAGAAACCTAATTTTTTGTAATTTTTAATGTATATTATTTTAATTTGAAGGGAAATAGCTGAAATTTAATCTACTTCCTTTTAATTACATGTTTGCAAATACTATATAATTCTTTGTATTTATATTTTCAAGAATGAATTATAGAGGAATCCTGATTTCATTTCTCTTTACCAATAGGGAAAAGAAAAACCAAAAATAGCTAGTTGTTACTCAAGTTTTAGAACCTTTTGTGTATTGCCCTAGCTGTTTTACTAACGTTAAGATTACCAATATATACCGAGTTTGTTACATACACCACGCGATATAGATAGGCTTAACAGTACAGAGAATGAAGTTGACATTGATTCCTGGGATAATTCTAAAATATGTCCTTAAAAAAGTTGTTAGAGTACATCTAGATAGGGAAGTAGTGATTACAAAAAGCCAACATGGCTTCATCAAGAACATGTCAAGTCCGATTAATCTCATTTCCTTTCATGACAAGATTATTAAACTAGCAAATGAGTGGAATGCTGTGGATATAGTTTTTATAGATTTTAACAAAATTTTTGATAAAGTATCTACTATTTTGTGGAATAAATGGAGATACATAGATTACATGATGATACACTCATATGAATTCAGAACTCTTTGCATGGCCAGTCTCAAAGAGTGGTTGTTAGTGGTTCCATGTGTTTATAGAAGGAAGTCTCTAGTTGATTCGCTTTATTCATCACTTGCAGCTTCCAGCTTAGCTGATGCAGTTCTGAAGTCTGTCTTCTGCATCTCTCTCTGTCTCTGTCTCTTTCTCTCGTTTTTCTTGAATCAGACTTTGGGTTGTTTTGTGAAGGTTCTTAGTTTATACTTAGTCATCACATTCTCCTCTTCTGTTTGTAATCAGAGAAATTAATACTTGTCTCATAATCCCAGAACCATTCTGGCCTCCATTATCACTCCAGTGTTTTGCAACTTGTTATATTCAACTTTGTAACAACATCTCAGAATTCTTGAGTGACAGTAAGTACTTCTCTTAGAACTTGGAGAAAACCTATGTCCCAGGTAAGTTAACTTCCATTCCCTTACAAAGTCACAGATGGCATGCTCATTAAAGTTTTCAGATGACACAAATCTGAAGGAGACATTCTGACTGACAGATCAGGATCCAGAAGTCTCTTAGCATGCTAAAGTATAGAGTTGAATCTAGTAAGATAAAATTCCGTAGAGATAAGTGTAAAGTGTTGTATTTGGATACAAGCAACCAACTTAACAAATATAAGATGGAGGAAGAGTGGTTACAGTAGTTGTTTTGAAAGAGATCTTGGAGTTCCATTGGACTTCAATATGACTCAGCAGTGTGTTGTGACAGCTGAAAAACTACTTTGATTTTGCGATTCAAGCTTCTATGAATATGAAGGCAATAGTCCCCTTATACTCTATCCTTGTCAGACCTCATTTTGAGGGACTGTATTTAGTTGTGGGTGCCATGGTTTCAGAGGACATTGATAAGCTGGCGAGTGTCCAGAGGAGGTTAAGCAGGATGATGAAGGGCCTTAAGTCTGTGCCATATGTGGATTGATGTCAGGAACTGGGCATATTTTGCCTGGAAAAGAGAAGGCTTAGAACTGGCGGGGCATAAGTAAGATCCGAATTGAAGTCGTTGAAGAGCTATCATATAGAGAAGAAATGAGACTTGTTCTTTTTGGCAGTAGAGGCCAGAACCAGAAGTCATACGTAACAGTGCCAAAATGGCAAATGTGGACTTATATGGGTAAAAGTCTTGTTTTCACTTAGTGCTGTCCAAATGTATGAATTAGCAGCCTAAAGATATGGTTTCCTTTTTCATGGAAGTCTTTAAAGAGGAAATGAAAGATCACCTGATAGATATGTTAGAGTAGGGATTTTTTGATGTGTGTGGTTTGGACTAACTGACTGCTGAAATTTCTTCCAGCCCTTAGAATTTGTGTTCTGTCAAAGGATCATTTATTTAGAGCTTTAAAAGACTTTATAGTTCATTTGTTCCAACCCCTCCTTTTTTGTAAATGAGGAAACTGAGGCACAGAGAATGAAAATATTTGCCAAGAGTCTGCCACGTAGTAACAATTAGTTTTCAAATTCAGATCTCCTGACTGCAATACTAGCTTCTCTATGTAAAGTGTAAGATTTGTTTGTGTGTATGTTTTTGTACTCATGCTCACACACATGAGTGCGTATGCATGGGTAGGTAGAGGCAAAAATGTATGAAAGACAAAATAAGAAAGTATTGACAAATCTCAATGATACTTACAAATGATCTCTGTCCAAATTCAGTGATTTTCTTTCAGTAAGAAGAGAAACCAGATGTTCAGTTGCCTCCATCCCTATGGTCTCAAAGCTCCATATTTGATCATTTCAGCATAAACAATGCAACTAATGTCTTTGATTCTAAAGATATTAAGCTTTCCAGCCCAGACTTGTTACTCATATTAAGTAAATGTGAAAGGAATGAGTGCTTTCAGGGAGAAGATTAACACTGGACAATAATTCTAAATTCATTCCTGTTCAGTTTCATTGACAAATCCTGGATTTTTTACTTGATGGGCCAGGAAAAAAGCAAAGGGAGTGATCTTTTCCTGTTTTACTTTTCACACAGAGCTCTTCACAGATTTTGTTTATAGATATAACACCATTGGCAAGTTCCAATGTACTTAGACTCGTAGTACAATACCATTTACTTCTATACTTCTTTCCCCTAATCCTTTATTTGTAGAGAAGACTCTTTCCATTAAAATTCCTTCATGAATGCATCAAGTGAAAGGTCCAAGCATATGTTGTTTTTTCAGAGGAAAAGGTGGCTAAGGAATTGAAAACGTCCCAGGCTCTTTCCTATTTTGACCAAAGTAAATAAGTTGAAACCTTTTACAGCATCTAAAGGAATGTGGATGGGTCATCATTCTAGATCTAATGTTTAGGAGAACAAATAAAAGGAAACTCACTTTAAGGGAAGAGACATTCTCAGGCCAAATTGTATTCCCTGAAGTCTCACACTGGATTTCAAGGTTGAATCTAAATATAGGTACTGTCAGAATAGTTGCTAAAAGCAAAAATGACATATGAAAGAAATTCCTAGTTGCTTAACTTGCCTATTCATTGCCCTACTGTCTGTTTCTTTCTTTAGGTCTTCATTTTCTAAACAGAGCCTTATATGTGCAAGGGCAGGGGTAGAGGCAGGAGTTTTTTTAAAGAGTGATGCAGTATTACACTGGAAACAAAGAAAGAAAGAAGGAAGGAAAGTAAGCAAGCAAGAAAGGAAGCAAGATAGTTCTGTTATTTTCTGGTGTTAGAAGAACACAAGATAACATGATTAGTCAAAATGCTCCCTCATCTATGTTACAATAGCAATGCCAATAAATATTAATGTACTTCTCATTTTTAGAAGTGGTGGGATTTAGAGCTGGAAAGGGCCCTTAGAAATCATTTAATCCAAGCTTTTAATTTTATAGGTAAGGAAACTTAGACCAGTTCACATCTATTTAGAATTATTAAAGTGCACGGCCAACATCAAGCCCCAAACCTCCTCTTCTTTAGACCAGAGATTCAGATTTGGAAGATTCCTCAGAGTCTGTCTGTTCCATTCCCTCTTCCCCATTTTACAAGTGAGGAAACTGAGACATAGGTTTGCCAAATAAACTGCCTAAATTTATACACGCAAAGGAAAGCCAGTATTCAAACTCAGTTCCTTTGACTCCATATCTGGTGTTATTTCATGTAAAAGTCATCTTTTGTAATATGTTTCTTCCTACTTATACCTGCCACATACCTTTCCATTTACTTTTAAGTCATTTGCAATTTTACTTTTCTATGATTGTGGTATTTTATGATTTATAGCCAACCCAGTGGTTTGGGTAGATGTCAATTAATTCAGAAAGAAAAATTAGGGTCCCAAAAATACAGCAAATTCATAAAATGACTCTTGGTCATTACAATCTATATTTCTTGACTTCTCACTTTAATTAAACTGGGTGTGGTTCGTAATAAAATAGCATCTCAGAGTTTTAGGAAGCCTCACCTGTATGAATCTGTAAGTCAAAGGTGAATACCCTCTATAATTTCCGTCCAAAATGTTCATCCAGCCTCTGTATGAAGATCTCCAGTAAGGGAGGAACCCACAACCACTCGAAGCAGCCTATTCTATTTAGAGACAGATATAATTATTAGGGAAATTTTTCTTTGTAATAGGCAAGAGCTTGTTTCAACTTTCATGTACAGGTCCTAGTTTTGCCTTCCGGGGCAATGCAGAACCAGTAAAATTCCTCTTGTGACATGGCAGCCCTTCAAATATTTGAAGGCAGTGATCACATCCTTTCTTTTTATTTCTTCTCCAGGCTAAGCACTAAACAGTTGATATTTATATGGCATGATTTTGTGTCCTCTTGCCATCCTGGTTACTGTTCTGTGGATGTGTTCCAGCTTCTTATCTTTGTTCTTAATTAAATTGTAGTGCCAAGAGCTGAATACAATACTTCAGATGTGGTCCAAGCAGGGCAAAGTGTGTTGAGACAGTCACATCCTTCTTACTGGACACTATGTTTCTATTAACACAGTCTAAGTTTGTACTCTGCATTAGCCTTTTTTGTGATGTCAACTCATACAGATGCTGCTCTCCATTAAAATAGCCATGTCTTTTTCATAGGAACATTTTGTGTGGCCACGTTTGCCCAACCTGTGTTGGTACAGTCATTTTTCTTTAAAAACTTGGTTGTTGTATCTTCCAATGTACTCTCAAACCACTGCTTTAATTATACCTTCTGATATTTTGCCAGGAATTAAAATCAAGAATATGATTGAAAGAATACACCTTCTTCGTATTTTTCAAAATAAGTCAAATGTTTACCCATCTCCAGTCCTATTGCAATTGTCATGCTTTGCATTTTTCAAAAAAACATTGAATGAATGAATGAATGAATGATTAAGTATTTTATAAATACTTATATGACAGGCACTATGCTAAGCACTGTGGATACAAATAGAAAGAGCAGGACAGTCTATACCCCAGAGGAGCTTACATTATAATTGTTTGGTCATTTCCATTGTGTTTGATTATTTATGACTCCATTTGGGGTTTTCATGTCAGAGATACTGAAATGGTTTGCCATTTCCTTCTCCACCTTATTTTATGGATGCAGAAACTGAGGCAAACAGGGTAACAACTAGTAAGTGCTGAGACTGGATTTGAACTCAGGAAGTTGAATCCTCCTGACTCCAGGCTCAGCATTCTATCTTCTATGACACCTAGATACTGTTGTATTCTAGTAGGGCTAGGCAAACTATATAAGATGGTGATGGCTAGTAAACAGTGTTGTCAGAAGGGAAGTCATATGGATAATAAGTGGAGTTATAACTATAGGGCAAAATTGATTAATGTCCTCAGAACTGTTTACTGTACCCAGAGCTAAAGGTGGAAAACTTGAGATAGAAGTGTGACTAGAGGAATGAAAGGTGACCAGACTGCATCATAGTCAGTCTTAGTTGGGCTAGATGTGGTTTACTTCCATCAATCAGAATCTCAAGACTAAGGCAAGATTTGGTGTATATAACAACAATACTGTTTGCAGCTGCTGGGGAGGTATAAGACCAACAACACCAGCACACAGGAGGGCTTCTAGCCTAGATTCTTTGATCTGCTTTTCTAAGGAAAGCAACTTTAATGGGTTTGCAGTCTCACTTTGATTAAACATACATACATATATCATTCACTTAGTTCAGGGGAAAAAGTCAGCACCCTGAATTTTCAGAGAACACACAAACAGAAATTACAAGCAGAAATTATGTAAACAGAGCAAATAACACACATCAGCACACAGGGCTTCGAACTGGCTATCCATAGAAATACATAGCAGCAATGACCAGAGAGAGAAGCACCAATATCTGGATTTTCAAAGCTAGAGGGCTACTTAACGGCTACCTAGAGTCTCTCTGGTGAAATCATAGGAACGTTCTTCCTATGAGTGATCCCCAAAACAAAATGCTAACCTCAGAGTATGTATACACTTCTTGAAGGTCAGAAGGTATCCCATGTGACTGAAACTTATATGGCTTAGGCTTACCTGTGACTTAAGCAGGTCATCGAAGACTCTCGATTTAGTCAAAGACTCTTGATTGAAACCAAGCCAAGACTCAAAGGCGCTTGATTGCCTTAGTGCTGAGAAGCACTCCAAAACAAAAGACAACAGAAGCCCCAAGTTCCTTGCCATTACAGAGTACCATATTAGAGGTGGAGTCTGTAACATGGCAGTAGGGAATGAGTATTCCTAGCAGCAAGCATATCTACAGGTTCTTTTGATATCCTAATACATACTGTAGTTCATATAAATCTATTTCCTTCAATTCATTTACCTTAGATTTCAATCCCCTGTTTTTTTTAAACTTCTATAAAGGAATACAAATTAGAATTTATAACAAGAACAAACATACAAACATTCTCATCACCCCATACACATCATGATTGTCATAGCCAGCATTTATATGTAGTGCCTACTATGTGCTCTAGGCACTATGCTAAGCACTTTAGAAATGTAAGCTCATTTGATCTTTACAACCACCCTGAGAGGTACAACGTATTATCATCTCCATTTTACAGTGCAGGAAATTGAGGCCTGGAGAAGTTAGGTGACTCGTTCATTGTAATCCTGCTAATAAGTGTCTAATGTTGAATTTGAACTCAGGCCTTCCTAATTCCTGGTGTAGTAATCTATTATTCACTATGCCACCTACCTGCCTAAGGTCATACATCTGGGGGTGTTGCAGGTTATAATTCCCCTTGTAGCACCTCAGATTCTTAAGGAGGGGAGAGGGATCAGATTCATAACTTAGTTTGTACACAGCATGAGTGTCACCACGTTCAAAATCTAAACTTCCCCTGAACTACCTTCCCACTACTCAGATTTCTCAGTTTTTTCTGCAAGACCCAGGACTCTCCTTCTGGGTCTGGGATTCCATTCCTTCCACCTAGAATTGGAAAGGACAAGTCAAACAGATTAAAACCCCAAACTCATTTGTCAGTGCCAAAGGACTCATTGGGAAGGGTAACATGGCCCTCAGGCCTTTCTATGCTTAGTGTATGGGGCCCTTTAGTGAGTGAACATGTCCTTCACCCCTGGATGCTGGTGGAACAATAAAGAGATGTCAATTCTATTTTTTCATTCTCTTTTTTCTAGTCTATAATTTATTCTCCAGTCGTCAATATAAGGACAAATTTGAGTTCATTAGCTTTGCCTTCTTTCCTGTATAATGATCCGTGTTACCCTAAGTAGTGGCCCTGCTGCTTTACCTTCTTCTTGCCATCATTTCTCCAAAAAAAGCTTTTTTTTGTCTTTAGCATTTTATCCCCAAAACTTCAGCTTATCATTCACATTTCCCTTCCTGACGACCTCCCAGGATCATGACTCTCTTCTGCATTTATCCCTAGTTACCCAAGAAGCTTGATGGGCATCTTGTTGTTGCTGTTCCTCCTTCATTCTTGAAGAGTATCCACGATATCAGGAGGGTGATGTGCTGACTTATAAGTGAATTTGATTTACATGATGTAGAGCCATGCAGAGCATCACACTGAAGCGGAAAGAATAACAAACTGAGAGTCAGCAGAAATGTGAGCTTGAGCTCTCTCTTTAATTCTTATGCCATGCAACTGTGAGCCTCACCTTCCTCAGCTGTAAAACAGGGACGATATACCTCCCTGGTTCATTGTGATGATCAGATGAGATCATGTATTAAAGTGCTTTGCAAACCTCAAAGGTGGTTTACTAAAATCTCATTTAATTCATGAGTTTCTGGTGTTGTACCATCTCTTTAAAGAGACAGTTTACTCATTTCATCCTTATTAGAATAGTTTGTGTTTGCAATTTCAAAATTTCATTTTAATTTCTTTTGTAGAATCTCAGCCACTGGGATCCTGCCTATCCTGATATCTTTGAAAACTACTCTCCCAAAACCAAGGGTTCATGTCTTTTCTTTTTATTGTGTTGTTTCAGTCAGGTCTGATTCCTGGTGACCTAGATTGGGCTTTCTTGGCAGAAATATTACATTGATTTGCCTTTTCCTTTTCCAATTCATTTTACAAATAAGGAAACTGAGGCAAACAGGATTAAGTTACTTGCCCAGGGTCACAAAGCTAGTAAGTACCTGAGGCTGAATTTGAACTCTTGAAGATGAATCTTCCTGAAACCAAGCCCAGTGTTTTATCCACTCTGCTGTGTTGTTTTAGTATCAGCGATTACCATCTCTTCATCTATCACAAACACTTAAAATGCTGTGTCTACCATACAGTATATTTACAGGTATTATAAATTTACACTTAAATTTTTAGGTGACCAAATTACTTTAAAATGGCATTTCTGCAGGGGATACTCAAGTATTCACGATGATTTTACTATCCAAGTATCTTGATTTCTGTAAAATTATCCTGTGCTATAGTTCTGAATATAAGTAACCCTTAGTTGTCTGTGTCTTTGTTTGAGGTGGTGGAAGAGAATATAGGGGTGGGAAAACAGTATAACAGATAATCCAAAGTCATTTTATTTTTATTTATCTTTTAATTTGCATAATTCTTCAACATATGTAGTACTCTGAAAGATATTTAATCTCATCTGTGAAGTTCTTTCAGCACTGCAGATAACAACCCATCCTGTGTGTTCATTATCCATATCCTCTATTAAATCCTTAACACAGTGTCTGGGTATCCCTTATTCTCACTACGTGATGGGCCCCACTTTTTCTAGACATGTTTCTTTCTAATGACATCCTTCATGCCACATTTGTACTGCAACTTTGATTCCGAATATGTTGCAAGGACTTCTGGGGGCGGAGGCAAGATGGCGGCTGAAAAGCAGGGACTTGCATGAGCTCCCCACCGGGTCCCTCCAAAAAACTATAAAAAATGGCTCTGAAAAAATTCTAGAACTGCAGAACCCACAAAATAGCAGAGGGAAGCAGGAATCTAGCCCAGGACAGCCTGGATGGTCGCTGGGTGAGGTGTATCGGCATGGAGCAGAGGGGAGTGGAGTTCAGCATGGGTGGTGGCAGGACCAACGAGATCAGAAGCCAGGCAGGACAGGCCCTAGTACCCTGAATCAGTGAGCTGTGGCAGTTACCAGACTTTTCAACCCACAAACACCAAAGACAACAGAAGGTTAGTGGGAAAAGCTGCGGGGGGAAAGAGCAGTTGTGCCACTGCCCCAAGGGCAGCGGGGGAGGTGCAGCTACAGAACCAGAGCTGCAGTTACTTCCGGCCCCAGGCTGACGTGGTGGGAGGAATGAAGTGGCAGTTCAGAGCAGGAGTGCAGAGCCTGCTGAAGATCTTACTGAGGTCCAGGTTGGCAGTTCTTGGGGAAGGAGGAGTGCTGGGGTGGCAGAGCTGGCCGTACAGAAATAGCTCTGAAATCAACAGCGCATCCCCTCAAGCTTGAAACAAAGTACCCTTTGCTCTACAAGCTGAAAAATTCAAGGGTCAAGTAAGTTGGCTGGGAACATGGCCAGGTAGCAAAAATGCACTCAGATTCAGTCTCAGACTTTGGAATCTTTCTTTGGTGACAAAGAAGACCAAAACATACAGCCACAAGAAGTCAACAAAGTCAAAGAGCCTACACCAAAAGCCTCCAAGAAAAACATGAACTGGTCCCAGGCCATGAAAGAGCTCAAAAAGGATTTGTAAAAGCAAGTTAGAGAAGTAGAGGAAAAATTGGGAAGAGAAATGAGAGTGATGCGAGAAAACCATGGAAAACAAGTCAATGACTTGCTAAAGGAGACCCAAAAAATACTGAAGAAAATAACACCTTAAAAAATAGACTAAGTCATATGGTGAAAGAGCTCCAAAAAGCCAATGAGGAGAAGAATGCCTTGAAAGGCAGAATTAGCGAAATGGAGAAGGAGGTGCAAAAGACCACTGAAGAAAATACTACCTTAAAAATGAGATTGGAACAAGTGGAAGCTAGTGACTTGATGAGAAATCAAGATATTATAAAACAGAACCAAAGGAATGAAAAAGTGGAAGACAATGTGAAATATCTCACTGGAAAAAACACTGACCTAGAAAATAGATCCAGGAGAGATAATTTAAAAATTATTGGACTACCTGAAAGCCATGATCAAAAAAAGAACCTAGATATCATCTTTCAAGAAATTATCAAGGAGAACTGCCCTGATATTCTAGAGCCAGAGGGTAAAATAGAAATTGAAAGAATCCACCAATTGCCTCCTCAAAAAGATCCTAAAAAGAAAACTCCTAGGAACATTGTTACCAAATTCCAAAGCTCCCAGATCAAGGAGAAAATACTGCAAGCAGCCAGAAAGAAATAATTTGAGTATTGTGGAAAAACAATCAGAACAACACAGCATCTGGCAGCTTCCACATTAAGGGACCGAAGGGCTTGGAATACAATATTCCGGAGGTCAATGGAGCTAGGATTAAAACCAATAATCACCTACCCAGCAAAACTGAGTATCATGCTCCAAAGCAAAATATGGATTTTCAATAAAATAGAGGACTTTCAAGCTTTCTCAATGAAAAGACCAGAGCTGAATAGAAAATTTGACTTTCAAACATGACAATCAAGAGAAGCATGAAAAGGTAAACAAGAAAGAGAAATCATAAGAGACTTACTAAAGTTGAACTGTTTTGTTTACATTCCTACATAGAAAGATGATGTGTATGATTCATGAGACCTCAATATCATAGTAGCAGAAAGGAATATGCATATATATATGTGTACACATATACATATATACACATATGTGTATGTCTATGTATGTATATATGTAGGTGTGTGTATATATATGTGTGTATGTATGTGTATATATACACACACACACACTCAGAGGGCACAGGGTGAGTTGAATATGAAGGGATGATATCTAAAAAAATAAAATCAATTTAAGGGATAAGAGAGGAATATATTGAGAGAGGGAGAAGGGGAGAGATAGAATGGGGTAAATTATCTCACACAAAAGTGGCAAGAAAAAGTGGTTCTGTAGGAAGTGAAGAGGGGGCCGGTGAGGGGGAATGAGTAAATCTTGCTCTCATTGGATTTGACCTGAGGAGGGAATACCATACATACTCAATTGGGTATCTCACCCCACAGGAAAAAAGTAGGAAGAAGATAAAAAAGGGGGGATGATTGAAGGGAGGGCAGATGGGGGAAGAGGTAATCAAAAGCAAACAGGAAGGGTTTTACATAATGATATGCATGTGGCCACTGTTGAATTGCTTGCCTTCTTAGGGAGGGTGGGTGGGGAGGGAAGAGAGGAGAGAATTTGGAACTCAAAGTTTTAAAAACAGACGTTCAAAAACATTAAAGAAAAAAGTTTTTGCATGCAACTAGGAAATAAGATACACAGGTAATGGTGCATAGAAATTTATCTTGCCCTACAAGAGAAGAAGGGAAAGGTGGATGGGAGGGGAGTAGAGTGACACATGGGAGGGCTGCCTGGGAAATGGTGCAACCAGAATATACGCCATCTTGGAATGGGCATGGGCAGGAGGGTAGAAA
The DNA here is from genome assembly GCF_011100635.1 of Trichosurus vulpecula. NCBI lineage: Eukaryota > Metazoa > Chordata > Mammalia > Diprotodontia > Phalangeridae > Trichosurus > Trichosurus vulpecula. Next base: position 226,560,943 of record NC_050580.1, read on the forward strand.
TGGGGAGAAAATTTGTAATTCACACTCTTGTGAAAATCAATGCTGAAAACTAAATATATTAAATAAATTAAATTAAAAAAAGAACATTCAAAAAACAAAACAAACAAAAAAAGAATATGTTGCAGCCTTTTCATTCCTAACATGCAATTTTAATTATTTGAGGACTTTGGATTCCATGACTTGCAGTCATATTGTGTCATGGGTAGAATATTCATGTTTTAAAAAATGTCTCTTGATTTAAAAATTCTCACATCCCATTGTGCCTATAATCAATCTTCCATTCTTAGAATTCCCACTGCTCCTCTGCAGAAATTTGCCAGTTTTTGTCTGTAATTTCTTTTGAGATCAAGATTTCCTTTATTCCAGAAATAATCAATCCCAACCATACTCCATGTTGAATATTTCCTTAGCATTCCCTTAGCACTTATGTATATAGTTTGTACTGTACACATAAGTTACGTGGCTATAAGCAAGTAGGTGGTGTAGTGCATAGCGTTCTGGGCTTGAGGTCAGAAGACTGCAGTTGAAATCCTGCTTTTAGACACTTACCTGCTGTGTGATCTTCACAAATCATGTGACCTTTGTCTGCTTCAGTTTCGTCATGTATAAAATGGAGATAATATTAATACCTACATCCCCAGGTTGTTGTGCAGGTAGAATGAAAAATTAATTTTGAAGTTGTTTTGAAATTTTAAAGAATCATATAAATGTCAACTATTATTTTTGTTATTGCATAATTATATAGATAATATTATTGTTTAATATCTTTATATATCTTTTGTCTGATATCTCCAGCTCAATTTTAAGTTCCTTAAAGCCTGATTGTGCTTTTATTTTTTTTTTATTCTCCATTAGATTCTAGCAAGCCCTGGAGAGACAGGAAGTGTTCTATAAATAAATACTAGTGGATGTTGAATGAATCAAAATCATGGAGACAGAACATGGAAGGAACTGGAAAATTTTCCAGCTTCCTCGTATTTTGTTCTCTGGTTCAGTTTATGCTTACCTCCCTCCCAATCCTTTTGGTTTTATCACCTATGAAAGTGAATATGCACCAGACTATGTGTATTGGCTCATTCTTTGTTTCTGTTCTGTCTTGCTTGTTTGTACCTTCCAGGGGTCCTCAGTAGGGAATTCATTAAGTATTTTGAAAAATCTTTGCACCCCCAGTTCTTCCTAGGCAGAAGATAGATACAAAAGAACAACTAAACAGAGATAATGTCAATGAAAAGCTGGCAGGAATGGGGGTAATAATTCAACCAAAAGTTGAAGGCAAGGCTTTCTATTGCTATGAATTTTAGGGATAAGCTTCTGATGAATAATGAAGATATAAGTATGAAGAAATAATGGTTTTTATTTAGTGCTATTTTCATTAGAAAAAACAGATATTATTAGAAACATCTCATAGGATACTTATTCTACTCTTCTCCTTCCCCTTGGTAATGTTCTCTCTTTCCTCAAACCATTTTTTAAAAAATTTTACAGCATGCATATTATATCCCCTAATAGAATTTTAATTCCTTGTCGCTAGTGTTCTTTTTCATTTTTCTCTTTGTACCCCAAGGGCCTATCCCAGAACTTTATCCATAGTAGGTACATAATATATATTCTATTTTGGAATTGGTGAAATGAGCAGAAGCCTATGTCTTCTGACTACCATCCAGTACTTTTTTCTCCCTCTCATGCTGAACATTACTCATCGTGTTTGTATATGTTGTTGTGGTTGAATCATTCAGTCATATCCAACCCTTTGTGACCCCTGTGCGGTTTTCCAGGCAAAAATACTGAAGCAGTTTGCCATATCCTTTTCCAGTTTTTCCATTTCAAACTCGAGGAAATTGAGGTAAAGAGCAGTTAAGGGACTTGCCCGTGATCATTAAGTAAGTATCTAAGACCAAATTTAAACTCAGGTCTCTTCTTACTAATCCATCTAGCTATCCATGTTTCTCTAGACCAAGGGTGGGGTCAGTCTGCAGCCTTGAGGCAACTTGTGGCCCTCCAGATCCTCAGTTGTGGCCCTTTGACTGAATCCAAATTACACAGAAAAAAAAATTCCCTTAAGAAAAGGATTTGCTCTGTAAAACTTGGACCCAGTCAAAAGACTGCACTGCAGGACCTAGAAGACCACATGTGGCCGCAGGTTCCCCACGCCTGGTCTAGACCCAGGTAATAATAGTAATAACAACGATACGGTTTGCAAAGCCCTTCCTCACAACAACCCTGGGGAGTAAAAACAATTATTATCCCCATTTTATAGATGAGGAAACTTTGGCACAAAGGGGTTAAGTGACTTGACCCGAGTCATACAGATTATAAGTTTTAGAAGCAGGATTTGAACTCAAATTCCCTTGACTCCTGGGCCTAGTAGCTATCTGACAGCACATCCAAAGTCTCTCTTTCATATTTTCTGGTAATTATGTTTACCTTTTGGGACACATAAAGTGATAGTGCACTCTGATTTTCAAAACAGCTACAGAACCGTATTCATGGAAGTGGGGCAATGAAAGTCTAACAATGTTTCCATCATTTCTTTCTTGTTAGTTGGAAGGTTTTAGAACTTTGTAGCTATTTACAATCTCTACTGTCAAGATGGTCCATGGTTGTCCCCACTGTTTTCTTACTCCAATGGTAGGTTTGACAATGGCATTGAAGCATTTTCTGGTTTCAGAGTTGCTCTCTCCAGAGTACTTGCTGCTTGATGGATATTATACTGATACATATGTGTCACATATAATGGGTATTTATCTATATGTACCATGCATATGGCTCCTGTCATCGTTCACTGAACGTGAGGACTGCGTCAGTAATAGAACCCTGCTTTCTTCACATGAAACTTTAGGCCTTCATATTGTTAACAGGAATCAAACAGAGAAAAAGAGTAAATGAATTGTTGACATAACATGCCCTAAGTTCATTTTATATGCCCTGTCATTGTGGAAGAATGAATGGTCTGCATGGTAATAAGTCTGATTGTTTTAGACTTCTCTAATCATTCCACTCAATTTATTAGATTAACAAAGAGTGAGTAACTAAGTTTGATTTGATTCCAGGACCTTGTTTAGTAGTTCATGGGAGAAATTTTGTCTTCATTTTTTCTGGCAATCCACTATTTCAGTTAATGAACTGATCAGATGTGGGTTTTCAAAATCAACATAAGATAAAGTGGGCGCCTTTATCTGAGGGAATGGCTAAACAAATAGTGGCGTGTGAATGTAACAGAATACTGTTGTGACATAAAAAAGCAAAAAAGAATTCATAGAAATTAGTAAAGAGTAGTAGGAATGGATGCAGTGCTAATGAAGTAGAACCAGAACACTAGCAGTGACTATCATAAAGGAACAAATCATAATAATAAAAGATAGTTGAACTATGATCAGCTACAATCTGTGTCCAAGAGAACAGATGATGAAACATACCTCTTTCCCCTTGGTAGAGAGGTAGGGTAATTTGGGAGTGGATTGTTGATAATAATCCTTTCAGATCTGGACACTACGGCAGTTGACTTTGTTTAACTTTTCTTTCTTATTATTTTAAAGATTATGCAATGTAATGGCCCATATTGAGAAGTCGTCGTGAGGTAGAAAAACAAAAGACAAATAATTTTTTTCTAAAAAAAGTCATCAAAGGAAAATGTTTCTTTGTGTTTCTGTAGAGAGGCTAAGAGATTTGAAATGTGAAAGTTCTGCTCCCAGTAGGTGTGTGACCCTAGGGAAATCATTGAACTTCTGAGCCTCAGTTTCCACATTTTCAATAAGATAGATTTAGAGTCCATGAACTCTTAATTTCCCTTTCAACTCCAAAATTCTGTGACCCTAAATACCCTATTAGTTTTTCCAAAAGTCTTAGTAAACTTTTAAGCTATTAAAACTTTCAAATACCTTGTATTTGTATGTAGGCTAATTCCCTATTTCTTACCATATCTGATCTTAAATCTTTTGTCTGGCTGTCATGTCACGTGTAATCTAGTCTCATTGTACTATCCAAATTTATCTTGCTCCCCAGTATCCCTTCCATGCAAGGCAAGCCTGTTTCTTTGTACTCTTAACGATCACACTGTGCTCATTCCTGACTCTGTGCTTAGTTCATGCTTTTTCTTGATGCCGTTCCTTTTCCCCTCCTCAACCAAGATCCTATCCATCATTTCAAGCCCTTTTCAAGACCTGCTTTCTCCATAAAGATTTTCCCTGATAAGAAAAAGAAAAAGCTATTTTAAATTGTATTATTTGTATTTAAATTGTATTATGTAGCAGCAATCATCAAAACTACTTGATACTGGCTATGAAATAAAGTGGTGGAATAGTGCAGTAGGTTAGGGTCATAATATACGGTAGTCAGTGACTATAGTAATCTACTGTTTTATAAGCCCAAAGACGCCAGCTTCTGGGATAACAACTCGCTATTCCACAAAACTGCTGGGAAAACTGCAAAATATCATGCCAGAAACTGGGCATAGACCAATATCTTACACTGTATATCAAAATAAAGTCACAGTGGGTTCAAGATTTAGCTCTAAAGCCTGATAATATAAGGAATCTGGGAGAACAAGTAATAGTTTACCTGTGAGATTTATGGGGAATGGAAGAATTTATGACCAAACAAGACATAGACAACATTATGAAATGCAAAATGGATAATTTTGATTACATTAAATTCAAAAGGTTTTGTATAGACAAAGCCAATGCAATCGACTAGGAGGGAAGCAGAAAACTGGGAGAAAATGTTTACAACCAGTGTCTCTGATAAAGGCCTCATTTCTGAAATATACACAGAACTGAGTCAAATTTATAAGAATACAAGTCATTCCCCAATTGATAAATGTTCAGAGGACATGAACAGGTAATTTTGAGAGGAACTAATTAAAGATATGTACAATCATATGAAAAAATGCTCTAGATTACTATTGAGTAGAGAAATGCAAATCAAATCAACTCTGAGGTACCACATCACACCTGTCAGATTGGCTAACATGACAAAACAGGAAAATTACGAATGCCTGAAAAGATATGGGAAAATTGGAACATTAATGCATTGTTGGTAGAGTTGTGAACTAATCTGGCCATTTTGAAGAGCAATTTGGAACTGTGCCCAAAGGGCTATCAAAACATGCATACCTTTAGACCCAGAAATACCAGTTTCTAGGGCTGTATCCCAAAGTGATCCTAAAAATGGGAAAACAAACCACATGTACAAAAAATATTCATAGTTGCTTTTTTTGTGGTGGCTGATAATTGGAAAGTAAGGGGATGCCCATCAATTGGGGAATGGCTGAACAAGTTTTGATGTATGAATATAATGGAATACTATTGTCATATAAGAAATGATGAGAAGGCAGATTTTAGAAAAACCTGGAAAGACTTAAATGAACTGATGCTGAATGAGGGGAGCATAAACAGGAGAACATGGTACACAGTTACAGCCACATTGTGTGATGACTACCTTTGATAGCCTCGGGTCTTCTCTGCAAAGAAAGTTTCTAAAAACTCCAAAACACTTATGATAGAAAATGCTGTCCATATCCAGAGAAAGAACTATGTATTCTGTTTGCAGATCGAAGCATAGTATTTGATCTCTCTCTGTTTTTTTATTGTTTCTTCTTTCTTGTTCTTCATTCCATTGGTTATTATTTTTGTTCGCAACATCACTGATGTGACAATATGCTTAACCGAATGTATATGTAGATCATATATCAGATTCCATGCCATCTTGGGGAGATAGGGAGGAGGAGGGGAAGGAGGGGACAGACACTTTGAACAATTGACTTGGTCTTTGAGTCTCAATTTCATTATCTGGAAAATTGGGATAATAATATTATTAATCTTACAGCGTTACTTCAAGGAAAAAACACTTTGAAACTATTTAATAATATCATCCCTACTGGTTTACAATCTCAGCAAAGCAGATGAATTCTGCTTCCAGGCCCATGGGGTTTTTGTGTTATACCACTTCCTTCTTCACTAAGGGGCCCTTTTGAAACTTGGCATGCCTTTTGGACCAGGTTCAGTCATGGAGGAGCTTGTGTTCTAATGAGATGAGTTAGGCTCCCTTTTCTAGCATACTTTAGTTCCTATTCCCCACCCAGCAGTCTGGTGACAGAGTATTTCAGTTTTGCTTTTAAGCTCACTTCTAGTGTTCCCAAATGAGAGAAGTACAAAAGTATTCAATGTACAGTATAAATCTGGTATAGGATAGGTATTTATTTACTATACATGACAGGAATGTTAAACAGAGTTTACTCACAAGTATACATCTGAGAACAAAAAAAACTATTAAGACTATTAAGACTATTAAGTAACTTGACTTCTGACTACTCTTAGAACATGCTGGGACACTGACACTTAAATCTTATTTGAAGATAAAGCATTTTGAAGGATTACTTATTAAGCATTTTACATTTTACCTCAGCTTTGCACTGTCTAAACAACTCATTAGCTTTATTGTCTAAACAACTCCTAGGACAGGTATACTGTAAAACAAGCCAGCCTTGTGACCACCTTCTTTTTCTTGGTGGTCATCTTGTCCAATGAAGAAACTCCCCTTGAAGTCAGTCACCTTCATTTCACTGCACCAAGCATTTCCAAACTTCTTCAGTTCATAAGACTTCATTTTGGTCCAAGCTCTGTCATGTCCATATCAAGATAGATACTTTTTGACTTCAGATCAGGAAAAACAAATAAATGGAAAACAGGAAGCTAGGAGTCCAAGCATGAGGTGGTTTGGTTTACTCCATTGACTTTACTAAGTTACATGATTTTATGTAGAGGATTAAAGGAAATTAGTTAGCTAGATCCTGCCTCTTCTTTAAAATGGTCCACTAAGTTATTGACTCCTCTGGCTGAGTAGGCAATGAAGGAATTCTTCCTTCAACGTTTCAGTGTTCATGTCTTTCAGCTGTTGAATATCCAAGGCTGGAAGCAAGCACCAAAGCTTTTATGTGATTGACTGGAACCAAGAAAGGCAACTCTAATCATGTTCCACAGGGTGGCCCTGTTGGTGCTCTTCCCTCAGTTAAATATTTGATATCATGAGCAAATTGACCTCCATCAATTTGATTTATTTCTCCCCTTCAGTCCTGGGGTGTTTCAAGCATCGTCTTCTTAGGTACTTCTAGTCCCTTGCATTAAAGAATCTTTTTTTTTTTTTCAAAAAAAATTTTTTTTCTTCTGAGCTTAAACACATCCCTTCTTTCAAGCATTTCCAAATAAACATTACAACACAAAAAGTTGATCCCATATGTAACCATGATAGCCATTGCTTAAAAAAAGCGGATAATAAGTTTCATGTTGCTTTCAAAACCATCTTTTTTGTCTGTGTTTCTGCTCAAACCTCCTTCTGTCTGTTTAAAAAGATATTTCAGTTACTCCCTTTTTTCGCCAGTTTTACAATCCTCCCTAAACCATAGTATCCTCACTTTAAAAAAAAGAGGGGGGAAAAATATTTTTGAGAAGCAAACAAAACAGATCCACACAGTAATCATGTCTAAAAATGTAATTCTCTTTCTACATGTTGAATTCATTGTCTTTTGTCCAATTATTTCAATCATGTGTGACTCTTTATGGCCCCATTTGGGGTTTTCTTGGTGGAAATACTGGAGTGGTTTTGCCATTTCCTTTTCCAGCTTATTTCGGGAAATGAGGATACAGAGTCAAATAGTATTAAGTGACTTGCCCAGGGTCACACAGCTAGTCTATGTCTGACACCAATTTGAACTCAGGAAGAAGGGTCTCCAAGCCAAGTGCTATTTCCATTGCACCACCTAGTTTCTCTTCCTGGAGGTGGGTAACATGCTTCATTGGAGATGTGGTTGATCATTGCTTTGATCTGAATCCTTTAAGTCTTTAGGAGTTATTTTTCTTGGAAGGCAGAGCCAGGTTGGTGGAGAAAAGCAGGAGCTTATCTGAGCTCTCCCCCAAACCCCTACAAATGCCTATAAATCATAACTCAAACAAATTCTAAAGCAGCAGAATGTAGAAAAAGACAGAGTAAAACAATTTTCCAGTTCAAACCAACTTAGATGGTTTGCAGAAAGGTCTGCTGCACTAGGGTGAGAGTGCAGGACAGTCCACCAAACCAGCAGCAAGTCTTGAGGTTAACTGTATCAGTCGAAGCAGTGGCAGTCTCCAGATCTGTCAGCCTATACATGGTGAAACAGTCAAACAGTTAGTCAGAGTGAGATTACAGGGTCCCTTTTGCTGGCACTGGGAACAGTTGAATTGATCATACTTGGACCTGAGTCGCAGTTCTGGATATCAGTTCCATTACAGGGAAGAATACTAGCACACCAGAGCTTATGATGTCAGGGGACTGGTAACCCTGGTCCTGGGTGGAAAAGAGTGCTATTGTTCACTCATAGCCTAGTGTGCACTACAGGAGAGTAGTAAACACACCTCTCCTTCGATTATACCACTTTGGAAGAACTGAAAAGTTACAGGTCCCTAGAATTATCTCTGAGAACAGCTGCACAAAAAACCCTATAGTTTGGGACAGTCCCCCCTCCACCTTGAAAGCAGAGCATAGGGTTCAAAGTCAAAAAATAGGCTGGAAAATGAGTAAACTGCAGAAAAGATCCCGACTACAGAAAGTGATTATGGTGACTGGGAATATCAAAACACAAATTCAGAAGACGACAATAAAGTCAATATTCTTACATCCAAAGCCTCAAAGAAAAATGTGAATTAACTCCAGACCATGGAAGAGTTCTAAAAGTATTTTAAAAGTCATGTTAGAGAGGCAGAGGAAAAATTGGGAAGAGAAATGAGAATTATGCAAGGAAATCATAAAAAACGAATAAACTGCTTGTTGAAGGAGGCACAAAAAGTACTGAAGAAAATAATACCTTAAAAAGCAAAATAGGCCAAATCATAAAAGGTGTCCAAAAATCCAATGAAGAGAAGACTGCCTTGATGAGTAGAATTGTCCAAATGGAAAAGGAGGTACAAAAGCTCACTGAAGAAAACAACTCCTTAAAAATTAGAGTTGGTAAATTGGAAGCTAATGTCTTTATGACATATCAAGAAACTGTAAACTAAAATCAAAAGAATGAAAAAATAAAAGAGAATGTGAAATATTTCATTGGAAAAACAACTGACTTGGAAAATAGATCCAGGAGCGATCATTTTAAAATTATTGGACTACATGAAATGCCATGATAAAAAAGAGCCTACATATCATCTTGGAAATTATCAAGGAAAATTCCCCTGATATTCTAGAACCCCAGGGTAAAATAGAAATGGAAAGAATTCACCAATCAACTCTTGAAAGGGATCCCGAAATGAGAACTACCAGAAATATTATAGTCAAATCCCAGAGCTTCTATGTCAAGGAGAAAATACTGCAAGCAACCCGAAAGAAACAAAATATAGTGGAGCCACAGTCAGGATAACATGAGATTTAGTAGTTTGTACATCAAACATTAGTATATGAAGAGGTTTATCATATGATATTCTGTAGGGCAAAGAAGGTATGATTACAACCAAGAATCACTTACCCAGCAAAACTGAGTATAATCCTTCAGAATGAAATATGGGCATTCAATGAAATAGAGTACTTTCAAGCATTCTTGATGAAAAGGCCAGAGCTGAATAAAAAAATTGAGTTTCAAATAAAGAGGTAAACAGGAAAGGGAAATCACAGGGGATTTAATAAGGTAAATTGTTTACCTTTCTACATGGGAAGATGATGCTTCTAACTACTAAAAACTTTCTCATTATTGGGGACGTTAGGAAGTTAGAAGGGCTATACATATAAAGCACAGGTGCTGGTTGAATGTGGTGGGATGATCATCTCAAAAAATAAAACGAAGGGATGAGAAAGAAGAGTTCACTGGGAAGAGGGGAAAAGGAAAGATAGAATCAGGCAAATCATCTGACATAAAAGAGGCCCAGAAGAGATTTTACAGTGGAGGGGAAGGTGGGAAAAGGGGATGGGAATGCACATGAAACTTATTCTCGTCGGAATTAGCTCAAAGAGGGAATAACATCCGTAATTAGTTTTTATAGAAATCAGTCTTGCCATACTGAAAGTAGGAGAGGAAGGGCATAAGAGAAGATAGGTGGTGCTGATAGAAGGGAAGGCAGGTGGGGGGGTAAAAGTCAGAAGTAAAACACTTTTGAGAATGAATGGGGTGAAAGGAGGGATGGAGGGAAGGAGAGAGAGAGAGAGAGAGAGAGAGAGAGAGAGAGAGAGAGAGAGAGAGAGAGAGAGAGAGAGAGAGAGAAGTATATATAAGGGGAAAATAAGACAGCAGGAAATACATGGTTTTCTATCATTACTGTGTGTATGGGAGGACTTTTTAAGTATGTTTGCTTTGATTAAGACCTCATTTCTAAATATAGAAAACAGTGAAATTCATTGAAATAGGAGTCATTCCTCAATTTATAAATGGTTTAAGGACATGAACAAGCAGTTTTCAGACAAAGTAGTCAAAGCTTTCTATAGTCATATGAAAAAATCCTCTAAATCACTATTGATTAGAGAAATGCAAATTCATGGCTTTCAGGTAGTCCAATAATTTTTAAATTCTCTCTCCTGGATCTATTTTCCCGGTCAGTGGTTTTACCAATGAGATATTTTACATTATCTTCTATTTTTTCATCCCTTTGGTTCTGTTTTATAATATCTTGATTTCTCATCAAGTCACTAGCTTCCACTTGCTCCAATCTCATTTTTAAGGTAGCATTTTCTTCAATGGTCTTTTGGACCTCCTTTTCCATTTGGCTAATTCTGTCTTTCAAGGCATTCTTCTCCTCATTGGCTTTTTGGAGCTCTTTTGCCATTTGAGTTAGTCTATTTTTTTAAGGTGTTGTTTTCTTCATTATATTTTTCAGTATTTTTTTGGTCTCCTTTAGCAAGTCATTGACTTGTTTTTCATGGTTTTCTCGCATCCTTCTCATTTCTTTTCCCAATTTTTCCTCTACTTCTCTAACTTGCTTTTCCAAATCCTTTTTGAGCTCTTCCATGGCCTGGGACCAGTTCATGTTTTTCTTGGAGGCTTTTGTTGTAGGCTCTTTGACTTTGTTGACTTCTTTAGGCTGTATGTTTTGGTCTTCTTTGTCACCAAAGAAAGATTCCAGAGTCTGAGGCTGAATCTGGGTGCATTTTCGCTGCCTGGCCATGTTCCCAGCCAACTAACTTGACCCTTGAGTTTTTCAGCAGGGTATTACTGCTTGTAGAGTTAAGAGAACTATGTTCCAAGCCTGGGGGGGATGCACCAGCTCTGCCACACAAGCACTCCTCCTTCCCCAAGAACCCACAACCCGATCTGGACTTAAATTTTCAGCAGGCTCTTCACTCTTGCTCTGATCTGCCACTTAATTCCTCCCACCAGGTGGGCCTGGGGCCAGAAGCAACCGCAGCTGTAGTTCTGTAGCTGCCCCCGGGGTGGTAGCCGAACCACGAACTCCTTCCAGTCCTGCAGCTTTTCCCACTAACCTTCTCTGTTGTCTTTGGTGTTTGTTGGTTGAGAAGTTTTGTAACTGCTGCAGGTCACTGGTTCAGGGCGCTAGGGCATGCTCCGCCCATCTCCTGGTCTGGTTGGTCCACACTGCCCATGCTGGGCTCTGCTCCGCTGAGCTCTGCTCTGCTCCCCGCTCCATGCGGGATAGAACTCACCCAGAGACCATTCAGGCTGTCCTGGGCTGGAGCCCTGCTTCCCTCTGCTATTTTTTGGTTTCTGCAGTTCTAGAATTGGTTCAGAGCCATTTTTTATAGGTTTTTAGAGGTGCTTGGCAGGGAGCTCACGCTAGTCCCTGCTTTCCAGCCACCATCTTGGCTCCGCCCCCCTCCCCCCCAGAAATGCAAATTCAAACAACTCTGAGCTACCACCAGACAGGTATTAGATTGGCTAATATACCAGAACAGGAAAATGACAAATATTTGAGAGGATGTGGGAAAATTAAAATACTAATTCACTGCTTGTGAAGGTGTATATTGATTCAGTCATTCTGGAGAGCAATTTGGACCTATGGTCAAAGAGCTATAAAATAATGCATGCCCTTTGGCCATTTATACCAATAGGTGTAAATAAAAAAAAAAAGAAATCACTGAGTAAATAAATGAATAAATAAGAAGATATAAAGTAAATCCAAAAGAAATAACAAGAAAAAACAAATGAAATAAAATAATTAACAAAAAAGGCTTATATGTAAAAAAAATTTTATAGTAGCTCTTTTTATGGCAAAGAATTTGAAATTGAGGGGATGTGCATTAATTTGGAGAATAGCTGAACAAGTTGGGGTATATATCATGGTGATGAAATACTATTGTGCTATTAAAAACGATAAATAATATGCTTTCAGAAAAACCTGGAAAGACTGAGATGAACTGATGCAAAGTGAAATGAACAGAACCAGGAGAACAGTGTATGCAGTGACAGAAATATTGTTTGATGATGTACTGTGAATAACTTAGCTATTCTCAGCAATACAATGATCCAAGATAATTCCACAGTATTTTTGATGAAAGGTGCTGTTCATCTTCAGAGAAAGAACTGGTAGAGAACTTAGACTGAGTGAAGTGAGCAAAATCAGGAGAACATTGTACACAGTCATAGACACATTGTTTGATGAGTGACCTCGACTTAGCTCTTGTCAGCAGTACAAGGATCTAAGACAGCTCCAGAAACCTCATGATCCAAGATCCTATCCATACCCAGAGAAAGAACTTTGGATTCTGAATGCAAATGGAAGCATATTATTTGCTCTCCATTTCTTTTGTTGTGTTTTTTCTTCTTTGTCATCCTTCCTCCCATTAGTTCTAGTTCTTCTTTGCGTCATGACTAATGTGAAAATGTTTAATATGAATGTATAAGTAGAGCCTATATCAGATTGTACACTTTCTTGGGAAGGGGGGAGGATTGCATGGGTAAGAAAATTGAAAACTCATAATCTTATGGAAGTGAATGCTGAAAACTAAAAACAAATTAACTATATAAAGAAAGAAAGAACTGATGGAGCCAAAGATTCTTTTTCTGTACTTTTTTTTACTTTTGTTATTGTTTTTTTTTTTGTATTTTCTTTCACAGAATGACTTAATGGGATATGTGTTTTGCAAGTATATATGTGTACAACCTATTTGAAATTGCTTGCCTTCTGAATCAGGTAGGAAAGGATTTGAGGGAGAGAGTTTGGAACTCAGAAAAAGAATGTTAAAATTGTTTTTTACCTCTAATTGGGATAAATAAAATTAAATTAAAATTTTTTTTCTTACAATAATGTTGGTCTTGTTTAAATTATTCTCCTCAATCATTTTAATGTATTATATCATATAAGTCTTCAAAGGATTCTTTAAAAATGTGTCATTTTTCAGTTCAAAACAATATTTTATTAATTCATAAACCACATTTTGTTAAGTCCTTTCCTAATTGATAGCCAACTCCTTAGATTCTAGTTCTTCTCTCTGTCCCATTCCTTTCCCTCCTTTGTCACCACCTTCTCCACTTAAATATCAGGAAATTTGTCTTGGTTTGGACTATTCCTCTTCTAGTATCAACCTTCTTCATTTCCAGTCAACTATGTAAGTTGTCCTTTATTGTAAGCCCATATAGTTTTTGTTTTTGGGATATTGGGTTCCAAGCCATTTACTAAACTTTTAGGTCTTTTATGATACTGTTTTCTTGATACTTTAACTCCTTTCTGGGTGTTTATAGTATGAAATTTATAGTATGATTTAGATATGAAATTCTTGAGACTTTTGCTTTTGGGCTTTGAGGAGATTATTATTGGATTCTTTCTGTCTTCAACTTTCATTCTGGTTGTAACAATTTTCATTTGATTTTTTGCAATATAATTCTCAGACTTTTTTAAATCGTAATTTTCAAACAGTCTAGTTACTCTTATTTTTCAGTGACATGTTTACTAGGTTAGATGTTTTTTTATAGCAGACATCTTCTCTTTTCTAAAATATCTTCTATTTTTTCAATCTTTTCCTTTTGTTCTAATATTTTTTGCTCTCTCATAGAGTCAGTTAATCCTTTTGCCTGTTGTAATTTTTCAGGGAGTATGTTTTTGGGTAAGTTTTACTACTTCCTGTTCTAAGCTATTTATTTTTCTTCCAATTACTTATTCTAAAGCTTTTATTTCATTTTTTATCTCTTGCTTTATTCCTTCCATTTATTCATGCTTTCATTGTGCAAAATTATTTTCTTCCTTTGAACCTCTACTGGCTGTTTTTATAGAATTATTCACTTCCATGTTGGGTTTGTGGGTATCTTTGGATTTAATGTATCCTTGAAATTTTTCTGTAGCTTATTCATCTCTCTTGCCTTAGTTCCTGCATTGGGGTTTTGTCCCTGGGCCAATCCCCACCTCCTCTTTTGCCTTTCAGTGCTGTGTGGTTTCATCTTTGGTCAGCTAAGTCTTTCTTATGACCTTTAGCTTCTGGAGTTATGTTTTGAGATTCAGAGCACTGGATCTTCAGAGCTTTCTTTATTAATACCTATGTCTTAGGACACAGTGCTATGGACTTGAGACTTATTGAGGTCCAATGACACTTTGATACAATTGGTGAAAGATTCCACAAGATGAAGTTCCTGTTTTTTTTTCAATGGAGCTTCACTTATGTCATTCATTTCTAGAATGATGGGATTATAAATTCAGAGTTGGAACGGTACTTAAATGTCATTAGTTCTAACTTCTTTATTTTATGTATGAGACAGCTGGACTTCAGTCCAGGAAGATTAGGTAATTTGTCCAAGGTCAAAATTGTAGGTATCTTAGATTGGGTTTGAACCTAAGTCTTTCTTACTCCAGGTCTAATGCTGTATCCACTATACCAAGTGATCAATGCACTGTGTTAATCTGATTCTCTATTTAATTTGAAAGCAAACCCACTTTTATGCAGGAATTATTAATAGAATTGAGGCTATTCCTTAAAGCTAAGCAGAAACACAGTGAGATTAAACAATCTCTCTAAAAATGCCACCCTTTATATCACTTGTTCTTGATATCATTATGTTGATCACATGTTTTAGACAGAGAACAGTTTTCCATGTGGATAATGAATACTCTAGTAGCTTTACTACACTTAGATATATTTTATATTTTTTTAGAACATGATTAAACCTTGAGTGTAGCACTCAGTTAAAGGCTTTGCCATAATAATGGGGGTGTAAATGCTCCATAAACAAACTTCTTTTCATCTTCAACCTCTTCCTTTTTCACTCCTTCTATTTTTTCTAACTCAGTGAGACTGGTTCCCTTTTGATGATACTGTTTCCTTCACCACCCTTTCTAGTACTTGCTACACTTTCTTTCATACCGGCTGATTCACTGGAGTTAGAGATTGAGGAGTCGGGATACTCCTTGCTCCTCTTTGGTATTTCTAGGTTCTCTGGTTGGTAAAGTATATCATCCATGCAATACCCACAGTATCTGCTGTGAATATCCAGGCATATTTCCAGGGTCAAATGGCAAAATACAACAAACTTTCTTCCTCAAAGAGGAAACCAAGATATTTGTTCAGATAGCAGAAAGCCAAATTCACCATGGTAACAAAGAAGTATATGCACATCACTAATCCTGGGAGCATTGACATCCCCAAGCCTTCACTCCGTTAGGCCTCCCCACAAACAAGCTCCCTTAGGCAAAATTCTTCCCTCTCTCATACGTGCCAGCTGCTCTGCCTCAACTCTGCCTCACTCTCTCCCAGCTCTGCCTCACTCTCTTATTTCTTCTTCCACCTGTTCCTGCTCCATCCACCATGGGCTCCATGTGACTCAAAGCAGGTCACAGTGGCCTATTAATGGGTGAGAAAGATCTTCCCATTCTCTTAACATTACATAGGGAGATCTGTCACCACTGAGGCACCATGTCCCTTTTTCTTTCTCCTTTAATCCTTCTGCTATCAGGTACTGCCCAGTACCAATCGTTTCTTTTCCACTCATAGGTCTTGAATAAAATGGAGGTCAACAACTTTATTGGTGCAGGACCTTCAGGCCTTAACTGGCCCCTGCCTCCTACTACCACTCTCCCTCTCCCAGGCCTTTCCAATATGTCTGAATTTACACTTTTATACACACTAGCCCTGTCTAGTGACAGAGCATAGGCCTGGCTATCCACTAGGGTGCTAACACTTCTGGGCCTTTTTTTTTTCATCCTGTAACAGAATTTTTTCTTATGTTTTGTCTCCCTCAATTAAAGTGTGATCTCTTTCTGGGCAGGGGCAATCTTGCCCTTTCTCTTTGTATCCCCAGCACTCATTTCAGTGCTTGGCACATACTCAGCACTTAGTAATGCCTTTTCATTAATAAATGTTTTTTAATTCATCAATCTATTTCTTTAAAGTAGATACCATCCAAATTTATCTCCCAGTGTCTCATTATCTATTGACCACAAGAATATTTTCTTTTCTTTCTCAATGAGTTAATTGCCTTACAGTGTTTTTTTCTCCTCAATTTCTGCCCTAATACTGGAGGACTTCAATATACATATTGATACCCCCTCAACTGCCAGTTCCTCAATCTTCTCAATTCCCATGACCCCCTCCGCTCCACCTCAGCTTTCTACGCAGATGATTATACCCTTCAACTTTCCATCACTCACAAATGTTCCTCTTTTTTGTATACAAAATCTAAGATATGTTTATCTGGTTTAAATCTTTAATCATTCCATCTTTCCTTATGCCTAACAATTCCGCATCCTGTTCTTTGGTTTCACCATAATGTGCATATCCTCTATCTTCATTTCATCCTCCAACCATCATTCCTGCCTTGACTATATTGTTCTCCCTTCTATATTTCTCTCCTAGTGAACCAGGTCTACCTTACACTCTACACTCAAATCCTTTGTCCCTTTGTCCTGTTGCTTATCATGCCTTGCCAAACCTCATCCCTCAATTGCTGTCATCATCTGCATTCTTCCCTCCTATTCATGTGCTGCTGACTGGAGCTGGAGAAAGCTACGGAATCACACTGCCCTGGATACACTGCAAATTTATGTTATCTAATCTCAAGTGGGCCCTTGCTGTAGCAAGGCAATCATTCAACTCCCCACTAATTGATTCCCTATCCCACTCTCCATAGCAGCTGCTTTTTCTCACCTTCCCTCAAGCCTTCTGTGACAGTCTCTCCTCCCCTCTCATTGGTTATTTTACTGAAAATATTTAACAATATATGCCGTGAACTGCATCATTTCCTCTTCTCTCTTATTTGACTCAGACATCTTCCTCAAGTGTCTCTACCTTCTCTCCTTTCTTGGATTAAGATCTCCTCCTCTTTTTTCCAAAGGCCAACTCCTCTACATCCATCCTTGATCCCATCCCTGCTCCTCTTTTCCATCTGATTTTCCTACTATTTATAACTATCATTTTTATTCTCTTTTCTACAATTTCTCCCTGTCTGCTGACTCATGTCTAATGCCTCCAAGCAACCCCATGTAGAGATTTGTTTTTTCTCTTTTTGGGGTGTTTTGTTTTACTAATTGCTTTTATAAAATTTCAAGGTTTGGTCATGCTAAAGTCATGGAATCATACTTTATGTAAATATTTAACATAAATTAGCACAATTCATTCTGGAATATATTTAAGAAATTTAAGGTGTATAGTCTTGTATTTGTCTTCTATTTCAATCTCAGTCTCAGGCAGCCAGCTTTTAAATAATCTGTACCTTAAAACATAAAAGATTCATTTCTGAATACAAATTCGATGCAGCAACTTGCATTTCATATAGTAGTTCGTTAACTAAATCTATATATTACTTATGACAAAAATACCTGTCAAGATTCCCTAGCAAGCAATAAAGACTAGTCCAAGTTTTACAAAATCCCATGTATCATTTATATTAGAAAATTCCCCACTTAAACCTCACCATCCTTACTTGTTACTGTCCTGTATCTATCTCTCCTCTGTCTTCTTGGCTAGATTCTTTTGAGAAATCATCTACAGTGTCTCTGTTTTTCCTCCTTTTAAATTTGATTTATGATGTCATTATTCAACTGAAACTTCTCTCTGTTACCAATATTCTCTTCATTGCCAAACCTAATGAACTTTTCTCAATCCTCATTCTTTGTGATTTTTTTTTGTAGTATTTAACATTGCTGACTCAATTATTTTCCTGGATACTTTGTCCTTTTTAGGTTTTTTGTTTGTGGCTAAGATTTTTTGAACTCTTGTTTTCTTCTGATTCCATTTTTATCTATCTGACAATTCATCCTCATTTCTTTTGCTGATTCTTCATTCATGTCATGACTGTTAATCATCAGTGTCATGCAATGCTTTCTCCTGGATCCTCTTTTATTTTTTTCTATAATATCTCACTTGGTAACCTCATCAAATCCCATTGGTTCAGGTATGCCTTCTTGATTGTTCTAAATCTATATAATCAGCCTTAGTCTCTCTCCTGATCTCCAGTTTCAAATCAGCTATCTCTTGTACACCTCAAATTGAATGTGCCATAGGCTTCTGTTTCAACAATCTGGCTAGCAGCTGCTATGGGGGTGAAAGACCAACACAAGCCCAACAGCAAGCATGCTACCAGCACGCTGCAAAGGCCTAGGTTCTTTTGATCTGCTTTAGTAAGGAAAGCAACGTAAAGGGGTTGACAAGCTTACTTTAATTCAGCATACAAATACCATTCACTTAGTTCAGGGGAAAAAGCCAGCACCCCGAACTTCGGGGCAAAATACAAACAAAGTACAAACATTGACAGAGAGACCTAATACAGATTCATAGTTACCAACATTTAGGTTCAGCCTGGGAGCTCATAACAAGGGCTGGCCTAGAGTCACGTGGACCACCATAGCTGTGGGTAAGAGCTCCAAAGAAAAGAAAGCCAACCCCTGGTTTTATATCTTTTTCAGGGTCAGGGGTGAGTCACAAATGCGACTCACCCACGTGACCTAGAATCTTCACAAAGAGGCGACTGAAACCCATGTTGTCTAAAAGCCTCTGCTGTCCCAGACATGTCGCTCAAACTCATGTGTAAACTAGGCCCTCCCTGAGGCAAGGAGGCACCAAGGACACCCAAATCTGATCAAGGAAACTAAGGCCAAACTCTTCAAGGGCACTTGGTTGAACTGAGTGCTAAGAGCCCATTTTGTTTACCAGCACAGGGTCTCAAATACAAAAGAGAGTTCATTGTCTTCCCACAGCAACAATTCCCTCTTCTAAGCTTTCCTCTTATTGTTGAGGGTACCACCATTCTCCTACTCACCTAGGCTTGAAATCTCAGTGTTATTCTTGAATCTTAATTCTCATTCATTTTACATTCCAGTGCATCTACCTTCAAAACGTGTCTTATACATGTCTTAATCTCTCCATTTGCACAACCACCTTCCTACCTTTCCAATCTTCTTATACCTTACTCATTTCCCACATACTCTATCATCCAGCTACATTGGCCTTCTTGTAGTTCCTCAAATATGACACTTCTTCATGCTTTCATACATCTATATCTGGAATGCTTTGTCTCCTCACTTCTTACTGTCTCTGTGGCTTCTTTCAATACTTGATTAAATTCCTCCTTCTGTAGAAGATCTTTTGGCATGTGACTAATTACTGGTGTCTTCCCTTCTAAGATTCTCTTCCAAGCGTTCTTCCTACATTTTGTATGTACCTGGTTATAAACATGTTGTCTACCCCTATTACAATCTGAGCTCCTTGAGGGGTGAAATTTTGGGGGGGACTTTTTAGATATCCTTAGTACTTATCTCAAATTGTTTAATAAATGCTTTTTTTTTACTTATTAAGTGACTCAGTTGTGCTTCACACTCCCTGGAATTTCTTGGTGCCCTCTTTTGAGAAAAGTTTAATATTTTATTTTTCCCACAATGTCATGTGAAAACAATTTTAACCTTTGTTTTATATACAACTTCCAAAGTTCCAAATTCTGTCCCACCGTCCCTCCTTCCCTTCCCCCTCATAGAGAAGGTAAGCAATTTAAGGTTATACATCTTCTGTCATGCAAAATATATTTCCATATTAGTCATGTTATGAAAGAAAACTCAGACAATAAAAGAAAAATAAAGAAAGTTAAAAAAAACCAGTATACTTTGTTCTGCATTCAAATACCATCATTTCTTTCTCTGGAAGTAGATGGCATTTTTCATCTAGGTCCTTCAGAGTTTTCTTGGATCCTTGCATTACTGAGAGCAGCTAAGTCCTGTACAAATCATTGTATAATCATTGTAAAAATATTGCTCTTATTGTGTACACTGTTCTCCTGGTTCTACTCACTTCACTTTGCATCAGTTCATGTACATCTTTCCAGGTATTTTTGAAAACATCCTGCTCCTCCATTTTTATAGCACAATAGTATTCCATCAGAATCATATAACACAACTTGTTCAGTCATTCCCCAATTGATGAGCATCCCCTCAATTTATAATTATCTGCTTCCATGAAAAGAGCTGTTATATTTTCATACCTATAAATTCTTTTCCCATTTCTTTGACCTTTTTAGCATACAGCCCAAGTAGTGGTATTGCTAGGTCAAAGGGTATGCATGGTATTATAGCCCTTTGGGCATAGTCCCAAATTGCTTTCCAGAATATTTAGATCAGTTCACAATTCCTCGAACAAGTGCAGTCTTTTATTCTTCAGATAACATGTTACTTTATTTAAATGTTTGTAGGACTTTTTTAGTGATATAAGTTATGAATTCTTTGTATAAAGTAAATCAGCATATCATTGATCTATATTTGGAGGAATCACTAGTAGTTTTCTCTCTCTGTCTCTGTTTCTCTCTCTCTGCCTCTCTCATTCTTTCTCTTTCTCTTGCTCTCTCTGTCTCTCTTCCCCTCTCTCTGTCTCTCTCTCTGTCTATCCCTCTCTCTCTGGCAATAAGCATGGCCTCTTTTCAGAGAAATGGAATGAGGATTACATGTTAGAGGAAGCTGGTGAAATGTTTTCCTGATAATTCATGCTTCTCTGTGAGCCATTCGATCCAATAATTATGGATCTTATCTGGCCCCACCACTTTATTGTTTCCCAGAAAAGCTAGAATTTCAGTCTGCTTTCCGTGATGTAACTGTTCTGTCACTCATAAGCTTTCAGTTTCTTGTCTGTTCCAAGTTGTATTTTTGTTGAGTTGTACTTCTTATTGACCATAGAGACAGCCATACATTGTCTCCTTCCTTCGAAGGTTCTCTTTCTCCTTCTCTCCCTCTCTCACTGAATCTCTTTGTCTTCCTCTTTCCCACCCTTTTTCTTTCCTCCTCCTTCCCTCCCTCTTCCTCTTTTTCTCTCTCCCTTCTTCCCTGCCTTCCTAGCTCTATCTTTCTCTCCCTGTCTCTTTTCAATATCTGCTTTCCATTTCTCAAGCTAGACGGGGAAGTGAATGAAGCTCTGGGCCTAGAGTCAGGAAGACTTTAGTTGATTTTCAACTTCAGACATTCACTAGCCATGTAACCCTGGACAACTTACTTAAACTCACTCTTCTTTTTTTTTACCCTTTTAAATGAGGATTATAGTAGAAGCTACCTCCGAGGGTTATTGTGAGGATCAAATGAAATAATAATTTGTAAAGTGCCTAGCACAGTACCTTCAACATAGTAGGTACTTAATAAATGCTTATTTCCTTTCTTCGTTCAATTGCTGATTAGGAGAATCTAGGATTTTTGACAATTTTTAAAAATTTTGCAGATTCTGTTCTGCATGGTTTTTTCATAACCTTTAATCAGGTGATGTGGCTCTCAAGTTTTCTACCATGTATACCATGTATTGGTGAAATTTTCTACCTTTTTTCCACAGATCCTTTAAAAACTCTTTGAAATTGCTTTTGCAATAGGCATGTTTGATGACTGTCTTTAGGGGGTATTCCTTGATAGCTCCATCATTTCTTCTGTGGATTTGATCAATAAATGGATACTGATGTATATATGTCTTCATATAATTTCACACTATCTGTCAAATACAGTAGGATAATTAAAGACTTGTTATAGCAAATGCCTGCTTTTCAAAAATGGTCTACTTGTTGGATTCATACCATCAAATTCAAAAGGGGCTATTTAGAATTCCAGTCTAAGTTTTCAAAATTGTTTAAGACATCATTATTTTTTTGTCCTTTGCTTCATTTTTAGTCATAATTTTTGGCCTTTTTCAGTGACCTCAGGCTCCTTAACTTGTCTCCCTTTCTAGATTTAATTAACTTCTCTCTTATTTCATCTACATTTGGGGATGAAGTTATTTCTTACAAGTGTCCTACACTGGTCATTGATTCAGCATTTTGATTATAATTATTGTTATTATTCTTCCTCTTTCCTTGTCAGAATGATGATTCTTAGGAAATAGAATAGGGAGCTTCTTACGCTTTGACAAATTATATGAGAAATATGAAAAACTCATCTTTAAAAAAAGTACAGGCGTTTCTTCCCCTTATAGTAAGGGTAGTAGCCACTTGTTTTAGACATGTTTGGTTTGAGACATCTCTGAGACATTTAGTTTAAAATATTCAATGGACAATTCGTGATGCAGCATGGTAACTTTATGAGATACTCAAGTTGGATACATGGATTTGTGAATCATGGGCTTAGATATGATAATTGAATCCATGGGAACTGACAAGGTTACCTAGAGAAATGATATGGAGTAAGAAGAGAAGGTTTATGACAGAGCATTGGAAGGGAGTTACATGAATCTTTTTTTGTTGTTGTTTGTCCTTTGTTCTCTAAGAGGAACATGGTGTCAGGAAGGAGATGTCATGACTTGCAAGTGAATTCGATTTAAGTAAGGGAGGGCATTGTAAGGTCACCAGCCTCTCTTTATTCTCTGGAGCCCTCTGGGTCCAGTGGCAAGCTAGAGATCAGGATGACTGGAGATGATGTGAATGATGAGCCAGCTTAAGAGACTCAGAAGGAGAGGTCAGATAATAGGAGGAGAATCAGGAAAGGTCGATATCAAGAACATACTGAGAGGAGCAAATATCCAGGTAGAGAGCATGGACAGTAATCTCAAATGTAAAGGAGAAATTGAAAAGGAAAAGGCCTGAGAAAAGACCATCACGTCTAGCAATTTAAACAGTATTGGTAATTTTGGAGAGATAATGTTCAGTTTGTGTAACGCGGTTGGAAGTCTGCAATGAGTCATAACCTCAAAGAGTGAAAATGGAATCAGCTTTTTTTTTAGGAGTTTGGCTGAGAAAGGGAGTAGAAACATAGGATGATAACTTGAGGGGATGGTGGGAACATTTTTAAAGATTGGGGGGATTTGGGCATATTTCAGGGTGGTGGGGAAAGAACCAGCAGAGAAGAGGTTAAATATTTGAGGGGGGGGGAGAGAGAGAGAGGGAGAGGGAGAGGGAGAGGGAGAGGAAGAGAGAGAGAGAGAGAGAGAGAGAGAGAGAGAGAGAGAGAGAGAGAGAGAGAGATAGAGATGATTGAGGTTGTAATTTGATGGAGAAGAAGCAAGAATATGGTGTTAAAGGCACAAATGAAGGGTTGACTTTAGCAAAGCAAATGATCATTTCATTGTCAGAAACTTGTAGAAAGGAAGAAAAAGTAAGAGACATGATATCAAGGGAGATTGAGATGTAGAGAAAGGGGAAATGAGGGAGCCCATGGTGAATGGTCTCTGCTTTGCAGTATACATGTTCTCTATGAGGTTCATAAGGGAATGATTTTCCATCTTTATTTAAAAAAAACCAAAAATAATACCAACTAGCTAAATAGGACAACTAGATGACCCATTGTATAGAGTGGTGGGCCTGGAGTCAGAATGACCTGAATTAAAATCTAGCCTCAGATAATTATTAGCTATGTGACCTTGGGCAAGTCACTTAATCTGTTTGCCTGTGAGGCAGCTTGATGGCTCAGAGGATAGAGAGCTGGGCTTGGAGTATGGAAGGCCTGAATCCAACTCTTGACCTCTGACATTTACTAGCTGTGTGACCCAGAGCAAGTCATTTAGCAACTCTATTTGCCTTAATCTGCTGGAGAAGGAAATTGCAAACCATTCCAGTATGTTTGACAAAAAAACTCCGTAAGACAATGTGGTCCCCGGAGTCGGACATGACTAAATTAACTGAACAACAATTTAAATAGTCGATGTTAATGTTATGAAATAGAATATTTATTTTAAGTGATTTTCACAAGGTCATAGTGTTGTCAATGACGTCCCAGATCCAGCCTCGATCCCTATCTCTATTCCTTTCCCATATTGCTGATATCAATAGCTCTTTTCAAACAAACCTCAGTCCAGTCTTGGATTATCTCTAGGTTTACATTAGAATGCTCCTTTTTTTTCAGAGGACTGGGAAAGGGATTTTATCAGGCTTTTAAGAAGTTATGTATTTTGCCACATGTACATGTATACCTAGAGGTAGGCCCTTATAAAATTATATTTGCCCACTTTTTATATCACTTACTAATTATACATGTAATAAATACTACAATTGAAATGAATTTTCATTTGCAAATGTAATATAAATTACTTAAAAACCAGGAAATAAGCTATTTCATGACTTTTTAAAAATTATCTTACATTTTAATGGAAACATTTGCTATATTTATATTCTTTGCATTTGTCGTTCAATCCTCAAATATTTTTTTTCAATCCTCAGATATTTTTTAGCACAGTTAAATATTTGACTTCTTTTGCATCTTTTTGTAAAAAACAAGCTAGAAATCAGGATGACTGGACCACTTTTCATTGCTACTTTTATGCGAGATAATTTACCCCATTCTATCTCTCCCTTTCTCCCTCTCTCAATATATTTCTCTCTTATCCCTTAAATTGATTTTATTTTTTTTATATCATGCCTTCATATTCAACTCACTCTGTGCCCTTTGTGTGTGTATGTGTGTGTATGTATGTATATACATACCTACACATATACATACATAGACACACACATATGTGTGTATATATATATATATATGTATATACACACACACACACATATATATGTGTATGTGTATATATATATATATATATATATATATATATATATATATATATGCATATTCCTTTCAGCTACTATGATATTGAGGTCTCATGAATCATACACATCATCTTTCTATGTAGGAATGTAAACAAAACAGTTCAACTTTAGTAAGTCTCTTATGATTTCTCTTTCTTGTTTACCTTTTCATGCTTCTCTTGATTGTTGTGTTTGAAAGTCAAATTTTCTATTCAGCTCTGGTCTTTTCACAGAGAAAGCTTGAAAGTCCTCTATTTTATTGAAAGTCCATATTTTGCTTTGGAGCATGATACTCAGTTTTGCTGGGTAGGTGATTCTTGGTTTTAATCCTAGCTCCATTGACCTCCGGAATATTGTATTCCAAGCCCTTTGGTCCCTTAATGTGGAAGCTGCCAGATCCTGTATTATCTTGATTTTTTTCCACAATATTCAAATTGTTTCTTTCTGGCTGCTTGCAGTATTTTCTCCTTGATCTGGGAGCTCTGGAATTTGGCGACAATGTTCCTAGGAGTTTTCTTTTTGGGATCTATTTGAGGAGGCGATCGGTGGATTCTTTCAATTTCTATTTTACCCTGTGGCTCTAGAATATCAGGGCAATTCTCCTTGATAATTTCTTGAAAGATGATATCTAGGTTCTTTTTCTGATCATGGCTTTCAGGTAGTGCAATAATTTTTAAATTATCTCTCCTGGATCTATTTTCTAGGTCAGTGGTTTTTCCAATGAAATATTTCACATTGTCTTCCATTTTTTCATTCCTTTGGTTCTGTTTTATAATATCTTGATTTCTCATAAAGTCACTAGCTTCCACTTGTTCCAGTCTCATTTTTAAGGTAGTATTTTCTTCGGTGATCTTTTGGACCTCCTTTTCCATTTGGCTAATTCTACCTTTCAAGGCATTCTTCTCCTCATTTGCCATTTGAGTTAGTCTGTTTTTTAAAGTGTTGTTTTCTTCAATATTTTTTTCCCTATTTTTTGGGTCTCCTTTAGCAAGTCATTGACTTGTTTTTCATCATTTTCTTGCATCATTCTCATTTCTTGTCCCATGTTTTCTTTTACTTCTCCAACTTGCTTTTCCGACTCCCTTTTGAGCTCTTCCATGGCCTGGGACCAGTTCATGTTTTTCTTGGAGGCTTTTGGTGTAGGTTCTTGCACTTTGTTGACTTCTTCTGGTTGTATGTTTTGGTCTTCTTTGTCACCAAAGAAAGATTCCAAAGTCTGAGACTGAATCTGGGTGCGTTTTCACTGCCTGGCCATGTTCCTAGCCAACTTACTTGACCCTAGTGTTTTTCGTCGGGGTATGACTGCTTGTAGAGCAAAAAGTACTTTGTTCCAAGCTTGAGGGGATGCTCCGTTGATTTCAGAGCTATTTCTATATAGCCAGCTCTGCCACCCCAGCACTCCTCCTTCCTCAAGAACCACCAACCTGGACCTGACGCAAATGTTCAGCAGGCTCTTCACTCCTGCTCTGATCTGCCACTTAATTCCTCCCACCACGTGGGCCCGGGGTGGGAAGTAACTGCAGCTGTCATTCTGTAGCTGCACCTCCCCTGCTGCCCCTGGGGTGGTGTCCGAACCACGAACTCTGTCCCCCGCAGCTTTTCTCACTAACCTTCTCTGTTGTCTTTGGTGTTTGTGGGTTGAGAAGTCTGGTAACTGCCACAGCTCACTGATTCAGGGTGCTTGGCCTGTTCTGCCCGGCTCCTGGTCTGGCTGGTCCTGCTGCCTCCCATGCTGAGCTCCGCTCCCCTCCACTCTGGGCGTGATAGACCTCA
This sequence comes from Trichosurus vulpecula, assembly GCF_011100635.1. NCBI lineage: Eukaryota > Metazoa > Chordata > Mammalia > Diprotodontia > Phalangeridae > Trichosurus > Trichosurus vulpecula. Next base: position 226,587,560 of record NC_050580.1, read on the forward strand.
TCCAGCGACCATCCAGGCTGTCTGTGGCTGGATCCCTGCTTCCCTATGCTATTTTGGGGGGTCTGCAGTTCTAGAAATTGTTCAGAGCCATTTTTTGTAGGTTTTTGGAGGGATTTGGTGGGGAGCTCATGCAAGTCCCTGCTTTCCAGCCACCATCTTGGCTCCACCCCCGGAAGTCTGAATATGCAACATTTTCATCCTCATGTAGTTCAATAACTTTTGGATGTGGCTCTAGTGAGACTATTCCTTTTATTTCAAAATTTATTGCTGAGGTCTCATCCATTTGATGGCTGGCCTTCCAAATGAATATGGACACTAGTTTCTTTTCCACTTTGCATTTTTCCAAAAATTGCAGGAAAAAACTAAAAAATGTTGATCATTTTTATACACTATATCAGCCTTTTACCAGTCTTTGAAACGACATTGACTATTCTTTTGGTGGCTCTATTTTTTTTTTTTTGCTTATGATATAACGCACACCCTTTGATAATCATCAAAAATACATTTTCCAGCTGTTGTCCGGGTATCCAAAATGTTGAATAGTTCCTTGTGATATGGGGTAAATGAATTAGGTGCCATGATCTCCACACTCACATTCAGAGTCATGCTAGGTCCAGTATTGATAACATGGAGAGTAAAATTTATTTTCTCCAGGATCATATAAAGTTCAGGTTCATTTTTATTACTTGGTCCATAAGTAAATGAAACTCATGTTAGAAACCCATGAATATTTAATGTAATCTTATACTTCAGTGGTATCATTAAGGTCATATTGTTATCCAACAAACTGTCTGTGTCCCATTCATTTTCACAACTGTAATGGTGAGGTCATCTTCTACTTTGCTAAATGAACTTGCATCGAGGAGAAAACTAACATCTTCCTTTGATAGATGATCCAAGTATACATGAACAATCCTGCAGACAAGTTTCACAACACCCAAATTGTCTCTCAGGTGACAATATACTTGCTTTTCTTCCTTGTCTGAGAATTTAGTGAAGTAAAGACCTTTCGGTAAATGAATGAATAGAATTCTATCATATGCATCATCTCCAGCATTAGTCAATGAAACATTCAGCATTAAAAGTCTTCATACTTCCAACTGCAAGATAATTTTTATTTTTATTTGGCTTTGAAAATCCAACTTTTGTAGACACTTTTAAATCAGCAGAACAATTGTCACAGGTATAAAACCTTAAGAAGGTTATCTTTTCTTTAGTTATGTCTTTTTCTTTCTTCTGCTGAAGAATTAGTTGAAGTGGTGAAAATTCAGTCTTGCTTTTACTGATCCCATGATGTTAAGCTGCTTCAACATGAATTAGATTAAGGATATCCCTTACATCTTTCTGCATAAATGCCTGATTGCCTGATGCTTCTTGTAGTGTCTTGTAACATTGGATATGTTGATGCTTCCTGAAATCATGTCAGATGTTCCATTAGAAGAAAACAAAGTCTTGATGGGGTCTTGGCCTTTCTGCCCAAATCCAGGCTCACATTATAAAGCAAAACTGTGAAAATCAAATGAGATGATATTTATGAAGCATTTTGCACAGTGCTTGGCATGTAGTAGGCCATTAACAAATATTCCCCTCCTTCCTTCCATCCTTCTTTCCTTCTTTCCTCTTCCTTCCTCACCTCTTTCCCTACTTCCCTCCTTGCTTCCTAGAATGCTCCTTTTTAGCACAGAATAGATCTACTCCAAGAATTATTTCTCTCCCAGGCTTGGTACATAGCTTTAGAACATCTGGTGTGCTTGTCATCAAAAATTTCTTTGGTTTTCAGTGTTGCCACCTCTGTGTACTTTAGCAGAAAGAGTAATTCCTACTACAGCCATTTTTCCTAAACCATTGCTGATGTCATTGCCCACAAATTTCAGATCCTTTCTCTTTCAAAGCTTTCTTTTTGTCCCTCTCACATGCCAGAAAAAAACACTAAGGGATCAGTGTGAAAGATCACCCTTGTTTTATTTTACTTTTCTTGATTGGGTGATTATATTTCTTTGGCGAGACATCCAGAATTGGCCTGTTTTGTATAAATGTGTACTGGGACCCTGAGAAGATTGCTTTTGAAAATATCATTGTAAAATACTTGTATGCACTTGAGTAAGTGGTGAATGGCTGTTGGAATCATTCCTTATTCTTTTCTCCCATCCCAGATGAAATAGGTAATTGATCCTCATAAGAAGAAGGGACAGAGGAGAAAGACAAGTATGGAGATATTAAAAACAGTATACTTGGCAGTCTGAGGTTTGGGAAATTCTAGAGGTGAGGCTTTTGACACAGGCCAACAAAGAACCTAAATATGGGAGGAAGAGGAAGCTGAAAAGTAGTGTCTAGGGAGATTTCTTGGTCCTTTTAAGCCAGGGCGACCAGTGATCAGCACCAAGATTTATTGAGTGATTTTAAACATGAATATAATGGACTTTTTTGGGGTCTAGTTCCTGGTGATAAGTAGTCCTCATCTTGAAATCTCCATCTGCATGTTTGTACTTTGTATATACAACCTGCCGATATATATAGATGCATATATACATATATACACATATACACATATACACATATACATATATACACACACATACATACATACACACACACACACATAAAAATACATGCTGACCTCTAGCAGACAGATTAGGAGAAAAGAAAATTTGTTATTCACCTGGCCTTAGAGTGCTCATCAAGCATATAAGTTCACATAATAACTACTATATGCCATGCAATGTGCAAAAAGGTTTTTACAAATATTACCTCATTTGAACCTCACAACAATTTTGCAAGGAAGATTATTTTCCACATTTTATAAACGAGAAACTTGAGGCAAACAGACTAAGTGACTTGCTCTGGGTAGTAACTGCCTTAGGCATGATTTTAAGTCAGGTCTTCCTGACTCCAGTCCCAGCACTGTATCCGCTGCACCGCCAGCCACCTCAAATAAGTGACAAAATAAGTAAACAGGTCATAAAGTTGCCGGCAGCCTGTACATTCAGTATCTCTTGCAAAGGATGTAGAAGTGGAAGAATTACATGGAGAATTGAAAAGGTCCTCCAAACTAATTCACATCCTGTATTGCTTGGTCTCTGGCATCATTTTTTTTTGTTTATAATGTATTTCCATTTACCTAGAATGCTATATTAATGTTAATCATTACTATTATTTTTTGGAATTCCCACTTTGAAAACTGCCTCTTACAATGAGGCTAGGCAACTGTCTGACAATTTAGAGTCATCAGAGAGTTGCCTGGGACCCTTACAGTTCATAGTCAGAGGGTGGACTTGAACCCAGATTCCCATGATCATAGGACCAGCTCACTATCCATTATGTCATGCTGCCTCACAAAGTAACTTGGCTACTTTGATGTAAAACAAAATCTGTGTTGAAAAATGTGGATAAAGATATCAAATATCTTTTTGATAAAGAAATGAAAAAAGCTAAAGTCTTATTCCTTTAAGTGACTTCGAAGTTTCATACATATCTTTAATAATTTGTTTAAGAAATTGGCAAGGAGTTGTTCAACATGGCTAATACCAAGCAACATCATAAAGATGAAATTTCCTGAATCTTGAAAAACAGGAAATGACTACATAATAGTCATTTTAGAATCAGCCTTCTGAGTGCAATCAGATAATTGACATCCTCATCACTAACATTTAAGAAGATCCCACCATTCCTTTGATTGATGAGTCCTCTGGGAGCCTCCATTTTGAAGAAGAGCCCAGATCAGCCCTATGCTCACTCCTTTACCTTTTTCTAAGGTCTGCTCCTGACTTTCCATCTTCACTACCACCCCCTGTGTCCCTTTTATGTTTTATGTATTGTCTCCTGCCATCAAAATATAAGCTAATTGAGCATAAAGACTGCCTTTCTTTTTGCTCGTGTTTATATTCCTAGTACTTAGCACAATGCCTGGCACATAGTAAATGCTTGTTATCTTGACTAACATTTATGTAGCACTTTGCGGTTTGTGAAATATTTTACATTATTTCATTTAGTCCCAGAGTTACTCAAGTGAATTGCGGGAAGACTAAACAGGACCAAGCACCCTATGCAGAAATGTACCACACAGCAGAGATTGGCCCTTCAACAAAGCGCCGAATCAGCAACTAAGGCTAGCAAGATGTGCAAGTAGTAGAAGCATGGACCACCACTTTGCTTAGCATGGTGCCTGGCTCATAGTGGGTGCTTAATAAAGCATTATTATATATTATAATTATGTGTATTATATACAAAACATCAGTCTATGTGATAAATAAGTATAATAGATCCAGAAATACCCCCAAATCCAGCATAAATGGGAAGAATAAGTCCATAACAGCTGCACTCAGACTCAAAGGGAAAATAAAAGGATTTTCCTTAAGAACTACATAGATACCTAAAAGAAATGAAGCAAGAGATTAAAAGATAAAAGAAAAGCTCTAGAACAGTAGTTCTTGAGCTTTTTAGTCTCAAAAAGTTGAGGAAGCCAGTGAGCTTTTGTTGATGTGGGTATATCAGTACTATATTAGAAATTAAAACATCTTTTTATTATTATGAAAATGGACCTCTTGAAAGGGTCTAGGGGGCTCATCTTCTTGGGATATCTCGATTGGAGTTTGAGAACTGCTGCGCTAGAGGAAAGCATTGGAAAGGGGAGGGTTAGTATTGCATATAAAGTATATGTACAGTATGTGACATTGGGCGAGACATTACCTCTTTTGCCTCAATTTTCTCAAGTGTCATTGAGAATATGTTACACAAGAAATAGATTTTCTCAGGTAAAATCTAAAGTATCTTTTCCTTATGCATCTTTTCCCCTTCTTCAGCATCCTGACAAAGATACTACTGAAACCTCAATTGTTTCTCTTAGGAATACTTTGTTGTCCCAGATTTTGATAACAGCATGAAGCGCGTCAGTGTCCCCTTTATAATACGTCCCCTAGACCAGAATAAATCTATCCAGATGTAGCCTGACTGGTGCAGAGTCAAGTGGGATTATTATGTCTCTTGTTCTGGAGACGACTTTATTTTCATACTTTGAAAGATCTTTGATTTTATGTCTTGGTATTTTCTCCTCCAAGGAAAAAATCATAACTCTTTTATGTGTTTCTTTGTCAGAACAATTCATTACCTGGTAACCTGGATTGTGATGATGATTGTTTTTTCACTCAGCTAGCCTAATCGCAAGAAGACAGATGCATAATTTGGGCCTGTAGTCCATCTTTCTGACTTCATCCTCAAAGCCTTTCCAACCTACAGGAGTTGGCAGGAGACTGGAAAACCATCCAATAAACCAGAAGTATCTTGATATTACAAGTAGGCCTTGGTGAAGGAATGTAGCAGAAGGTTCTGGTTGTATTCTTCTTTTCAGAAAACCTAACATTGCATGAGAGTTCTTTTTTCTTTCTTTTTTTTCTCCTTTGACTACCACATCCTATTGTTGACTCCTCAAGTCCATAGTTTGTTAAAACCCTTGAGTCTTTCACATCTCACTATTTGACCCTACTATATTTTTACCCCAGTAGTAAGTCAGGCATGTGCTTTGTGTTGGGTTTTCCAAGAGTGATGATAGATCTGCTCTGATCCATCCACACATTTTTGCCTGGCTTCCTTAAGAACAGTAACATTCATTTGTGAGACATCTGGCTGGGCTTATGGGTGCCATCTGTAGCCATGGGGCAGACTGATTTTTAAACCTGTGGCCTTGGACTTATTAGCATGGTACTTAACCAAATGGGCCAACTTACAAATAGACTTCTAAGTAAAAACATGTAAATATTTTAGAAAATGAAGTACTGGACCAGAACTATATAAATTGAACAATTCTTTCTGGTCAGCATCAGCCCTGACATCCTTCCAGTGGGTGAAATTAATAATGTGAAATTTGTTGATACAATAAGTTTACATTTGAAACTGGCCCATTTTTCATTGCTTCATTGTATCAATGAATAGAATGGAATGGAATAGAATAGAATAGAATTTCTGAGGACTGGAAGATTCCTACAGCTGATGTACTGAGACTTGGTCCTGAAAGTACTGCTTCCTACTCTTCACTTCCTATCGTACAGAAAAGAGAGCTACCTGGAACCAGAAAGCAGATAATATCGCTCACATGTAGGAGTTCACAGGGTGGGCACAGTTTTTGGAATGGCATAATATTATAGTAAGAGCACTTTCTTTGTGGTAAGAAGAACTTAGAATCTTGGCGTTGCATCCTGTCAGTTACAGTATGCAAACCTCCTTGTGCCTCAACTTTTTTCAGGTGTAATTGAGAATATTAATACTTAGCTACCGCGCGTACCAGGACTTAAAGAGTATTTCAGTGAACTATTTACCTACAAATTGATTTGATTTACCTATAGATTTCAAAGAATCTGCAGACATTAATCCTGTGGGAATTATGTATGGGAAAGTATTTTGTAACTCTCAATTGCTGTATGAATGTCATTTGTCATCATCAGTGTTATTTTGAGGAGAAAAACTGCTCCCACATTCAGTAGATCTTAGCCTCATTCTTGGATGTCTTCCTGCCCTTCTCTGTATCTTTTCATTGTCTTCTCTGATCCTAAAGAATGCATCCATACCCAATCAGGCAGACTTACCTATAGCTAAGAGAAATATTGAAAGCTAACATTGAGTTCTAGAAGTGAAACTAAGGCAAATGGGGAAATTGAGCAATGCTAAAGTCTTGCTAATTATTTTAGTGACTGCTATGGTAGCATATGTCTGAAATAGTCTTCTTTAGATCCTTTAAAGATCAAATACAGATCTCATCTCCTTCCCTCTGACCACCCATAACTGAAAGCGATCTCTTTTCTGAATGCCCATAGTCTTTACTGTAGAGACCAGTTATTTGGAATTTGTCATCTATTCCAATCATTAAACTGTTATAGTGAATTAAAAGACCTGTCTCATAAGACTGTTATGAAGAATGCTTTTTAAAATGCTATAGAAATGAACTATTATTATTATAGCTTACCTTCTGGGCTACTTTTGGAAAGCCCACTCCCACTAACCCATTTAACTACTTCTCCTCTTAGAGTTCTGTTGTTAGATAACTCTAATGGTCTGGGATATTCTAATACTGCACAAAGACTTGCTTATCCAATTGATATCAATTAGCTTTTTTACAAAATGATAGTGACTAAGAAGGCAAAGAAATGATGGAAGTCACAAAAACATCTTCCCAAAGTGGGAGCATACTTTCCTCTCGGCATACATTCTGTCTTTAGGGAGGAGTTCAAATTTAAGGTGGTTGGTACAAAACATTCACTCTGTCCCCCAATCTGGGGGCACAAAAATGGACTCTGGAAAACTTGAAGCACAGAGATATTGAAGCACTTATGCAGTAGGGAACATGTGTGGTTGAGGGTTTCAGCCTAGATTTGGGAATCCTTGGGAATCTTCATGGAGTCGCCATCTAGTTCACTTCTGTATTTAATGTAGAGCTGATCAAAGGAAGGGTCGCTTCCTTGCTCTGTTGGGCTATCTTCTTGTAGGAAATTCTGTCTTGTTTGTGGCTCAGCCTAATACAGATTGATCCTCATAGTTAGCTCCTCAGCAACCTTAGCTATTGCTGCTCCCTGTTCCTATGGTCTCAACTGCCAACTCTGGTTGCTGAGGGGAACCCTGATGATTCTTCCAACTTTTTTCAATTCTGTAAAGATCAGGCAAAAATAGTACAAAAGAAAGAGACGCCATATACTTGAGGACACATAGTAACAAAGCGGGGGTGTAAAACAATCTCCCCTTTTCCCACCTGGAAGCTCATAGAAATCCTCCTTACTAAAAAGCTATCAGGGAAGAGAAAAGCAAGAAGGGGGTAATAGGGAATCTTTTGTCTGTTATAGAAGCTCAGTTCTGGCTCTATCATCAACCCTTCAGATTTGAAGCCACTTAGCAAATGCCTCACCACTATATAAATTAAATACCATCCCCTTAATGACTGGAAAGTGGCTCCTGAAAGTTCCAGATGTTGGATTAAAAGAATGCAGAAAATGTGGTTCTTTTGCTGTGTAACCACCAGGAAGGCCTATCTGTGCATTTGCTAACATGTAGCCTCTCATTGTCCAGTTATCTATTACATTTTCATGTGTATATCCATATCCATATATCTATATCATCCATATATCTATATCTATACCTTATCAACGTGATAGTTAAAAAAATTAAGTGCTACTACCCCAAATTTTGAGTCGCAGATTCCATTATCCGAGTATGGAATCACTCAGCCTGACTCCTAGACTGCACCTCATTGCTTAGTCTAGGACCATCTACCTCTGAACCCTCAATTCAGCTCCCATGATCATGGAACACTCTGAAAACAACACTAATTTAACTAGTATTATCTTATTTTAATTGATCTAATGTTAACTTGTCAGAAAGGTATGAACTGGGGTAGGCAAATACACTGGAAGAATCTTGACAAGTGACTCCAACTCTGCATGAACATTCTGAGGATAATGAAGCATTGAGGTAAATAAAAACTTCCTATCAGAGCTGCTCTGGAATAGAAATGGTTCCCTGAGGAGTTAGTGGGTTCCTCCTCATTGGAGACCTAAAGAGAAAAAATTAGATGACTGATTTGCGGTGTGTTGCGACTTCTTCAGTTGTGGCTTGTGTATTAGCTAATCTCTGAGATCACTTCCAACTTGGAGATTCTGTGATGATGTGAGCTCCTTGAAGGAAGGAAGAGACTGGGACATCGCTTTGTATCTGTGTTACCACCTAGATCCAGCGTGACACCATGGAAATACATTGCATTAGAATTGGGAGACTTGATTTTTGGTCTGAGCTCCAGCCTTCACTATCCATGACCTAGGGCTTACTTCTATAAGCATTGGTTTCTTCACTTTTTACATATGGAGATAGTAAAATCTTTCTCAGTCATACACAAAGGCTATTATGAAGACCTACTCCTCTCTGTAAGGTATACTGAAAGAGTAATTTTTAGTGGTTCAATGTCAGTTGGTAGAAAATCTCCAATGGACTACCCCAGAGATTGATGCTTGTGCTTGTACTTGTGGTCTTTAATGTTTTTATTGTCAGTTTGGACATAGGCATAGATGACATGTTTAACAGATTTGAACTGGAAAGGATAGCTGACACACTGCATTTGGGATTCAGCACGCAAAGAATTCTTGATGAAATATCAGATTTAGTAGAAATAATTTGATAATTTGAAATTCAATAGAGTTAAATGGAAAGTCTCACGCTTGGCTTCAAAAAAAAATCCCAACTTCTCAAGTATGATATATAGTTAGACCAACAACTATCCGAAAAAATTTGTACATTTTTGTAGCCTGAAAGCTTGGGTTAGTTCAGCATTATGACATGATCGAAAAAAAGCTAATCTGATCTTTAAATTGCCATACATGGTTTTCATTAAAAGGGTGGTGCTCATGTCTCTGTACTCTGTACTCTGGGCAAAATCTTTAAAATGGACATTGATAAACTGGAGAATGTTCAGAAGAGGGCAGCCATGATGGTGAAGGGCCCTGGTCTCATTTCAAAGGCCCTTTTAAATTAAAGCGAATTTAATTTAGATGTCAGCAAAAACTTCCTAAGTTAGACCTGTCCAAAAGTGTAATAGGCTACCTTAAGAAGTGTGGAGTTTCCCCCGCATTGGCATTTAGAAGAGACCTAGATGCTGACTTGTCATGTTATGTGTTACAGTAGGCATTCCTTTCTGGCATGTCTTGCACTAGATGGCCAACAAGGTCCCTTCCATTTCTCAAATTCTGTGATTCTATGAATAGATATCAGTTGATTAGTTGTGAGCCTATACCATGTTTTAATGGTAATTTATAAGCAAATTCTGGATAAGGAGTTAAGGAAAACAACCATTCAGGGCAAAGCATACATAGAAAAAGAGACACTTTAATGTTTTTTAATAAATAAATACATATTTTAGTATAAGGACATTTTGCTCTCCCCAGCACATAGGAGCTTATTTTATAATATCAAAGTTTATGGTTTCGAGTTGAGATTGTGTTGAATAGTAGTAGTCCTTTCTCGAATGTGACAGAGGAGACAAAGGTAGGGAGTTGAAGAATGTGCCATAATTTCTAGGCTTTGTGTAGGGAATACAAAATTTTGCAGTTCTGTTCAAAGAGCACTATTTCTAGACATTAGCTATTTTTCCAGAAGATTGTTATACCAATGCTAGGTATTGCTTAGCTCATGGAAAATCATTTTTTTTTGAGTGGTGAGGGAGAGTAGGCCCTTTTGCACAATTTTGTTTGAGACTACAGAATTTAAACCTAGGCCACTGATCTCAGCAAAAGATTGTTCCAGTGTATTTGCCTACCCCAGTTCATACCTTTCTAACAAGTTAACTTTAGATGAATTAAAATAAGATAATAGTAGTTAAATTGGTGTTGTTTTCAGAGTTTTCCATGATCATGAATTAGAAAATCCATTTAATACTGTCCCCTGCCTCCTACTTCTAAGGCATACTGTTCTTAGTTATCCCTATCCTACTGAGGGGAAACTGAGCCATTCAGAGATCAAATGATTTTCCACCAGTCTTCAAATTAGTTAGTCTTTCTTTAAGTTAACTGTGCTTCGAAATGAGTGACTTAAATGCCATTTTAAGGAAAAGTTAGAGTGTAAAGGAGAGCTAATGACAATCAAATTCTCGGACAGAATCCCAAAGCATCTCCTTTAGAAGCATAAAAAAAAAGAATTGTGTTCTCTGTTAGCAGAGAAAACCTGGCCAATTTTATCTTCCCTCTGGGAAATATCCCTTTCGACACACTTGTCAAACAATCTTATATGTACAAATTTTTCTTCTTTTTTTAACTATCAAAATATGTATATGTATATATCTCTCTATCCACATAAACACATATACACAACCAATATTGTATTCGTGTGTATGTCTATGTATGTATTTGTATAAATTGTACATCTTCAAAGAGACAAATGATTACCAGCTGTTCTCTCTCACTTCCTCCTGGGGGCATTTTGTAACCCAAACTCCTAGAGAAGTGAAACCCGTGGTGGGTTGGGAGAGTTTGAATTTGTTGCAGTGGTTGAATCAGCAGTTGCTTATTCGTGGATGATCTTCCCCTCATTCTGGAGGGTAATGGGTGGAAGATTTGCAAGTGATCTGATCATGTTTGACATTCATAGGTGCCTGATTGCGATGACTAAGTGGAATAGTCAAAAGAAAACAGACTAGGAGTCAAAAGAATGAATGGGTTTTAGTCCTGGCTTTGGCACTAAGTTGTTCTGACCTTGGTTAAGTCACTCACTTCTCTGGGCTTCAGTTTCCTCATCTGTAATATGAAAAGTTTGGACTAGATTATCTCTGAGTGGCCTTCTGGCTCTAACATTCCTCGATTCTATGGTTTCTGGCCTTCATTGATTGGCTTGGGTCTATTCAAAGTTGCTCCTTCACCCCCACCCCACAGTGGTCATGCCATATTTTTTATCTGACATTCCTTCCCAACTGCTCGATACCTTTGTTCCCTCCAAGAAGCTTTTCAATATTTACTCATTGGGCCTGCTCTAAACATTACAAGATCTCACACCTTTTCTTTAGTTCCCTTTATTAATCCCTGAATACTTTAGTGTTATCTATGTACATATGAAAAAATACTATTTAAAGTTATATCTTCTATGTATTTGCGTGTAATTTAAGATTTATATTTTCTGTCCAGTCTTCTCCATTAGACCCTCAAATATTTGAGGGTAGAATCCAATCTTCTCCTTGTAGTTCATTGCATATCATGGATGTCCAATAAACATTTGCTGACTTACTGAAACAGCAAGACCACATCCTGTTCCTAACTAAATTGTGATTAAGTTTGGGACTCATTCCACATTCCACATGTTTCTAGATAGACATATTTTGTTTCAGTGCTGCTGTTGCTGCTATGATCCAGCTGTGATGAGAGCAGTGTGATGATACATATTCTCCCACAGATGTCATCCTTCTGGCCTTGGTGATAGGATGAGACTAAGACTGAAGCACACCTGTGATTCCACTCCCTCGGATAGACAGCTGTTGGTTGTATGGCTCACTAGACTTAACTCCCTCTTTCTTTGGAGCACCACCATGCATAACTGTTGGCAGCTTGAGGGAACAATTAGAGTTTAGCAGAGACTGTTTTATTTTTCTTAAACGGGCAGAATTTGATGCCATCAAGCCTATTGAGTGAGTTATGAGGGAAAATGACTTCTAGAACTTCTAGAGAGTGGGTCAATGAGTCTTACTTTCTTCTTTGTGATTAACTGTCTTGATATTTCCTCTTTTTCTTTATTATCCTCCCATTTTAGGGAAACGGCAACATGGAAGATAGTGTTACCTGTTAGCGATTAAGCATAATAAGCATTAGGGCCACAAGCAGTGGGTTACCTACTCTCCTGCTCTGTAACTGTGGGCCAGCAAAATTCTTAGCCCATTTGAAACTATTTTGGTGATCATTTAGGAAGCAAAAAGTTTAGCAATAACAGGGCTGGTACTTGTTTTGCTGTCTCAAAAATTATATTTGGGAGAATCCATGTGGAACATGCAGTAATTGTTGTCAGAGTGGCATATTATGTATGTGGTGATAGCAGTGTGTGAACACATCTCAAGAAAAATGAGGCCATTTTCCCCTCTGAAATACCCCTTAAAATAGCCTATTGAATCCCATCAAAGGAGCAGAGCTCTTTTAATGTGTTCTAGAATGTCATTGTTTTGCTTGTATATTGTTCTCAAAGAGGACCACGACATCAGGGAAGTGATGCTATGACATGCAAGTGAATTGGATTTAAGCAAGGGAGGGTTGTGCAAAATCATCATTCTCACTTTCTCTTCTTGAACCATCTAGGTCCAGTGAGTGGTAAGATACAAACATAAAGGGCCTTTGACCAAGGATGGGGAAGATGTTATACCTGGAGGCCATTCACTATCTTATTTTAATGGGAAATCTAATTTGTTATCATTTGAAGACCAGTGGATTGGGGCCCTAGAGAAGTGACTTTGGTCCAGCTTTGCCCCTATAGTGCTTGTGATCTGGAGTAAATCTCTTCTCTTCTCTGAATCTCATCTTCCTAATCTGAAAATGGAAGAGATTGTAATCTCTAAAGTCCCTCCTAGATTTGACATTCTACAGCTTGCTGACACACACAAAAAAATACGCACCTGCACCTAGCGTGAAACCAGGATGCAAGCTTGTTAGAAAGCATGTATTTGAGTGGTAGTGGGGGGAGTTTCCTGAAGACCTTTGTTGTATAATGAGATCACTTTGGGGGTGAAAGAGTCTTTGTATACTTAAGGAAAGTATAATGCAGTCTAACTTGCTTGCATTTTTTTGGCGGTATCAACTCTAGGTCAAGGGGTCTCATTCAATCTTGGGTGATGTCCTGAAAGGGATTGTAGAATTGTTTTTTAGAAAGGGTTCATAGTGTGAGCATCCATATACTAAGCTAGACTGAAGTACTTTCCATATCACATAAGAAAGACCACCAGAAACTAAATAGGATATAATTCTTAAACAGGTAAAGTATTTTAGGATCCTTTCCCCTCCTCTTCTGTGACTCTTCACTTGTATACTCAATCTGTGACCTAGCATAATACACAGTATTTCTGCCTTACCCAGCATATTTAGAAAGGAGAGGGCCTTTGACTTTGTCCTCTAACTCAAGACTTTTCAACCTACATTGGTTTTGCAAATGACTGTTTGGTGAAGTTCCTAGCCAGAGGAGTTAAGGGTGTCTCTCATACTTTACACAGATGTACACATTGACATAATGAAAAACAGTATTAGGATGAGGAGAATCTCCCTAAAACTATGGAAGTCTGCTGATCCAATTTCCTCAATCTACTTGGTCCTCACTCCACCCATATATGGGAATTTAGGATGGATTCTAAAAGTCTAGGATTATAGAGAGATGAGTCAATAGGCATGTAAACTTTTGGTCACGGAGTGTAACTCAGCCTGCCTCAGACGGTCACATTTGTTGTCACTTTGTTGGCTGTGTTCCCCTTTCTCTAAGAAAAGGCAAAAATCCTGGGGTGGTCTCTGGGTGGTATTTGCTTCAACTTGAAAATAGAACATGGAACTGCCTGAGAGCAGCATATTTTTGTGCTCTGTTATTTTTTTTCCTTTTTATCAGGTAAGGCTTTTGTTATTTTTTGTGTGGTGATATTTTATTGTTTGGATTTGGTTTCCCTGTAAGAGCCATCAGAAGATGGTTGGAATGGACTCATATAACCAAGGTATTTATTTTCTCAATTTGGCCTCCATTCAAAGTTAATACAATTGATTAGATTGGCCATGTTTACTGGATTATAATCTCTCAAATGCCTCTTCAGCCTGCTACTTCCTCCATAAAGTCAACATGGTTTCTAATGGATGATGAATCAGAAAAATCATACTTTTTTCTACTGCTGCCTTTCTATATCCATTTTATCAAGTGACCTCCATTTTTTCAACCTCAGATCCTTCTTCCTTTGTAAAATTAGGGTGATCAAATGCCATGGTTTTCCAACTTTTTTGAAAACATTCTTTCACGATTTTTAAAGCCCAATTGTCCCTGCCCCTCATGGTATCCAGTTAGGGCCTAGTGTTCAGTGAACTGAAATGCCCTTGTCTCCACCAACATTTTCTACTTAGACCCTAGAGAATTCTTTAAAAAAATAGAACAAAGATTGGCCACCCTATCTTCCCTGTGGGTAGTAAAATCCTCTATTATTCAGACCAGTAGAGGAAAAAATTAGCAAAGAGTTAACTAATTTGTTTCATTTGTTAAAATTTCAATTTAAACTGTTCTTTGAACTTTGCAAACTTGATGAAAAGATTTTAAAGCCTTTCCTCCACAGTGCAACCCTGCAGTGACAGCAGGCGTTCAAAACTTGCCAGAAGAAAAAGGGACTCTCTTTGAGAACCATTTCCCAAAGAGACTGACTGAACCTCATATTGTCTGCTGAATCCCCACATTGTAAGAATAGACAAGACTACCTCCACCTTGTCTCATTCTGGAGTTTATCTTAAGAGTTTGTTTGCAGGACAACAATTAAAATATATTGATGACCACCACAAGTGCATCCTGGTGCATCTTTTGCCTGTAAAGTGGGAAGCCACAAGAAATAGGTATTAACTACCCAGAGTTATTTGAGGGTTGTTTTTTGTTATTGTTTTTGATAGTATTTTGAATGTCAGTTATCTAGGTTGATAGGATAGCTTTTCTTAAGATTTCCCTTTAAACTCCATTTCCTATGCAAGGCTTTCCCTTTACCCCACAACACTTTCATGGGTTTTAGACGTGTTTAGTTTTTAAATAAAATTTGGTAAGGTTGAAACTTTACACACACACACACACACACACACACACCCACCACTTGTCCCTTACAACTGAGGGATTGTCTTTTGATGTACTCAGCCCACTCCATTGGCAGAAAGGGTATTGAAATGTCTTTCTGTCAGTATTCCAGCTCTTCTCTGAAAGGGTGGGATGCTCAGGCTCTGAAAGCTGAATGCATTGTATTGAATGGAAGAAAAGTTCTCAGAGGGCTACCCTTCATTAGTGCTTCTCTGCTAGGTGCCTTGTTACCATGCTTCTTTTCAAACATCTTCTAATCAGTAACAGATTCTCTGCCTAAATGCCTGCTTCTTAAATAGCGCCTCTTCTACACGAAATTATGCTCGGTTTACTTTTCAGTAGTTTTCAATCATGGAGAGCTTGATATTCTGCTTATTAACATATATTGTAGAGTAAAAACCTTGTAATACTGCTTTTGAACAATATGTCTTAGGGGATTGAACTTAAAACTCGGTCTCACCAATAGTTGGAACATTTAGGCTTCTCAAATACTAAGTAGGGATTTTTTTTTCTGCACTGGGTACAGTGTAAGTTTCCTCTTCTGAAAGGTTAAAATTCTTTAGTTTCTTATAATGTCTCCAGCAGATGAGCCTAAATGTGGAGAGTGACTACATAAGTCTTCTAAATTGAGGGATTTCAGAAGTTACCCTGGTTATCCCCAAGTGCCGGAAATTCCCACAATTATAGATATCCTCTCAAAAAGAGACTAATGTTATAAATTTATATCTTTATAAGCAGGTTCTGTGCCTATCCCCATCTTAAAATTTAAATATGTTAACTTGAAGAGGCAAACATTAAACATTTTATTAGACATTAGTTTATCAGATTAACTGGTCTTAGTCAGCAGAGCCCTGAGGGAATGTCAGGTCAGATGTGTTTTTTACAGGAAGGATCAAAAGTTCTGGAGTTGTGGTATAGCCCAAGGAAAGCAGACTCAGGTAATTGGGCTCCTTGGAAAGCCACTATCCAGAATGAGACCCCATCCCCTGGGCCAGGGAAATACCTGAAAGGAGCGGGGTTGTGGGAGTGAAAAGGTATACTATCCTCAAAGCTTTTTCTAGCCCCTGCCCTTTTTCTGAAATAGAATTTTGTCTGTATTCAAGACCTCAGGTTCTTTCTCAGATTTTCTCTCTCCTTTCCTATTGATTTCCCTAATTCAATATCTTATAAATATCAATAACAGCAGCAAGGGAGAACAGCTCTTGCGTCCCTACATAGAGTTGGGAATGTTCTTTATCGAGCTTTTTCTAAGATGGCATTGTGGCCTACAACAAAACTTTATAGGCAGTAATAAGTATCTTTGTTATTTCATCAGAGTGTTATTTTACCTCAGTAGAATGTGAGCTCCTTAAAGGTAGGGACCTCCTCTATTTTTGTCTTTGAATCCTGGCACATTGTACACACTTGTTAAATATTTATTGCATTTAATGGAAATGTCTAATTTTCTTTTTATTTTTACGTATAAAATCACATTACCTATTAAAACATCACTGGACAAATCACTCAACATATCTCAGCCTCAGTTTCCTCATCTGCAAAATAAGGATAATATAAGCACCTACCTTCCAGGAGTGTGGTGAGGATTAAGTGAGATAACCTAGTTAAAGCATTTTTCATCCTTTGAAGTGCTATCTAAATTCTGGTTATCATTAAAAGTGATTGCGGCCAATAGGTGGTGTCACTCTTCAGTTTTCTTTGTCATCAGTAAGTATTAATTAAGCCTCACCTTCCACGTTGGCCATTGCCAGCTGAGGGAAGAGCTTTGAACTGGGACGAGAAGAAGAGGGAGTAAAGGAGGATATGTAACCCTTATTAAGGCATTTAACTTCTCAAGGTCCCCAGACAACTCTGTTGTCTCTGAAATAGCTGTCACTACTGATCAGTGAGAGGCATTTTCACACCAAGTGTTCCAAATATTAATGAAAACATAGGTCCACACCAAAAATAACAATGGGGTCCATTCCCAGCTCAGCCACTCATGATTTGTGTGACTTTGGGTAGGTCACATATTCTTCTCTTTATACTTCACATTTGTAAATTGAAGGGATTAGACAAGATTGCTTTCTAGGACCTTTTACTTCTCTAAAGCCTATGATGTTATGCTTTCTCCTTTTTATCATTATTTCCTTTTTGTTACTGGACATAAAGACTGGGAGAGTTGGTAGTAGATGGGTGGAGAGGCTAGGGAATTCAGGTTGTTGTTGCTGTTTAGAAGGAAAAGAATTAAAAGCCTTGGAAGAAAATTGACCTTCCCCATAGCCCTCAGCCTGCTGAGTCACTATCTCCCTCTGTTACCCTGTGATCTTTGGCCGAGCTGATGGAATACAGCACAAACCACAAAAAAAAACCCAGCTCTAATAAATGGCAGATCATTTTGAGGGATTTTTGTTTTCGTTCCTGTACTTGCTCTCCCAGTGAGATAGGAAGCCTTTAATAAGACTTTTCCTAAATGATGCTGCATGTGAAATTTTCTCTGTTCTACAAACAAATGGCCATTTCATGAGGCTGAATTTTTTCCCTTCTTACCCGCCCTGCTCTTTGGGTACATTCCACAATAGGTTTATTCCTATACTGGTTACTGATTGATGGTTCTACTCCAAGTCCCCTTTAATTTTTCAATAAGCCAACAAGGAGTCTTAGGCCACAAACTTAAAGGGAATTGACTTATTTACTTGAGTCAGTTCACTAGAATGATAGGCAGTTAGTCATGTCAGTGTGGTCCTTGGGAGGGGAGGAGGAGTCCATGAGGAGCAACTCTATATAAATAACCATCTCATTAAAAACAAAACAAAACCCTTGTTTTATTCTTCCATTTAAAAGAGCCCTAGGTTGGCAAAGAGTTAGTATCAGTTCTCTGTATGATCATTTTCTCCTACCTGGTAGGTAAGTCCTATCTAAGGCTTATTTTCACTTTAGGATTGCCAAATAAAGAGAGACAATGGATTTCTAAAAATCTACATTCCCCACAGAAAAGTCCTTTCATAGCATTTTTGAGGAAGAAATCCAGTCCAACTCAATTCACTTCAGTTTATTAATTACCTTTGTTGCTGTATCATTTCAGTTGTGTTTCACACTTCATGACCCCTTGTGGGGATTTCTTGGCAAATATACTGAAGTGGTTTGCCATTTCTTTCTCCAGCTCATTTTACAGATGCAGAAACTGAGGGAAATAGGGTTAAGTTACTTGCCCAGGGTCATATAGCTAGTAAGTGTCTGAGACTGGATTTGAACTCAGGTCTTCCTGATTCCTGGCCTTGTACTCTATCTACAATGCCATTTATCTTCCCCATTAATTACCTATTATATCCTATTGTGTTCTGTCCCCTATCAGTAACTATACCTCAAGATTTGGTGCTTGTTCTTCTTTTGTTTTCTCTCTGTTGGAGATCTCATTAATTACTATGGGTTCAAAGGACTTACCTACTAGTATCATTCTAATGAATTGACTCAAGTAAATAAGTCAATTCCCTTTAAGTTTGTGGCCTAAGACCCTCAATGTTGTTTTGTTAACTGCCTCTTGGATTTCTGAACTAGATGTCCCATAGACATTTCAAATTTAGCATGTCCAATTAGGGCCAGAGACAAGATGGCAGAGTCAAAACAGGGACTTACTTGAGCTCTTGCCCAAACCCCTCCATATACTTGTAAAAATGATTCTAAACAAATTCTAGAGCTACAGAATCCACAAAATGACAGAGAGAAAAAATCTTCAGCCCAAGACAACCTGGAATGTCAAGAGGAAGGGTCTATCGCACTGGGCTGTGAGTGGAGTGCAGTGCAGTGTTGGCCATGCTGGTACAAACTAGGTCAGAGGAGGCCTCAGGGTACCGAATCACATGCATCTGTGGCTGTTTCTAGACTTCTCAACCCATAAACAGCAAAGAAAAAGTAGAAGGTCAGTGGAGAAATTTTCAGACCTGGGTGAGAGAAGAGCATGGTCTGGCCTCAGCCCGGGGGTGTTGGAAGTGCTGGTAGGCAGTGGCAGCAGCCCCAGCAGGGGCTGCTTCCAGAGCTCCAGGCCCACAGAGGGTGGGAGCATCAAGCAGCTGATCAGAGGGAGATTGCAGGGACCTCTTTGCTGGCACTGAGACAGGATTTTCTTGCTTTTCCCTGCTTGGATATGAGTCGAATTCCTGGGTGCCCATCCTGGGGTGAGGAGCAATGCTGGCATGGCAGAGTTTTGGCAGCTGTGTAGAGGGAATCCTCTTCATAGTTCCAAGGCATTAAAGAGTCCTTGTGGTCACTCACAGAGAAGAACATAGGCCAGGAGAGGAGTGAATATCTCTCCTTTAATCATACCACCTTAGAAGAAATGAGAATTTACAGGTTCCTAGAAGTATCTCTGAGAACATCTGGACAAAACACCTAAAACTTGGGACAGAGCGCTCTCCACTCTGGAAGCAGAGTCCTACCTTGACAAAGAGCTTAAAAGTCAAGTAATTGGCTCAGGAAATGAGCAGTGTCAAAATAAATCAAACTATATAATCTTAGTCTGGTAACAAAGAAGATCAAAACATACAACCAGAAGAAGATAACAAAGTCAAAGGTCCTACATCCAAAGCCTCCAAGAAAATTATGAATTGGTTGCAGGTCATGGAGGAGCTAAAAAAGGATTTGGAAAATCAAATAAGAGAAGTACAGAAAAATTGGGAAGAGAAATGAGATGCAAGAAACTCCTGGAAAGCAAATCAACAGCTTGCTAAAGGAGACTCAGAACAATAATGAAGAAAATAACACCTTAAAAATAGACTAATCCAAATAGCAAAAGAGGTCCAAAAAAGCCAGTGATAAGAAGAATGCCTTAAAAAGCAGGAGGTCCAAACGATCAGTGAAGAAAATAATTCCTTTGAAGTTAGAATGGAGTAAATGGAGGCTAATGACTTGGTGAGAAATCAAGAAATTGTAAAACAGAACCGAAAGAATGAAAAAATAAAAGACAGTGTGAAATATCTTACTGGAAAAAACCATTGACCTGGAAAATAGGTACAGGAGAGATAATTTAAAAATTATTGGACTACCTGAAAGCCATGATCAAAAAAAGAGACTAGACTTCATCTTTCAAGAAGTTATCAAGGAAAACTGTCCTGATATTCTAGAACCAGAGGGTAAATTAGAAATTGAAAGAATCCACAAATTGCCTCTTCAAAAAGATTCCAAAAGGAAAACTAGGAATATTGTTCCCAAATTCCAGAGTTCCCAGGTGAGGGAGAAAATATTGCAAGCTGCCAGAAAGAAACAATTTGAGTATTGTGGAAACACAATCAGGATAACACAAGATCTAGCAGCTTCTACATGAAGGGACTGGAAGGCTTGGAATATGATATTCCAGATGTTAAAGAAGCTAGGATTAAAACCAAGAATCACCTACTCAGCAAAACTTAGTATAATACTTAAGGGGAATAAATGACTATTCAATGCAATCAAGGACTTTCAAGCATTCTTGATGAAAAGACCAGAGCTGAGTAGAAAATTTGACTTTGAAATATAAGAATCAAGAGAAAGATAAAATGGTAAACAGGAAAGAGAAATCATAAAAGACTTATTAAAGTTGAACTGATTACATTCCTACATGGAAAGATGATATTTGTAACTCATGAGACCTTTTTCAGTATTAGGGAGGTTGAAGGATATATATAAATATATATATATATATATATATATATATATATATATATATACATATATGTAGATATAGATAGAGATATGTATATATAGATATAGATATAAATATAAATATATATGTGTATATATATATACATATATGTGTGTATGTGTATATATAAAATAAAATTAAGGGGTGAGAGTCATATATTAGCAGAAGGAGAAAGGGAGAGATGGAATGGGGTAAATTATCTCACATAAATGAGGCAAGAAAAAGCTGTTACAATAAAGGGGAAGAGAGGGTAGGTAAAAGGGAATGAGTCAACCTTACTCTCATTGGATATGGCTTGAGGTATCTTACCCTACTGAAGGTATGGGGAAAGGTGATAAGAGGGGTCAATGATAAAAGGGAGGTTGGGTTGGGTGAAGGGATAGTCAGAAACAGACACTTTTGAGGAGCTACAGGGTCAAAGGAGAAAATAGAATAAATGGGGAGCAGGATAGGATGGAGGGAAATATAGTTAGTCTTTCACAATATAACGATTGTGGAAATGTTTTGCATAACTACACATGCATAACCTATATTGAATTGCTTGCCTTCTCAATGAGGGTGGGAGCGGAGGGAAGAGGGGCGAGAATCTGGAACTCAATGTTTGAAAAACAAATGTTAGAAATTGTTTTTACATGCACCTGGGAAATAAGATATAGAGGCAATGGGGTATAGAAATCTATCTTGCCCTACAAGAAAGTAAGGGGTAAGGGGATAAGAGGGGTGGGGTGGGGTGATAGAAGGGAGACCAGACTGGGGAAGGGGTAATCAGAATGCATGCTATCTTGGGGTGGGGGGTAAGGGAGAGACGGGGAGAAATTTGGACCATAAAATCCTGTGGAAATGAATGTTGAAAACTAAAAGTAAATTAATTAAAAAAAATAAAAAATGTAGCATGTCCAAAACAACTCTTATCCCAGTCTTGCCCTCCTTCCCCTTAAAAACACTCCCTTTCCCCTAACTTCCCAATTTCTGTCAAGGAAATCAGCATTCTTTCATTCACCAAACTTCGCAGTCTCCAAGTTGTCCTTGATTCTTCGTTATTTTTTTAGTGCTAGCTATTGTGTGCAGTGGATAGAATGCTGCTGCTGGAATTAAGAAGACCTGAGTTCTAATCTAACCTCAGACCAACCACGTAAGTCACATAGTCTCTGTCTACCTCAGTCTCTTTGTCTACAAAATGGGGATAACAATGAGACCTACCTTGCAGTATGGTTTATGGATCGAATAAGATAATATTTGTAAAATGTTTTGCCAACTTTAAAGCAATACATAAATGCTAGATATTATTCAGTATTTTCTTGTGCCCTCGTATCTTGTTCTTGTTGAGTCACCTCAGGTTTTTCATGGGTCCTCTTTGAGGTTTTCTTGGCAAAGATACTGTAGTGGTTTGGCACTTCCTTCTCCAGCTCATTTTACAGATGAGAAAACTGAGGCAAACAGGGTTAAGTGACTTGCGCAAGCTCACACAAGCTAGTAAGTGTCTGAGGCCAGATTTGAACTCATGAACATCTGTTTTCCTGATTCCAAGCCCGGTGCTCTATCCCCTTAGCCACTTAAATGCCCTCATGTCCTAACTGTTGCCAAGTAAATTCTTCCTCTATAACCTCTTTCGTATCTATCTGTTTCTCTCTCCTCTCCACACAGTAACCAGGTAATGAGCGATAGACTTTAGTGTCAGGCCTTTATCATCTCTGGCCAGGACTTTTACAAGAGTTTCTTGATTGATCTCCTTGACTTCCTTTTGTACTCTCTCATTCAACCTCCGTACAAGTCTCACCATGTCACTTTTACTCAGAAAGCTCTAATGGCTTCCTGTTGCCTTGAGGATAAAGTACAAACTCCTTTAGTTGCCACTTAAAGCCTCTTCTGATATGGCTTCAACCTAGCTGTCCAGATCGTTACACATTGTTTCTCTTCACATTCTCTAAGTTCCAGCCAAACTCTCCAGCTTTTCTGTTCTTCACATATTAAATTCAGTTTTCCATCTCTATATCTTTCCTAATACCCCTAGCCATTAGCTCCCCACCCTTTACTTTGTATATATTTTGTATTTATTTAGCAATGAACATCTTGTACTTCAGTAGAATATAAGCCTCTTGAGGGCAGAGACCATTTCCTTTTCAACTTTCTATCTCTAGTGCCTGGTACTATGCCTAGCACAGTGTATTCCAACAGATGCTTGCTCATCAATCCATTGGCGCATTAAAAGGTATTATGGTAGGTACTGGGAACATAAAAACCATCTTTCCCCATAAAGACCTTTCATTCCACTGAAAATGAAAGGCAATCATAGTGATGACATAGCTTGAAGGATCAAAGGGAAGGCCTCTGGCCTTCACTGACCTTTGTTCATTGTGAGTCCTCTTAAGGCTTTTCTTTTAGCAGGCTGTCGCTAAAGACCAAGGACAGTCCCTTTGACTCCAACTATCATTTTTCCAGTTGTGGCCATCGCAGTTAATGAATAGGTTTGTCATAATGCTCAGGTACTAAAAAATTGCCTCTCATTGAGTCTGTTTCCTGGATTTGGATAAACAACTTATAGAGCTTTTCTACTAGTGTACATATAATACTGAAAATGGACAATGAAGTTGGCCCAGAATTGGATTAGAGCATAAGAATGGGTTGGTTTATCTTTTAGAAACTTAAAAAAATTAAAGACTCCAAACTTTTCTTTTAAGCCAAGGCCCATCTATTTTTTCAACACTCCAGTGATTATTATATGATGGAGAATCCAGAAAGTCTGAAGTGAAGGTGAAAATACATGAAAGGGCAGCGGAGAGGCACATGGTAGATACACAGACATTATAAATGAGATTTTACAAAGAAAGGATGCCATCAACGGTGTATATATCGTTTTATAAGAGTGAAGTATAAGCAATGGACAGCCCACATTATCTAAGCCATATCAAGAGAATATGAAGAAGGCCCTTGGCACATTGCAGGGACCCATGTGATGAGTCAGTCAGTCAATAAGCTTTGATTAAGTGCCTGCTGTGTGCCAGGCACTGTGTTAAACATTGGGGATGTAAAAAAAGAGGTAAAAGATAATCTGGGCCATTAAAGAGCTAACAATCTAATGGAGGAGACAATGTGGAAACAAATAAATGTAGTGCAAGCTGTATACAGGATAAATAGGAAGTAATTAATAGAGGGAAGGCCCTAGAATTAAGAGATATTGGCAAAGTCTTCGTATAGAAGATGACATTTTATTTGGCATTTGAAGGAAGCCAAGCAAGCTAGTAGGCAGAGATGAAGAGGGAGAACACCCCAGGCATGGAGGACAGGTAGAGAAAATGCCCAGAGCTAGAGAGATGGAGAATCTTGTTCCTGGAACAGCCAAGATGCCAGTGTAGTGACAAGTACATGTTTGAGAATATGGTATAAGAATACTGGGAAGGTAGGAGGAGGCCGGGCTATAAATGGCTTCAGACACTGAATAGAGTATTTGGTATTTGATCCTGGAGGCAATAGAAAGCCACTGGAGTTTATTTTGTCCAGAATGACATGGTTTGTACCTGAGCTTTAGAAAAATCTCTCTGGTGGCTGGAGGATGGATTGGAATGGGGAGAGTCTTGAGGCAGGCTGTTACAATAGTCCAGGCACGAGATGATGGAGAGCTTACACTAGAGTGGTGGAAGTGTCAGAGGAGAGAAGGGGCATATTTGAGAGATGTTGCAGAGGAGAAGATGAATATTCTGAAACAGGTGAGTCACACATTGAGTGATTGTGACCTTTTATGATCGGATGATATACGTACGTTGAGTGCTGGAGGATCAAGTTAGTTTACCAAATATGTGTGTTGCTAAATGTGGTATAATATAAACAGAAGTGGATTTGGACTGAGATGACAGTGGTTCAGGTCACTACTCTTCCAGGAAAGTGGGTGACACAGGGGATAGAGTGCTGGATTTGGAGTCAAGAAGCCCTGAGTTGGAATCCTGCTGTAGATACTCAGCCTGTTGCTGGGGGGTGGGGTGGGGGGGGGAGGCGCAAGGGCTTGGCCAGACACTTAATTTCTATGTATCTCAGTTTACTCATATGTAAAATGTGGACAATAATATCTACCCCCCGGGGTTGCTGCAAGGATCAAATGTGGTATTGTTATCAGTATCATCATCATTATTATCTCATTATTCGTATTATTACTCTTTTACTATATATCCCTGAAGAAGTCACTTCCTGTCTGGTCCTTGGTTTCCTCATCTGTAATATGAGAATTAGACTAGCTGAACCGTGAAGGATCCCCTATAGCCCTAAGATTTTGTGATTCTTCATTTTTAGCAAAAATCCAACATTCTCTTAAGTTTTTATACGTACACATATATGTACATGTGTATGTACATGCATATATGTGTGTATATATAGGTATACACACATAAATTTGCATATTATTGAGGAACTCTTAGAGACCTGGAATTAGTTTTAAGTAATGCAACTTTTCATCCTGGGAAATGATAACAAAAAGGGATAAAAACTAAGCAATTTTTAATTTTCATTGAATTCAATTTGTACTAAGTTTAAAGATAACCTATATATCATCCTCAGGAGTTTAAAAATGGCATTGGTAATGTTTCCCTGCATATATGAGACTGACTGGAAAACAGTTAACTCCAAGAACAGTTTGTTCCAACTGTGGCTGCGTTTACAGATGCTGGTGCTCTTTGTGGCTGTCCCACATTTAGTCACATAACTGTCCAGTCTCATTTTGCTATTTGCTATTGTCTGGCACCTCTCTTGCAAAGTGTTCATCATCATCTTTTAACAGAAGTGAAAATGGTCTTGCAGCAAATTTCCAAAGCTCATTCAGCTGGTTAGTGATAAAGGCAGAAATAGAAGCCAGGACGTCTGGTCTTGTGGTCCTCTGCTCTAACCACTAGAGCATGCTTCCTCGCTGTTTGGATTGCTAAATATTTCAGAAAGTTTCGGTATTATTATGGTGAGCAGAGTTCTAACTGTCACACCAGCTCCTATTTAGGGCCCCCTAATTTATTTCATTCTTCCAAATACACAATTTTATCCATAAAATTCCATGTTTTATGAAACAGAAGAAGATTCAATCAAACAACTAATGACTTTCTCTGAGAAACAGCGTGGTGTACCTGCTACTAATTACCAGTGTGACCTTGAATAAGTCATTTATACTCTTTTGGTCCTCAATTTCCTTCACATGTAAAGTGAGGATTGGATTAGATGAAATTTAAGTTCCCTTCTATCTTTAAATCTATGCTCTTACAAAAATCTATGTGGTTTAGCAAAATTTTTTTTTGTCATGAACCATCACCGACAAACACACACATCCAAATATATAAACCAGATATAAAGTGATTGCTGATAAATTACAAAATTCTATTATTTTATTTTTGAAAGCTTAAGTTTTGAGGTTTTGATAATAATCACAATATTTAATAATATTCATAAATCATGATTTCAAATTCTGTGGACTTTTTGACTTTTGTTAATACCTTTTGAATATTTTTGTTATTGCTGTCGTTATTGCTAAGACCTATTTATTATTCTCAGCAAGGTTAAGATCCTCAAACTAGTCCCTATTGTGTTGTTATTCTGCATACTAGTACATGGTGGATAACAACTGCTTTTCATACTTGAATAAAAACATTAGAATGTAAGCTTATACTCTATAGGTCACTGAAAATGTCCCTGTTCAACTCCGGTAGCCAATATCACAGTGCAAATGACACATCTCATCCTGTTATCATAAGATTTTGTTTGCTCCTTCTAGGTCTCTGCATTTTGAAAGTTTTTTTGATACATGTAGATTGGAGATTGTGCATATCTGGTACAACACCTATTAAAAGCAGTATTTTCAAGTATTTTCAATCAGTGGTATAATTGAGAGATTACGGACAGTAGTTTTGTCTAGGATAGTAGCCTTGTTCCAGTAGAGTTTCTTGCTTAAATTTTCAAGGATATTTGGGTGTCTGTATTTATAGTATGGGGATTTGTCATGAATTCATACGTGAAAGATTGTGAGCTTCTGAAATGTACAATTCTCTGCCAGGTCATGTTTTGCTCAGTTTCTGGTAGATGTACAGTTTCTATTGTTTCCTTGTATGAGCTATGTTGAACGTTAAGTCTGGCTCATTAAGAATAACCTTTCTGTGATTTCTGTTTGCAATTACCTGGTCCTGAATTGCCATCATAAACTCATTCTGTTTTTATAAACCTGTTTACACAACTTGGTCATTTACTTTATGCTCTTTTGCCACCTTATCCTTCACGGTGAATTCATGCTGATTTCACCCCTGAAGGGGCTTTTGATTCTATTCTTGGATCTTCATAGTCTACCATGAGGTAAACTATCCTAGTGGTATGAGCACCAGATTTAGAGTCAAAGGGACCTGGGTTCAAATTAGGACTTTAGTTTCCTCGTCTGTAAAGTGAGGCAGTTGAACTAAATGTTCTCTAAGGTCGCTTCCAGCTAAAAAGTAATGATTCTGTCCATCATCCTGTGATCGATGAAGAAATGTCTGTTTTGTCCAAAAGTATTTCTTGAGGTTTTTTGATTGTTTATCATATATCCTAAAAATGTGTATCAGTCCTCTCCCTCCTTCCTAGAAAGGGAGTTTTAATCTTTCTATAGCTTCCTTAGGGCTACAGGCCCTGTGTTTCATTAATATTGAATAAGTTTTTGTTAGGTTACTTCCCAAGTCTGTTATGGTTCATTTTATAGTTACAATAATGCATTAAGAGCAGTATCATGAAGGTGCTTTGAATGTTTTCTTCAAATAAAGCTTTGATTTCAGGGTGCCAGTAAGTTTCTTAACATACTTGGCCTCAGTCTTTTCTCGGATATCTTTACATTCATTGTGTCTTGCTTGGAGGAGATCAAGTATTTGAAGGTTTCACCTTGATCTATGGTTTTAATGGGGTCTTTGCATACAAACTTGAAGGCTTCAGTCTATCCTTGGAGTTTGTTAAGAATGTTCTACTTTATTAAGGCCAAATGATGTGAGGTTAATTATTGGGAAAAGATGGCACAACATGAATTAACTGTTTAATATATGTCATCCATATGCATAAAATAGTTAACGATGTTTTTGTTTGACTCCTTTAATTTGGAAACCATATTTAGTTATATTTAGGAGAGAGGATAATAGATTTAAGACTACGCAGAATTGTAATGGGAGCAACTAGCTGGTATATGGATAGAGCACTAGGCCTGGAGTCAGGAAATTCTGAGTTCAAATCCAACTTCAGACACTTATTAGCTGGGTGACGCTGGTCAAGTCACTTAATCCCTATTTGCCTCAGTTCCTCATCCATTAAAAGGGGATACACTGGAGAAGGAAATGCCAAACCACTCCCATACCTTAGCGAAGAAAACCCCATGGACAGAAGTCCATGGAGTCACGTAGTGTCAGACAGAATGGAATATCTGAACAACAAAAGCAAAGAACCATAATGGGCTTAAAGTGCCTTATAGAAGGCAGTCTTCAGCCCTTAGCACACAGCCCAGCGCAGGGTAGGTGCTTAATAAAGTAGGTGCTTTTTGACTGACTGAAATGTGGGATTAGAGTTGTATCCGAGAAGAAGCTGGTAAAGTACTTTGTTAGTAATTTACATGACCTGGTAAAACATTTGAGCCAATGACTGTGTGTTTTATCAGGCTTTACCCTTTTCTGGTTTTGCAGATAAGGAAGAGTTTTAGCCTCTTCCTTTTATGTAACTATCCTGTTATTCATTACATTAAGATTGCCTAAGTTTTGTAAGTGATCCAGCTTCAATTTTCGTTGTGCTGGACTTCTTGCAACCATAAAGACTGTGAGAAATTTTCCACATTCTCTCCTTTAAGCATATTCTCTCCTCTGATTTTACTTCTCAAGTCTCTGCAAAAAAGACTTTGATTAATATGGAGTTGTTTTATTTTGTTCTTTTGGCTATTTTTTAAGCACTGGGCCTAAAATCAGGAAGACCTGAATTCAAATGTTGCCTCAGACACTTAACTGTGTGCCTTTGGGCAAGTCACTTAACCTCTCTTTACTTTTGTTTCCTCAACTATAAAGTGTGGATAATAATAGCATCTACCTCCTCCAGTTGTTATGAGAATCAAATGAGATAATATTTATAAAATATTTAACACAATGCCTTCACATGGTAGGTGCTTAATAAATGCTTCTTTCTTACCTTCCCTTTCACTCCTATTTGTATTCCCTTGACCTTTTGACTCCTGCCTTTTACTGTTTAATAGTACATAGAATTTCTGATGTGTATTTGCTTTTTGCGTTCTGTACTGCATATTTTTCATTGTCTTAGATGATCTGGTATTCAAGTTTTCTACTGTGGTTTTCCAGCTACATATTGATGTAATCTTCCCATGTCTTTCCATAAATCTTCAATAATCCTCATAATTCCCTTATGCTATGATGAATTTCCTTAGAGATAGTTATTCCTTGAAAGTTTCATGTTTCCTCTTAGTCTTCTTGTCTCGGTAATGACTATTCCACATATAGCTGTGTATAGGTCTTAAAATGTTTTTATACTTTCAGGTACTGCGGGAGAATGTATATGCTCATGATGCTTATAGGAGATGCTGGTGTTTTAAAAAGTAATGTGTGGAATTGGTTTGCCAGTTGAGTTAATGTCACCAACCTCAAAAAGGGCTTTTTAAAAATTTCAGTCTAAGCATGCTTATTTCCTTTCAAAGTCATTTGAGTTATCTGTACTTTTTAAAATTCCATTTTGTTATTTGGCATAAATTTCTTGCTTTCGTGTTAAGGATGTTTTTGGAATGATCTCAGATTATTCAACCTTTCCCCTTATGGTTTCAATAGCAATTTTATTTCATCACATTTTGCACATAGTCTTGGCTTAGGAATGAAGTTATTTTCTGTCATTGCTAGGCACTAGCTAAGGGTACCATTGAGACCAATTACTGGTGAGATTTTTTCCAATTTATTTTTTATGATAATAGCATTGGTATACAAAGTAAGTATTCATGCCTTCACTCTGTTTCACACCTCCATGTTGTTTGCCTACAGTAGTGGTCTATGCCAGAAGCATTTCTGTCATGTGGAGTATTGCTATTTCTGATTTGTTCTGATGTATCATGCCTTTTTGTGGTATCACAGCACAATGGAGCTCTACTCACTCTACCATCCTCCATTTTAATCAGATCATCACTGCAGTTTCAAGTAGGGTCAGTTTACAACCCCCTGCCACTCTGTTTTTTAGATTCATAATAGTGTTTCCTTACACCATCTGCCACACATTACACACTGACGAGAGTGCCAGCCCAGTCAGTGATATTGCTAGAGGCCTATTGTCAGTATTTCAAGATTGCTGGCAGGCCTTCACAGCTACTAGAGAGTTCTCATGGTGCACAGAATCCTTACAATGCATCATCTTGACTTGATTCTCTTTAGTCAGCCATCTTCTTTCTTGTCCCAGTGACAGTAATGATGGGTTGAGCTTTATTAATACTAATAATAATCATCACAATTATGATTAACATGATAGAAAGGTGGCACAATGGATAGAGCTTGGAATCAAGAAGACTTGTGTTAGCAGCCTTCCGTGTGCTGATTGTTGTTGGTTTTACGTAGCCATAGCAGCTGCTAGCTGAATTGTTGTTACAAAATGGCTGTGTAAAACTAACAAAACAGCCAGCACACATCAGACCACTAACATGGGTTCTTTGATCTGCTTTACTAAGGAAAGTAACTTTAAGGAGTTATCAATCTCACTTTAATTCAACATACAAATATCATTCACTCAGTTCAGGAAGAAAAGCCAGCAACCTGAGCAAATACAAACAAATTACAAACGTACACAATATAAACAGACCAGATCACAATTCATACTTACCAGGAAAGCATCAACATCTGTGTTTATGAGCTGAGGGCTCTTATAACTGCTACGCAGAGTCCCACGCCACTCTTCCTGTGACTGACAGCTCCAAAAGTCAAAGGCCAACCTTGGATCCTGTAAGGGCCCACCCGAATCAGCAAAAGGGTTTAGCACCTAGTTAGCAAAAGAGCGTGGGCCTTGGGCTTTGCACCCTATTAAGGCTTAATCAAAGGCATTTGATCACTTTAGCATTTCTTAAAGAAGTCCCACCTTAGTTACCAATACAATGGGCTGAAGAAGGAAAGGCAAATCACTCTAGTATCTTTGCCAGAAAACCTCAAATGAGTGGGTCATGACTGGAGTGAATGAGCAACACCATTTACATTATTGAGAGTTGGGAATGAGCACAGCATGTGTTTCAGTTTACTAATTTCCAAAATGAGACGAGCTTTGTCTGAGATTTGTGAAGTTTGAGTACAAACAATATATGTAAAAATGTTTTGAAATATATGAAGTCCTATACAAAATATAAAACAGTATTATTATCGCTATTATTATTAATTTAGTCTGAGATGTGAAGAACAACCAAGGCTTTGAGACACAAGGAAATTGTCCAAACTAAAATTTGGGAATAA
Source organism: Trichosurus vulpecula (assembly GCF_011100635.1). NCBI lineage: Eukaryota > Metazoa > Chordata > Mammalia > Diprotodontia > Phalangeridae > Trichosurus > Trichosurus vulpecula. The sequence continues at coordinate 226,618,943 of NC_050580.1, forward strand.
TAGTGGTGTCTATGCCTTGACTTTCAGCCACCAAGTGGTGAAAGCATTGTGTCCAAGATTTAGGGCTGGAGGAAACTTTGTAGTTTATTATCCACCCCTTCCTTTTCCAGACGAGAAAACCAAAGCCTATAAAGATGAAGTGACTTGAACAAAGTCATACAAATAGTTTCAGAACAAGGATTCCAAACCAGCTACCCTAGTTCTAAATCCTTTCCTCTTTCTACTATACTACCTAGGTTAATAGGACCATGAGACAACACAAGCTAGTAGATGACCGTTCTGAAGAGCAGCATGCTGGGTGATCCGTAGAATGCCCGAACTGGTGCTTGATATTAAGGAAGATTGAAGAGCACTGTATTCAGCTACTGTTGCTCCCCCCAGCTGTCAAAGGGAACCAATGACGTCACAAGGGTGATGTCTTTATTTGCATGTAAATTGGATATGACTGGGGCAGAGGTGCACAAAGCCATCAACCACACTCACTCCTCCAGAATCGTCAACGTCCATTGGCAAGTCAAAGGTCAAGATGACTGGTGACGGTTCAGGATGCACAGAAAATAGGCTACAAAGAGTACAAGGACATAAAGGACAATTGCTGTGTGATCTCATTTAAGTGATAATTTATCTTTCTGGTGAAATAGCTTCCAACATCTAATCCTTATCCTGTGTGATTCTTGTCAGTGACATTTGGAAAATCCTCCAAAGGAGACACACTGCTGGCAATGGAGGTCTTCCTATGGGTCTTTCAATATTTCACGAAAACAGTCATTGAGATTTCCTCTGGCAACTGTCCATCCTCCAATCCCTCAGCCTCTCAATTTTCTGCAGGATGTCACCCTTATATTAGCTATAGTCTCCTCCTTTTCCCGTCTTGACCCTTCTTTAGTATTTCACGTCTACATTGTCCTCTTCTCTTGAGTCCCCAGTCTCTTTATCATGTCACCGATCTTACCCTGGGCCAAGCCTCAGCCATGGGTGCAGGATAGAGATAGTAGATAGGAAAATTCCTTAATAAGAATTAAAGATTGCTGAAGTTTGAAAGGATCTTAAAGGACATCTGACCCAACCCTCTCATGTTACTTATGAAGCAGACCGAGGCCTAGAGGTTAGATAACTGGCCCACTATCATACAACTCGGATTAGGCCTAAAATCTAACTCTCTTCATCCCCACTTCACGGGACGAAGCCTGCCATGATTTATAACATAAATATTTAGCCATTTTAATGTGTTTATCCTGTGCCTAGCCTTAGCGTGTCTGTTATATACTGAATCAGTTTTTTTATTTGTTTGTCTACATTGACATCATCCATTCAAGCAGGATCAGCCCCTGGAAGACAGAGACTACATAGTCATAGATTTAGAGCTGGAAGGACTCTCAGAAGGCACTTAGTCCAGTATCCCTGTTTTAAAGATGAAGAAACTGAGCCACAGACAAGTTGTGACTTCAGAATAACAGTCCAACATACTTTCCACTATTCCATGTGCCAACATCTCTTTAGTCTTCTTTTCATAGTGCCTAACAGAGGTCTGGTGTACGTGAAGAAACCAAAAACACTTTTTTTGGGGGGGGTGCTATTTTTATGTTTTATACAATTCCTGACCATGGGAACGAGCAGATCAGTTGTACCTTTTCTGAACAAACAGACAATGACTTGTGTGACTCTTTGCCAGAGGAAACCTCAATCTCCACAGCTATTTGGGCAAGGGTTAAGGTGAGGGCTAGAATTGTCTGCATTGATTTAACTACTGACTTTTAAAGTACTTTCCAACTCAGGAATCAGAATAAGACTACTTGGGTTCAAATTCCCGATCTTCCACTTACTACTTAAATAACATTGAGCAAATGCTCTGGGCCTCAGTTCCTCAGCTATAAAATGAAGGATTAGACCAGGGTTTCTTAACCCAGGGTCAGCAAACATACTTTTAAACACCATTTTCAAAACTGTATTTCAGTATAATTGGTTTCCTTTTCAATTAATTCATTTTGTGCAGTTAAAAATATCATTTTGAGAAGTGGTCCAGAGGTCTCATTAGATTGCCAAAGTAGTTCATGATACAAAAAAAGGTTAAGAACTCCTGGATGAAATGATATCCAAGGTTCCTCCCAGCTCAAAACTTATACCCCTCTGGTTCTCCATTGTCGACTAGAGGCCCACTTAGCTCTGGACAGGCTCTAAGGGTAAGGATGTAGGCAGGACAGGAACTCTAAGTCTGATTTATTCTTCTTTCTGGATACTGGGGATACCAGGAAGAGTCTGGGCATGTTGTGGGACTTCAGATTCTTACTGGATGTTCTCCAAAAGATGAAGGTGACAGAGTTGATTGTTGTTGACATTCATCAAGTTGTGACCTTGCCACGTGTCACCCCTACCAAAATGGAGTGACTCAATAGAACTTTTTCTCGGTTCCAAATGAGGCCCCCACATTTGAAAGCTAGAGAGGAAATGAGCTAATAATATCCGGAGTCTGCCTTGGTCACTTATTATGGGCTTGTCTCTCTTTGTTACTTCTTTCAAATTAAAATGAGGGGGATTCCCCAAAGCATGAGAAAATATGTGAATAGAAAGCACTTTCAAATAACTAGAATATTCCCCCCCAAAAGTCAATAGAAACTCAGGGTGCTGTTGGAAATTCACCTCCCTTGTTTAGATTAGTGAGTAATACCTGAGAGGTGAGGAAGTGGGAACATTCCCCCTAACGCATCTCAAAGGCTGAAAAGACTCAGCCCTTGACATTATACCATGCAACATACCATAGTAGGAAAGTTTGTTCCATGCCTGTTTCAACCTCAAGGTCTTCCGATACCAGTCTTCTTGTTTTTGTTTTTTCTTTCCAAAACCCCTGCTGACCTGAGATAGTCTTTTAGCTGCCTTCTGACTGCTAATTGCACACAGTAGGCAAATGCACCATTTTAAGGCATTGTGAACACAGCTTGCAATTTCAGCCCAGTACATGCTACTTCCTGCTGGGGGCCAAAGAATACTCAAAGGATGCTGAGGTTATGTGGAAGATGGAAATGTCACACCCCCTCTGTTGTTTGTGGCTCTCGTGACTGTCAGCAGCTCCCAGGCCCGAGAAGCACAACTCGTTAACCTCAGTCTCCTCACTGCTAGGAGGACAGATCTATGACACCAGAATATGTTATACCACATGGTTATGTCCTGTGGACCATCTGACGCTTTCCACTTGAGTCCCTCTGCGTGTGTGGATGAAGAGAATTGAGCCAAGAAGAGAGGCCTCCTCTGTGGGGGTAATTTGCCTAATGTAGCCCAGTGTTTATTTGGGTAAAGAGCAGACATATTTCTACCCTTCAGTGTATTTCCTCTGAATGTACATGGTCACGGCAGTGACAGAAATGCAGGAAAAACTCCATTTTCTTTGTGCTGATTGTGGGCTTTTACTGAGACAAAGACATTTCTCCCTGTCTACGGCTGCCTTACATCTCCCCAGGCTGGGTGCTTTTTCTGTCAATTTTTTCAGTTTTTTTTTAAGACAAAGGAGTTTCTTCAGGCTCACTAATAATAGTTTGGCTATAACTACATAACTCCATTTTAAGTCACTGTGAACAAGCTTGATTTAATGCAAAGATAGATTATTTCCTGCTGTAGGCCTCAGAGCTCTTACAGGATGTCGAGGCTTTATTGAAGATGGAACCATCAAACCACCCTGCTGCCTGTGACCCAGGCTATGGAACAGAATGAGGTTATTACGAGGCTGGACCAGGACTCAATCCAGGTCCCTCGTTGGTGTATTGTGACCCGACAACCAGGGGTCTTTCCACTCTGTAATGGGATTTCTGTTGTGTTAAAATTGGACCCATCTTTCTCTTTTTCTTTTTCCTCCTAACACTTTCATAAATATTTTCTTCCAGAAGGAAAATATTAATTAAATAAATTGATTACTATCAATTAAAATGTTGCAATGATTTGATACAATAATATTGTGTATATATGGTACTTTTCCCATGATATGAAGGCATATACAGATATGGTTGTGTTAATCCTCCCACTGTATTATTGAAAGTACTTGAGCATTAGGGCAACTAGGTGGTTTAATTGGTAGAGTGTGGGGCCTGGAATCAGGAAGACCCAAGTTCAAATCTGGCCTCAGACACATATTAGCTCTGTGACCCTGGGCAAGTCATTTAACCCTGTTTCCTTCAGTTTCCTCATCTGTAAAGTGACCTAGAGAAGGAAATGGCCAACCACTGTAGTGTCTTTGCCAAGAAAATCCCAAATAGGGTCCCAAAGAGTCAGACGTGACTGAAATGAGTGAAAAACAAAAATAACAACAGGAAGAGGCTTCTGGGAACTGATGATGGAATAAGCAATATCTGCTGTCCCTCTCCCATTCTCATCCCCAAACACCATAAAGCAGTGCCCCAGAATAGATCCTGGAATAGTGGAGCCAGTGGAAAGATGGAGTGGACCAGTCTTTTGATCCCGGAGACTGAGGATTGGCCAATAAGGTCTGTATTACTCAGGTAAAAGGGGAGGGCAGTACAGGACAGGAAGTGTCCCAGCAAGCCAGTGGCAGGCTCCACCTCAAGAAACCAGTGGGAAATCCTGAGCCCTAGAGTGGTGGAGCAGGCAAACGCCAATACCAGGACCTCCCACATGCCTTAGCACAGCCAGGGGAATCAGCAGCTGCTATCATGAAGAACCACCCCATGTGCCAACACAGCCCGGGGTCATCACATTTTGAGAAGAGAGACCGTAGGCCCAGAGAGGCTAAGACAGTTGTCCAGAATTGCATAGCAAGTTAGCAGCAAAGCTAGAAATAGAACTCAGGGGTCCACCTCCCACACAAATATCTGCTTTAGCCAAACCCAGAGTTTCGTTCTCTCACCACAATTATTTTGAAAGGGGAAAACCCAAAACCTATCACATCCCCCCCAAAAAAGTCACGTGATATTTCAAGATGGAAATTGTGTATTGGCATACTATATTATCAGTTCTTTGTTCTCACATTGGCATTTTGTATGTGCTAAGATGAAGAGAAAAGTAATTTTTTTAAAGGAAGGAATGACCTGCAGTTTTCCATATTTTAGCAAAATTAAGCCAGTAATACTAAAACCAGATTTGTTTGCATGCTTGTTAAATTTTAGAATATTTGGTATAATGGTTTTGTACCAAAATATTTACATAAAATTGATGGTCCTGTGATTTTACTGATGCACATACTCCTTCTAGTGGTACAAGTTGTAGCTTATGAATATCTTCTCATTTTGTGTGACTTTTCTCTTCACCCAAATCCTGTGGGGCAGCAGGCATGAGAAGACCCAGCACTGTGGCACCCTTGCCTCTTGTCTTCACTTTCTTTCACGCCATAGGACAGCCAGCCTGGTAAAACTGAATGACATTTCATGGAAATGAGAGTCACCAACCCTAGTCCATGATTAGATGAGCTGTTGAATTGGAGGACTACCAGGTTTTAACATGTACCCTGCCCTTGTATCCCAAGATCCTCCAGGTCTTACCATGAGCCCTGCCTCTATGCCCTCCATGCTCTTAGGCACTGTCATCTAGACTTTGTCATCAGCTCTCCTAATAAAACTCTAAACACCTATACAGCTCTGCAGTTCCATTTTCTTTTATTAGAGTGTGAACGCTATCTCAAGTTTTCTATTAGCATCCCTAGGGATTAGTACAATGCTTGGTACTTATTAAGTGCTTAACAAATGCTTTTTCCTTCATTTTTGTTCCTGCCCTCACATGAATCCTTCATAGAAAGTTCTACTAACCTTCTTATGTCTCTTTGACATTGTGTGGCAACCAGTGATGCACATAAGCGCTCCATCTATTATTTCTTACTCTCAGAAAATCAATGATCTGGCTTCCTTTTCAGGAATGTGTTACTTAGATAATGTACTTTAATTTGTCTTGTATAATTTTTGTTGGTGATGTGATAGTTTTCCTTCCATCGCCCTTTGGTTAACCAAAAATTTCAATTTTTTAGAAACAGTGGTATATTGTGCATTTTAGCCATATGAGAATGATATAGATGTTGAAAAAATGGACTTTAATTTCCAGGAGTTGTAGGTCAGAAAAGGCCAGTGAGTTTGCAAGCATGGGGGAAGTCCCACCATGGATTTTCTCTTTACCAAGGCAGATCTATAACTAGCGGGTTTGGTTTAGAAGGTCACTTGAGGCACTGAGAGGTTAAGTGAGATATAGGTAGGACTGGAAAGCAGGTCTTCCTGAAAGCTAAAGGCAGGAAGGAAATAAGCATTTATTAAGTGCCTACTATGTACCAAGCACTGTGCAATGCACTTTACAGATATGATCTCATTTGAGCTTCACAACAAGCCTTTGAGGTGGATGCTATTATTAGCTGTGTTTTACAGTTGAGGAATACTATTAAGTTGACTGGCTCAGAGTCACACTAGCTAGCAAATATCTGTCTGAGGCTAGATTTGTGCTGGGCTGGGGTTTCACCTCCCTTCATTGTGCCACCTTTTTGTTATTCAGTCACTTTAGTCATATCCACCTCCTTGTGACTCCATTCAGGGTTTTCTTGGCAGATGCTAGAGTCATTTGCCATTTTCTTATCCAGCTGAGGTAAACAACACTAAGTAACTTGCCCAGGGTCACCCAGCTCGTAAGTGTCTGAGGCCAGATTTGAACTCAGGAAGATGAGTCTTCATCACTTCAGACTGAGCACTCTATCCACTGTGCCACTCAGCTGCCCAGAAAAGTCAAGCTACGGTGCTTTGAATGAAATTTTCCTTGACTCTGCTCTCAATTTAACAGAGGAAATTCACAGTTGTAGCTTTGGACAGTGTCTTGGTCTCCAAATCAAAAGTCTCCTGTAACTCCTTTGGAAAGAAACTCTGATTTGACTAACACTACTTCTCATTGAGTCTCTCTTCTCCACCCCCACATCCCATTCTCTTTTCTAGGGTCTTAGAAATAGTTATGTAAATCACTGCACTTAGCATAGTACACAGGTTGTAAAGTGATTCTGAAACTTCTGTGACTCTGTGCTTTAGGTTGTGGCACTTTTAAGGTAGGGTGGGGAAAGAGAGAAGGAAGTGGATGCTTGGTAGGGGTTAGAAACTGCCCTGAAATGGCTATCATTGCATCACTGATTTTTTTTAAGGCAGTGGTGGGAGGGGGGCAGGCAAGGGAAGGCAAGGAAAGGGGGAGAGAGAAAAACCAACCCTATCAGCAGAGATATGCCAGTATAGTCAAGAAATCCCATCTCTCTGTGACCCCATTTTGGGGTTTTCTTGGCAAAGATACTGAAGTAGTTTGTCATTTCCTTCTCCAGTTACTTTTACAGATGCGGAATCAAGGTAAGTAGCATTAAGTGACTTGACCAGGGTCACACAGCTAGAGCCGAGACCAGATTTGAACTCTTGAACATTAAGTGTTCTTGATGCCAAGCTCGGTGCTCTATCCATTGTGCAACCTAGCTGCCACACCACTAATTTTTTTAGGCCCCTATTTGAAGTCTTGGGTACCTAGGCCTGGTGGAGCACCAAGCCTCAAGTCATGAAGACTCATCTTCCTGAGTTCAAATCTGGCCTCAGACACTTACCAGCTGGGTGACCCTGGGCAAGTTACTTAATCATGTTTGCCTCAGTACCTCGTCTATAAAATGAGCTGGATAAGTGAATGGCAAATTGCTCTAGCGTCTTTGCCAAGAAAATCCAGACGAGTCTGAAATGACTAAAAATAACTGAATGCTTGAACTCTCTTTGCCTATGGATGACTCTTCTCCATAGAATTTTATTTCCTAAGCCTGTTACAGATCTAGGAAATGACTATGGGCAGTCAGATCACTGAATATTGTAGAAAAGGGGAATAAGATGTGTTCTGGACTGTCTCTCTTCTTCTGCATTGCCCCACATGCTTTGCATTTTTGTAGTGGTTGTTGACAGCTAATTACTTTCTATTAGAATTTGATCTCTAAGCAGTTCGTAGCACAGGTTGTGTGTAGACGAGATCAAGTTTGTTAGCATTTTCTCTTATAGGTTCATTTGGATGGGTTGATTTAAGTATAATTTCCCATCTTACAGAATATCACAGCAAAGTCCAGGGAAGTGGTTTCCCCCGTGTTAGTAGCATTCTAACTCAGAGCACTTCATTCTACTTAGCTTATGAACCCATACTACTTTGCTGCCATGCTGGCAGTGTGGGTAGAGGGTAGATAGTAGAGTCCTTTTAGCTATAGTGCTGACCCTGGATGAAGAGCTCACAGATTCCTCCGCCTCACTTCTTATATGTGGAAAATGAAGTTAATAATAAGGCTAGCTCCATTTTTTATAGTGTTCAGTAGTTTACAGAGAATCTTTTTTTTTCAACAGTTCTATGAAGTAGATAGAGAAAATATTATACCTATTTTACAGATGAAAAAACTGAATCTCAGATTAAAAGTAATTCTCATTTACCTACTTCAGAGAAGATCAGTATAAAGTTGAAATGTTTGTCACATTTTGGTGCTTTGTGGACAAAACCTTGCTGTATAAAGCAAGGATCTATCTCCATTAACTTATTGAAGGACTTCTCCTTCTAACTAAATGTTGCATAACATAATTCAGTGATGGGCCTGTAAGTATGTTGGTAAGCAAAATGGGCACTCAAGCACTCAGTTCAACCAAGTGCCCTTGAAGAGTTTGGCTTTTGTTAATTCAGTGTATTTCATTGAGCCTTACTAGGTGCTAAGCCCCAGGCCCAAACCCCTATTAGGTATCAAACCTATGTGGGTGTGGATTGGTAACTAAGGTGGGGCCAAAGGTGGGGCTAACTAAGGGGAGGTGCTAACTCCAGAGCCAATCATAGGATCCTAAGTTCCGGTCATTCAGATGATGTTTGATGACGTCTGAAATGCTTTAAGAAGAGAAGACAGAGCCATTTGCGCAGGGCTCTCACTCTTGATGGCACGCCGATCTGTGTTTCAACAATCCGGCTAGCAGCTTCTGTGGGTGTGTAAGATCCACCCATAGCCAGCACCCAGAAAGCTGCCAACAGCACAGGTTCTTTTGATCTGTTAAAATAAGGAAAGCAAGGTGAAGGGGTTGACAAGCTCACTTTAATTCAGCATACAAATATCAGTCACTTAGTTCAGGGGAGAAGGCCAGCACCCTAAACTTTAGAATAAAATACAAACAAATTATAAACATCAACAGACAGACCCAATAAATTCATAGTTACCAACATCTAGGTTCAGCCCGGAAGCTCAGAACAAGGGCTGGCCCAGAGTCACGAGCCACCACTGCTGTAAGGAGGAGCTCCAAAGAACCGACAGCCAATCCCTGGTTTTTATATCTTTTCCAGCGTCAGGGGTGAGTCACACATGCGACTCACCCACGTGACCTAGAATCGTCACAAAGAGGCGGACTTAAACCCACGTGGTCTAAGAGTCTCTGCTCTCCCAGACATGTAAACTAGGCCCTCCCTGGAGTTAGCTCAATGAATTACTCAAAGGGAACAAAAGCCAAACTATTCAAGGGCACTTGTTGAACTAAGCCTATTTTGCTTACCAACACAATGTGTGATGTGAAGACTCCATGCAAAGACTGTGGGCAGCTGTAGCTAAGAGCCCTCCAGCTCGTAAACCCAGATGCTGGGACTTTGTTAAACTCTGGTAACTATGTATTGGGATTTGAATCAGACAAGGTCTATCTGTCGATGTTTGTAATTTGTTTGTATTTTGCTCTGAAGTTCAGGGTGCTGTCTTTTTCCCCTGAACTAAGTGAGTGACGTTTGTATGTGGGATTAAAATAAGCTTGTTAACCCCTTAACGTTGCTTTCCTTAGTAAAGCAGATCAAAAGAATCTGGGTTTTTGCAATGTGCTGGTAGCATGCTTGTTGTTGGGCTTGTGTTGGTCTTTCACCCCCACAACAGCTGCTAGCCAGATTGTTGAAACACTGGCTCTCCAAAACAGTCCAGACGTTAATAGAAAAAATATCAAGTATTACCTTTTAACTTTACGTCATGAAAGTTAAAAAAAAAAAGGAGAGGCAGAGATCCATTGGAATAAGTGGCCACATTTTATTACATTTCTTTATCGCATGTGCAGCCAAAGAGGCAGTCGAAGCAGCATTTGTATTAGCAATAAATGTTGGTTAGGGGAAAATACTTTCTTTTATCAAGAGTTACAGAGTTTCATTCTCCCCCCAAAGATGGAGAGTATACTCCCAGCTGGAATAAGTCTGGGAATCCTGACTAACAACTGAACTGTATTCAGGTTCCTGCTACTTGGAGATGTAAGATTCTAAATTCCAGGAAGGTGCCTTCTTTCTTTCTTTGTGCCCACTATAACCACTGTGGACTGGGTTTTTGAAAGGCATCCTTGAATTTTTAAAAATTGAAATGTTTTGTTTTTACATCACCTATCTTTCACATCACCTACTAGATATCATCCTCTCACACTCGCTCACTCCGAGAGCCTCCCTGATAATGAAGAATTAAGCAGCAGAAAGCCAGCCTGGCAAAACTAAGCATCACCAAGTCCAGCTGGATAGGCAGTGTTTCACAGGAATGAATGAATGATGAAGTGGAGTTTTGGTTGTTGTTTAGTGTGTCTGACTCTTTGTGACCCCATTTGGGGTTTTCTTGGCAAAGATACTAGAGGGGTTTCCCTTTTCCTTCTCTAGCTCATTTCATGGATGAAGAAACTGAGGCAAACAGTTAAATGACTTGCCCAGGCTCACAGAACTAGTAAATGTCTAAGGCCAAATTTGAACTCAGGTCTTCCTGACTCCTTGTTTTGCACTTTGTCCACTGCACCATCTACCTGCCCTCATTTAAGTGCTTAATATATGCCAAACACTATGTTGAGTGCTTGGGATACAAATAGAAAAGGCAATGCATTCCTTGCTTTCAAGGAGCTCCTCACACTGCAATTGGGGAAACAGCACATAAAAGATAGTTCATCTGTTGGGGTCCCTTTACCTCTGCTAAAAGGACAGGAGGCAACATTCTCAGAGATCCTACATATAATAACATTTGAATATCCTATGCATTCAGTCTCATTTTTAAAATTTTTTTTTACATTTACTTTGTCGAAGTCATTTTATATATATTTACTTCACTTTGCATTAATTCATCTGAGTCTTATGTCTCCTTCATGCTCATAATTTCTTGTGGCAGTACTATTATATTTTTTTTTAAATTCTGTACTTTATGATTTAATATTTTTTAGTTCTCAGCATTGATTTCCACAAAATTTTGAGTTACATTTTTCTCCCCATTTCTACCCTCCCCACCACTCCAGGGTGGCATATATTCTGATTGCCCCGTTCCCCAGTCAGCCCTCCCTTCTGTCACCCCCGTCCCCCTCTCCCCATCCCTTTTTCCCTTACTTTCTTGTAGGTAAAGATAGATTTCTATGCCCCATTGCCCGTATATCTTATTTCTCAGTAGCCTGCCAAAAACAACTTTTTTTTGAGCAGCCGCTTCTAAAACTTTGAGTTCAAAATTCTCTCCCTTCTTCCCTCCCCACCCACTCTCCCTAAGAAGGCAAGGAATTCAACATAGGCCACACATGTATCATTATGCAAAACACTCCCATAAATAGTCATGTTGTGAAATACTAACTATATTTTGCGTCCTCCTATCCTTTCCCCCTTTATTCAATTTTCTCCCTTGACCCTGTCCCTTTTCAAAAGTGTTTGTTTTTGATTACTTCCTCCCCCTATCTGCCCTCCCTTCTATCACCCCCCCCCTTTTCTATCCTCTTCCTCCTTCTTTCCTGTGGGGTAAGATACCCAATTGAGTGTGTATGTTATTCCTTCTTCAGGTCAAATCTGATGAGAGCAAGATTCACTCATTCCCCCTCACCTGCCCCCTCTTCCCTTCCAATGAACTGCTTTTTCTTGCCACTTGTATGTGAGATAGTTTACCCCATTCTATCTCTCCCTTTCTCCCTCTCTCAATATATTCCTTTCTCATCCCTTAATTTGATTTTATTTTTTTAGATATCATTCCTTCATATTGAACTCACCCTGTGCTCTATGTCTATATATATGTATATTCTCTTCAACTACCCTAATACTGAGAAAGGTCTCATGAATTACACACATCATCTTTCCATGTAGGAATGTAAACAAAACAGTTCTACTTTAGTAAGTCCCTTATGATTTCTCTTTCTTGTTTACCTTTTCATGCTTCTCTTGATTCTTGTGTTTGAAAGTCATGTTTTCCATTCAGCTTTGGTCTTTTCACTGAGAAAGCTTGAAAGTCCTCTATTTTATTCAAAATCCATATTTTGCCTTGGAGCATGATACTCAGTTTTGCTGGGTAGGTGATTCTTGGTTTTAATTCTAACTCTTTGGACCTCCAGAATATCATAATCCTAGCCCTTCACTCCCTTAATGTAGAACCTGCTAGATCTTGTATTATTCTGATTGTGTTTCCACAATACTCAAATTGTTTCTTTCTGGCTGCTCGCAGTATTTTCTCCTTGGTCTTGGAGCTCTGGAATTTGGTGACAATATTCCTAGGAGTTTTCTTTTTGGGATCTTTTTCAGGAGGCAATGGGTAGATTCTTTCAATTTCTATTTTACCCTCTGGCTCTAGAATATTGGGGCAATTTTCCTTGATAATTTCTTGAAAGATGATATCTAGGCTCTTTTTTGATCATGGCTTTCAGGTTGTCTAGTAATTTTTAAAATTTCTCTCCAGGATCCATTTTTCAAGTCATTGGTTTTTCCAGTGAGATATTTCACATTGTCTTCCATTTTTTCATTCTTTTGGTTCTGTTTTTATAATATCTTGATTTCTCATCAAGTCACTAGCTTCCACTTGCTTCAATCTCATTTTTAAGGTAGTATTTTCTTCAGTGGTCTTTTGGATCTCCTTTTCCATTTGGCTAATTCAGCCTTTCAAGGCATGCTTCTCCTCATTGGCTTTTTGCAGCTCTTTTGCCATTTGAGTTAGTCTATTTTTTTGTTTGTTTTTTGGCAGGGCAATTAAGTGACTTGCCCAAGAGCTAGTCTATTTTTTAAGGTGTTATTTTCTTCAGTAGTTTTTTGGGTCTCTTTTAGCAAGTCATTGACTTGTTTTTCATGGTTTTCTCGCATCACTCTCATTTCTCTTCCCATTTTTTCCTCTACTTATCTTACTTGCTTTTCCAAAGCCTTTTTGAGCTCTTCCATGGCCTGAGACCAGTTCATGTTTTTCTTCGAAGCTTTTGATGTAGGCTCTTTGACTTTGTTGATTTCTTCTGGCTGTATGATTTAATCTTCTTTGTCACCAAAGAAAGATTCCAAAGTCTGAGTCTGAATTGGAGACCATTTTTGCTGCCTGTTCATGTTTCCAGCCAACTACTTGACCCTTGAGCTTTTTGTCAGTGTATGACTGCTTGTATAGTATAGAGTACTTTGTCCCGAGCTTTAGGGGCTGCACTGCTGCTTTCAGAGCTACTTCTACACAGCAAGCTCTGCCACAGCTGTGCTCTTTCTCCCCCAAAAACCACCAGCCTGAACCATGACCCAGATCCAAGCAGGCTCTGCACTCCCACTCTGATCTGCCGCTTAATTCCTCCTACTGGGTGGGTGTGGGGCCAGAAGCAACCTTAGCTGGAGCTCTGCAAGAAGCCCCAGAGCTGCACCACTTCTGTGCCCCTAGGGCTGCGGCCGACCACGAACTCCTTTTACTCTGATGCATAATTTTTTCTCACTAATCTGCTCTTTTATCTTTGGCATTTGTGGGTTGAGAAGTCTGGTAACTGGCACAGCTCAATGATTCAGGGCCCTATAGCTTATTCTACCAGGCTCTCAGTCTGGTTGGTCCTGGCATGGCCCATGGTGCGCTGTCCTCCTCTCCGAGTTCCGTGAGATAGACCCTTCCCAGCAACCATTCAGGCTGTCCTGGTCTGGAGCCCTGCTTCCCTCAGCTATTTTGTGGGTTCTGCAGCTCTAGAATTTGTTCAGAGCCATTTTTACAGGTGTTTGGAGGGATCTAGGGGATAGCTTAATCAAGTCCCTGCTTTCCAGCTGCCATCTTGGCTCTACCCCCAGTAATATATTTATATTTCACAGTTTAACTCTCCACCAAATGAAGAACACTTACTTTGTTTCTTGTTCTTTGCTTTTACAAAAAGTGTAAATCAGTATTTTTAGCGATGCAACAGGAGATCATGGGATCTCAGATTTAGTTCTTGAAAGGAGACTGTCTAGGTTACCTAGTCCAAATTTTGTTTAGTCGTTTCTCAGTCACGTCCAACACTTTGTGAAACCAACTGCTGTTTTCATGGCAAAGATACTGGAGTGGTTTGCATTTCCTTTTCCAGCTCATTTTATAGAGGAAGATACTAAGGCAAACAGGGTTAAGTCACTTGTCCAGGGTCACACTGCTAGGATGTATCTGAGACAGAATTTGAGCTCCGGTCTTCCTGACTCCAGGTCTAGCATTCTACATACTGCACAATCTAGCTGCCCACTTTGTGTGTTATGAAGCTAATCAAACAATATAAAAGAAGAGAAGGAAAGATGATCATTGTGATGACGAGGCAAAAACTCTGGTCAAATCACACATGGTAGTGTCAGTGAATACGGAGAACAACTTAGTACTGGTCTTATTGCAATATTTATGACTTTTTCAGATTTTTGATGATTTGCTAAATAGGCTTCTAGAACAAAGGTAATTTTGATTCTAATGGGAAAATTCATAGATCTTTCTGCTTAGTTTGTGATTATCTGTAATGGATACTACTTGGAAATGTGCTTTTCTCTCAGTTTGGTGAATGAACCTTCTGAAACCACAAAAACTCAATGCTGTTACATTCAAGTCAAGTGAAAAAGCACTTGTTGTTCAGTCATGTTTAACCCTTCATGATCCCATTTGGGGTTTTCTTGGTAGAGATATTGGAGTGGGTCGCCATGTCCTTCTCCAGCTCACTTTACAGTTGAGGAAATTGAGGCAAACAAGGATAAGTGACTTGTTCAGGGACACATAGCTATAATGTGTCTGAGGTTGGATTTGAACTCAAGAAGAAGAATTTTTCCGACTCTAGGCCCCACACTCTATCCACTATGCCAACTAGCTGCCCTACAAAAAACACTTATTGTCTATATAATTCCAGTTGCTGTGATAATCACTTGATTTTCCTTTGTCCTCAAAGAGGAGGAGTTGTATCAGGAGGTTGGTGTCTTCAGTTGCAAGCGAATTGGATTTAAGTGAGACAGAGTTGTGCAAAGTCATCACCCACTCCTCCAGAATCATTGGACAGTGATGACACCTGGGATACTAATCTGTAGGGATACAGAGAAATTCAGAAACCAGTCCCTGCCCTCAAAGATTTCGCAGTCTAATGGGAGAGACAGCATCCTACAACTAGGTATAGACAAGATAGTATAAATGGAAGATAGGAGAAAGGCAGTAGCCTTATGGGGGTCTTCAAGAAGGTGAGAGGGAAGTAAGGTGCCAGCTTATGAAGGGCTTTAAAAACCCAAAGATTTTCTATTTGATCCTGAAGGTAATAGGGAGGAATTGGAGTTTATCAAATAGAGAGGTAAGTTGGTCAAATTTGACCTTTAGGAAGAATCAATTTGACAGCTGAATGGAGAATGGGAAACCAAGAAGCAGCCTAGTGTAGGCTAGAAATGAGCTGATAAGCCCCTTGGGATGCTAAGACTATCAAGTCTCCCTTTTGTTTGAATGGGTGGGAAACCTTTTTGCTGTCTTTGTCTTAGAATATTTCTCAGCTATTTCTCACCATTAAGACAATCAGGAGTCATTGACTTGTATATGATATGATGCTGGGGATGGGGAACTTTCACACACCCAGCCTGGGTGAGGTCAGAGCCCTCAGGGCTCCGAATAGGATGTAATTGAGGGGAGCTTGGCATTTGACTTTTGGGGCATACTTGTGGAAGGAGTGTTGAGAGTCTGGGAAAGCCATAACTGCACCCCCCGCCCCGGCTTTGTAACCCAGAACCATTGGTTCTTCTCTGGTAACTATGTTGTGATTTGAATCAGACAATGTCTGTCTGTTGATGTTTGTAATTTCTGTTTGTATTTGCCTTGAAGTTCAGGGGTCTGATCTTTTCCCCCTTAGCTAAGTGAATGATATATGTCTGTTTGATTAAACTGAGATTGTTAACTCCTTAACATTGCTTTCCTTAGTAAAGCAGATCAAAAGAACCTGTGCTAGCGGCCTTCGGTGTGCTGGTTGTTGTTGGTTTTACACAACCATGGTAGCTGCTAGCAAATGGTGACAGGGTGTTGACAGTCTCAGAGAGAAAGAGGAGAACACAATAGATGTTATGAAGGCAGATGTTATCATTAGTAGAAGCACTATGAGAAAGTTCTGATTTTTTTTTTTTTGCCTCTCTGCCATTTTATTTTTTAAGGATCTTTTTGTTTTAAAGGAAGGGTTAGAGTGATTTGGGTTTGTACGAACTATTTTTAATCCCCCACCCCACACCCTGAAAAATAATCACATCCTCTGTTTACCTCTTCTTCTGGAGTTACCATAGATAACAGAGGCTTATCTATTGGTTTACTTTTAGGTCTTAAATGATACAGTTTCATTAGTTGATTGGTAAAAGAGCCCATCAGAAGGTCAGAAGAAATTTCCAAGTAGTCAACGTGAAATAAAATATAAAATTTTTTTTAATCCACCTGAATTTATTGAGCATTCATTAAATGTGTGTGATATGCAAAGCACTGTCCTAGGCCGTGAGTATAGAAAATTGTCCTTCTCCAGTATCTTATATTCTGCTGGGGGATAAACGTGTATGTACACATATATGTATATAAGTTCATATATATATATATATATGTATATATATATATATGTGTGTGTGTGTGTGTGTGTAGTCAAGTAAATTGAGGAAGGAGAGGTAAAAGTGGAAAAAAGAAAAGAGCATTTAGTATGTTTTAATAACTTATAACAAAAGTTTTAAACTCCAAGAACCAAGGGTTCTTGACCTGGGGTCCATTAGCTTATTTTTAAAATTTTCTTAAATGTATTCAAATATAATTGATTTCCTTGGCAATCCTATGTATTTTTATTTTATGCATTAAACATATTCTAAGAAGTACATTATAGACTTGGTCTGCCTGCCAGGGAGGTACATGATACACAGAAAGTTTAAGAACCCTTGTTCTGCCCTGGGCTAGTCTGGGGAATAGCTACATAAGGCTCAGTCAGAGGTCCATGGATCCAGCTGAAGGTTTGCACATTGGGGATTGGGATTGGGAAGTTCAGGATCGGAAATACCTTATAATATGCAGATATGCAGTCCATAATGCAGATATGAGTTACTCTTCTCAGTGAGCAGAGGAGAAGATCTTGTGGAACATGTGCATTTAGGATACATTATATGGATATGGAGACTGAAAAGAAGCAGTCAGACAGGTATAAGTTGAACGAAGAGAGAATGGTGACCTAAAAACCCAGAGTGGAACATGGATACAGGTAGTCATTGGTGTCAAATACAGTAGAAAGGCTGATGGTAAGGCTGAGAAAAAACAGAAGGCAAGTTATAACCGAATTCATTGTAACTTAGGTAATAAGAGTAAGATGCTGGTCTGCATGTAGAAATAGAGAATATAACTGTGTCAGCACCATTTGGGGGCACTGATAGCAGAGTTCTGCTCAGCTTGAAAGCAAGCTATAAGTGAGAAAAGTTCCATTAGGGCTAACATGGCTCGATAACAGTACCCATTAAGTAATAAAAAGTCTTAGAATATTAGAGTTAGACAGACCCTCAGAAATTCTGTAGTTCAGACCCCTCATTTGATAGATGAAGAAACTGAGGTCTCAAGTGGTAAGTTGATTTTCCCAAACCCACATAACTAATGAGTGGTGTGACCATGACTTGAGCCAAGGTTTCCTGATTCCCAATAGAGTTAGTGTCTTCTCTATTTTATTCTCTCTCAAGCTTCTCACATTAATTTGGTTTCCTACTGGGTGCTGACCAAATTATGAGTGTTTCCATCTACTTGGTAGTTATTTTTCTCATTATTAATTAGTAATGTTGTTATTCTGATTATTCAGTTGTATTTGTAGTTAATGTGCATCAAGCCACCATACCCTGGTCACTCTTGGGTGAACTAAGAAAATGAAGCCCTAAGCATGAAGCATTCAGGAGTAGACCATGGAAAGGAAGCTCAGCGAAGCACATATGTGCACATGTGTGAATGCACACATGCATACATGCACATGCACACACACACAGACACACAGACATACAGACTCACACACACACACACCCCTTCTCCTTCCTCTAGTCCTTCTCTCCCTCATCTTTTACTTTGTACCAACATTCCATCCTTTGCACGTTTCTCTAAATTATTCTGAACAGTCTGTAACACTGAATAGTTTTAAGTCAGTAGGGGAAATTGAAGAAATTTTACAAGCCTGTGTCCCAAAAAGCAATCTTTATGCTGCTCTAATTCTGTTCCTACTTGAAGTTAGACTGTCCACAGATGAAAAGTATCATCATTAAAGACTGTTCAAGCTTACTTGAAACACAAATGAGTTGATGCATTAGAGATGGTCAGATACACGTCTGGTTCTCCTTCCTGAAGACCCATTTCTTCTGGATAATGGGTCAAATGTTCAGATGAGACAATGGGAACCTTATAGTGACATACAAATATTTATCGTTTGTGGTTGTTGTGTTGTCTGAGATGCTCCAGCTATGGTAGGAATGCTCTGTCCTTAGCCAATTTAACCACTTCGCTAAAATTTAGTTGCCCATTTCTGTTCATCAACTCCCAGACCACAAAAATCTGTTATTCATAGTCATTTCTATAATCAGCCACAAACCCAATTTAGCTGTGTCCTTTAATATTTTTTCCTTCTCCCCATATCATTCCTCCAATTCCTTCTCTTCATCCTGCCATCCAGTCATTCTCTCAGCCTCCAGTTAAGGTGTCAGACGTACAGGATTTATAATGTGTCACTGCCTCCAAGAGACAAGAGTAGAAGTGTGGATGAAAAACAGCAACTTGGTGCCAGGGAATGGAGATGATTTCCCTTTCTGTTCAAGTCAGAGTCACAAATGAAACCATCCCTGACCCTTGAGATGAGACTGGAGCAGCTTGTCTCAATGTTGTGTGTATTGAGTTACCTAATAATGCTCACTGGTCCTTTCTGAAGAAGTATTTCCTCTGGATTAAGGGCTCAGAGTGTTTGATATTTGTCTAGCACCATTCCTGGCACTAATAGGCGCTTAATAAATATTTGTTGATTGATTAATCGACTGTTTGGCTGCACGATTGATTCCCAAGATGCTAGGAGTCTTCAACTACAGTGGGAATGCTCTATCCTGTAGAATAGATGACATTTCCCTAGTGCTTTTAAGGTTTATAAGACATTTTCTTTACATATACCATCTCATTGGAGCCTCACAACAATTCTACAAAGCAGGTAGTGGTATTATTATTTTTATCCCCACTTTATAGATGAGGAAATTGAGACTTATGGAGGTTAAGGACTAGTCCATCCATGATCACTCAGTTTAGTAGGATTAGAGATTATGCATCTTTGTGTCAAATAATTGCTTTGCTCATGGCTTAATTTTCCATTCATTATCTAAACTTCTCAATCATGGAATGAAACTTTTATGTAACTATTTTAAAAGAAGATTTTAATTTTTTAATGTGTCCAGTGGGAAAATACCATATGACTGTGTACCAATGTGATTTGTATAGTTTGAAGGCCTGTTGTTGAACATGTGTTATAAAGTGATAGAGCAAAAAAATTCTGAATTTTACTTGGGGGACATTATTGTTTTTATGGAACATTTTCTAAAACTCCATTGGTTGGAGAGAAGTGGTATAATTATTCTGGCTTAGGGAGGTAAAATTTTAAGATGTGGCAGATTATTGTCCCTACTTTATGGATGGGGTTACTTAAAGGAGAGGGGATCTAGTGACTTGATAAGTCAGTAAGATATAAGGCACTCTCCCGTGAAGAATGATAATGCTATAACTTTTCTAAGTGGAATTATTATTATTAGTTATTATTATTAGGAATCACCAACACATTACATTTAGTCAATCAAGAAGGATTTATCAAGTGCCTGATATGTTTCAGGCATTGTGTCCTTGTCTCCAAGAAGTTAGAAGTTATATTTTTGTTTTTAAACAGAGATGTAGGCAGGATTGAGGACTGAGGTGTTCCCTTAATTTCTAACCAATTTTCTATCAATAGACTTAAAAGACAATCTCTCAATTTGGAGTTTTGTGTGTTGATTATTTAAATCATAATCCTATTTGATGGTTTAAGGTTAAGAAAAACCTGCCTGAGTACCTAGTATTTCTCCATCATCAAGGGCTGACAGGCAGTGTAATCTGTTTTGGCCTAGAGATCAGGTCGCTGAAAGTCTGAGCTGGGGCCTTCCTGCCTATGTGGCTATCATTCTTCACCTAGTCCACAATCTGCTTTCTGGTAACTCTAATAATTAATTTGGTTGTTTTCTCCTTCTTTCTTCTACTGTCCCTCCACCCTCCCCTCCCCCACCAGTACCCTGCCCCTCCCCCCCCAACTTTCTCCCTGTCTGTTCACAGGTTATCTTGACGAATCAAATTACAACCCATCTGAGCGGAGACCTCACTACTCAGGCAGACCTGGTGTCTCCAGCCGATGATTTTTCCCTGTGGGGAGGTAAGAGATCTGTCCTATGGAGGCTGAAACTTGACACTGACATATATCTCCACCTGCCTCTCAGCCTCCTGTTGATAGTTGAGGGACATGGTTAGTAAATTCTGGCCAGTGAACCAAACCAGAGCTTTGTGAATTTGTCCTCTTCATCTTTTCTCTCTATTCTCTCTCTCCCTTGTTTTTGGAGACTCTTATTGTATCTGAGAACCCCTTATTTTGTCGCAAAAGTGAGCCATGTTCAAGGGGCACCCACCATCTCGATTTATATTTCTTTTGTTCTTTATCCCCAATTCTTTCCCACTGTGTTTAGTGAACTGACACAAGTAGCTTTTTCTTTTACTTGAATATAGTGTTTACCTTCACAAATTAGCTATGTTGATTACCATGTAGAAATTAACTATAAATTACAATGTTGGGTGCTTTTTGGAATGTCCTAAAATACATATGCATGCCGGTAGAAACCAGATAATGTAGTCATTTATGGTAACTCTGTAAAAGAGATTCAGAAAATTCTCCTATTCATAAAATTGGGAAAATTTTGTTTCACTCTCAGGAAATTATGCTCCAGGTAACAATATGCCTTACAAGATAGATGAATTAGATCATTTTATGGTTTGCAAGTTTTAGGTTGTTCAGTGAATAGTGTTGGATTTGGAATCAGGAAGAGCTGAGTTCACGTTCTGCCTCAGACACTTCCATAGCTGTGTGACCCTGGGCAAGTAACTTACCCTCTGCTTGCCTCAGGGTCTTCATCTTTAGAATGTGAATGATACTATTGTGCCATAAGAAATGGGGATGATGCAGACTTCGTAACAACCTGGAAAAACCTACACGACATAATGCTGAGTGAGCGGAGCAGAGCCAGGAGAACGTTGTGCACAGCCACAGATATATGGATCCTGTGAGGACCAACCCTGACATACTGCGCTCTTCTCAGCAACCTAAGGGGCAAGGACAACTCCAGGGGACTCAAGATGGAGAATGCTATCTTCATCCAGAGAAAGAACTGTGAAGTTTGAATACGGATCGAGGCGCACTACATGCTCGCCTTTTTTGCTTCTCTTTTGTTTTTGTTTTTGGGTTGTTTTTTTTTTTGGTTCTGTTTCTTCTTTCCTGTGATTCATTCCATTGGTCAAAATTCTTCTCCACAACTTGACTAGTGCATAAATTAATTCAATGCGAAGTTATACATGATAGTTATATGAGATTCCATGCCGTCTTGGGGAGGGAGGGGAGAAAATCTGGAACTCAAAACTATGTAGAACCTTGTGTGGTAAACTAAAAATAAATAAAGAAATTAAAAAAAAAAGCTAAAAAAAAGTGAATGATAAGAATGCCAACTGAAAAGCTCTTTGCAAACCTTGAACATTATATAAATGTTGTTATTATCATCATTATTATTTTAGATCTGACTCTCTTTGAGGATAAAGGCTGTGATCTAAGATATGCACGCCCTTTTAGTACTTCTTGTTTACGGGTCCATTGCCAGTTAATCTTTAGATCTTCTTAGTCCTTGGGTTGGCTTTGGTTTCTCCTCTCCTCCTCTTCTTGTTCCCTTAACTTAGCTACTTTACTGTGTTGCTGTTGTTCAGTCTTATTTGCCTCCTCAGAACCTCATATGGGGTCTTCTTGGCAAAGATACTGGAGTGGCTTGCCATTTTCTTCTCCAATAAATTAAGGCAAACGAACGTTAAGGGACTTGCCCAGGTTCACACAGTTGGTGAGTGTCTGAGGCCAGAGGCCCACGCTCTGTCCCCTGAGTGTGTCCTGTAAGGTGTCTGTGAAATTAAGTTCTGCGTTTGATTCTCTACAATAGATTCCAGAAATTAATTAATTACTTGATTATGTCATTGTTTTTCAGTCATTTTCAGTCGTGTCCAACTGTCTGTGAACCTATTTGTGGTTTTCTTGGCAAGGATACTAGAATGGTTTTTCATTTCCTCATCCGGCTCATTTTATAGGTGAGGAACCAAGGCAAACAGTGTTAAGTGACTTGCCTAGGGTCACACAGCTGGTATGTGCCTGAGGCCATATTTGAACTCAGGAAGATGATACTACCTAACTTCCCCTAAGATGCTTATAGAAATGCTATGTGAGCTCTTTCCACGAAACAAACAAAAAAAGAAAATGATGTCCTAATTCTAAGAGGTGCCACGACTCAAAACCCCAGAGTCATCTTTGGTGCTTCCCTTTTCCTCATTCCCATATCTTCCTTATTTACATTAAATTTATAATTCCTTTTTTCCATTTATGTTGGCATTACTCTACTTTAGGTCTGCATTACCAAATAATTATTACACTCTCTTAAATGGTTCCCTTGCCTCAGGATTCTTTCCAGTTAATCTTGTGTACTATCCCTGGATTAATCTTCCTAAGATTCTGCTTTCTGAAATGTGAGCAGAAATCTTCAGTAGCTCTCCACTGATCAATTATGAACCCCAAACTTCATATCCTGGAGCTTGACACCCCTCACATCTAGATACAACTTTCTTTTCCAATTTCAGTTTTTTTCTTTTGCTTCTTGAATTGTTTACTTTCAAATGCAGTAGATTTTTTTTTAAAATTTCTTAATTTCTGTTTTATTATTTATTTAATACTTTCAGTTTTCAGCATTGATTTCCACAAGATTTTGAGTTACATTTTTCTCCCCATTTCTACCCGCCTCCCCACTCCAAGATGGCATATATTCTGATTGCCCCGTTCCCCAGTCAGCCCTCCCTTCTGTCACCCCACTCCCCCCATCCCCCTTACCCTTACTTTCTTGTAGGGCAAGAGAGATTTCTATGCCCCATTGCCTGTATATCTTATTTCCCATTTGCATGCAAAAACAACCCTTTTTTGAATATCTGCTTTTAAAACTTTGAGTTCCAAATTCTCTCCCCTCTTCCCTCCCCACCCACCCTCCCTAAGAAGGCAAGCGATTCAACACAGGTCACATGTGTATCATTATGCAAAACTCTTCCTCCTGTCCTGTCCCCCTTTATTCAATTTCCTCCCTTGACCCTATCCCTTTTTGAAAGTGTTTGCTTTTGATTACCTCCTCCCCCTATCTGCCCTCCCTTCTATCATCCCCCCTTTTTATCCCCTTCCTCCTCCTTTCCTGTGGGGTAAGATACCCAATTAAGTGTGTATGTTATTCCCTCCTCAAGTCAAATCCCATGAGAGCAAGCTTCACTCATTCCCCCTCACCTGCCCCCTCTTCCCTTCCAACGAGCTGCTTTTTCTTTGCCACTTTTATGTGAGATAATTTATCCCATTCTATCTCTCCCTTTCTCCCTCTCTCAATATATTCCTCCCTCATCCCTTATTTTGATTTTATTTTTTAAGATATCATTCCTTCATATTAAACTTGCCCTGTGCCCTCTGTCTATATCTATCTATATCTATAGCTATAGCTATCCTAACACTAAGGTCTCATGAATCATACACATCATCTTTCCATGTAGGAATGTAAACAAAACAGTTCTACTTTAGCAAGTCCTTTATGATTTCTCTTTCTTGTTTACCTTTTCCTGCTTCTCTTGATTCTTGTGTTTGAAAGTCAAATTTTCTATTCAGCTCTGGTCTTTTCACTGAGAAAGATTGAAAGTTCTCTATTTTATTGAAAATCCATATTTTGCCTTGGAGCGTGATACTCAGTTTTGCTGGGTAGGTTATTCTT
Organism: Trichosurus vulpecula; assembly: GCF_011100635.1. Taxonomy (NCBI): domain Eukaryota; kingdom Metazoa; phylum Chordata; class Mammalia; order Diprotodontia; family Phalangeridae; genus Trichosurus; species Trichosurus vulpecula. The sequence goes on from NC_050580.1 coordinate 226,643,174, forward strand.
GGTTTTAATCCTAACTCCATTGACCTCCAGAATATCATATTCCAAGCCCTTTGATCCCTTAATGTAGAAGCTGCTAGATCTTGTGTTATCCTGATTGTGTTTCCACAAAACTCAAATTGTTTCTTTCTGGCTGCTCGCAGTATTTTCTCCTTGATCTGGGAGCTCTGGAATATGGCGACAGTATTCCTAGAAGTTTTCTTTTTGGGATCTTTTTCAGGGGGCAATTGGTGGATTCTTTCAATTTCTATTTTACCCTCTGGCTCTAGAATATCAGGGCAATTCTCCTTGGTAATTTCTTGAAAGATGATATCTGGGCTCTTTTTTTGATCATGGCTTTCAGGTAGTCCAGTAATTTTTAAATTTTCTTTCCTGGATCTATTTTCCAGGTCAGTGGTTTTTCCAATGAGATATTTCATATTGTCTTCCAATTTTTCATTCCTTTGGTTGTGTTTTATATCTCGATTTCTCATAAAGTCACTAGCTTCCACTTGCTCCAGTCTAATTTTTAAGGTAGTATTTTCTTCAGTGGTCTTTTGGACCTCCTTTTCCATTTGGCTAATTTTGCTTTCAAGGCATTCTTCTCCTCATTGGCTTTTTGGAGCTCTTTTGCCATTTGAATTAATCTATTTTTTAAGGTGTTATTTTCTTCAGTATTTTTTTGGGTCTCCTTTAGCAAGTCCTTGACTTGTTTTTCATGGTTTTCTCACATCACTCTCATTTATCTTCCCATTTTTTCCTCTACTTCTCTAACTTGCTTTTCCAAATCCTTTTTGAGCTCTTCCATGACCTGAGACCAGTTCATGTTTTTCTTGGAGGCTTTTGATGTAGGCCCTTTGACTTTGTTGACTTCTTCTGATTGTATGATTTGGTCTTCTTTGTGACCAAAGAAAGATTCCAAAGTCTGAGTCTGAATCTGAGACGGTTTTCGCTGCCTGTTCATGTTCCCAGCCAACTACTTGACCTTAGAGCTTTTTGTCAGTGTATGACTGCTTGTAGAGTATAGAGTACTTTGTCCCAAGCTGCACTGTTGTTTTCAGAGCTTTTTCTACACAGCAAGCTCTGGCACTCCAGTGCTCCTTCTCCACCAAGAACTGCCAACCAGGATTGAGTCCCAGATCCAGGCAGGGCAAAGCAGGCTCTGCACTCCTGCTCTAATCCCCTGCTTAACTCTTCCCACCAGGTGGGCCTGGGGCTGGAAGCTGTAGCTTTGGAAGCAGCCTCAGAGCTGTGTCACCTCTGCTGCTCCAGGGCCGTGGCCGACTGCAAACTCCTTCCACTCTGTCCCAGCAGCTTTTCCCACTAATCTGCTGTTTTGTCTTTGGTGTTTGTGGGTTGAGAAGTCTGGTAACTGCCACAGCTCAATGATTCAGGGCCCTATGGCCTGTTCTGCCGGGCTCCTAGTCTGGTTGGTCCTGTTGTGCTCCATGCTGGGCTGTGCTCTGCTCTGCCCCCAGCTCCGTGCGATAGACCCTTCCAGGCTACCCTGGGCTGGAGCCCTGCTTCTGTCTGCTATTTTGTGGCTTCTGCAGTTCTAGAATTTGTTCAGAGCCATTTTTATAGGTGTTTGGAGCGACCCGGCAGATAGCTTAAGTAATTACTGCTTTCCAGCCACCATCTTGGCTCCGCCCCCCTCCAACTTTATTTTGTAGGATTATAGATTTAGAGCTGGAAGGGACCTTGTTCTTGTTTAGTCATGTCCAGGTCTTCATGGCCCAGGAGACCATAGCATACCTATGCTGTCCACAGGTTTTTCTTGGCAAAGACACTGGAGCGTTTCACTATTTCTTTCTCCAGTGGATCTCTCTTCTCTGCAAGAGAGAATGAGGCTGATGACTTGGTGCAACTCTGCCTCACTTAAATCCAGTTCACTCACAAGTCAAGATGTCACCTGTGATGTCATTGATCCTCTTTGAAAATGAAGGGTGGACAACTATGAGAGAAACATAAAGCGTTAAGTGACTTGCATAGCTAGTAAATGTTGGATGCTAGATTTGAATTCAGATCTTTGTGACTCCAAGCCCAGCGTTCTGTTCACTGGGCCACCATCATCCAGTCCACCTTCTGTGACTCCCATTTTGTTCTTAGGTAACCTTAAGCCCTTTTATGTTAAGTGAATTGCCCAGGGTCTCACTATTAGTAAGTATTTGAATTGAAATTTGAACCTGACTCCAAGTTTCATGTCCTATCCATTATACCATGCTGTTTCTTCTCCTATTCCCTGAAATAAATCCTCTCTCACAGGTACATTTTTCTCTTGACCCCCAACACAGTAGGATAATACATCCTCCATACAACGCCACGCCCATGTGTACTTACAGGGCAGCTAGGTAGCACAGTCGATTGAGCGCTGGTCCTGCAGTCAGGAAAATCTGATTTTAAATCCTTTTTTAGACACTTAATAGCTGTGTGGCATTGATCAAGTCATTGATCAAGTCTCTGCCTACCTGAGTTTCCTGAACTGTAAAATACAGATACCTAGTGCCTGATTTCCATGGTGATTGTAAGGATCAAATGAGATAATATTTGTGAAGTCCCGAGAACAATGCCTGGCAAGTTGTAGGTGGTATATAATGGCTTATTGCCTTTCCTTTTCTCTCTGACCTCTGAACATTTGCACTAAACCTTTTCCTTTGAGAGGCCGCATGGTATAGTAGCAAGAGAACACTAGCTTGGGTTCAAATCTCCGTTCTGCTGCTTCCTACTGGTGTTACTTTGGACAAGTCACTTCAACTTTCCTCATCTTTGAAGAAAAGATGTTCAACTAAATGGCCCATAGATTCCTTTTCAACTCCAATCTATTATCCTCTAATCTAGGAGTCAGCAAATTATTGCCCTATGCCAAAGTCCAGCCCGATATCTGTTTTTGTATGTACTTTAACTAAAAATGGCTTTTACATTTTACAGTAAAATTGTATTCAAAATAAAAGGCTCTGCCAAACTGGAACCTTTTTTGGTACAGGCCCAGTGATAGACTTAACTCTACATTCATTATTTAAAGAACAACCTAATTAAAGTTGGAGACTCTCCTCATCATCTTGACTAATGAGTGATTAATTGTTTTTGCTATAATAACTCTTAAAAACTGCCTGGTTGGCTATAGGAGGGGCTGGGATCTGCATTTATAGAGGTAGGGTGAAATGGGTCTACCTCAGCAAAATCCCTGAAGAACTGAATTGAATACCATTGGATAATGGTGATGATGATGTAAAATAATATTTGCTATGATTATAATAACTAGCATTTAAATAGCACTTTATGGTTTTCAAAACCCTTTACAAATAATACCTTATTTGAGCTTCATAACACCTATCAGATAGACAGTGTATTATCCCCATTTTATAGAACAGAAATTTCAGGCAGATAGAGGTTAAGTGATTTGCCCAGGGTCACATGGTTAGAAAGTACAGGAGGCTAGATTTGAACTCAGGTCTTCCTGACTGCAGACCAAGTGCTCTATTCACTGTGCCACCTAGCTGCTAAGAGAAGAAGCTCATGTATAGAAATGTCCAATGTTAGCTACCAAGCCAGAAACACATCTGAATATCAAGTGGCCCCAGGGAATTTCATTGTCCATTCATTCTACCCTTTCAGTCCCTTGTTATAGCGTCATGTGTTTAGAGCTTAGAAGCTCTCTAGTCCAACCTGTATCATTTGACAAATGAGGAAATGAAGTACACAAAAAGTTGTGAGTTGGCCAAGGTCACACAGTGGCAGAGGAAGGATTTGAACTCAGGTCCTCTTACCTCAAAGCAAGTGCACTTTCTACTTCTCCATAATGATTCTTCAGAAAGAAGACAGGGTAGATATGAAGAACTTTGTTTTGTGAATAGATCAAAGAATTAATCAAAAAACATTTATCAAGTGCCTACTTACTATGTGTTAAGGGCTGTTAAGGGGTCCACTGAACTTGTTCTAGACACTCTATGCTAAGTGCTGGGGATACAAAAAGAAACAAAAGGCAAGTCTCTACCCTCAAGGAGCTCACCATCTAATGGGGAGAGAGGACAACATACAAACAGATATATACACAGCAAGCTATACATAGGATAAATAGGAAATAATTGACAATACAATTAAGAGGGGATAGGGAAGGCTTCCTGTAGAAGGTGGATTTCTATTCAGAGTTAAAGGAAGTCCAGGGGAGTATAGTGAGAAAACTACACAAAAACTTTTCTTTCATCATGGGGAAAACATGTCTCTTGAAAGGTATAAATGTTTTGGTTTATTTTTGTTCTATGAACTCCTAAGGGTGGGAGTAGTCCTGATCATTGTTTTTATAAGGGTAGGCTGTTCTTTGTTCAGCAGGGGATATAGAGGGCACACAGATACGTTTACCTAAAAGATTTGTGGTGAAGTCATTTGCCAATGAGATTACATGGATGAATGCCTTAGAACACTGGTATCCATTTTTAGGGTTATTGTTTATGGTTATTCATGTTACTATGGTTTTATATGTTTGAAGTGTATTTTAAAAATAATTTTAAAGTCATTTTTAACTCTCTGTGTGCATTGGAATATAGAGTATTCAGTTTTGAAGCTTCACAAATATGGTAGATATCATTTATAGGGGACTGACAGGTGGTAGACAGGGAAGTTGAGAAATGGACAGCTTTAGGGACAATGTCCTAGATGAAGGGCATTTTCTCTCGCTCCCTTGCCACCTGGAATGCCGTCCCTCTCCACCTTTGTCTCCTTGATTGCCTGTTTTCCTTCATTTCACAGTTAAATCTCACCTTCTACAGGAAGCCGTACCCATTCCCCTTAATTTTAGTCATTTCTCTCTGAAGATTATTTCCTACTTATCATGTATCTAATCTTGCTTGTATATAGTTGTTTGCATGTTGTCTGCCCCATAAGAATGGACGCTCCTTGTGGGCAGGAACTCTATTTTGTCTTTCTTTGTATCTCCTGTACTTAGTACAATATTTATTCTGTATACTTATATAAGCCTGGAAAATGTGTCCTTTCTGCCTCTTCTGCCTCCTGCTTGTTCTACAACATCTCTCTGTTTCTGTTTCTTTCAGTCCCTTTCTGTTTCTCTCTCACGTGCAAACAAATAAGAAACATAGGGATGTGAGGAAGAGGGAAGGGTCACATTAGTGTTATTTGAGGTTTCAGCTGCCGAAGAGAAGACACTCCTTAAGTAGTTCTCCTTTAACAGTAACAATGAGAAGAGAGCCAGTGACCAAGAGTAGCCACTGATAAAGTGATTTGAGTGGAGTTAAGATGCTCTCTCCGCAGGGGATGGCTCAAGGAAATGAAATCACCCCTGCTGGAATGTAGAAAAGGGACTATAAGTGACCATCCTACCTCAAGATCCTTTCCAGCCCAGAAGATCCTGGGATATTAATATCTGTCAGCTGCATGCCCAGAGCCTCCCCCTGCTGAGATCAAAAGAGAGCCCCTATCTTAGCTGGAACAAGGTCATCTGCACACTGCTGTAAACGAGAGCAAATCCCTGTCCCTGCTGACTTGGAGGGAAATCGCTGGGGGAGGAGAAGGCAGGAGATGGGGAGGCATTCTCTCAGGCTCCTTTCATCTCAGCTGACCAGCTGCTGCCTGTCCAGGGTTTGTAAAGTTGAGGGTTGTCGTTGTTTTTGTGCTTTCTCAATTAAACTTGTTTTGTGTGCTTTTGCTTATATTTGGTAATTTCTTGCTCATTGGACGAGTTTACGTTCATATCAGTTCAGATCGTTGGCTCAGTTCAGATTGTCCTCATTAATGTGTTTTCGTTCCACTGTGGGATTGTAGGGTTCTCTGCCAGAAGAATCCATGCTAGAGAAAGGGTTCCCAAAGGACAATCCCTTAGGTTCCTTTTCCTCCTGGCCTAGAATTTTAGGATGACGCTGTGCATGACCTTTTTGCTTCTGCAGCTAGAAGAGGCTAGGAACTTCTGAAGCCCGAGGAAGGGACCAAAAGTTTTAAAGCAAATTGGAGATTTTATTATCCAGATATCACTGTTGTTGATTCTGTCCATTATTCTCTAGTCTGGACATTGATACAAGTAACTACTGTTTTGCTTATCAAAGCCCTGGTATTTCTGGAGCTATGAGGCTGATTGAAGAAACATTTTTCTTGGAAAGGTACACACAGTGGGAGTTCTTCCTTGTAATCTTAGAGATAACATAAAACTATATCTATGGCATCTCAATAGTAGATAGTATCTCTTTCTTCCTCATGGACAAACTTTGAACAAATGGGGATCATATGCCTCCCTATATGTTACTTTGGAGGTAATCAGTAAGGGAGGTAATCACTTGGGATGTAAGCAGTAAGGAGAGACAGCTGATAGTACATCTGGCCAGACAGTGTAGGATAGGCTAGAGCAAGACGAGATGTCAGCGGGCATAATGTAAGGTAGATGAATATGATACAATAGTTTGGTGTAGTCGTGAGAACATAGGATCCTTACATTTTAGAACTGGAACGCATCTTAGAAATCACTTAGAAAATCCATCTCCTTACTTTACAGACTTGGAAACAGTCCTGGAGAGTTTGTGGAAGAACAAAAGGAAAGAAGGGAGGGAGGGAGGAAAGAAGAAAGAAAGAGGGAGAGAGAATGAAAGAAAGGAAGGAAAGACTAGAGAAAGGGAGAAAAGAAGAAAGGAAGGGAGGAAAGAAGAGAGGGAAGAAGAATGGAAGGAAGGGAAGAAGAAAAAGGAAAGAAAGAAGGGAAGGACAGAGTATGGAAAAAAGCAAAGAATAGAGAGGAAGAAGGGATCAAGAATGGAAAGAAGAGAGGGAGAGAAGAAGGAAGAAAGGAAGGAAAGAAGGGAGGGAGGAAAGAAAGAGATGGAGAGAAGAAGGAAAGAGAGGAAGGAATGGAAGGGAGGGAGGGAGGGAGGAGAAGGAGGATGGAAGAAAGGAGGGAATGGAAAGAGGGAAGGATGGAAAGGGCAAGTCATTCTGACTAGAAGTTGGAGTCTGTCTGTAAGCTTACATGGGAGCTTATGTCTTGCTTTTACAAATACGACCAAGCCTGAGCCGCTCAGGATAGTTTAGGGGTTGGGTGGTGGGGGGGACCTGGTGGCTGGTGGTTGTGAATGAAAAAAAATCTCCAAAGTGAGCTACACACTCTGGGGCCCTAACACCACTGTTGGTTTCCAGCTGGATCGCCTTGGATTTACTGCAGGATGTTTGAAAATGTGGTTCCCTGCTAATCTCAGACAGTCCCTATGATCAATGGTCTTTTTTATTTCCGATTTGAAAAAAAAAACCCACTGGTGTTTCTGCTCAAATTGTGTGTCCTTTCAGCTTTGTTATTGTAGTTGTGATTTATTGTCCTGTGTTACCCAAATTTGTAATACTTTAACCACCAAAGTTGGAGTGGATAGGTCCGGTTAACAGAATTCTCCCATCAGTGAACCTTGGAGTCATTCCCCAGCCAAAATGCAAACCAAATGTAAATTGGTTTGAAGAAGATAGTGGAGCATGGGTGTGGTTGAAAGTGTTCTAAGGACCCACCTCTGTGGAGTGTCTTGGGGGTTAACAGATTAGTTTGTACTTTGACAACATAGTGCCAGGGTTAATATTACCAACGCATAAATCATCTATCTCTGTTGCTGACGTTAGCATTTCCATAGATTTTGAAAATGCTTTAAAGTGATGAATTTCTTAATCCACCTAAAGCAACCAAAGGATAAAGAAGGGAAATGAATTGTTTCAGAGGCCACACAGCAAGTGAGTGGCACTGCCAAGAATAGAACTCGGAGTTCCTGACTTTAAATCCTAGGCTTAAACGGGGCTGCCTTGGAGAGAGTGATTATCACATGAAGATGCATAAATGTCCTTGTGGCTTTCTGCTTTCAGCTCTGAAGCAGCAGACATACAACTTATACACATGGAACCTGCCACTCATATCAGAGATAGACAAAGAGCCATGAGACACACAGCATATGGTGTGCCTAGACACTGTCCTCTGCAGCCTCTCAGGACTGTGCTGATGCCAACAAAGAGGACTTCCAAATCTACAAGAATGGAAATTCCTGATTTATGGCAGAATAAAACCCCCAAATATCTGTAGTATGACCAGAGGAAGACTAAGTTTTGTATAAATGGGGTTGAGGTGGTCGGAGTTTATAAGCACTTGTAGAGATACAGTCGTACTTACCTCAGATCATTGCCCTGAGAATCATATGAGATAATGTATGTGTAACATTATATAAATTCCAGCTATTCCTACTCTTATTATTATTTTAAGTCTTGAAAGGCTATAAATAAACATTGAAGATGAGAGGAAATTATGTGGTTTTCAGCAACAGGGTCCAATTAAGAACTATGAAATCAAAATAAGAAAAGAAACATTAAAATTGAACACCACAGTAGACTTCTTGACCTAGAGTTTGGTTTGGCAAGGAATAGCATCCCACATGGAGACCAGTTTGAAGCCTGACATTTGGATATCAAAATAGGTGAGGACTAATGTGTCCTGAACAGGGAACAGCCTTTTGTTGGTTTGTGCAAGGAAATAGCCAAATGATCCAAAGTGTTTTCTTCTCATTCTTCCCTCATATGTACACCACCCCCACCCCAGATCCTCCCTCCTTGGATTCCAGGATTCACTGGCCAGTTTCCCAGATCTGCATACGTCCCTATGGATGCTCGGATGCCAGGAGGGCAGACAGAGGCATAAGCAAACAAATAAACAAAACAAATCAAAACCAGTCTCTATTGAAGCTCCACAGAGGTGGGAGTTAAAACAAAGCACAGAAGAAGAGACTCCAAGAAGTTCAGCAGACTCAGGAGCTATTCTGAACAATAGAATTTGGAGCAATTTAATGAAAAGGAAACTTGTTTATCACTATCCAAGGAATTTTACCCAAAGGCTGAGAGGCCCACAAGGCCAGAAGTACTATAATGAATGGAAGAATGGCTGTCTTCTGGATTGTCCCCAGGGGACAAATTAGCTTGTCATGTAATGTGGCATGACAGGCCTTCAGAAAACAGGTGTTATGTTTACTAGGCTCTTATTTTGGGGGTTGGGAGGAGATTATAAATGTTGTTTTGACCAGGGCTGAACAGTGTGCCTGTGAAATGGTCTCCTAAATTTTAACTCCTTTTGGAATCTCATTTCTTAGTCTTAGGTTACTTAGGCATTCAGTAAATAGAAAGTAGTCACACTGACCTCCTTGTATAAATAGACAAATTCCTGAAAGGTAATTGTGTGTATCATATTTTTACATATTTGGAGATACAGTCTTACTGGAGGAACCTTACATTTGTGCCCACATATAAAAGTCTGCACATGTACATCAAGGAGGATGTCGCCCTGGTCAATCTTTATTATTTAATTCTCCTACATAAACCCTGAAAGAAACGTTAGTAAAATGGAACTCAATCCATGTGATCTTTATTCACAGTATAAAAGCACCCAGTATTAAAATATACCATACAATTAATTCCCATGTTCTCAATTCTTATTGACTTAATTTGGATGATGTTTGAATAGCCTATCTTGCTAGGCTGTTGTTCCAGACAGAAATAAAACCCTGTTAGGTGCTTAGGGGAATGGATAAGCCACAGTCCCTCTCTTTGTCCCTATTTACATTTCAACATTAATAACAACAGCAACAACTAACATTTTTATAATGCTGTAAGGTTTGCAAAACCCTTTTCAAATATCTCATTTTATCTTAACAACCCTGGGAGGTAGGTGCTCTTATTATCCCCATTTTAGAGGTGAGGAAACTGAGGCAGAGAGATTGTAGGTGATGTGTCCAGGGTCACCCAACCAGTAAGTATGTGAGGCAAGATTTGAACTCAGGCATTCATGCCCCCAAGAGATTTGTAGTTTTAGCGATGTGGGTGCTCATTTTTTCTCATCCTGTGTTCTTTTTACCTATGTTCTTTTTCCATAGTAAAGAAAATAAAATACATACACAGATAATACAAAGCAAAATAAAAGTGCTGTGAAATGTATAGACAAAATTCAATAAGCTTCAGAGAAGAGGAAATGATTTGGGACATTAGGGATGGCTTCCTGTAGGAGGTGGTAGCTGAGCTGGGCATGGACAAGTGGTGCCATATGTTATTCTTCTGGTCCAGGGCTGGGGAACCTGCAGCCTCAGAAGTTCGGATTCAGTTAAAGGATCGCACTTGAGGACCTAGAGAGCCACCTGAGGCCTCCAGGCCACAAGTTCCCCATCCCTGTTCTAGTCACTCAGGCTTGATCCTCTGCTGTTAGGGAGGGGTTCCAAATCCAGTGAGCAAACAGAATTAGCAAAATTAAGGATGTGGGAAAGAACAGGGCTTTGGGGGAAAAGATAAGTGACCTAATTTGGCTAGAATTTAAGATATTTGTAGAACAGTCAGAGATAAATCTGGAAAGGTAGGTTGGGGTCAAAACATGGCCAGCCTGTAAAGGACTGAGGAGTATAAATTTTGATGAGTTAGCTAAGATCCCTTCCACATCTAAGGTCTGTGATCTATGACTTTATCTTATAGAGTGTGGGGAAACTATTGAAGATTTCTGAGTTATAGAGTTAGAGTTGTTCTTAGAATTAATTGGACAGTGGTTTATAGGATGAAAAGTAGCATGGTATATTGTGCCAGTAAGACCTGAGCTCAAGTCCAGCCCCTGAAACATTCTAGGTTTGTAGCTAAGGGTAAGTCATTTAACCACTCAGTGCCTCAGGTGACTTTCTAAGACTGTTATTTACAGATAAGATGATGAGGAGCATCAAGGTAGGGAGGTTCCATATCAGGGAGTTCCCCTATACCAATGAAATCATAGGTCTGGATCCCCATAGCTCCCCAACCCCCACCCAAATGTAGGTTGGATTACAAGCAGAGAGATTAGTTAAGAGACTACTGGCATCATCTCTGAGCAAAGTATATTAATGAATGGCCCTAAACCAGGATGGTGGCAATGAAAATGGAAAGGGGGGGACTTAAACATGTTTTAGAGGTAAAATCCATAATATGTCGTGACTGAATGGCTTTTGAGTTGAAGGAAAGGGAAGGATTCAAAGAGGACGTGGAGATTTCAAGGCCGAATAACTTTAAAAAATGGTGAAACCGTTAGCAAAAATAGGAAAGTCCAGAGAAATAGCTGTTTTGGAGGGATGGTGAGCCAGAGTTTAGTTTTGTAAATTAATTATTAAGTGTCGATCTTATTGATTGAGTTCTTGAGATAAGGGCTCTTGTGGAAAGACAGGTGTCTTGGGGGAGGCCAGACAACTCATAGGAAACTGAAATGACTGTAGTTTCAGAGCTGTCTCTATATAAGTTGCATCATGTCCATAATTTTTATGAATTTTCTTTTTTAATATGAACTAAGTACCAACAAACATCATCATCATAGCTAGCATTTATATGGTGTTTACTATGGGTCAGCCACTGTGCTAAGTACTTTTACAAATATTATTTCATTTAATCCTTACAACAACCCTGTAAGGTAGGTGCTATTATTATCTTCATTTTCTAGATAAGGAAACTGAGGCAAACAGAGATTAAGTGACTTGTCCAAGGTCACACTTGGACACTTAGACGTGTTTGAGGCTGAATTTGAATCTAGGTCTTCCTGACTATAAGCCCAGAGTTCTAGCTTCAGGGCCACCTAGTTTCCTATATAGACATTTTAATGTACAAATAACAGAAAAAGAGAATTGCATATGACATTATGATCCCTATTACATAAAACTTGAGGTGTTTGTTACAGTAAATATTAAATTTTTCAGGATCATATCAATTTGGGACTTCTTATCCTTTCTGAACTTCCTTCTGCTCTCTTCTATGTATTTTTAAATGTTTTATGGATGTTCTGTTCCTTCTTTTGTTCCTTTTGGGGGGGGCCATCACCATCATTAGTCACTAACTTCCCCTTCAACTCCTTCTTACCCCCAAGACCCCTGAAAATAAAAACTCTACCTTATCACAAATAACTGTATTCATGTAAAGAAAACCCATACATTGGCCTTGTCTGAAAATGACCATCTACACCACTGCCTTGTCAAGTGGTTGGAGTCAAGATTCATCATTGGTCTTCTGTAGTCATGATTGGAGATTACATTGTTCACAGTCCATAAACTTTTCAAAATTGTTTTCATTTATGTTACTTTAGTCATCATGTAAATGACTCTCTTGGTTCTGCTCATATCATGTGCCTCATTCCCCTCAAATTTCACTGAACCCATGCCATGTATCATTTCTGTAGGCACAATAATATTCCATAATGTTTATTTATTATCATTTGTTCAGCTATTCCCATTTGATTGGCATCCACTTTATTTAAAGCTCTCCACTACAACAAAAACAAAAATATTTTTGTATATATGGCTCCTCTGTCTTTGACCTCTTTGAGGTCAAAGCTTAGTAATGGTATTTCTAGATTAAAGGCTGTAGTGTATGCTTTAGTGACTTTTTGGTATAATTTTTTTATTACAGATAATGCTAGTTCTTTCATTTTTGTAGTTATTGTTTACCAAATTGAGGAAAAGTTCATTTTTCCAATGCTTTTGAATTTTTTTTTGACATAAATGCGTGTTGGAATTTCTTAGAGGCTTTTACTGCCTCTATTGCTATAGTTGTTTTACTTTTAATGTTTTCTTAAGTTATTGTCTATTGTACTTATAATTTTCCTAATATTGAACCAACCTTGAATTACTATTATATATCACATGTGGCTGTAAGTTTTTGGCTATGATCATTTTAATATATTGCTATCACCTTTTTGCTAATATTCAATAAATTCAATATATTTGCATTGGTATTCATTGGCAATAAGGAACTGTAATTTATTTTTTCTGCTTTATCTTTCCTGGCTTCAGTCATCAGGATTATATTTATGTCATATAAGGAGTTTAGTAAAATCCTTCCATCCTATTTTTGTGAGTAACTTATATAGTATTGAAATCATTTCTTCCGTGTTTGATCAAATTCACCTGTAACTATATCTGGTCCTGTGCTTCTTTCTAGGGGATATGGGGGTATATTTAATTTGTGGCTTGTTCAGTTTTTTTTTCTGCGACTTAAATTTTCTACTTTTTATTGTTCTAATCTACATATTTTGTGTTTCTGTAAACTAGAAATGTTCATCTAGTTCTTCAATCTGTTTTTCTGGCATATATTGAGACAAAATTATTTCAAACAATATACTTTATTGTCTCTTCATTTGTGGTAAATCTTTTTAAATTTTTGATATTGGCAATTTCCTTCACCCACACCTCACCCCACCACCATGTCTTTACTCAAATTAGCCATGAGGTTATCTGTTTTATTAGAATCAACTCCTACAGTTTGTTTTTCTTAATTAATGAAACCTTCCCCATCCTGCCCCCCATCTGCCATCCCCCGTCAGAATGTCCTTTTTTGTGTTAGGGAAGTGATTTGTTATTTTCCTAAATTTTTTTAGTTCCATGTCCAGTTCATTTTTTTCTTTCTTTTGCTGATAAAAATATTTAGAAGTATATATTTACTCTCTAAGGAATACTTTGGCTGCATCCCAAAAGTTTTGATATATTTTTTCATTGTTGTAATTTTCTTTAATCAAAATTTTTATTTTTTCTAAGAGTTCTTTAATCCATCAATACTTTTATATTAAATTTTGTATCACCATTTAAACTGAAACTTTTTTTTTCAAATTCCCCTTATTGATTGTAACTGATATTACATTGTGGACAACAAAGGATACATTCAAAATTTCTGCTTTTCTGTACTTGTTTATGAATTTTCAGTAACTTAGCATATGGCCACATTTTGTAAAGGTGGCATACATAGCTGAAAAATATACATACAAATACACACACACACACACACACACACACACACACGTTTTCAAGAACTCCTGAACTCTACTTTCATTTATCATTTTGTTGTTTCCTTCTATTTACTCCTGTTTTCAGCTTAAGTCCTTAGATCGGGACTTTGTGCATGGGCCAGCCCTTTCATTGAGATTGTTATTGTGGTTAGGTTGTCTCTCAGTTGTGTCCAACTCTTCATGACCCCAGTTGGAGTTCTCTTGACGAAGATTCTGCTGTGGTTCGCCATTTACTTCAACGCATTTTACAGGTGAGTACGCTAAGGCAAACAGGGTTAAGTGACTTGACCTGGGTCAGACAGCTAGGAAGTATTTGAGGCCAAATTTGAATGCAGGAAGAATAGATGTCCTGACTCCAGGCCCAGTACTCTATCTGCTGCCCTTTCACCTGCCCTAGCTCATTCTGAGCTAGACTGGGTAGTAGGACGTTTTTGGTCCTGACTACGTAGCCTCGTTCCTTGCAGCTGTTCAGTTGTTTCTGACTCTTAGTGACCCTATTTAGGGATTTCTTGGCAAAGATACTGGAATGCTTGGCTGTTTCCTTCTCCAGCTCATTTTAGACATGAGGAAACTGTGGCAAACAGCGTTAAGTGACTTGCCCAGGAGCACCCAGCTGGTAAGTGTCTGAGGCCAGATTTGTGCTCAGGAAGATGTCTTCCTGGCTTCAGGTCTGGCACTCTATCCCCTGAGCTTCCTAGCTGCTCATATTCTGGTTCATACTCTCACGGTTTTCTTGATGGGATGACTGGTATAGGCCCAAACCTGTGTCTCAGTCGGTGCCTTTGTTTCATTTTCCTCGTTGTCCACTGTGGATTCTGGCTTCAACAGATCTGGTTCCTTCTCCTTGGGCATTCTACAAGCAAATTTGTTTTTTTTTTCCCATTCTGTGGCCCTGATAGTCCACAGTCACATTTTGGAGATCACTCTGGTCTCAGATCTATCGCATAGCACTTTCAGGACTTGTTTCCAGATGCTAAGTTGGACCTGCCTCCTATTGTGGTTCCCAGTGTTCTGAGTACTGTCAGGCCGGCCCTTGTCTCATTTCTCAGGGCCCTGTTAGGGATAGGTCTCTTTCCCAATTTTGTTCTGATAGAGCAGTGCCTGGTTCTGGCTTCAGAATCCCACTTATTGCTTCATGATAGCTTGTGACTTGCCCTGGTGAGAGCACTGGTTGGCTTTAGGGCTCACTTTTGGCAGTGTGTATTGGCCTCCATGGCCTGGCCCCTTTCCTAGCCCTTGCTTTATACCTCGTTTGCAAGAGTTTGTCTGTCTCATGAAATTATTGATTTTCGTTTGTTTTATTCTGTTTTCTTAAGGAATCCAAATCTCAAACAAGGTTTTTTCTCTTATTCTAAACTATTTATTTTCTTTCCAATGCTTAGCATAATGCTTGACACATAGTAGATGCTAAATTAATTCTAATTGATTAACAGACCTACTTCAGATTTTTTTTCCTTACAAGCTCTAATTTCATTTTTAAAACCCCTGCTTCATTTCTTCTTGCCACTCTTAGAGCCCCTGAGATCATGTGATTGCTTTCTCTGAGGCTTTGCATGTATTTATTATGGGGTTTCTGTCCTTATAGGTGGATCTCTTTGACTTCTCTTATCCTATAGAGTTTTTTTTTATTTTATTCACTTTTCCTCAGTTTACTTATGTTTTAAAACAGTTCTTGGATTGAGACTTGGTGTCAGCCCCACGTTCATGGCTGGGGGGGAAGGCTATCTTTGGTCCTTTCTCCTTTCTAGTCTGTATGTTGCTATTGATGTAGTTCCTAATTGGGTGTCTGAGTCCAGGTTGTCTTGTGCCATAATCCCTGACTTTTTCCTTCATCTTCTGTTGGCCTAACTGGGGTGTTGACCTCTCTCTGTGCTATTTATATCTTTCTCTTTAACAAGCCCCAAGTGGTAGCTGACTCCAGTCCCTGCTGCAGTCCTGTCAGGCTCCACATCAGAGATCATGCTGAGTTCAGGCCCCCAGGTACATGGCACTACCTGGCTATTATCTTACTGTGCAGAGACCTATTATGGGCTCATTGTGTTCCACACTTTAGGTCCAATAGTTTAGAACTTTGACTTCACCCCCATTTCTTACAGTGTGTGTTTTGTCTTCTGTCCCCTGTCTTATTTGTACTCCGAGACCCCAAAGGTTTCTGGCTTTCTTCTTAGGTAGTTCTGGTTTGGATGGATATGCTTATTGGAATTTTGCTTTTTTATCCTTCATTATTGTTGTTTTCTCTGTGTATTATGGTTCAGTTTCTTGGTCCTCCCTCAAGTCCAGGGCAATACATAAAGGCCTTTTCTCTCCAAAAAGTTTCTGCTATCTATGAACTCTTTTGTTTTTGAAGGCAAAGTCCCAGAACTTTGAGATTTGGGGTCTCTAACCTCTCCAGGAGTTTTCCAGGAAATTTTTCTTCCTCCGTCCTAGAGACTGAACATGTGAATCTTTCCTATCTGCAGTCATCTAGTTAAGAAGCTTTACATTAATGGGATCCCTAGAAAAAGTTCATGAGAAGGCTGCTACTCTCATCCCCTGAGAAATAGGTCTCTGCCGCTCTCCCTGAATCTTTCTGACAAGGGAGCACTCTGTGACTGACCTTTAACAGCGCCATGTAAAAGTGGTGGCTCTGAGCCACAAGAACCAAAGCCAATCAGTTCATCTCCAGTAACTGAGGCTCACTCATCTTCACTGAGTTGTGAATGAGTTGACAAGTCCCTCAGGCCAGGAAATTTCCTTAATTCTTTCAATAAGATGTCAATGGCTAGCAGATACCTGCCCCTGGAAGATGCACCTCCCAGTGACCTCAGTAAGTCAATCAGTGAACTCAACACCAGGGTTCAGAGTGGGAAGATTTGGGAGAACAGTTGTCTAGACTAGAACATGCTAAGAGGAAAAGTGGGAAAGAAGAGAATTTCCAAGGAAGGATCCCAAAGAGTTCAACAGCTGAGTAGATGCGGCAGGCAACTGTGTTGAGACCGCAATTATCACCAGAAATCAAGATGGATAGATTTTGGAATTTGCTAGGAAGGTCCTTCCACCATACACCAGAAGGGGGTATAAAAGAAACTGCCTGGCCTTGGATCCAGAGGTGTGCTGATAAATGTTTAACAACTGGCTCTCTTTAAAAAGAAGCAAAGAAACAAATTATACCCACAACACTTAAGTTTAATCCACATTATTACCATTTTCTCTATCACTCTCTTAAGTCTAAACAATCAACAGGACAAATCAAGCCCTGATATACTTATTTCCAAGGCATATATTTTAAGCTGAAAATTTAACAATCAGCTTTCACAAGTTAGTATGAGTTGTCTGCAGCACACCCAGGTGGAAAGTAAAGGTGAACCAAGTAGACAAAATAAAAATGTAATCCCAAAGGTAGGAAACTTGAAGTGTCTAAAGATATAAAGAGAGACTGACAAGGTGAAAGAGGAGGTTAGGAAATATGCTGATAATGTCCATCAGGGAAGAGAAGCAGCATAGTGCAAGGAAGAGCCATGGGTTGGGAGCCAGAACACTTGGGTGTGCTGCTATTCATAGTTCTGTCCCTGCTACTTACTAGATGACTTAGGTCACGGTGCACTGGATAGAGCATTGGACCTAGAATCAAGAAGACGTGAGTTAAAATTTGTCCTGGTACCTACTAGCTGTATGACCGTGGGCATGTCACCTAACCTCTTTTTCCTCATGTTTAAAATGGGCATACTAAGAGTACCTACCTACCTAAGTTGTTATGAGGATCAAATGAGACTGTAAAGCTTAAAGGTTTAATTTTTGCTATGCAAACTTTAAAAGACATGTATCAGCTATTACCTATTACCTTAACCACTATGCAGCTCAGTTTCCTCTTTTTTTTGTAAAATCAAGGAAGTTGACCTATATGACCCAACTAGATGGTTCTTTCCAGCTCGAAGTCCTAGGGTTCTAAAAGGACACTAACCAATTAAGTCACAGTTGCAGCACAGCCCTCAGCAAAGGACAAAATGAATATTTCTTAGAGAGTGCCAAAGGAATTTAAAGAAAAGGTGTGATTCCTGGGACGATTGTATAGTCTTCACACCAGAAAATCAGCCCTTACTAAGACTTGCCCTGTGCTCCTACTGTGCCCTGGATCCCAGTCAGCAGGCCACCTTGCTGTCTGTGTGATGACCTACTCAGCTTGGTGTTCCACAGAGAGCTTGCCAGCCTGGCCAAGGTAGCGCTGTGTAGCTTAGCACCTGTGCTGGGTAACTGGTTTTCTTGGCCAGTTGTTTAATGAGCACCAACTCAGATGAATTGCCACTTGGCTGCATGCTTGCTCCAGACACAAACAATTAAGCTTATCCTTGTTGTATGGTTATGTAGGGGAAACCTTGCTTCCCTGGGTAGATCACCTGGTTTACAGGCTCCCAGAGGCTAGTACTAGAAAAGCAGAAGAGATGTTACTTTTACCACATCTTATTTAAAAAAAAAACAGGCTAACCCCTCAAAGTGTAGCAATCTCAGGTGCTTCTCACTTACTCTTTCACTAAGAAACTAGTAGATGTTAGAGGCTCTAAGTTTTAAACATAAAAAGCTTTTTTTTTAAACAAATGGCCAAAATAAGTGTTTAATATTTCATTTCCTTTCTTCTTCCTTGAGATGGGTTAAGGGATCAGAACTTGTGGGTTCTTCTGATTCTGACTGTGGCACATGACTCACCTCTGTTAATTCCTCTGTGAACTCTGCTGAAATTGCATATTCTCTTTGTGAAACTCAGGGTATTAATCTAAGCACAGGAAACACCACCTAATTCAGATCTTGGCTTTGTGAGAAATTACCTCACCCAGTGAGAACACTTGGGCCACTTGTGTCTAGCATGATATGTCTAAACTTACTTCCAGACATGAGTGCAGATGAGCTGAAATTCAGTTGCCTTCCAAAGAGAAAGCTGCCATTACTAGACAATGAAGCCAAAGGTTTTAATCTAGTCTTTGTTATAGAGATCTCTGATGTCATGTTTTCCCAGCCTTTTGGCCTGGTGATGAACATTCTTGTAAATTTATGTAGGTCTTTAAATTCGTGCAGTGGCCATCTTTAGAAACTTACATAAAAATATTTAAGTTAATAGACCCTACCTCTCTGGGGAGTGTGCCCATGAAATTTGCTTATTGACTCTGATGAGATCCTGATGGAATGGGCATAGTGGAGGAGCAGGGGAATGTTCTTATGTTGGGTCACTGGGGCCCAGATTGTTATGCATCAAAAAAGGGATTATTCTTTACTGACAAATGAATTACACCATCACAAAGAAGTCTAGAAAGGGGAGGAGAAAAATCAAAAAGAAGTGGCTTCTGTTTATACACCAAGTTCTCAATCAGACTTATCAGTGATGGGAAAGGAAATCCATAAACCTACATGCCAGCTTCTCCTGATTTGGATGAAAATATTATATTCTCTTTGCTGGCTAGAGTTTGACAGGGTCAGTTCACGTCTGGGTTTTCTGTGCTCAGTACAGGGCCCTTTTGTCTTGGGAGGCGGCTGGACTGGTTTTTCCTCCAGGCAGGTGCACAGAGAGCATTTACTGCAGCCTGAAACACAAACACTGGGCTCCAAGGCCCTGATCCAAGCCCTCCCCAGCATAACTCAGAAAAGTAAAGTGAACAGTGTTTCTTGCAACTGGTAAGCACTGTAAATGCCTCTCCTGAATGAAATATTTCTTAAAACTTTGTATTTGTAACTTGATCATCTCTTAAAACGTAATTATATGTCGGAGAAAGGGAACCCATTGGCTCCTCCATCTGTCCAGGTTGGACAAAAGTGCACAATGGAGCATATCCGATTCACAGCACTACTTAGGTAATCAGATTAATACCTACTGAATTGAATTTACCCTTTTGATACGGAGTCTTTTAGATGCCTTGTTTCACATCTCAAATTCTGACAAAGCTCTGAGGCCTTTGAGTAATTTCCCTGAAATCTATATGCGGGAAGTCTGTGCTCTTTTGAGCATTTTTTGGGACTTGTACCAATTAAATCTGTTTCTGGCACACTTTTAATGGCATACTTTCCCTTGAGTCAACAACTGCTCCAAAACCTGAAGTCATTTGTTTAATTTAAAAGCAAAAGTTATGGAACAACAATTTCAGACTTTACCAGCCAAGCCTCTGTGGCTTTGAAAGTGGTAATGAAGTGGGGGGAAGAAGCTAATAAATTGAATTTCTTAGGCACAAAATAAATTAATTACTGCGTTTCTGTTAAACCAGGATCAAATTTCAACAAGGTTTGCCAGTACCGTCCTCACCCACCTTGCTCTTCTTTTACTTACAAAATCCTTATAGGGTTTCTAGCCTCATGACTGAGGCTTGCTACTGCTGCTCATATAGAACAAAGACCTGGACTGGATCTGGTCACTTGGAGTTGAGAAAGCTGTAAATGATGCAGTATTTTTTTTCCCTTCTTATTAAATTTATTTATAGCAAGTCTGAAGTCAGGAAACATGTTTTTATGTTAGAGTGCTTGATTGGTGGTTCTCTAGGAATGTACAATGAATGGTATTTTCCCCCCTGCTATTTTCTAAAAAAAATCCTGAGGGTGGTATTACATAATGCCCCCATTTGTATTTCCTTTTCTTTTTTTTCTTTTCTTCTTTGGGGGACCCTTCTTTGGGACATTCTGTCTGTCAGAGGTCTAATATTGTATCAATTAATCCAATGCGATTTCTTTTTAATCACTATGGAAAAAAGAAACATAAGTGTCAGTGTTTTTTCAAGGGATTGTGGAAATTGAGAATGAGTTTTTAGTGGTTAAAACATGGTCCATGGATTCCAGAATTTCCTTTTGCCAGAAAAAAATGACTTGGATGGTATCCCTCCCTCTTTCATTTAAGCATGCTCTATGATCTTAAACTACTTAATCTCACTATAACTCATTTTTCCATCTTTTAAATGGACATATCACTTCATGGGCAGTTTTATAAATTACTTTAAAAATGTTTTTATAGCCTCAAATGAGATAATATTGAATCCCAAAGTATTGTGGCTTTTTAAAAGAATAATTATCATACCAAAATATATGTGAAATCTAGACCAAATGAGCTCTTGAAATGGCTTCTAATTTTGAATCTTTGAACCCATAGTGCAGTGGATGTAATGCCAGGCTTGGAGCCAGAAAGTCTCATCTTGAGTTCAAATCTGTCCTCAGACACTTACTAACCTTGTGACCCCAGGCAAGTCATTTAACCCTGTTTGCCTCAGCTTCTCACATGTAAAATGAACTGGAGAAGGAAATGGCAAACTGCTCCAGCATGTTTGCCAAGAAAACTCCAAAAAGGGTCACAAAGAGTTGGATACAACTGAAGAATGACTCAACAACAACAATGAACCCATGACATTCTGGAAATGACTGTGATGTAAAAACCAAAGACATCAGTAAGATTTTCTTTAAAGGATACACATGAAGCAAAGGAAGGTGAAAATAGAGCAAGGTTTTTAAAACAGAAAGGAAATACAGTGGTACAATGGGGTAAAAGAAAGTGATGCCAAATCTCCATGAAAAAAAATTGTAAAATAGCTCCCACTAAACCTCTAGAAATGGGAATTGAATGAATATAAGAAAGGCCAAAGGGGTATGAAAGCTTAATAAAATAAAGGAAGGAAATAAACATTAAAATTTGAGCTCTTGAAGGAGAATTTGAAAAGACTAGAGCATTAGTAGTTTAGGAGAGAAGTTGAAAAATTCTAATAAGGCAGTAGGCATTCTGAAATAGAAAATGTCGGAAACAAAGAGATTCACTTAGAAATGTTAAAAACATACAGAAAGTTTGGAAAACCATTTGTGGTTATCTTACAAAACAACGCTGCTGATCTTGAGGGAAAGGCTTGGTGAAACTATCTGAGTGTTAAGAGAATAGTCCCATACCACCATCTAAATCATTATGGAATAGAGTCCTGATTTCCCATTTGAATCAGTCAATCAGTGATATGATTTAGATGTGAACAAGGCCCTCTGTTGAATCAATCGAAAGCATTTTAATCAGGTACAAAAAAATCCTTGATCAATTTGGGAGGAATGTGGGGCAGCGAAAGTGAAACAATGTTATGCAAGAAGTATTTTGGGGATTCTAGTACCATGCCAGGAGAGGGTGGTTCCAGCTAAGCCCCACAGATGGAATTGTTTGTGTGGAGAGGACAAAAGTCTTCATCTCCTCCCTTATACCTCTGACCAGAGAAGGACTTCGTGAACTATAGGGGGCTGGAAGATTTGGAGTTTTTCATCAGCCTGTGATCAGTGTCCTCCAAATAGGAGTGATTGTTGGCAATGACTTTATTGGGAGCTAAGGTCAAATTGCACATTGAGTAAAGGTAGCTTTAAGATGCTTAGAGGAGCCCAGCAGAAAAGCTATTCCATCTTAGAACTCCATGAGTATTCTATGAAGAGAAGAAGAGGACTTTGAGCAATTATGAGAGGCAAGTTACTCCTGTTCCTAATGCCATCTCTGACCTCTTTCCTTTGGACGCTCTCTCTCTTGTGGGAGAATGTGTCACAGATGTTCTTTTGGAGAAGGAAGAGAATGCTTTATTCATACCAACTGTTCTTATAATAACACTTTAGTAAAATACTCCCTTTGAACAGCTAAACATTTGGCTGGCTCATTGATATCAAGTAATAGTCAATGGGAAGAAGTAAACAGGTGAAGGCACCAGTAAGATACCCCCCCAATCCCTCAGAGTTAACTCATAGAACCCTGAGGAGAGATGTAGTAGCAGTTTGCACACTGCCTGCCAGTGGGAATAGGGAGAGTAAATCCAGGTCCCATATACTACATAAAGGTCATTATCCTCTCAGGGAGGGGGGAAAAAGACAGTGAAACAAAGGGCTTGAACATCTCGTTTCAGGAAATAATTCAAACAAATTACCAGCAAGAATTATAAATTAGAGGACAAAGTACTCATCAGTAGAACTTAACAGATAACCTGCAAAGAGGAACACTAAGTTTACCTCATCTAGAAATCTCATCAGTAAGGTCCAGACTTGCCAAGAAGAGATAGTTCTCTCATCAGGAAATTCCATTTAAATCATGCAGAACTGCTCAAAGATGAGAAATGAGACAAAGTACTAGAATATGATATATTGAAAACAAAAGAAAATGACAAGAAACCAATGATAACAATTCTCTAAAGATGAATACCTTTCTACGAGAAAAAAAAAATATTGTTTGCAACGGAATCAATGAAATCCAGTCATTTCTCTTAAGGAAGTGAGCAATGAGCAGTTTTTGAAATACAAACAATGAACAAAAAAAAAACTTAATAAAGGCAAACAACATATAGCTTGAAAAGACTAAGTGGTGTCTCATTGTTTAAATTCTGCAAGACTATTTATCACTTAAAAGTTTCATCTTTTCTAAGGGTAATTAAGTGAACTAAGAGAGACCAGCTGTTAGGGTATTTAGACTGAAAGGAAGGAAGGAGAGGTGAGGGAAAGAAGTAACTTATAAACTTTTGCAATTGGGGTGCCAAAGGTGAAAGTCATTCAGCCATAAAGTGGATGTGTAGGAAAAATAAGGTGAGAATGTCATGAACCATACTTAACTAGGCTGAAAAAAGGAAGAGTAAAAAATATTATATCAGTAAAAGTAAAATCGAGGGTTATGGGGTTGGGCTGGGCAAGGGAGGGGCAAGGTGTGGCCAAGGGTTAATGTAGAGTTCAGATTGCTTCAAGTAAAACAAGTGGCAAATAGTTCAAGCTGAGTTTTAAATTTTTTATAAAATTTACTGATCTTTTGGGTTTTTAAAAAAATTACCCAAATTTCTCCCAGAATCCTTTCCTCTTCCCAGAAAGTCATCTTATATAACAAAGAATATTTTAAAAGAAAAAAGAGAAAATATCAGCAAAACTGATCAATAAAGGATAAAAGGTATAAAAATATATGAAATATTTAATACTTCAGACCACCTACATGTGCAAAGGAATGAGAGAAAGATTCCTCTTGTATCTCTTCTTTGGGGCCAAGCTAGTTCTTCTTGATTTTTTTTGTTATCTTTGTTATTTGATTTTAATTGTTTTGTGGTGGTCATTGCCTTAGTCATTATGTGTATTGTTTTCTTGGATCTTCATATGTCACTTCTGTATCAGTTCATTTCAGTTTTTATATGGTTCTCTGTATTCATCATATTCATAATTTTTTAAATCACAGCATTATTTTACTACATTCATGTACCACAGTTTGCTTAGCCATTCTTCAATTGATGGATATGTACTTTGTTTCTAGTTCTTTGCTACCACAAAAAGTGCTTCTATAAAAATTTTGGTGCATATGAGGACTTCTCAACCACCTCCTCGGGGTATATATACCTTGTGGCATAATTTCTCAGTCAAAGAATATGAACATTTAATTCCAAATTACTTTTTTAAATGTTTGTACTGATTCGCCATCCCACCAAGAAAAAGATAGTGTGCCTATCTTCCCACAACCCCGCTAATATTGATTATTCCCATCTTTTGTCATCTTTGCCATTTTTCAGGGTGTTTGGTAAAGCCTTAGTGTTGTTTTGGATTTATTTCTCTTATTATTAGTTCTTTCAAGCAAAAGTATCAAACACACAGCCACACATGGCCCACAACACTCCCAAGTGCTACCTGAACCAGATTTAGATGTAGTTCCTATGTGATGTATTAACAAAAAATGATGTGATTTTCTAAGTCAATATGTGGTCTCCAGGTTTCTTTACACATAATTTATTGACCCTCATTTCTGTTTGAATTTGACACCACTGATTTGGAGCATTCTTTTTTTATGGTTATTAACAATTTGCAATTCTGTTTTTGAAAAATAATATTCTTTGACCACATATATATTGGGGAATGACTTTTGATCATTCTTTTGTTGTGTCTCAGTATCTTAGATACCAAACAAGAAAACAGAGCCAAAGATTTTTTTCCCATTCAGCTGTTATACTTCTTATCCTAGATATGCTAATTTTATGTAAAAATTTTTCAATTTCACATAATCAAAATTATAAGTCTTATATTTTGTAATTGGTTAAGAATATATCTCCTATCCACTATTATGACAGATGATCTTTTTTATTTTTAGCGTTATGATCTTCAATATCAAAGTCACATATCCATTTTGAATTTTGAATTTATTATGGACCATGATACAAGTTTTCATCTAAGCATAATTTCTTCCATACTGCTTTCCGGTTTTCCCAGGAGTTCTTATCAAATAATTTTTTTCCGAAGTAATTTATATTTTGGGATTCATTGAAAAATGGATTATTGAGTTGCATTGTTTCTGATTGTGCATTGCTGGTCTACTAGTCTACTTCTCTGTAAAAAAAAACCCAGTATAAATGATTTTGATGACTTGTTTTATAATACATTTTCAGTTCTGGAAATACTATTCTCTGTTCATTTCTACCTCTTTTAGTTTTTTCTCTTCCTATTCTAGATCTTTTGTTTCTCTGAGTGAATTTTGTTATTATTTTATCCATTTTTGTAAAGTATCTCTTTGATAGTTTAGTATAGCATTAAAATTACAATTAAATTGAATAGTATTGTTATTTTTTATTATATTAGCATGATCCAGGCGTAAGCATTGAATATTCCTTCAGTATTTAAATTGCCCTTTATTTCTTTAAGGAGCAGTTTGTAATTGAAACTATTAGTATGCTTTGGTAGATTGTTTCCTACTCCAATGTTTTATGCATTTTGTAGTTATTTGAATCATATTTCATTTTTCATTTTTTTATTCAATTATTAATGTTTACTTTTGAGGTTTTATTTTGTAGCCTGCCACTTTGCTGAAAGATTTTGTCTCAGTATCTTTGTATCTCAGTATTTTGTCTCACTATCGAGAATTCAAGGTTCCTAAGATTTCCTAAGTAAATAAGTATGCCAACAGCAATTAATTTTATCTCCTCTTTGCCTGTCTTTACTTCTTTAATTTCTTTGTCTTGTCTTATTTATATTTCTAGCATTTTTATCATTATGTCAAATAATATTGAAAAAATTGGACATCCTTGCATTACTCCGTATCCCCTTTGTATATGAGGCTTCCTTTTAGTTTTAGATACATACTTTTAATAATATTAAACAAGGTCCTTCTATGCATATACCTTTTAGGGTTAACTTTGTCAAAGGTTACTTTGTCAAAGGATTTTTTTTGCATCTGTTCAGATGTAGTTTGGGATGTTTTTGTTTTAATATGAGCATTTTGATTGGTTTACTAATGTTAAATCAACATTGCATCCTTGTTATAAAGCTAAGTTGGGCATACAGAATGTTGTCTTCGATGAAATTGTTGCATGTTTGACATGAATTTATATAAAATTTGATTTTTATTAATTATATTTGTCTATAATTGTCCTTATTCCCTTTGTCCTTCCCTAATTTAAGTGTTAGGAAGATAGTTGTCTAATAAAATGAATCCAATAGAATGCTTTCTTTCTCAGTTTTGGAGAATAATTTGTGTAGTATGAGTACCAATAGTTCTTTAAAAGTTTTGATAAAATTCTCCATCATGATTAGCATATTCCAATCCTGTCAAACATTCCCTATCCCAGTGATTCTGAAACCCCAGCTATAGTTGTGCAAACTTGTTCCCTGTTTCCTCACCCCAGTCCTCCTCAGTTCCCTCTCCCGCAATGTTCTACTACAGATCTATCCCCAACCCCCCTTCCATTGTGCTTTTTGGAATACCTTCTCCACAGTTTATAAATGTTCTTTCTTGTTAAAACTTTTCCTTCTCACTTTTTCCATTTTCTAGCATTTACTGAGAACTGGCTCCTTCTCTTATCTCTGACCACCCTTTCTAGTACTGATTGCTTTTTCACTCATAATCTCAGATTCATCCCTAGTGGTAGGGAAATTAGAATACATACTCTTTATTCCCCATTGCCAGTTCCACACTCTCCTCCTCTGAAGATCATTCAATCCAGAATATTGTTGCAGTTTTTTCTGTGGTTTCTGGTGCATGCAAAACAGTATTATGATATTCAAATTGCCTTTTCTTTGTATTTCAATGTCTTTCTCCTGGTTGCTTCCAGAATTTGCCTCTTGTCATTGGAATTTAATTTTAATTTAATTTAATCGCTTTGTGTCTTTGAGTTTGCAGCACATCTTCCCGCCCCCTCCCCTTCCCTTAGAAGACTTCTTTGGAATTTTTGAATTGGAGCTTTGTTTTTTGTATTCAGGAGTTTGGGACAGTTTTCTCTTATTATTTTTACATGATGCTGTTCAGGTTTTTGTTTTTTTATTTGTCATGTTCTTCTGGGAGGCTTATGATTTTTAAATTTTTTCTATTCTTTTTTTGAGAATAATGTGTTTTGTTTATATGGAGATAATGTGTTCTTTTAACATTATTGCACTTTGCAGCCCTTCTCCCACCTCTTCAGCTTTGATTGGAGGGCTGGAGGGAGGAGGAAAAACTCCTCCCAAATGTTCCTTATAAAGAGGGTGCAGAATCCCAGACCGCTCTTTATTTTTCACTGGCTGCACTGCTTGTTTTTTTTTCCATCGCCATCATGCCCTCAAGCTGGATATTCTCTTCCTTTCCTACCTTTCCTTCCCACTTTTCAGCTTCCTTTTGTGGGTTCCCCCCACTACCCATTGGATTATAAACTCTGAGGGGACAGACTGTCTCCCTTTTACTTACTTGTGTTCCCAGTGCTTAATACAGTGCCTGGCATATAGTAGGCACTTAAGAAACGTGTATGGTATTGTATGGTATGGTATGATACGGTATTTTATTCAATTTGTCCTTAACTTCACGATATTTGTATTTCTGATTAATTATTCTTTTTTGTCTCTTATTATTCTCTTGTTATTCTAATTATTCTCTTAGTCTAGAACTTACCACCCTTGATTCAAGTTAATTGTCTCTGCTGTGTAGGCCATAAAATACCATTTTGTTTCCTTTTAGATTCTGATTTCAGCATTCTTTTTTCTCTCTTGAAACATTCAGCAATATGCTGCTATTGTTCCATAGTCTCTTGAGAATCCATATAGTCCTCTGCCTTATCAGTTGGTTCAATTTCCTTTGTCTTGCAATATAT
The DNA here is from genome assembly GCF_011100635.1 of Trichosurus vulpecula. Classification (NCBI taxonomy): domain Eukaryota; kingdom Metazoa; phylum Chordata; class Mammalia; order Diprotodontia; family Phalangeridae; genus Trichosurus; species Trichosurus vulpecula. The sequence continues at coordinate 226,670,948 of NC_050580.1, forward strand.
ATCTATGGACTTTATATACATTTAGATGTCTAGGTGATCATCTTCCCTTCTATTTTAATATTTTCCTATTTATTTATGTGTTTATACTCTAGGTTCTTGTTTTTTTGTTTTGTCTTTTCTTTCTGAAGTTTTTTCCTCCTGAGATCTTTAGTGTTTTAGGCTCTTTTCCTTATATTCTCCTATCAATCACTTTGTGACTTCTTCCTCTTTTGATGGTGGATCTCCTAGTGTCTAGACCTTAGTCAGTCCCTGTCACAAGTGACTTCTAGAGGAGGAGGAACAGACTCGACTCCAACTGGATGCCCCTTTCCTTTAGGCCTAGTACATCCCTGAACACACTGGTGCACTGCCCCAGTGTCCTCTGTTTCTTAGTTCTCTGGCTGAGAGGTGTTGTAGACCTCTCTCCACTTTCCTCCTATACCTCTCACTCCTTTGCATGTGAGTGGAAAGAGTTGAGATCTACTGTTTATTGTCATAGAACAGTTGGGGAGGGGGGAGGATAGGTTGGATGTGCTAGTAAATTAATAGCAGCAAGGAAATTTCTGATTGGGTTCTAGAACACAAGTCAGTGAGTCAGGTTAAGCATCCTGCCAGAGTGTGGAAGCTACTAGGAGAGAGGGTTACCCAATAAATACATTAAGGATTAGCCTTCATTGTTTTTAATTCAAAAAGTTGATACCTTGGTAGTCTTCTCGCTGTTTTGGCCTTTGAATATGGCTTTAATTGCTTACCTCTTGTGCAAATTTCTATTTGGGGCAACATTTGAGAGGTTGTGTGTATTTCTCCATCTTGTTGGTCACATGATCTGGCATCTCCCTAGGTTATCATTTACTAAACTAAAAATCCTGTTCTTCAGAAGAGATGAAAAAAACAGAGGCCCAGAGAAAGGAGGAGACTAGCTTCAGGTGGTTACAAAGTCGTCAAGTAGAGCACCTGGATTCTTCAGCCGTAGAATAAATTTTCAGAGCTACACTGACACAGCTTAAGATCCTTTCCCCCAACTTCTGATGCTGTGGTCAAACAACCTCCAAGCAGAGTTGGAAGGTCTTAGAGAGTGAATTGTTGGATTACAGGATTCAACACTACAAGGAGCTTTAGAGATCCTTTCTCTGGAAATCAATTTTTTTTTAAATTTGTGCATAATTAGACTTGTAATTAAGAAGAGCTAGGTTTACCTCCTGCCTCTGTTAGTAGATCAGCCTAAATTTCCTATAAAATAGGAATAAAAAATAACACATATGGTACCTGCTTGTCTGGATGTTTGCAAAAAGATGTATGCAAAGCATTTGGCAAGCTTTAAAATGCTATAGAGGCCTCTGTTATCTTTATAATTATCAATCCAGAAAAAGAAGAAATTGCACTTTCTGGTTCTAAGTGCTATGTGATCCTATGGTGAAATGTTCTCCAAGATCTTTTCTAATTCTAATATTTTATATCTCTAAACCAGGAGTTTGAGAGTGTGTGTGTGTGTGGGTGGGTGGTGGTGGTGATGAAACCCTTTGACAACGTGGTGAAGCCTATTTTCATGCTTCTAAATCTATAAAATAAAATACATAGGATTACAAAGAAAAACAATGGTATTTTTTTAAAGTTATCAAAAATTTTAACAAATAAGTTCACAGATCCCAGGGTAAGAATCTCAGCTCTAAACAAGCTTGGATTCAGAAGATCTAGATTCTTATTCTTACTCTGCCTGTTATTAGGTTCATGTATACTTTTAAGAAAGTCAGCTTCCTTCTCTGCCTCTGAAGTTCCTCCTCTAATGATTATAATGAAATTCCTTTGCAGGGGAGAGGAGGGTAAGTTCAAATATGTTTAAAGTCCGTGTCATTTGCTGGAAAATGTTCCAATTGATTCAGAAATAAGGAGTCGACCCACTGATAAATACTAAATTCTAAATAGAGTTCTAGCTAACAAAAAAAAGAAAAAAAATTTAAAGACTGAAATTATTGTATCAACCGCAGTTCTTGTGGAATTTCAATAGATTTTAATGGTACTACAGAAGCCACACTATTAGACATACCATATTATTGCACATGCCATGCATGGTGTTTTTGTTTTGCTGAATTTCATGGGAAAGTAAGATTTTGCTGAAATGGGGAAGAATTTCTGGGGTTTCTCGGTGTTATTTAGGCCCATTATTTTGATATCAGACATTGGAGCCATCATTAGGTCTGAGACTTATTTCACCTAGGCTTCTGCCATCTCATAATTCAAGTGCTAGGAACAATAAAATTGGTCTCTAAATCAATCCCCAAAATGGCTTCTGTAGTTTTAAAAAGAATGTAGCTAAGCCAGCCACATCTGCCTTACTTAAAATTGCTGGGTGCCTCTTGGCCTCATGACTTCCTCCTGTTTTGACACCTTCAGTCTAGTGTGGTATTGGGTGGAAATGAAATCAGATGCCCTATTTACTTTCGGGTGGAAAAGATGACATCCAAGTTGTGTGGAGGGCTGTTTTCACCTCAAGCCCCAAACCTGACTTCCTCTTTTCACCTGATATTTTTTAACTGACATTCAAATTATTAAATGCTATTTTTCTCTTTCGTTGCTTGAGTATATTCGGTAGATAAAAAGTTTCACTCTTGTTCCTATGTCTTACCTGTTATAGTCATTTTCAAAGATAAAATTATCTCTCTTTTTCTCTAATGGTTGGTTTGTCAAATGGCAACAAGATTAAGCTTGAAGAAAATCAAGCAAATACTGTCTTGTGTGTTACATCCTTTTCCTGTGTTTTTCTGCCTGCTTTTCTTCTTCTTTTTATATATTTTTTATTTTCAACTTCGCAAGCACAAAAGAGACATTTCCAAAAACATAGTAGAACAGAAAAGAGTATTATACCTAAAACTGCAAATTTGTATATGTTGTTTTTATTTTTGAGTATATAATGCATTCATTGTATAACTTTCAAAGCTGTCCTGCTGGTCTATGGCCTTTATTGTGTTCTGTTCATTTAAAAAAATCCATCAATGACCCTCTTTTCTTTCTTTTCACAAAATTATCCCTACTCCCTCCTTTTTCTTCATCCTCCCCTGAAAGAAGAGGAAAATAGAACTTTTGCAACTATGCATAGTCAAGCTCCACAAATTCCCACAAATACATATTTTATTCTGTATCTTGAATCTGTCATCTCTCTGTCAAGAAGTAGGTACCATACTTTATTACTGACCCTCTGAAGTCAATGATTGGTTGAAGTTCTTAAGTCTTTCAAAGTTGTTTGTCTTTCCAGTGTGGTTGTGGTTGTGTAAATTGTTCTCTTGGCTCTGCTTATGTCACTCTGCATCAATTCATTTAAATCTTCCCAGGTTTCTCTGAAATCATTTCTTTAATCATTTCATGAAGAACAGTAGCATTCCATTACATTTATTTAACGAGTTGTCCAGTGTTCCCCAGTTAATGGACACCCACTTGGCTTCCAGGTCATTACTATAACAACGACAAAAAGAACTACTTCAAATATCTTTATATTTATGGGTCCTTTTCCCTCTGTCTTTGATCTCTGTGGTGCAGGCCTAATAATGGTATTACTAAGTCAAAGGGTATGCACAATTTAGTGTCTTTGGGGGCATAGTTCCAAATTGTTTAGAAGAATGGCTGGTTCACTTTAAAGCTTCATCAACAGTGCATTAGTCTGTTTGCCTTCCCATAGCCCTTCCAACAACTGTTAGTTCCTTTTTTGTCATCTTTTCCAATCTGATCGTTATAAGGCAGAACCTCAGATTTATATTTCTCTAATTATTGTGGTTTAAGGAATTTTTTCATACAGTTGCTGATAGTTTAGACTTCTTTCTTGAGAACTGGCTGTTCATGTCCTTTGACCATTTTCCTCTTGGAAAATGATGGTCATTCTTTCATGTTTGAATTAGTTCCCTATAAATCTTGAATATAATACCCTTATCAGAGAAACTTACTGCAAAATCCCCTTCCCCCCATCCCGTTAGCTGTATCTTTTCTAATTTTAGCTGTGTTTATTTTGTTTTTGTAAAACCTTTAATTTTATGTAATGAAAATTATCCATTTCATCTTCTATGATCCTCTCTATCCTTTTTTTTTTAGTAATTGACTCTTCCCCTATCCATAGACCCAAAAGGTAATTTCTTCCTTTTTCCTCTAATTTCTTTATGATATGAAAGTTTGTGAACATTTATATTTGTCACCTATACATATGGAGTTTATCTTAGTATAAATGCGTGATGATGTTCAGTTTCTGATTTCTGCCATACTGCTTTCCAGTTTCTCTAACAATTCTTGTCAAATGATGAAGCTTTACCCTAATCGTTGGTGTTTTGGGATTTAAAAGTTCTAATCATGAAGAATTAATATTACTCTAATTTTATTTATTTTGGTAAAAATTGTTTTGTAGCAGTTCATGAAGTTTTTGCATATTTTGTATTTTATGCATCCTATCGTTCTTTCAGGTGGCATTTCCTTCGTGCTGGATTTGTTAGTGATGATAAGTGAATTATTTTTTATCCTACACTTCTGCTAAATTTATTGTTTCATTTTAGTTATCTTTTTTTGAAGTCTCTAGAATTATTGGCAAAAAAACCCATGGTTTTATGTTCTCTTTTGCCTATACTTTTTCTTTCAATTCTTTTTCTTGTCACATTGCTATAGCTCGTGTTTTGGCAACTATATCAAATAATAGTGAAGATAGTCAACATCTTTGCTTTCCCTCTGATGTTACTTAAAGGCTTCTAACCTTTCTCTGTTACATATAATGTTGGCTCTTAGTTTTGCCATTTTGAAGAAAGGACTATATATTCTTATGCTTTCTAGCTATTTTTAAACAAAAACAAAAGTTAGATTTCATCAAAAGCTTTTTCAACATCTTTTGATATAACTCTTGTAGTTTTTAGAATTATTCTCACTATGTTCTATTATGTTTATAATATTAAACGAAGTATACATTGTTGAAATAGATCCAATCCAGTCATACTGTTTAATCTTTTAAATGTACTGTTGTAGACTATTTGCTAATATTTTTATATCAATGTTCATTAAAGATATTCATCTATAATTTCACATGTTTTGTCTCTCCCTGTTTTAGTTATCAGGAGCATATTTGTATAATAAAAAGTTTGAAAGTATTTTCCCCCCTATTTTTTCAAATAGTTTGTATTAGAGCTAATCGTTCTCAGAATGTTTGATGGAATTCACTTTCAAATCTATGTGATCTTGGGCTTTTTTCCCTTTGGAAGTTTATTTATGGTTTGTTCAATTTCTTTTTCTGATATTGGAATCTTTAAATAATCTTTTTTCCTATTAATTTGAATATTTTATATTTTTATAAATATATATTCTATATAGGTTATCAATTTTATTGGCATATAATTAAGCAAAATAATTTCTAATTATCCTCTTATTTTAGGGATTGGATTACATGGACTTGGTTTTTTAAAAAAAATTCAATTACTTAAACTTGTTTTTTTTTTTAAATTGACAACTATTTCAGTATAACTGAATTCATTTGCAATGATACGTATTTTATTTTATGCATTTAAAAGCTTTATTCTGAAAAGAAGTTAGTAGGCTTCATCAGTCTACCAATAAGGTCTAGACACCAAATAGGTTAATAATTCCTACTTTGTTTCACATTCAGTTGTGAATTCTCTTCTGTGGCTCAGGTATAGACTGTGTATGTACTGGAAACATGAGTGAAAAGACTCATCTGGCCTTGTCTTCTACTGTACTTTCGGCCTAGGCTGCCATGTTCTTGTTTGGGCATGGGATGCTCAGGTGGGCATAGGCTGCCTGAGTGCTGAAGGGTTCTTGTGGACATTCCGTGCTATCCCTGACTCCTGTTATAGCAGTGGCTGAAGTTCAGGGTCTGCACTTGGCACTGGTTCTTCTGTACATCTCAACAATTGCCTTCTAGTTACCTTGGCTTATGCCTGCTCATGTCCTTCACAGCATTCTGACAATCTTATGCAATTTTTGACCCTGACAGAAGGACTTTACTGTTTTTTTCCTTTGCTTTTCTTTATTGTTTTTCTTTTTCTGTTTTGTTTTTTAGTGTTACTGGGGTGTTTGTGGAGAGTCTAAGCTCCTTTTCATCCTAACATTCCACCTCTTTCCCCAATCCTTCCTTGCCCTGTCTTTCCATCCTTCCCACTGGTTTATAAGTTTCAGAACTAGAAAGGATCTTGGGGCTAGAAGAATCTCATAAAGATGAAGTGGCTTGCCTAATGTCACACAAATACTAAATAGCGGAGATAGAATTTGATCCCCTGTCTCCTGGTTGCCAAATTAGTGTCTCTTCTACTGTACCATGAGGTTTAGTCCATCCCTTTTCTTTTTCTCATTTATTTTTCCCTTCTTACATCTCTCCAGATATATCACAGGGAAAGCAACGGCTCCATATTGGTTGGGTTTATTAGTTCTGGTTGGATTAATATCCTGACATGGTACAGGCTCTTTTCCAATACCAGAATGGTTTTTGAACATAAAACTGATTATAGCTAGATATATATATATATATATAGCCTTTCCCTCTTTCCTTCTTTTCCTCATCATTCCCTGCTTTTGATTCTGGGTAATTGCTTTTACTCTTTTTGTGTCACTGAAATTTGTTCTCCCTGGAAAGTTTTAAAACAGGAGTGGAAATCAGAGTAGAACAGCAATGTTCTGTGACCACTTAATTACTGGTTAAGAGTAACCTGACATGTGCTCCGGAGGAGAAAAGCCACAAAAGAAGATACGGCAAGCTATTTCCAAGACACCTGAGTTTGACAAGGAAATTATTTCAGGACAGTCAGATGAAGTGGCCCTTATGGTAGCAGAGAATGAGCTGTTCTGAAGGCACTGTGCTTATTTGTGTAAGTGTATCTCTTCCCCTCGCCCCCCGCATCTCTTTAAAATGGCTAATAGCTTATACCAGGAAAAAGTTCAGGGAGGAAAATGTCATTTTTATTGCCAGGAAATCTGGTCACTGTTTTGTTGGAATCCACGAGAAGCTAAAATGACCTAGGACATCCTGCATCTTTGGTCTAATGGAGAGCTTGCAATCTTTTTTGAAATTGTATCCTGTTCCGTTTGCAATTTACTTACTAACTCAACTCATAACTGTTTTTTTCTCTCTCATATCATTACCAAAATGACATCAATGATGTGTGCAAGGTACTGACTATTCATGTTGATGCTCCTTCAAAAAAGTCACTGGATGCAATGAGATAAGTGAGTTGAATTCCATAGCTATGTTAAAGTTTGAGGAGGAAAACAATCCTAGAGAGAAGCTCTTCTGTGTAATAGTAATTAATGGAATCACTTGGTCCAAATTGATACAACTTAAACCAGTGAGATAATAGAAATTCACTTCTCTAGAATGCTTCCTTTGCTTCATATACATATAGATACATATTAAGAAGCTGACTCAGAATGCTGTTTTTCAATAGTCTCCCACCCAGAAAAGAAAGAAGAGAACAAGTTTTTAAGAAGCAACTACTACATGCCAGGCACTATGCTAAGCACATTACAGCTATTGTCTTGTTTAAACCATATGATGTCTTAGAGGGAAGAGCCTCTTTAGTAGTGTGGATGTAATAAGCAGACTCGGTGGATCCCAGCTGCATGGCTCCTGCACTACCTTTCTCTCTCTAGTACGGATCTTCACACCAGAAGGTCTGTGAGATTTTTTGTTTTGTTTTACCCTTAGAGTGGGTGGATGGCTATGGTGTTCACCATGACCATATGACCACAAGGGTGCTATTCATAAATTCTCTCTCAGGGCCCCAGCGTCGACCCTCCTGTGGGGAGAATGGGGATTAACTACTACCAGACCTCACTGATACATTTATGAGTTACACAGACTAAATCAGTCACAGTGACACCATTCTTTTTTTTTTGTAAATAGTATTTATTTTTTTCTAATTACATGGAAAGATAGTTTCCAACATCCATTTTTATAAGATTTTGTCGTCCAGATTTTTCTCCTTTCCTCCTCCCCAAGTCAGCAAACAATCTTATATAGGTTATACATGTGCAATCATATTAAACATATTTCTATGTTAATCATATTGTAAAAGAAGAAACAGAACAAAAGGGGAAAACCATGAAAAAAAAGAAAGTAAAAATAGTATGCTTCGATCTGCATTCAGATTCCATAGTTCTTTCTCTGGATTCAGATAGCACTTTCCATAATGAGTCTTTTGGAATTGTCTTGGATCATTGTATTGCTGAGAAGAGCTAAGTCTATTATAGTTGATCATCACGCAGTGTTACTGTTACTGTATACAGTGTTCTCCTGGTTCTGCTCCCTTCACTCAGCATCAGTTCATCTAAGTCTTTCTAGGTTTTTCTGAGATCTGCCTTCTGGTCATTTCTTGTAGAGTAATAGCATTCTATTCCATTATATACCACAACTTATTCAGCCATTCCCTGATTGATAGGCATCCCCTCTATTTCTAATTCTTTGCCACCACAAAAAGAGCTGCCATAAATGTTTTTGTAACCATAAATTCTTAAACATAAAACATTCACTAAATGATAAGGAAAAGATGATAACAATCGTAATAATTGTCACTAGAGAGTAAGAAAAGGAATAGTCATAACATTTAATAGATAACAAAAGCAGGAATGATTAAAGCATCACAGCTTGTGCATAAGCCTGGGTCATACTCTCCCACCAGGCCATGCAGTGGACATGGGGTTGAAAGGACAAATAATTTTAGAAACCTAGAAGGGATGTACTTGGCTGGGCAAAACTGTGTACTCAGGGTAACTCAAAACTTTGGACCACCTGCCCTTGATTCTTTGAGAAACAATCTATATCACATAGCTTCTATGCTAGCTGATTCTCCTCAGGTACTTACCAATCTCTGACTGGGCAAAGCCCAGTCTGTTTTTGAACCAAAGTAATAAAAAGCTATTTTTACTCACAGTCACCCATAGTAGATCACTGAGGAAAAAAAAAGTTACTCTCTTTCAGTAACAAGTTGTGCCCTTAATCCTGATGCTCAAATATGCAAATAGCAGGGAATTCTGCCTTGTCCAGTCAGCTCAAAGTCTCTTCTCACCCCAAGTTGTAGCTTACAGTAAGATAGGTTCAAAATCTGTCTTTTCTCCTTTGTTTCTCCTTCTAAAACCAGAGAAGACAGTAGTTAGTCAATAAACATTTATGAAGTACCTATTATATGCCAGGCACTCTGCTAAACATTGGGGATACAAAGAGAGTGGAGAGACATCCAGGCTCTCAAGGAACTCACAGTCTTAGGAGGGAGACAACATCCAAACACCATTGTACAAATAAGCTACATAGAGGGTAAATTGAAAGTAATTAACAGAGGGAAGGCACTATAATGAAGGGGGATAGAGAAGTTTTTCGCTGGAGAAAGAGGTATCCTAGCTGCAACTTGAAAGAAGTCAAAGGGTAGCAATGAGAAGGGGGAGTATTCCAGACATGGAGGATAGGCAGGAAAAATGCCCAGAGTCAGAAGATGGAGTAATGGAATTGCAAAGAGGCCAGTGTCACTGAATCCCAGGAGATATGAGGGTGGGGGATGGGGCAAGGTTTAATGAGACTGGAACGGGAGGGCATCCAGATTACAAAGTATTTTTAAACACCAAAAGGAGATTTTATTTTTGACCTGGAAAATGATAGGGCACCACTGGAGAGATTGAGTGTGTATGGGTGAGGGGAGGAAGGGAAGGATGACATGGTCATATCTGACCTTTTGAAAGATCCTTTTGACAGCTCAGTAAAGAATGGCAAGAGACTTATAGCAGACAGATCAACCAGCAGGCTATTAGAAAAGTCCAGGTGGAAGGTGATGAGTTTCTACACCAGGCTGATGGAAATATCAGAGGAGAGAAGGGGGCATAGAGTTAACCAACGCTTTTAGTTAGCAGCATGGTACTGATTTTAGCAGTGATGACCTTATCCGGGGAGGGGCATTTTGTTCTATGGAGTTGACACCAGGCCAGGAAGCAAATGGGAGGTAGAGCTCACCAAAGATGGGTTCAACAACTGGATGTTATCCCGTTGGCCTCTAGCTTAGGCATGCAACTTCTCCCTTGGAATGGTGACTGGAATACTATTCTTAAATCTAAAGTTCCTACTGATTACCAGCTCTTTTGCTTTGCTGCTCTTACAGCAATTCTTTCACAGAGAACTTTTAGGGTACATTTGAGAACAATTTAAAATTGTGATGTCTTATTCGCACTAGCTGAGTTGGGAGAGAGGCTTCTCTTTAGTTTTGCTTCTGTCTATAGATTCTAAGTATTTCACTTCCAAACCCGGGTTGCATTTTCTCTTTAATGTCAGGGAAACTTGGCTCTGTTACATTTTCATTTTGTAGCCTTCTGGGCAATTTGAGGATCTTTTTTATTGTGGCACTAAGAACAGCATGTTATACTGTAATAGAAATTGAAAGAAAGGAACCATCCCTTTTGACCTTCACCTGTCCTGCAGCCATCACAGATTGGATTACAATTAAAGAAGGGAATGAGAAAAACAGTGTTACTGAGGTCAGGGCATGGAATAGAGTAAGAACAATTAGGTTTATTCAATGACCGTATATTTCATCTAGAAATCATGTAATACCTAGGCAAATAGATAGACTTGGCCTTTATTCTTTAAATTCTTTGAAATCTGGGAACAAGGAATTCCATGTCTCAGGACCTCTAACTGCTACTGTTCCTGAAGGTTGTCAGCCCAAACCTGTGAAAGAAAACAATTATATAAAGGTTCGTAGGCCATCTAATATGCTATAAGTAGTTCTGAGATATTGTGTTTACCTAAATCCCATGACAATGTTAAATGATCAGTCTGCTTCCTTAACCTCCTTTCTTCATCAACTGCTCTTTAGGGAGAAGTTTATTACAACCATTCATTCTTCAGAGAAGCATCTGGGAAGAATAGTTCCAAGGGTGATAAAACCTTTTATTATGATCTTTCTGCCTTTCTTCAAAGGGTAGTTCTACTGCCCATCCTATTTTCCTTCTCCCAAACTCTCCCCATGATCTGCTTTCTTCAAGACCCAACATGGAGACAAATGACCAAGCATTAACCAACAAAGAGAATTCAGATAAATTGTCTAAATTGTCTCCACTTAGAACTAAGCAAGAGGGCAGAGCTGTATCTCCTTGTGGGGAGTGTTCTTTAAACTTTTTCCATATTTCAAAGAGTCCGATTTTGCCTTTAACTTATAGTATGTTTCTGGCACTCATGTCAATTTGAAGCTAGAAATTTCCACTTAGTCTAACAGAGTGGATATGATATTAATAGGTAACATCATTCTTATGGAGCCAAAGAAGAGATAAAACCTTATTCCATGTCCAATGGGTAGGTATATTTACCATTTTAGTCTTTTACAGCTAAGATATTAGTCGCATTGAAGTTCAGCAACATGCCCAGAGTGACCCAGGTCTATGGCAGACTGAGAGAGGACCCCTGCATTCTTGGTTCTCTGGTCCTTTATGATAACCACCAGCACCACCACCCCATGATAACTACATCTAATTTAACTAGTTACATATGCTAGATTATGGCTCTCTCTTCTCTAATAACTCCCAGAGCTCCAAGGATTCATTTGAAGAGAGCTGACTAATGGCATTGTCTCTGCACTAGAAGGACTTGAATGGAATGTATTCCTTGCTTCACATTAGTGTTATATTCTGACCAAGAAAATAGATTCTTCTGCAAGTAAATTGTGTAAAATGGTAGCACTTGCCAGCCATTTCCACACAATGCCTTCTATCAACGTGGTCTCTGCCAATGAATTCCCTTGGATATGTATGTTAGGTGATTTTCTTGTCAGGATCCAGGCCTCCATCATACTTTCCCACTATCTCCCTCCTTTCTAGTTCCTTTATAGGTGTTTTCCCCTATTAGAATGTATGCTTCTTGAGGACAAGTTCTGTCTCACTTGCTTAAATTTGTACCCTCAGTGCTAAACACTGTATCTGGCACATGGTAAACAGTTAGTAAATGTTTTGCCTACCTACCTATCTAAAATGAATTCCCTCTGACGGTGATGGTGGTTTTTGTCCTTCATTCTCGAAGAGGACCATGACATCAGGGAAATGATGACATGACTTACAGTTGACTTTCATTTGAGTGAGGGAGGCTGTGCAAGGTCACCAGTCTCACTTTCTCCTCCAGGGTCACCTGGGTCCAGTGGCCTGATATTCAGTAGGACTACTGGAAATGGGCCAGGAGGCATTGGGAGACCCTGGCCCTTTTAGGGTAAGGTCTTTTCAGGTGCTCACTGTGAGATAATGCTCATTCAGTGAATAGGCCTCTTTAAAGAAGTTAATCAAGGGATGGCCCCTTTAATCAAAAACTCAAAAAAAAATCAAACTGATAGGTGCAGACCCTCAGGGTTCCAGGCCAAAAGAGAAACAGTTACTATTTAGTATTTAGCATTCAGTAGATAATCCTTGGAAAGAACTTTTAGAAGTCTCTTCCTATATCTGACTTTCAGCCTTCTGAGGAACTTTGCTCTTAGGTAATATGAGTGATGTTCAGGGCTTTCATCTATCTGTGTAGGAGGATTGGAAAGTCTCTGGCCCAGCTAGACTCTCCCACGTGGTTCAAGGTAGAGGGCCATTTTATTTCAAAGTAGGAGAAAAAACAGAGTAGTTTGGCAATAGATCTGTGGCTGGGTAATAAATCTAAAGACTATAGCTTTCTTCTTCACAGGGGATTAAGGACCCCTTCATTGGTCAGATCAAAGCAGATTTCTTGGATAATCTGATCTTTGCAAAAAGACCCCATGTTGGCCCAGCCTAAAAGACTTTCCATGCATCCCTTTCTCCATTAAAAAGCAAATTTAAGACAGATTGATGTGCGTAAATAATTCTTCCCAATAGTATTTGTCACTCTTATATGGATAGTAAAGCAAGACCTAACTTTTTTTTTCTGCTTCTGAAACATGCCAATCTCCTGGAGTTTGAAATGATATGGATGGTAACTAGTGCTTTCTGAATGGGTGGGGCACAAATTTCAGTAGTCTAATGGTAAATAATGCCTCATATTTATATGACACATCATCCAGAGAGTCAAAATATTGTATAGGGACTCTAGCATTCTTTTTGTCCTGTTCTGTTTTTTGTTTTTTAATTATTTATTTTTAACATTCTTTTTTTAAATTTGAGTTCCAAATCCTCTCCCTCCCTCTAAGCTCTCCCACTCACTGAGAAAACAAGCAATATGATATCAGTTATACATGTGAAATCATGCAAAACATATTTTTCATATTAGCCATGCCACAAAAAAGCAAGAAAAAATAGAGAAAAGTGTACTTCAATTTGTACTCAGAATTTGTCAGTTCTCACTCCACATTTTTATTATGGGTCCTTTGGAATTGTCTTAGGTCATTGTATTGATCAGAGTTCCTAAGTCTTTCACAGTGGATCGTCATTACAATATTGCTGTTACTGTGTGCAGTGATCTCCTGTTCTACTCATTTCACTTCACATAGGTTCAAACAGATCTATCCATGTTTTTCTGAAACCATCCTCTTCATTGCTTCTTATATCACAATAGTATTCCATCACAATCATATACCAGAACTTGTTGAGCCATTCAACAATTAATGGGCATTCCCTCAATTCCCAGTTCTTTGCAGCCATAAAAATAGGTGCTATGAATACTTTGGTACACATAAGTCTTTTTCCTTTGATCTCTTTGAGATACAAACCTAGTTGTGGTATTGCTGGGTTGCATTGTTTTGGGCATAGTTCCAAATTGTTCTCCAGAATGTTTAGACCAATATGCAAGTCCACCAACAGTACATTAATGTTCGTATTTTCCCACATTCCCTTCAGCATTTGTCATTTCTGATAGGTGTTAGGCTGTTCCTCAGAGATATTGTGATTTGTGTTTCTCTTATCAATAGTGATTTAGAGCATTTTTCCATATGATTATAGATAGCTTTGATTTCTTCATTTGAAAACTGTTTGTTCATATATTTGACTGTCATTTGGAGAATTGTTCTTATTTTCATAAATTTGACTCAATTTTCCATACATTTGATAAATGAGGCCTTTATCAGAGAAACTTGCTGTACAGATTTTTTATATTACTTCACTGTCTATGGTACCTTTTAGCGAAATGTAGCTTTCCATGATTATGTTTTTAAATTAGGCCTATTTTTGTTTTGCTTTGTCTGAGATTATGATTCCTACCCCTGCCTTTTTTTTGCTTCAGTTGAAGCATAATAGATTCTGCTCTTACCCCTTGTTTTAACTCTGTTTGTGTACTTTTCTGTTTAAAATGAGTTCTCATAAATAATATATTGCTGGATTCTGGTTTCTAATCTATTCTGCTATTTTATGGGTGAGTTCATCCCATTCATGTTCACAGTTATGATTACCATCTGTGTATTTTCCTCCCTTTTATTTTCTCATGTTTGTCCTTCTCTAACTCTTTTTACTTTGTCCCTCCTTTAAAAATTCTATTTTCCTCATGACCACTGCCTACCTTAATTGACCCTCTGTTTTATCATTTCCCCCTTTCTCTAATCCACTTTCCCTCCTACTTCCCAATTGGGTAAGATAGATTTCTATACCCAACTGAGTATATACATATATGTATATATATATATATATATGTATGTATATATATATGTGTGTGTGTGTGTGTGTGTGTGTGTGTGTGTGTGTGTTCCCTCTTTGAACAAATTTTAATGAGAATCACAATTGTCTCCAGCTGGTGTTTATATTGCATGCACTCCAGACAGGCCTCCACCCCAGCATCACACACCTCTCTGTTAATCTTTTAAAATGTCTCACCCCAACCTTTTGTTGGCTCTGCCACTCCAGAATTTAATTTGAGGCATTATTTTAAAGTTTGGAGGGGAATATTTGGAGAGTTTGTTTGGGTTGCTTCCTTTACTCTTCCATCTTGCCCTGCCTCTATCATTCATTCTTAATGTATCCCAATGTGATAGTTTAGAGACCAATGATACTCTTTCCTTTTTGTATATGGAATCACTGAATTCAAGAATTTGAGTCTAAGTGCACCTTCCTCAGCAGGCATCCAAGTCCAGACCATACACCAAAATAATTCCAAGTATAACTTACCCAAGTGGTCTTGTAGCCTTTGGCTAAAGACCTTCAAGGTAGAAATATTCACAGTTTAGCTCACTCCAGTTTTGGCTAGAGCTCTAATTACGGTGACATCAAGTCTAAGCTGTCTTTATAACTTCTACCCATTGCTCCTGATTCTGCTCTGTGGAGGCAAACAGAACAAACCTAATCCTTCTTCCATAAAACAACCTTTCA
This sequence comes from Trichosurus vulpecula, assembly GCF_011100635.1. Classification (NCBI taxonomy): domain Eukaryota; kingdom Metazoa; phylum Chordata; class Mammalia; order Diprotodontia; family Phalangeridae; genus Trichosurus; species Trichosurus vulpecula. The sequence continues at coordinate 226,686,173 of NC_050580.1, forward strand.
AATACTTGAAGACAGCTATCATGTCCCCTATGTGTTTTCTTTTCTCTACCTTAAACATGACTAGTTACTCTAACTGATCCTATGTCATAGACTCAGATAAGACAGTGTTTAGTTTGGGGTTTTCGATTTCCTGTTTTTCAGTTTTTTTGGTTACATACCCAGTTAATCTATTTACTCTTTCTTTTGTCAATGATAGTATTTATAAATATAAAATAAATCTTGGTATGTTTTCTTTGATGACATTTTCTGTTTTTATATGATTTCTTCTTGGACCAACCAGTTTTTTAGAACTAAGTTATTTAGAGTCAAAATAATTTTTAATTCTCTATTCAATGGTCCTTTATTACACACACACACACACACACACACACACACACATATATATGTGTGTATATGTATATATATATATATATATATATATATATATATATATACAGTATTGTGCTCAGTGAAGAATTTATTTAGTATTTTCTGCATTTATTTGTGAGAATTTTATGCCCTAATACATGGTCAGTTTTTATAAATGTTCCATGCACCTCTTAAGTTCCTTTATTTTACCATTCAGTAATCACCAGGAATCTATTGTCTTTTGTTTTTCTAAAGTTCTCTTCAGGTCCTTAACTTCTTTCTTATTTATCTTTCTATTACATTTGTCTAAGTCTGAAGGGGATCTGTTGAAGTCCCCTACTATTATAGTTTTCATGGTCTTTCACATGTCATTGATAATGACTCAGCATTCATATCTCCCACTTCTTGCAGGACCAAATGTATAGCTCATCTGGGCCAGATGAATTGCATTCATTAAATGCATTTAGGTATTTTCTTACTGTTTCCTTTTTTCGGTTTCAATTTCCTCTTAGCCAATTTTTTTCTGTCATTTTCAATGTAAAGATCATTCTCCTTTGCATAGAATAGAAATAAATTAAAAATTGCACAACTCTGCCTTTTTCTCTTTTTTCATTGTCCTAGACACCTCTAAGCCAAAATTTTCTCTTCTTATAGTCTCCCCTTCACTCTCAATATAACTTTTTTCAAAAATCCTTTTTTTTGTCATCTTCAGTTCCTTACTCGACTTAGCTTATTTTTAGTTTTAGCATTCTTGACAGTATTTTTATAGGACTTTACCATGCTCTTTATCAGAGAAACTTCTGTACCAATTTTTTACCTGATCTTGTTTCTCTGTTATATTTCTTTTTAAAATTTAAATTATTTTATGAGTTCTCTATGCTCTCACCTTGGTCTCTTCAGATAAATCCCATTTTTTTCTCTTTATTGGAATTGTTTTCCTTTGTATCTTTAGAATTACTTTATTGAGCATCTCCCATTCCTTTTGAAATGACTTCCCTTGAAGCATGGGGTTCTGTGGGATTCTACCTGATTTTTTCTCTGAATGATTTGAAATTTGCTTTCCCAAAATCAAGGGAGTAACTGAAGTTTTGGCAAATGGTAAGATTTTGTTTTGTTTGGTTTTTTGGACTAGACCTGTAATTTCTTCAGTCCAAACAACTCCTAGTGAAGAAACATTTACTATGGCAAATTAGCAATTGTTTTGCAGAGTTGCCTGCCACATAGATAAGTCCCACAGCCAGTACCATATTTCATCACATAGTAATCGCCAGCACATCACCATTGCACCCTGTTTTTTTCAGTCCAAAAATTGGTTTATAACCTTTCATTGAGTAGTAGTCGCATGGTATAGTTCTGTTCATCATGCCACTTAAAAGGTAAATAACAGCAATGTATTCACCAGTGACATATAGACATGCATTCATCTCTCATGCATTGTGAGCCAGGAGCTTAGAATTCTCAGCGCATGTGCATTGTCAGTATATTTCCAAAAGGTGACTTGGCATGGCTTGTTTAGAGCACTGCAATAATAATGACATTGTCACTTAACCCAATGAAGAGCCATAGGTGCAAGGGGAGCGGGCAAGTAGGTGAAGCTGCTATGAGTAAGTCATGTGATACGGTAATACTTGTATCTTCTGTTTTAACTGAACTATGCAGTTCTTCTGCCAGCAATACAGTATAGCAATAATTGAATTTAAGTAATACTGACAGAGTTTTAAAAGTTTCTTATAATGGTTGTAGCCCTACCCCTTTTCTTGCAAGAACATTCGGCATAAAATCTGTGATGATTATTAGGTGAAATATGTGAGAGATGGACTTGAATATCACTCTTCCTGACTTGGAGACCAGTTTTTCTGTCCCCTACATCGTGCTTCCCCCTAGTCTTTCTCATTAATCACACGTATCCCAGCTCTAGATAGACTAAGAGCAAGAATATTGGACTTTGTTATTCATGATTTGAAACTGTTTGTTTTAGGGTTTTAAACATTGGATTTTTGACACTTAAGATATTCCAGTGAAGGCCAAGATGAGTGTTTCACAGGTGACAACACTTGGCAGGGCACAATGAAGCTCTAGAATAAAATCCTGCTTGGCCTGGGTAACAAGATACAGATGGTTCCAGTTTGCCAACCTGCCACCTATTATATCAAGGAGATTTCTTAAGATCACTGGGGCAATCCATTGATGTATTTATGATGGTGCCTTTCATAACTTTTAAACAGGTCGATTTGAAATCATCCTAGGCACTTTTTCTGAGTTTTTTACTGCCACTAATTAGCATGCAGCACTATGCAGAAGAAAAGGGATTCTTTTGACAGGCCTCTTCTCTGGGTGGTTCAAATTCTGCATATTTTCATTAGGAATTTAAGAGAATATTGGTATTGTTCTACTGCTTTTCTTTTCTTTCTGATAAGAGATAGGACAATGGAGTTTTTGTGAAGTTCACTCCAGAAATATTTATATTTGGTGATTTGTTTGAGCCAGGACTAATGAACCTTCTAATTATATTGTAGCAGTTTGTCACTATTGTAGAGCTGGAAGATTACATGCAAAATTAAATTATTCCTCTCTCATTAGTGGGTTAAAGCATTTTGAAACCATCAAGTGTTTCACATATTCAAAGTTGTAATGGCAGTTAGATTGTAGATGAAATAAAGATTCAGAATGGGAACAGGGCTAGCCAAGTTCTCAAGGTTCCTAGTCCACTGGAGGCCATGACCTTTCTGCTTGCAAGTGTATTTCCTCTTTGGGATCAGTCACAATATTTTTGTTAACTCTACAGTGACCTGAGAGAGGATTTACCCCCAAGACGTGACCTAATTTTTTTTCAGCGGTTCTAGGTGAAATCATTATCAATTAATATTCATATAAGGCATACAAAGACTTTAAGGGATGTGGGTAAAGAAGAAGGCAATGTGTGTGGGTGCTGCTTTCAAAAGGAACACAGCCTATTTTGAATAAAGGAAATAACTTCATGGGCAGCACACATAAAATATCTCCAGGCCTCTGATGTCATTGTTGTGTGGATCTTCCGATATGGAAACTCTATCCACTGAGGCAGATCAACAACTCATCTGTAACTTATAGCCTTAAAAAGTCACCTGAGCCATTTTTCAGTCATGTCCTACTCTTCATGTTGCCATTTGGAGTTTTCTTGGCAAAGATACTGGAAAGATTTGCCATTTCCTTTTCTGAGGTGAAATTAATGCAAACAGGGTTAAGTGACTTGCCCAGGGTCATACACCTAGTATCTGAGGCCAGATTTGAACTCAGTAAGATGAGCCTTCCTGACTTCAGGACCAGTACTCTATCCACTACCCCACCCAATCTTTTTATTTCTGCCTCCACAACATCCCTTATATCCATCCCCTTCTCTCTATTCATATGGGCACCACCCTAGTTCAGGGCTGCCCCCTCCCCTCTACTTTTCGCCTGTGCTATAGCAGCAGCTTCCTGCTTGGTCTCCTCCAGACTCCCCTCTTTAGCCTCCCTTTAGCACAGCTACTGAAGTGCTTTTCCCAAAGGAGAGATTTGACCATTTCACTTCTCTACTTAATAAGTTCTAGTGGTTCCCTATTATCTCAAATAAGTCAAATAAAAACTTCTCTACTGAGTTCTTTACCACCTAGCTCCAAGCTATTTTTCCATCCCTGTTCTACACCACTGCCTTCAGACTCCTCACACACATAACAGGCCTCTTTGCACTGGCAGGTCTCCTTACCCGGTGTACGTTCTTTCATCACTACCTCTTAGAATCTTAACTTTCCTTCAAAGCTCACTTCGAGTACTGCCTCCTACGTGAAGCCTCCCATGAGTCAGCAAATTACCTTGCATTTGTCTTTTTGTTTTGTATGTATTGTAAATGTATGTGTCTCCCTACTTCTTGTTGATGGATTGACACTGAGAATCCCTCTTGATCACTTAGACCAAGTAACTTGCCCTTGATCATACATACCGGTAGTCAAAGGGGGGGACTTGACTCCAAGGTTGGCTTTCTATCCACCAGGCCGTGGTGACTATCATCTAGGTGTCTGTGTTTGTATAGTGTGCTTATCTTTGTTCCTTTCTGTCATGTCAGAGGAGGAATACTGGAGATGAATAATTATTTTCCTTCTACTTTAATCAAAGAAGACTTTTTACATGTCCCAAGGGACACCTTATGCCAGATGATGTGAGGATCTCTTTTCTTCCTTAGCTCCTTTTTCCTACCTTTCTTTATTACTGCATATTGATTCATTGTTTAATATGGATCCTCCTTGAAGATTTAATGAAATTATTGTTATTGAGATTTCTCTCTTATCAGAGGTAACTACTATACAATTATATTCTTGTAGCCCGAGGCTACTGGCAATTTGTTAATTCTATGGAGGGTGGATTAGAGAAGGGAAAAGAATTGCGTAAAACAGACCAATGAGAAGCCTCTTACAGTATTTCAGGGGGTCATAACGGCCTGAACTAGCATGGTAACTGAGTGGAAAGAAGAGAAAGGATGGAGGAAACGTTTGGAGGTTCTGCATTATTAGAAGTGTGAGTTGTATGAGGAAGGAACCCTCTGAAGCCCTCCCAAATTTCCTTCCAATTGATCTAGGAGTAGGGAAGCAGCTTACTAGTAGAGCAAGAAAGGTCTGTCTCACTGGGGTGGGAGGGGAGCGAGGTCTAAGTGCAGTAGCACCTGCCAGCCTTACAGTTGGGGGCCTTCAGTGGGGCTCCAAGCCCGTGCCAATCCACCAGGGAGATACCACCCTCCTGCAAACCAGCAGCCCCCTAGGCAAGGGAGCAGTCTATGCAGTTCATCAAGGCCCCATACCAGGAATCCCACCCACAGCTGACCAGTAGTAAAGCTATGCCCCAGGGCTGGCCAACAGCAGTACTAGGCCCCTGGGGCCTACCAGGGGAGAGACCCTGTTTCCATGGCAACCCAGCAGCAGGGTCCCATCTCTGGGGCAAGGCAGCAACAAGATCCCTCCTCCAGGGCCAGCCACCAAAAGGACCCTGTTAACATAGCAAACAGCAGCAAGGCCCCACTCCTGGAATAGGCTAGCAGCAAAACCCCACACCTAGGGAGGCCAACAAGGAGGCCCACTCCCAGTAAAAGCCAGAAGGGAAGCCATAGAAAACAATCAGTGAAGCCCAGTGAAAGCCACCAATGAGACTCAGAGCCTCAACACAAAAAGCTTGGGACAGTACAGGACCAGAGCGCAACTCTCAGATAAAAACACCAAGTCACCAAAAAAAGGCAGAAAAATTAGCAAAAAACAAAAAAGAGCTTGACTATAGAAAGTTAACTATGGTGATGGGGGAGGGGGGATCAAGGAATAAACCTAGGAGAGGAAAATAGTGTCAAAATGGCTACATGTGAAGCCTCAGAGAAAAATGTCATTTGGTCAGAAGTCCTAAAAGAATGCCTGGAAGAGCTGAAAAGGGAGTTTGAAAAGCAAATTAGAGAAGTAGAAGAAAAATTGGGGAAAGAAATGAGAGTAGTGCAAGAGAATCATAAAACAGGAGTCAATAGCATGGGTAAAGATATACCAAAATTTACCAAGGAAAATAACTCCTTAAAAAGTAGAATTGGCCAAATGGAAAAAGAAGTATGAAAGCTCACTGAAGAAAATAATTCCTTAAAAATTAGAATTGAATAAGTGGAAACTAATGACTCTACGAGACATTAAGATATAACAAAACAAAATCAAAAAAGTGAAGAAATAGAAGAAAATGTGAAATTTATCATTGGGAAAACAACTGACCTATGAAAGAGATCCAGGAGAGATAATATATGATTTATTAGACTATCTGAAAGCCATGGTTAAAAAAACATCATGGACAACATCTTTCAAGAAATTATCAAAGATAACTGCCTTGATATATTATAACCAAGGGCAAAATAGAAATTGAAAGAATCCAACAATTACCACCTTAAAGAGATTCCAAAATGAAAACTCCCAGGAACATTATACCCAAGTTCCAGAGCTCACAGATCAAGAAGAGAGTATTGCAAGCAGCCAAAAAGAAACAATTCAAATATTGTAGAGTCAGGATTACACAGCATTCAGCACCTTCCACATTAAAGAACTGGAGAGCTTTAAATATGATATACCAGAGGGCAAAGGAGTTAGGATTAAAACCAAGAATCACCTACCCGGCAAAACTGAATATAAACTTTCAGGGGGAAAATGGACACTTAAAAAATAGAGGACTTTCAAACCTTTTAATTAACAGACCAGAACTGAATAAAAGTGTTGACCTGCAAATACAGAAATCAAGAAAAAAAGTAAATAGGTTAAAAAGAAATAAGAAAGAGAAAACTTAAGAAATTTGATGAGGTTAAATTTTATTTTTATATGTCTAGATAATATTTGTAACTCTAGACAACTTTATTACTATAAGAGCAATTAGAAAGAGTGTATGTAGACAGAGGGTTATGGATATAATATGACTTTTATGGGATGATAGGCCAAAAAACATGATAAAGAGTTGAGAAAGACAACTGCACTGGAAGAAAAAGGAAGGGGGGGGCGGAGATTGAATGGGGTAAGTTATCCCACATAAAAGAAGAATTAAAGTGCTATTGTAATGGAAGATGGGGCATGGGGTGGTAGGCAAAGCTGAAACCTTACTCTCATCAAAATTGGCTTAAAAAGGGAATAACATACACACTCAATTGTATATAGAAATCCATCTTGTCCTACAAGGAAGTAAAAATGGATGAGAATAATACAAACAGGAGAGGAGGACTGATAAAAAAGGAAGGGTATATTCGAGAAGGCAGTAATCAGAAGTAAAACACTTGTGAGGAGAGAAAGGGTAAGAGAAAAGGGGGGAGGAATAAACAAGTGAAAAATATCATGGAGGGAAATACACAGTTATCAAAACTACAATTGTGAATGGGATGAACTCACCCATAAAGTGGAAACAGCAGAGTTGAATAAAAACTAGAACCCTACAAGATGTTGTTTACAAGAAACACATTTGAAGCAGTGAGATACACACAAGGTAAAGGTAAAGGGCTGGAGAAGAAACTATTATACTTCAGCTGAAGCAATGAAAGCAAGTGTAACAATTATGATCTCAGAGAAAGCAAAAACAAAAATAGATCTGAGTAAAATAGATAAAGAAGAAAAGTATATCTTGGTGAATGGTACCATAGACAATGAACAAAATAAACAAAAAAAGTTTAGGAGGTGAATAAAATTTTCTAAAAGTTAGATACGATAGATAGCTGGAGAAAATTAAATGGGAATAGAAAGGAATATACATTTTCCTCAGCACTAGATGGCACCTACACAAAAATTGACCATGTATTAGGACACAAAAAACTCACAACCAAATGCTGAAAAGCAGAAATAGTAAACACATCCTTTTCAGATCGTAATGCACTAAAAATTACATTCAAGGGGGCAGAGCCAAGATGGTGGCTTGAAAACAAGGACTCTCTTAAGCTCTCCCCCAAATCCCTCCAAATATCTGTAAAAAATTACTGTAAACAAATTCTAGAGCTACAGAACCCACTAAATAACAGAGGGAAACAAATCTCCAGCTCAAGATGGCCAGGATGGTCTCTGGGATGGGTCTATGGCACCTTGTTGGGAGTGGAGTATAGCCCAGCATGGGCCCTGCCCAGGTATAGAGTACACCAGGCAGAACAGGCTTCAGGGCCCTGAATCACTGAACTGTGGCAGTTACCAGACTTCTCAACCCAAAAATACCAAATCAATGGAGCAGGTCAGTGGGAAAAGTGCTGGATCTGGGTGAGGGAAGTGCATGGTGCAGCTGCAGCCCCAAGACAGCAGAGGTGGTTGCAGTGGCAGCTGTGGCAGTATGTATGTAAGCAGCAGTATGGTGGCTGCTTCCAGCCCCAGGCTGACACAGTGGGAGGAACCCAGCAGCTGATCAGAGCGGGAGTTGAGAGATTGCTTTGCTGGCACTGAAGCAAGGTTCTCTTGCTTTGCCCTGCTTGGATCTGGGCCGTGATCCTGGTTGGCAGTTCTTGGGGGAGGAGGAGTGCTGGTGTGGCAGAGCTTTGTGGTGACTGTGGAAAGGGAGTCTTCCTGGTGGTTACACAGCAGAAAAGAGTGCCTGCACTCACAGACCAGAGTACAAGCCAGGAGAGGAGCATAATACCACCTCAGAATAGAAGTAGCTCTGAAAACAACAGTGCAAAACCCTTGAAGCTTGGGACAAAGCACTCTACACTCTGAAAGCAGTCATACCCTGACACAAAGCTCAAAAGTCAAGTAATTGGCTGGGAAAATGAGAAAGCAGTGGAAAAGGATTCAGAATATAGAATCTTTCCTTAGTTACAAAGAAGACCAAACACACAGCCAGAAGAAGTCAACAAAGTCAAAGATCCATCAAAAGCCTCCAAGAAAATTATGAATTGGTCTCAGGCCATGGAAGAGCTCAAAAAGGATTTGGAAAAGCAAATAAGAGAAGTAGAGGAAAAATTGGGAAGAGAAATGAGAGTGATGTGAGAAAATCATGAAAAACAAGTCAATAACTTGCTAAAGGAGACCCAAAAAAATACTTAAGAAAATAACACCTTAACAAATAGACTAACCCAAGTGGCAAAAGAGATCCAAAAAGCTAATGAGGAGAAGAATGCCTTAAAAGGCAGAATTGGCCATTTGGCCAATTGGAAAAGGAGGTCCAAAAGACCACTGAAGAAAATATTGCCTTAAAAATTAGAATGGAGCAAGTGGAAGCTAGTGACTTTATGAGAAATCAAGATATCATAAAACAGAATCAAAAAAATGAAAAAATGGAAGACAATGTGAAATATCTCATTGGAAAAACCACTTACCTGGAGAATAGATCCAGGAGAGATAAATTTAAAATTATTGGACTACCTCAAAGCCATGATCAAAAAAGGAGTCTAGATATCGTCTTTCAAGAAATTATTAAGGAAAACTGCCCTGATATTCTAGAACCAGAGGGCAAAATAGAAATTGAAAGAATCCACCAATTGCTTCTTGAAAAAGATCCCCAAAAGAAAATTTCTCGGAATATTCTAGCCAAATTCCAGAGCTCCCAGGTCAAGGATAGAATACTACAAACAGCCAGAAAGAAACAATTTGAGTATTGTGGAAACACAATCAGGATAACACAAGATCTAGCAGCTTCTACATTAAGGGATCAAAGGGCTTGGAATATGATATTCTGGAGTTCAGAGGAGCTAGGATTAAAACCAAGAATCACCTGCCCAGCAAAACTAAGTATAATACTCTAGGGCAAAATATGGATTTAAAATAAAATAGAGGGCTTTCAAGCATTCTTGATGAAAAGACCAAAGCTGAAAAGAAAATCTGACTTTCAAATACAAGAATCAAGAGGCCCATGAAAAGATAAACAAGAAAGAGAAATCATAAAAGCCTTACTAATGTTGAACTGTTTTATTTTCATTCCTCCATGGAAAGATGATATTTGTAACTCATGAGACTTTTCTCAGTATTAGGGTAGTTGAAGAGAATAGACACACACACACACACACACACACACACACACACACACACACACACATAGACAGAGGGCACAGGGTGAGTTGAATATGAAAGGATGATATGTAAAAAATAAAATTAAGGGGTGAGAGAGGAATATATTGGGAGAAGGAGAAAGGGAGAGATTGAATGGAGTAAATTTTCTAACATAAAAGGGGCAAGAAAAGCTGTTATAATGGAAGGGAAGAGGGGGTAGGTGAAAGGGAATGAGTGAATCTTGTTCTCATCGGATTTGGCTTAAGGATGGAATAACATACACACTCAATTGGGTATCTTACCCTACAGGAAAGTAGAGGGGAAGGGGATAAGAGGGGAGGGCTGGTAGAAGGGAGGGCAGATTGGGGGAGGAGGTATTTAAAAGCAAACACTTTTGAAAAGGGGTGGGGTCATGTTAGCAAAGTCAATAAAGGGGGACAGGATAGGATGGAGGGAAATATAGTTAGTCTTTCCCAACATGACTATTATGGAAGTGTTTTGCATAATAATACATGTGTGGCCTATGTTGAATTGCTTGTCTTCTCAAGGAGGGTTGGTGTGGAGGGAAGAAGGGAGAGAATTTGGAACTCAAAGTTCTAAAAACAAATGTTTTTTCAAAAAAAAGTTGTTTTTACATGCAACTGGGAAATAAGATATATAGGTAATGGGGTATAAAAATCTGTCTTTCCCTACAAAAAAGTAAGGGGAAAGGGGATGGGGTGGAGAGTGGTGTGATAGAAGGAAAGGCAGACTGGGGAAAGAGGCAATCAGAATTTATGCCATCTTGGGAGCGGGAGGGTAGAAATGGGGAGAAAATTTGTAACTAAAAATCTTGTGGAAATCAATGTTAAAAACTAAAAATATTAAATAAATTTAAAAAAAATTAAAAATGCATTTAATAATGGACAGTGGGAAGAGAGATTAAAAATTACTTGGAAATTAAATAATCTAGTCCTAAAAAACAAGTGGGTCAAGGAACAAATCATAGAAGCAACTGATTTCATTTAAGAAAATAATAACAATGAGACAAGCTAACAAATTTTATGGGATGCAGCCACAGTGGTACTTAGGGGAAACTTTATGTTTCATTGCTTATATCAATAAAATAGAGAAAAAAGCAGATCAGTGAATTAGACATGCAATTAAAATACTAGAAGAAGAACAAATTAATAATTCCCAATTAAACACCAAATTAGAAGTCCTGATAATCAAAGGAGAGATTAATAAAATTGTAAGTAAGAAAACCATTGAACTAATAAGACTAGAAGCTGGTTTTATGGTGGAAAAACCAATAAAATAGATAAACCATTGGTTTATTTGATTTAAAAAAGGTAAAGAGAAAATCAAATTACTAGTATCAAAAATGAATGGAGTGAATTAACCACCAATGAAGAGGAAATTAAGACAATTGTTAGAAGCTGTTTTGCCCAATTAAAGAACAATTAATCCCAATACTACATAAACCATTAGGAAAAATAGGATAAGAAAGAGTTCTACCAAATTCTTTTTATGACACAAATATGTTACTGGTATGCAAAACAGGGAGAGCCAAAACAAAGAAAGAAAATTACAGACCAATTCTCTAATGACTATCAATGCAAAAATTTTAAATAAATGTTAGCAAAGAGATTACAGTAATATATCATAGTGATCATACACTATAACCATGTGGAATTTATAGCAGGAATGCAGGACTGGTTCAATATTAGGAAAACAGCATAATTGACCATATTAATAACAAAACCAATAGAAATCATATTATTATCTCAACAGATGCACAGAACTTTTGACAAAATACAACACCCATTCCTGTCAAAAACATTAGACACCATAGGAATAAATGGAGCTTATCTTTAAATGATAAATAATATTTACCTAAAACCATCAGCAAGCATTATCAATAATGGGAATAATGTTGAAGCTTTATCAATACAATCAGTGGTGAAACAAGGATGCCCATTATCATCTCTCTTATTCAATATTGTAGTAGAAATATTAGCTATAACAATAAGACAAGAAAAAGAAATTAAAGGATTTAGAATAGGCAACGAAGAAACAAAACTATAACTCTGCAGGTGATATGATGTTATACTCAGAAAATCCTAGAGAATCAACTAAAAAACTTCTTGAAATTATTAACAATTTTAGCAAAGATGCAGGATACAAAGTAAACCCACATAAGTCATCAGCATTTCTATATATTATCACCACAGTCCAACAAGAAGAGATAAAGAAATTCCCAAATAACTGTATCCAATATGAAATACTTGGGAGTCTAACTGCCAAGATGTAACAGTAATTAAGGCGGGACTTTTTGCTGTTCTCTTAAGTGCCTTTAATGATTCTGGCCTTTGTTTGAATAGGGCAGATAAAGTGGAATCTTGCCTTGGAATGTTTCTCAGCACTAAGACAATCAGGAGTCATTGACTTGTATATGGTGATACCCAGGATTAACTTTCCCACACCCTAAATGGGATTTTTCACTGTTGTTTGAGTGCTTCTCAATCAAAAATCAAGTGCCCCAGGGCCCTGAGACAGGATATAATATCCAAGGTTGGCATTTGACTTTTGGGGACACACTCATGGAAGGAGTGTTGAGACTCTGGGCAAGACATAGTAACTGCTCCCCATTTTTGCTAATCCAGATAGATGCTGGTGATTCTCTGGTAACTATGAATTGTGATCTGACTCAGACAAGGTCTGCCTGTTGATGTTTGTAATTTTTATTTGTATTGCTCTGAAGCTCAGGATGCTGGCTTTTCCTCCTGATCTAAGTGAATGATATTTGTGTGTTGGATTAAAGTAAGATTCTTAACCCCTTATAGTTACTTTCCTTAGTAAATCAGATCAAAAGAACCTGTGCTGGCAGCTCTTGTTGTTGGTCTTGTTGGGTCTTATACTCTATATAGGCGAATTGTTGTTACACAAGACAAACCCAAGAACTATATGATCACCAACACTTTTCCCACAAATAAAGTCAATTCTAAACAATTGGAAAAATATTAATTGCTCATGGGTAGGCTGAGACAACATAATAAAAATGACAATTCTATTGAAATTAATCTATTCATTCAGTGCTATACCAATCAAACTACCAAAAAATATTTTATAGAGCTAGGAAAAAATAATAAAATTCATCTGTAAGGACAAAAGCTAAATGATATCAAGGGAAGCAATGGAAAGAAATTGAAAGAAGGTGGTCTAGCTGTACCAGATCTCAAACTTTAATATAAAGTGGCAACTATCAAAATAATCGGGTATTGGCAAAGTAATAGAATGTCGAATCAGTGGAATAGTTAGATACAAACTACATTTTAGTAAATGACCATAGTAATCTAGTATATGATAAACCCAAAGATCCAAGCTTTTTGAAGAAAAATTCATTATTTAACAAAAACTGCTGGGAAAACTAGAAAACGGTATGATAGAAACAAGGTATAAACCAACATCTCATACCATATAGCAAGATAAGGTAACACGGGCATAAGATTTACACATAAAGTGTGATACCATAAGCAAATTAAGAGAGTGTAAAATCATTTATCTGTCAAATTTATGGATTAAGGAAGAATTTAGGACCAAAGAACATATAAAGAGGATTAGAAAATGTAAAATAGATAATTTTGATTTATAAAGTTTGTTTTTGCACAAACAAAACAAATGCACCCAAAGTTATAATGAATACAGAAAATTGGGGAACATGTTTGCAACAAGTGTTTCTCATAAAGGTGTCATTTCTCAAATATATACAGAACTGAGTCAAATTCATAAAAATACAAATAGGCAGTTTTCAGACAAAGAAATCAAAGCTACCTATAGTCTTATGAAAAAATGCTCTAAATCACTTTGATTATAGAAATGCAAATTAAAACAACTCTGAGCTACCACCTCATACCTATCACAGTGGCTCACATGACAAAAGAAGAAAATGTTCAATGTTGGAGGGGATGTAGGAATACTGAGATGTTAATGCACTGTTGGTGGAGTTCTGAACTGATCTAACCATTCTGGAGAACAATTTGGAACTATGGCCAAATGGCTGTCAAACTGGGTATACTCTTTGATCCAGCAATACCACTACTAGGTCTATATACCAAGACATCTGAAAAAAGACAAAAGGACCAATTTGTACAAACATGTTTATAGCAGCTCTTTTTGTGGTAGCTAAAAACCAAAGCGATACCCATTAATTCGGAAATGGCTAAACAAGTGGTAGTATATGTTTGTAATGGAATATTACTGTGCTATAAGAAATGACAAGCAGGATGATTTCAGAAAAAGCTAGGAACACTTACATGAACTGATGCATAGTGAAGTGATCAGAACTAGGAAACTATTGTACATGGTAACAGCAATATTGTTTCATTTCAAACTGTGAATGACTTAGTTATTCTCAGCAATATGATGATTCAAGACAATACCAAAAGACAAATGCATACTATCATTCTCCAGAGAAAGAACTGATATTGTTTGAATACAGACTGAAGCATGCTATTTTTCACTTTCTTTCACCTTTTTTCTTTTATTCAAGTCTTCTTGTACAAAATAACTAATATGGAAGTGTTTTCCTTAATTTCACATGTATAACTTATATCTGATTGCTTAGCATCTCAGTGAGGGTGGGGGAGAGAGGGAGGAAGGGATAGAATCTGGAACTCAAAACTTTAAATAAAAATGTAAAAACCAAAACAAACGGAAGTGTGAGTTGTCCTTTCATGAATGTTCCCTCGATCTGTATACTCCCTATGTGTGTGCTCTTCATGTGTGATCCCTAGATGAGCCCATTCTTCCCACTGATGATATGTATATTTGTAGAAGAGTTTGCCCCAGGTTTATGGTACTTCTTTTCTTATTATGCTATTTGAGCTATGCTTTTACAGACCCACAAAGTATCTTGAACCTGAGATAGCTATTACACACTCACACACATACACACACACACACACACACACAGAGGAATGTCAGTGTGGAATTGCTGGTGTCCTGAAAGTCTATATAAATTTAATTACACAAAAAGAGAGAAGACTACCATCTGGACAAGTCATAAGCCAAGAACATATTCTTCAAAGTAGACCTCTGCCTAAATCTGAAATGAAGCCAGCTACAAGGCTATGAACTTGGGGCTCTTTGGGGATATTTCAGAAAGAAAGGAATTGTGTTAGATAACAGCCAGAAAGGAAAAAAAAACTTCGTTGTTTTTTTTTTTATAATCTATGAAAGAAAGGGTTTTATTTTACTTTATTTTGGACATTCCACCTCCTATGTTCCATCTCCCATCTGGCCTTTTTTGGTAGGATCATTATGAATGTCCAAAGAGCACCTGTGGCCAGATAGACATTGGTATTCATTGTTTACCAGTGCCCTTTGGTCAGACTACATCTTCATTTAATGATATTTAAGTACTAAATACCACAAAAAATGATGCTACATAATTTTGGAAAACACTCTTTTCCTTTTCTTTTTTCTTTAGTTTTAGTTTTCAACATTCAGTTTTATAAGATTTTGAGTTCTAAATTTATCCCCTCCCTCTCTCCCCCCTCCTCAAGATGGTAAGCAATCTGATATAAGTTATACATGTACAATCATATCAAACATATTTCCACATTAGTCATGTTGGGAAATCACATATTTTCTAAAGAATAAGAAGACTATTTTGTTGAATATTACTTAGCTTAGTGGCCTTTATCTGACAAACAGAAAATCTGCAGAAATCAATACTTTGATATTCTGAGAAGCAGCATTTTCTTAAATGACAGTCTATTAAATATTATTCAAATGCCAACCAAAGGGAACTTCCCTTCCATTTTTTAAAAATTTAGATTGGAGACCTTTAAAAATCCCCTCAGTTGGAAATGTTCATGAATGTGGTTTGTGCATATACATGTGAGTGTTTATATTTTGTCTGAGAATTTAAATATCTGAGGATAAATGACAGTGCTGGAAACTTGACTTTCTATATTTTCCAGTGACATGCTCATTAAAGGAGATTAAATGTATGTTGTTTTGCTACATGTTAGAAAGTAGTATCACCATGTATCTTGTCCCTGGTTTATTCAGGGTCTGTTATTGTATAGTTATGTTTGAGAGCTAGGTTTTATGAAATTATTTAATAAAGTAAATAACTATCCCTTCAAAAGATTGCACTAAAACTCCCTTCTCTGTAGTTACTAAATAGATATTAAATTAATTCATTTTTGCATCTCCAAGTCAGTTATGTAAAAGTAAAAACTTTCATTCCAAATTCCTTCCCCTTGTGACTGATATGTAACTGAATTGGGATTAGGAGGAGAAGCACCAGGTACTTCATTCTCCACTTGTAGAGACTAATCTGCTTATAGCTGGTCCTCCAGGTTAAAGACAGGTTGAAGGTTCACATCAGTCATTGGTGTCCCAGGCCAAACTCAATTGGCATGGATTTCCCAGAGGCTCCAAGCCAGGCACCCAGAGTTGCTATAGAACATAGCAATTCTTCAATCTTGTGTTGGGCCTTCCAGTACCTCCAGAGGAGGGATGTGACCGGACAAGCCTCTTGAAATGTGGCCGAATAGTCTTTGTTCTCCCTCTCATTCAGGATTTGGCTTGCTGTCAGACCAACCCTTTTCTATATCATACCTTGCTGGCTGGAAATCATTAAAGCTTTTCATGTCTGAAAATTGCCTTAAGCAATGATGGAATGTTTGTCTCATGCAGCTTTGCAAATGACATGGAAATCTGGGAGTTGGAAGATATTAGTATTGGCAGCTTCATATTTTCTATGAAAAATGATTCAACCAAGGGAAAAAAAATCTAGAAACTTTATTACAACATTTTAAAATGTGTCATCGTTTTAATATTCTTAAGAAAGCCCTGATGGGATCTAGAAAATGAGAGAATCTGGAGAGTTGCATTGTAAATAACTAAAAGTTATGTCATGGGACAGTCAGCTTCCATGTGAATCACATGATTGTTTCAAAATGAAGTTGGCCAGATTCACAACTTACAGAAACATTGCAGTGCCCAGCTAATTGTATAACAGAACCCAGATTGCTTCCTTTCCCCCACTCTTGCCCTATAATGAAATAAAACCTATCAGCCTGTGTATTTCATTTTTACTAGCTCTATCTCTGTCTCTGTCTTTTTCTATCTGTTTCTCCCTCCCCGCCCTCACACTATCTCGGATGCTTTGAATAAAATGAATGGTTGTTGGTATACATGGGCCTGGGGTATGTCTCCACCCACAATGTAACACCTTATGCTTATTACCTATTACCTGTGGACCCCTACTTATTCTCTAGATTGACTCACTCTAACCTGCTCTCTTACTGCCATGTCTGGGTTCCCAAAGAATTTACTGCCTTCATAAGTTTGTGTTCAAATTTTCTTAGCTTCTTAGGAGTGACCCTGTTGAGGAGGAATAGGATCCCTCTTTTCACCGCTTTAGCTTTTGAGCCCCCACCAATCCATTTCTATTAACAAAAAACAGCTGCTCACAATGATGACACTTTTTATCTCAAATACAACCATTTACTTAATATTAGGGGGGAAAAGACAACACTATCATAGGAACTCATACAGTACATCAAATGTAGGGATAATATATATTAAAATGCATACATCAACCTAGGCTCTTCAACCTTCCACTAATGCACTCAGGAATGGGGGAACAGTGAGCATATATTTATAGAAACATGGTGAGAAATCAAATTAGGGGTAAGGACCAGTTTGTGGTGTTAACTCACAGTTCTGTTCTACAGGCTTTGATATCACTGGTGTTTATTCAGTAACAATTTCAACAAAGAAGGTTACTTCTATATTAATTGCTTATCTGCTGTCCCTCACCATTCCTGAGCTGAGCAAATCCACTTCCTTTTTATGTTCCAACTAATGGAGCATTTAAAGTAATGGATTTAAAGTCAGGAAGACTTGAGTTTAAAATACTGCTTCAAACCCTAGCTATGTGACCCTGGGCAAGTCAAACTTGTCGTGCCTCAGTTTTCTCATCTGTAAAATGAGAATGTTGGACTTCGTAGGCTCTAAGGTGCCTTTCATCTCTAAATCAGTGATCTAAGATCAACTTAGTGTTGCTTTTAAAAGGGTATTGGCAAAGTTTTACACTCTTTCAGCCTGGGAATTGTAGGAGTTCATCAGCTTAGCCTAGGCTACCAGCAGTTACTCACTCTACAGGATATCTTATTATCCAATCAATTCAAAGGTCACATCAAACAGCTTAAGTTGACTCACTGAGCAAGGCAAATTAGCCTAGCCAGCTCCTCATTCACCAGGATTCTGTGTAATGCAATTAAGCCTCAGCATCAGCAAAGTAGCTACAAATAAACTATCTTTCCATTTTCTGCTGTTCCTCTGTCTGACTCTTCATGACCCCATGAACCATAGCACACCAATATTCTCCACAGGGTTTTTTTTTTTGGAAAAGCTACTGTAGTATCTTTGTAGTATTTCCTTTTCCAGTGGATTAAGGCAAACAGAAGTTAAGTGACATGCGCAGGTTAACGCATCTAGTAAGTGTCTGAGTCCAAATTTGAACTCAAGTCTTCCTGACTCCAGGTCCAGCATTCTAACCACTGAGCTATTCAGGTGCCTTGAACCATGTTATTGTTGTGCAGCCATGTTCAACTCTTCATGATCCCACTTGGAGTTTTCTTGCCGTTTCCTTCTCCAGTTCATTTTACAGGTGAGGAAATTGAGGCACACGGTGATAAGTAACTTGCCCAGAGTCACACAAACTAGTAAATGTCTGAGTTTGGATTTGAAAGCAGGAAGACGAGTCTTTCTGATTCCAGGCACAGCACTTTATCCATTGTGCGATCTAGCTGCCCCAAACCATAGGGATACAGCAAAGAACAATGCATATTGTAACAGGCTTCACCTCTCTTCAGCTATAGGAGACATTCAAGAATGATATCTGGAACTCCAGCTCCAGTTCAATGAGATTGAGCTTCTTGACCAATCAGATTTAATTATTTACATTACCGGTATGTTCCAACAACTCCAACAAAGCTTCTTTTCCTCCTCTGAAAGAGGAAAGCATAAAAACTGGTGGCTTGAAGTTTAACATCATAAAAAAACTAAGATTTTGGCAACTGGTCCCATCATTTCTTGGCAAATAGAAGAAGAAATAGGCACAATGTCACATTTTATATTCTTGAGCTCAAAGATCAGTGCAGATGGCGACTGCATCCATGAAATTAAAAGACTCTTCCTCCTTGGAAGGAAAGCTATGGCAAAGCTGGACAGCATACTAAAAAGCAGAGACATCGCCTTGCCTACAAAGGTCCATATAATTAAAGCTATGGTTTTTTCAGGAGCAATGTATGGTTGTGAGACTTGGACTATAAGGAAAGCTGAATTCTGCAGAATCAGTGTTTTTGAGTTGTGGTGCTGGAGAAGACTTTTGAGAGCCCTGTGGACAGCAAGGAGATCAAATCAATCAATACTTAAAGAAATTAATTCAGGCTATTCACTGAAAAGTCAAATACTGAAGCTGAATCTTAAATACTTTGGCCACATAATGAGAAAACAGGATTCATTAGAAAAGGCCCTGATGTTGGGAAAGATTGAAGGCAAAAGGAGAAGTGGACAGCAGAGGATGAGATGGATAGATAGTGTCATGGAAATACCAAACATGAACTTGCACAGATCTTGAGAGATAGTGGAGGATAGAAGAGCCATGAAGTCATAAAGCTTAAGATACAACTGAATGACTGAAAAACACCAAATGAGTCTCTTCAGGCCTCCTATGTTTTCTCTCCTATATTATTTTTCCCAGTGGCTTAAATCAGAGCTTTATTGAGTCTGTTTTCATTAAAAATGTCACGACTCACAAAATTTCCCCTAGGAAATCAGCAGTGCTTTTAAATTATACTCTTAATTCCAAGTAGTTATATGAATTCTCATTTTTATTTAGCTGAGTTGCAGAACCATAAGGTCCTGCAGTTATCAGCTTCCCAACAAAGTCTTCCATATGCTTTTGTGTCCTTGAAACTATGTTTTTTTGGTACTCATGGTTTTTTTTTTCAGTTTTGAATATATAAAAATTCTTTGTCACTTTTCAACCATCACCAATTTGGTATATAAATGAAGCAGCATCTTACATTTTTAAGAAGTGATTTAAGTTGTGCATTTTTGACCAAAATTGTTCAGATCTCATCTGAAAATGATTTTTTCATACATATATTGAACCAAAGTTCTTTTCCTACTCTTTTCAGGCCTCAAAATGTTAATTTATGATGGAGGCAATCTTTTACATCCTTTACTAGTTAATGTAACTATTTTTCTTCACACAAAAGTATTTTACAGCCCTGTTGTTCAATCGTTTCAGTCATGTCTGACTCTTTGTGACCTCATGTGGGTTTTTCTTGGCAAAGATCCTAGAGTGGTTTGTCATTTCCCTCTCTAGCTCATTTTACAGATGAGGAACTGAGGCAAGCAGTGACTTGCCCAGGGTCACACAGGTAGTAAGTGTCTGAGACTGGAATTCAACCCAAGGAGATGAGCCATCTTGACTCCAGGTGTGACATTCTATTCACTGTGGCACTTAGCTGCCCTTTAACAACACTAAACTGCTCCACATTGCAATAGCCTGCCTGTCCCAAGTCTTTCCCCATTCCAATCCATCTTCCATTTAGCATCCAAAGTGATTTTTTAAAAAGAAAATTTTTTTTATTTTTTCTTTTCTTTTTCTTTATTCTTTCTTTTTCTTATTTTTTCTTTTTTTATTTATCTTTATTTCTTTTAATAGTATTTAATTTTTCCCAACTACATGTCAAGACAATTTTTACCATTTATTTTTACAAGATTTTGAGTTCCAAATTTTTCTCCCTCCTACTTTCCCCTCTCCTCTTCCTTAAATGGTAGGCAATTTGTATCGATTATACATGTGCTATAATATAAAACATTTCCATATTAGTCAAAGTCGTGAAAGAAGAAACATCAAAAGGGAAAAAAAAACCATGAAAATGAATAAAGGAAGTGAAAGTAGTATCCTTCAATATGCATTCAGAGAGCACTCAATGTGCTTCTCTTTCTCATCCCTTGTTTATTTTTTTATGTCATTCCCTCAAATTCACCTTATACCTATACCCTCTGTCTATATATATTCTTTCTAGCTGTATTATTAGGGATACAATTTTTAAGAATTACAAGCATCATCTTCCCATGTAGTAAAGTAAATAATTTAGCTCCGTTGAAATCCTTATGTTTTTTTTTTCCTTTTTATCTGTTTATGCTTCTCTTTATATTGGAGATCACATGTTTGTTTCAGTTGTGGTCTTCTCCTTATGAAAGCTTTAAATCTTTCTATTTCATTGAATGACCATTTTCCCCTTGAAGTATTATGCTTCATTTCACCAGGTAAGTGATTCTTGGTTTTAGTCCTAGCTCCTTTGCATTCTGGAATATCATGTTCCTTGACCTTGGATCTTTTAATGGTGCAACTGCTATGTCCTATGTAATCCTGATTGTGCTTCCCCAATATGTGAATGGTTTCTTTCTGCACACTTGCAGTATTTTTTTTCTTGACTTGATAGTTCTGCAATTTGGGTATAATGTTCCTTGGACTTTTTATTTTGGAATCTCTTTCCTGAAGTGATCAGTGGATTCTTTCAATGCCTATTTTGCCCTCTGATTATTGGACATCAGGGCAGTTTTCCTTAAGAATTTCTTGAAAGATGCTGTCCAGGCATTGATCATGGCTTTCTTATATTGTCTCTCTTGGTTCTATTTTCCAGGTCAGTTGTTTTTTCCCATGAGGTAGTTTACATTTTCTTCTGTTTTTTCAATCTTTTGAATTTGTTTCATTGAAGCTTCAATTTGCCTAATTCTTACTTTTAAGGAGTTGTTTTCCTCAGTTAGCTTTTTTACTTTCTTTTCCATTTGGCCAATTGTACTTTTTAATGAGTTGTTTTCTTTTTTTTGTGTCTCCTTTTCCATTTGGCCAATTCTACTTTTCAGGTAGTTGTGGTTTTTTTTTCTCCAAGCTGTTGACTACTTTTCATAATTCTCTTGCCTCACTCTCATTTCTTTTCTCAATATTTCTTCTACTTGTCTTATATTATTTTTAAGCTCCTTTTTGAGCTTTTCCATGAGTTCTTTCTAGGTTGGAGATCACATCCCATTTTTCTTTGGGGTTTTGCCCATAGGTGTTTTGACATTGTTATCCTCTTCTGAGTTTGTGTCTTGATTTTCCCTGTCACCTTAATAACTTTATGTAGTCTGATTTTTTTGTTGTTGTTTGCTTATCTTTGTTAACCTTTCCTTTCCTTTCCTTTATTTAGTATTTAATTTTCCCCCAGTTAATTTTCCCCAGTTCCCCCATGTAAACAACAATTTTAACATTTATTTTTAAAACTTTGAATTCCAAATTCTCTCCCTTCCTCCCTCCCCAAACACCCCACACCCATTGAGAAGGCAAACAATTCCATATAGGTTATATATGTGTAGTCATGCAAAACATATCCATAATAGTTATGTGAAAGAAAACATAGATTAAAAAAAAACTCAAGAAAAACAAAGTGAAAAAAAATGTTGCTTCAATCCGTATTCAGGCACCGTCAGTTCTTTCTCTGGGGATGGATAGCATTTTTCATCCTAAATCCTTCAGAACTGTCATGGATCATTGTATTGCTAAAAATAGCTATGTCATTCACAGCTGATCATTGTACAATATTGCTGTTACTTTGTACCCATTACATTTCATTTTGTATCAACCCATGTAAGTCTTTCCATGTTTTCTGAGAGTATCCTGGTCATTATTTCTTATGGTACAATAATATTCCATCACAATTACATACCACAGCTTATTCAGCCATTCCCCAATTGGTGTGCATACCCTCAATTTCCAATTCTCTATCCCCAGAAAAGAGCTGTTATAAATATTTTTTATACATATATGTCCTTTCCCTTTTTGTTTTTTATCTCTTTTGGGATGCAGACCTAATAGTGGTATTGCTGTATCAAAGGGTATGCATGGTTTTATAGCCCTTTTGGCATAGTTCAGAATTACTCTATAGAATAATTTAATCAATTCACAACTCTGACAACATTACATTAATGTCTCATTTTTGCCAAATCACCTCCAACATTTGTCATTTAGCTTTCTTATCCTGTTATCTAATCTAGTTTGTATGAGGTAGTACCTCAGACTTGTTTTAACTTGCATTTCTCCAATCAACAGTGAATTTGAATATTTTTTCATATTGCTATAGATAGCTTCAATTACTTCATCTGAAAACTGATTATATCTCTCGATCTTTTATCAATTAGGTAATGGCTTTTATTTTTATAAATTTGACACAGTTCTCTATATGTTAGAGAAATGAGGCCTTTATCAGAGAACCTTGTTTCAAAATTTTTTTCACAATTACTATTGCTAATTGTATTTCCTTCCATCCTGTTCCTCCTACCCCTATTTACTCTGTTCTTTCTCTTCTTTCACCCTGTACCTTCTCAAAAGTGTTTTGCTTATGATTACCCCTTCCTCTATTCTGCCCTCCCTTTTATCACCACCCCCTTATCCTCTTCCCCTTCTATTTTCCTGTCGGGTAAGCTTCTATATCTCATTGCCTGTGTATCTTATAACTTTGAGCTTCACATTCTTACCTTTCCTCCCTCCCTCCCCATCCTCATTGGCAAACAATTCGATAGGTTATACATGTGTAATCATGTGAAACACTTCCATGATAGTCATGTTGTTTTTTTCACCCTGTCCCTCCTCAAAAGTGTTTGCTTCTAATTGTTCCCTCCCCCAATCTACCCACAAGCACTCTTTTCTGCCTTGGAACTGTGAGGAGGGTCCCCAGTCCACTGCTGCCACAAGCTCTGCTATGCCAGTACTCCTCCTTGCTCCAGGACTGGCACCAAGATCCAAGCACTGGCAAACCAAGAGAATCCTACCTCTACACCAGCAAAGAGACCCCTGTAATCCCCTTCTGACCAGTTGTTTGATCCCCTAACCATCTGTGGGCTGAGAGCTCTGGAAACAGCTGCCACAGCCGTGGCCTCCCTGTTGATTTAGTCACTCCCCGGGCCTGTTCCTAGTTTTCTGAGTCTGGGGTTGGACTGCGCTCCTCTCTCACCCAGGTCTTACAGACCTTCCCTACTGACCTCCTAAGTTGTCTTTGGCATTTGTGGATTGAGAGGTCTGGAAACTGCCACAGCTGCCAGTGATTCAGACCCCTGAGGCCTGCTGCAGGTTTGCTGGGTCTGGGTCTGTTCTGGTACAGCCTGTGCTTCTCTCTCAGACTGGTGCAACAGACCTCTCCTGTCGAACTTCTAGGTTGTCTTGGGCTGGAAATGTGTTTCATTCTGTCTTTTTGTGGGTTCTGTTATTCTAGAATTTGTTTAAAGTAATTTTTTACAGGGATTTGGAGGGACCTGAGGCAGAGCTCTGGAGAGTCTCTACTTTGATTCTGCCATCTTGGCTCAGCCCTCTTCCTTTTCTTTGAAGTTTGTGGTCTTTTCCCCCAGGTGGTAAGGGCACTGTCTCAGGCTTCTTATGCCAGGGGCTGCAGGCCTTGGCTGCTTACCTGGTGCTTCACTGATGTTGCCCTGGGGCCTACTCAGGACCCTCATGTCTGGTTCTGTGCCCGGGGGGTGAGAGGTGGCTGGCGCTGCTGGAGGACATATGTGTCTGGCAGCTTACCTGGTGCTGAGCCAGGGTCCTAGTGCTGGTTTCTGGCCTGTGCTGAGTCTTGTGGGGGGTATTTCTGTGTTTCTCCAGGGCTGCGCTGAAGCACATGGTGGTCTGGCCACTGGAGGTTGCCTGTTTGCCCAGGGCTATGCTGAAGCAAGTGGCCGGGCTGGTACCGGCAGCTGCCTGTTAGCTTAGGCACCGGAAGGTTTGGCATCCACCTGTTTAACCTGTCATACACTGAAGCCTGTGTTGGTTCTCAGAGCTGGAGTCTTCCCAGTCCCCTGCCTACGCTGAGGCGTTTGGGGGGTTCTGGTGTTGGCGTTTGCCTGCCGCACCACAATGGGGCTCAGGATCTACTGCTGGTTTGTTAAAGCGGGGATTGCTGGAATGTTTCCTATCTTGTACTACTCTTAAGCTTCTTGGCCGAAAAGATTGTTTCACTCTGTCTTTTTACCGGTTCTGCTGTTTCAAGATTTCTTTTGGGGAGCTGTTTCATGGCTGTTTGGAGGTGCATATGGGAGAGTTACAGTGATTTAGCGCTTACCCCACCATCCTGGCTTCCAGAAGTGCTGAAGTGATTTTTCTAAAATAAAACTCTGACTATATTACTGCCCTCCCCTCAGCCTCCAACACACCTAACAAGGTTGTGGCTCTATGGCCTCGGCGATCAAATACAAAATCTTCTTCTTTGGCATTCAAAGTCCTTCATAACCTAGTGCTGTTCTCTGCCCTCTCTAAACAATAATTTAGCCCCTCCTACCTTTCCAGCCTTCTTATACAGTAAACCTTACTCTCCTTCAAGTACTCTTCAACCCATGCTGTTCCATGAATAAAATACTCTCTCCATCTCTCAGCTCTGTGCATATTCTCTGGCTGCTCCCATTCCTGGAATGCTCTCTGTCCTCTCTGCCTCCTGGCTTCCTTGACTTCCTTCAAGTCCTGACAAAAAATCCCATGTTGTACAGGAAATCTTTCCCAACCTCTCTTAATTATAATGCCTTCCCTCTGTTAAGTATTTCCTATTTATCAGATAGCTTGTTTGTACATATTTGTTTCCTTTTTGTCTACTCCATTAAATTATGAGGTCCTTGAGGGCCGGGATTGTGTTTTCTGCCTCAAGCACATTGCACAGGGCACAATAGACACTTAATGAATGAAAAAGGCAGTACCTCAAAGGGACAGTTTCATACATCAGCACTTTTTAAAACTCATAAAGAAAAAAAAATCTTTTTCTCTCTCTGGGAGAAACATTCCATTCTTATCCTCCCCAAACAATGCTATGCAGTATGAAATACTGAACACACACCCCTAAAGGTGTGGTCTCACACGTTAGAAGAATGTTTCTTAAATTGAAGATAGATAGGTCATGATCCTCAGAGGTCTGGAAGAGTTTCAGAAGGTCACATAAGAACACTGACTCCACCTCAGTTTTCTTTTTGCTTCTCTTCTCCCTCTCTTCCTTTTTTATTCCTGGAGCAGGGTCAGAGCCACTAAGAAAAAGCACAGAAGAAAATACATCTGTGGCTACAGAGGGTTGAGGCTATTGTCACATAATGAAGGAATTGCCAACTGGTCTCTTCCTTTCTCTCCCTTTTCTTCTGGGATGTCCCTATACTCCTCACTCCTTCTGACTTCTGGTCCTGATTGTGCTTTTTTCCTTTTGTTTTTTGCTTCCTCTGTTTCCTAGGTTTAGCTTCTTGGGGTACAGTGGAAAAAGTGCTATTGCTTTTAATAGCACAGGAATTATCAAGTACTCTTTATTCTAATCTCCCTGTGTAAGTGGCTCCCTAACATTGAATTAAACATATACTTATAATGCTACAGAAGACCCAATAGTGAATGATTAGACTGATTTATTTCACATTCATTTTTAGGAGGCACAGGGAACATGGAAGTATGGTTGGCCAAAGGAGGGCTTTTTTTTTTAATTGAAAATGAGCTTCTCCCTGAGATGGTTTCTTCGACTTCATATTTTGACACAATTCAACTCATGTTCAATCCCCCATATATTAGGGCCACGTACTAATAGTTGTATTGAGTCTATTGATCTTTGCTAATTCTACTATCCATATTTTCAAGGCATCGTGAAGGTAGCTACTTTTAACGAGAGTTAACATTCCAAGCAGTTGGAATGGTTTGGAAGGGGCGTCCCTGGTATTAAAGTTCTGTTTATCTGTGAAATTGTCAATTCTGTGGGTACAATGATTGTATATGAAAACTGCCAGTTTGCCCTTTGCTGGGGTGGGAATGCCTTTCGAGTCTCCCAATCCTATATTTTAAAAAGGAAGAGAGCTGGAATGTCAGTGCATAAGTACTGCTAAAATTAAACAGTGATATGATTTTGAAATGACTACTCATACCCTGAGGGAGATTTCTAAGTGAAAGGAAATGGGATTCAGTACTGGGGACACAGCTATTAATGCCAATGTAGGCTACTTAGTACTGGTCTTGGTATCTATCCTTATTTTCCAGAGACAGAAAGGATATTTCTCATCACTAGGGCATGAGATTTTCCAAAATCCCTTTCTTTCTCATTTAGATCATTCCATTAAAGTGATTGAAAGTGGGTGCCACTAGCTGGAGGATAATTTCCTGACTTTGTCAGCAAAGATAATGATAACTAGAATTTAATAGGCATAGCCACAGAGAATGAACAAAATCAGTCAAATTAAAGGTATTCGTAATCTGAAACATTTCTAATGATGTGTGTGTTTATGTGGCCATGTAAAATGTTAGTCTAGTTCTCAGGAGGCATTAGATATCTGAGAAATATTGATTCATTCTCTGTCTTGAGGAGACATCGAAAGGGTCATGAGGTCTGCAGTTTTTTCCAGTTTCAGAGAGGGGTACTGCACTAGGATTATTAGCTATTTGTCCCCATAAATAGTGTTGTTCTAGGGTCATAATTTTGGTTCAAAACAAAATCCACTTCTGTGGTTGCTAGCCCTTCGACTTAGGGACAGCTAGGTGGTACAGTAGATGGAGTTCCTGGCCCTGAATTCAGGAAGACTCACCTTCCTGAATTTAAATATGACCTCAGACACTTAACTAGCAGTGTGACCCTGAGCCAGTCACTCAACCCTGTTTGCCTCAGTTTCCTCATCTATAAAATTAGCTGGAGAAGAAAATGGTGAACCACTCCAGTATTTCTGCCAAGAAAACCCCAAATGGGGTCACAAAGAGTCAGACATGACTTAAATAACTGAACACAAGCCCTTACCTTACTTGTACTCTCAGTTCTACTCCTTCCCACAAAATGCTATTTACAATAGAAGACAAACACAAATAGTCAACAAGTTAGCCCATTTATCTACAGACCTACAAATAGAAGTCAGAGAAGTTATACTGATTAAGTTATACCTGAAAATATACTGTGTGAATGAGCTTGCCAGCTGAGAGGGATATATTTAAACTCAAACCAAGAGAGAAGCTATGATCAAGTGGCCTGCTGGATTTGGCTTTCTCGAGCTTAATGTTAAATTCCTCAGTGTGAGCATTTATTACACTTTAGATATTGGCAAAATGCCACAAATTGATTTATTGCTTCATTGATTGTCTAGACTTAAGAAAGTGATGGAGAAAATGTTGTTCATCCTCTGTTTTTGAAGACGACCAATGACATCACGGATGATATCTTGACTTGCCCCAATTGGATTTAAGTGAGGCAGAGCTGCACAAAGTCATCAGCCTGACTCTCTCTTCCAGAGTCATTGAAGTCAAGTGGCAAGAGAAAAGTCAAGACTGCTGGTGATGGCTCCAGGATCCAGTGGATGACCTTGGTGTCTTTGATGACTGACCAAACTCTATGTGCTCCACAGTGCCTCATGCAGCCACCTTCATGGCCATTGGAACAAATCGTTCTTCCCCACCCATCCCTCCAGGGGAAGCCTACACATACTTGTGTGTGTGAGGTCTGTCAGTTACCCTCAACCTGATTGAGCTCATCTGCTGAGATGCTTCACTGGGCTGTAACTGCCACACATGCTGCAGCTACCCCAGGTGAGAGTTGAGTCAACACGTACACCAAACATGGATGAGCAGCCCTAGAAAGGGCTCTGGAAGCCCTCATATTGGAGGTGCTAGTCCTAATAATGCAGCTAAAACCTAGAAGTGTATCATGTGGACTTTTTTTTGAGAGCCAGTTATTAGATATTTTGCCAGCATACTCCTGTCCTGCTTTTCACTGAGGGGAAATTCTCTGGAGAGACTATCAGAAATCAGGGGCAAGGTGATGAACCAGCT
Organism: Trichosurus vulpecula; assembly: GCF_011100635.1. Classification (NCBI taxonomy): domain Eukaryota; kingdom Metazoa; phylum Chordata; class Mammalia; order Diprotodontia; family Phalangeridae; genus Trichosurus; species Trichosurus vulpecula. The sequence goes on from NC_050580.1 coordinate 226,714,862, forward strand.
TCTCCCGTATGTCTGCAGTTTCCAAAATCTTTTTCTCTCTCCTTGTTTATTTAGAGTCAGTCCTGAAGAGAGTCTGCCAACATGGCTCTCTCAAAGAATGAATGTCCTTCTTCTCCAAAAGGAGAATGTCTGTAACCTTCACACAGGTGTGCAGCCTCACATCAGCATTCTTCCCACCAATTAGGATTCTCTTTCTGCAAACATAGCAACATACAAACTTCCCCAGGCTTGTCTAAAAACTAGGTATGCAGATAATATAGACACTCTAATAGTTCTTCTTTAGGTCTTCTCCCATGGTCCAAGTGAGATCTCTCTGCAACTCCCTGAGTACCTAGTCTAAGTCACAAAGGTGTAGTGGCAGAAGTGGAGAGGTAAGGTGGACACTTGAAGTC